>NC_084794.1:174237941-175548969 GCF_963169125.1 Humulus lupulus | reverse complement strand
AACAACTAATAACAGAATCGGTTTAGAAACAACCAATTGACAGCTAGACAACAGCTGGACAGTAACTGAATTACCAACTAACAACTAACTGACTAAAGCTAACTCTATTCTCTTAATACTCCCCCTCAAGATGGAGAGCTAATACTGATTAGTCCCATCTTGTCTTTGAAAGCATTGAATTGAGCAGGAAAGAAAGCCTTAGTAAACACATCAGCTAGCTGATCTTTGGATGAAACATGACTGTTTTGATGATGCCTTGCTGAACTCTGTCTCGAACTAGATGGCAATCTATCTCGATATGTTTTGTCCTCTCATGGAAAACAGGATTGGCTGCAATGTGCTGAGCAACCTTATTGTCACAATATAGCAAAGCAGGCCCTGAATGTTCAACATTGAGTTCTTTAAGAACAGACAGTAACCACACAAGTTCACAGGTGGTATTTGCCATGGCCCTATACTCAGCTTCAGCTGAAGACCTGGAAACAACTTGTTGTTTCTTGCTCTTCCATGAAATCAAGGAACTACCAAGAAATATACAAAAACCAGTGGTTGAACTTCTAGTATCTGGACAAGCTACCCAATCAGTATCAGTGTAAGCATTGAATTGAATTGCTGATGTTGCAGGAAAGAACAACCCCTGTCCTGGACAGTTTTTGACATATTGAAGAACTCTTGAGCTGCTTTCATGTGTCTAGACTTAGGTAAAACCAGAACTGACTTAGCTTATTAACAGAAAAGGAATGTCAGGCATAGTAATGGTAAGATACTGAAGCTTACCAACAATCCTTCTGTACAATGTAGGATCGACCAACTTGTCCTCTTCATCTTGACTTAACTTCAAGTTGACTTCCATAGGTGTAGTCACTGGTTTGCAACCCAAATACCCAAGATCTTCAAGCAATTGAGTGCATAAGGCCTTTGAGAAATGAAAATCCCTTTTGGAGACCTAGCAACTTCCAATCCAAGAAAGTATTTGAGTTTTCCTAAGTCTTTAAGTTGAAAACTTGCTGTTCAATTGAACTTTGAGAGCTTCCAAAGCACCCAAATTGTTGCTGGCCATAATAACATCATCAACATAAATGAGGAGAATGATGAAACTGTCTTTGTTTTGTCTTATAAACAAAGAATGATCAGTGGCTGAATGGTGAAAACCCTCCTCAATTAAAGCATTAGAAAACTTGGCAAACCATTGCCTTGATGCTTGTTTCAAGCCATACAATGACTTCTTGAGCTTGCAAACTGCATTAGGTGGAAGCTCCCCCTTTGGAGTATACCCTGGAGGTAAGGTCATGTACACATCTTCATGTAAATCTCCATGCATAAAGGCGGTTATTCACATCAAGTTGATGAAGATGCCATCCATTAATAGCTGCAAGAGCAAGAACTAGTTTAACTGTGACCAATTTAGTCACTGGAGCAAAAGTGTCTGTATAATCTATGCCCTCCTACTGATTGTACCCTATAGCCACAAGTCTGGCTTTAAAACCTCTCCACTGAACATCTGCATTGTACTTGATCTTATAGACCCACCTGCAGCCTATAGCATGATGATCATCAGGGAGGGAAACCACTATCAAGTATGGTTTCCTTCAAGAGCTTCAATCTCTGTATCCATGGCATTATCCCATTCTCGAATGCCTTGAGCCTGATGAAAAAATTTCTGGTTCATAATGACTTGAAATGGCCAGAACAGATGCCTTGAACTGTGGTGCCAACCTGCTGTAATCAAGAACTTGAGATAGAGGATAAGGAGTAACAGAAGAGGAATCCTGAGACAAACCAGTAGAGTCAGAATTAACAAGAGAAACAGTGATAATCCTATAAGTAAGATGGTTTGTGAGTCACTCTAACAGGTCTGGAATTAGAGAAAGAAGTAGGTGCCAGAGTATTTCATGTTGAATATGGGGTGTGTGTAACTCATCAACTGATTTGGAGAAAAAATTCTGATGCTCAGCAGAGAGAACATCACCATTATGAAAAGGAAAAATAGTTTCATGAAACTGAACATCTCTAGAACAGAAAACGTTGTTGGAATTGATATCAACAATTTGTATGCTTTCATGCCATGTGGATACCCCAGAAAAACACAAGGTGCAGCTCTAGGTGAGAACTTGGTTCTGTTTGTGGATAGGGTAGAAGCATAGGCTAAACATCCAAATGCCTTTAAATGGTCATACTTAGGTGGTTTAGATTTAAGTATTTCAAAAGGAGAAATGTTTTTCAAGTTGGGTGTGGGTGTTCTATTTATTAAGTATGCTGCAGTAGCAACACACTCATCCCAATAAGGCAAAGGAATATAGGAGTGGAATAGAAGTGATCTAGCTACATTCAACAAGTGTTGATGCTTTCTCTCAACAACAGAGTTTTGTTGAGGTCTATGAACACAAGAATGTTGGTGAACTATCCAAGAGAACTAAACAGATCAACAAACTGCAACTCCTTGGCATTATCAGACCTAATGACTTTAATGGTCTTTTGGTACTGAGTTTTGATAAGTTGAATGAAATTAGGGATTGCAGCTTGTGCTTCTGCTTTAGTTTTGATAAAATGCACCCAAGTATACCTAGAATGATCATCAACAATGGTGATAAAGTATTTATGTCCCCCAAGAGTAAGTGTATTAAAAGGTCCCATATATCAACATGAACAATATCAAAGCATTCTTTGGCAATATTGTGATTAGAAACAAAAGGTAACTTTCTTTGTTTTGCATAGTGACAACAGAACAGTGAAGTTAGGACAAGATGAATTCTGAAATTGTAATTCTTTATTCAATGAATGAAATTTGATACAAGAGGATGACCCAATCTATAGTGCCATACAGTATCATTGTTTATTTTGGAATCAGAAATTAAAGAGAAAGCAGAAGGACTATGTTTCTCATTAGGTAGATCTAAGTAGAAAAGTTTCCCTTGTCTCTTAGCCATCCCAATCAGCTGGGTCTTCGAAATGTCCTGAATCAGACAGTGATCATAATGAAATGTGAAAACACAATCACTATATTCAAGTAAAGATGGAACAGAGAGAAAATTAGATGAAAGTCTGGCACATATAAGACATTTTCAGAATAAGAGTTTGGGAAATCATGACTGTTCCAAGACAAACAACTTTCACATAACTTCTATAGGTAAGTTGACACAAGAAATAGAACTATCTGTATAAGTACTGTGAAACAAGGACAAATTATAGCACACATGGTGAGTAGCACCAGTGTCTAGAATCCCAGATGATGAAGAATTGGAAAGAAATTTACCAGAGATTTGTGACACTGATGGTTGACCAGACTAAATAGAATTGTGTTGTTCAACATTTTTCTGAGACAACATACTCATAAGTTTTTGACACTGAGCAAAGATTGCCAAAAGGTCCTGTTCCACATTCTGGCCATTTCCATTAGTTTCTCCATCTTCCTGAGCACCAAAAAATTAGCAGCAGGGGACTTAGCAGGTCCTGGTGCATTTCTGTTAGGAAACTTTCCATGCAGCTTGTGTCCTGGTGGATAGCCATGCAACCTGTAGCATTTTGCCATAATGTGACCTGCAATTCCACAATGATGACAAATTGTCTTAGGCTTGTGTGGTTGCACACTCCCTGCAAACTGTCCTGTGTTCAAATTTGAAGATGATGATGCAGCAGACTTATCCATCTCAGCATTACTGGATGAGATCCTCTCTGCCTTTCTTCCTGTACAACTGAGGCAAAAGCCTTGTTACTGTTTGGAAATGGATCTTGCATCAAGATCTAAGATCGTGCATTGCTGTATGATTCATTCAGACCAATGAGAACTCGAGTACACGATCTTCATCTTGATATTCCTGGATGATCTTCATAGCTCCACAGCTGCAAACAGGTTGTGGCCTGAATTCCTGAATCAGATCCCAAAAGGATTTCAGTTTAGTGAAATATGTAGTAACAGAATTCGATCCTTGAACCAAGGCTTGAATGGATCACTTAGCTTCGAATACTCTAGGAGCATTCCTTTGATGATATATTTCCTGTAACTCAGACCAAATCCTTGCTGCGTTATCAAGATACATGACACTATCTGCAATTTCACTAGAAATAGCATGAAGAATCCACGAAATCACCAAGCTATTACATCTGAACCAGACATCATATTCCTCATCATCATCATTAGGTTCTGGCAATCGTCCATCGACAAATTTAATCTTGTTCCTTGCTGCAAGTGCAACTATCATCGACCTCCTCCAAGAACTATAATTCTCACAACCAATCAGGATTTTAGGAACAAGATTAACCACAGATTGATCTCCATTGGAGATGTAATAAGGACTTCGAGGATTCTCTCCAGGTGGCCTGTCATTAGGCTCAAGAACTGAGAATCTATTTGTATTCTCCGATCCATTTCCTTGTTCAGTTGAACTTCGAGTTTGAGCTCCACCACGAGCCATGATCACCAACCACAGTGATCCTCAATCAAAGAAAACAAACCTGAGCACACATTGATCGTGGCTCTGATACCATATTACAAAGTGAGAACAGAGAAGAAGGAAGGAAAAGAGAGAGAAAAGAATCAATCTGAATGTATTGAATTGATCTGAATGAAATACAAGTGAAGTGAGCTTTATATAGCTCAAGCTTCTAACAATACAAGCAGCTGAAAGTAATAACAACTAATAACAGAATCAGTTAGAAAACAGCCAATTGACAGCTAGACAACAGCTGGACAGTAACTGAATTAACCAACTAACAACTAACTGACTAAAGCTAACTCTATTCTCTTAATATGCAGACATAACTTTGACTTCATTTTTTTCCCAATTTCGGCCACTCCAAAGCTTGGTGGTGGCACCAAATGAAAGAGTGCTTCAAGAAGAATAAAACCCAACCACACAACCCCTATATCGTCGTTGTTTTCTAGAGAGTTTGTGGGTATAATTGCTCATAAAAGCAATCTTTTAGTTTCTTTTCTATTAGTTTCTTACCAACACCAAAGAAGATGATTTGAAGGGGATGGTTTTGGTTAGTTTTATATTGTATGTATATTAGTTGTCAATTAGCTTAATTCTAGTTTCCCATTTGTGTATAAATTCCTATAATAGATTCCTAGTTATGTATATATATGTGCCTCACTTTTCAATGAAAGATATGAGAAAGTATTCTTTTTCCATCTAAGATAACATGGTATCAAAGAATTAGGGTTTCAAAATTCAAAATTTGTTTCAAAATTAGGGTTTTATCTTCGGTTTCTTGCATAAACACAAATTAGGGTTTAGTGCCTTTTATAGCTCCATTTCGACAACCCTGTTTAAAGTGTTTGTTTGTTCTCACCGAAGGCATAGCAAGGAAGACCATCGTCCAATCTTCATAACCTCAAAGTCTAGCATTGAGATTCGTCATGAGTGGGCCCCACGTGCCACAATCATCCTATGCTTCTTTCCCCACACGCCGGCGCGTGATGCCACCTCTTATCTAGCAATCTTCTTTGATCTCCTTACTCTGAGTTTGTTGTCATTTGGTACTCACATCCTTTCCTTTGTAGGAGATTTGTGTTAGTCTATTTTGGGTTTTGGTCTATATTGCCCTTTTTTTCCTATTGCCTTGTTTGTTCGCTATCAAGTTTTTTTTTTAGAAAACGTTGTTAAGAATAAGTCTTTTATTGTGATGGATGTGGTGATTGTCAAGTCCAAAATCACGGACCATAAGCTAAATGGCTCAAACTATTTGGATTGGAGTAAGACTGTTTGCCTTTATCTATGGAGTATTGACAAGGATGATCATTTGACTGATGATCTTCTTCAAGATGATTCAAAGAAGAAAATTGATTTGAAGCAAACATGGCTTTGAGAGGATGCTCGATTGTTCCTTCAGATTAAGAATTCTATTGATAGTGAGGTAATTGACTTGCTAAAGAACTAATGGATTATTTAGAATTTTTGTACTTTGGAAAAGGGAATCTCTCCCGCATGAGGTTTGCAAAGCCTTTTATCATGTCGAAAAACAAGATAACCCTTTTATCAACTATTTTTTTGGAATTCAAGAAGACGTATGAGGAGCTTAATATGTTGCCACTCTTTAACCTTGATGTGATGGTTCAACAACGCTAACAGGATTAGATGGCTATCATGAGTTTCGTAGCTGGTCTATCTCCTTAGTTTGAGTATGCTAAGACACGAGTTTTATTTGGTTCTAAGGTCTCTTTTTTACAAGATGTCTTTAGTCGCGTTCTTTGCACAGAGAGTACTCCATCCGTTCAGCTTAGTGGTGCTTTGGTAAGTCACAATACTAATTATGCGTCTGGGAGATCAATTAGTCACAATGGAAACAAAGGAGTTGGCTCGCGGGGCTTTGGAACTTGAATTTTGGATTTTGGAGTCATTGTGTGCAATTACTATCATAAGCCAAGCCACACGAAGTTTGAGTGTAGAAAGCCTCAGTACAAAAATCATAATAAATACTTGGCCAAAGTTGCATCCACTACTGATGCCTCTGATAAATGAGTCCTTATCTATGTCGATGAACTTGCCAAGTTCTCAATGTATCAGGAATCACTCAAGTCTTTAACTATTGATGATTCAGGTAAACCCAATGTGTGTCTTCTTTCCTCATCCTCCAAATGAGTCATTGATTCTGGTACCACAGATCATATGACAGGTATTTCTAGTAATTTTTTTTCTACTTTTCAATCCAACGCTTCCACTCCTACAATTACTTTAGCTGATGGGTCTCCATCTTGTGTTTGTGTGTCTGGCATTATCAATCCTACCTATTTGCTTCCTCTAACCTCTGTCTTACATTAACCTAATTTATCCTTTAATTTTCTTTCTATTAGTCAACTCACTCGTAACCTTAATTGTTGCATCTCATTTTTTCTTGATCATTGTTTACTTTAGGATCTTATGACAGAGAAGATTATTGGTAAAGGACATGAGTCTGGAGGCTTCTACATTCTTAACCTGTCTTCTTTCCTTATCCTTCAAATGGGTCATTGATTCAGGTGTCACAGATCATATGACAGGTAATTTCACTCTTTTTTTCTAATTTTCAGTTACACGCTTCCACTCCTACCATTAATTTAGTTGATGAGTCTCCATCTTGTGTTCATGGGTCTGACACTATCAATCTGTAGTGACCCAACTATTTCTAAGACATTGGACCATTAAAACTACTAGACATAGCTACTACTATTTGGATACAATCATTTGAAATAACATATCTTTATTGAAAACCCAAAATATTGTATCAAATACAAAGTAAGATAAAAATATTAAATAAAATGTGCTATGGTATGGGATCCCATTGTATATAAAGCATAAAACATAAACTTTAAATCAATTGTTTTAAAAACTAAGTGCGAAATTACAAAAAAAAAAATAATAATTCAAAAGACATAAAATAAATAATGTCGTCCTCGATCAACATGTAGTCCGAATCCATTCATCCTTAACACACAAGCGAAGCTGCCAAGAATCCTTCTGCCTTCCGTATTCATTTTCTTGCATCACACTAAAAATAAAGGAGTGAGCCTAATGCCCAGCAAGGAAAATCTATTAAAAATCATATGGCATAAATCATAAACGTAAGACTATATCATATATTATAAAACATATGACTATAAACATATATCGCATAAGACTACAATATTAATGGCCATAATAAATTATTGGGGCTTGTTAGCTAAGCAAGTCATATGCCCATAAATTTGTGGGGCTTGCTAGCTAAGAAAGTAAGATGCCCAATATAACTTCTTGGGGCTTCCTTATCTAAGCAACTCATTTGCCCAATCATCAATTCTTGGGGCTGTTATCTTAACAACTCATATACCCAATCCTAAATTCGTGGGGCTTGCTTATCTAAGCAAGTCATATGCCCAAGCGACTGAAAACATATTCTTGGGGCTTGTTGTTTAAACAAGTCATATGCCCAAGGACTATAAGACATACTATACATATACATATCATAACATAAACATATATATATATATCATAACATATAAGCACATAAAATCTATCCTATTTTCCTTACCAAAAGCCAGGATATTTGGGAACAAGAACGATATTAGAACACTCCTATAAACAAACAGTAGAAATGGTGAGAATCTCTAAGCATAAAGATGAATATGAGAACTAAACCTCAAGAAGAAACTTACCAAGAAGAACCTTAAGTTTCAATAACTTAAATACCTAATCAAGAATCAATAACAAGAGTTAGGATCTAAATAAAAGAAACTAAAGAAAACTGTAGAATCATAAAGAACTGGAATTAAGGAATAGGAATACCTTGAATGACCTTATGCATTGGTCTAAACTTCAATACCGAAATCATACTATTTCTCACTTCCCAAGTATTTATAAAAGCTTAGAATGATTAAAGCTTTAACCCAAAACCCAAGTGTATCTCTCTATCGTAACACTTAGCACCTAGGAGGCTCTGATCAAATGCTTGAAGAATGAAGAAAATGGCTGAGCACTAGGTCCTATTTATAGAGTTCGAGGAGTGAAACTAACCCCTTTTAATTTGAATAAATAAATGATTATAAAATAAAAAAGATTTGAATTTTTGTTCAACTGACGCCCAGAACTCGGTCAAAATCGTTCAAAGGCAGGTCTAAGTGGTTAAGGCTATTTTTAAAATTGAAAAATCAAACTTTTCAAAAATCATCACTAGGGGCGATATATCGGCTCTACCCTAATCCCGAGCCCCGTTCATACGTTCGTGCAAAGTCGACGTATTTTCCGTATATTCCGTAGGCGATATATCAGCCTATATGCTACGATATATCGGCATACGTTTATATATTAAACACGTATTTGTACTTTTTCAGCATAATTTTAATTGGATAAACAACTTTGACTGAGTCATAATACGGTCCTAACAGCTGCTGAAAAGTTTTAGAGCTTCTAGATCCTTCTTTTATTAAAACTATTCATCAAAATACCTAATTTCCTTAATAATCATGATTATAACAAGTGTCATGCTCTTAATGGTTCTATCTAAACCTTATGTTATAATAAACAATATATCTAGGACAAGCAATATTAATCAAATCTTATATTATAATTAATATTCTTAAACTATAGGTTAAACTTATAAAATCCATAATTGTTGCTATGAGTTTCCAACTAAGTCCCGACTTGAACCGAAATCCACGGTAACTACTGCCACTACTACTATCTAGCTAGCTAAGTAAATATTATGTGACTCTACAATTCTCCCCTACTTAAAAGAATTTCGTCCCCGAAATTTACTTACCAAACAATTCCGGATATCGGGCTAACATGTCTTCCTCCAACTCCCACGTTGCCTCCCGTTCAGAACTATTACTCCATAGGACTTTGACTATCAGAAAACTCTTAGACCGCAATTCCTTCATCCCTCTATCTAGGATGCTAACTGGTCGTTCCTCATAACTCAAGTCTTTCTGGAGTGCTATCGTATCATACTTGAGGATGTAAGATGGGTCTGACACATATCTACACAGCATTGAGATGTGGAACACATTGTGGCTATCTACTAGAGCTGGCGGTAGGGCTAATCTATATGCAACTACTCCCACTTTGTTTAATATCTCAAAAGGACCTATAAATCGGGGACTAAGCTTACCTTTCTTCCCAAACCGCTTCACACCTTTCATAGGAGATATCTTTAAGAAGACTTGATCTCCGACTTTGAATTCCACATCACGCCGCTTGGCATCTGCATAACTTTTATGACGCTTCTGAGCAGCGAGCATACACTTTCTAATCAGCGCTACTACATCCCGAGCTTCTCTAACAGCTTTGTGTCCAAGAGGTTACCTTTCTCCTATCTCGTCCCAATGTAACGGCGATCGACACCTCCTTCCATAAAGCAACTTATAGGGTGCCATCCCGGTCGTTGACTGGTAGCTATTATTGTAGGATAATTTTATCACCAGAAAATACTTACTCCAAAATCTCGATGTAAACATCGATCCTCTATCAGATACTATGGTCTTAGGAATTCCATGTAGTCTTACTTTTTCTCGGACATAAACGTCTACGTACTGATCTGCTGTGTAAGTAGTCTTGACAGACAGGAAGTGAGCTGACTTGGTTAGTCTATCTACTACTACCTAAGCCAAGTCGTGCTACTTATTTGTTCGTGGCAATCCCATCATGAAATCCATGGCTATGTCTTCCCACTTCCATTCTAGAATACTAAGTGGTTGCAATAAGCCTGCAGGCCGCTGATGTTCTGCTTCCACTTGCTGGCATACTAAGCATTTAGACACATTCACCGCTACATCTTTCTTCATTCCTGGCCACCAATATAATGCCTTAAGGTCATGTGTCATCCTGGGTGAACTGAGTATGGGGTATTGTGCGGTTCTTCTAAAATCTTCATCTTAATCCCTTGATCATTTGGCACGCATACCCGATCCTTATATCTCAAGAATCCCTGTCCTGATATCGAGAAATTTGTGGCCTTGCCTTCTTTAACTGCATCCATATGTGCTACTAATGTGTCATCATGCCCTTGCCCAATTCGTATATCTTCTAACAGACTTGACTCGATGGACAAGTTAACCAGTTTACCAATGACTACTTCTATTCCGGCATTGATCAGCTCCTGCTGTAGCAGTTTTTCTATTCCAACTAACACTGCTAGACTTCCATAACTCTTCCTAATTAGCGCATCAACAACTACGTTTGCTTTTCCCTGAGTGGTATAGGATTTCGCAGTCATAATCCTTCACTAGTTCTAACCACCTGTGCTGCCTCATATTGAGCTCTTTTTGAGTGAAGAAACACTTTAAGCTTTTGTGGTCTGTATAAATCTCACATCGTTCTCGATAAAGATGATGGCGCCAGATTTTCAACACAAAGACCACCGCTGCCAACTCCATATCGTGCGTTGGATAGCATTGCTTGTATTCCTTCAGCTGCCTTGAGGCATAGGCTATTACCTTGTCATTTTGCATCAGGACACAACCCAAACCTTGCTTTGACGCATCACAGTAGACTACAAACTTGTCGTTGGGTGTTGGTACACAAAGTACTGGTGCCGAGCATAGCTTATCCTTAAGAAACTGGAAGCTCTCTTCACACTTATCCGTCTAGTTGAACCTTTGCTGCTTCCGGGTAAGGTTGGTGAGCAGAGTGACTATCTTAGAAAAGCCCTCTACAAACCTCCAATAAGAACTTGCTAGCCCCAAAAAGCTTCTTACCATTGACGCGTTCTTAGGTCTTGGCCAATCCTTCACAACCTCTACCTTAGATGGGTCTACTGCAACTCCTTCCTTGGATTCAATGTGGCCGAGAACACTACTTGTGAAAGCCAAAATTCGCACTTCTTGAACTTGGCGTATAGTTAATGCTCTTTCAGTCGCAACATGGTTAATCTTAAATGTTCCTCGTGATCGACTTCGTCCTTTGAATACACCAAAATATTGTCGATAAATACTATGATGAATCTGTCCAAGTAATCCTTGATGACCATATTCATTAAATCCATGAATGTGGCTGGAGCATTGGTAATACCAAAAGACATAACTAAAAACTCGTAATGTCCATAACGAGTTCTAAAAGATGTCTTGGGAATATCCTCTTTCCGTACTTTGAGCTGGTGATACCCGGACCGTAGATCAATCTTTGAAAACACGGTCGCTTCTCGGAGTTGATCAAATAAGTCCTCAATCTGGGGTAGCGGGTACTTATTCTTAATTTTCACCTTATTCAGCTTGCGGTAATCTATACACATTCGCATGCTTCCGTCCTTCTTCTTCACAAATAGAACCGGTGCTCCCCATGGAGAATGGCTCAGTCTAAATGAAACCCAAGTCTAAGAGTTCTCGTAGTTGTGTCATTAACTCCTTGATTTTGGTAGGTGCCATCCGGTATGGTGCCTTGGAGATAGGCTCGGTGCCAGGTACTAGTTCGATTGTGAAGTCAATTTCCCGAGTTGGCGGCAACCTTGGTAAGTCGTTAGGAAATACTTCTGGGAATTCCTTTATAATGCGGATGTCTCCAACCTTTAGTGGTGTTTCCATTACCACATCCTAAGAATGCGTGACATCCTTTTTCTATCATCCTCTGAGCTTTGAGAGATGAGATGAAATAAGCAGCGTATGTAGTCCTGAAACCTTTCCATAAAACATAATCTCTGACCGTCACGAGTCTTGAACTTTACTTACTTACGTCTGCAATCGATGGTTGTGCCATGCCTTGCTAGCCAATCCATGCCCAATATTACATCAAAGTCTTTGATCTCTAGTTCTATCTGGTCTCCTTCTAGTTCTACATCCTCAATTTTGATTGGTACGCCTCGTACTATTCGTGATGATAGAACTACTTCGCCCGAAGGCAACTATGTCACAAACCTCGTTCTACAAGGTTTGTCTAATTTCTCTATCATTCCTAACGAGATATACGAGTATGTTGTTCCCGAATCAAACAATACTTGAACATATACTATCGAGGATAGGAATCTGACCTGTGACTACTTTATTACTAGCAGGGGCTTCTCCCTGGGTCAAGGCAAAGACTCTGGTCTGGAACCATCTTAGTATCCCTCTTATTTTCTTGCTTGAGCTGTGGACATTCCTTCTTTTGATGACCTTCCTGGCCACAACTATAACATCCTTCGGTGTTTGCACGAAATTCCCCGAGATGTTTCTTTTGGCATTTAGAGCACTGCGGGTATTCTACATAACCCGGTTTATCATAATGCCTTCTCTTCTGCCTATTATTGTTGATATGCTGAGGATGCGGTTGCAGCTGAGGTTGTTGTCATTGTCGCTGCAGCAGCTCTTCCACTTGTTGTCGTAGCTTGACAATTTATGTGGTGATGTCAACCAGCGGCAGCGGTGCACTTTGGTTAGCAGCAGCAATGGTAGTGCGCGCTTCTCTTTTGCGAACTGGAGGGGCTTCATTAGTCTCAGGAACAACACTGGAGGCATTGGCATTTGTGCATGCATACCTTCTGAGCGACATCTTCAGTAGAGTTCTAACAGTCGAGAGAACATGTTAGAACTTACCCTAATAGGCTCTAAGGCAAAAACTTAATCTAA
This sequence comes from Humulus lupulus, assembly GCF_963169125.1. Taxonomy (NCBI): domain Eukaryota; kingdom Viridiplantae; phylum Streptophyta; class Magnoliopsida; order Rosales; family Cannabaceae; genus Humulus; species Humulus lupulus. The sequence goes on along the minus strand of NC_084794.1, from coordinate 175,535,978 downwards.
GCAAACATAACTCGGACCTATTAGTTATGATTTCTTATGAAAAATTATATAACCCTTCTTTATAATTAGGGTGTGTTTCTATACTTAGAAAAATAAGTCATCTTTATTATTTTCTAAGTCTGTTTCTAATCATCCTATATGACTTAGTTCTCAGGCTCGAAACTCGTCGTTGTTCCAAAGTTAACCATATTGAGGGAGGGCTGGGATCAATAAAATTGTTCCCACTACTATGGTACCCACCCTCACCGAACTTGGTCATTATTTATTTATTGAAATTCATTATGATTGTAAAAAAAAAAAATCAAACTCATACATGTTATCAAAAATAACAATAATATTCATTTGGAAAAAGGTTTTCACTAAGTACAATCATAAATGCAAAATAAATAAATAAAATAAAGAAAGAAATAAACTAATCTAAAAATCAGGATCTTCTACATCTGACCCTTCATCTAACATATTATCATCTATCTCCTCATAATCATCATTATCTTGAGCCTCAAAATTCACTCGAGGAAGATTCGTAAAGATTCTATGTTTTTGCTCATTTGTGAATTGGATTTCCATCTTAGAGGTGAACCTAAGTATGAGGAAATAATATCTCATAGCTACCGGTAATTCATCTTCATCATCTATAGTCTCTCATATTTCTTCTAAAGTTGCAATTACAAAAGGATAATCTCTAAAAAGCCTAATCACTAAAACATATTGCTCCGTAGCTTTCATTATGATTTGCTTAGTAGTTTGGAGGTGAACTATCTCCTTGTGTAATAAGAGTAATCTCCAAGTGATTCTTTCTAACACTCCTACTGTATTCCTAGGTGCTCTAATCCTTTTTAAGGCCTTAATGGCTCGGATATCCTCATAGGTCAACACTCCATCCATTCTTAACTGAAAACATAAGGCTAAAATGTTAGCTATATATATAAACATAATAACTATAACATAAACACTTACTTTGGCGGTTAGATTCAGAGCTTGAACATGTGTATCAAGGAGAACTTCATGCAAATGGATCGTTGCTCTGATACCAACTATAATGACCCGACTATTTCTAAGACCTTGGACCATTAAAACTACTAGACATAACTACTACTATTTGGATACAATCATTTGAAATAACATATCTTTATTGAAAACCCAAAATATTGTATCAAATACAAAGTAAGATAAAAATATTAAATAAAATATGCTATGGTATGGGATCCCATTGTTTATAAACCATAAAACATAAAATTTAAATAAATTGTTTTAAAAACTAAGTGCGGAATTACAAAAATACATAATTCAAAAGGCATAAAATAAATAATGTTGTCCTCGATCAACACGCATTCCATTGAATCCATTCATCCTTAACACACAAGCGAAGCTGCCAAGAATCCTTCCACCTTCCGTATTCATTTTCATGCATCACACTAAAAATAAAGGAGTGAGCCTAATGTCCAGCAAGGAAAATCTACTAAAAATCATATGACATAAATCATAAACGTAAGACTATATCATATACTATAAAACATATGACTACAAACATATATCGCATAAGACTACAATATTAATGACCATTATAAATTATTGGGGCTTGTTAGCTAAGCAAGTCATATGCCCATAAATTTGTGGGGCTTGCTAGTTAAGCAAGTCATATGCCCAATATAACTTCTTGGGGCTTCCTTATCTAAGCAACTCATATGCCCAATCATCAATTCTTGGGGCTTGTTATCTTAACAAGTCATATGCCCAATCATAAATTCTCGGGGCTTGCTTATCTAAGCAAGTCATATGCCCAAGCGACTGAAAACATATTCTTGGGGCTTGTTGTTTAAACAAGTCATATGCCCAAGGACTATAAGACATACTATGCATATACATATCGTAACATAAACATATACATATCATAACAGATAAGCACATAAAATCTATCCTATTTTCCTTACCAAAAGCTGGGATATTTGGGAACAAGAACGATATTAGAACACTCCTATAAACCAACAGTTGAAATGGTGAGAATCTCTAAGAATAAAGATGAATATGAGAACTAAACCATCAAGAAGAAGTTTACCAAGAAGAACCTTAAGTTTCAAGAACTTAAACACCTAATCAAGAATCAATAACAAGAGTTAAGATCTAAATAAAAGAAACTAAAGAAAACTATAGAATCATAAAGAATTGGACTTAAGGAATATGAATACCTTGAATGACCTTATGCATTGGTCTAAACCTCAATACTGAAATCACACTATTTCTGACTTCCCAAGTGTTTATAAAATATTAGAATGATTAAATCTTTAACCCAAAACCCAAGTGTATCTCTCTATAGTAACACTTAGCACCTAGGAGGCTCTGATCAAATGCTTGAAGAATGAAGAAAATGGCTGAGCACTAGGTCCTATTTATAGAGTTCGAGGAGTGAAACTAACCCCTTTTAATTTGAATAAATAAATGATTATAAAATGAAAAAGATTTGAATTTTTGTTCAACTAACGCCTAGAACTCAATCAAAATCGTTCAAAGGCAGGTCTAAGTGGTTAAGGCTATTTTTAAAATTAAAAAACCAAACTTTTAAAAAATCATCACTAGGGGCGATATATCACCCCCTATAGGCGTTATATCGGCTCTACCCTAATCCCAAGCCCCGTTCGTATGTTCGTGCAAAGTCGACGTGTTTTCTGTATCTTCTATAGGTGATATATCGACCCATATGCTGCGATATATCGGCATACGTTGATATATTAAACACGTATTTGCACTTTTTTAGCATAATTTGAATTGGATAAACAACTTTGACTGAGTCATAATACGGTCCTAACAGCTGCTGAAAGGTTTTAGAACTTCTAGATCTTTCTTTTATTAAAAGTATTCATCAAAATATCTAATTTCCTTAATAATCATGATTATAACAAGTGTCATGCTCTTAATGGTTCTATCTAAACCTTAATTTATAATAAACAATATATCTAGGACCAACAATATTAATCAAACCTTATGCTATAATTAATATTCTTAAACTATAGGTTAAACTTATAAAATCTGTAATTGTTGCTATGAGTTTCCAACTAAGTCCTGACTTGGACCAAAATCCACAGTAACTAACATACTACTAACTAATACTAACTACTGCTTCTATTACTATCTAGCTAGCTAAGTAAATATTCAGGGACTCTACACAATCCTACTCATTTGCTTCCTCTGTCCTTTATCTTACATTTACCTTTTTCCTAATTTATCCTTTAATTTATTGTCTGTTAGTCAACTCACTCATACCCTTAACTATTGCATCTCATTTTCTCCTGATTATTGTTTATTTCAGGATCTTTTGACGTAGAAGATTATTGGTAAAAGACATGAGTTTGGAGGCTTCTGTTATGGTTTATGCCCTAAAATCATGTAGTAAGACATTATATTGATTTAAATAAAAGTATATTTTTGTTATATTTGAATGTTATAATTATTATTTGAATAATTTATATAAATATCAAGAAAATTCCATATTCATTTATGTGGATATGATCTTGTATTAGTACGAGAGAATTAAGACCATATACATTGAATAAAATAGTCACTAACATATTAAAGTAATGAATCTTTAATGAATGTTTACTAGTACGGTTTACTCAGCATACAGATTGCAAGTAGTCTAGATTTAGAATACTAATGTGGATAGAGATCTTGGTACAACTCTTGTATATAATAATGAATATATATGACAAGACCGATTTGAATTAATTATCTTAATAAACTTACCATTTTTCATAAATATTTAATTCTTATCATAATAGATTATCATTTGTAGATTAGTCTAAATCTTGAGTAGTCATGAACTCCCATTTATGTTTATTGGAGCTTTTGATTCATTCGTTAATATCTCCTAATATAATGAGGCTAGTTACTTTTATCTTATTCTTTTGAATTTTAAACCATGAATTGTTATTCTTGTTTGGTATCTTGTTTTGAGATGATGAACTAAAATTATTTTTCTAAGGATTTAACGGAACCCTATATTTATAAATAAGTATTCTTTTTAATTCTTTATTTTGATGTTCATATTAATTGTTTATATTGTTTGTGCTTAATGCTTTTCAAAGAGTGATCAACTTTGAAATTGAATTAGTAATTTAGGTAGAACATGGAAGAGAAAATCTAAAGTAGACCTAACAAATATAACATGGGATTGACATATTTATGTTGATTTGTGTTTAGGATAGGAATATACGTAATCACCCTAGGTAGTCAAATTAGGGCTGAACTTAATGCTATTGATAAATTTGAATTCTTTATAGGAATATTGAAATTAATCTATTGATTAGATTCACTTGTGATTTGGGAAAACTTTGTGAATACTTAGGAACCCTAGACTAGCAATTAGAACATTAGAATCAAGATGATGAAAGATGCCCATGGAAGAACATAGGGGGAAATTAAAGACCTAAAATTCTTAATTCTTGAAATTCTTGATTTCTAATTGTGTTATTTTTCTTTAAGTTTCATTTTAATTTTCTAGTTTCTTTGATTATTCTTTTACTTGAATTGAAAGAAAAATAGTGTTTGGTAATTAACAACTTAAAGATTAGTCTCTGTGAGATCGATTTTAATATACTACTTGTTACGATACGTGCTATTGCATGAAGGTTTAAAAACCAATAACAGTGCCCACACACCTCCTTTCATTTTAGAGGATCGACTTGGAAGGCTAAGGTGTGTTCTTTCACAAGGATAGGAAGATCGTTGATTTTACGATTAAATTCAAGGACACTTAATAGGTTACGAGATGTAATCTCAATTCCATTTATGTGTAATTTAATATATCTATATATGTATGATCCTTGCTGGTATTAATATTTTTGTAAATCCCTTTTCTACACCATTCCGTTGCGTATTTATATTTTTCCTTATTTGATACCAACAACTTATACATTCTTAACCCATTGCCACCAAGTTATATTGCTTACTCAAGTGTCACTTCTCCTTTTGTGTATCATTGTAGGTTGAATCATCCGTCTCTCCCTTTGCTGAAAAAGCTTTGTCCACAATATAGTAAGGTGCGTCTTCATTAAATTGCGAGTCATGCGAATATGCAAAACATCACCGTCTTAGTTCGAGTCCTAGAGTAAATAAACATGCTAATGTTCCTTTTGATTTATTTCATTCTCATATTTTGGGCCCTTATCCTATTTTATCTAAACCTGGATTTAGGTACTTTGTTTCTTTTGTGGATGATTATTCTCATGTAACATGGTTATATTTAATGATAAATCCTATTTTGTGCGTTTTTGTGATGGAATTTAAAATTAATTTAATGTTTTCATATGTAATTTGAGAAGTGAAAACGCCAAATAATATACATCCACTTCATTTCAATCTTATATGGGTCAAAATTCCATCCCAAATGATGTGACAGAATGTAAAAACAAACATCTTGTTGAAACTGTTAGAAAAACTTATACAGGATCTTTATTTACTTTCATGTAGATCTAATATTAAACAAATTAATATGAGATAACCTAGAACATGTTTCTAAAATTGAATTCAAGGAGAAATAATGATAAGAATACTTACATTATACGTAGCGGAATGAGTAGAGTCCTTCCTTCAGTTTCTTTAACCTTTGTATCCTTTATGTCGCAGAGTATTACCAAGAAACTGAACCGATCTTTAATTTTCTTCACAGCCTTCCAAAGTATCATTGGAATCACCTAGACTAGAGTGAGCAATTCTCAACACATGAGGTAGATATAGAGAGAAGAAGAATAGAAGAGAAAAATTGAGGCTTAGAAATGACTTTTGTTTAGAGAGAATCTAAAACCTATCAGAAACTTGTGTTTTGACTTCTCTCTTAGTACTCTTTTTATAGACTCAATTATTCATTTAATTAATTAAAAAATCAATAAAATAATATCAAATTAACAGCCTTAGGTCAAAATTATCATGGGCTTTAGGACCGTCAAATTTCTCATTTGATTACAAGCCCATTGGACTTAAAATCAATGCTTGTATTATTTTAAATTGATTTAATTAATTAAATAATTATTTAAATCTTTTATCAAATTAATTATTTATAATTTGAACATTGATTTAAACTTATTTATTAATTTAGATACAAATTTATCTTAATTAATAAATCTGCCATAATTTCTCGTTTCTTCACAAAATTATATAACTCTATAAAACTATCCAAAATTGACCTGGTCAACTTTGATAATTAAATCAATTAATTGAGGCTATCTAGATGATTTTATCCAAGGTACAGTGGGGATCATGAGCCTATGAAATCAAGCTCCAATAAGTTATCATAAATCTAAATAAATTTACTAACTTATTAATTCCTCGTGACTCCACTACAGACTCAGAATTGCACTCTTGAATTCATAGAACGCTCTATAAAAAATATAGATACGCTATTAATTATCCATTGTTACAACCATAATTGTCACTCAATCCTCTATAGACGGTCTACAATGAGATGGGACTAAAATACCGTTTTACTCCTCATTGTATTTTATCCTTAAAACACTTAGTTCCTTGTAAATGATATTTCAGTAAACTAATTTAATTACTGAAATAAGATCTCAATCATTTAACACCTTGAACCAAACTAAAAGGAAACCATCATTTCACTTCTTCATCAGAAGCTATAGATGTTCATATCTATGATTAACACTCCCACTTAATTATACTACCGAGTTTCCAAGATGTAAGTAGGGTAAGCTGGTAACGAACAAGTCAAAGAACTCAAATAATACAATTAGTTAGAATACTAACCACTCAGAATTGACATTAAATTTCCCTATGGTCAACTATATAATATGACTAGAATAGATAATAACAGTATGTTTACTTATCCTATCAACTGTCAATATCGGTCCAGTCTGATGTAACAAATACATTTGATCTTATCTACTTTGTTAATGTTCTGGAGAGAACATAACACTACAATGTGTAAGTAGATTATATCGTAGATTGTCAAGTCAGTGTAAATCCTATGCATTGACTAATCTTAGGACTAACTTATTTTGAACATATAATCATATTTATATTCTACTGTTATTACGTCACTGTAAATATGATTAGCTATATGCTCGAGATTTAATAGAAGTTTATATTAAACAAATAATCATGAAAATAAAACACGTGAGAAAAGTGATTGACCAAGTCAAAAAATGATTTATATCCTTTTATTGATAATAAATGAGATTACAAAGAAATTAGGTTTTAATTAGGGCATAAAACCCCAACAAACTCCCACTTGCACTAATTGAAACTAATGCAATAATTCTACTAATCCCATTTCTTTGATATGCTTATCAAATGTAGCTTCTGGTAGTGTCTTCATAAACGGATCTGCAAGATTGTCTTCAGATGCAATTTTCATATCCTTCACATCTCCCTTGGCCACATATTCTCGAATAATGTGATACTTTCTTTATATAAGCTTACTCCTCTTGTGACTATGAGGTTCTTTCAAGTTGGTTATCGCTCCTGTATTATCACAAAACAACACAAGCGGTTTATCCATTTCTGGAATAACACCAAGATCCGAAAAGAACTTCTTTAGCTGCTTCTGACGCGGCTATGAACTCAGCCTCCATGGTGGAATCTGAGAATGAGAACTGCTTTACGCATCTCCATATCACAGCTCCACCCCCAAGAGTAAACACCATTCCAGAATTAGACTTCCTGTCATCGACATCATTCTGAAAATTGAATCGGTGTAGCCTACAAGGTTCAGAACACCACCCTTGTAGACTAACATATAATCCCTACTCCGCCTTAAATATTTCAGGATATGCTTAACTGCTATCCAATGTTCCGGTCCTGGGTTTAATTGATACCTACTCACTACTCCCACTGTATAGCAGATATCTGGTCTAGTACACAGCATGGCATACATCAGACTTCCAACTGTAGATGCGTAAGGAACTTTTCTCATTGCATCTTCCTCTTTAGGAGTCTGGGGAGACTGTTTCTTTGAAAGATGAATTCCATGGTGCGACGGTAGACGCCTTTCTTGGAATTTGTCATTGAGAAACGTTCAAGTACTTTATCTATATAAGCTGCTTGAGATAGAGCTAAAAGTTTGTTCTTTCTATCCCTGATGATCAGGATACCTAAAACATAACTTACTTCACCCAAATCCTTCATCTGGAATTGAGTGCTCAGCCAATTCTTCACATCTGATAATTTCTTAGCATTGTTTCCAATGAGTAAGATATCATCTACATAAAGAACCAGGAATACCACTATTTGATTTGCCTTCAGTTGGTAAACACAGGGCTCATCAATATTTTGTTCAAAGCCATAGGTTTTGATTATTTCATCAAACCTAAGATTCCAGGAACGAGAAGCTTGCTTAAGTCCATAGATGGACCTATTCAACTTGCAAACTTTTCCTTCTTGTCCAGCTACTTTAAATCTTTCTGGTTGATCCATATAAATGACTTTGTCAAGCTTTCTATTAAGAAAAGCTGTCTTGATGTCCATTTTCCAGATCTCATAGTCGAGAGCGGCTACTATGGATAGGAGGATGTGAATGGACTTGAGCATGGCTACCGGAATAAAGTTTCCTCATAGTCCACGCCTTCTCTTTTGACTTGAGCATGGCTACCAAAATTTCATCATCAACTCGCGTTGATGACGATGGAATTTTGGTTGGAGTTAAATCTTTAACCATCTCCTCTAAAACTACTTTGCTGCAAGGTTTGAAGTTGTGGACATAGTCATTTTCCAGAAAAGTAGCATTTGTAGAAGTAAACACTTTCTTTTCTGAATGACTGTAGAAAAGTGCACCCCGAGTACCTTTAGGATAGCCAACAAACATGCAAACTTCAGTTCACGGTTATAGCTTTCCCTCCTTTTTCCTCAGGACGTGGGCGGGACACCCCCAAATTCTATAATGGCGTAAACTAGGTTCATGACTATTCCAGCGTTCTAAAGGTGTTTTGGGGATTGATTTAGATGGCATGACATTGAGAATGTCATTCGTGGTTTCAATTGCATGTCCCCAGAACGAAGTTGGTAGAGTTGAGTAACTAAGCATGCATCTAACCATTTCCAATAAAGTTCTGTTCCGGCATTCCGCTACACCATTTTTGTTGCGGAGTACCTGGGGCAGTAAGTTGTGATAAAATCCTAAGTTCAGTTAAATGATCTTGGAACTGCATATCCAAATATTCTCCACCCCTATCAGATTGCAAGATCTTTAACATTTTACCTAATTGGTTCTGAGCCATTGCTAGGAATTCCTGAAACTTTGAAAATGTTTCTGATTTCCTATGCATTAGGTAAAAACATGAGTATCTAGAGTAATCGTCAATGAAAGTGACGAAATACTCAAAACCACCCCTGGCTTGTACATTCAAAGGTCCACAAACATCTAAATGAACAAGTCCAAGTGGTTCTTTGGCCCTATCACCCTTTGCAGAGAATGGACGCTTGGTCAGTTTGCCTTCTAGACAAGATTCACAAACAGGTAATTCACCTAAGATGAGTTCCCTGAAAGGTCCGTCCTTTGTAAGTCTTTGAATCCTATCATAACCAATGTGACCTAGTCTCAAGTGCCATAAATACGTCTTATTATCGTTATTGGTCTTTTGACGTTTATTGGTCCTAGGTTTAGCTACTTTGAATAAATCATTATTAAGAGCGAGGGGTTCATTAGGTCGCAGAATATAAAGCCCGCTTTCCAAACTTGCAATACACAATTGTGATCCATTGAGGAAATAGATATATTAAAACTTGTGAAAGTCATAACAAATTGTTCTAATTGCAACATGGAAACTGAAATTAAATTTCTACTAAAATCTGGAATGAAAAAACATCATTTAAAATTAAAAATTTATTTACGAACTTCAGATGAGCTCTTCCTCTAGCTTGGACCGCAACGAATGCTTCGTTCCCAGCTCTAAGCTTTAAGCTGCCTTTGTCCACTTCCTCCTGCGATTCAAGAAGTTGTAAAGAGTTACAAACATGGTTAGTAGACCCATAATCAATAATCCAAACAGATTTATCATTCTCTAAAACACAAGTTTCCAAGATATATGAACTATAATCATTACCTTTGTTTTTAGCTGCTAGAAACTTGGGGCAATCCTATTTCCAATGCCCATTCTCTTTGTAGTGAAAGCACTTATCCTTACCTTTCTTGTTTTTCTTGTTCTGGTGCATTTGGTTGTGCACTCGTCTTTGCAGCCTTTGCAGGCTTGGGGTTGTTGTTTTGTCCACCTTTCCTCTTGTTTCCAGCTTTCGAAGACGAAGCTGGGTTAGCTTCAGTCTTAGCTAGATTAGCAGCAACAACAGTAGTCTTATTTTCTCCTCCTTTACTAGGTCCACCCATGATAGGCTTAAAAATATGAAGCTCATTCATGAGCTGCGTCAGCCCATAATTGAGTTGATCACGAACGTGCAGACACGGTGTCATTCGAGCATTCACGGTGTCATCACGCATGTGCAGAGATGGTGCTATCCAAGCATTTACGGTGCCATCACGTGCATTGATGGTGCCATCATGAACGTGCGGGCACAATGCTTATTCTGCGGATTCCTCAATCATGACGAACTCAGAGTTGTCACCAATCAACTCTATGTTGATATTCTGCTTCCAATTAAGGAAGTTTTCTCCAATGAGTTTCTCCATCGAAAGTTGAGAAAGGATGGGAGTAGACACAAACACTACTTAATTTAAAACTACAAATTATCAATAAAATAGAAATCATTCACATTTGCTCAATAAAACTCCTATTCACACAAATTTCAAGAAATAGCACAACATATATAAAAAATATGTAAGATATGAGAAAAAAAATACCAAAATGATCATATCTCTATTTCTTTAGGTTTTTAACTAATCTATGATATCCTTGTCCCGGTTGGCGAGAGTAAAAAATACCACTAGTTAAATAAAGTTGTAAACTTATTTAATAATAGACATCATCATTAACAACCTACTATTCAATCAAAATAAGAAAACAAAATCTCTCATTTTATGAGCTAGACCCACAATTTTGATAATCATAGATTTAGTCCTAGTAGTCACCGTAGGGGTGAGTCTAGTAGAATTTGACCTATAATTATCTATCTTTCGAAATCTAACCTTGTCAAAATAACTAATGAACACCTTCCGTAGGGGGATGGATCAAAGCGTCTCGAGGCCTCATTAAGTTATTGACTTTGTTAAATCAACTGTGGAGATCAAATACAATTTTTTAAAATAAGGTCATTATAAAATTAAAAATAGTATTTTTTATTATTTATTTTCGAAAATTAATGACTATGGTTCTCCAAAAAATTATAAGATTAAAATTTGTAAAACCAAAGTCCTATAATTTCCTATTAATTCTAAAGTGTCACATTGAAACAAATTCAATTAGTTTAGAATTACTTTGTTGCTAATCAATATTTAGGTTTAACTATTATAATGAACCTATACAATTAAGTTCAACTTGATAAATGGGCCTTAACAATTGGGCTTGTATGGATGAGGGCTAGGTCCAATATGTCGTTCCCACTACTAAGGCCCCCATACTTTCATACAAGGTCCAAAAGACAGGAATTTAAATCTTCGTTTTATTAATTACTATTAATTGATTAGGCCTATTATAGTCATGCAAAGCAAATGAGCATTCACAAGTGGAATCACCCACAAGAGAGAAATTTAAACTTTACATTTTCTAATGGGCCCAAATAAAAACTACCCCATTTTATGAATAATTTATTTGACAAAAACCATAGATCTAGCAAACATATGGGCCACTATATGCATCTAAACCTAATTGCAAAAATACCACATATAGTGCAAACATACATGTTATAATTGGATATGCCTAATCATGTTACTATATGAGCAATTCTATGAATTTATGCAAAAATACCACGATCTATTTCATTTGCAAAACTACCCCAATTAAGTTTCTAGAATTTATCAAAAAAATTGAATTAATTAAATTTGTACAAAAATAAGTCAATTTAAATTAAATTTATCAACAATTAACAAAAGTTAATTTAAATTTCATTTATCAACGATCAACTTGGTTTTAGGTTAATTTGAAAAAAAAAATATATTAATTTAATTTAAATAAGATTTATCAACAATTAACCAAAGTCTAAAAAATATTTTTAATTGGTTGAGAAAAATGATATTTTTCAAAATTTAACCAATTTTAAACTTTAAAATCAATATCTTAACTGTTTTTCTAAAAATATCTTGTGTTGTTACAACTATAAGCTAATATTTTAATCATTAAAAAAAATAAAATATTAATAGTTATAACAACCCTAAAAATATCTCAAAATAGTTAAACTAATTCAAATATCCATGAAAATATCTAACTAATAAATTTCAAATTTCAAATTTCAAATAATTTAGATATTAACAATTATAGAATACACATATATTTATATTTTCAAATAAAGATTTAATAAAAATAACAAGTATTTAAAAGAAAATATGTTAAATATCTGATATCTTAATTCTAATATTTTAATATATTAAAAAATATAAAATTAAGTTATTAGTCTATTTTTAAATTTGAATTTGAATATTTGTAGAAAATATCTAATTATTTAGATCTCAACCAACAAAAACATCTTATTTTAAAAAATATTTTTAAATGATAAAACAAATTTGATATTTTTTGCTTTGATTAAAATAATTAATTTTCACAATTTAAAAAAAAATATTAAAAAAAATCAGATGAATAGTACCTGTGGTGTGCAAGCGATGGCTAGTGGTGTGCGCAGGGGCGCGCACAACTGTTGGGTGATGCGTGCAGGTGCAGGGTGACGCGCGCGGGTGTGCGCCCGCGCACACATGGGCAGCCAGGCCAAAATATTCCAGAAATTTTTTTTGTGCAATTTTTCAAACAAAAAACATTTTCTAATTAATTTTTACCATGTTTTACACAAAATAAAACATATATAAAAATTAATGGCATAGAAAACACAACAAAATAACCTAAAAATTGCTAATAATCATATAAAATCAATATGTTTCATAAAAACGTGAAAATCCATCCAATTATTCAAACACATCAAATAATCCAATTTTTAACATGTTCATGCATGAAAATAAAGATTACAAAAGGCTCTGAGGCGAGTTGTTAGAAAAACTTATACATGATCTTTATTTATTTTCATGTAGATCTAATATTAAACAAATTAATATGAGATAACCTAGAACATGTTTCTAAAATTTAATTTAAGGAGAAATAATGATAAGAATACTTACATTATACACAGCGGAATGAATAGAGTCTGTCCTTCAGTTTCTCTAACCCTTGTATCCTTTCTGTCGCAGAGTATTACTAAGAAACTGAACCAATCTTCAATTTTCGTCACAGCCTTCCAAAGTACCATTGGAATCACCTAGACTAGAGTGGGCAATTCTCAACACATGAGATAGATAAAGAGAGAAGAATAATAGAAGAGAAAAATTGAGGCTTAGAAATGACTTATGTTTAGAGAGAATCTAAAACCTATCAGAAACTTGTGTTTCAACTTGTGTTTTGACTTCTCTCTTAGCATTCCTTTTATAGACTCAATTAGGTCACTTATTTAATTAAAAAATAAATAAAATAATAGCCAATAATCAGTCCTAGGTCAAAATTATCATGACCTTTAGACCCGTGAAATTTCTCATTTAATTATAAGCCTATTGGACTTAAAATCAAGGCATGTATTATTTTCTATTGATTTGATTAATTAAATAATTATTTAAATCATTTATCAAATCAATTATTTATAATTTGAACCTTGATTTAAACTTATTTATTAATTTAGATACTAATTTATCTTAATTAATAAATCTGCCATAATTTCTCTTTTCTTCTCTAAACTACATAACTTTGTGAAACTATCAAAAATTGACATGGTCAACTTTGATAATTCTAATTGATAATTAAAACAATTAATTGAGACTATCTAGATGATTTTATCCAAGGTACAGTGGGGACCATGAGCCTATGAAATCAAGCTCCAATAAGTTATCATAAATCTAACAAATAAATTTACTAACTTATTAATTCCTTGTGACTCCACTAAAGACTCGAAATTGCACTCTTGAATTCATAGAACGCTCTATAACAAATATAGATATGCTATTAATTATCCATTCTTACAACCATAATCATCACTCAATCCTCTATAGACGGTCTGCAATGAGATGGGACTAAAATACCATTTTACCCTTCATTGTATTTTATCCTTGAAACACTTAGTTCCTTGTAAATGATATTTCAGTAAACTAATTTAATTACTGAAATGAGATCTCTATCATTTAACACCTTGAACCAAACTAAAAGAAAACCATCATTTCACTTATTCATCAGAATCTATAGATGTTCATATCTATGATTAACACTCCCACTCAATTATACTACTGAGTTCCCAAGGTGTAAGTATGGGCTAGTCTGTAGGGTAAGCTAGTAATGAACAAGTCAAAGAACTCAAATAATACAATTAGTTAGAATACTAACCACTCAGAATTGAGATTGAATTGACCTATGGTCAACTATATGATATGACTAGAATAGATAATAACAGTATGTTTACTTATCCTATCAACTGGCAATATCAGTCCAGTTTGATGTAGAAAATACATCCGATCTTATCTACTTTGCTAATGTTCTGGAAAAAACATAACACTATAATGTGTAAGTAGATCATATCGTAGATTGGCAAGTCAGTGTAAATCCTGTGCACGGACTAATCTTAGGACTAACTTATTTTGAACATATAATCATATTTATATTCCGCTGTGATTACGTCACCATAAATATGATTATCTTTGTGCTCGGGATTTAATAGAAGTTTATATTAAACAAATAATCATGAAAATAAAACATATGAGCAAAGTGATTGACCAAGTCAAAAAATGATTTCTATTCTTTTATTGATAATAAATGAGATTGCAAAGAAATTGAGTTTTAATTAGGGTATAAAACCCCCAACAGAAACTGCATAAGCCTTTTTATTTTAAATGCATGTTCCTTTAACTTTTTTGGGGCAATGCAATTGCTATAGCATGTTTTCTCATTAACCGCATGTGATCCTTTGTTCTTCATGGTGAGATCCTTTACAAAATCCTTTTTGACAGTAAGTTATTATTTCCTGATGACCCTAGGATATTTGGTAGCACATGTTTTGATCAGGATGTTCGTCTACATGTCACTAAATTAGATCACAAGTCTTTGAAGTGTATCTTCATTGATTATTCTAGTTTTTAAAAATTTTATAGGTGTTATTGTCCCAATATTAACAAGTATCTTGTCTTAATTGATGTTACCTTTATGGAAGACACACCTTATTTTCCGTCTTCACCTATTCCCATTCGTTAGGGGGAGGATGATGATTTGTTGGTCTATTCTATCACATCTGTCTTAGAATCAACTCTTGTCAGGCCTCCTATTGTTCAAGTCTACTCTAGGCGTCATCCTCTTGATTCATGTCCTGCACCTACTCCTCTGTCATTAGATCCATTCTCAAGCGATGATCTGTTTATTGCGTTATGCAAAGGTAAACGCCAGTGTACTTATCCTATTTCATCTTTCATTTCTTATAACAACATGTCTTCTTCCTATTATTCTTTTATTGCTTCTTTTGATTCTATCTTCATTCCTAAAACTATTCATGAAGTTATATCTCATCCTAGTTGACATAATGCAATGACAAAGAAGATGAATGCTTTAGATGACAATTGTACTGTAACACCCTACTAATCCAGGATCGTTACACTGTGTGTTTGAAATGGTGCTTAACTCATTAAGCGAGTCGTTAGACTCAAAAGTGTAATTAAGATTAAACAATGGTTTAGGTACTCAGAATTTTGGTCAAAAGAATTAGACTTTTCATTAAAAAATGTAAACATATACTAGGGATCCAAAAAAGTTTAAAACAAAATACAACAATAACCAAGGTTAAAAAATAGCCGACCTAAGCGGCAAAATTGGACTTAAACCTTAAGTCCCTCAAAATATATCTCGACTGTAGTGGTCGAGTAGGCTGAGTATATACACACACCTCTTAGAGCCCTCCAACGAATGGCTGGTCCCATTTTCCTTTGCCCTTACTTGCAACCAAGGCCCAGCCGAAAACTCAACTAGGCAAAACAAGTATTCAATTAACCATCAACATCAAATATATGCTTCAAAGATTATAAATAAACTCAGATTAACTTTCAAAAAAGTTATACGAACTATGCTAAATAGGTGCATAGTGCAGCCCCTGTAGTGGCCCTGCCATAACGGCCTACATTCTGCATGATTATCGCCGATTACGACCCTCTTACTGATCACACACAAAAAAATATATGACAACAGATACCACATAAGCAATCACAATAACATGAATATATAATTCTAACCAGAATCAGTACAGGGTTATAATCGTGTTCAACAGTTGGTGTCATTGCCCTATTCATGGTGCATGTGCCAGTTTTCTTACCTTAAGTCTTGTGTAGAAAACGGAACGACCCCGAGTGCGATCCCTTCTCCGAGCCTTGCAAAAACCCTAGTCACAACATAAATGGTACACTTATTAGGAACTATATCTGATAACAGGCTCCAAGAATAAGCTCTTGCTCTCGGGATCTCCAATTCCACCCATAGGGTAATGAAATCGTCCCCCGACCCCCCGAGCCTAATTCCCAAAACTATGAAAAAATTGTACCCTGAAAAGGAATTAGTACTGCAGTGCCCCTCCTAAAGGGTCGTGGTGCCACAAAGTTAGAGAGCAAACTCTGCTCTCGAGGAAACGCATCCGCGCCGCGGTGCCACCGCGATAAACCTAGAAAATATGGGTTTCCCCTGCGATTCCCTCTCCCAAAATTGACCCTAAACTCGATTCCAACAGACTTAAATAGAATTTCAACCCCAAATCAATAATACAATCCCCAAGCAACATTAAAGTATCACTAAAATAAACTAAAACACACCAAAATCCCAATTTCCAAAGAATTCCATGAAGAACATCAAAATTCCAAATGAAAAATCAGAGAAGAAAGAGCATACTTCTCTGAATTTTCAAAATCCCTAGCTTATTGAGGATGCTAGCAGCTCCTAAGCCTAGCTTATGACTTGAATTTTGCCCCCCTTGGTTCTAGTGTTTTCTTGATAAAGTTTGAAGAAAGCTATTAAGGAGAGAAAATAAATATAACGTGGGACTACTAGTTCAAGGGCAGCTGGTCACATAACACTATACTCATGGTCAAATGACCATTTTACCCTTCCCAAGCAAATGCCCATTGACCAAACCCAAGAGCATTTTAGTCCTTTTCCTAAATTCCTACTAAACCTTCAATTTCGAATTTAATCACTAATCCACCAACACACAAATATTTTTCCCCAGTTTACTTTATTTACCAATAATTCCCAAAATATGCAAAATCCCATAATATCCACAGGCTCAACCCAAGCCGGGTATTTTATCCCCATTTTGATTTTTATGCTTAACTGCTCTAATGGTCCACTCACGCCGAAAATCGTAAATATATCAACATAATAATGTGGTCTCAAGCACATAACACATAAAATTGCAAATATACCCTCAACAGGTCAAAATTACAAAAATATCAATTTTTAACAAAAGCGGGTCTTTAAACACATTTAATACACATAATCATGCATACTCAATCATATAGTCATACAAATCACATAAATCAATTAATTCACACATAATGACCCCACACACCCTCTCGTCACACTAATCAAAGCACTAATTCTATTAGATTTTTGGGACACTACAACTATCCCCTCCTAATAGAAATTTTGTACTCGAAGTTTACTTGAACAGCTCAGGATACCGATCCCGCATATCCAACTCTAGCTCCCAAGTAATTTCTTCTACCTTGTTGTCCCTCCAAAATACTTTAACCAAATAAATAGTCTTGTTTCGTAAGACTTTGTCCTTTCTATCAAGAATTTGAACTGGTTTCTCCTCATAAGATAAATCTGTTTGTAACAATAGATTCTCATAACTCAACACATGTGTGGTATCTGATACATACTTCTAAAGCATCGACACATAGAATACATCATGAACTTCTGACAAAGCTGGGGGAAAATCCAGTTTGTAAGCAACCTGCCCAATCCTTTCCAGGATTTCTAAAGGTCCCACAAACCTAGGGCTCAACTTACCTTTCTTCCCAAACCATTTTACTCCTTTCAATGGCGAAACTCGGAGAAAAATGTAGTCCCTGACTTGGAACTCTACATTCCTACGCTTGGGATCAGCGTAGCTTTTCTGACTACTCTGGGAAGTGAGCATTCGAGCTCTAATCTTGGCGATGGCTTAACTAGCCTTTTGAACCGCCTCAAGATCATGATATTTTCTTTCACCCATTTCATCCCAATGGATGGGTGATCTACACTTCCTACCATACAACATCTCATATGGAGCTACTTCGATCTTTGACTGATAATTGTTGTTGTAGGAAAACTCAATCAAAGGAGGATACTTACTCTAGGACCCCTCGAAATTAAATACACACGCTTGAAGTATGCCCTCCAATATCTGAGCCATCCTCTCAAATTTCCCATCTGTCTAAGGATGACAAACTGTGCTGAACTTTAACTGGGTACTCATAGCCTTTTGCAGACCTCCCCAGAACTTGGAAGTAAAACTGGGATCCCAATCTTGCACTATGAACTTCAGAGCCTCATGGAGATGTACAATCTCCTCACATACAGTTCAGTGTATTGATCCACAGTGAAATTTGTTCTCACTGGCAAGAAGTAAGCTAACTTGGTATATCGATCCACGGTCACCCATACTGAGTCGTGCTGTCCCACCGTCCTAGGTAACCCAACCACAAAGTCCATAGTGATGTCTTCCCATTTCCATTCACGAATATTTAAAGGCTGTAGTAATCCCACTGGCCTCTGATGTTCTGCCTTTACCTGCTGACAAGTTAGGCACCTAGCCACATACTCAATCACATCTTTCTTCATCCCTACCCACCAATATAAAGATTTCAAATCTTGATACATCTTCGTGGTGTCAGGATGAAATGAGTATGGAGTCGTATCAGACTCATCCAAAATCTCCCGCATGATACCAACATCCACTGGAATGAAAATTTGGTCCTTGTAGGTCAATATACCCATCTCAGAGACTGTAAAGTCCTTAGCCCCTCCAGCTAGGACGTTCTTTATGCTTCAATAATTGGGAATCACCCATCTGACCCTCCTTTATCATTTCTAGGAGTGTAGACTGTACAGTAATGTTGGCCAACTGGCCCACCACGAGCTCTATCCCCACTCTGGTCATGTCTACTGCCATTTTAACCGATATCTGCTTTAAGCTATACAACTGTTCCAGACCTCTTCGACTCAAAGCATCTTCCACCTCGTTAGCTTTCCCTAGATGGTAAAGGATTTCAAAGTCATAGTCCTTTACCAGTTCTAACCAACGTCTTTGTCTTATATTTAGATCCTTCTGCGTGAAAAAAGTACTTCAAAATTTTATGATCAGTATATATTTCACACTTCTCCCCATACAGATAATGTTGCCAAACCTTTAGCGCGAATACCACTACTACCAACTCTAGGTCATGGGTAGGGTACTGCTACTCATACTCCTTCAATTGTCTTGATGCAAAGGCAATCACCGTACCAGCCTCCATCAAAACACAACCTAACCCATGTCTCAAAGAAACACGATAAAGTATAAACTTCTCTTGATCTGAAGAAGGTTGAGCACTGGTGCAGTAATCAATCATCACTTCAACTCCTGAAAGTTGTTCTCACATCTGTCCGACCAAATGAACTTCAAATTCTTTCGTGTCAATTCCGTCAAAGGCGTTGCAATCTTGGAGAACCCTTCAATAAAACATCAATAGTACCCTGCCAATCCCAGGAAACTTCTAATCTCTGATGCACTCCTTGGCCTTGGCCAATCTCTCACCGCCTTTATCTTGGTCGGATCCACCATAATCCCATCATTACTGAAAATATGACCATGAAGCATCACTTGAGGTAACCAGAACTCACACTTCTTGAACTTTGCATATAACCTGTGTTTTCTCTACCTCTGTAATACTAAGCGAATATGTTGCTTGTGTCCTATCTCTGATTGAGAGTAGATCATATTATATTCAATGAACACAATGATAAACATGTCCAGATAGTCCTCGAACACCCTGTTCATCAGATCCATGAATGCTACCGGGGCATTTGTCAGTCCAAAAGACATAACCAAAATCACATAATGCCTGTACCGTATTCGAAAAGCTGTCTTCAGAATATCCTCCTCTTTGATCCTTACCTGGTGATAACTAGATCGAAGATCAATTTTTGAGAACATTGTCTTACCCTGCAACTGGTCAAACAAGTCATCAATCATTGGCATTGGATACTTGTTCTTGATGGTCAGCTTGTTCAATTCTCAGTAGTCGATATACATCATCAACGTCCCATCTTGCCTCTTAACAAATAACACTGGCGCACCCCACGGTGAAAAGCTGGGTTTGATAAACCCCAAGTCAAGTAACTCTTCTAACTGAACCTTCAATTCTTTCAATTCTGTCGGTGCCATTCTATACGACGCCTTGGATGCTGGTTCTATCCCTAGTGCCTGTTCAATAACAAACTTAATCTCCCAATGTGGTGGCAATCTCAGTAAGTCTTCTGGGAACACATCAATAAAACTCACAGACTAGCCTAGTCTCATCTGATTCGACTGGTACTTCCTTTGTGGTATCCACCACACTAGCTAGGAATCCCATGCAACCTCCTTGCAATAGGTCTCTAGCCTTCAACGCTGAAATCATAGGAACATGTGGCCTGTTCACAGCACCCGCAAACATGAACAGGTCCTCTCCTTCAGGCTCAAAAGTCACCATCCTTCTTTTACAATATATGGTCGCCCCATAATTGGCTAACCAATCAATACCTAGAATCATATTGAAATCCTCAATCATTAACTCGATCAAGTCTACAAACAATTCCCTACTATCTACCTTTACTGGTACTGATCTGACCCATCTCCTCGAGACTACCAATCCCCAATAGGAAGCAAAGTCCCGAACCCTAAAGCATACAAATCACAAGGTGTACAAAGTTTGTTTATCATCTTATTGGATACAAATGAATATGTAGCATCAGAGTCAATCAATACAGTATAAAAGGAGCCAACACTACAGATCTGACATGTCATTACCGAGGGACTAGCCTCAGACTTTGAATGCGTTAGCGTGAACACTTGATCTAGAACCAGACTGCCGCCCTTCTTTGGTTCATCTTTCTTCAACTACGGGTAATCTTTCTTAAGATGGCCCATTATGCCGCACATGAAGCATGCCTTAACACAACATTCTCCCAAATGGCGTCTCCTGCACCTGACATACTCTGGATAACTCCTCTAGATCTCACTTCCACCCCGATGGCCACTCTATGCACCTCAAAATCTTTTGTTTGAACCAGGTAAACCAGATGTGTCTGCAGCCTTCCTCTTCTGATCATTGGAGCCTCTGACCTTGCTAGACCCAGTAAATGGAGGTACCACCCTCTAGGCGTCGCGCCTAGTGGTGCTCTCACGCCATTTCTTGTCCTCTGCACCCTTAGAAGTAAGGGCCTTCTCAAATAACTGAGCATATGTATTAACTCTAGGCACTAAAGTGATTCTAATATCCCGTGCTATCATAGGGTTTAATCCCCTAAGAAACCACTGTCTCCTGGCCGCATTGGTTGGCACCAAGTAAGATGCAAACTTGGCCAACCCTTCGAATTTTAGGGCATATTCAGTCACAACCATATTTCCATAAAAAAACTGGTGAACTCATCCACCTTCGCAATTCGGACTACATCATTGTAATACTTGTCATTGAACAAGTCTTGGAATTCCTCCAAACTCATAACTGTTGGGGTTTTATACCTTAATTAAAACCCAAATTCTTTGTAATCTCATTTTATTATCATTAAAAGAATAGAAATCAATTTTTAACTTGGTCAATAACTTTGCTCACATGTTTTATTTTCATGATTATTTGTTTAATATAAACTTCTATTAAATCTCGAGCATATAGCTAATCTTATTTATAGTGACGTAATCACAATGGAATATAAATATGATAATATGTTCAAAATAAGTTAGTCCTAAGATTAGTCAGTGCACAGGATTTACACTGACTTGCCAATCTACGATATGATCTACTTACACATTACAGTGTTATGTTCTTTCTAGAACATTAGCAAAGTAGATAAGATCGGGTGTATTTGTTACATCGGACAGGACCGATATTGACAGTTGATAAGATAAGTAAACATACTGTTATTATCTATTCTAGTCATATCATACAGTTGACCATAGGTCAATTCAATCTCAATTCTAAGTGGTTAGTATTCTAACTAATTGTATTATTTGAGTTCTTTGACTTGTTCGTTACCATCTTACCCTACGGACTAGCCCATACATACATCTTGGGAACTCGGTAGTATAATTGAGTTGGAGTGTTAATCATAGATATGAACATCTATAGCTTCTAATGAAGAAGTGAAATGATGGTTTCTTTTTAGTTTGGTTCAAGGTGTTAAATGATAGAGATCTCATTTCAGTAATTAAAATAGTTTACTGAAATATCATTTACAAGGAACCAAGTGTTTTAAGGATAAATACAATGATGGATAAAACAATATTTTAGTCCTATCTCGTTGTAGACCGTCTATAGAGGATTGAGTGACAATTATGGTTGTAACAATGGATAATTAATAACATATCTATATTTGTTATAGAGCGTTTTATGAATTCAAGAGTGCAATTCCGAGTCTATAGTGGAGTCACGAGGAATTAATAAGTTAGTAAATTTATTTGTTAGATTTATGATAACTTATTGGAGCTTGATTTCATAGGCCCATGATCCCCATTGTACCTTGGATAAAATCATCTAGATAGTCTCAATTAATTGATTTAATTATCAATTAGAATTATCAAAGTTGATCATGTCAATTTTGGATAGTTTCACAGAGTTATGTATTTTTGAGAAGAAAAGATAAATTAGGGCAGATTTATTAATTAGGATAAATTGGTATCTAAATTAATAAATAAGTTTAAATCAATGTTCAAATTATAAATAATTAATTTGATAAAGGATTTAAATAATTATTTAATTAATAGAAAATAATACAAGCCTTGATTTTAAGTCCAATGGGCTTATAATCAAATGAGAAATTTCACGGGCCTAAAACCCATGATAATTTCGACCTAGTGCTTCAAATTGGCTATTATTTTATTGATTTTTTAAATAAATTAAATTACCTATTTGAGTCTATAAAATGATTGCTTAGAGAGAAGTAATTTTTTTTTTTTTACAAGTCACAAGCTAGAGTTTCTTATAGGTTTTAGATTCTCTCTAAACACAAGTCCTTTTCTAAGCCTCTTTGTTATTTTCTCTTCTTCCCTCTGTATCTATCTCATGTGTTGAGAATTGCCCACACTAGTCTAGGTGATTCTAAGGATATATTGGAAGACTGTGAAGAAATTAGAAGAACAGTTCATGTAAATCCTATAATTGGCATTTTTATAGAAATATCTTTTTCTTAAAAGATAAATTGGTTGATCTAGTTGTTTCCCTTTATTATAATTTTTGGAAATATTTGTTTTCCTTTATTATAATTTTCGGAATTGTTTGGTTTCCCTTATTACAAATTTCGGAAATACACTTTCCCTTTTTGTGAATTTTGGACAATAATGTGCTTCCTTATTTAGCCCATATTGTCTCATTTTGTTTATAAAAAAAAATATATTGCAAATATTCGGTACTTACCCAAAGTTGTTTTTGAATTATTTGCTTATATATTTTTCGTGCAGCTCAAGGATTGCAATCAGGAAACTGGTTCTTAATGTCATTAATGGTTGTTTCCTTTTTGAGCTTGTTTTTGATCCGACACAGGTCTAAGCTGTCCCCACCAATATCACATCTGTCGGACCAGCATCTTCTAAATAAGGCAACTCTTCGTCAATCAAGAATAACTTCTATGATTCTTTCCTTTATTAGAAGAATTCTTTCTCAGCCTTTGTGAGCACGAAAAAGGACTCTATAAATAGGGCTCTAAAGGCAGTGAGAAAAGTGAACTCTTTGGTGCACTATTTGTGAGCTTTATTGTAATATTTATGAGAGTTCCTCTTTGTATTAAAGATCATAAGTATTCACGTGATCTTGTAGAAATATGTGTGTTTAGTTTTTTAGTGGAGAGTTTATACCATGTTCATGAGTGAATACACATTGTAATTTGAACACAACGTTTGTAGTCTTCGGGAGAAGATTTTTACAAGCCTTGCATCGGGAGGATGCAAACACTTGCTGGCCATTGAAGGGAGTTCAAGTGGTTGAGCGTTTCAATCAATATCAGATTAGTGAAGAGAAGTACAACAAGTTGCGGCAAATCTCAAGAGGGAGTCTTGTTTTGTTTAAGTCAATGTTTTTGTACTTGTGATTCTTTATTAATTGGTTTTATTCTCTGGGCGTGGCCCCAAGGAGTAGGTTATCCGAAAGGGTTTCTGAACCTTGTAAAAATTCGTTGTGTTCTTTATTGTTTTGCACTGTCTTTTTATTGTGTTCAGTTTCTGTCGTGACAAGTTTGGATTCTGTCCCGACAGAATTGTAATCTATGTAAACAGTTAATTACCATTCCGCACTTTAATTAATTCACATGGTTTAATTAATTTGGTAATTACTAAAAACAGAATTTCAATTGGTATCAGAGCAGGTCACTCATTTCTGAGTGTGATCTTGGTTTATTCCATTTGTGTTCTTGTGCTTGCAATGTCTTTTTTCACAGAAGGAGGCTCCATAACTCGCCCCCCTTTACTCAATGATTCGAACTATCCATATTGGAAAGTTAGAATGAGAGCCTTTATTAAATCTCAAGATGAAAAGGCTTGGAGAGCTGTTTTAAGTGGTTGGACTCCTCCAGCAGAAAGCGATGATATAACTAAGGTAAAATCTGAACTTGAATGGACTGATGTTGAAGATAAACTGTCCAGTTACAACAATAAAGCATTACATGCTATTTTTAATGGTGTTGGTGAAGGTTACATTAAATTGATTTCTTCATGTGTTTCGGCCAGAGATGCTTGGCAAATTCTTCAAACTCAATTTGAAGGAACTACCGATGTCAAGCATTCTAGGCTTGTTATGCTCACAACAAAATTTGAAAATGAATGAAAATGAAACCCTCACTGAATTTTATGAGAAATTGTCAGATATTGCTAACGAATATTTTTCTCTTGGTGAAAAACTTAAAGAGAATGTTTTGGTTCGAAAAATTGTTAGAGTTCTCCCTGACAGGTTTCAGACAAAGCTAACTGCAATTGAAGAAGCAAAAGATCTGGACAAAATAAAAGTAGAGGAACTGATGGGTTCACTTCGAACTTTTGAACTAAACCAACAAATTAGACAAAAAGGTAAGACAGAGGAAATCAAGGAAAAATCTATTGCCTTGAAATCTTCTAAAGAAAAGAAGGAAAGTTCAGATGATGAGATGGCTCTGTTGACAAAAAATTTCCAAAAATGCATAAAGAAATTGGGAAACAAAAAGGCCATATCCAAAAACCCAAAAGGTAATTTTTCTAAACCCTTTGAGACTAATAAAAAGGGTATTCAGTGCAGGGAATGTGAAGGATTTGGACACATTCAATCTGAGTGTGCAAATACCTTAAAGAAAAAGAAAGTCATGACAGCCACATGGAGTGATCAAGACTCTGAACAGAGTGATGAGGAGGAAAATAGTATTGCCTTAACCTCTATTCACAAAGGTATTGTTTTCTCTTCAGTTGATTACAAGGATGTGTTATGTCTTAATAATTCTGTTCAGAATAATGAGAATTCTGACAGTGATTCTGATGATTTTGACTTAGATGAGGAGTCATTGAAAGAGTCTTATAAAATAATGTATGATCAATGGTTGAAAGTGTTTTATGAGAATCGTCTAATGGATAGCAATAATAAAAATTTTGTTGAAAAAATTGAAAAACTTAAGATGATTATTGCTTCCAAAAATGATGAAATTATTTCTTTGAATAAAGAAATTGAGTTTTTGCAAAAAGGTGTCAAAATGCTTAATCCTAGATCTGAAATTTTGGATGATATTCTTTATGTAGGAAAAAAGGTTGGTGACTACAGTGGATTAGGATCTAATGGATTTGTAAAATCTATGAATTATCCGTCTATTGTGCCAACTAACCGTGTTGCAGGAACAAGTCACTCTACTGAGAGCACACAGTTGTCATCTGTTGCAACAGATCTACAACTAAAGAAAATTTCTTCAAAAAGAAACATTGAACATTTTGTACCAGCTTGTCATTTTTGTGGGATGAAAGGACACATAAGACCTAAGTGTTTTTGTCTGTTAAACTTGTTCAAAACGAATTATGATAAACACTTTGGTAGTATGAATCAATTCTTGCCCAAAAGAAATTCAAAATAAAAAACAATATGGGTCAAGAAAGTTAACTCCATTTGCTTGGCTACTTTTACCTGTCACAAAATGCATGCATCTAGTTCATGGTACTTTGATAGCGGTTGTTCAAGACATATGAAAGGTAATGCCAACATACTTACCAACTTCAAATCCTTGAAGTGTGGAGTAGTAACTTTTGGGGATGGAATGACAGGAAATATTTTAGGTAAAGGTACTCTAAACATTGAAGGGTTACCGAAACTAAAACATGTGCTTCTTGTTGATGGGCTGAAAGCCAACTTAATTAGCATAAGTCAAATTTGTGACCAAGGTTTTTATGTTAATTTTTCACATGATGAGTGTAATGCTTTAAATCAAAATGGTGATATTGTTCTCAAAGGTTCTCGTTCTTTGGATAATTGTTACACTCTCACACAAAAATTCACATGTCATGCATCTTCATAAAGTTTTAATATTACTGACTTGTGGCATGAAAAACTTGGTCATATAAATTTCAAAAACTTGAAAAAGATTGCTAATGCAGGTCTCATCCGTGGTATACCCAAGTTGGGTAAAGAATCGCTTGGTAAGTGTGAATCATGCCAATTGGGAAAACAGTTGAAAATTTCCCATAAAGCATTATCTGATATTAATACTTCAAATGTGTTAGAATTATTGCATATGGATCTCATGGGTCCTATACAAGTTGAAAGTATTAATAGTAAGAGATATATTTTTGTATGTGTGGATGATTTTTCTAGATTTACTTGGGTAGATTTCTTAAGAGAAAAATTAGATACGTTTGAAGCTTTTCAAACTCTATGTACAAGATTGAGAGTTGAAAAAAATTGTAACATTTGAAAGATTGTACGAATAAGGAGTGACCATGGTAAGGAGTTTGAAAATTATGTTTATGATGAATATTGTAACATTGGAATTTTGCATGAATTTTCTGCTACCAAAACCCCTGAACAAAATGGGGTAGTGGAACAGAAAAATCGTACCTTGCAGGAAATGGCCAGAGTTATGCTTAATAGCAAAAAACTCACAAAGAAATTGTGGGAAGAAGCAATTAATACAGCTTGTTACACAATTAATCGTGTTTTTCTGCGTCCAGGTACAAATAAAACTCCTTATGAAATCTGGAAAGGTAGAAAATCCAATGTCAATTATTTTCATGTTTTTGGGTGTCTATGCTATATTCTTAGAGATCGTGAGAATCTGGGAAAATTTGATGCCAAGAGTGATATGGGAGTTTTTCTTGGTTATTCCACTAATAGTAGGGCTTATCGTGTCTATAATATGAGAACCCAAACTATTATGGAATCAGCCAATGTGGTTGTAGATGATTTAAAAGATTTTTCTGAGTACTCCCATGAGGAGGAAATTGACAGGCTCATTGATGTTCAACATCATAAAGAAATGGCGGCTCCGACAGCACAGCCTTCAGAGGGGACAACAACCACTATTGACGTATCAAATGCCAATTCTGTTGAAACAACAGCTGGGCAAACAGAGAAGGAGACTCTGTTCAAAAAGACCATCAACCAGAGTAAAAAAGAATCACCCTTCTGACCTTATTTTGGGAAATCTTGAAGAGAGTATGGTCACTCAAAAGAGGTATGTAAATTTGGTTCAATTTGTTTGTCTTACTTCCACTTTGGAACCTAAAAATGTGAAGGAGGCCTTAAATGATGAATCATGGATCAATGCTATGCAAGAAGAGTTAGATCAATTCACAAGGAATGAGGTATGGATTCTTGTCCCTAGACCGAGTCATACCAATGTTATAGGTACAAAGTGGATATTTAAAAATAAAACTGATGAATTTGGGACCATAATAAGAAATAAAGCTAGACTAGTTGCATTGGGGTACACTCAAGTTGAAGGAATTGATTTTGATGAGACATTTGCCCCTGTTGCAAGACTTGAATCCATAAGATTATTACTAGCTATTTCATGTGTTCTTGGTTTTAAATTGTTCCAAATGGATGTAAAATCCGCCTTTTTAAATGGATTTTTGAATGAGGAAGCTTATGTGGAACAGCCCAAAGGGTTTGAGGATCCTTACAATCCTAATCATGTTTTTAAATTGCAAAAAGCTTTGTATGGGCTGAAACAAGCACCACGGGCTTGGTATGAGAGACTAACTCATTTTTTGGTCTCAAAGGGGTACAAGAGAGGGGGAGTAGACAAAACACTGTTTATAAAAAATGTTGATGAAAATATTATGATAGCACAAATCTATGTTGATGATATAGTGTTCGGTTCTACTAATGATTCTCTAGTGCAGGAATTTGTGAAACAAATGCAGGAAGAGTTTGAGATGAGCATGGTAGGAGAACTCAATTTCTTCCTAGGACTTCAAGTGAAGCAGTCTGATGAAGGAATTTTCATTTCACAAAGCAAGTATGCAAGAAGTCTAGTGAAAAGATTTGGACTCGATGCATCTAAACCTGCTAAAACTCCCATGGGTACTACGGTCAAATTGTCTAAAGATGAAAATGGGAAGAAAGTTGATCCAACTCTTTACAGGAGTATGATTGGGAGTCTCCTTTACTTAACTGCAAGTCGCCCTAACATAAGTTACAGTGTTGGAGTGTGTGCTCATTTCCAAGGGAACCCCATGGAGTCTCATGTGACTGCTGTAAAAAGAATTATTCGTTACATCAATAATACTCTTGATTTAGGCATTTGGTACTCCAAAGAAACAAATTCTAACCTTGTGTATTATAGTGATGCAGATTGGGCAGGAAACACTGATGATCGCAAAAGCACAAGTGGTGGTTGTTTTTACTTAGGAAACAATTTGGTCTCCTGGCATAGTAAAAAACAAAACTCCATCCCCTTGTCAACAGCCGAAGCTGAGTACATTGCTGCTGGAAGCTGTTGTACTCAACTTTTGTGGATGAAACAAATGTTGTCAGACTATGGGTTTGATGTTAAAACTTTAACCATTTTTTGTGATAACACAAGTGCTATTAATATCTCCAAAAATCCTGCTCAGCACTTTCGCACCAAACATATTGACATTTGTCATCATTTTATTAGGGAACTTGTTGAAAACAAAACATTGATTTTAGAATATGTTGAGACTAACAAACAAATTGCAGATATCTTTACTAAAGCCGTAGACACGGTCAGATTTGATTCCCTTAGGAAATCCTTGGGGGTTTGTTTTATTTTAAATTGCCAATAAATTGATTATCTTGCCTTGCATATGTGTTTTTGTAAATATCTTGTCCTGATTGGAAGAAATTTGATGAGCATATTTTTTGTATTTTAGAAAATGATCGTTATAAGTCCTATACTTTGTTGGAATAAAAAAAACCATATTTGAAAAATTATAGACCATCCAATTCATATTTGATCAAATCATTATCATTGTATGAGCATTCCTAATCCAGTTTCTTTTTTAGGCTCCATTTTGGAAAAGAGCTACCTATACTGATGTGTGAAAGCCGACACTGAGTAAGTTGGTACCAGGTAATTAGCAATTATATTGGAGGATACTCTACCAGTGTAAAGGGCTACCATCAGTAAAAGAGTTATAGCCTCCATTATGGTTACAATATGAAAAAAAGGCTAAAATCGCCAAATATGGGCAATGACCCTAGCTTTAAAAGGCCAAAAAGAAACGCCAAATTGATTACACATGCACACACACATGCCTGTTGACTAGACTGTGTAAGTTGGCTGTAAGACTCATACATATAATGAATTGATTCAAATATGTTTTGTGATTGGTATATTTTTCGAATTATGGTCTCTTAGTATTTGATTTATAACTCATTTCTCTAATTTGTGAAAAATATGGTTATCTTGTTTCTTTTGAACAGGACTTGGCATTTACATGGACACATATGGTATGGCAATCTACACTCTATTTTCGGCAATTTTGTAATAAAAAAAATTGAAAAAATAAAATCTGTTATCTACCGTGTACTTTAAAAAAAAAAAGGTTTAAAAAATTATTTGATGCAATTCATTTGTTTTATCTCAATATATTCTAAAAATATTCAAAAAGTTTCCAATTGTGAGGTGTGAAAGAATTTGTTTTAAAAATGAGATATTTTGGCATTTATCACTTAAAATCCGGTTACCCATTTTTAGTTACCCATTTTTGAACTTGCCTCATTTGTGTACCGAATACTTTATATATTCGGAGTCCCTTTGGTTGTTTTTATAATCAGTGTTTTCTTGTTAAATCTCTCACATATAACCGAAGTGTTTAGGGTTTCTTTCTTTGTGTGTTTCACTTGTTTCTCTCTTAGCAGCCATGAAGACTCGAGGCCGTGGTTCATCCTTCAAATCTGTGAAGTCTCAGCAGGAGACAATTCCTGAATCAGTTCCCTCTGCCACTCCTTCGGTACCAGCATCAATCCCTGCTGTCTCTCCTTCTCCAGGTCGTCGTTCAAAAACCACAACAAGAAAGAAGGTTCTTGCTCTTTCGGGTCCTATAAGTTCATTTGTTCTTGGTGCTTCTAGCAAAGGAGTTACGTTCCCGAATTTGGATGCTGAGCCAATCCCAGCCTCGCCGGTTTCACTCGCCTTTCCTGAAGGACAAATAAAAGCCAAACCGGCCTTGGCAACTAGTTAGTCCAAATCTATTTCCACTGAAGCTATGTCTGATCCATTCGATCATGATTCGGAATCCTCGCTATCTTCTGATGTGTTGACACCCAAGGCAAAGGGCAAACGTAAGACCAAAGCTGCTGGAACGAAGAAATGGAAGAAGGACAAAGTGGCTCAATCTAAAGGTACCAGCTCCATCTTTGGTTCATCTCCTTTATCTCGTTTTAAATTAAAGGCCAAAATCAACCCTCCTCTATGCACCTCATTGGAGGATGTCTCTCCCGAGACGGAAGACTCTCAGCCTGAGTTAGACCATTCTTTGACCGAGCCAAATCCTGAAGTTCCTCTTGATGATTTGGTTGAGGAGTCTGAATCTGAAGAAGACCCATCTGAAGCCTCTCCTGTTGCATCTGACCCAAAAGGCACCACTCCATTGGCATTTCCTGAATTGTCATCCAAACTTGCGAAGCAAAAAGGTGCTCCTGTCCGTACCTCAGGTTCTTTCAAAGCTCATTCTCTTACATTCTGTTTTAATGATAATGAGAAGAACATGCAATTTTATGACCATTGTCATTTTATAAGTGAGCGCAATTTTCTTTTTGCTCCTCATCGTGTTTTTGGGGTATTGCTTACTTTTGAGGAAAGAGGTTGGTTGCGATCCTTGTCTGGGTTTGATGGGTTTGTGCCTCGGGTTGTTAAAGAATTTTATGCAAATTTGAATGATGAGTTATTAGACCAATCTTCTTTTATGTTCCATAAAGTTTATGTTAGGGCTCATTGGTATAATTTTAGCCCGTCCGAAATTGCTAAGGCTCTCAATCTCGTCCCTGTGGAGATTGGTGATTCTATTGAATTTGCAAAGGACCAAGTTTTGTCTGAACTGGTTGGTCAGGCTATGGTGTGGGAACCGAGCACCTCTCTTCGAGTCATGGATCTCACTCATTATTGTGGTGCTCTTTTCAAATTTGCTATGTTTAATTGGATGCCTACCACACATTCCTCCACCATCACTCAAGATATGGCCTTCCTGCAAGTCAAAATCGGTACTGGAGTCGCCATAGATCTTGGAGCTGTTATTTTTTACCAAATCATGTCTCTAAGTGGTGCCAAACGTAAGGGGCAACACTTGATGTTTCCACAGGTCATTTACAAACTTTTGGACTCTCAACGTCCTCTGAAGAAGTCCCATGAGACCTTGACTTCTCCCTTGGTTGGTCCCACCAATACAGTCAAAGATGATCATCCTCCATCCACAGCTCGGAAAGTCAAAGGAATTAATCTTGCTGGTCCTGCTTCTGGAAATGTTGTGACCGACTCACCTGCTGTCCCGACAGATCTTGCTACTGTCCAGACAGGGATTCAAAGTCTTTCTGACCGGTTCTCTCAAATGGAGGAGACTCAGCGCAACATTCTCACTTCATTGACCATTCTCAATGCATCCAACTCTCCTGCCCCATGATGATCCCAGTACCTTTGCTCTATTTTTCTTTTGTGAGTTGTAAAAGAACACTTATTGTATCTGTCTTTTGGTTTCATTTCCTTGTTCTTTCATTTACTTGTACTTTTGTCTTTCTTTGGCATTTTTTCAGACAATGAGGGGGAGAAAGCTCTATTTTTTGGCACTTTGATTATGTTGACCTGCTGTTTCATATTGGTTTTGGTTAACTATGCTTTGGTTATCTATCGCAGGGGGAGTCATTTTTTGATCATTTTGTGACTCTTATGTTTTTTAGCACTTACTTGTGTTTTGCAGGGATCTTTTAAAAATAGATATTCCTTGTCTATAAAATTGCCAAAGGGGGAGATTGTAAATCCTATAATTGGCATTTTTATAGAAATATCTTTTTCTTAAAAGATAAATTGGTTGATTTAGTTGTTTCCCTTTATTATAAGTTTCAGAAATATTTTTTTTCCTTTATTATAATTTTTGGAATTGTTTGGTTTCCCTTATTACAAATTTCGGAAATCCACTTTCCCTTTTTGTGAATTTTGGACAATAATGTGCTTCTTATTTAGCCCATATTGTCTCATTTTGTTTATAAAAGAAAAAAATATATTGCAAATATTCGGTACTTACCCAAAGTTGTTTTTGAATTATTTGCTTATATATTTTTCGTGCAGCTCAAGGATTGCAATCAGGAAACTGGTTCTTAATGTCATTAATGGTTGTTTCCTTTTTGAGCTTGTTTTTGATCCGACACAGGTCTAAGCTGTCCCCACCAATATCACATCTGTCAGATCAGCATCTTCTAAATAAGGCAACTCTTCGTCAATCAAGAATAACTTCTATGATTCTTGCCTTTATTAGAAGAATTCTTTCTCAGCCTTTGTGAGCACGAAAAAGGACTCTATAAATAGGGCTCTAAAGGCAGTGAGAAAAGTGAACTCTTTGGTGCACTATTTGTGAGCTTTATTGTAATATTTATGAGAGTTCCTCTTTGTATTCAAGATCATAAGTATTCACGTGATCTTGTAGAAATATGTGTGTTTAGTTTTTTAGTGGTGAGTTTATACCATGTTCATGAGTGAATACACATTGTAATTTGAACACAACGTTTGTAGTCTTCGGGAGAAGATTTTTACAAGCCTTGCGTCAGAAGATGCAAGCACTCGCTGGCCATTGAAGGGAGTTCAAGTGGTTGAGCGTTTCAATCAAGATCAGATTAGTGAAGAGAAGTACAACAAGTTGCAGCAAATCTCAAGAGGGAGTCTTGTTTTGTTTAAGTAAATGTTTTTGTACTTGTGATTCTTTATTAATTTGTTTTATTCTCAGGGCGTGGGCCCAAGGAGTAGGTTATCCGAAAGGGTTTCTGAACCTTGTAAAAATTCGTTGTGTTCTTTATTGTTTTGCACTGTCTTTTTATTGTGTTCAGTTTCTGTCGTGAAAAGTTTGGATTCAGTCCCGACAGAACTGTAATCTGTGTAAACAGTTAATTACTATTCCGCACTTTAATTAATTCACATGGTTTAATTAATTTGGTAATTAATAAAAACGGAATTTCAGTTCAGTTTCTGGATAATACTCTGCGACAGAAAGGATATAAGAGGTAGAGAAATTGAAGGAATGACTCTTTCATTCTGCTGTGTATACTGTAAATATTCTTATTTTTGTTTCTCTTTGAATTTAATTTTTGAAACATGTTATAGGTTATCTTATATTAATTTTTTTAATATTAGATCTACATGAAAATAAATAAAGATCTTATAAAGTTTTCCTAACAACTGGCATCAGAGCCTTTGATAATCTTTATTTTCATGCATGAACATCTTTGAAATTAGATTATTTGATGTGTTTGAATAATTGGATGGTTTTTCATGTTTTTATGAAGAATATTGATTTTATGTGATTATTAGCAATTTTTAGATTATTTTGTTGTGTTTTTTATGCTATTAATTTTTATATATGCTTTATTTTGTGTAAAATATGTTAAAAATTAATTAGAAAATGGTTTTGATTTGAAAAATTGCTCAAAAATGAAATTTTTTTTGCACTGGCTGCTATGCGCGCACAGCAGCCCAACAATTTTTTTTTTAAAATTAAAGAAAAATAAAATTTGTGGAAATAAATTATTGATAATCAAAGTAAAAAATATTAGATTTTTTTTTTGTATTTAAAATAATTTTTTTTTTAAATAAGATATTTTTGTTAGTTGAGATTTAAATAATTAGATATTTTCTACAAAAATTCAAATTCAAATTTAAAAATAGACTAACAACTTAATTTTAAATCTTTTAATATATTAAAATATTAGAATTACGATATCAGAAATTTAAGATATTTTCATTTAAATTCTTGATTTTTTTTATTAAATCTTTATTTGAAATTATAAATATCTTTTTATTCTATAGTTTTTAATATTTAAATTATTTGAAATTTGAATATTGTTAGTTATATATTCTTATGGATATTTGAATTTGATTAACTGTTTTGAGATATTTTAGGATTGTTATAACTATTAATATTTTATTTTTTAATGGTTAAAATATTAGCTATAGTTATAACAACATAAGATATTTTTGAAAAATAGTTAAGATATTGATTTTCAAATTTAAAATTGGTTAAAATTTGAAAAATATCATTTTTTTTCAGCCAATTAATAAATTTTTTTAATAAATGAGATTTAAATTAACTTTGGTTAATTGTTGATAAATTCTATTTAAATTAAATTTATATATTTTTTTTCAAATTAACCTAAACAAAGTTGATTGCTGATAAATGAAATTTAAATTAACTATTGTTAATTGTTGATAAATTTCATTTAAATTGACTTATTTTTGTAAAAAATTAATTAATTTGAATTTTTTTGATAAATTCTAGATAATTAATTATGGTATTTTTGCAAATGAAATAAATTGTGGTAATTTTGCATAAATTTATAGAATTGCTCATATAGTAACATGATTAGACCCATCCAATTGTAACATGTCTGTTTGCACTATATGTAGTATTTTTGTAATTGGGCTTAGATGCATATAGTGACCCATATGTTTGTTAGATATATGGTATTTTGCCAAATAAAATATTCATAAAATGATAGTTTTTATTTGGGCCCATTAGAAAATGTAAAGTTTAAATTCATTTTTTGTGGGTGATTCCACTTGTGAAGCCCCATTTGCGTTGCATGACTACAGT
The DNA here is from genome assembly GCF_963169125.1 of Humulus lupulus. Taxonomy (NCBI): domain Eukaryota; kingdom Viridiplantae; phylum Streptophyta; class Magnoliopsida; order Rosales; family Cannabaceae; genus Humulus; species Humulus lupulus. Next base: position 175,500,395 of record NC_084794.1, on the reverse strand, counting down.
TGGCCTAATCAATTAAAAAAAATTAATAAAATGAAGGTTTAAATTCCTGTCTTTCGGACCTTGTATGGAAGATTGGGGGCCTTTGTAGTGGGAACGACATACTGGACACAACCCTCCTCCATACAAGTCCAATTGTTAAGGCTCATTTACTTAAGTTGGACTTAATTGTATAGATTCATTATATTAGTTAAACCTAAATATTGATTACCAACAAATTAATTCTAAATTAATTGAATTTGTTTCAATGTGACACTTTAGAATTAATAGGAAATTATAGGACTTTGGTTTTAAAAATTTAATTTTTTTCAATTTTTTTGGAGAACCATAGTCATTAATTTTCTAAAAATAAATAATAAAAATACTATTTTTTAATTTTAATAATGAGCTTATTTTAAGATTTTTATTCGATCTCCACCGTTGGTTTAACATAGCCAATAGCTTAATGGGGCCTCGAGGCGCTTTGATTTGTCCCCCTACGGAAGGTGTTCATTAGCTATTTTGACAAGGTTAGATTTCGAAAGATAGATAATTATAGGTCAAATTCTACTAGATTCACCCCTACGGTGACTACTATGGCCATAATTTGTAGTTTAATTATGGCTGTGTCTACTCCCATCCTTTCTCAACTTTTGATGGAGAAACTCACTGGAGAAAACTTCCTTAAATGGAAGCAAAACATCAACATTGTGTTGATTGGTGATAACTCCAAGTTCGTCATGACTTAGGAATCCCCGAAAGCTCTAGCTAAATGAGCTACCAAGTTTGTGAGGGACAAGTATGAACGTTGGCAGGCAGCTAACAACAAGGCGCGGTACTACATGTTGACTAGTATGGTCGACACTCTCAAGACAAAGATGGAGAATGTCGAGACAGCCTACGAAATCGTGGATCAGCTCCAAGACATGTTTGGTGCCAAGTCAGCGCATACTCGTTTTGAGGCCACCAAGAAATATTCCCATGCTCGGATGGCACCTTCTCAACATGTTCGTGATCACCTGATCAAGATGAAAAACTATTTTCAGGAAGCTGAACTGCATGGAGCCATAATAGATGAGGAAACTCAAGTTGGCTTAATCCTTAACAGTCTCTCTCCAGCTTTCTTGCCATTCACCACCAACTATGTGTTGAATAAACTCTACTATGGTCTGACGCAGCTCGTGAACGAGCTTCAGAATTTTGAGTCTATCAAGGGTGGACCAAGTAAGGGAGGAGAAAAGAAGACAACTACTACTATTGTTGATGATCTAGCTAAGGCTGAAGCTAACCAATCTTCGTCTTCAAAAGCTGGAAACAAGAGAAAAGGTGGACAAAACAATAACCCCAAGCCTGCAAAGGCTGCAAAGATGAGTGCATAGACGCCTAAGGGGAAGAACAAGAAAAACAAGAAAGGTAAAGGTAAGTGTTTTCATTGCAAAGAGAAGGGGCATTGGAAACAGGATTGCCCCAAGTTTCTAGCAGCTAAAAACAAAGGTAATGATTATAGTTCATTTATCTTGGAAACATGTGTTTTAGAGAATGATAAATCTGTTTGGATTATTGATTCTGGGTCTACTAACCATGTTTGTAACTCTTTACAGCTTCTTGAATTGTAGGAGAAAGTGGATGAAGGCGGCTTAAAGCTTAGATTTGGGAACGGAGCGTTCGTTGCGGTCCAAGCTAGATGAAGAGCTCGTCTGAAGTTCGAAAATAAATTTTTAATTTTAAATGATTTTTTTTCATTCCATGAATTGAGTGACTGTCTATAGAGGATTGAGTGACAATTATGGTTGTAACAATGGATAATTAATAGTGTATCTATATTTGTTATTGAGCGTTCTATGAATTCAAGAGTGCAATTCCGAGTCTATAGTGGAGTCACGAGGAATTAATAAGTTAGTAAATTTATTTGTTAGATTTATGATAACATATTGGAGCTTGATTTCATAGGCCCATGGTCCCCATTCTACCTTGGATAAAATCATCTAGATAGTATCAATTAATTGATTTAATTATCAAAGTTGACCAGGTCAATTTTAGAAAGTTTCACAGAGTTATGTATTTTTTAGAAGAAAAGATATATTAGGGCAGATTTATTAATTAAGATAAATTGGTATCTAAATTAATAAATAAGTTTAAATCAAGGTTTAAATTATAAATAATTAATTTGATAAATGATTTAAATAGTTATTTAATTAATTAAATCAATAGAAAATAATACAAGCCTTGATTTTAAGTCCAATGGTCTTATAATCAAATGAGAAATATCACGAGCCTAAAGCCCATGATAATTTCGACCTAGGACATCAAATTGGCTATTATTTTATTGGTTTTTTTAATTAAATTAAATGACCTAATTGAGTCTATAAAAGGACTGCTTAGAGAGAAGTAAAAAAAGAATAGTTTGACAAGTCACAAGTCAGATTTTCTGATAGGTTTTAGATTCTCTCTAAACACAAGTCCTTTTCTAAGCCTCTTTGTTACTTTCTCTTCTTCTCTCTGTATCTATCTCATGTGTTGAGAATTGCCCACACTAGTCTAGGTTATTCTAAGGATACATTGGAAGACTGTGAATAAATTAGAAGAACATTTTAGTTTCTTTCATACAAGAGTTAGAGAAACTGAATGAATGACTCTTTCATTCTGTTGCGTATACTGTAAGTATTCTTATTTTTGTTTCTCTTTGAATTCAATTTTAGAACACATGTTCTAGGTTATCTCATATTAATTTGTTTAATATTAGATCTATATGAAAATAAATAAACTTCTTATAAAGTTTTCCCAACAATAACAACAACATTCTGAGTTTCAAATACAACTTTCCACCAGATTTGGGCATCATGCCACAACATATATGTGGCACAGGCTACACTGTCATTGCCTGCCACCCTCAGAAAGTCAAGGATGGAGGTAATCATGCGCATCCACTGCTCAAATCTTAGTAGATTTGGGCCTCCATCAAAAGTTGAAGTGTGTTGCTTCCTAAACCTCTCTTATAACGGTTCCCACTTATTTTCAACCTCTGGCTATCCCAGAACTGGTACCTCTACAGGTGGTGCGAACGGGGTACCTTTACCTGGCGGAACCTACTGTCTCAGCTGCATGATATCTTCTTCCTACCTCTGTAGTCTCGCTTGCATATCAGCAAGCACTTATTGCCAAACCCGAGGGGAAGGTGGAGGGTGTTGGCTATGGATGCATAGCTTCCAAGCATGTATGCAATCAATGACTCGACTTATCAGGCAATGATAACATATCCAGAAACCGTCCCACGGTCCAAACCGAACAAAATAGAACACAGACATGCAACAACAATCTAATAAGCATTTCTGTCACATTCACATTTAACAACAAAGCTAATAAGCATTTCTTCCATATACACTTAGGAGTCAAGGCCTAGGCCCTATAAGTATACTTCATGCTCCTTATTATAGCATGCAGATAAGACATATAGCTCACTTAAGTAGTTAAACACGTATTCAATATAATAGTTATTGAATTGTGAGTCGAGCTTATCTCTAGTAGCGAGCGTACATATTCAGCTTGTGTTCAGGAACCATAAAGCCTTGGTAGCTCTAATACCAAGTTGTAACGCCCTACTAATCAAGGATTGTTATACTGTGTGTTTAAAATGGTGCTTAGCTCATAAAGTGAGTCATTTGGACTCAAAAATGTAATTAAGATTAAATAATGGTTTATGTAACGCCCCACGTCACTATGGCTGCTTTCTGGAATAACGACTGGCCCTACAAACCAACACAAGTATTTCCAACATGCTTTGTCCTCACTCGCACGCTTCCAGGGAAAACTTCCCAGGAGGTCACCCATTTTGAGATTACTCCAGGTCAAGCACGCTTAACTTTTTAGTTCTCAAGTGATGGGCTACCGAAAAGAAGATGCATCTTGTTGATATAGGTAGTACCCATCAATCCATTTAAGCCCCCTTCAACTGTATAGTCCCATACCTACACAGTCTTAGAATCACGGTGTGGGATTGTACAGCTTTACCCGGTCTTTCCCCTTACGGATCACATGATTCTGACTGTCACAATCACCCCCCCTTATGGGCCCGATGCCCCGTCGGCCACACTTCCGGCTGGGTCAAGGCTCTGACACCATTTGTAACGCCCCACATCACTATGGCTGCTTTCTAGAATAACGAATGACCCTACAAACCAACACAAGTCTTTCCAGCGTGTTTTGTCATCACTCGCACGCTTCCTGAGAAAACTTCCCAGGAAGTCACCCATCTTGAGATTACTCCAGGTCAAGCACGCTTAACTTTGGAGTTCTCAAGTGATGGGCTACCGAAAAGAAGATGCATCTTGTTGATATAGGTAGTACCCATCAATCTATTTAAGCCCCCTTCAACTGTGTAGTCCCATACCTACACAGTCTTAGAATCATCACACTTGACCTTCCCCAGCCCGTGTGGGATTGCACAGCTTTACCCGGTCTTTCCCCTTACGGATCACAGGATTCTGGCTGTCACAGTTTAGGTACTAAGAATTTTGGTCAAAATAATTATATTTTGATTAAAATTTTTAAACATATACAAGGGATCCCAAATATTTTAAAAACAAAATACAGTTATAACCAAGGTTACAAAAATTGGCGACCTAAGCGGAAAAATTGGACATAAACCCTATGTCCCTCAAAATATATAACCAGCGTGATAGTCGAGCGGGCTGAGTATGTACACACCACCCGACAGCCCTCTAACTTATGGTTGGTCCAATTTTCCTTTTCCCTTACCTGAACCACAAAGCACCCGTGAGCCAAGGCCGAGCAAGAAAAGTCAACTAGGAAAAACAAGTATTCAATTAAGCGTAAACATCAAATATATGCTTCACAGATTATAAATAAACTTAGATTAACTTTCAAACAAGTTATACGACCTATGACGAATAGGTACATACTGCACCCCCGTAGTGGCACTACCATAATGGCCTACATTCTGCATGATTATCGCCGATTAGGGCCCTCTTGTTGATCAAACACAAACAAAAATATGATAACATATTCAACAAATGCAATCACAATAACAGGAATATATAATTCTAATCAGAATCAACACACGGTTATAACCGCGTTCAACAGTCGGTGCCATTTCCCTATTCAAGTTGCATGTGCCAGCTTTCTTACCTCGAGTCCTATGTGGAAAATAGTACGACTCCGAGTGCGATCCGTTCTCTGGGACTTGTGGAAACCCTAGTCACAACATAAATGGTACACTTATTAGGAGCTATATCTAATAATGTTCCCCAAGACTAAGCCCTAGCTCTCGGGATCTCCAATTCCACCCCACCTAGTAATGGAATCGTCCCTCGAGCCCCCCGAGCCTAATTCCCAAAACCCTGAAAAAGTTTTCCAGATATTTCCTATTTAGTTAGTATGGTTAGTAAGTTTTTTTCATCCCCAATAGTTTATCATTGGGTGGCGTTAGAGCGAATTTTGTGTTACTTGAAAAGAACACTCGAACGCAGTATCGTGTATGGAAATCATGGGCACACTCATACTGTGTGTTTTTCAGATGCAAATTGGGCAGGTTCTAAAATGGATAGAAGATCCACTTCACGTTATTGTATATTTGTTGGAGGGAATTCGGTCTCATGGAAGAGTAAGAAGAAAATCATTGTGTCCCGATACAACATAGAGTTAGAATATAGGACTATGGCACAATCCGTGTGTGAGATAATTTGGATTTATCAGCTCTTGACTGAAGTGGGACTTAAAACTTCAGTACCAGGAAGATTGTGGTGTGATAACCATGTCACTCTTCATATTGCATCTAATCTCTTGTTTCATGAGCGAACTAAGCACATTGAAATTAATTGTCATTTTCCTAGTGAGAAAATTCAACAATGCTTGATTTCTACTAGATATGTAAAGATGGAAGAACAACTAGGAGACATATTTACGAAAGCTTTAAATGGGGTTCAAGTTGATTATCTTTGTAACAAGCTGAACATGATTAATATCTGTGCTCCAACTCGAGGGGGAGTGTTAATTGTATACTATATGTACATAATTGTCAATTGCTTAATTCTAGTTTCTCAATTGCGTATAGTTTCCTAAGATAGATTCCTAGTTCTGTATATATATATGTATGTATCTCACTTTTCAATGAAAGATACGAGAACTTATTCTTTATCCATCTAAGATAACCATTTTGTTTTATGATTCGATAGTAACTTTTTAGTTACTTTCTCATTTAGTTCAACAAAAAGTAACCATAATTCAAAGGTAAATTCAATAATTCACCTTTTTTTTTGTTATTACTCAAAAGTAACGTTTAAGTTATTTTTCTAATTTGTTAACCAAAAGTTAACTGTAATTCAAATGTAAATCTCATGAGTTACCCAAAATTCTATTCTTATTTTACATTTAAAAGATACCATATTGTATTCTAAGCTACCTTAAAAGTTATTTTAGAAACATTTCGAAGTAACTATTTTATAGAGATTCCCTAGGATACTATTAGGTAGCTTTTAAATAAAACATAACAAGACGTTTGTACCATCTCAGAATTTTACTTAGCTGGATAGTAGTAGTAGTAGCTAGTAGTAGCTTGTAGTATTTTAGTTATAATGGTTATTGGTTCAAGCCGGAATTTATTTGGAAACTCATAGAAATAGTTATGGATTTTATAAGTTTAACCTATAGTTTAGAAATATTAATTATAACATAAGGTTTGATTAATATAGATTGTCCTAGAAATAGTATTTATTATAACCTAAGGTTTAGATAGAACTAATAAGAATGTGACACTTGTCACAAGCATGTTTATTGAGGAATTAAGGACTTTAGATGAATAATTTAAATAAGGATAAATCTAGAAGCTCTAGAACCTTCCAGCAGCTGTTAGGATCACGTTTAACTCAGTCACTGATGAAAAACTCTTGGTTATGATGTACTTCTCACAAAAGTTTGTGAAAAGATCACTATCAAATTGGGTTCCATTGTCAGACACAATCTTCTTTGGGAGCCCAAAATGACATTTGATGTTCTTCACAACAAAATCTTGGAGTCTCTTGGAGGTTATGGTTGCCAGAGGCTCAGCCTCACCCACTCTGTAAAGTAGTGGATGGCAACAATTGCATAGCGAACTCCTCCTTTACCAGTTGGCAATGAACCAATCAAGTCTATGCCCCATACATCGAAAGGACAAGGAGATGAAATCATGGTTAGCTCCATGGGTGCAGCTCAAGCAATTGTGGAAAAATGTTGGCATTTATCACACTTTTGGACGTATAAGACCGAGTCCTTTTTGAATTTCGGCAAAAAATAGCTCTGCCTCAATATCTTTAGAGCCAGGTTTTGCCCCTCAGCGTTGTCTCCATTGATTCCTTCATGTATCTCACATAGGATAGTCTGTGCTTCCTCAAGCAGAACACACCACAGGAGGTGTAGTGAATGCCCTCATCGGTAGAGAATTCCCTTAACTATAACATACCGTGGAACTTGATATAAAGATTTTATTGCATCTTTTTGGTCATTTGGTAACTTACAGGTTGTGAGGTATTCTGCTATAGGGGTTATCTAGGTCTGTTTTGTGTCAACCTCTCCGACCTGAACCAACTCTTTCGTTATGCTTGATTGTTCTAAGAAATCCACTGGGCCAATGTTTAATGTTTCCGCCTCTTTGGTGGTGGCAAGTCGGGCTAAAGCATCAATATTCGAATTCTTCCCTCGGAGTACCTACTCAATGGAGCAAAACTCAAACTCTTAAAATTCATCTTTAACCTTAGCTAGATAAGCCGCCATTTTGATGCCTCAAGCTTGATACTCCCCCAATACTTGATTAACCACGAGCTGGGAATCACTGTAACATTGGATTACCTTCGCTTTCAGTTCTTTTGCCACTCGTATTCCCGCGAATAGAGCCTCAAAATCTACTTTGTTGTTGGATGCTTCAAAACTGAACCTTAGGGCTACATGGAATTGATGTCCCTCAGGTAAGATCAAAATTATCCCAGTTTCAGATCCGTTCTTGTTAGATGATCCATCAATGAAGAGTTTCCACAATTCATGCACTGGTTCTCTCATTGGCTCATCCTAGAAACCTATGCATTTTTCCACAAAATCAGCTAGCCCTTGACTCTTTATTGTTGTTTGTGGCTTATATATTATCTCGAACTGATTGAGTTCGATGGCCCATTTAACTAAACGTCCCAATGCTTCAAGTTTTTGCATGATCTGCCTTAAAGGTTGATCGGTTAAGACGTGGACAGTGTAGGACTGGAAATACGGTCTGAGTTTTCTTGAGGCCAAAATCAAGGAGAACGCGAGTTTTTACTATTAAAGTATAACTGGATTTAGCTCCCATAAGCCTTTTACTCACGTAGTACACTGGTTTTTGCGCCCGATTTTCTTCTCGAACTAACATGGAGCTGACTACATTCTCTGTCATAGCTAGTTATAAGAGAAAACATTCTCCAGCTACTAGTTTTGATAATATGGGGGGTTCATCCAAGTGAGTTTTCAAATGCTGAAATGCCTGCTCACATTCTTCGGTCCTCTCAAACTTTTTGTTTCCCCTGAGCAAGTTGTAGAACGGGAGACACTTGTTAGTGGATTTTGAAACGAAGAAGTTTAGGGCCGCTACCTTTCCAATTAAGCTTTGTTCTTCTTTACACGACCTAGGCGAAGGCATTTCTAGTAATGACCTGATCTTCTCTGGGTTAGCCTCTATCCCCCTTGTGTTGACTATAAGGCCCAAAAAATTTCCTGAGGAGACCCTTAAGGTGCACTTCTGGGGATTTAGCTTCATGTCATACTTCCTTAGCACGCCTAAACATTTTTCTAGATCAAATACATGGTCGATGACAGTCTTTGATTTAATGAGCATATCATTGACATACACTTCCATGTTTTTCCCGATCTGGTTAACTAACATTTTGTTGACCAGTCGGTTATACGTTGCACAAGCATTCTTCAACCAGAATGGCATAACATTCTAGAAGTATACGTTATGCTCAGTCATGAAGCTAGTGTGCTCTTGGTCTATAGGGTTCATCATGATCTAATTATATCCAGAATATGCGTCCTTAAAAGACATGAGCTCGTGACCGACTATTGTGTCCACCAACTAATCAATTCGAGGTAGTGGAAAACAATCCTTAGGACATGCCTTATTGAAGTCAGAGAAGTCAATGCATGTTCTCCACTTTCCAATGGGCTTTGGGACCAAAACAAGGTTACCAATCCAAGTCCAATGTTTTTCTTCCCTTATGAACCCATACTTAAGTAATCGAGCTACTTCTTCTTCTAAAGCTTTTGACTGTTCCTTCCCCAAAAGCCTTCGTTTTTGGACCTTTGCCAGCTCATTCCTGTCTAGATTCAATGTATGCATCATAACATTTGGATTAACTCCCACCATGTCTTTATGTGACCAAGCGAAGACGTCCAGGTTATTTCTCAAAAACTCGACCAGCTCCTTTTTTCCTTCTAGTTCCAAGATTCTTTCCAACATTTACAACCCTTCATGGTACCCCTAGGTCGGTACTGATTTCCTTGAGCTCCTCCAATGCTTGGAGCTCAGACCTATATTTTCCTAATCTCGGATCAATGTCATCTTATTGGGCAACCTCGTTATCTCTTTCCTGAGATTCTTTCACCCCATGGGGAATTTCCATTACCCGAGGCTCCTCATTCCCACAAATGATGACCATCGCTTGCTGCCTGGATTGTGATTGTCCCTTAATAGCAATGCTGTAGCATTCTCTAGCAGCGAGCTGATCTCCTCTTATAGTACATATACCTTCAGTCGAGGGGAACTTCATTTCTAAATGTAGGATTGAGGTGGTAGCCTTAAAAGTCATTAGCGCGGGGCATCACAAAATTGCATTGTATGCAGCCGAGCAATCGATTATAATAAACTCGAGCATTTTAGCAACAACTTTCATATCATCTCCTAGCATCACTACAAGCCTGATCGTCCCTATGGTTGATGTTCTCTCTCTCGAAAATTCATACATAGTCATCGAGGTCGCCATAAGATCGGCTACAGATAGTCTTGTCTTTTCTAGGTTGGATATGAATAGCACGTTTACAGAGCTCCCATTATCGATTAGTATTCTCTGTACTCTTCGATTGGTGAGCTAAATGGTTACTACCAGTAGATCATTATGGAGGAAGTGGGCGTGGCTAGTCTCCTCTTCCGTGAAAATGATTGGTTGTTTCTGCAACCGTTATTGTTTTGAAAACCTTTGCTCTGGAACGAAGTAAGTACCATTGTTAGTTTTCAGCTCCTGTATGTTCCTCTTCTGTGCCCCATTACTTGTGACCGCCAAATGAGGTCCTATGGAAATAGTGGCTATGTCCCTCACTTCTATTGGAGGAGGGACATTTGATTTCCATGATCTGGTTGAACTTGGGGTCGATTGACCAGATTTTCCTGAGCTGATTGAATGCTTTGCCATGTTGGCTGATTGGGAGCTACTCTATTTCGGGCATATTGGGCTAACGGTCCAGCCAAGATGACAGTCTCAATCTTATCTTTAGTTGACGACAATCATCAGTGTTATGGCCGATGTCATTGTCATATCATCCAAATTTGGTTGGGTCTCTCTTCGCCCTTTGGTGCCTCAGTGGCTCAGGTTTCTTCCATGGAAGGCGATTAGAGTTTGCGTAGAAGATTTTCTCTCGTGTATCTGTCAGGTCGGTATAGGTGGTGTAAATGGACTTATATATTTCATTAGCCTTATTCGTTTTAGCGCCATTCTAGTCGCCCTCACCAGTCCCTTTTCGCTTATTACCCCCTGCTTGGCTATTCTGGGTAGCGTGCTGAGCCTTAGTTGCAACATCCATTATCGCTCTAGTGGGATGAACAGGGGTCTGACTGGTTCTTGTGATAACAGATTGCGCCTCCTCTAGATCTTTCCATTCCTGAGCTCGAGCCAAGAATTCATCTAAACTCTTAACTCCTTTCCGCTGAAGCTCTTTCCATAAATCACCTCCTATTGTGATCCATGTCCTCATAGCCATGAGCTTGGAGCTGTCATCATCATCCCTAGCTCATACTGCTGCATTGGTAAACTGGTTTAGATATGCCTTCAGGGACTCACCGGGCTGTTGTTTGATGTTGGCGAACGAATTAGCTTCAACACGAGCTTCCTTTGTAGCTCGAAACTTCCTCTTAAACTCAGAAAACATTTTCTTCCACGAGTTGATTGAATATTTTTTGTACTTTTTGAACCATAACTTGGCCGGTCTAGTCAGTGTTGTTGGGAATACGATACATCTTAGGTTGAACCCGGCGTTGTGGGCCATCATTAACATGTTGAAGGTCTCGAGGTGATCTGATGGGTCGATGTTTCCATCATATATAGGCATGCATGGTCGAAATCTTCAACCCAACAGGATATGGAGTTTCTGCAATGTTAGGAGAAAAAGGCTTGAGCTCCTCATCAGAATCTCAATCATCGACCCATTTTCTAGATAGAAGTTTCTTCTTTTGCTCTTTCATAAGGGACAACTATTCAAGGGTTGGATCCTTTGCGTTTAGGTTATTCAGGAGCTGAATATCAGCTCCCATCCTATTGTATGCATTACATGGGTTATTATCCCTCCAAACTTGAGATCGATTAGGTTGGACATTCCCATTGTCACGTACAATAGATGGGTCTCCCATGGCCTGAGTGTAACTCAAATCATCGTGGCGAGCTAGACGTCCTCTTTGTGAGTTCAGATGATCACAAAGGTTGGAATGTGGGTCGAAGCGAAGGCTTTGTGCATAACTTAAATGATTCCTCGAGTTGCTTTCATGTCTGCCCCAGCGCTGGCTCTTTGTCCAGTAACTTCCATTCGTGAAGCTTACAGGTTGTGGCTGGCATTGAGGACCTGCATTATTAGCGCGAGACTGTGGGATATAAATGTCTTCTGAGGGGGGAGGATTCCTCTTGCTATCCCCTCGATTTGTACAATTCCTTTGTGGGCCAGGTGGTGTTGGACGCCGAATTGGCGATGAAGGATTCCTTATTGGTGAAGCTACCCTTATTCCATCGGGACATATTAGATTAGATTGCCCTTGGTCTACTCGAATTTCCTGGGTTGGAGTGTTAGGATTAATGCCCTAAAAGCATGTAAATGCATCTTATTGAATTAAATAAAAAGAATAATTTTATTATATTTGAATATTATAATTATTGTTTGAATTAATTATATGATAATATCAAGCAAATTCCTTATTCATCAAGAATGGGGAAGATCAAAAGGTGTGTTAATTGTTGAAATCTGTTTATGGATTAAAGCAAGCATCTAGATCTTGGAATATCACATTTGATGAAACAATTAAAACATATGGCTTCAAATAGAATGTCGATGAAGCATGTGTGTAAAAATACATCAAAGGAAAAGTAGTGGTTTTCCTAGTTCTTTACGTGGATGATATTCTCCTCATTGGTAACAATGCAGAGACATTTTCAAGCATGAAGAAGTGGTTAGCCGAAAAGTTCCAAATGAAATATATTGGGGAGGCGAGCTATATTCTGGGAATCCAAATCCTAAGGGATATGAAGAACAAGCTCTTGGCACTTTCTCAGGTTAATTATATCGATAAGGTGCTTGAAAGAATCTTTATGGAGAATTCCAAGAAAGGTAAGTTACCGACTAAACATTGAATTACTCTCTCCAAGGAACAGTGTCCTAAGACACCTTAGGAGGAAGAGGATATGAGAAAGTATCCCTATGCTTCAACAGTTGGGAGTACAATATATGTCGTGTTGTGTGCAAGACTCGACATATGCTATGTAGTAGGGATTATGAGTCGTTATCAATCAAATCCTTGTTTGCAGTAAAGCACATTCTCAAGTATCTTAGGAGAATGAGAGATAATATGTCTGTATATTCAGGGGTGAATAAAAACCTACTGGATACATTGATTTTGATTTCCAATCACACAAAGATAGTTGTAAGTCAATGTTTGGGTCAGTGTTCACTCTTTGTGAAGGAGATGTGGTCTGGAGGAGTATTAAAAAATCCATCATAGCAAATTCAACCATGGAAGTCGAATGCATAGCGGCCTGTGAAGTAGGTAAGGAGGAGGTTTGGTTGAGAAAGTTCTACATTGATCTGGAAGTAGTTCCAGATATGGATAAGCCACTAATCCTATACTGTGACAACAATGGAGCAGTAGCTAACTCCAAGGAACCAAGAATCCACAAGACAGAAAAGCATATAGAAAGGAAATACTATCTGGTTAGAGAGATTTTACACCAAGGTGATGTGACAGTTATGAAGATAACGTCAGAACAAAACCCGACTAACCTGTTTACCAAGACACTTCCTACAAAGTTTTTTATGGATCATGTATGCAACATGGGATTAAGGGAGATGTCTCACTTGCTTTGAGGGAAAGTGGGGGATTGTTAGGGTTAATGCCCTAAAAGCATGTAAAGACATTTTATTGAATTAAATAAAAAGAACAATTTTATTACATTTGAATATTGTTGACGTGGTTTTTCGCCACCAGTGTATTAAGAAATAATAAAATAGATTAGTGCTTCATAAACCGTGATGAAAAAATAAATGATTTCACTCAAGAACACAAAACTTTTACGTGGTTTAGTGGTTAAAATCAACCTAGTCCACAAGTCTATATTATTGTTGTTTCTCTCTCTCTCTATTTTGGCAGAGATTCAGTATAATAAAATAATGGTCCCTTTCCCATCCAATATTCCCAGTATTTATAAGGGAATTTCATGGACAGGTTTGGGTAACAACGTGAGTCAATCACGTATTTGCATAATTATTGCATTTAATACAAACAATTTCCATTTATATTAGGATATGATATGATCACAAGATAAATGTACTCCTAATATCTGGGATATTAAATATGACAGCTTGGTCATAAATATGTGTGTAAAGGGATCCCGAGTCTCTGGGGATCCGCGGATATGCCATATACTAGAACTACCACGAGCTGGATATCCCCTCCAAGCTGAATATTCTGAGCTCACGCTTCACAACCTTCATATCTGTAGCTCGGGTTAAACCCAGGACACTTAATCACCACGCATGACCACATGACACTGGAGTCGCCCACGTGGATAATAAGCAAATATCATTCCCTTGGTTATTTCTCCGTATATTTATTTGCCGATTGTACCCGAGCTGAATGAATGAACTCGGGATAAAATTAGGGTACAACATTTGCCCCCCAAGCTCCTGCTCGTGTATGACGTCGTCACTTTCTGACCTACACAGCAGGGGCTTGTAGACTTCCGTTACACAAAACCACGCATGCCTACTACTTGAGTACCAAACACGTGGTGTACCACAATTAGCGTGTGTTCGGGTTTCGAGGACTACAATAATGGTCTTGTCACCTTTTTGCCGCTATTTGGTCTATTTAACCTTGGCCCTTGGATCTTGAACTAACCAAATTGGATGACCAAGATTAATCTACACAATTTGTGTATAAAAGGGGTGGCCAGAGTTCCAACTTCACCACCTTTCATTTAAAAAATTTCCTTTTCTGCACTTCCAAGCTTCTCTTCTTTCCCAGAAATCCCAAATATTGTTCATCTTACCCAGTCACTTAGAAGCTTTCCAGGAGCTTCCCGTCGCCGAGTCTACATCTTACCTTCGAAGAACAAACTGTAAGTATCTAATTCTCTGGTTTGAAGAGTTTTTCCCTTTTTCTTTTTTATCCAATGGAATTTCTATTCTTCACCATGTTCATCCGCAATACTCATTGTAGTTAATGTTAGGCTAATTCTAAATGTTCTTAGGGAATAGGTTTTGACTTGGGTTCGACGGGCGAATCCAAAAATGTTTTAGAAATAAGATGTTCATAAAACAGGGAAATTTCTGGGTAATCTTAATGGTGCACTAATTTAAAGAATACCCATTTGGGGATAAAGGAAATGAAGGATTTTTAGGTTTAGAACCAGATAGCTTAGAGGTTACATTTCTTAGGTGGTTTTGCACTAAACCGCCTCCCAAGGAAAGTAGTGGTCTGGCATTCTGACACACGGATCCCTAAATATCAGGGGTCTGTTAGGAAACTGAGGTGTGTAACGTAGAATATTACGTGGCATCACGCGATGGGGTTGAGGCTAACCTTAGCTCGTATAATAGAAGTAAACCATTTCCCACTCCGTACTCTCATGTCAAAGTTTTAGATCATCTTAGGTCGCCTACTAATTAAGTCATTTTGTCGTTAGGCGATTTGATGGCTCCTCAAAAGAAGAACGCCTAAAAGAAGAATGCCTCGAGCTCATCCGCCCAACAGAAGAACAAAGGGAAACAGATTTCCCTAGAATCTCCCATCCCACACTTCGGTCTGGTGGTGGAGAAGGAGATCGTGGTCGACCCGAACGCGTGCTTCGAGGCTGAGCGTATCATTTCCAAGATCACAACTCAAGGAAGGGTGAACAAAATTATGCTGAGCCACAACATAGAGGTCGAAACTCGAACTCTCTTAGCACAACCTGCGTTCAGAGGGGAACAGAGCTGCTCCCCTCTCCATGATGAATTCACAGATTGGAGTGATGAACACCTGAAGGCTAGGACCTTCCTCCCCCTGGACCAGTACTTCGTGGATTTTTTAAATTACGTGAAGCTAGCTCCATTTCAGCTCCCTCCAAATTCGTATAGACTTTTGGCGGGGCTGGAATATTTGTTCCTGAAACATGAGTGGTAGGTCCCCACTCCGGCAGACATTCTTTATTTCTTCTACCTCAAGGCAAGCCCCAACCAGAAAGGACGTGGTGACAGATTCTACTACCTCACACGATTCCCTAACTCGGTCTCTGTCATTAAGCTTCCTAGTCATCCAAACGACTACAAAGACTTGTTCTTTATGTCAAATGGATTCCGGAACTGCAAACACCGCTACTTCAACCAACCTCATAAGTCTTTTTTCCTTGTGAATTCAGCTCGTGAATTTCTATTCCTCTTAAGATATATATTTTTTATGTCTTAACTAAATTTGTTTATTGTGCAACCATATTTGCGAGGACGGGGGTCAATATGAGAAGCTATTTTGGCTTCCCCCCCCCCCCCCCATGAGAAGGACTATTGCCAGGTCGTGAATGACATCACGACACTGGCCTGCCAGCTGATTGGCGAAGTCCAAACACTGGGCTTGAGGACCCGAGCTATCCTTCCGGTGATCCCCGAGCTCCCATCCTCTCAAGAGGCCTTGCCAGCCATTGAGGACGAGGGGGATGAAGAGGACGAGGTGCCTCTAGTGCGAAAAAGGTGGGCTCCCAAGGCTGTCTGGGTACTCGACCTAGAGTGCGTTGCGTCAGGGGCAGCAGCCGGCCCCTCCGGCCAAGGTAACCCATACCTCTTTAGGAACTTAGATAGGGTTGTTGTCAATTTTAGGTTAGTTCGTTTTGATCCAAATCAGCTCGTCCACTGCCATCCTTATAACCTGGATCAAAATATAATCCTGCTCCAATGCGTAGACCACCTAGTGGTACGCTATGACAGCAGTTATCCTAAGGGTACAGTCATAGTAGATAACACTTTCAACTTTAGATCCGCCATTTTTGAAGAGAATGGGACCAACCGTAGGACCTGACCTTCTCTGCTCCAGGGTGCATTTGCCCCTGGACTTAGACAATATGTAGAGGCGTCCAACCCTAAGGAAGGACCTAAACTTGAACCCCTTAGGATCCCAGAAATATTAGTTGTAGAATCCCCCTCTCCTCCATTAGTTCCAAGGTCGAAGGTCGTGATAATAGACTCCTCCCCCAGCCCGGAGGGTAGGTTCTTTGTTTATATTCTTTCTTTATATATATTTCTGACAACTTTATTTGTTAACTAATTCCTTTTTGTTCTTTTTAGGCGAAGAGATGGAACAACTCGGAGCTCCTGACCTCCGAACTGCTTTCCAAACTAAGAAAGTTGGCTTGGGCCCCATTGTAAAAAGGTTCAGGATCACGAAGTAAACCCTCCTGCAACGCAAAACACCTCAAAATCCCCTGCCAAGGGGAAAGACACAAGCTCAACTTGGGAATCAGTTCCGGTGAGTTCTATTACCGCTAAGGTTCCCCCTCCCCCTTGATTCGTACCTCCCCAGGCTAAAGTGATACAAGCTCAGCCCCCAGCTCCAACAGTCCTAGCTCCCACCGTCCGAATACCAGTAGATCCTCAAGACCTGGAGAAGATCCCTGAAGCCTTTCAGGGTATCATTTATTAGACTGCGAGCCATATGGTGGGGCACACCTATAAGGCCAGCTCGAGGGATCTGAGGACCATCTAGGAGCGCAGCCCAGAGAATGTCATTGAATCAGCTATGGGGATGAACCTCACTGTAGGTTTTCTTTCCTTGGTGAAAAATTTCTTCTTATTGTGATCAAGGGTATATTTCTTACTTGTTTGGTTAATTTGTAGTCTACCCTAGCCCAGTATCGCAGCATAGCCTGTGCTAGGGCTAGAAACGATGAGCTCCGGGCTGATCTAATCGCTACCAACATTGCCCTAACTGCTACTCTAGAAGGCAAGCAGGCTGCCAAAGCAGCCTTGGCGGTTGCTCAAAAGAGTGAGCATGATGCCAAGGCTGCACTCGCCTCGTCCCAGAAAAGCAAGAAGGCTGCCCTCCAGGCTCAAACTGCACAACTTCAGGCCGAGGTTGATGAAGCCAAAGCAAAACTGCTCAAGGCCGAGGCCGCATTCAAAGAAAAAAAGACGGCCTCATCATCGGCCATGGAAGAGATGCTATACTAGTGTTGGGCCTTCAACTCGAACGGGAACTTCTCTTTCATGGGAGCCGAGTTATGGGATCCGTACCTTGCAAGATTCAAGGCTCGACTCTTGCAAGAACCGTCAGAGACTGGTGAGGCTTCCGGAGCAGCAGAGGGAGATGGCGAGGAGGTCACCTAGGCGCGACGAGCTGATGGAGCTGAATGATAGCTCTTTTGTATTTATTTGTAATTGTTTAACAATTTTTTTATATTAAACAATTGTCTTCAGGCTCAGTTCGAGGTTTTTTCTCCTCGGGATAATTTGCTTGCTTTATTTCAATATACATCTAACTTTTTGATCCATTTATCTTTCCTTACTATCTCTCATGTTTATGAATCCTTAGACTTGTACATTCGAGATTTTAGGAATTGATTTTTAGATCGGGATAGAATTTATCAAGCTTGATTATATCCAAGTTTTGTGTGTTGATTTGTATCATACCTATTAAGAATTAGGCCTTGAACCTGGTTATATCCGAGGTTTTTTTAATAATTTAAACTTAGTTCGTGTTAGGTTTATTGATAACTTGAGCTTTAACAAGCCCTTGATATTAAAAAAATTTCCCAACATTCAAAGTTTTGGACCTGGTTGCGTCCAGGGTTTTAAATGATTTAAACTTAGTTCGTGCTAGATTTATTGATAACTCAAACTTTAAAAAGCCATTGAATAATCAATATTTCCAAGCTTCTAAATTTCAGACCTGGTTACGTCCAGGATTTTAAATGATTTAAACTTAGTTCGCGCTAGGTTTTTTGAAAACTCGAGCTCTTAAAAAGCTGTCGAATAATCAATTTTTTCAAGGTCTAAGTTCTTGGACCTGGTTACACTACACCAAACACCCATTACCATAACACATCATTATAATAGTATTTAAAAAAAAGTTATTGTATATGAGAAAAGTTTCAGGCGGCAAGGTAAAATAAAATACCGCCAAATCCCTAAGTTTTTTCTACCTTTCCCGTGTACCCATTTCCCCTATACCCATTTCTTCAATCTTTCTCTTCCTGGTCTCTCTCGGTCTATCTCTCTCGTAGACCTATCTCTCTCTGTCTTTCCCGTAGACCTATCTCTCTCGGTCTCTCACTCCCCTTCACGAAAGACAAATCCTGAGAAGGGCTACACTACATTCGAAGGCGATATACCCATTTCCCGTGTCTCCTATACGAAGGATTTGGATTGAAATCAGGTAATGTTCTCGTCACCATCACCAAATGATTTTCCCTTGCTCTCTCTCTAGCTCCCTTTCTTCTCTCTCTTCTTCATTCTCGTTTCTCCATTTTTGTGAAATGAGATTGACTGGTTCATCCTCACAATATTTTCAGTGAACCCTTGCATTGCATTCTGAAAACACCATAAGAAATTCATTCTTCAAGATATTGCTGGTTTCAAGGTGAAGTAGTTTTTGTGTTTGATTTCCTTTCTACTGTCAAGAAAAATTGAGGGTGCATAAACATTCTTTACTCTTAGGATTCATGTTTTGGTTATATGCATTTTAAGATATTTATATCTCCTAATGACAAGTTTTAGATTCTAGTTCCTTGAATTTTATTCAAAACTATTTTGTTTTTTGGGTACAGATTGCTCATCAGCCAAGCATATATGTACTGGACACTCCAGGTGTACTGGTTCCAAGTATCCCCGATATAGAGACAGGACTAAAGCTTGCTCTTGCAGGTCAGCCCTCTTCGATTAGTTCTTTTTTGTTTTGTTTTTGTTATTTTTTTTCTTTAATTTGTTAAATTAAATGTGAACATTTGATGATGTATTTATTGTATGCTGAAACTGTAACAAGTACAAAAACTAGAATTGGTTAACGTCAGGCTTTTTGACTACTCGACAAAAACCATATGCTCTAGTTGCAGATATTTGGCTGTTGATTTTGTTGGCCAAGGGAATATGAAATGAACATGCTATCATTCAATTCTGGCTTTATTGCCTTTAGGGAAGACCCTGTAAAATCATCTCATGCTGCAGATGCGTCACCAACAAAAATATAGGAAACTTAGTACGTGCTCTAAATAATATAACTTTCATTAAAATTGGTATGAGTCCATGTAATGTAATTTTCTGGGTATAATATTATAGTAGTCAAGATGGTTGAATTATTACTGTAGCTGAAAATAGAATAGTTAAAAATTACATGTAGATTCTGAAAAGAGTATATGTTATGTTAAATTTAGATATCTAGATTACAATGAGATAGGATAACACCATTCTAGTTCACTGAAGATTCTAGTGGAAACCTGACTTGTTTACAGAGATAGAAAGTTATAATTCTTTTTCTTTTATTTACATTTTACATAATTACTTGTTCAACTATGGATATTTCTTTTAGATTTGGGATATGGTATTGCTTCTTCACTTTACCTGATTAAAGTTTATTAATTTTGGATGTAGGGTCTGTGAAAGATTTAGTGGTTGGAGAAGAGCGTATTGCCCAGTACTTACTTGCAGTTTTAAATACCCGAGGGACTCCTTTTCATTGGAAGCACTGGAACAACAGAAGAGCAGAAGGAATTCGATATGATTCTGCTGAAACAGTGGAACACATTCTTAAAGATCTTCGATCAAGGAGAAAACCGCAGGATAAGTCTAGTGTTCTATACATTGAGGTAAATACCTTTTCTGTTTTTCCAGGAGTTGCAATTTCAATGGTTGATATCTTGAGGTTGCTACTTCTTGAATAGGCTTGGTAATGTTTATACTTGTCAAGATAAATTAAGTAGATGTGTGTAGGTTTTCTTTCATGCATTATAGTAGAATTTCCTTAAGAACTCCGTAAAACTGGATATGAGTAAAAACGTGAATGTAATGCTGCCATTTGTGTGCTTATTTAACTGCCAATCTATAAAATCTCTTGCAAGTCTTTCTCACTGGAACATACAAATAAAATGAGTGAAGGAAACCTTAAAAGGCTCATACCAAGAACATACTTTAGCCAAACAGGAAAACCTCTGTAAAAATCACAGTTAGAAATTTTTAAGGGTCAAAATGGTGAATTAATCTCAATTATGAAAATTCAAAAATGAACAAACATGGTCAAAGTTACATTAAAGAGAAAATTGTGCATAAAGACAACTTATAAAAATACCATTGACATATTCATGGAATCTTTCAATGATGAATTATTTTTATTCAATTGTACTAAATCGTAATATTTATGTTCAGCTGAAACTATTGACCCTTCTCTGTGTTTGTGATAATTCGTTGAGGTGTTTCTTCTTGTGTTCTTGTTTTAGTTTTTATGTTATGCATAGATAGCTTGATTTGAGACCCATCTAGTTCGCTATTTAGTGTTATTGTGTTGTCTGCAGTGTGGGTTTTGTGTAGATTGTTGCTCTGTTAGTCTTTTGTTATTAATTACTCCAATACAAGCCATATGATGCCCCGTTTATGTTGTAGATATGCATATGTCTACATATATATATTTATCGATACAATGGTGAAACTATATAGCTTTTTTTTCGTGCTAACTTAGAAAAGTGAAAGATTAAATTGAAATGATGGTGGGTTTATAAAGAAGGTTTTAATGACTTTCTGTTTAAGTTAAGAAAGGTGATTCTATACTCTCTGTTCTCTATTCGCACCTTTCTTTCCTCACTTATTTTGTTCTTACTTTGATACAAGTTTAGGTTCATATTTTAAATTATTTGAATATGGCAGTTTTAATTAATAATAGTCCTTTAGATTTGGGCTGTGTTCATTTTTGTGTTTGTGTGAGTTTTTGGATTTTTCATTAACTTTACTGTATAATTATTTATTTTACAGTAATTTTATAGTCTAATTATTGATTATGAGCTCTCTTTTTGTTGTTTGGTTTGTTAGTACTGATACTTTACAAGGATGATTGACCTAGCTGCTGATTATTGTCCATGATTCATTCTATAATTAAGACAGAAAGTATGCTTTTTAGTTTGGAAAATTACAAGAGATGAACATCCATACTCTAATTTTAGTCTTACAAGAGATGTGTTATATGTTATTTTCATTATAAATTCTATACGTGTATGCCCAGAATTTTGAAAGTTGTACAGTTAGTTTTCCATTTGTTTTCTTACAAAAAAAAAAAATGCACACTAGTCCAATTTGGTAAACTTTTAAAAAGGGAACAATTAGTCTATAATGCATGGACTATTCCTGTTACAAATCTATCAAAGGGACTGAAGCTCTGAATTTTGTTTTTGATTTAACAAGGATGCCATTTTACCCAATCAAATTAAGTGAAAACTAACTAACAGTTTTAGTAGCCATAGGCCTGTCCCAGATAATTTAATCTTTCTGTAAGATTTTTAGTGCTCTGACTCTTTTTCTTTTTCCATTTGTACCAGGAAAATGGGTATTCTCGAGACATTCTGACTACGGTGCACAGAAGTAGAGCTGACTGTCCATAGCCTGAGGTTTAAAGTTGTTGAACCCTTGTGCAATCTTATTTTTCGGTAATGTACATCTTATTCAAAACTTCATGTAATTGTCATTGGGCAAGAAATGGTTACTGTCAGTGTAGATGGTTCTGTGCTTGATCGAATTTATAAAATCATGTCATATTTACGTCTCTAATTTATATTTGTCATAAAATCATGTCATCTTGATGCTAAATTGAAGTTATTAAGCATGTATATCTGTTTTGATGTAATATATATAAATATATAAATTTTTATTATGCTGTCTCTGATGATACATTAGACTAAATTTTGGGGCTTAGTTGTTGAATTCTTGAAGTATAAAAATCTTCTTGGTAAATTTTCATATCAGTATTGTGATTCATATGGCCTCTTTCTATTATGTTCTAGTAGTGCAATATAACTATGTTGATCTGCTTGAAACTGTAGTTCTTGAATTTTAATTAAAAAGGGGAACAAAAAGAAGCTCACATGTCTAATTTTGAAAGATAAGTGTACAATTTTTTTTTATTTTTTAAAAAACTGAGACAATATATATTGTTCCCCAGAAAACAATTGATCATGTAGTTTTTGTCCATTAGAGAAGAGAAAGTTTGGAGGTTGATTTGATTATTATTTTTAGTATTATCATAATCAATCGGTATTAATATTGGCTTTTTCTAGGAGCTTTTATTTGGTTCAAATCATGGACCAAATTGAATTTTCTTTTCTTTTCTTTTTCCTTTCTTTTGTTTGGGAGAACAAGATTTCCCAACTTATTTTCTTTCTTTGTAATGTTTATTATAATGTTTATTATTCTGATATGGAATCAATAGGAACAAGGGCTGGTTAGTACTAACTTTTCAGTAACTCTCATTAAATAAATTGTCTCAATAGTTATATGTTATTTGATGAAACATGAGCATTGTTGCATTTGCAATTGCCAAGCTGCATGTGTTTTGGGTGTGTTTTGTTAGTACATTTTAATGGGCCACTTAGCAAATCTAGTTCTCATGCATGTTACAAGTAATAGAAAAGCTTGGTCTTCTAAACAATTCTAAGTTTGAATTGTTAAGGATTTATTAGTACAGTAGTCTTTCGTGATCATTTCCTTTTCAAGACTTAATCATTGGCTATAAATGACTCATAATTTTATAAGTGCTTGTATTTTTTTGTTTTCTTCTTTGTCTGACTCACGTACTCATAAATGCTCTATATGAATCTAATTATTGATAGTAAAAGTTTAGCTACAACAATGTATTCCTTGAGCACTTAAATTTTTTCCAAAATGGATTGATTATCACTTAAAATTCGAGGCTTGCTTAGATTTCATAATTACATGGTAATATTTTTTTAATATACATGTATGCTTGACCATATTTTTTCTTCAATTCCTCTGAAATAAGGTAGCATGTCAACTTGCATTTATTATGATTATGGAGCATTTATTCCCAATTTGGTCTCTCCTTGTGTAAGAGTTATAAATCTTTTTTATGTAATGAGATAAAAGGGTGCATTATTATATAAATTCATCATGCAAGTTAGTTGGGCAAAGCTTAAGTAAAGAAAAAAGAAAAAAGAGAATAAAGGTGGTAGCTAGGCATGTTTGCTTTGACAAGAAAATAAATTCAATTCCAGAAAGGGCATTCAACAAATGATAGTTTGTTAAGTTGTTGGATAAAAATATTGATTTGTTACAAGCCACCATTTCTCTTTGAAATTTTGGTTTGCCTTGCATCATACAAGATATTGTAACTTATAAATACTTTCTTTTATATAGCTTTTTTTTCCCTTTCAATTGTTGCATGTTAAAATGAATGGCCTGGGCTAAAAGAATGAAAAATAAGTACATTTAAATTTATGTAATAATTGCATCCATGCTTTATTTGAGGAGTGTTGTCTCCTATCTTTATTTGAGGAGTCTTGTCTCCCTTTTCTTTAATTGAGGAGTCTTATCTCCATTATAATCTTTATTTAATATTTGTTATCTTTTATCTTGTAGTAGGTCCTTATGCATATATATAACTGTTGAAGCATATGTATGTTCTTTCCATTTTCTTTTATTTTGTTTGATTGTGTTGTGCCATATGATTCTAGTTCAATAAAGTATCATGTTGCTACTATTTTGTTATTAGCATTCAGTAAGATTTTAGTTACAAATTTAGTGACTTAATTATCGTTCTTGCTTTTTTTTGATGATTTTTGACTAGTTTATTAATGGTATATAAGTCTTGAAAACAATTGTTGGTGAAAAAAAAAATAATGTTAGTGATAATAGTGATAACGATGTTATTGTTATTGGTCTAGGAGTTATGAAACAAAAGACTACAAAGTCCATGTCTTCTTTTTGTTGGCTTTTGGTATAAATACATGCTTCTACTTCTTATAACACTACACCAATAACCCCTTTTTATAATATAATACATGGGCATGATGAAATTGCGAGGATAAAATATAAGTGTTGTTTCTTCTTACCCGAATTTCTTATCTTTTTAACATTACAGTGATATTGAACCCAAGGCACCCGAACTACTGTTGACACTGCACGCCGCCGCTAATCTGCCGTCGGTCTCCTCTGCTCTGGTTCCAGAGGTAGGTTTTCTTGCCTTATATCTCTTGTCTTTTGCTTCTTTGAAAAAGTTCTGAGTTAGATTTTGGAATGTTTGTTTGTATTGAGGTTCAAGGTAGTGTAAGGTAACTGTGGTCTATGTTACTCTTTAATTAATGGTCAATTCCCCACAAGTGTATGATAAAATGATGCAAAGAAACTGTATTTACATTATGAGCTTGGACAAATAGAATATGCTGTATGAGCCCTTTTGTTTAATGAAGTATTAAAGATAGTTTTAGAGGGTGAGCTATATATTTCTAGGCTAAGACAACAATTTCTTGCATGAGATGAGATATAATGAGCTTTGTAAGAAAGGAGAGGGGGAAAGTATATACCACTTATATACTTCCTCTATGTTTAATGACACAGTATTTCCTACTATTTTGTCTCGGAGAGGCTTTCTTGTATAAATATATACATATATATATTTTGTGTATATATAGAGAAAGAGAGGTATACTTTTCTTCAATTGGAGAGAAGAGCTGTAGTTATTTTGTAATCAATTAAGGAATCTGTAGAAATTTTTGCATTGGTAGTTCCTAAAAACTTACTTTCTATGCTATTTTAATTTGATATTCTTATGACTAGTATTAATATGGACAGTAAATTTGTCCTAGAAAATTGTAATGGGTATATGACAGTGTTAGCAAGTTATGGCTTGTTTGAGGAGTAGTGCTTTTGTGGACCTGAAGCTTGTCTTTTTCCAACCTTTTTACTAAACATAGTCTTTGGGTGATCATGTACTCTCTGGTTTTGAGTTTACTGGTGATGGTGATGTTTCTGTATAGCAATTTCATTTTCAACTTATGAGGTTCATCTCATCTGAGGTTCATGCATATCTATCTAATAATCTATTTGATTTTAAGGGAAATTAAATTTAAAATTTGTACAACCAAAATAGCTTATAAATGAATGATTGTTTGTCTTTTAGTTTCAAAATCAAATCCTCGGCTGCATAAGAAATGTCTTCCAAGGTTCAGTAAAAGAAGAACATGATTATTGATCAAGTAGAGAGAAAAAGGGAGGAATTATAGATTTAATGGAGAGTTACTAAGTTGTAGCAAGAAGTTGAAAATTGGATCATATTGTTTGGAGTAGAAATACATGTGTTTTAGTGTTTTTTTTCTTCATGTAAACAGAAAATCATGGATTCCCTGTACTTTTTAGCTTAAGAAATTTGCTTGTCATGTCTCATTTTCTGTTTCTTGTGAACCTTTGTTATTGACACCGAGTTAGATGCATTTTTTACTGACTCAGGTCAAAAGAACACTAGAATTAAGGCACAATCTTTAAGTTTAGACAATGTTACAAAGAACTTGAGAAAGTTCTATGCACAAGCTTACTTGGGACAATCACCAAAACAAGCTCCAAAGTATTGGCTTCATTTTCAAGTTTCTGTACTATCGCTTGGTTGGAATACTTACTTTGTCTCAAAGGCATATAGTACAGGTAATTGAGTTCAAACTTGCTAGTCAAATTATATTGAACATATAGTTGATTCTTATGAAGCTCACCATTAAGATACAGTATGCATAAAGAGTAATGCATGTT
This sequence comes from Humulus lupulus, assembly GCF_963169125.1. NCBI lineage: Eukaryota > Viridiplantae > Streptophyta > Magnoliopsida > Rosales > Cannabaceae > Humulus > Humulus lupulus. Next base: position 175,474,175 of record NC_084794.1, on the reverse strand, counting down.
TGTGAATTGGATTGCTTACTTATTTATAGTAGTGTTTGAAACTAATTTGTTTGATGTGATCTGAACTAGTAACTGAAGTTGTTTCATGAGTTTCAAAAGCTTGATTCATGAATTGGATTGCTTACTTCTTCATGCAGAAAATGGGATCAATGGCAGATGAATTGGATCCATGTTGAACAATTGGATCCATGTTGAACAATCAGTAAATTGCTTAAAATTTCTGCTGAGTCGTTTATGTCAAGCATAAGTAGAGAAACGAGTATCAGGTTACTACTTGTGTATATTGTTAAATGAGTCCTTTGATTACATTTTTTAAAAAGGCGATGCTTCTTCCTGCCCTTCTTTATTATTGAAATTAATTCCCCTGCTCATGTATGTTGTTCGGTGTGATTATATGCTGAATATCATTCCTTGTATTTTCTCCTGTGTGAATTGATTTTGTTATTAATTTTTAAATTCTATACAAGTGTAACTTAAATAAGTATGTGAATATTTCAGCATGATCTAGAATATGATATTTTAGTCATAAATTTACGAATTTGATATTGTTGTTAGAAAGTTACTTAGTAGTCTTTGTCTGTTTTCAGTTGGTGAACACAGGAAAGGAAAGGGCAAAAGTCAGCCTTCTTTTTACATGGGCGGTAAGCATCTCTTTTCCTAACATAATTGTGTATAATTACTCCTAGATGTTGAAATTCTTGATTTCAGGTATTGACTTGCATGAAACTTATATAAATTTTTCTTCATTTTGTTTGAGACAACTGTGACAAAGTTCAGAGTGGGGTTTTCCTGATTATCACATATATGGCTGTCATGAAACATCTAATATCTAACAATATTTGAACTAAATGTATGCTCTGGTGTATTGAGCAAAACTCATATTGCAGTTCTGAGAGCAAAATATGGTTCTTTTGTTATTTCATTGTTGTTATTAGATGGCTGTCTTTACTTGTCCCTAACTGACAAAATAATATTTTTTCATTACTCTCTTTTTCAAAGGAAAAAAATGTCCAGTTAACAATAATTTACGCAGCTAGTGTTATGGTGCTCTAAATTTGATTATTGTACCCTTCCTAAGACTATTTCATGGTTTGGAAAACTATCTATGGCTCTGAGGTTTTTTTTCTTAAAAAAAATAGATGTTAAAGGAGATATCTTCTGACTAGACAATCTCTAGAAAAAGGTTGAGATATGACTTTACTTGTCCATTCAGGCCATTTTTGCCAAGTACTTCTGATTTCTGTTTTCCATGGTTGGACTATGTGCTCTTTCTTCTGCATTGCTCATATTTTGATGCTTCTCTGAATTTTCATAATGTGTTTTCTAACCAGGAAGGCAATGTTGCCAACCAGAGGGAACATCTAATTCTTCTCCTTGCCAATATTCACATTCAGAAAGCTAATAAGCAGTCTGTCTTGAAGGTATTTTGATTGTTAATTAAGGTTGTAAAGCTTTGCCTTGTGGTGTTTATTCCATATTGGCTGCTTCCTAGTTATTTTTAGTTTTCTGGTTTTGCCTTGTGGTGTTTATTCCATATGCATGTGACGTGATTGGTTTGAATAGATGCTTTGAAATATACACAAGTTAGCTAATCTCTGCCTCTATTTTGGGCAGTGAATGCTTTTTCTTATGAGACTAAATTGTTTTTGTTGTATTTTAAGTTGTGGATAACAATTGGTTTTTATTTTTTAAGATAACAATTGGTTTTTGTGCTGTGGATCATTAGATCTATTTTATTAACATAAGGATGTAATATTTGCTTCTACATTTACTATCATTCTAGTCATAGAAATTTAGTATAGTTTAGTTACAAGTAATTTAGTTGCTGCTGTTGACAATTTGTGGTATCTAAAAGATGGAATACATACTGTAGTCTTGAAAAAACTTTCAGAAAATGGTAAGAGCTATGTGGGTTTTACAGTTTTATTTTTGTATGATACTTCAAGCACTGATCTGTAGACTTATCTCAGTTTTTGGTGGATCCTACTCCATTTTCTAGGATCTTGCAAGCAAAGGACACCAAGTGAATTAGATAGAGAGGTTAAGAACTTGAGGGTGGCATTAACTGACCTGTTTTTGAAGCATAACACTTTCAAACAAACTGCAAAGCCATCGAGATATTGATGGAAAGAATGGAAGAATGTATTTCACTAATTTTTGTATACATTTCTTGTTTTGTATATAGTGATAAAGGAATCTGAATTGGGCATAAATTATGTTGTAATATGATTTCTTAAGCCTAGACTAGTAGACTAAATATTGTAATTACATTTGGGTAATTAATAAAAATTTATTTATGTTACCTTATTTGGCTTCAACTTTCATATTTGTTTTCCTAGTTTTGTGTAAGTAAAAAAAGATTATGTTTCTCTAAGCTAATATAACACATGTGTTATAATAAAGTGTAGTATAACACAAATAATGTGTTATACTAAAGTGTAGTATAACACAAAAAATGTGTTATACTAAAGTGTAGTATAACACAAAAAAAATGTTATATAATCAACTATAAATAACATAATTAAACACTTATCTATATATTAAAATAACACATAAATTGTGTTATCGTTGACAATACAATAACACATCTGTATAACACTGATAAAGTCTTATGTAAAGTACCCCTGACCTATGATAACATAGTGGGTCTTAACACATCAGAAAGTGTTATCGTATGTTTTGATAACACATTTTCGGTGTTATTAAAAGCATTTTTTCTTGTAGTGTTACGTCCAGGATTTTACATGATTTAAACTTAGTTCGTGCTAGATTTATTGATAACTCAAACTTTAAAAAGCCATTGAATAATCAATATTCCCAAGCTTCTAAATTTTGGACCTGGTTACATCAAGGATTTTAAATGATTTAAACTTAGTTCGCTCTCGGTTTATTGAAAACTCGAGCTCTTAAAAAGCAGTCGAATAATCAATTTTTTCAAGCTCTAAGTTTTTGGACCTGGTTACATCCAGGATTTTAAATGATTTAAACTTAGTTTGAGCTAGGTTTATTGATAACTCGAGCTTTAACAAGCCCTTGAATAATCAATTTTTTCAAGCTCTAAGTTTTTGGACCTGGTTACGTCCAGGATTTTAAAAGATTTAAAGTTAGTTCGTGCTAGGTTTATTGATAACTCGAACTCTTAAAAAGTCGTCGAATAATCAATTTTTCCAAGCCTCTAAGTTTTGGACCTCGTTGTATCCAGGGATTTTAATGATTTAAACTTATCAAGCAAGCTTAATTTTGCCAATCTCGGGTTATATGCCCTCAAGTAACCAAAATGTAGAAACTTTCTAGGTTGCTTTTACAAACACTGGAACACAAACTCATACAATCTTAAAAATTATTTAATAATCCACCTATTATTTAATAAAATGTCTTTTTATAAATAAGCCTTACATTGATGGTGGTGCTACTGATAATATTTTTTCAAATGTAAGGCATCCCAGGTCCGTGGGACTACTTCCCCATTTAGTCGAGCTATCTTGAAAGTTCCTTCATGCAAAACCTCAATGACCTGATATGGTCCCTCCCAATTCGGGCCTAAAACACCATCCTTGGGGTCTTTATTTGCTATAAATACCCTTCGGAGAACCAAGTCACCCAATCCAAATCTACGTGTCTTAACTTTAGAATTAAAATAGCGAGTGATTTTTTGTTGATAATGGGCGAGCTGTAACTGTGACTCTTCTCATTTTTCTTGAATTAGATCGAGGGATGCGCTAAGTAGTCCCTCATTCTGCTCTTGGTTGAATGTCCTTTTCCTGTGAATGGCTACCACAACTTCGACTGGAAGGATGGCCTCGCTTCCAAAAGTTAAGGAAAAAGGATTATGTCCTGTGGAGGTTCTGTGAGAAGTTCGGTGGGCCCAAAGTACTTGCGGGAGATGTTCGGGCCATAATCCTTTAGCCTCATCTAAACTCTTCTTCAGGCTAGCCTTTAGGGTTTTGTTCACATCATTGACGTGTCCATTGGCCTGCGGATATGCTACTGAGGAGAAACTCTTAATAATGTCGTATTTTTCACAGAAGTCAGTGATGAGATCACTGTCGAATTGTGTCCCATTGTCTGACTTGATCTTTTTAGGAAGCCCAAATCGACATATAATACTCTTCACCATGAAGTCTAGGAATCTCTTTGAAGTGATGGTTGCCAAAGGTTCGGCTTCTACCCACTTCATGAAATAGTCGATCACCACCACCATGTAACGAACTCCTCCCTTTCCCATAGGTAGGGACCCTATTAGGTCGATTCCCCATACCGCGAATGGCCACGGGGATGAGATCATCGTTAGCTCAATTGGAGCAGCTCAAGAAACTATGGCAAAACGTTGGCATTTGCCACACTTCTAGACATACGAGATTTAATCTTTTGTTAGAGTGGGCCAAAAATAGCCCTACCTTAGTATTTTTAGTGCTAGGTTTTTCCCCCAGCATGATGTCCAGAAAAACCTTTGTGCACTTCTTGCAAAATGGTTTTAGCTTCCTAAGGTAGAACACAACGTAGGAGAGGCAATGAATAACCACGTCGGTACAACATCCCATCCACTATCACATACTGCAGAGCTTGATAAAGTATTTTTCTTGCATCCTTTTTATCGTCAGGTAGCCTTCCTATTGTGAGGTATTCCATTATGGGAGTCATCCAAGTCGGCCTTGTGTCGATCATTTCGACTTCTACCATTTCTGTTACACTTGGATTCTCCAAGAACTCCACTGGCACTACATTCAATGTCTCAGCTTCTTTTGTGGTGGCAAGTCGTGCCAAGGCGTCAGCATTTGAATTTTGCTCGCGAGGTATCTGTTCAACAGAACTGTACTCAAGTTCATATAGTTCTCCCTTCACCTTAGCTAGGTAGGCTGCCATCTTCGTACCTCGAGCTTGGTATTCTCCCAATACCTGATTGATCACGAGCTGAGAATCACTATAGCATTGGACGGCCTTTGCCTTGAGCTCCCTTGCCACTCTCAGCCCAGCTAATAAGGCCTCATATTCAGATTCATTTTTGGATGCCTCAAATTCGAATCTCAGATTTGTATGAAATCGATGCCCCTCTGGGGAGATTAAGATGATCCCAGCTCCCAATCCATTCTCGTTTGATGATCCATCCACGAAGATTTTCCATAACTCCTACACCGGTTCCTTCAAGAGCTCCTCTTGAAATCTGGTGCATTCAGCCACAAAATCAACAAGGGCCCTGAATTTTGATTGAGGTATGTGGCACATACAATATCTCAAATTGGCTAAGCTCGATAGCCCATTTTAAAAGACGTCCCGACGTTTTAGGTTTTTGCAATACCTGCCTTAAAGTTTGGTCGGTCATGACGTTGATTGAATGAGACTGAAAATATGGTCGGAGCTTCCCGGAAGCCAATATCAGATAGAATGCCAACTTCTCTATCAGTGGGTATCGTGACTCAGCTCCAAGAAGTCTCTTGCTTATATAATATACTGGTTTTTGAGCACGGTCTTCTTCTCGAACTAACATGGCACTAACTGCATTTTCTGTCACAACCAAATAATGGAACAAGGGTTATGTAGTCATAGGCTTGGATAACACTAGGGGCTCGGCCAGGTACATTTTTAGGTCGAGTAATGCCTGTTCGCACTCCTCAGTCCACTCAAATTTTTTGGTTCCCCTGAGCAAGTTGTAGAATGGCAAGCACTTGTTCGTAGGTTTTAAAATAAAATGATTTAAAGCTGCCACCTTTCCAGTCATGCTTTGAACTTCTTTACGCGACCTTGGCGAGGGAATTTCTAACAACGACCTGATTTTCTCAGGATTTTCCTTTATTCCCCTCGTGTTGACTATGAAACCCATAAATTTTCTAGATGCCACTCCAAATGTGCACTTTTGAGGATTGAGCTTCATGTTATACCTCCTTAAGATTCCAAAACATTCTTCTAGATTGGATACATGGTTATCGACAGTCTTTGATTTGACAAGCATATCATCGACATTCACTTCCATATTTCTCCCGAATTGATTAGTGGACATTTTGTTGACTAAGCGTTGATATGTAGCTTCGACATTCTTCAGCCCGAAAGGCATGACTTTATAACAATATACGTTGTTTGGGGTCATGAGGCTAGTATGTTCCTGGTCCGCAGGATTCATCATGATCTGGTTATATCCATAATACACATCCATGAAGGACATGAGCTCGTGACCTGCTGTGGCACCTATCAACTGATCAATTCTTGGTAGTGGAAAGAAATCCTTGGGACAAGCTTTATTCAGGTCGGAGAAGTCGATGTGGGTCCTCCATTTCCCATTTGGCTTTGGGACCAGCACAGGATTGGCGACCCAAATCGGGTATTTTGCTTCACGGATAAACCTGCACTTTAGTAGTCGAGCTACTTCTTCCTTAAGAGCCTCAGCTCTGACTGTTCCCAAGTGTCTCCACTTTTGGGATTTTGCAGGCACGTTCTTGTCCAAATTTAAAGTGTGCATGATTACACTCGGGCTTATTCCTACCATGTCGTCATGTGACCAGGCGAAAACATCCAGATTTTCTTGTAAGAAATTGACCAACTCCTTCTTCCTTTTATCACCCAGATTCTTCCCAATCTTTACGACTCTCGAAGCTTCTTTAGGGTCAATGTTTACTTCCTTGAGTTTCTCTATAGCTTGGAGTTCTGACCTGTCTTCACCCATTCTTGGGTCCATGTCTTCACGTGGGGCGACATCACTATCCTCTGCTTGTTAAGGTTCTTCCGTCCCACAAGTAACTTCTACTTCCTGGGACTCCTCACCTCTGTCATTTATGACCATAGCTTGCTGCCCGGGTTGTGATTTTCCCTTCATAGAAATGTTATAGCAATCTCTGGCAACGAGCTGATCACCCCTGGCGGTGCATATTCCCACAACTAAGGGGAATTTTATTGCTAGGTGGCGAATAAAGGTTATGGCTTCAAATGCCATCAATACGGGTCGGCCCAAAATCGTATTGTATGCAGCTGGAAAGTCGATTACCATGAACTCAAGTAGCTTGGAGTCAGTTCGTGAGCCTTCTCTCAATGTTACCACTAATTCAATCATTCTGATTGCCGCTGACCCTTCACCAGAAAACCCGTACAGAGTCATTGAGGTCACCTTCAATTCTATTATAGACAACCCCATTTTTTCCAAGGTGGATCTAAAAAGTAAATTCACAGAACTCCCGTTATCTACTAGTTTCCTCTGGACCCTCAGGTTGGCGAGTTGAACGGTTATGACCAAGGGATCGTTATGTGGGAATTGGACATGGATAGAATCCTCTTCTATAAAAATGATTGGTTGTTTTTCCAATCGTTGTTGTTTTGATAATCGTTGTTCCAGAATGAACTCCACTCCATTATGGGATTTCAGTTCATTAATGTACCTCTTCTAGGCCCCGCTACTAGTGCCTGCCAGATGAGGTCCTCCCAAAATGGTGGCTATATCTCCCCCTATTATCGGAGGAGGGTTGTCCTGATTCGCTTGAGCTCCAATTTGACTTACTGGAGCTTCAGGGACTGACGAAGGGTTTGGTCCAGCGGGCTGATTAGGGACCACCCGATTTCGGGCGTATTGGGCCAAAGGTCCCGCTCTAATGAGAGTTTCGATCTCATCCTTCGGTTGTCGACAGTTATCAGTGTTATGACCGATGTCATTATAAAATCTGCAGAAGTTCGAAGGATCTCTCTTCTCCCTTTGGTTCTTCAACGACTCTGGCATCTTCCATGGAAGGCGAGTAGAATTTTCTAGGAAGATGCACTCCCTAGTATCAGTTAGGTCGGTGTAAGTGGCATAAACAGGCTTGAATTTCTTCCCAAACTTATTTTTCTTTGTCCTGCTCTGGTTGCTCTTGCCATTTCCCTTCCTCTTGTTATTTCCCCCTTGGTTATTCTGGATAACAATTTGAGCCGTAGCTGCAACATCTGTTACCACTCCAACAGGCTGGACGGAGGTCTGGCTGGTTCCTATGACAGAAGCTCACGCCTCCTCTAAGTTAATCCACTCTTGAGCTCAAGCCAATAATTCATCTACAATCTTAACTCCTTTCCCTTGGAGTTCTTGCCACAAGTCCCCCCCCCCCCCGACGAGGATTCCTGTCCTTAGTGCCATGAGCTTGGAACTGTCATCAGCATCCCTAGCTCGTGCAGCAACATTGGCAAACCAACTTAGATATGCCTTCAATGTTTCGTCAGGTTGCTGATTTACATTGGCCAATGAATCAGCCTCAACTCGAGCTGCTTGTGAAGCACATAATGCTTTTTTGAACTCGGAGGAAAACTTCTTCCACGAACTTATGGAATGTCTCTTGTACTGCTTAAACCACTGCCTGGATGGCCCGACCAGAGTTGTAGGGAATAAAATACACCTTAGATTGAGTCCAACATTGTGGGCCATCATCATGGTGTTAAACATTCCGAGGTGATCTGACGGATCTCCATCTCCATCAAACTTTGACAAGTGTGGCATTCTGAAGCCTACCAGATATGTGGCCACCGTAATATTTGGAGCGAAAGGCTCGAGCTCATCCTCTGAGTTGCAATCATTTTTATCTTTTCCAGATAAAAGTCTCTTCATTTTCTCTTCCATCAGAGCTAGCCTCTCGAGGGTCTGGTCTTTGGTCCCTAGGTTACCTAGGGGTTGTTCAACAGCTCCCATCCTATCGTATGCGTTTGATGGGTTATTGTCCCTCCAAGCTTGAGCTTGGTTTGGTGGGGCATTCCCATTATCACGTACTATGGACAAACCTCCCTCTTGTTGAGTATAACTAACATTATGATTCCGAGCTTGATTCCTTCTCTGGGAATTCAGGCAATCATGCAAATCGGGTTGCGACTCATACTGAGGGCTTTGCGCTGAACTCAACTGATTTCTTAGATCGCCCTCGGACCTACCACTATGATGACTTTCGGTCTAGTAACTCCCATTTGCGAAGCTTACAGCGCGCGGTTGGGGCCGAGGATCTGGATTTTCAACACGTGTTTGTGGGACGTAGGTATTAGTAGATGGAGGAGGATTTCTCCTACTGTCTCCATAAGCTGGAATGTCCCATGTAGGACGAGGTGGCATCAGATGTCTTATAGGTGATGGGGGGTGCCTTATTGGTGAGGCAATCCTTGTCCCATCAGGGCGAACTAGATTAGCCTGCCTTTGTTCTACTCCATTATTTCTAGCTCTCTGCGCCTACCGATCCGATCACGACGTAGGAGGGTTTTCTAGAACATTTTGTCTTTGTGAGCCTATCCCAGCCCCTCCTCATGAATTTCCATGGGCATTCCTAGGTTCCTGTGAAGGAGGCACCAAACTTGGGGTTGTGGTTCTAACCGATCGACTGACATGCTAATGACCCCTATGGGGGCCGCTGGGTTGAGCATTCTGGCGATCTCGCCCTGTTGGCACAGAACATGGGGTGGTAATTCTGACTGACTGACTTGGTTTGGATCGGTTATTCCTATGGACTTGTGAGACCCACTTTGCCTCTTTTCGACATTAACTTCGGTTGCAAGAGGGGAAACTGAGCAAAGACTTCTTCAATCTACATGTTTTCCCTAGCAAGATGGCTTCTCAATTGCATGTTTTCCAATTCGACGGCAGATAGGTAGTCTGGATTTGGATTTGGTGGCAATGACGCCGAACTCCCAGTGTCACCATGACCCACCTGTTGTTTTCCCAGACGCTGCTGGATCTCAAGGCCATGTTCGTTCGAAACAACGGTATGATGGGCCTCCTACGCACCAGGCTGTTCTATCTCATTATCGTGCATTGAGCAAGTGAGCACCATGACGAGAATCGACTAGGATCTTGATGAAGCACTAATTTCCTTCTCAATGAAAGCACCAAACTGTGGACGCGGGTTTTCGCCAATAGTGTATTAAGAAATAATAAGGTAGAGTAGTGTTTAATAATCCGTAATGAAAAAATAAATGATTTCACTCAAGAACACAAAACTTTTACGTGGTTCAATGGTTAAAATCAACCTAGTCCACGAGTCTATATTATTGTTGTTTCTCTCTCTATTTTGGCAGAGTTTCAGTATTACAGAATAATGGTCCCTTTCCCATCCAATATTCCCATTATTTATAAGGGAATTTCATGGGCAAGTTTGGGTAACTGCGTAATTCAATCACGTATTTACATAATTATTGCATTTAAAACAAATACTTCCCATTTATATTGGGATATGATCTGATCACAAGATAAATGTACTCCTAATATTTGGGATATTAAATATGACAGTTTGGTCATAAATATGCATATAAAGGGATCCCGAGTCTTTGGGGATCCGCGGATATGCCATACACTAGAACTACCACGAGCTGGATATCCCTTCCAAGCTCAAGCTTCAACAGTTGTTTTAATATTCTAAGCTCGCACTTCACAACCTTCATATCCGTAGCTTGGGTTAAACCTAGGATGCCTAATCACCATGCATGACCACATGACACTAGAGTTTCCCATGTGGATAATAAGCAAATATCATTCCCTTGGTTATTTCTCCGTATATTTATTTGCCAATTGTACCCGAGCTGAATGAATGAACTCGGGCTAAAATTAGGGTACAACAAGTATTATAATTATTGTTTAAATTAATTACATGATAATATCAAGAAAATTCCTTATTCATTCATGAAAATATGATCTTGTATTAGTACGAGAGAATTAAGATCATATATAATGAATAAAATACTCATAAACATATTAAAGTAATGGATCTTTAATGAATGGTTACTAGTGCGGTCTACTAAGCATACGAGATGCAAGTGATATAGATTTGAATTACTGATGTCGATATACATCTTAGTAAATGTGTTGTATGTAATAGAGATTATAGATGACAGAACCGATAAGAATTAATTATCTTTATAAACTTGTCATTTGACATAAAGATTTGATTCTTATCATAATAGATAATCATTTGTAGATCAGTCTAAATCCCGAGTATTCATGAACTCCTATTTGTTTTTATTGGATCTTTTGATTCACTCGTTAAGGTTTCTTAGTATAATAAGGCTAATGACTTTTGTTTTAGAGATTCAATATCATGAATGGATGGCCACATGAAGTACAATAATGGAATCCTTACTTTCCTAACGGATCGAATATTGGTTCCCTTAAGTGCTAATTCTAAAGTTGAATAGTTATTGAGCTCAAATCTATAATTTGATTTAGATTACTTATTTTCTAGTGAATTAATGGTACTTAAGGGTAAAGAGGAAATTAAAAGGGTAAAACGGTAATCTTGACTAGCTCTAAGTAACAAGCCAATAAATGGAGGACAGAACTACATTTATTGATTATATCAATGGACTACAAGAGAAAACTCTATTAATACTTTGAGTACAATTCCAGATTTATAGTGGAGTAATTATAGAATTAATAAATTAGATTATTTGATTAAATAGTTTAATTAATAATCTGGTTTATTGGAGTTTCGTATTATAGGTCCATAGTCCCCAGATCACCTCTTTCCTACACTGTCAAGGGTATGGATGTCAAAAGAAAGATTTGTAGAGAGAAGGACTTAATTGCAAAGGAATTAATTTTCTAGGGCAATGAAATAATTATGTGATAGTTAAGGGCAATTGATTAATTATGAATTAATTAATTGTTTAACTATATAGTTTTTATTTTGAAAAATTATAGGTTAAAATAAATATTAATCTTGTTTGGATTACTATATAAAGAGATATTAATAATTATCTAATTTAGAATAAGATATTTATTTATTTATTTAAAACATATATTTTAAAATAAAGTTAATTTTGAGTTAACTGATATTTATTGTAGGATAAATAGATTGTCTTAAATTTTAATTAAATAAACAAATTAGAAAATTAGGGATAACCCTAATGGTGTGGTCGACACACTCACTATACAGTGAGTGTGGTGCCACACACAGGGATTTCATATCCCTGGGATTTGAATTTTGAATTTCAAATATATGTTTTATTTAGTTATTAATATTCAATTATTCTTTTTTAAATATGATTTAAATCAAATAATTAAATAAGGTTATATAACTGATTAATTTTATTTTAATAAAATAAATATTAATTAAATTAATTAATTGTCTTTATAAACCTAAAAAGAAGCGATACTTTTCAAGTGATTGTTTTTCATAGAATGTGTCTCTCTGAAACAGACACGATAGTTTTCCTAAACTTGAAAACTATTCAATTCATCTTCTCTCTATCAAACCTCTCTAGATCTTATGTGTTGTGTACATCTAATGATTCATAAATCAACCTTTTGAATCCTACGTGCCCACACACGTCCTTGTGTGTTTGAGGATTGGTCTGGAATATCAAGGTGTGGGCTTTCAGAACTGAGATAGGAAGATCGTTGATTTTATACAAAAAGATTCTAACATACTTGATAGGCTACAAGTGGGAATCACTAATATGATTGTATGTTATTTAATATATATATATATATGTGTGTGTGTGTGTGTGATCTTGGTTGGTATTAATAATTATTGAAATGGGTCCATTCCCCGTTGCGTATCTTTGATTTACTCTTTTAATACCAATAATTGGTACCAGATTAGTCTTCATATATATATATATATATATATATATTAAATGTTGTGTGGGTTTCTTGTATTTGTTATATGTATATTGAATGGATGGATATTGTTTTTGAATGTATGGCTGAATGATGGATCGTTAATTATATGGTGCTATTGGGTTAGGGATTTGAATTCTTAGATCTTGTGTAAGCCATAAAGGGCGTAGGATTTTTTGTAATTTTATTTTCTAAAATTAAGATATGAAAAATCTTTACACAAGAAAAAGAAGAAAAAGGAGGACCCGAGCCACCAACGGAACTAGCGGCCCAAGCTCTCCCCAGCCAATCACGTGCAAGGACCTAGGCAAGCTCCTGCTCCCGCGTGCGTTGCCCAGCCAGGCCCTTACCTGCGCCAGCTTCATGACCTCCAGCACCCAGGCTCGTGCACGCATGCGCACCCATACCTCACACCACCCCGCGTTCCCCAGCGCACCCAAGCCCTCTCTCATGTTGCCTCATGTACGCTTGACCCAAGCCTCCCTGCTGCCGTGTGCACCTCAGGTCTTTAGAGCCCTTGAGGCTCCATGGTGTCAGTGGCCCTAGTGGTCTATGGCACCAATCTTGGTGCCCAAAGCTAGATCCTATTTTTTATGCAATTAATCTTTTTATTTAATTAATTTTTAAATTGTTTGAAGTTAAAAGTTTAATAATCTTATTTTATTTTTATTAGAAAAAAATGTCTTTCAGTTGGTTAAGATTTTATCTTAAGTTTAAATAATTATTTGAATTTGATTTTGTAATTATTTAAATTCAGCTAAATTAAAAAGATGACCAAAATGGTTATTTAATTAAAAGTTAGTTTTAATTAAATAAATTAATTGAAAAGTTAGTTTCTAATTTATTAGTTGGGCCTAAAAATTCCTAATGATTAGCAAGAAAGCCTAAAAGAGAGGAGAAGCATTCTTGGAGTCTTGAAAACAAGTTAAAGGCTATTTTGAAATTTTATTTCTATTTTTCAAGGGTTGTAAATTTAGAAATATGCAATAGTATTCGGTTCATCATTTGTGGTTTATTTAGTTATTTATTGTATTTATTTAAATAAATATTAATTAATATTTTATTGATAACATGATCATGCATTAGTCAATTACATGCCATTCATGAAACCCCACATAGTTTTCATTAATCATGCATCTTTTAGAAACATGATTATTTATGATTATCCTAATTGTTTATGTGAATTGTTTTGGAGAAATCAATTGCATGTAAACTACTAAGTAATAAATTAGTTAAAACTTGGTAACTCACACCATATTAAAGGGAATAGTTATTATAGGCCTTTAAGATAGTCAACTTTATTTAAAAATTATTTTTAGTAAAGTTAGATGAGTGTAATGGGTAATTATCTAGATCACATTAATTGTAGAAACATGCTCTTTTATCCTTAAATGTATTTTGTAATTGATTACATTCATGGTTATTAATAAACTAGTAGTTAATTTGGAATTAATTGATTAGTTTAATACAATACACTATTTCTAAAATAGTAAGTGGGAGAAGGTGAACATCTCAATGTGACCTATGATCTCCATTATTAGTAAAACACCGTGAGATATGAATAGGGCCTCAAGACAACTTTGTTTCCGTCCCCCTAAGGAAGGTTTCTAGACATATTAATACCAAGGTTGACTTCTTACAAAGATAGGAAGGAGTAATGTATTTTAGACTTGACCAACCCTAAGGCGGCACTCTCTAAATTAAGTCATAAATTCTGAAATAATGGGTTACACTTACAAAGATGCAATTAAGCTTTTGCAGTGGTAATTGCATCTTGACCAAACCAGTGGTACTTTATTTTAAAAGAGAAAATAAATAGTTATTTTTAATTTTAAACTATAAAGATAAGGTTGTCTTATAAGCTATCGAAATTTATCTTGACCGACCCTAAGGCGACACTTTATTTGTTGGGTAGTTTTATCGTGGAATAGTAAATGTTTATTTATATGTTTTAACTGTTGCATTCATGCATCATATTTACTTTCCAAATAATTGATATTTTTTAGTAATAGTATTGAATTTTATTTCATTAAGTAATTTCGAACAGTGGCAATCCTATAACTACGTTGCTTTCACTTGAAAAACTTAATGGTGATAATTTTATAGGATGGAAATCAAACATGAATCTTATGTTAATCTATGAGAACCATAAATTTGTCCTAACTGAGGAATGTCCTGAAGAGCCCGCTGCCACTGCCCCGAAAAATGTTCGGGACAAGTATGATGCCTGGATTCAATCCAACAACAAGGAAAAGTGTTACATGCTTGTGAGCATGAATGATGTTCTGAGAACAAAGCATGAACCCATGGAAACTGCGTTTGAGAAAATGGATTCTCTGCAGCCCATGTTTGGGCAACAATCTGATCAAAGTAGACATGAGGCTACTAGAACCTACATGACTACTAAGATGTAAAAATGTGTTTTTATACGTGAACATGTCTTCAGCATGATTAACGTGATGCATGAAGCAGAAATACATGGGGCCATCATTGATGAGCGTACACAAGTAAGCATCATACTTGAATCGCTCACCCTTGCCTTTTTTGCGTTCGCCACCAACTATATTATGAATAAGTTGGAATTCAACATAACCCAGCTATTGAATGAACTGCAGACATTTGAGTCTCTTAACAAATCCATTACAAATGAGGCTAAGGCAAATGTGGTAGAGGAGAAACCTTCAAGCTCTGAGGGAAAATCCAAGAAGAGAAAGAAGAACAATCATAAGGACAAAGGAAAGGGCAAGAAATCCAAGAAAAGCAAGAAGGCACCAAAAGCCAAGGAGAACAAGAATGACAATAACTCTAATAAGAAAGAACAAAAAGGAAAATGTTTCCACTATGGAGTGGAATTCACTGGAAGAGAAACTTTAAAAGGTATCTCTCGGAGCTGAAAAAGAAAGGTAAATTTGATTTACTTGTACTTGAAGCTTGTGTAGTGGAAGACGATATGTCATCCTTGGTTTTAGATTCAGGAGCCACTAACCATGTTTGTTCTTCTATACAGATACTTGAGTCATCAGGTTTGGTTGAGAAAGTTCTACACTGATCTGGAAGTAGTTCCAGATATGGATAAGCCACTAATCCTATATTGTAACAACAGTGGAGCAGTAGCTAACTCCAAGGAACCAAGAATACACAAGATGGGAAAGCATATAGAAAAGAAATACCATCTGGTTAGAGAGATTGTACACCAAGGTGATGTGACTGTTATGAAGATAGCTCCGGAACAGAACCTAGTTGACCCATTTACCAAGACACTTCCTACAAAGTTGTTTATGGGTCATGTATGCAACATAGGATTAATGGAGATGTCTCCCTTTCTTTGAGGGCAAGTGGGAGATTTGTAGGATTGATGCCCTAAAAAAATGTAAACACATTTGATTGAATTAAATAAAAAGAAGAATTTTATTATATTTGAATATTATAATTATTATTTGAATAAATTATATGATAATATCAAGAAAATTCATTATTCATTCATGAGAATATGATCTTGTATTAGTATGAGAATATTAAGATCATATATAATTAATAAAATAGTTAGTAACATATTACAGTAAGGAATCTTTAATGAATAGTTACTAGTGCAATTTACTAAGCATACGGGATGCAAGTGATCTAGATTGAGATTACTGATGTGGATAGACATCTTAGTAAATGTGTTGTATATAATAGAGATTATAGATGACAGGACCGATAAGAATTAATTATCTTTATAAACTTGTCGTTTGACATAAAGATTTGATTCTTATCATAATAGATGATGATTTACAGATCAGTCTAAATGTTGAGTATCTATGAACTCATGTTTGTGTTTATTGGATCTTTTGATTCACTCGTTAAGGTTTCTTTGTATAATGAGGCTAATGAGTTTTGTTTTGGAGATTCAATATCATGAATGGATGGGAACATGAATTACAATAATGGAATCCATACTTTCCTAACGAATCAAATATTGGTTCCTTTAAGGGTTAATTCTTGACCTGAATAGTTATTGAGCTTAAATCTATAATTTTATTATAGACTACTTATTCGCTAGTGAATTAATGGTACTTAAGAATCAAGAGGTAATTAGAAGGGTAAAAAGGTAATCTTGACAAGTTCTAAATAACGATCCAATAAATGGAGGAAAGAACTACATTTATTGATTATATCAATGGACTACAAGAGAAAACTCTAAATAAAATTCTATATATACTTAGAGTACAATTCTATATTTATAGTGGAGTAATCATGGAATTAATAAATAAGAATATTGGATTAAAGAGTTTTATTAATAATCCGGTTTATTGGAGCTTCAAATTATAGTTCCATGATCCCCATATCACATCTGTCATACACTGTCAATGGTATGGATGTTATAAGAAAGATTTGTCGAGAGAATGATTTAATTGTAAATGAATTAATTTTCCAGTGCAATGAAATAATTATGTCATGGTTATGGGCAATTGATTAATTATGAATTAATGAATTATTTAACTATATAGCTTTTATTTTGAAAAACTATAAATTAAAATAAATATTAATCTTGTTTGGATTAATATATAAAGAGAGATTAATAATTATCTTATTTAGAATTAGATATTTATTTTTTTTATTTAAAATGGATATTTTAAGATAAAATTAATTTTGAATTAACTAATATTTATTATGGGATACATATATTTTGTTAAATATTAATTAAATAAACAAATGAGAAAATTAGGGATAACCCTAATGGTGTGGTCGACACACTCACTGTACAGTGAGTGTGGCGCCACACACGTGGATTTTGTATCCATGAGATTTGAATTTTGAATTTCAAATAATTTTTTTTATTTAATTATTTTTTAAAATATAATTTAAATTAAATAATTAAATAAGGTTATAACTGATCAGTTTTATTTTAATGAAATAAGGATTAATTAAATTAGTTAATTATCTTTATAAACTTGAAAAAAAGCGATACTTTTCAAGTGATTGTTTTTCATAGATTGTCTATCTGAAACAGAAGTGATAGTTTTCCTAAACTTGAATACTATTCAATTCTTTTCTCTATCAAACCTCTCTAAATCTCATGTGTAGAGTACATCTAGAGAGTCATAAATCAAAATTTTGAATCCTACGTGCCCACACATGTCCTTGTGTGTTTGAGGATTGGTCTGGAATATCAAGGTGTGGGCTTTCAGAACTGGGATAGGAAAATCATTGATTTTATATAAAAAGATTCTAGGACACTTCATAGGCTACAAGAGGTAATCTCTGATCTAATTGTATGTGATTTAATATATATATATATATATGTGTGTGTGTACGATCTTTGCTGGTATTAATAATTATTGAAAAGGGCCCTTTCCCAGTACCAACGTGGAGGCAATGTCGGTTTATTTCTCTGTGTCGGAGGTTCTGTCTGCGGCATAGATGGATTTTCTAGGATGTCTCGTCTTCCGAATCGGTCCCAACTCACCCTATTTGGCCAGACTGGTTCCTGGGAGTATGAGTTAAGTGATCCTTCCTGCGAGGGTTTGTAGGTTGAGCATTCTGTGGGATTTGTTCAAAAGGTACAGAACTCGGAGTTGCAATTCGAATAGACCGACAGACATGAGGTCAATGATTCCTGTGAGGATTGGCAGGTTGAGTATTTCACTGAATTCGCTCAGAAAGGTATGGATTTCAGAGTTGCAGTTCTGACAGAGCGATTGAGATTGGACTGATTATTCTTGTGGGTCCTATGGAACCCACTTTGCCTCCTTTTGACATTAACATCGACCCAAGATCAAACCTATGGGGGATTATGCCAAGATCTCCTCAATTTTCTTGTTAACCTGGGCAAGATGGTTCCTTAACTGGGCGTTTTCCATCTCGATGGCTGTCAAATACCTAGGATGGGGATTTGGTGGGCGTGAGGCTGAGCTCCTAGCATCTTCTTGGTCCACATGTTGTTTTCCAAGACGACATTGTGCAGATGAGCCTTCTCCACTGGGGATGTCTGTATGGTGAGCCTCTTGATCACCAGGTTGGCTTTTCTCATTGTCACGCATAGATCAGGTGACCATCATGGTGACTGTTAGGTGAAACTTGCATGGGGAAGTAAGCTTAATATGCTCTCAACAATAGTACCAATCTATTGACGTAGTTTTTAACCAACAGTGGATTAAGGAATCTGAAAATAGAGATAGTAGGCTTTTTCCAAACTGTAATTGGACAAATAGAAAGTATCAAGAGCACTCACACTCTTTTACGTGGTTCAGTGATTAAAATACACCTAGTCTAATAGTCACTCTTATTGATCTGTTTTGTTCTCACCATGAGATTGTTAGTCACAATTTCACCAGAGTTTCGGTATACAAGATGTTCCTCTCCATTTCTATCCATTCTCCCTTGTATTTTTAGGGAATTCTGCCTGGACAGTTTTGGGTAACCGTGCATAAATATGGTAACATACATTTTCAGGTAACATCTCATTTACATAAATACATTAATGCCTAATAATTCTATGCCCATAATATTGGGTAATAAATACAGAATAATATCTAAGCAGTAATGAGTGTATAAGGAATCTTTGAGTCTTTTGGAATCGTTCACCGCACGCCATGATTAGGCTTCTGCGAGCTAAAAAATTCCTTCAAGCTGGGGATCGAAGAACTAATCTGAATTGATATGGGTCACGCTCAGAATTTCAAGAAGGCGATCTGGTTCTCTTGCATCTTGAACTAAGTTGTTGGCACAAGAGGTGATCTAGAGACTATCTGGTTACAGTAAGCTGTCATGTTAGACTTGAGCTGCTCACTCCAGATTTAGCTAGGTGTTCTATCTTCACGCTTTCTCCATAGCTTGTCTGCAAGCTTAAGCCTGTGCTAAGTAGTTCAGCTCGTATTTTTGGGGTACAACATTGAGTACACGCGCGGTCAAAACCACGTGCCATAATCTCAGGAAACCCTGATACTTTAGGATTCACAATAGACCCATTACCTCTTTGGAATGGGATTTAATGTAAAACAAATCAAGATACAATGACCCTTAAGCTACCTAGAACCGAACCTTAGAAACCCTCAATTCTTCAAATTCACATATTCAGACGTTCCTCTTTCAAACCATGAAAATCACCCATTTTTTGTGCATTATTTCTAATCGGGTCTAGTGCTATTGTTTTTGGCCTAACAAAATCCCACACTGAACACAAAAAGAACTAAAGGCAAAGTATTGGAAAATTTCATAAAACATATTGAAAAATGAGAAAATTAAATTTAAACCATGGATAATCATACTTACAAATTAGTTTCTTGATTGATGAATGGAGTAAGAACAAAAAGTGCTTTAAAAGTTTGAATGTGGGGACCTGGGAATCTCGGGGGAGCCAGGGATTTCAGAAAATTTGAATGTTTTGAGACGAAGAAGAAAAGAGGAAATTTTCCTATGCAAAGGTGGTAAGGCTCAGGAGTGGATCTCCTATTTATATGTAAACTTTGAGAATTGATCTAGACCACACGATTAGAACAGTTCGAGATCCAAGGGACTAAATTAAATAAACCAAGCGGTGGTAAAAATTTGACAAGACAACTGTCATAGTACTCGAAACCCGAACATGTGCCTATTACATACCGACATGTGTCCCATACTCAAGTGAGTGGGTGGGCACGTTTTCTCTTAACAGAAGTCGAAAATCCCTTATTGTGTGTGTCAGAAGTCACATCATGCATGAGCAAGATCTTGGGGGGAAAATGTTGTACCCCAAAAATACAATCTGAATTACTCAGCATGGGGTACAGCTGGCAGACAACTGTATGAAGAAAGTGTACATATAGAACATCTTGCTAACTCTGGAGTAAGAAGCTCTAGTCAACTTGACAACTTACGACAACCACATAGTCTCTAGTTCGCTTCTTGCGCCAACTACTTAGTTCAAGATATGCATCGCCCAGATTGCCTTCGTGAAACTTTGAACGCAACCCGTGTCTGTTCAGATTATTCCTACAACACCCAGCTCGAAGGAAGTGTTCACCTCACAGAAGCCTGGTCATGACGCACAGTGAAGGATCCCAAAAGACTCGACCTCATAAAGGCTCAGATTTTATTATGCATTTATTGCCCGTTATTACAGATAAAAATTTAATAGGCAATCATATATTTATGTAAATGGGAAGTTACCCAAAATTTTCAATTACCATATTAATGTAGTATTACCCAAATTTTTCCATGAGAATCTCCTATAAATTTAAGGGGAATGGACAGTTAAAGGGATCGACTTTCTGTATACAAACAATCTACTGAAATTGTCATCAACATTTTCTTCAAGAGTCCTAAACAGATCAATAAGAGTGACTCATGGACTAGGTGGATTTTAACCACTGAACCACGTAAAATCGTGTGAGAATTTCACACTCTTGTTTTTTGTTATTTCTTATACATTCAGTTTACAAAAAGCTTAATCTCTTGGATTTCTAAATCCCATGTTGTTGAAAAATCGCGTCAACAAACCCTTTAAATAGTATAGGAACCTCATTAGAACCAGCCAATGAGATTAGAGCATTTTAATTTGAATTTTAGAGCAAAAAACACGTCACTAGAAGGACTCATACGGACAGCCTATGCGACACATTGCCTGGGTGCCTCTTTCAAAAACGACAGACGCGTCGCCTCCTAGAGGCGATGCATCACTGATGCCTCTGACTCGGCACTCCAAAATTTGTCTCAAAACATCCCCAAATTCTCCCAAAATTTTTTAAGTACTCTCAAATACTCCAAAGAAACACTTTAGACCCAAAAATATGATTTATAATTGCCTATAATGAAAGTCAACTCTCACATGTTGACTTTTGTCAAATCGTTATGGTTTTTGCACCTCTTCGTGCCTAACCAATTTCATCATGTATTTATCCAATCATAACATATGGGACATTAGATGAGAAATTTTAGATCAGATGACCACGGTTTAACATGGAATCGGCGACAAAAAGTTGAAAGGACTTCTTCTGTCAGTTGTCAACGAAACCCAAATTGGCTCCTATTAGAAGATGACACG
Source organism: Humulus lupulus (assembly GCF_963169125.1). Lineage (NCBI taxonomy): Eukaryota > Viridiplantae > Streptophyta > Magnoliopsida > Rosales > Cannabaceae > Humulus > Humulus lupulus. The sequence continues at coordinate 175,452,633 of NC_084794.1, read as the reverse complement.
TAGAGGATCTCTCGAATGGGTAGGTGGGAAAAATTACCTATAAATTTTTTGAGAAGTCTCCACTATATTAGCCTCTAGGATTGGTAGATCACCTCACACGAGTAGAGACTTGGGGGACAAATGGTGTCTCCTAAAATTTTCTAAATGTATGTTAGCTCGAGGTATACAATTTCAGCTCTTGTATTCCACAAAACGCGAAGACAACGTATGGTTAGTTTCTCAACACTTAATAAAATGCAAGAAAATTTTAGGAAGTTATGCACTGAGGAACGGATCATAGCTCAAGTTGGTTAAGATATATGTAGTTCGATCTAAGTATTCAGCTCATACAATTTCTTGCTCAATATAACCATTAGCGGGAAGATATTAATGCTTCATACTTAACTCATACTCCAATACGACTACTCAGCTTGGGACCACCGAGCTAGGGGATGCAGGTGCCTCAGACTTGTTATAATATGAATCCCATTAACCAAGGGATTCTTTCCTAATTAGTGACTTTGATTGAATCATAGGGAAATAATGGGAAATATTGTGCATTAAATGTATAAGTTGACCAATATTTGTATTTAATGTGTAATATTATGGAATGGGTAACTTCTCCTATTTTTGGGAAACCCTACATGCCAACCACCTCTATAAATAAAGAAGGATTGACTCATTGTAAAGAATTTGAAACGTATGCTTACAAAAACTCTAGTAAAATTGCTTCCAAAGCTTTGAAAAGAAAATAAGAACATAGACTCATGGACAAGGTGGATTTTAACCATTGAACCACGTAAAATCTCTAGTGTTCATTTTCTTTTTTGTTTTTGTTCTCCATCACATTTCTTTATTCCTAATGCAAAGATTCTAATACTCTTCTAAGATTGAGGTGACGAAATTATGTATCAGCCGGTTCACGGGCTATTTGTTTTGGTTTATAGATTTTGGAGTTACTATTGTGATGTAATGTAAATTTTTTTTAATTTGATATTGAACATGATTTGTAATGTTAATAATTTTTTTTGTTTTGAATTTAATTTGAACAAGGATGATGGTTGACTATGAGTTTCAAGTATGAACTCAAGAACTCAATTACATGTTTTTCTTTGATTTTGACTTTTGAATTTGGGTTTCAATAACTAAAGAACACAGATTTATTTATTTATTTTTATTTTAAGTTTGCTTTGTTAGGTTTATGATTTAATTCATTTATGTTTTATTTATATATAATTTTAAATTGATTTTTATAATATTTAAATAACTACAATGACATGGACCAATGTACTTATGCTACATGTGAGCAAGCGTCAACCATTAAGTGTGGTACCAACGGTTGCACCATGTTGTTGATGGAATGCATTAGTAACGCAAAAAAAATTATGTATTAAAGTGGAGCACTAGCAAAAGATTTGGATATAATCCCCGCCAATAAAAAAAATTAATAAAAAAATATGTGAAGAAACAAGTTGGAATTATTAAATCCCCATAATATGCAAATCTGAGTTTAATCAACTAGGAATTCAACATGTCATAATTCCTTTTACAAATTGTTTGTGGTTTCATTATCAAATTAATTAACATATTTCTATGTCCTATTGAATAAAGAATACTAAATTAAACATAACTACTCTAAGGCATACAATGTGATTATACATCCCTAATTATCAAACATCAAAAATTAAAGATTAGGAACTTGAATCAATTAAGCTTGTGTCAATTGATAATAATCTTTTCAAAATTAATATCAATTAAATTACTCACTCAAGATAGCTAAACAATAAGCAAACATTCAACAATATAACTCTTGATTGAACAAAACATTCAATAACTAGAACATTCTTGCAACAATTTACCCATAAATTACATAATAAAATTTATTAATAATTCTAACTCAAAGTGTTTAGCTAATGATTAAAACTAGATGACAACAACAATAAACTTAGCCATGGTTTCAATCACAATATATTCAAATGAAAATAATGAAAGAGTAAAAGAAATCAAGCCAAAAGTGGTTTCCCCCATGTGGTCATTCTCCTTGTTGCTATGTTTTCTTCTTCTTCTTCTGGTATTTTTTTAAGAATGGATTTGGATTTTCACTTGGGTGGCTAGACTCTTTATTCCAATGCTAGGGCACCATCAAAAAGGGAAACTACCATTTTTTTTAATTCCTTGTTCCCCACGTGCTAGGTTCTCCATCGTCTCCTTGGGACCACTTCAAATATGTCTTTTGTTGCCAAAATGTTGTTCTCCACATTACCTAGCTATCCCAGCTCATTTAAGTGATGTAATTGACCTGTCCACATCATCTTATACTATGATAACAATTCAACATCAATCCTGAAATTCCTTCTTACAACATTTGAACTAAATAAATTGTTAGTTTTCTAAGTTAAAGCTCTTATACCTCAACAAAGCACTTTCTCAATATTCTTCAATTATTTTTGTCCTTTCTCAACTACAATTAACATTGAACTCACCAAGAGCTATCATTCACAACTAGAATGAAATTAAGCACAACTCACAAATAGTCATATCACTCTAATTAACTTTGTTACCTCCAAAGATTACCTGAGAAACCAACTATGCAAGTTGGGCTCGCCATGAATGAATAGCAACTCCAAGAACTACACCTGACCTCTTACAAGAAGTCACGGAGGCCCAAGTTGAGCTCAAGCACGACTAATTTCCATGAAGTAAAGCATAGACTTTTGATCTCTAGGAAGTAGAGAACAAACACCCATCTCACATAAGGAAAGGATGCCCCACAAAGGGTAGCCCAAGGCCTATATGTAGGGGATATAAGTAATTTTGATTTAATGCAATATTGATCTATTGAGTTACAAGGAACAACCTCAGGGGGGAAACATGAGAAGGGAAATGTCTTCGCCAAAGAAGAAGTTCGCTCGAAAGAAGAAACATCACTAGCAAGCCAGGGAAACTACTCACACAAATAGGAACTAATAGACTTATTCAATAAATCCCAAGCGGGAAAAGACTCTGTCTCTAGTGATCATTTTTTTACCTAACCGAGCACACATTTGACACGCCTTAAGCTAAATCCCAGAAATCCCACTACAGGTGTGGACATGCCAGGGAACACACCTTTATCACGTTAGAGGTTTCTAATCGAGACATCAATATTGTTAACCAGATTTGTTTTTCTTTTTTTCCTTGATGTGACAAAGCCTAAATTGCATAATTGTAATTAAGACCACTCCCACGCTACAAAAGGAGAGGAATGTTCCCATTCAAAGGGGCAAGAAAATAAATAATAACAATAGAGAAAAGAGATACAAGAAAGGATACTTCCTTTTACAGTTTCCACATATTACTATATATTCCTTGATTTTCCTATATTCCCTCAAAGAAAAACTTTCTCGAGACAATTGTCTTATTAAACAAAACTTGAGTGTTAACAAAATTCATTTTCTAAGTACCAAAGTAACTTAGATAACTCTATATTAGAATTATCATGGCCCATTCCTTGCTAATCTCCTCCCTCCTATTCTCCTCTCTTTGAGTTTTCTCCTTGCTAGGAGTCGATGACAACCCATGACCAAAACCAAGAAGAAGTTGCATGGAGCGAGAAGAGACACTGCGGGTCCTCTGACCCCCAGTTCTTGATGAAGATATCCCACTAGAATAACCCTCACTTGGATTAGACCAGCTCGAGAAAAGTTGCAAGAAAAATGATTGTGAGCTCCTCGACTCAAAAAGGAACTAGATGAGGCATCAACTACGAGGGCGCCTCTAGGAGAGTTCGCGCTACTAAAAGGCATGTGACTTGGGGACCCATAAGTTGAAGGTTCACTAGGGTTAGGAATACTAGACTTTCCTACTTATTCCCTAGCACCCCATAAGGTCTTTTCACCAGAACCCCACAAGGCTTCCTAAATTAATTCGTCCTCTTTTTTTCTTTCAAGATCCATCTGAATTGAATAAGAAGAAGATAACTCCATAGAATACTTTCTATACATTTCTACGTTTAAAGGCCCTAACTTACAACCCACAAATTACAAAAATTGAAAAATCTACTGAAAAAAAGTGGCTCAAAGTAGAAGGAAAAGGTAGAAGCAATAAGAGGAAAATCCTTCAAGAAAAATGATGAAATACCTTAAATAGACTTAAGATAGATTGGAGACACACAATAAGTGAACACAAGGACAAGGAAGAGATCGAAACGTTGAGTAAGGAGACAATATTGGTCCATGAAGAATGTCATGTAGATAGGCTGAAAAAGTGACAAGATCTCTGAAGAATTCTCCGGGATTTCCTAGAATGGCTAAGGATCGAAAATGGGAACTGAAGGAAGATGATGGCTTAAATAAATAAATAAAAAGCAATACACACAAGCTATTGATCTCATAATCAGGAACAACTCAAATCTCCTTGAATTTGGTAACATTGATTGAAGGATTTTAAATTCAAATAAAGATTGATGGATGCACGTCTACCAAAACTTTACTTCGAGGTCCCCAACGGACAAAGCACATTTTCTCTGACATGCGCTTTCCCATCAAACACGTTTATAGACGGTCACGAAAGAGCAACCATCACACACTTTTTCCAGGAATACATTCGACTACCTCAATAATGGAAGGGTTAAAAATGATGACATGTCGACAAAGGTGAGTAATTCTTCATGTATAAGGGCATTTATGTAAATGAACTTGTAAAATAAACCCTATAAAAAGGGGAACACTTCACACTTTGAAAAGGGTTGGAACCCAAGAATTTCATTAAATAACTCAAGCTTTCTTACTGTTAGCTTTATATTAATATGTATAAATGTCAATTAGTTTAATTCTAGTTGCCTAATTGTGTATAGTTTCCTAAGATTGTTTCTTAGGTTTGTATCATTTTCCAATAAAATAATGAGAAAGAATTCTCTTGTCATCTAAGATAACATGGTATCAATGCATTAGAAATTCAAAATTAGGGTTTTGTTCCTAGATTGTGGTTTTACTTTTGGTCTTTCAAATAAACACACAAATTAGGGTTTGAGTGCTTTATGACTCTTTCTGGCAACACTATTTGGAGGATTTTTTGGTTCTCACTGCATGTCTAGCCACACTACCCAGCCGCCGATCTGCCCATCACCAAAATTTGGCCACCAAAAACCATACGCATGAGCGTCACGTGCAACCACCACTGTTCGCCACATCCTCCATGCGCTGGCACATATGGGCGCGTCCTGCCAGATTTTGATGCTAGTTTCTGCCATTTTCCTTGTTAGAGCCCCTTGGATTTTTCTGTATCTAGTTTGTTAGAATCTTCCTTCAACTTTTTTTTTCTTTTGTTCGAGACAAAGTTTGGATTTTGTGTTTTATCTGTTCTATCGTGTTCGCATTATTTGGTCTTCCACTATTTTTCTATGCTTCAAGGACTTATGGTTGAAAATAAATCTTCTATTATGGCGGGTGTGGTGAATGTGATGTCTAAAATCATGGACCATAAGCTAAAATGGTTCGAATTATTTGTATTGGAGTAAGACTGTTCGCCTTTATTTACAAAGTATTGATAAGGATGATCATTTGACTGATGATCTTTCTAAAAGATGATTTTGTGAAAAAAGATGATTCGAAGTAGATATGGCTTAGAGAGGATGCTCATTTGTTCCTTCGGATTCAGACTTCTATTGATAGTGAGGTACTTGGCTTTATCAATCATTGTGAATTTTTTTTAAAAACTAATGAATTATTTTGGAATTTTTGTACTCTGAAAAATGGAATCTCTCCCGTGTGTATGAGGTTTTCAAAGCATATTACCGTGTGGAAAAATAAGAGAAATCCCTTATCAAATATTTTATGGCGTTTAAGAAGACGTATGAAGATGTTAATATGTTGCATAAGCCCTAATGTGAAGGTTCAACAACGCCAAGGAGAACAGATGGATATCATGAGTTTTCTAGTAGGGCTCTCCCTGAATTTTATTATGCTAAGGCACAAGTTCTTTCTGGGTCTGATATCTCATTTTTACTAGACATCTTTAGTCATGTTCTCCACATAGAGATTACTCCAATTGTTTCGCTTAGTGGTGCTTTGATAAGTCGGAATAATAATTATGCACCTGGGGGATTGACTAATCATAGTGGCAACAAAAGAGATAGCTTATAAGGATTTTAAACTCAAATGCCGGATTTTGGAGGAATTATTTGCAATGACTGTAAAAAGTCGGGCTACACCATGTATTAGTGTAAAAAACTACAGTTTAAAAATCAGCAAAAACACTCAGCTAATGATGTGTTTACTAATGATGCCTCCAACAAATCAATCCTTATTTCTGCTAATGAAATTGCTAAGCTCTCACAGTTTCAGGAATCACTCAAGTCTTCATCTTCTTCTGTCACTACTATTGTTGATTCAGGTAAACCCAACGTGTGTCTTCTTTCCTCATCCTCCAAATGGGCCATTGATTCTTATGCCACAGATCATATGACATGTAATTTTTGTCTTTTTTTCTACTTTTTAGTCCAATGCTTTCACTCCTACATGTACTTTAGCTAATGGGTCTCCATCTTATGTTTGTGGGTATAGCACTATCAATACTACCATTTTACTTCCTCTAACCTTTGTCTTACATTCACCTAATTTATCCTTTAGTTTGCTTTCTGTCAGTCAATTCACTCATTATCTTATTTGTTGCTTCTCATTTTTCCTGATCATTGTTTATTTCAGGATCTTATGACAAAGAAGATTATTTGTAAATGATATGAGTTTGGAGGCCTCTACAGTCTTGATACACCACTCCCAAATTTTATTGCTTGGTTTAGTATCACTTCTCCTTTCGAGGCTCATTGTAGGTTGAGCCCTCCATCTTTCCCTTTGCTTAAGAAGCATTGTCTGCAATATAGTAAGGTGTCTTCATTAGATTGTGAGTCACAAAATATCAACATCTTAGTTCGAGTCCTAGAGTTAATAAACATGCTAATGTTCCTTTTGAATTAGTTCATTATGATGCTTGGGGTCCTTGTCCTATTTTTTTAAAACCTGGATTTCGATATTTTTTTACTTTTGTGGATGATTATTCTTGTGTAACATGGTTATACTTAATGAAAAGTTGTTTTGAGTTATTTTCTCTATTTCATGCATTTTTTACTTAGAATAAAACTCAATTTAATGTTTCCATATATACTTTGCTAAATGATAATGTCAAAGAGTATATGTCTGGTTTATTTCAATCTTATATGGGTCAGAATGGCATACTTCATGAAACCTCTTGTGTTGATACTCCGAACCTAAATGGTGTGGTAGAACGTAAAAACAGACATCTTCTTGAGACTTCATGAGCTCTTTTAATTCAAATGAATGTTCCTAAACCTTTTTGGGCTAATGCAATTTCTACAACATGTTTTCTCATTAACTGCATGCCATCCTCTGTTCTTCATGGTGAGATCCATTGCAAATTTCTTTTTCCCAATAAATCGTTGTTCTTGTTGACCCTGTAATATTTGGTAGCACTTGTTTTGTCCGGGATGTTCATCCGCATGTTACTAAATTAGATCCCAAGTCTTTGAAGTGTATCTTACTTGGTTATTCTCATCTTCAAAAAGGTTATAAGTGTTATTGTCCCATTCTGAACAAATATCTTGTCTCAATTGATGTTACCTTCATGGCAAACACAACTTATTTTTCATCTTCATCTATTCCCACTCGTCAGGGGGAGGGTGATGATTTATTGGTCTATTCTATTACATTATCCGCCTCTATCTCTAAATAAGCTCTTGTCAAGCCGCCTATTACTCATGTTTATTCCAGGAGGCAACCCCATGATTCATGTCCACACCTACTCCTTCGTCATCAGATCCAGTTTCGAGTGATGATCTTCCTATTGCGTTACGCAAAGGTAAGTGCCAACGTACCTATCCTATTTCTTCTTTTGTTTCTTATACCACTTTGTCATCTTCCTCTTGTTCTTTTATTTCTTCCCTTAATTCTCTATCTATTCCTAAATTTGTTCATGAATTCGTATCTCATTTTGGTTGGCATAATTCAATGATAAAGGAGATGAATTCTTTAAATGATAATGGTACTTGGGACTTAGTCAAGTTATCATCAAGGAAATGGGCTAGGATGCAAATGGTTGTTTGCAATTAAGTTCAATTCTGATGGGTCAGTTGCCCAATTGAAATTTCGTCTTATCGCTTGTAATGACCCAAATTATTCTAGTCTTTGGACCATTAATAACTATTATACATAGATACTAATCTTAAGAAAACATACATGTGAAACATTCATAACTTTATAAAAAAAAACTGTAAGGCAAAGGTTGAAATACATAAAAATTCAGTTACGATATGGGATCCCATTGTTTGAAAATAAAACATAACTTAAATCTTAAAATTCATTACAAAACAAAGTGCGAAAAATACATAGAAACATAATAAAATGACTAAAAGCAACTCCATCCTCGAATCGTTCACGCAGACCACTGAATCCATTCTCCCTCAATACACAATCCCAAGCTGCCAAGAATCTTACCGCCGCCATAACTATTTTCCTGCACATATATAACAAAGGAATGAGCCTAATTCCCAGCAAGGAAAACCTACTAGAAGCATGCAACATAAACATAAACTATAAACTCCTTATTCTTATCAAATGATGCTGACAATTTCCACAATGCGATGCTCTAACTGATTCACCCCGAGGTCAAACTTCTTCAACTGCTTTAGTAGTTTTTTTTTTCTTCCTTGTCAAACCATTATCATCTTTCATAATGTCCCTGATACCGAACCTATCTGTAGCCGAGTTATGGAGTGTAATGCCCCAAATTTCCTAATAAGGTTTAGGAACCTTGATTAGGAGGCCAGGAGAGCCATAATTAATTTATTATGATATTTAATGATTATATGCATGTTTATGTGAATTATATTATTATATGATGGTGAATGCATGCATGTGGGCTCATATTTTAAATGCAAGGGCATTTTGGTAATTTGGCCAATGTGGGCGTAATTGTATATTTTGGGTGCATGGTTGAGATTAATTATAATTTTACCACATTGTATGTGGTTTGGTTCGAGCTTATCGACATGAGACGATCATGAGATGAAAGTGTTCGGTCTAGTCATAACGGGCTTAAGTTCGGGGCTCGGGGTGAGTCTCGGGGTGATGTTAATGATTAGAGCATTACCGGGAATTAAAGGGTAATGGGATATGATTTATTCGTATTTGGGAATGTTGAGATTAACGGGAATTGGTGAGCGTTAATTATAATTAACGGTATAGGTTGGAAATGACGAATTTACCCTTGGGAGTGTTTAGAAGCTTTTAAATTGGTCTAGGGGCATTATGGTCTTTTGACCTTAAGGATTTATATCAGCTTTAGGAATTTTAGAAGGCTGTGGATTGATATTAAAACAGAGCAAAACAGAGACGTTTCTTTCTTCTTCCCGTACACTACTTTTCTCCATTTTCTCCTTTGGGGTTTTGAGTTCCAAGTGGGGTTTCAAGCTAGGGAATTCAGGAGCTGAGGTTGTGGACTTGGTTTGACCATTGAGGAAGGTTCAAAGCTGGTTTGAGGTGAGTTCCAATCTTATATTTTAAGGTGTGCTCTGTTTTTTTTTAGTTAAGTTTTGAGTTTCTTAAGTTTTTAAGCTTAGGATTGGACTTTGTGAATTGTTGAGTTTTTGGTTGGTTTGAGCTTCAGGTTTTGGTGGTTTTGGACCATTGAGAAGTTTGGTAATATTGATTTGATGATTTGGAGATGTTTAGATGGGTTTTTGGAAGGTTTTAGAAGTGGAAAAACGAAGAAAAATGGCTGGTGCGAAGTTGGGCCGCGGCCCTGTTCTTGGGTGCCGCGGCCCTAGCTTGTAGAAGGTGGTGGAGGCTCTGTCTGGGGGGCGCGCCGCGGCATGGTCCATGTAGGGCCGCGGCCCTTAAGGGAAAAAAATACTAAATGGTGGTTTTTGTGATGGGAACTTAACTCTAAGGGCCTAGGATCGATCCTACTACCTAGTTGAGTGGGATTCGATGTTCCGGAGGCTTGGGTTGGGTTTGGAAGTATTTAATTACTCATTTTGATGAGGTTTTATATTTGGTTATGACTAGGTGACCGCTAATGGACTAGAAGTGATCGTTCTCAAAGGTCGTTTCTTTTATTAATTCTCGCTCGAACCCAAGGTAAGAAAACTGCACCCCATATGTGACATGCATGGCTATGATTGATGCATGTTGGATGTTGAATGTGAACATTGTTAACGTAATGAATGCTTGGCAGTTTTGCCCCTTTGCATATGAATATTATTGAGGCATGCTGGTTGGTTAAGTGTGATGCATGTGATGCATGAGAAACATGTGATTAGGGCATGCCGTGAATGATGTATATGAGATTGGTCAGAGCTTGAGTTTCTGAGTTTGTGCATGATTATAATTATGCCAGCAATTGTTAAGTAAGCATGCTGAATGCCCTATTCTTGGTTAATTGGCATATGATACACATTGATAGCATTGCTTACCTGTGCATGGTACTGACTTATTAGTCAGGTTTGGCAAGGGTGCTAGTATCAACTGTGAAGCTGTGGCTTATTAGTCAGGTTCGGCAGTGGTACTGGGCACTGATCACGTTGAGCTGACTTATTAGTCAGGACGGCCTTAGCGTGCATCACGCAAGCCAACAAATATTAGATCTAATCGACCACTAGCATTGAATGACTCAAGGAGCATTAATGCCTGACCGACCCTGAGGGTCGATGAACAAACAGAGCCTGGAGGCTAGTGGCTTACCTAGCAGCCACTCTCCCGCTACAAAAGAGAGCTTGGAGGCTAGTCTCCTGCTAGAAAAGAGAGCTTGGAGGCTAGTCTCCTGCTAGAAAAGAGATCTTGGAGGCTAGTGGCTTACTTAGCAGCCACTCTCCCGCTAGAATCATGTGATGTGCACCCATTGGTTTGAAAGCTTTATGTTCAGTGTGATTATAATGATAATCATTTGATAATATATGTGAAAAGTATTATGTTTTCTTGCTGGGCTTCGGCTCACGGGTGCTATGTGGTGCAGGTAAAGGCAAGAGGAAGCTGGACCATCCTTGAGTTGGAGAGCTTAGGTGATGACGTGTACATATGCAGCTGCTCGACCGCCACGGCCGAGGTTTAAATTGGAGCTAGGGTTGAACCCTGTTTTGCCGCTTAGAACGGCCTGTTGTAAATATTTTATGTAATAAACTCTGAAATTATATTTTTGGGATCCCAATGTATACAGTAAACGTTTTAGTGAAACATTACATCTTAACCAAAATGTTTGATCCCTAAACCGCTAATCACACTTAGTTCACGACTTTGGCCAAATGACTCGATTAGCGAGTTTAGCACTGTTTACAAGGCACACCGTAACGGTCCCAGGAGTTGGGGCGTTACATGGAGCGTGCCCAATCCTTCTTTGTACACTTATCTGAGTCCCTACTAGTCAGCTTAGTTTCTATTCCATCCAACTAAAGTATTCCAATTGATTTTCCCCACTATCCATGGTTGTTTCTTGACAAATTTATTCCCATTCTGACTCATGCCAAGACTTCCATATGACTAGCTCTATTGCTCTCACCACGAGCCCCTCTATTACCTGTGCCCCAATTCCTCTTCTAGAAATTCCTAATTCCACTTAATATTTCCAGCCTCTCGCTAAGTATCTTGAATCATATTCTTTATGTCCAACTCTTTCTTGACACACTCTCAATACCGAACTCTTCCAGCCCGTTATATATCCAGAAACGTGAACTTCCAGTTAACCGGTCAACTCTGAAAACTAGCCTCAGTATCAAATGTAACAAGGCATTCCAATCTTCCATCCCCTAGCCATGGAAAATCCATCCCAACATACCGAGTCATTCTATGTAGAAGTCATGCCCTCACCTGACATCCTCCCAGGTGGCATCTCCTGCCTCTGATGCATAGTAGACAACTTCACTGGTTTCCATCACTATCCTGACGACTATCTTGTCAACCAAATTTTCCCCCTTTCTGACAAAACTAGAGGCCATAAGCTATCCGGGGTTCTTCTGCTTCGATTACTGAGAATCTATTCTTACTAAACTCCATCAAAGGAAGCACTTCTATTTGCAGCTCTGGCACTCATGCTCTATACATCATTCCTCAGTTCTTCGAACAACATGGCCCTCTTCGCTATCCACATACAGATGATGAGTTCTTACATCGGAGCGGCCCAAATACTTTGGACTATTCCAGAGTTTTAATCCTTAAATGGATCGTCATTATTTCCAACTACATCCGTCTGTATCAATTTCCCAAAATGAATTACCCAATTCACAAAACCCATTGATTTACACCGTTGTTACCCTATCATTCCAAACCAAGCTTATAAGCCCACCAGTCTCCACAGTTCAACCATGTATTTATAACCTCTTCTATCAATTCACTATCTGAGTTCTTCCCAACCCATCATGCCAATACCTCGACCCGTGTACCATTTCCAGGAATCCCTCTATCACAATACTTAACACAACCCTTCAATCATGATCCCTTATCCTCTTAACCAAGGGTGGAATTAACTTTGCCCATCCACTAACCAATTCTTTGTCAACCCAAACTTTCCTCAAAACCAGAGGATAATACCATTTAGGCCTTTCATATAATACCCTTATCCATCCATACCCTCACAATAAACCAACTCTGGTAACCTTACTGTCAAAGCATACAAAGCAACTCTTTTCCCAGAGCAGTCTGTTGTTCCTCTGTTCCGTCTCAACTATTAAACTCCACAGCTTACTCACACACTAGCGATCATCTGCTGCGGCTTTCAGGGATAAATGGAAGTCTCTAACTCCAACTATTATCTAGAATCCCCCTACAGAACAATGCCAAGTCCACTAAACCATTCTAGGCACAAACAATTTGAGTTCATCCGCCACTACTGACCAAACTCCTCAGCCCTGAGGTTCACACTCTGAACCAACCCACAACTAGATCTAAATAACCACAGTTATCATGCACACATAAAACATATTAGGCCAAAACCACAATGCCATACATTTAGCTACCAAATTTTATCACAACTAAGTATACCCACATTCATCATGCTTCATACAAGCCAATAAACAGATATTACATATCGATTCAATTTAGGTAGTTAACCACATACACTCAACATACAACCCATTATCCCAATATTCATCCACATGCAATAACAATACTATTCAGCACGCTTTAATCTCATCATGCAATAGTCAAGGGCCATGCCCTATTAGTATCTCATGCATATGTCAACTCATTCATCATGCTCCATATAAACAAGCAGGCAAACAGGGCATTTAAACACATATTCAAGCATATTAATCATTCATACCAACCAACCCTGAGTCGAGCTTGTCACTGACAGCGAGCGTACATGTTCGGTCAATCTCCAGAACCAATAAACCTTGGCTCACTCTGATACCAAGTTGTAACGCCCTACTACCTTAGAGTCATTACTAAGTGAGTTTTAAACGTGCATATAACTTGTTACTCGAGGTTTTAGGTCAAAAGTGTAATTCAATCATAAACAGTGAAATAAACTTTGAAAATAATTCCATTTACTATAAATCATTGAGTGTTTGACACTTGGGATCCCAAGAAACTGTTTAGAAACATTTACAACATATAATTTACAAATTTAAGTCGACTAGACGACAAAATCTAAGTTTTAGTACAACCATCTCCCAAAACCACTGGCCGTGGCAGCCAGGCAGGCCAAACATGTACGCGCCGCTTCACGCTCTCTGTACTCATGGTTGGTTGACTTTCCCCTTGCCCTTACCTGCACCACGGAGCACCCGTGAGCCGAAGCCCAGCAAGAAAACCCTCACAAGCAAATTACATAAGCATAACAAACACTTAGCATATAATCATGCCACCAATAGGCTAAACACATACGGCCATGCTGTCCCAGGCGCTTTACCAGGCCCTGGGTTCGTGGTCCACACCGTAAGGATATCCCAGGTATCCTTTAGGGTCTCACCCTGGCAACTCGCACTCCACGTGCTCAACACTGCTCCCAGCCCCTTGCTGTACTCGGCCTAGCACTCAACGTGCCCAACGTCGTTCCCGGCCCCTGCCGACCTCGGCCTGCGCCATTCTCGACTCTCGCCAAACATTCATCTAATCGCATTCATAGATAACAAACATATACTGAATACTAACAAATTCAATCAAAAGGGCTACGCCCTGCCATTCAAACATATTGGGCTCAGCCCTGCATACAAGCTCTATGGGAACAGTGGTTTTCTTACCTATATCTCGAGCTTTACAATGCACCAAAGCCGCGAGCACGGTCCCCTACCCGGAGCCTCTCTGAAGACCTAGTCACAACACATATAAAACACTTTTTAATACTAACCAATCCAAAACCACTTCCTGGGACCAATTCCACACTCTCGGGATCCCTAAATTCCTAAAACAATGCATCATAAACATCCCCCGAGCCCCCGGAGCAACAGCCTAAATATGAAAAATTCCTTGCTCTGAAAATAGCCTAGGGCCGCGGCGCCCAACGTGGCCTCCTTCCCTGATGCAACCTAGCACCGCGGCGCAGAAGAACAGAGCCGCGATGCCCCTTCACAAACCCAGAATTCTGGGTTTTCTCCTGCATTTTCCCCGAGCCAAAACACTCCCAAATCAACCCCAAAGCATACCTAAGTCCCAAATTCAATTCAAAATCCCACATAGACCCTCCAACAACTCATAAACACCAACAACAAGCCTAAACACACAATCAAATCCCCAATTCACAAATTGGCTTAAAACTTTATAAAACTTAAACCAATAAACCAGAAACTTGAACCACAGCAGCTAATACATAACAGACATAAAACCCTTACCTCAAGTAGAAATTCGCCCCCTGAGCCTTCTCCAAGTCCAACTCCAAGCAAATCCCTCTTATTCCCAAACTGAACCTAGGCAAGCTTCATCCCCAAGAACCCACCAAACAGCCACACATAACAGTTGTTAACCTTAATATTTCTCTGCATAATTCAATCAAGATACTGAATATAACTTACCTTTGAGCCTAGGTCAATCCCCCAATTCCCAGCCTTGAATCCCTTGAACTCTAGCCTAGAATCCTTCAAAACCAGTCACCTTAGAGAAAAAGAAAGAAAGCATTGATAGAGAGAGAGACAGAGAGATTAGGTTCCCTTTTTGTTCTTCTATCTTCTTTTGCCAGCTGATTCTAGAGTCCTAGCCCCCAAATTGAGCTTATCCATCTGCCTAAAATGACCTCAATACCCTTTAAGCTAACTCAAACTCTCAAACCTTTCCAAGGGCAATTTTGTATTTTGACACACCCCGCTAAATCCTCAAGTGTACCTAAAAATCCCCATTTACTCCCGATATGTCTAAACCATTGCTATTGCTAATCGTTATTCAATAATTCCCGATCACCTAATAATATTCCCAGAATACCCCTAGGCTCCTCCCGAGCCGGTTATTTAATCCTGTTGTGACTTTTAAACTAATTAGCTCCCTAAGACTGTCTCAGAACGTGCATCACAAATATATCACTGTTATATCAACAACATCACATATATTTCATTTATGCCCTCAACGGGCTAGAATTACCAATTTGCCCCTAACAACCAAATGGGGCCCACATGCATATTTATTTCACCTAAACATGCATTCTAACCACATATTCATTAAATTCACATAAATTAATACAGTTTAACAATTATTGCCCTCCAGGCACACTAATCAAGGCTCCAAGCCTTATTAGTGAATTTGGGTCGTTACACTTACCGACAACTATTTCTATTCTGGCACAGATCAGCTCCTGTTGTAGTTTCTTTTCCATTCTGGCTAGTGCTGCTAAACTTCCATAATTCTTCCTACTTAGCGCATCGGCAACTACATTTGCCTTTCCCAGGTGGTATAGGATTTTGCAGTCGTAATCCTTTACTAGCTTTAACCACCTACGTTGCCTCATGTTGAGCTCCTTCTGAGTAAAGAAGTACTTCAAACTTTTGTGGTCCGTATAAATCTCGCACCGTTCTCCGTAAAGATAATGGCGCCAGATTTTCAACGCAAAGACCACCGCTGCCAACTCCATATCATGAGTTGGATAGTGTTGCTCGTACTCCTTCAGCTACCATGAGGCGTAGGCTATCACCTTGTCATTCTGCATCGGTACGCAACCAAACCCTTGCTTCGATGCATCGCAGTAGACTACAAACTTATCGTTGGGTGTCGGTACACAGAGTACTGGTGCTGAACACAACTTATCTTTATGCAACTGGAAGCTTTCTTTACACTTATTAATCCAATTGAACCTTTGCTGTTTTCGAGTCAGGTTGGTGAGCGGAGTGGCTATCTTAGAAAAGCCCTCTACGAAGCTCTGATAATAACCTGCTAATCCCATAAAGCTCCTTACTTCTGTTGTGTTCTTTGGTCTTGGCCAATCCTTCACAGCCTCTACCTTAGATGGGTCTACTGCAACTCCGTCCTAGGATATAATGTGCCCAAGGAACGCCACTTGCGAAAGCCAAAACTCGCATTTCTTGAATTTGGCGTAGAGTTGATGCTCCTTTAGTCGTGAGAAGATCAACCTCAAATGTTCCTCATGCTCGACTTCGTCCCTGGAGTATACTAAGATGTCGTCGATGAATTTATCCAAGTAGTCCTTGAAGACCCTATGTATTAAGTCCATAAACGCGGCTGGAGCATTGGTAAGACCGAAAGACATAACTAAGAACTCGTAATGCCCATAACGAGTTCTAAAAGTTGTCTTAGGAATATCCTCTCCCCGCACCTTGAGCTGATGGTACCCGGATTGTAAATCAATCTTTGAAAATACGGTCGCACCTCGGAGTTGATCAAACAAGTCATCAATCTGGGGTAGCGGGTACTTATTCTTAATCGTTACCTTATTCAGCTCGCGTTAGTCTATGCACATCTGCATGCTTCCGTCCTTTTTCTTCAAAAATAGAATCGGTGCTCCCCATGGCGAATGGCTCGGTCTAATAAAACCCAAGTCTAGGAGTTCTTGTAGCTGCGCCTTTAACTCCTTGAGTTCTGTAGATGCCATCTGGTATGGTTCCTTGGAGATAGGCTCGGTGCCCGGTGCTAATTCTATTGTGAAGTCAATTTCTCGAGTTGGCGGCAACCCTGGCAAGTCATCGGGAAATACTTCTGAGAATTCTCTTACCATATGGACATCTCCAACCATAAGCGGTGTTTCCTTTACTACATTTGTGATGCTGGCTAAGAATGCTTAACATCCTTTTTCTATCATCCTTTGAGCTTTGAGAGATGATACTAGCGGGGTGCGTAGTCCTGAAACTTGTCCCATGAAGCATAGTCTCTGGCCGTTAGGAGTCTCGAATGTCACTTTCTTGCACTTGCAGTCGATGGTTGTGCCATGCCGTGCTAGTCAGTCCATGCCTAGTATCATGTCGAAGTCTTTGATCTCCAGTTCTATCAGGTCTCCTTCTAGCTCTACGTCCTCAATCTTGATCGGTACGCCTCGTACTATTTGTGATGATAGAACTACTTTGCGCGAAGGAAACTCGGTTACAAACCCAGTTCTAAATCTTTCACAAGGTTTGTCTAGTTTTTCTATCATTCCTAACGAGATATAGGAATGATTGGCTCCCGAATCAAATAATACAGAACATATACTATTGAGGATAGAAACCTGACCTGTGACCACCTTATTGCTAGCATCAGCTTCTCCTTGGGTTAAGGCAAATACCCTGGCAGGAACCATCTTGTCTTCTTTTTTCCCCTCTAGCTTGAGCTGGGGACATTCATTCCTCCAGTGTCCTTCTTGACCACAGTTGTAACATCCCTTGGTGTTTGCCTGGAATTCACTAGGATGTTTCTTCTGGCACTTAGTACATTGCAGCTATTCTACATAACCCGACCTACTACTTCCATTGTTCATCTGTGCCCTTTTATCGCTATCGGACTGCTTATTGTCAGGATGCCTTCTTTTCTGACAGTTATTGTTGTTTCTAGACTGATTGTTGTTGTTGTTGTGGTTGTTGTTCTGACTTATCTGAGGTTGACCCTGCTGTCTAGGCTCAGGCTTACTGGCTTCTTCTTTACTAACATTAGCATGCAACCTTTCTACTTCTATCGTCGTCTTTAGAACATCGGCATAGGTAGTATTTCCTTGGTTTGCTAGCTTAACCCCTAACTCGATCTTCAGTCGAAGTCCTCTAATGAATTTAGACAGCCTCAGATAGTCAGTTGGAACCATTTTCGGTGCGAACTTAGCTAATCGGTCGAACTGCCGAGCATACTCTGCCACTGATAAACTCCCTCGCTTTAGGCCAGCAAACTCCTCGACTCTTGAAGCGATGAAAGCCGAATTATAATACTTTTGTGGAACAGCTCCACAAATCGGTTCCAAGTCATGGTGGAGACATCGTGATTCTACTGAACTAAGTCCCACCAAATTCTGGCATCCTTCTTGAGCAGAGACGAAACGCAGGATATACAGTCTGTGTTGCCGAGATTCATGTGTGTCAGGATTGGCTACATGTTTCTTAGCCACTCTTCTGCCTCGAAGGGGTCTATAGTCCCTTCGAAGTTCGGAGTGTGTTGCTTACAAAAATGCTCATAAACTGGCTCCATGTGCTGAACTAGATATGGCGCATAATTCACCACTGGCCATCCCCTGTATGGACCAAAATGTTGGGGTGCTGAGGCCATTTGCTGCGAGTGTGGTTGCGGCGAAGTCTAAGGCTAAGCCTATTATCGCTGTTGCAGCAATAACTCCTTAACTTGTCATCGCAGTCTGGAAATTTTCGTAGTGTTGTCAATTAGCGGTGTCGGTGGCGCAATGCGGTTGGCAGTAGCACGTACTCCCCTTCTGCGAATTGGAGGGGCTTCATTGCTCACCGGAGTAGTGTTGGAGGCATTTCCATTGGTGCGAGCAGACCTTCGGAGTGACATCGTAGCAGAGTTCAACTAGTTGAGAGAAACATGTTAGAACTTTACCCTAATAGGCTCTAAGGCAAAAGCTTAATCTAAACAAGCATAACTCGGACCTATTAATTATGACTTCTTATGAAAATTATATAAGTTTTCTTTATTATTAGAGTGGGTTTCTATACTTAGAAAAATAAGCCATCTTTATTATTTTCTTAGTTTGTTTCTAATCATCCTATATGACTTAATTCTCAGGCTCTAAACTCATCTTTGTTCCAAAGTTAACCATATTGAGGGAGGGCTGGGATCAGTAAAATCATTCCCACTACTATGGCCCCCTAACTCTCAATATAGAAACTCGGTCCATTGATTTGTATCCACCCTCACCGAATTTAGTTATTATTTATTAGATTTATTATTTATTATGATTGCAAAAGAAAAATCAAACTCATACATGTTAACAAAATAACATTGATATTAATTTGGAAAAAAAAATTCACTATTTACAATCATAAAAGAAAACAAATAATAAATTAAAATAAACAATGAAACTAGTCAATTCTAAAAATCGGGATCTTCTACATCCAATCCTTCATCTAGCATATCGTCATCTATCTCTTCATAGTCATCATTGTCTTGTGCCTCAAAATGCCCTCGAGGAAAATTCGTAAAAATTCTATGTTTTTGTTCATTTGTAAACTGAAATTCCATTTTTGAAGTGAACCTAAGTATGAGAAAACAATATCTCATAGCTATCGGCAATTCATCTTCATCATCTATCGTCTCCCAAATTTCTTCTAAGGCTGTAATCATGGTAGGATAATCTTTAAAAATTCTAATTACTAAAACGTATTGCTCTGTTGATCTCATCATGATCTGCTTAGATTTTTTAAGGTGACCTATCTCCCTGTGGAACAAAAGTAGTCTTCGAGTGATTCTTTCTAGCACTCCTATGGTGTTTCGTGGTTCTCTAATTCTTTTTAGTGCCTTAATGGCTCAAATATCCTCATAAGTTAATGCCCCATTCATTCTTAACTGAAAACATAAAGACTAAAATCATTAGTTATACATATAAACATAATAACTATAATCATAAGCACTTACTTGGCGGTCAGATTCAGAGCTTTGAGTGTGTGTATCGAGGAGAACTTCATGTGAATGAACCATTGCTCTGATACCAACTGTAATGACCCAACTTATTCTAGTCTTTGAACCATTAATAACTACTATACATAGATACTAATCTTAAGAAAACATACTTGTGAAACATTCATAACTTTATAAAAAAAATCTGTAAGGCAAAGGTTGAAATACATAAAAATTCGGTTAGGATATGGGATCCCATTGTTTGAAAATAAAACATAACTTAAATCTTAAAATTCATTACAAAATAAAGTGCGGAAAATACATAGAAACATAATAAAATGACTAAAAGCAACTTCGTCCTCGAAGTCCACCGAATCCATTCTCCCTCAATACACAATCCCAAGCTGTCAAGAATCTTACTGCAGCCATAACTATTTTCCTGCACATATAAAACAAAGGAATGAGCCTAATGCCCACCAAGGAAAATCTACTAGAAGCATGCAACATAAACATAAACTATAAACTATAACATATACTATAAACATATATCATAATTCTAACCCATGATCATGGAAAACATTTGGGGTTTGCTAACTAAGCAACTATAAGCCTCAACATACAATGAGGTTTGCTAGCAAAGCTACTATAAGTCCCAAAAACATAAAAGGGTTGGGGTTTGCTATTTAAGCAACTATAAGCCCCAAAACATATATAAATCATAACATATAAAAACATATAATAGCATAATCATATAAGCATATAATAACTATCCTATTTTCCTTACCAAATACCTGGATGTGAGAACAAGGACGGGATTTTGGAACACTCCTAAAAACCATTAATGAGAAGGTGAGTATTTCTAAAAGAAAAGAGAGGAAAAGGAATGAACTAAACCACCGAGAAGATACTTACCGACAAGAAATCTCAAGTTCAAAGAACTTAGATGCCTAACCAAGAATGGAAAATACAGAGATAGGATTTGAGTAGAGAAAAACTATAAAAACTAATGAAATATATAGAAATGAACTAGGAATAGGAATACCTTTGATTGCACTATAACCAAACTACTCCTCGATATTGAAATACACACTATTATCCTTACTTCCCAAGTGTTTAACACTCTAAAGTAAACCTAGTAGCTTGAAGGCTCTGTACTCAGCTTGAAGAATGAAAGAAATGGCTGGGTACTAGGTCCTATTTATAGAGTTCAAGAATGAAAAGATCTTCTTTTAGCTTGAATAAAAATAATGACTTTTTTAATTGAAAAACATTTGAATATTCGTTCAGCAAAGGCTTAAGACTCGGTCACAAAGATTCTGAGGTTTATCAAGAGGTTATGGAATAAAATGGGCTCGGTTTCAAAACCATTCAAAAATAATGCCCTAGAGCCGATATATTGCCCATGGTAGGCGATATATCACCTAGGCTTATATTCCTGAGGCTCGTCGAAGTGTTCGTGCGAAGTTACGTTTTTTTTTCGTATTCCCCGAGTGGCGATATATCGGCATACGCTGAAATATTATACACGTAATTTCACTTTTTCAGCCTAATTTTAATTGAGTAAAGAACTTTGACTGAGTCCTATAACGATTTCAAAGCTGCTGGCATACTCTGGGATTTTCAAATATTACTCTTAATAAACTATTCCTCAAAAATACTTAATTTCTCAATAAACATGCACATGACAAGTGTCATAATCTTATTGGTTCTATCTAAACCTTATTGTATAATAAATATCATCTTCATAATCAGCTATATTAATCAAACCTTATGTTATAATTAATATTCTTAAACTATAGGATAAACTTATAAAATCTACAAGTGTCGCTACGAGTGTCCAACTAATTCTCGGCTTGAAACAAAATCCACAGTAATAAACATACTACAACTATTACTAGCTATTACTACTACTACTACTATTACTACTACTATCTAACTAGCTAAGTAAAGTTCTTGGACTCTACATTGCTAAGGGCTATGCTTAAACTTATGGTGTGGACTATTCTGACACAGTTTCTCCTGTTGTTAAATTGACCTATGTTCGGCTATTTATACGATGGCAGCTACTAATGTAACGACCCAAATCTACTAATAGGGCTTAAGGGCCTTGATTAGCGTGCCGGGAGGGCATAACTGGATTAAATTTGATTTAATGATTAAAAGCATGTTATATGATTATTTGGATATATGTGATGCATGACTATGTGTATTACATGTAGGCCCTAATTAGGTTAGAAGGTCATATTCGTAATTTTGGCCCGTTGAGGGCATAACTGTATATATATCTGTGATAAATTTTTGAGACCACATTATTATGTGGATATATTTGTAACTTGTGACTCGAGGCGGTCCTAGTGAGCGGTTTAGCGAAAAAGTCACGGCGGGGATTTATACCCGGCTCGGGGCGAGCCTGGGGGTATTTATGGGAATTTATGAAATATATTGGAGTCTATTTTGATATTGAGGAATATAATTGTTGATTAGTTATGTGTCGGGAAGTAAGCGGTAAATATTAGAGACATTCAAGGAATTAGCGGGAATTGGGTGTAATGACCAAAACACCCTTAGAATGATTTAATGGCTTAGGATTTTTGGGAGGGAAAATTGGTCATTTGTGTTAAAAGCAGGGATAAGGATTATAATGCTTTATGCCTTAGTGGAATGTGTAGAAGGTAGTAGAGGTTTGAAAAAGGATTGAGACAAAAGAAAAGAAGGAGAAAAGAAAGAATGGAAAACAGGGCACTACTCTTGTGCGGTTTGGGTTCCTCTTCACCAATTCTTCTGGAAATTTGGAGCTAAAGTTCAGAGAAGGATTAGGCTAAGACTCAACACTAGGATCCTTGATTTTTCTTGGGGAATTATCAGAGGTTATCCATCATTGGAGGTAAAGTATTGAGGTTGTTATTCAGTTCTTGGTTTTGGTATTGAATTAGTTTTCTAAGCTGAGTTTCTGTGGGAATTCTAGGGAATTAAGCCTAAGGACTTGAGGAGGTGAAGGCTAAGGAAGTGTGGATGATAACCTAGGTTGAGTTCATCCATCAAAGGTAAGAAATTCTAGCTTTAGGTTCTGTGATTTCTACTGTTCTGATTGAGTTTTTGAGCTCTAAGCTCAGCCATGGTGATTTTTGTATTTTGGGGTGCATGTGAGTGAATTTTATATGGTTAGGTCGTTTGGGGTGAGTTGGAGATGTTGGGAGGCTTATTTTTAAGTTTGGTTGAGGTTTGGTTGAGTTTTGGAAAGGTTTGGCTCGGGGAAATTCGAAGGAAGAAAACCTGTGTAGGGCTGTGCTGTGACTAGCGTTGTAGCGCTAGTCATTGGGCACTACAACGCTAGGCCCTGAAGTTCCAGAGCTTTTTGGCTCTGCTTGTAGCACTATAGTGCTCTCCTTAGGGTGTTGTAGCGCTACCCTGTTCCCAGAAGGGGATTTTTGGGTTATTTCTTAGGGTTTTTGGTTAGGGGCTCGGGGTTTGATTCCACCACCCCGTTTGGTGGAATTAGGGCTTTCCCGAGGGCTTGAGAATGGTCCCGAGGATAGTTTTTGGGATTGAAGTTTGGTGATGATTCTGATCTATGGTTGTGACTAGGTGTACACAAGGGCTCGGACGGGATCATGCTTGAGGGTTGAATTGAATAAGCTATCGGAATCTAAAGGTAAGAAAACTGCACCCGGTTATGTGATTGTGTTGGGAATAAGAGCTCCCTATATCTGTACAATGTCATAGATGGTATTATGCCATGGGACATGTGACAAATGACCTAAGAGTACCGTAAATAATACTTGCGCACAGAGCGTGGCTTGGCCACTGGTACCTGAGGACAGCATAATATTCACTGAGCTCGGTTTAAGCGGGCCGGAGTCAATGGGATAAATAGAGGGTGCGGCCTAAGGGCATTAACCCTGGTTATCATATGTAAATTGATTATTAATATGAAATGATGTACTTGGTATGTTGAATACTTGAATAACGTGAATGTTTGGACTGTTGAGTATATGATTATACTGCATAAGTTATCTGGTTGTTTCCTTGATGATTGTGCTCTCTTATTGTGTTTTCTTGCTGGGCCTTGGCTCACGGGTGCTACGTGGTGCAGGTAAAGGCAAAGGCAAGGTGGACTAGTCCTGAGATGGAAAGCTTTGGGGCTGAATGTACATAGTCAGTCGATCGACCTCCACGGCCGAGGAGTGGTACAGGACGAGAAAAGCCTAATTGTCTGTTTTGCCTTAGAGTGGCTAGTAACTGTATTTTAATCCTGAAATTTTGTAAACTGTCTTTTGACTTTACTACTTTTGGGATCCCATGTAAAAATATTTGATTATAAGAAATGAAACTTTTGAGACTGAAATCTTTTAACCCTAGTTCAACTTTAGTTACTGTAACACGTTTCCAACTAAATGGCTTGATTAGCAAGTCTCGCACATTTGTAAACACACAGTGTAACGGTCTTGGCTATCCAGGGCCTTACAACTAATCATTTGTATTTGCATCAACTTGATATCAAGAATGATTTTCTTCATGGTGATCTTTTAAGAGGAGGTGTATACGGAGCAACCTTCTTGGGTTTGTTGCTCAAGAAGAGCCCGGAGAGTTTGTCATACATCTTTGAAAATCTATATATGGTTTGAAACAGAGTCCTCGTGCTTGGTTTGGAAAAGTTAGCCATGCTGTCAAAAAAATTGATATGATGAAAAGTAACTCTGACCATTCTGTGTCTTACAAATGAATAGAAGCTGGTATCATCATGTTAGTTTTTTATGTGGATGATATTGTTATTGCTAGAAGAAATACTGTGGAAATCTCATCTTTTAAGTATTTCCTTCATACTCAGTTTCACACGAAGGACTTGGTGATGCTAAAGTATTTCTTGGGTGTTGAAGTCACAAGGAATGAAAAATGTTTCCTTCTATCTCAGATAAAATATGTCATTGATTTATTAAGTAAGATTGGAAAATTTGGAGTAAAGCCTTGTAGTGCTGCAATAGTTTTGAGCATGCACTTTACAGGAGATGGGAAACTATTTAAAGATCCTCAGAGATATCGAAGGTTGGTTGGAAAGGTGAATTATCTTATCTTAACTCGTCCAAATATTTCATATTCGTTCAGTGTTTTCAGTCAGTTTATGTCATCCCCAATAGTTCATCATAGGGCAGCGTTAGAGCAAATTTTATGTTACTTAAATGGAGCACCTGGACATTGTATTTTATATGCAAATCATGGACACACTCATATTGAATGTTTTTGAAATGCAGATTGGGCAGGATCCAAAATGGATAAAAGATCCACTTCGGGTTATTGTGTTTTTGTTGGAAAAAAAATTGGTCTCATGGAAGAGTAAGAAGCAGAATCTTGTGTCAAGATCTGGTGTAGAGTCAAAATATAGGGCTATGTCATAGTCTATGTGTGAGATAATGTGGATATATCAACTCTTGACTGAAGTAGGACTTAAAACTTCAACTTCGATAAAATTGTGGTGTGATAACCAAGCTGCTCTTCATATTGTATCGAATCTTGTGTTTTATGGGCAAACTAAGCATAATGAAATTTGTTGTCATTTTTTTCGCAATAAAATTTAACAAGACTTGCTTTCAACAGATTATGTGAAGACTGGAGAACAACTAGGGGACATCTTCATGAAAGCTCTAAATGGGGTTTAGGTTAATATGTATAGTTGATTAATATGTTAGTTGTATATTAATATGTATAGTTGTCAGTTAGCTTAATTCAAGTTGCCTAATTGTGTATAGTTTCCTAAGATAGTTTCTGAGGTTTGTATATAAATATGCCTCATTTTTCAATAAAATTATGAGAAAAAAATTATGTTGTCATCTAAGATAACACTTACCTTCTTCGCTACTCCAGTTTAATCATTGCTCTACTACCCTAATTTGCTACTTGTTTATTTGATCTCTTATATATTTATTTACTAACGAAAATCACTTGTTAACATGGTCATATTGAATTTTTATTCTTATTTTTTTTTAAATAAAATTAGCGTTAGGGGCCTATTTTGAATATTTTTTATAAAATATGAATTCTAAAGTTTAATTTTTCAAAACACACTGTCCAAACATGTAACGGTGCAAACACAGAATAAAAAATAATATAAACCTTATTTTTAAACTGGCTATAACAAACCTTATAACACACTGACAACTGAAAGTTTAGTCCAAGAATACAAATGTAGTCTAGCATTTAGATTGAAACCACCCCAACAAAGGGTAAAGAAGGTCATCCGTGATAGATGAATGAAAGGAAGATTATATGATACTTAATTCCATGCATATGTAGTTAATTGCCCATGTCATTTTCATCTTAGATTTTATTAGAAAAAAAATGAATTCAAATTTTTTTTTTTTTGCTTGTGTTTGGAATTGTAATGGGGCGGATTGAAGATGATTTTCAATTACCATCTCCATCTCCCTAGGTTAACCATACTCACCCCTATTAATCGTAACAGATGATGTATGTTGAAATTCCATTTTTAGTAATTACCAAATTAATTAAACCATGTGAATTAATTAAAGTGCGGAATGGTAATTAAATGTTAAAACAGATTTCAGTTCTGTCTGGACAGAATCTGAACTTGTCAGACAGAAACTGAACACAATAAAAAGACAATGCAAAACAATAAAGAACACAAATAATTTTTACAAGGTTAAAAAACCATTTCAGATAAGCTACTCCTTAGGTCCATGCCTAGAGAATAAAATCAATTAATAAAGAATCACAAGTACAAAATATTGACATAAACAAAACAAGACTCCCTCTTGAGATTTGCTGCAACTTTGTTGTACTTCTATTCAATAATCTGATCTTGATTAAAACGCTCAACCACTTGAACTCCCTTCAATGGCTATCGAGTGTTTGCATCCTCCCGACGCAAGGCTTGTAAAAATCTTCTCCCGAAGACTATAAAAGTTGTGTTCAAATTACAATGTGTATTCACTCATGAACGTGGTATAAACTCACCACAAATACTAAACACTCATTTTTTTTCACAAGATCACGTGAATACTATGATCTTGAATACAAAGAAGGAACTCTCACAAATATTACAATACACTCACAAATTATGCATCAAAGAGTTCACTTTTTCTCACTGCCTTTAGAGCCCTATTTATAGAGTCATTTTTCGTGCTCATAAAGGCTGAGAAAGAATCTCCTAATAAAGGCAAGAATAATTGAAGATATTCTTGATTGATGAAGAATTTCCTTTTTTAGAAGATGTTGATCTGACAGATACGATTTTGGTGGAGACAGCTAATACCTGTGTCGAATCAAAAAGCTCAAGATAGAAATAACAATTAATGACAACAAAGATTTAGTTTCCTGATTTTTATAAACTTGAGCTACACGAAAATATATAGGCAAATATTCCTGAAATGACTTTGAGTAAGTACTGAATATTTGAAAGATATTACTTCCCTTTATAAACAAATTGTGATAAAATACAATTAAATAATGAATGTAAATATTCCACAAATCACAAGAAATGGAAAGTGAATTCTGAAAAGCACAATAAGAGAAACAAAAATTGATCTTTTAATAAAAAAGATATTTCTATAAAATATGTCAATTTTAGGATTTACAATCTCCCCCTTTGGCAATTTTATAGACAAAGCATATCTATTATTAAAAGATCCCTGCAAAACACTAGTGAGTGCTTAAATTCACAAGAGTCACAAAATGACTCCCCCTGCCAAAAATAACCAAAGCATAAGACAAAAAACTGTGAACAAAAACAATGAACAACGACCAAAATAATCAAAGTACCCAAAAATAGAGTTACTCTCTCTCCCCCCTCATTGTCTAAGAAAATGCCAAAGAACAAAGGAAACGAAACCAAAAGAAAGACACAGCTAGTGTTCTTTTACATTTATAAAAAGCAAATAAAAATAAATCGAAAGGAACGGTAACCGTCATGGAGCAGGAGTGGTGGATGCATTGATAATGGCCAACGAAGCAAGAATTTGGCGCTGAGTATCCTCCATGAGAGTGAACCGGTCAGAGAGACTTGTAATTCTTGTCTGGATAGAAGCAAGATCAGTTGGGACAGCAGGAGTGTCAGTCACAACATTGCCAAACCCAGAACCAGCCAGATTAATGCCTTTGACCTTTCGAGCTGTGGACGGAGCATGGTCATCTTTGACAGTGTAGGTAGGACCAACCAAAGGAGAAGTCAAGGTCTCATGGGACTTCTTCAAAGGACGTTGAGAGTCCAAAAGTTTGTAAATGACTTGCGGAAACATCAAGTGTTGACCCTTGCGTTTGGCACCACTCAAGGACATGATTTGATCAAAAATAATAGCAGCAAGATCAATGGTGACTCCAGTCCCAATTTTGAACAATAGAAAAGCCATGTCTTGAGTGATGGTTGAGGAATGAGTGGTAGGCATCCAATTAAACATTTAAAATAGCACCATAATAGTGAGTGAGATCCCAGACTCGTAGAGAGGTGCTTGGTTCCCACACCATAGCTTGACCAACCAACTCAGACAAGACTTGATCATTTGCAAACTCAATAGAATCATCAATCTCAACAGGAACGAGATTGAGGGCCTTAGCAATTTCAGTAGGACTAAACTTATACCAATGCCCCCCAACATACACTTTATGAAACATAAAATAAGACTTGTCTAACAACTCATCATTCAAATTTGCATAAAATTCTTTAACAACCCGAGGCACAAACCCAAACAAAGATCGCAACCAACCCCTTTCCTCTAAAGTAAGTAAGACCCCAAAAACACAATGAGGAGCAAAAAGGAAATTACGCTCACTAATAAAGTGACAATGCTCATAAAATTGCATGTTTTTCTCATTATCATTAAAGCAGAAAGTAAGAGAATGAGCTTTGAAAGAACCTGAGGTACGGACAGGAGCACCTTTTTGTTTAGGGAGTTTGGAAGACAATTCGGGAAATTCCAATGGTGTGGTTCCCTTTGGGTCAGATGCAACAAGAGAAGCTTCTGATGGGTCTTCTTCAGATTCAGTCTCCTCCACCGAATCGTCAAGAGGAACTTCAGGATTTGGCTCGATCAGGGAAGGGTCCAACTCAGGCAGTGAGTCTTCCGTTTCAGGAGGAACATCCTCTGACGAGGTGCAAGGGGGTGGGTTGATTTTTTCCTTCAATTTAAATCGGGATAAAGGAGATGAATCAGAGATGGAGCTGGTACCTTTTGTTGGAGCCACTTTGGCCTTCTTGCCTTTCTTTGTTCCAGCAGCTTTGGTCTTGTGTTTGCCCTTTGCCTTGGGAGTCAAAACATCAGGAGATAACGACGATTCAGAGTCCTGATCAGATGGATCAGACACAACTTCAGTGGAGATTGATTGGGAATGACTTGTAGCCAAGGCAGGTTTGGCTTTTATTTGACCTTCGGAAGAGGCGAGTGGAACCGCGAGGCTTGGTTTGGCTGAGCATCGAGGTTGGTAAAATTAACTCCTTTACTTGAAGCTCCAATTATGGTAGATCCTAATGGACCCAGAAGAGCAAGAACCTTCTTTCTTGCTGTGGTTTTAGGTCGACGACCTGTAGGAGGCGAGACAGCAGGGATTGATGCTGGGACGGGAGGAGTGGGAACTGACTCAGGAACTGTCTCCTGCTGAGACTTCACAGATTTGGAAGATGAACCACGGCCTCGAGTCTTCATGGCTGCTAAGAATGAAACAAGTGAAACACACAAAGAAAAACCTAAGCACTTTGGTTATAAGTGAGAGAGACAAACAAGAAAACAGTGAGTATGAAACAACCAAAGTGAATCCGAATATATAAAGCATTCGATGCACAAATGAGGCAAGTTCCAAAATGGGTAACCGGATTTTATGTGATAAATGCCAAAATATCTCCCTTTTTAAAACAAATTCTTTCACATCTCAAAATTGGAAACTTTTTGAATATTTTAGAATATATTGAGATAAAACAAATAAATTGCATCAAATAATTTTTCAAACCTTTTTTTTTTATAAGTACACAGTCCAAAAACATATTTTATTTTATCATTTTTTTTTAAATCCCAAAAATAGAATGTAAATTGTCATACCATATGTGTCCATGTAAATGTCAAGTCATGTTCAAAAGAAACAAGATAACTATATTTTTCACAAATTAGAGAAATGACTAATAATTCAAATACCAAGTGACCATAATTCGAAAAATATACCAATCACAAAATATATTTTAATCAATTCATTAAATGTATGAGTCTTACAACCATCTTACACAGTCTAGTCAACAGGCATGTGTGTGTGCATGTGTAATCAATTTGGCGTTTCTTTTTGGCCTTTTAAAGCTAGGGTCATTGCCCATATTTTGCAATTGTAGCCTTTTTCAAATTGTAACCATAATGGAGGCTATAACTCTTATATTGATGGTAGCCCTTTACACTGGTAGAGTATCCTTCAATATAATTGCTAATTACCTGGTACCAACTTATTCAATGTCGGCTTTCACATATCAGTATAGGTAGCTCTTTTCCAAAATGGAGCCTGTAAAAGAAACTGGTTGAAGGAATGCTCATACAAACATAATGATTTGATCAAATATAAATTGGATGGTCTATAATTTTTTTTTATTCCTAACAAAGTATAAGACTTATAACGTTCATTTTCTAAAATACAAAAAATATGCTCATCAAATTTCTTCCAAACAGGACAAGAGATTTACACAAACACATATGTAAGGCAAGATAATCAATTTATTGGCAATTTCAAATAAAACGAACCCCCAAGGATTTCCTTAGGGAGTCGAATTTGACCGTGTCTAAAGCTTTAGTATAAATATCTGCAATTTGTTTGTTAGTCTCAACATATTCTAAAATCAATGTTTTGTTTTCAACAAGTTGCCTAATAAAATGATGACGAATGTCAATATGTTTGGTGCAAGAGTGCTGAACAGGATTTTTAGAGATATTAATAGCACTTGTATTATCACAAAAAATGGTTAAAGTTTTAATATCAAACCCATAGTCTGCCAACATTTGTTTCATCCACAAAAGCTGAGTACAACAGCTTCCAGCAGCAATGTACTTAGCTTCGGCTGTTGACAAGGAGATGGAGTTTTGTTTTTTACTATGCCAGGAGACCAAATTGTTTCCTAAGTAAAAATAACCACCACTTGTACTTTTGCGATCATCAGTGTTTCCTGCCCAATCTGCATCACTGTAACACACAAGGTTATAATTTGTTTCTTTGGAGTACCAAATGCCTAATTCAAGAGTACTATTGATGTAACGAATAATTCTTTTTACAGTAGTCACATGAGACTCCATGGGGTTCCCTTGGAAACAAGCGCACACTCCAACACTGTAACTGATGTCAGCACAACTGGCAGTTAAGTATAGGAGACTCCCAATCATACTCCTATAAAAATTTGGATAAACTTTCTTCCCATTCTCATCTTTAGATAATTTAACCGTAGTACCCATTGGAGTTTTAGCAGGTTTAGAAGCATCGAGTCCAAATCTTTTCACTAAATTTCTTGCATACTTTCTTTGTGAAATGAAAATTCCCTCGTCTAACTGCTTCACTTGAAGTCCTAAGAAAAAATTGAGTTCTCCTACCATGCTCATCTCAAACTCTTCCTGCATTTGTTTCACAAATTCCTACACTAGAGAATCATTAGTAGAACCAAACACTATATCATCAACATAAATTTGTGCTATCATAATATTTTCATCAACATTTTTGATGAAAAGTGTTTTGTCTACTCCCCCTCTCTTGTACCCCTTTGAGACCAAAAAATGAGTTAGTCTCTCATACCAAGCCCGTGGGGCTTGTTTCAGCCCATACAAAGCTTTTTGCAATTTAAAAACATGATTAGGATTGTAAGGATCCTCAAACCCTTTGGGTTGTTCCACATAAGCTTCTTCATTCAAAAATCCATTTAAAAAGGCGGATTTTACATCCATTTGGAACAATTTAAAACCAAGAACACATGAAATAGTTAGTAATAATCTTATGGATTCAAGTCTTGCAACATGGGCAAATGTCTCATCAAAATCAATTCCTTCAACTTGAGTGTACCCATGTGCAACTAGTCTAGCTTTATTTCTTATTATGGTCCCAAATTTATCAGTTTTGTTTTTAAATATCCACTTTGTACCTATAACATTAGTATGACTCGGTCTAGGGACAAGGATCCATACCTCATTCCTTGTGAATTGATCTAGCTCTTCTTGCATAGCATTGATCCATGATTCATCATTTAAGGCTTCCTTCACATTTTTTGGTTCCAATGTAGAAGTAAAAAAAATAAATTGAACCAAGTTTACATACCTCTTTCGAGTGACCATATTCTCTTCAAGATTTCCCAAAATAAGATCATAAGGGTGATTCTTTTTTACTCTGGTTGATGGTTCTTTTTGAACGGAGGCAAAGGAAATAACTGAATTTTCCTTCTCTGTTTGTCTAGTTTTTGTTTCGATAGAATCAGCGTCGGATACATCATCAGTGGTTGTTGTTCCCTCTGAAGGTTGTGCTTTCAGATATGTCATTTCTTTATGATGTTGAACATCAATGAACCTGTCAATTTCCTCCTCATGGGAGTACTCAGATAAATCTTTTAAATCATCTACAACCACATTAGCTGATTCCATAATAGTTTGGGTTCTCATATTATAAACACGATAAGCCCTACTATTGGTGGAATATCCAAGAAACACCTCTACATCGCTTTTGGCATCAACTTTGCCCAGATTCTCACGATCTCTAAGAATATAACACAGACACCCAAATACATGAAAATAATTGACATTAGGTTTTCTACTTTTCTAGATTTCATAAGGAGTTTTATTTGTACCTGGATGCAGAAAAACACGATTAATTGTGTAACAAGCTGTATTAATTGCTTCAGCCCACAATTTCTTTGTGAGTTTTTTGCTATTTAGCATAACTCTGGCCATTTCCTGCAAAGTACGATTTTTCCATTCCACTACCCCATTTTGTTCAGGGGTTTTGGGAGCAGGAAATTCATGCAAAATTCCAAAAGATTTACAATATTCATCATAAACAGAATTTTCAGACTCCTTACCATGATCACTTCGTATTCTTACAATCTTTCCAATGTTACAATTTTTTTCAACTCTAAGTCTTGTACATAGTGTTTGAAAATCTTCAAATGTATCTGATTTTTCTCTTAAGAAATCTACCCAAGTAAATCTAGAAAAATCATCCACACATAAAAAAATGTACCTCTTACCATTAATACTTTCAACCTGTATAGGACACATGAGATCCATATGCAATAATTCTAACACATTTGAAGTATTAATATCAGATAATGCTTTATGGGAAATTTTCAACTGTTTTCCCAATTGACATGATTCACACTTACCAAGCGATTCTTTACCCAGCTTGGGTATACCACGGATGAGACCTGCATTAGCAATCTTTTTCAAGCTTTTGAAATTTATATGTCCAAGTTTTTCATGCCACAAGTCAGTATTATTAAAACTTGATGAAGACGCATGACATGTCAATTTTTGTGTGAGTGTATAACAATTATCCAAAGAACGAGAACCTTTCAGAACAATGTCACCATATTGATTTAGAACATTACACTCATCATGCGAAAAATTAACAAGAAAACCTTGGTCACAAATTTGGCTTATGCTAATTAAGTTGGCTTTCAGCCCATCAACAAGAAGCACATTTTTCAATTTCGGTAACCCTTCAATATTTAGAGTACCTTTACCTAAAATATTTCCTGTCATTCCATCCCCAAATGTTACTACTCCACACTTCAAGGATTTGAAGTTGGTAAGTATGTTGGCATTACTTGTCATATGTCTTGAACAATCGCTATCAAAGTACCATGAACTAGATGCATGCATTTTATGACAGGTAAAGGTAGTCAAGCAAACAGAGTTAACTTTCTTGACCCATATTGTTTTTTATTTTGAATTTCTTTTGGTCAAGAATTGATTCATACTACCAAAGTGTTTAATACAATTCTTTTTTAAAAAAATTAACAGAGAAAAACACTAAGGTCTTATGTGTCCTTTCATCCCACAAAAATGACAAAATGGTACAAATTGTCCAATGTTTCTTTTTGGAGAAATTTTCTTTAGTTGTAGATCTGTTGGAACAGATGACAACTTTGTGGTCTCTGCAAAGTTACTTGTTCCTGCAAAACGGTTAGTTGGCACAATAGTCGGATAATTCATGGATTTCACAAAAACCATTTTTCGCGAGAATTCAGATCCATTAGATCCTAATCCACTGTAATCACCAGCCTTTTTTCCTGCAGAGAGAATATCATCCAATATTCCAGATCTAGGATTATGCATTTTGACACATTTTTGCAAAAGATCAATTTCTTTACTCAAAGAATTAATTTCATCATTTTTTGAAGCAATAATCATCTCAAGTTCTTCAATTTTTTCAACAATTTTTTTATTATTGCTAGCCATTAATCGATTCTCAGAGCAAACTTTCAGCCATTGATCATACATTATTTTATAAGACTCTTTTAATGACTCCTCATCTAAGTCAGAATCATCAGAATCAATGTCAGAATTCTCATTATTCTGAACAGAATTATTAAGGCATAACACATCCTTGTAATCAACTGAAGAAAAAACCATACATTTGTGAACAAAGGTTAAGGAAACATTATTTTCCTCCTCATCACTCTGTTCACAGTCTTGATCACTCCACATGGCTGTCATGACTTTCTTTTTCTTTAAGGTATTTGCACACTCAGGTTGAATGTGTCTAAATCCTTCACATTTCCTGCACTAGATACCTTTTTTATTAGTCTCAAAGGGTTTAGAAAAATTACCTTTTGGGTTTTTGGATATGGCCTTTTTGTTTCCCAATTTCTTTATGTATTTTTTGAAATTTTTTTGTCAATAAAGCCATCTCATCATCCTCATCATTCGAACTTTCCTTCTTTTCTTTAGAAGATTTCAAGGCAATAGATTTCTCCTTGATTTCCTATGTCTTACCTTTTTTTCTAATTTTTTGGTTTAGTTCAAAAGTTTGGAGTGAACCCATCAATTCTTCTACTTTTATTTTGTTCAGATCCTTTGCTTCTTCAATTGTAGTTAGCTTCGTCTGAAACCTGTCAGGGAGAACTCTAACAATTTTTTGAACCAAAACATTCTCTTCAAGTTTTTCACCAAGAGCAAAATATTCGTTAGCAATATCTGGCCATTTCTCATAAAATTCAGTGAGGGTTTCATTTTTCATTTATTTTCAAATTTTCAAATTTTGTTGTGAGCATAACAAGCCTAGAGCGCTTGACATCAGCAGTTCCTTCAAATTTAGTTTGAAGGATTTGCCAAGCCTCTTTGGCTGAAACACATGAAGAAATCAATTTAATGTAACCTTCACCAACACCATTAAAAATAGCATGTAATGCTTTATTATTGTAACTGGACAGTTTATCTTCAGCATCAGTCCAATCAAGTTCAGATTTTACCTTAGTTACATCATCGTTTTCTGCTGGAGGAGTCCAACCACTTAAAACAACTCTCCAAGCCTTTTCATCTTGAGATTTGATGAAGGCTCTCATTCTAACTTTCCAATATGGATAGTTTGAATCATTGAGTAAAGGGGGGCGAGTTATGGAGCCTCCTTCTGTGAAAAAAGACATTGCAAGAACAAGAACAACAAACGGAATAAACCAAGATCACACTCAGAAATGAGTGACCCACTCTGATACCAATTGAAAATCTGTTTTTAGGAATTACCAAATTAATTAAACCATGTGAATTAATTAAAGGGCGGAATGGTAATTAAATGTTAAAATAGATTTCAGTTCTGTCTGGACAGAATCTGAACTTGTTACGACAGAAACTGAACACGATAAAAAGACAATGCAAAACAATAAAGAACACAACGAATTTTTACAAGGTTCAGAAACCCTTTCAGATAACCTACTCCTTGGGGCCACGCCCAGAGAATAAAATCAATTAATAAAGAATCACAAGTACAAAATATTGACTTAACCAAAACAAGACTCCCTCTTGAGATTTATCGCAACTTTGTTGTACTTCTATTCAATAATCTGATCTTGATTGAAACGCTCAACCACT
Source organism: Humulus lupulus (assembly GCF_963169125.1). NCBI lineage: Eukaryota > Viridiplantae > Streptophyta > Magnoliopsida > Rosales > Cannabaceae > Humulus > Humulus lupulus. Next base: position 175,416,668 of record NC_084794.1, on the reverse strand, counting down.
TGAACTCCCTTCAATGGCTAGTGAATGCTTGCATCCTCCCGACGCAAGGCTTGTAAAAGTTTTCTCCCGAAGACTATAAAAGTTGTGTTCAAATTACAATGTGTATTCACTCATGAACGTGGTATAAACTCACCACAAATACTAAACACTCATTTTTTTTCACAAGATCACGTGAATACTATGATCTTGAATACAAAAAAGGAACTCTTACAAATATTACAATACACTCACAAATTATGCATCTAAGAGTTTACTTTTTCTCACTGCCTTTAGAGCCCTATTTATAGTAATTTTTCATGCTCATAAAGGCTAAGAAAGAATCTTCTAATAAAGGCAAGAATAATTGAAGATATTCTTGATTGATGAAGAATTGCCTTTTTTAGAAGATGTTGATCCGACATATACGATTTTGATGGAGACAGCTAATACCTGTGTCGGATCAAAAAGCTCAAGATAGAAATAACAATTAATGACAAGAAAGATTTAGTTTCCTGATTTTTATAAACTTGAGCTGCACGAAAATATATAGACAAATATTCCAGAAATGACTTTGAGTAAGTACTGAATATTTGCAAAATATTACTTCCCTTTATAAACAAATTGTGATATAATACAATTAAATAAGAATTGTAAATGTTCCACAAATCACAAGAAATGGAAAGTGAATTCCGAAAAGCACAATAAGGGAAACAAAAATTGATCTTTTAATAAAAAAGATATTTCTATAAAATATGTCAATTTTAGGATTTACATATGTATTAACCAATAACCAATAAACAATGAGAAATAATCATAGTTATCCATATCTTTTAATAATAACTATATCGGAAGAATTTTTTTAATTAAATAAAATGACCATCAATTTAATTTTATATTTTTATAATTTAGATATGAAAATAAAACAATATCATAGTATTAAACTTAAAATTGAATAATATGAAAAATATTATATATATTCATATTTTATTAAATAAAATAGAGTAAAACATAAAAAAAAAAAAAAACTTTTAGTTTCTATTAATATTTTTAGAAATATCTTCTGAAAAAAATCTAGAAATATATAATATATTTAATAATATATAAGTACAATAAAATCATATATAAAAATTAAATAAATAAAGTAATTATTATAAATATCGAGACGCGTATATATTTGTATATATGCAAGGCGCTTATTCATCATCATGGTCATTTTCCCCACTTGAATAATTTTTTCCCGCCCCATTCGGATTGAATAACAATAGGTTATATTGCCATCCTTACTCTTGTTTGGAATATACAAAAAATGTAGATACTTTTTTTTTGAAATATAAAACTTAGATGTTGTATACTTTTATAAAATTTAGAACAAATATAAATATATTAAAAAAGAAAAAGTCACTTATAAAATTTTGGCAAAAATATTTTCCTCAATATTCTTTCTGCTCTTTCTTTATTACAATTTTTTTTGTCGCAATGAAATCTTTATTACAATTTTATTTCTTTGTGAAATCCAAAATAATAATAAAAAAAAAGTTTATGTTTTGATGCATTATCACTAGCACTGAAAGATAATGTTTATATCTTTATGAAATTGAAACATGCATGCGAAGTTTCAGATTTTCTAACATATATATTTCCAAATAAAACCTTAGTAATTTGAATTATCTGAGCTATGTCTGTCACTCAATGCAACTATACAAAATCATCTATCAGTGGCTCATAGAATAGTTTGTATGCTTCAATAACTTCCAAATACCACATTGCCTCTCGATCTGGAAAAGCTGAAAGATCCACCATCTTATGAACCTGATAATTGAGAAACGGTATCACCACTTCAGACTACAATTGACAACCCACATTGTAACAAAAAAGAAAATAAAATACGGAAATACGGAAGCAACTATTTATTTATGACTAAATAAATAAACATCCATACTTCACATATACTGATGTGATAAATAAACTTTCTAAGCATATACATCTTGGTCAGCAATTATTTCGAGAGCGTGATTAATCAAACTAAACTATATAGCTTAAGAGCCTTCAATGAAAAAGTGATTCTAAGATTTGAGTTTCTCTTAAGCAACTTGCATAATTTAAAAATAAAATCAAAAATGTATTTTGCTCAATGAAAGCTTAGAAAGAAACTGTGGTATTATCACCGAACCTTGATCATTGGATGGTCATCCGGACATACAACGTAGCCACCAACCACCATCACATACATTCCAATTCTCCAAGGTCGAACACGAGAGTCTGCAGAGGGAGAGAGTTGGACAAGGCCGGTTCCATCATCAAGGAGCAAGTGATCACCATTGTTAGAGACAGAGACGAGAACACCCTGTAACCAGGCACGTTGGAAGAGAATGCCACCTAGACTCATGGTTTTCTGCAATGACATCTCACGCGCCTTCTTCAGTTGCTCACAAAACACCTTTAGTGCTGCTAAGTCGTAATTCATTTCTCTCTCTCAAAACACAAATGTAAAGTTCCTACCAGCATAAAACAAAACACAAATGCAAAGTTCATAGACCATTTGGTATTACACATACATAGAAAATTTTAATTTCAGTCTTTTTGCACATTTAGAACGCCAAGTAAAATAATTACTAATTCAAATGTTGAAAAGCACAGTCTAAAGTGTACCAGGATGCGTCTTTTGACTACAGCAAGACTTGTTGGCTTTGTGACACAATCTTGTATTGTGCAGTGAGTTTTTCCAAAAATAATATAAAAGTTTTCTTATATTTTTCTTTGCTTCTTTTTGTTAAGGCGAGATTCAGCCACTCTTGGAAAATACAAGTCACTGATAGTTGCAGTGATTTTGAGATCCTATTGTATTGATTATTACATAACAAATTGATGTTCAGATGTCACATGAAATTCATTATGTTATGGAAAGAGAAATGATAAGTTTGAAACAATGATTTAGTCAATTAGACTTCTTCGCTAGGGTGCGTTCTTTTCTTCATGTGCTTTCTAGTCGGAAAATACTTTTTGCAACAAAATTTCTTGAGAACCTGGACATAATTGTTGACAAACTTTGGTTGAATTATCAAATTCTTTCTATTACGGACTTAACAAATCATTTTAGACTAGCTACTTTTGTTTTGAACTCCAATCACAGAAGGACACATCCAATTGAATCAAATTACTGGTTTTGATGTCACAAACCTTCACAGGAAGACCTAAGAATAACAATGTCAAACAAGAATTTATCTCTCTCTCTCTCTCTCTCTCTCTCTATATATATATATATATATACATATATAAATATATAATTGGTTTAATGGTGTAAACAACTTTGTTCAATGTTTGAAAAAAAGTAAATAAATGAAAGAAAAAGAAACCACAAGGAATGCGAATGCAGACCATAAAAGTGAAAATATGAAACATACAAAATGAGAAAAAACCACTCAATTCAAAGAAAGAAGAAAGTAATGGTAATTCAAAAACCAGAATTTTAGTGCTCACAAAACTCATAAAAGCCATTCAAAATCACCATGTATTCAATGAAGCATTTCATCAAACAGTTAGTATATATAATATCTTTGAGTATAGATTTCAACGAAATGAAACCAATTTTATATTTTAAGAAAAAGAAAGAACATACAGAGTTAGTGTTGTAGGCTTAAACCACCAGGAAGATGGTATAGATGGCGATGAAGATGGTCTAGACGGCGGCGGTCTCAACATACAAGTGGTTCCGGCAGTGGGCGAGCTCCCAACACGACAGTGGTCGTGGGAAATCTTGTCACATTACACTCATTCACTCACTCACTCACTCACTCACTTTGGCTTTGCGCTCTATTTTCTTATACTTTTCCCCTTCAAATTTGAGGATCCAAATAGAACTTGTAAAGAACGATCCGACCACTAGTTTATTAACGACAACAACACTTTTACAATCAAAAGACAAAACATCAACCATCAAAGCAAATAACGTTATACAAAGAAGGAACCCCTATAAATCGAGATAAAAACGCAATCATATTTCCTTAATAACAATTGTAGTATTTTCTTTTTTTGAAGAAAAAAAGAGTTTGCTTCGCGCTTTTTGAAAAAAGTTATTCGATTAAGAAATTTTTCACTCAATATCTATGTTGAGTTTGTTAAAAATTTTGTTTATAAATTTTTTAAACTCAAAAATAAAAATATTTTTTTGTTTTATTTTTTTTATTTTTAAAAATAAAAATAATTTTGTTAACTTTTAATTTTATTTTTTGTTTAACATGTTTGGTAAACATATATTTTTTTTAATTTTTATCTTCTAAACTAAAAAATAAAAATATTTTTTGTGATCACTATTTATTATTTTAAAATAAAAAATAAGAAAATTATAGTAAAAAAATATCATATTAATAAATCTCAAATTTCAAAACTCAATATCTATCCATGAGATAACACAATTAATAATGTCTACATAGTAAAATAAAAACGTATGAAGTGATAATTGTCCGAACTTAAAGTAAAGTATTAAACGAGTCATAACAATTAACTAATGTCTTTACTCAATCTCACTATCATTGACTAGCTCTCCATATATGATCAGCAATCTCATCAGGAACATGAAGTATTTCACGTATATGAGTTCTAGAATTACTAAACTCTACACTATCAGTCGAAGCTCCATCTGTGCTTTGTAAAGTAGTAATTTGTACCTCAGAATTTCCTTCACCCTCATCAAAATACACATATGCTTTTGCATTAGTCCTTATAAAATTGTGAATCCCATAACAAGCAATGACAATATACTTTTGTATTCTTAAATCATATGAAGGCATTTGCTTTAGGATTGGAAAGCGAGCCTACAATACGCTGAAACACCACTCAATGAAATTTCTCAAGGAAGAGTGTCGATAATTGAAAAGCTCTTTTTTTTTCCTATGGGATTAAGATCTGTGTACTGACTCAAATGATACCTTTCCTCTCGATATGGCGAAAGAGAAATCAGGCATGTTTGTATAGCCAGAATCAACAAAATAATATTTTCCTGATCCAACGATAATTCATGTTAGCTTTTACATATAGATATTTAATATAAAATAATGTCAATCAACATAATAAGTTTGATAAACACTAACCTTGGGGCGGCATTGGAAATCCATAATCTTGTTTTGTAGCACATTCTAGAAGAATTCGTGCATCATTAGCTGATCCTTCTCATCCAGGGAAAAAGTATGTGAACTTCATGTCAAATGAACATACACATTGTTGATCCTCGATTTGGCCAACGACACGGAGTCAAGAATACGACAAGAAATGAGACAATAACCAAGAGTTTAATCTAATGGTAAAGAATAGACACAGACGATTTATAGTGGTTCGGGCCCAATGAATGGTAATGACCTACGTCCAATTAGTGCTATTATTAATATTGAATCACAATGTCGTGATCAAAGAACTGGGGTTCTTGAGTTTCACAAACCTTGGGAGAATTACAACAAGACGATGGATAATAGCACTGTATGCTCTCTCTCTTAATATTCAGGAAAAAGATTAAAAGGTCAAAAAGTCCTCTCCTTGAGTTATTTCACGCATATTTATAGGCTCAAAGGGGGTTACATGGACCAATGGGCCTTAACTATCCTTAATATATGTGTATCAAGGCAATAAAGAGGAAATAATCCACGTAGTTATTACAAGATTACAATATTTTAAGGAAATAAACCGTTTCATACGACCAGCCTGGTCGTATCTAATCTTTAGGCTTGATGAAGCAATGTGTAGCTGGTTGATAATCGAATAGCACCGCCTTATTTCGACTCTGCCTCGTGTCAACCACGTGTGAAAAATACTTGCCACGTCATCAGCAACCATTTTTGGGTAAACATTTCCCCCCCAAGTTTACTTTACTGCGACTAGCATAAAGTAAACTTAGGAAACTGACCATTCGCATACCCCACAAAATCTGTCAGAGTCGCCCGTGCCTTCTCGAAAAAGGTAACTAATCATGTTTAATCAAGTCTTTTCGGTTTCCCAAAAACCTATCTGACGGCTATTACACTTCCCCATACTTTGAAAAAAGTAGTTTTCATGATTACCTCTTTTATGGTGTCACAATCACTATAAATAATACCTCAAGATCACATTTTTACTTTTTACTTTTCACTCGCCTTCATCTTCTTCAAGAACTCTGAAGAACTTTGACCATCAGAGCCAAGAAAATCCCAGAAGCTCCCACTACTAATCTAAGGAACTTTCACTCAGACGCTCAAAACGTTCGTGTTCATACTCCACCTTTCATCCAAGTAAGCTTTCCGAACCTTTTGGTCATTTGAGTTGCCATGCAAAATCATTTTTTTGTTTATTTCGGGTCTGAGTTCTTGACTGTTCTTGATCAAAACCGTCTTGGGGAAAATGGGCATTTTCGATCGATGTTTGATAGGGTAGTAAAATAACGTTTCATAGGAGTTTAGGAGTCAGTTTGGTAGTCGAGATTGTAGATTTAGGGAGTAAAATCGAAGTAAAAATTTGATTTTTAAGCAAGTTGAAAAACTGGGTTTTTCCCGCCCTTTCGGAGTCAAAAAAGTTTTCTCTGAAAAACTTTTTACTTCCACTCTTTAATCCGTTTCTCAATTTGCTCGTATAAAACTTAGTGTTTTTGCTAGAATGTTGCTGGCCAGATAAAAGCTTAACTTCTATATGCGAGCAACATTATTCCATCTCTCAACACAAGTTTTTAGGCTTTAAGTTCTCATCTCCCCCTTTTTATGTTCGCAGCTTTTCATGCAAGATCCGTGGGGCGGTGAGAGGCTTATCGATGAAGACTTGTTAGACCAATTGCTTAAGGACGAGGAGCAACCGTCGCTGCTGATACCAGAAATCCCTTTTTCTTGAGCTACCCCAAACATTTCATTGTCCCCACATCAAAATATGGGTCGAGTAAAGTCTAAAGCCCAGAAAAAGATACTTTCTAATCCTTCAAATCAGCCTGCTCCTCAGGCTGAAATTCCCTCGACCAGTGGTCGAGAAAGAAACACCCCTGACCCTGGAATCCAAATTCAAGCCCAACTCTGAAACGTCGTTCAACCAGATGTTGAATGGTACATTGCCCCTCCTAGACGAGTAACGGTTAGGATGATTGCAAATTACATTAAAAAATACGGACTTCCTGGGGTGACCATAGTCCAACCCACCAGAGACCAACGGGCGAATTTTCCTAGAGACGCCTTCAGCGCCTGGTCGAGGTATCACATCGAGGCGAGTGCGAACCTGCCTCTCCATCCTTTCCTCCAAGGAGCGACCAACTATTTCGGGGTCGCTCCTTTCCAAATAACCCCTAACGGGTATAGAATGCTTTATGCACTCTATATCCTTTATAGCCATAAGAAATAGCATGTCCCCACACCACACGAGGTCAACTATCTGTTCGACCTAAAATCCAACCCCAATCAAGAAAACACGGGGTTCTTCCATTTCTGTCACCGGGAAACGACCCGCACTTTCCTGAGTGATACAACCTTCATTTCCAATGTGGGGAAGTACCATCTAGAGTACTTTCTAACCACCAACATGGTCGCCAACAACCTGGCCTTCACTCAAGGAGGTAATGTCTTAGCTCTCATGGTCATTTATTTTCCTTTAATTCTTCCTGTATTCCCCTTAGAGATTTAGCATATTTTAGGTCCATGGCTGTGACCGACTCCCACTCCAGACATGGAAATCCAATCAGCACTCTTGGCCAGCATGACTAACGTAGAAAAAAGCGTCAAACAACTGGTCACAGAATGTGAGAGAGTCAACAATGGGGAGTGCCACCGGCGAGGAAATTCTCAAGCAACACTCAGATGTGTCACAACTTCAAAGGAGGAGGATAACTGGAGTGACAATCAGGGAACCCTCCAGCACCCCGCGAGCTGCTGCTCCCCCCACCCAACTAGGAAAGGGAAAAAAGAAAGCCACCGAACTGCTCAAGCCTCTCGACGAATCTTCAAATGAGAACGGTACTGATCTCTCGCTCTTAGATAGTTTGCCAATTCCTTGTCACTTGCTTGATGAGGACAACAACTTTAAGTACACTCCCAATTTAGATTCAGACTTCTTCATGCCAGAGAGTGGGTGTAACATTAGTAGGGTATATAATTTAGCGATCAGTAATGATAGCTCGGGTATTTTACTTACAATTTTCTTTGTTTCTTTTCCTGACATAGCATACTCAGTTATTTGTACTATCTCACTGTTCGTTTACTTGCTTCCTTGCAGACATGGAATCCGAAAATGTGTTCGATATGTACATTGCACCCGAAGCTCCTGAAGCTCCTGCGAGCAAGAAGAAAGCGAGCAGGCGGCATCATAGGAGCAGTAAAGTGCCACCAGCCAAGTAAACCCGTACTGCAGACCCTCCGGCGGATGGACCTTCAACAAATGCAACACCTCCTCCTTCTCCCCTCGAGCAGCAAACTCCGCCTGCCCCGGTCAGGTCGTCCCCGTCCCCACCGGCTCCGACTGACCAGACTCAGCAAGTTGCCCCTGCTTCCACAGGGGGGCGACATATCGAGCCGCGCCCTAAGATTGGCCAAGGAGAGGATGGCAAAAATTCTGAGGCATGAACGTTGCTGAGAAGCGATGGCTGGGATAGAGTCAATGGACGTCGACCAGCTCTTAACCCGCGCACTAAACGAGCTCGCAAGTGTAAGTTGTCTTTTTTTTTTGTGTAGACTCAATCCTCTTATATATTATAGTCGATTTTAATTTTCATGCTGATCGCGGGCAATGCTGATCGTAATTGCTGGTCGGCTCCGCTCTGGAGTTATCACCGAGCAGTCCAAGACATCAGAGCAACGACACGCTGAGGAGCTTAAGGCTATCGAAGCAAAACATGTCGAGCAGCTTGAGGTGGCTCAGAAGAAAAACGCAGCATTGCTTAAGGAGAAAAGCAAGCTGGCTGAGGAATTAAGGGAGAAGCAGACTGCTCTGGACAAGGCCATCGAGTCAAGAGACCAGTATAAGGAGTCTAACCGCATCAACTACCGTGAGACTAAAAAAAGCTCAAGGAGGACCTGATTCCGAGAATACAAGAGACTGCAATTCTGGAAGGCCGGATCGAGGAACTTGAAAAAGCCAACGCCAGTAATCTGGAGAGATACAAGAACGCCACGGCTAAGTGTTTCTATGACTTCTAGAAACACAACCAGGAGGCCAACTTCAGCTATCTTCCCGAGCGCATGAGGCATGCTGAGATAGCCCAATGCGTTGCTCTCTTGGCGGAAGAAGAGAGAGCAAAGATACATGCCTCACCCGAAATCTCCTTGGCCACTGGTGTTGAAGGTGTGGACAATGAAACTACAACTGTCGTCGACCAGGACACCCCTCAAGATCATTCTGCCTCGTAGTCTGTTTTTTTTTCTTTTATACTTTTATCTTTTAAATACACTACCTACGTGTCATGATGTAAAGACCATATAATTTTTATTGCTGCGCAGGCAGCTACTTTTTCCTTTTAACAAACAATTACATTCGAGCAGTTACTGCTCGTGGTGTAAAGGAATTCCTCTTGATATTATAATATTTGCATTTTATCATAACATTTGTTCACACGACCGAACCTAGCATAGTACTTTGATTTGATTTAACAAAATACAAAATTTTGAAAAATACTCTAAGTGCCTTAGCATGCTTTCACTTATTTTGCTCATGTGTTTACATACCTTTCGATATGCTTTGCTTACTAGATGCCTTATATGCCCCCCAAGTGATTGCGGAGCTTTAGGTCCTTGCTCACTTGCCTTGACCAAAACCTGTTCGAACATTACTGCTTAGAGCAAAGGAATTAAAACGATAATACAGCAAAACAACACACGTAATGAGCAAATACTTGTAATAAATACAATAATTGGCAAGAATGACTGGCTGCGCACAGTCCCTTATATTTCTCGTAATAAATGGAAAAAACGTGTATGTACGAGTGATCAATAAGATCTTACACTTATAAGCGATTAGTCACATAAAATGACCAACCCTTTTTCATAACTTGTAGAATGTAAAATTAATACAAGCCAATTCTTTAAGAAGAATTGTTCATTGATAGTACTTGTGCAGGTGTTCTCCATTCCAATAGCGAGGAATGAGACCTCCATTTAAGTGAGCAAGTTTATAGGTGCCTGGGTGGAGGACTTCTTCAATCTGGTATGGTCCTTCCCAATTAGGTCCGAGTACTCCAGCAGCCTAGTCGCGGGTGTTTAGGAAAACTCTTCGAAGTACTAGATCTCTGACACTGAATTTCCTTTCACACACTTTAGAATTGAAATACCGGGCGACTTTTTGCTGGTAAGCAGATACTCGGAGTTGGGCGCTCACGCTTCTCATCGATTAAGTCCAGGGATTCCATCAATAGTTGGCTATTAGAGCCTTGATCGTACGTTATTCTACGATGCGACGACAGATCTAACTCAACAGGCAACATAGCCTCATACCCATAAGCCAAGGAAAATGGGGTATGGCCTGTTGCGGTTCGGTGGGAAGTTCTGTACAACCAAAGGACTTTAGGCAATTGTTCTGGCCATGCCCCCTTAGCTTCTTCAAGTCTTTTCTTCAGAGTATCCTTTAGCGTTTTATTGACTGCTTCGACTTGTCCATTTTCTTGGGGATGAGCGACTGAGGAAAAGCTCTTGATAATTCCATGTCATTTGCAAAAATCCATGAACAAATCACTATCAAACTCCGTGCCGTTATCTGAGACGATTTTCCTCGGCATTCCATAGCGACATAAGATGTTTTTTATCACAAAATCCAGCACTTTCTTGGTCGTTATGGTTGCGAGTGGCTCGGCTTCGGCCCATTTAGTGAAGTAATCCATAGCAACCACAGCATACTTGATGCCGCCATTTCCTATGGGTAGAGATCCAATCAAATCTATACCCCAGACTACGAACGACCACGGGCTTTGCATCTGTTTCAGCTCATTAGGGGTTGCTCGTGGGATTTTGGAGAACCTCTGGCACTTGTCACATCTCCGCACAAATTCCATCGAGTCTTCATTCATTGTTGGCCAGAAGTACCCTTGCCTTAGGATCTTTTTTTATAAGCTTTGCCCCCCAGCGTGGTCCCCACAAAAGCCTTCGTGTACCTCTTTATCAATTCTCTGGCCTTCTCTTTTGAAATACATCTAAGGAGTGGCATCGAATATCCCCTTTGATACAAGATTCCATCGACCAGGATATACCTAGCGGCCTATCGCTGAAGGGTCCTGGCTTTGTTTCTGTCCGTCGGCAACACGCCTTGCATCAGATACTCTATGTATGGTGCCATCCATGTATCTGCCATTTGGATCACCAAAGTAGTCTTTTCTATTTGGATGCTTGGCATAGACAGCCGTCAACTAGCACTATGTTCAGAATATTAGCATCCTTCGCACTTGCTAACTTGGCCAAAGCATCAGCGTTTGAATTCTAGTCGTGAGGTACTTGCTAAAGGGTGTACTTGTCAAACTGCGCTAATAGATCCTTTGTTTTGTTTAAGTAAGCAACCATATTTAAAACTCAAGCCTGGTATTCTCCCATGACCTGATTTACCACCAGCTGAGAGTCATTGTAGATGTCAAGTGCCTTTATGTTCATGTCTCTGGCTAATCGTAACCCACCGAGCAGTGCTTCATATTCGGCTTCGTTGTTAGAAGCAGTAAAGTCAAACCTGATTGTGCAGTGAAATTGATGCCCTTCAGGCCTTATCAAAATCACTCATGCTCCTGCGTGGCACTCGTTAGAAGAACCATCTGTAAATAACTTCCACGAGGGAGCTCGGTTTTGAGGCTCAGGCTCTTCAGGTGTTTCTGACTGCTCGTTATCTGGGAGCTCAGTGAACTTTGCGATGAAGTCAGCTAGGGCTTGCCCTTTTATTGCTGCTCGTGGCAAGTAAGAGACATCGAAATGCCCAAGTTCGACCGCCCATTTCAATAATCTTCCTGCGGCTTCTGGCTTTTGAAGAACTTGCCGTAGAGGCTGGTCGGTCAGAACCGTGATTGGGTGAGCTTGAAAGTAAGGTCGCATCTTCCTAGAGGTTAAAATTAAGCAATAGGCTAACTTTTTAATAAGTGGATATCGCAGCTCCGCTCTAATTAGCCTTTTGCTTACATAATAAACAACATTTTGCACGCCTTCTTCTCTTACTAAGACAGCACTAGCAGCGTATTCTGTGATCTCCAAGTAGACAAACAAAGTTTCCTTATCGACCGACTTTGATAGAATGGGTGGTTGCGCCATGTGAGTCTTCAATGCTTGGAAAGCCTGCTCGCACTCCTCCGTCCATTCGAATTTCTTGTTGCCTCTAAGTATATTAAAAAATGGGACACACTTGTCCGTTGATTTGGAAATAAATCTACTCGGAGCAGCAATTCTTCTGGTCAAACTTTGAACATCCTTGATCTTTGCTGGCGATTTCATATCAACCAGGGCTTTAATCTTCTCGGGATTGGGCTCAATTCCTCTCGAGTTAACTGTAAATCCCAAGAACTTCCCTGATCCTACCCCGAAGGAGCACTTGAGGGGATTCAACTTCATCTAATATTTGTTCAAGACGTTGAAGCACTCTTGCAAATCCTCTATATGCCCTTCTGTCTTCTTCGACTTAACCAGCATGTCATCGACATAGACCTCCATGTTTGTGCCGATCAGCCCCCTAAACATGTGATTTACCAGTCTCTGGTAAGTCGCACCAGCGTTTTTCAAACCAAAGGGCATTACTTTGCAACAGTAAAGCCCTGTGTCAGTCTGAAAGCTAGTGTGATCCTCATCAGGAGGATGCATACTAATCTGATTATACACGGAGTATGCATCCATGAATGAGAGAATCTCATGCCCTGCAGTGGCATCGACCAGTTGGTCGATCCTTGGGAGTGGGAAACAATCCTTAGGGCATGCTTTATTAAGGTCTGTGAAATCCACACATGTTCGCCATTTGCCATTCGGCTTGGGAACTAGCATGGGATTAGAGACCCATGATGGATAAAACATGTAACGCCCTGGATAGCCAAGACCATTACACTGTGTGTTTATGAAGGTGTGAGACTTGCTAATCAAATCATTTAGTTAAAAACGTGTTACTGAAACTATAATTGAGCTAAGGTTAAAATATTTTGGCCACAAAAGTTGCTTTTCATATATTTGAACATTTTAGTACACGGGATCCCAAAAGTAATAACGTTTAAAAGACAGTTTACAAAAAAATTCAAAACAAAAGTACAACTACTAGCCACTCTAAGGGCAAAACAGACATTTAGGCTTTTCCCGTCCTGTATCACTTCTCGACTGTGGCGGCCAAACAGCTGACTATGTACATTAAACCCCAAAGCTCTCTAACTTAGGACTGGTCCACCCTGCCCTTGCCTTTACCTGCACCACAGAGCACTCGTGAGCCAAAGCCCAGCAAGAAACCAGATAAAAGAGCATAACCACTAAGCAGTCAATTTACAAATCCACAATCAAACAACTCACAAGCATAAACACATGCTCAACAATCCACAACAACTATATAATCAGGCATTCAGCATACCAAGTTCATCATTTAACATTAATAATCAATTCACATATTAATCAGGGTCGACACCCTTAGGTCGCATCCCCCATTTATCCCACTGACTCCGGCCCGCTTAAACCGAGCTCAGTGAATATTAAGCTATCCTCAGCTACCAGTGGCCGAGTCGCGCCGTATGCGCAAATATTGATTTCGGCACTCTTAGGTCGTTCATCACATGTCCCATGGCATGATACCATCTATGACATTATACAGATATAGGGAGCTCTTAGTCCCATCATTAACACATAATCAGGTGCAGTTTCTTAGCTTTGATTCTGCTAGCTTGTTCAATGAAGTCAACTCCCAAGCACGATTTCGTCCGAGCCCTGGCATACACCTAGTCACAACCACAAATTAAAACCATCACTAAACTTCAATACCAAAACCTAACCTCGGGACCAATCCCGAGCCCTCGGGAAGCCCTAATTCCACCAAATGGGCTGGTGGAATCAAACCCCGAGCCCCGGACGTAAACCCTAAGAAATAACCCAAAAACCCACTTCTGGAGACAGGGTAGTGCTACAGTGCTTCAAAGAGGGCGCTATAGTGCTACAAGCAGAGCCATAAGCACCAGGAAACCCAAGCCTAGCGCTGTAGCGCTCAAAGGCTAGCGCTACAATGCTAGTCATAGACCAGCAACACCCTGTTTTTCTTCCTTCGATTGTCCTCGAACCAAAACCCCTTGGAACCCCTCCAAACCTCAACTACACACCAAATTGAGTCTACCATCACCTATATCTCACCCCCACACAACCCAATAACACAAGACTTAACCACATGCATCATTAAACTAAGAAAACAAACATTGCACTCAAGAACTCAAGAATTCAACCAGAAACTCAGAAACTTAGAACCTCAAAGCCAGAATTTGTTACCTTCCATGGAGAATTTTGACCCTAGGTTATCTCTAGTATCCTTCCAGCCTCAAGCCCTTCAACTCCTCAAGCTTACTTCCCTTAATTCCATCCAAAACTCAAGCTTAGAAGTCACCTCAATAAAAACTCAGAAAAACTCATCAGAAATCTTGAAACTTACCTCAATTTAGTGGTTATTCCTTGCTAACTCTTTTAGCTTCACCAAGGTCTTTAGCCCTAAGCTCCAGCCTGAGCTTACTCTGGAATTCCAGCTCCAAAACTCACAAAGAATGGTGAAAAATGGCCAAACCAACAGAGAGAGAGAGAGAGAGAGAGTCCCCTGTTTTTCCTTCTTTCTTTCCTTCTCTTCTCTTTCTTTTAACTTCTGAAACTTTCTACAACCTCCACTAAATCTAAAAAGACAATATAACACTTATCTATTTTCAATCAAATGAACATTTTGCCCTCCCATTAATTCCTAAGCCTTAAAGCACACCAAGGGCATTTTAGTCATTTACTCCCAATTCCCGCTAATTCTTCAAGTGTCCCTAATAATTACCGAGACTTAACCAATCACCAATTATTTTTCCTCAGTACCAAATAATCCCCAAAATACTTCTCGAATTCCCAGAAATACCCTCGGACTCCCACAAGCCGATTATAAATCCCCGCTGTGACTTTCCCGCTATATCGCTCGTTAGGATCGCCTCGAGTCACAAGCTACAAATATATCCGCATAATAATGTGGTCTCAACATTTTATCATAAATATTTACATTTATGCCCTCAACGAGCCAAAATTACAAATATACTCTTATACCCTAATCAGGGCCTACATGCATACTAATACACACAGTCATGCATCACATTTATCCAAATAATCATATAAGCATGTTTTTCACATAATCATGCATTTCCACCATTAATTCACATAACTTCCAATTGTGCCCTCCCGGCACACTAATCAAGGCCCTTAAGCCTTATTAGTAATTTTGGGTCGTTACAAAATGCTACCCTGATGAATCCATTCTCCTTAAGCTTCTCGACTTCTTCTTTTAAGGCCTTTGATCTATCTTTGTCGAGCAGCCTCCTTTTTTGTTGAACCGGTGGAAAACTTTTGTCTATATTAAGGACATGGCTAATGACTGTAGGGTCTATTCCAACCATGTCTTTATGCGACCAGGCAAAGACCTCCTGGTTTTTCTTCAAAAATTCCACCAGTTCTTGTTTTGTTGTTGTCTCTAAGTTTTTACCGACTTTCACAAACTTGGCCGGATTTTCTTCATTGAGTTGGACCTCTGCAAGGTCCTCGATGGGTCCTATATCTTCCTCAAAATCCCCAAAGCGAGGATCTAAGTCTCTATCCTCACTTTGGGCAACTCCCTATTTGGTGACATTATCACCTGATTGGGCTTGTACATCAACTGCCATTTGTAACTCTTTTCCGGGAACCTCCCTTTATACACCTTTCTTCGCCTTAGTTATCAAGGAGTTGTAGCACTCCCTTACATCCCGCTGATTTCCCAACATGCGTCCTACCCCTGCGCCTGTTGGGAATTTCATGGCAAGGTGCCATATTGAAGTGACGGCTCGCAGGTCGACCATAATAGGTCTCCCAATTACAGCATTATATGTCGAAGGACAATCAACTACTATGAAAGTAGTGAGTAATGTCCTATTAGTAGGTACAGTACCTGCTGTAACTGGAAACCTAATCGACACAGTTGAGGCAAGCCCTTCGCCAAAAAAACCATAGATGGTTTGGTTGCATGGCTCCAGGTCCTTGATGGACAGCTTCATTCTCTCCAGTGAAGACTTGTATAGGATGTTGACCGAGCTTCCTGTGTCAACCAACACCCTCTTCACCATCATGTTGGCAATTTGCACGTCCATGACCAGTGGACCGGAGTGTGGGAATCGTATGTGCTTGGCATCGTCTTCAGAGAAGGTTGTTAGTCCTTCCTCTGTTCGAGCCTTATTTGGTGCCTGATCCTCCACAATCATCATCTAGATGTCCTGGTCGTGGCGTAGGATTCGAGTGTATCGTTCCCTTGCCTTCCCACTGTCCACTGCAAGGTGTGGTCCGCCGTAGATGGTGAGTAAAGTGCCTGCCACAGGAGCTGGTTGTAAAGGTGGCGAGCGCTGGCGTGCAGGCGCCTGCTCGTTGCCACCTTGAGCTTCTCGCTGAGACCCTCCTGCGGCTCGCACATATCTCCTTAGATGTCCCTGCCTAATCAGGAACTCAATTTCGTCTTTCAACTAGTTGCATTCGTTAGTGTCGTGCCCGTAGTCGTTGTGAAAACGACAGAATTTCGTCATATCTCTCTTAGAGATATCCTTCCTTATAGGTGCGGGTTGCTTATAAGGCACGTTAGAGCTGGTCACCTGGTATACTTCCGCTTGACTTTCGATAAGTGTTGTGTAGTTGGTGAATCTTGGCTCGTATCGATTGCCATTGGGGCGCTTATTGTCAGAAGTTGAGGGCTCATTGCTCACCCGTTTTCCACCATTGCTATCGTTTCCATTCCCGTTGCCCTTGCCGTTGCCATTGGGTTTCTCCGACCCGTTGGCGGCTTTAGCGGGTTCTTCCTTTGGCCCCTTGTCCTTCGTGGGTGATTTCCCTTAATTGGCAATCACGTTCTCGAGCTTGATATATCGATCAGCTCGATCCAAAAACTCCTTGGTGCTTCTTACCCCATTCTTTCTTAGGCTCTTCTAGAGGGGGGAGTGATGCCTAACCCCAGCAGTTAGGGAAATCATCTTGCCTTCTTCACCCACTGTCTTAGCTTCAGTCGCTGCTCGCATAAAGCGCTGGACATACTCCTTCAAGGGCTCTCTCTCCTTCTAGCGTATCTCAACCTGCTGGTTGGCCTCTGTGGGGTGTACGCGACCCGCATAGAATTTTCTGTAAAATTCCTTTACAAACATCTCCCAGGATACTATACTAGCAGGAGGGAACTTAAAGAACCACTCCTGGGCGGTGTCAAACAATGTCGCGGGGAAGATCTTGCAGTGGGCATCTTCTGACACTTTTTGTATATCCATTTGTATCTCAAATTTGTTGACGTGAGATACTGGGTCTCCGTACCCATCAAAGTTTGGCAGTGTCAGCATCTTGAATTTACTGGGGGTTTCAGCCACAGCAATCCTTTGCACAAACGGAGTGCCCCTCCTCCGATCGTACTCGATGTGGGATGTTCGTCCCTTGACCAGCTATTGTACTGCCTGATTTAGAGCATCAATCTGAGCTTGAACCGCTTCTGGGACCGTTGGGGCGACCGGTGCCGGGGGAGTGTACTCATCGTGCCTCTCATGACGGTCGTTGAGTACGTCCCTTAAATCATCATCCCTACGTCTCTGCTCGCTAACTCCTAGCCGATCAAAGACGTTCTGCTGCATGGGTTGCCCCCCAGCGTTATGGCTAGCTGGCCTATTTTCTCTAGGTGGGGGGCTTCTACCTCCACCTCATTCCTCATTCCTCCGACCAGCATTCCCTCTGCCAGAGTCGGCTTCATTATAATCACATCTGTCTCTAAACTGGGGTAGACTACGATGTGACCGACTGTTCACGCTATTTCCTCCTCGGGCTGGAATTTCCCGAGCGTCAGGGGGAGGCCTGCGCTGGTCGTTGGGTCCCCGTGCATTATTATGCCGTGGGGGGCCCCTGACTCGTTGTTCCTTCTGTTGGCAGAAGGACGTTGTTCCCTGCTCGGTGGATTTGGCTCTTCATCCCCCAGGCATCTAGGGTTACGGGGCGATTGCCTAGCCCTATTCTGCCTCTGGCGCTGGGGATTGCCTCGACCAGCTTGAGATGGAGGTTGCTGCTCAGGATCTCGAATTGGGACATCATCCTAAGCCATAGGTGGCTGCTCCAACCTTTGGGGGCAAACTGGCTGGAGCAGAGGACTTGGATTGGGAGCTCACTATGGTGGCACGCTTGGTGGCTGATTCGGCTGAGAGGCCGGCATAGCCTAACTTCGAGCCAATTGAATGGATGCTTCGAGAGCGGCCATGGAATCCCTCTGCCGATGGTCCATGTTCGCCTGCCGCTCACTCAGCTCCTGGCACTGACGTTCAATTTCTCTTTGCTGCAGCGCCATTGTCTCCGCTACGTTCTCTTGATTGGCCAACTCATCTTGCAACGCCCCAAGTGTTGCCCTCAGTGTTTCCGTATCCAACTACTCCTCTTAAAACTCTAAATGTGGTTCATTCTCCGGCACATTTGGAGGAGGAGGTTGAGATGATGCAGCACCAGCGGTCGGTCCAGCTTTCTTAGATGTCTTTGCCATTAGATTTTCTTACAGCTTTTTGATCAATCTCTCAATGAAAGCACCAGAATGTTGACCCTAGATTTGGCCAACGACACGGAGTCAAGAATACGACAAGAAATGAGACAATAACCAAGAGTTTAATCTAATGGTAAAGAATAGACACAGGCGATTTATAGTGGTTCGACCCCAATGAATGGTAATGACCTACGTCCACTTAGTCCTATTATTAATATTGAATCCCAATGACGTGATCAAAGAACTAGGGTTCTTGAGTTTCAAAAACCTTGGGAGAATTACAACAAGACAATGGATAATCGCACTGTATGCTCTCTCTCTTATTATTCAGGAAAAAGATTAAAAGGTCAAAAAGTCCCCTCCTTGAGCTATTTCACACATATGTATAGGCTCAAGGGGGGTTACATGGGCCAATGGGCCTTAACTATCCTTAATATCCATGTATCAAGGCAATAAAGAGGAAATAATCCATGTAGTTATTACAAGATTACAATATTTTAAGGAAATAAATCGAATCATACGACCAGCCTGGTCGTATCTAATCGTCAGGCTTGACGAAGCAATGTGTAGCTGGTCGATAATCAAATAGCACTGCCTTATTTTGACTCTGCCTCGTGTCAACGACGTGTGAAAAATCCTTGCCACGTCATCAGCAGCCGTTTTTGGGTAAACACACACATACACATTATGAGTTGTATCCACTTTTCGACCTCGATATGGTATCTGTTCATCAATTGGAACATGCACAGAAATATGAGTCTCATCTATTACTCCAACACAATTCTAAAATACAAAATAAATGTTTAGATTTTTTTATTGAATATTGAAAGAAAGGAAAAAAAAGTAATTCAAACTTTTGTACCTTAAAAAATGGATAGTATCTTGGATCGAATTGAATTTGTGGATGAGTTACATCAAAGGAAGGTGGAGTAATTAGTTTTTTGGATAGACGACATGCTGCCTTGAAAACCTTCCTAAAATAATGAGATGTGGTTGAGGTGGAGTGCTGAAATTGTTCAGTAACCACACGATGTCATTCATTATGGCCAATCACAAATAAGAACATAGCCACTTGTTCTTCAACAGACAGATATTGTGAGTTCTTCAATAAAAAGGTTTCTTTTAGAACACCACAAAATAGTTTGAAGACATCTTTGTTCATTCTGAATAAATCATAACACCTACTCCAATGGATGTGCAATACTTCCATGACGTATTCACGACCTGAAAGAGCTGAATTTATGCATGGTTGCTTAGAAAGATATAATTGATTATATTCATTGCAAGCAAAATACAACAAAATCTCTCCAAACTCATCATCTAAATCGTCCAGTAAATTATCCTTGTTGAATCGAGCAACGTTTAAAGACATTTTATCCTGAAAGTAGGAAAAATATTTAAATTTTACATTGAATATATAAAAATATATAGAGTCATCCAGTCGATAGCTAAATAAAGTCATCCAGTCAATAGCTAAACAAAGTCATCTAGTCAATAGCTAAAAAAAAGCTAAAGTTAATAGCTAAACAAAGTCATCCAGTCAATAGCTAAACAAACTCATCCAATCAATAGCTAAATAAAGTCATCCAGTCAATAGCTAAACAAAGTCATCCAGTCAATAGTTAAACAAAGTCATCCATTCAATAGCTAAACAAAGTCTAAACTTTCACTTTAAATTCAACAACCAATCTACTTCTATGCTTTGGCATCTTTAGAAACAGTGCTCTAGACACCTCATTATCAAACTTCTCAATAGCTTTTGCATATGCTTCTCCAGTAATTCCATCAATGTGATTAAGAGCTTCAACACTCTCATCCAATAAGTAATGTGATGTAGATGTTGTCATTGATCTCTCTATTAATTTTGTCTTTCGCTTTGCAGTTTCATTATATGTCGCCAGTGCATCTGCCAAAGCTGATGATAACTTTGCTCTTTCTACTTATCGAGAGTTTGAAGTGGTTATTGATTTACCTTTTCTTTTGCTACCATCCTCATCAAAACCACTTTCTTCATTTGTAATGACTCGACTAATGCTAAGACATCGGACCATTAAAAACTACTAAGACATAGCAACTATTTTGAAATACATGCATAAAATACTAGAACTTCATTATAAAATTTCCAAAATTTAGGATCCCATTGTTTAATACATAAAGAAAATATAAAAATTTAATCAATTTTTCAAAGACTAAATGCGGAAAATAAATACATAAATTGAAAAGACTCAAAAATATAAACTTCATCCTCGATCTTTCAGCAGTCCATCCATTAAGTCCATCCCTAATACACATGCCAAAGCTGCCATGAATCTATGCCACCTTCCAAGCTTATTTTCTTGCACAATCTAAAATAAAAGGAATGAGCTTAATGCCCAACAAGAAAAATCTACTAAAACATAACATAAAACATAAGACTAAAAACATATACTATAAAACATATAACGTAAAAATGTATATCATATAAACATAGGACTACAATATTAATGGCTATTAAATCATTACCATAGTATGTGATAAAACCATCTAGGTCCTTAGTCTACTAATCGAGGTAGGTTAGATCACAAAATAGTATATGATAACCCATCTAGGTCTTCTGTCCACTAATCAAGGTAGGGTAAATCATAACTCTAATCTACGATAATGATAAAAAATCTTGGGATTTGATTTGCTATCTAAGCAATTTTAATACCCAAGTGACTATAACATAAAACATATTCATATACATATATAACATATCAACATAGCATTTTGTAACTCCCTAAACTCCAGGGACCGATACAGTGTGCCTTATAAATAGTGTTAAACCCGCTAATCGAGTCATTTGGCCAAAATCGTGTAACTAAGTATGATTAGCAGTTTAGGGATTTAAAATTTTTGTTAAGATATAACGTTTCATTAGAACGTTTACTATAGACATTGGGATCCAAAAAATATAATTTAAAGGTCTATTACAAGAAAATATTTACAACCAACCGATCTAAGCAGCAAAATAGGGTTAAACCCTAGTTCCTCTTTCAACCCTCGGCCATGGCGGTCGAGCAGGCACATATGTACACATCGTCACCTAAGCTCTTCAACTCAAGGATGGTCCAGTTTTCTTTTGCCTTTACCTGCACCACATAGCACCCGTGAGCCGAAGCCCAGCAAGAAAACTCAATATGCTCATGAACCGCAATAACATGTCGTCAAATCATAAGGCGCATGCCTAGCAGATATAGCCCTATTCAAGCAGGCAAATAGGTTCACATAATGATGAATATAAAACATCAACCGATGATCATAATAATCATCCAGGGCTTTTAGCCCCAAATAGAAGAGTGACAGTTGTAATAGTCACTAAGGTGGGCTCCGTTCCCATTAGCCATGTGACGATAGGGTCACCGGGGCTTTGTAGATAAGTGATCATTTCACTAGCTTAAACAAGATAGGTGTTCGATGAACTAGTCACCAATATAACCTACCGCATGACCATAGAGTCTCAACCATGGGATTACGCTCCCTAGCCATGTGACAAAACAGTCACCTAGGCCTTTGGTCCTGGTTCTGAGTAACCAGTCATAGACTAGTCAAGCGCTTATAATTTTCATCAACCATAGGGTCGGTCCAGCATTAATGCTCCTAGAGTCATTCAACGCTGATATCGATTAGATCTAATCTTTTATCGGCTCTGCTTTCATGACGCTTATGCCATTTTCGGCTCTTAGGTCAGTGATACGCGACCAGTGTCGACCCTGACCAGTCAGTGCCATACACAAGTAAGCAATGCTACCAAACATATATCATATGTCAAATATCTGAATATAAGGCATTCAGCATGCTTACTTAAAATTTCTAGCATAATTAGGATCATGCATAAACACAGAGACTTAAGCTCTGAACAATTTCATATTCAATATTCATGGCATGCCCTATTCACATGTTTCTCGTGCATCACATGCATCACATTTAAACATCCAACATGCATCAAGAATAACCATGCATGTCATATACATAGGGTGCAATTTTCTTACCTTAGGTTAGAGCGAGAAATAATAAAAGAACGACCCTTGAGAACGATCAACCTTTTAGTTCCTTAGCGGTCACCTGGTCATAACGAATTGGAATCCATTAATAAAGTAAATCAATAAGAGGTTTACAATCTAAAACCACGTTTTCGGGATCAATCCCGCACTCTCGGGAATCTCAATCTATCCAAACGGGGTAAAGGAGCCCATCCCCGAGCCTTAAAAGTCATCCCGAGCCCTAAAATAGGCTTGCTAGAAAATGGACTAACGCTATAACCCTATTAAATGGTGCTGAGGCGCTATTTCAAGATAGAGAGGCCCAGCTCTCTGCCCTACCTAGCGCTGCTGCGCCAATCACAGACCAGAATCTTTTTGGTTTCCTTCCTTGCGACTTATCCTGAAAAACAACCCTTCAAATCAACCCCAAACATCACCCAAACATGCCACTCAACCCCTAAACTTCATACATATCACAACCTCATCGAAACCCAATCAATCTTACTCAAAAACTTTCATTAATTCTCACAACTTAACACCTCAAAATCCTCAACTGAAAAACCATAAGGAAAAATAGAGTATAGCTTATAGTCATGGATAAAATCTTACCTTAAGTGGGATATAGATCCTCTTCCATGGAAGAATCAAAGTTCTAAGCCTCAAACCTTGATTTCCTAACTTGTTTCTTCAAATTGGCTCTCAAAAATTGAAAGGAAGAAGGAGAGAGGTATAGGTACGGGAGAGAGAGATGAGGATGATGATGATTCTCTGTTTTTACAATTCCACGGCCTTCTAGTGTGATATAATCCCTTGGTCAAATGACCATAATACCCCTAGGTCAATTAAATCCCTCTAAAGACTTCTAAGGGTAAAATCGTCATTTCCCGTCTATTTCGTTAATTATAATTAACAACCTCCAATTCCCGTTATTCTCAATATTCTCAAAAATCAATAATTCATATCCCGTTACCCTTTAATTCCTATCAACGTTCTAATCACCAAATTACCCTGAGACTCACCCCGAGCCCCGAAACTAGCCCTGTTATGACTAGACCAATAACTTGCATTCCATGATCGTCTCATGCCGAATGGCTCGAACTAATCCACATATAATGTGGTATTATTTATAATTCACCCACATGCATGAAAATACACAATCACGCCCTCAATGAGCCAAATTACCAAAATGCCCTTATAATAAAATGTGAACCCATATGCATGCATTTATCATCATATAATAATTTAATTCACATAAACATGCATATAATCATTTAATAACATAAAAAATCAATTATGGACCTCCCAGCCTCCTAATCAAGGTCCTAAACCTTATTAGGAAATTTGGGGCATTACAACTATCCCTTCCTTATAGAAATTTCGTCCTCGAAATTTATCTGACTTGCCTGGAATAAGAATTCTGCACAACTGATTCCAGTTTCCCAGGTCGTTCCCTCGACCTCACTGTTTTTGTAACCTTACCTTGACTCAAGGTATAAATTTGTTCCTCAGAACCTTATTCTTTCTGTCTCGTATCTGGGCTGGTTATTCCTTACAGGATAGCTTAGCCTCAATCTCCAGTTTCTCATAACTCAACTCATGAGTTTCTTTTAATCCATGTCTGCATCATGGAAATACATAATGCATTGTATAGAACTGGCAATACCAAAGATAAAGCCAATCCAAAGTCAACCTGACCATTCCTATCCAGGGCCCAAACTGTCAAAATAATCTAGGGTTCAACTTGCCCTTATCTCCTCGCCCTTTTCCATGGTGATACTTGAAGGAAGATACAATCTTCTACTTGAAACTCCCTGTTCCTGCTTTCCAATTCAGTAAAAATTTCCCATTTACTCTGAGAAGTGAGCATCCTAGCTCTAACCTCTAATAAACTCAATGGTTCCCTGATCCATCTCATGACCCAGATATAACATCTCACCCATCTAATTCTAATGAATGGGTGACAAACATGCTCTACCATACCTTATCCCATAAGGTACTTTTCCAACACTGGATAACTCTCTCTCTGATTAACGTCAGTCTGAGGACAACGAACTATACTGAATCCCATCTATATACTCATCTCCTTCCTTAACCCTTCCATGACCTGGAAGTAATAATAGGTTCTCCATCTGATAAAATAGACCTTGAATTCTCAAGAAGGCATACTATCTCTCTCACAAAGAGATCTGAATACTAATCAGCTGTGTTACTTGTCCTTATAGATAGAAATGAACTCACTTCAAATACTGGTCCATAATGACCCCAAACCAATTCACGCTGACCCACTATCCTGGGCAGCCCAACTGCGAAACCTATCGCAATGTCTCCTTGTTTCCATTATAGAATACTCAAAGGCTACAATGGCCTTACTGATTTCTGATACTCTGCCATGACCTACTAACAGGTTAAGAACTTTACCACGCATTCCATTATGTCCCTCTCCATCTCAGGCCATCACTATAAAGCTTTCATACCCTGTTACATTTCCACGGTGCCTGAATGAAGAGAATAAAAGAGAAGCATGAGATTCATCCAGAATCTCCCAATTAATCCCAGTGTCCATCGGATTCCAAATCCGATCCTTATACCATAATAAATTCATACTTGACGCTGTACAATTCTTAGCTAGTCCAGCTAAGACTTTCCTCTCAATCTTTCCTATCCATGGTTCACTTAATCGTCTTTCCTTTTGATCTTCTCTGAGTTAGTAATCTCAAGCATACAACTGGCCACATGGCCCACCAAAAACTCTACTCTAGCTATGGTCAAATCCTTTAACCAACATGTTGCATAAGTAATCACTTCTCCTGTCACTGAGGTGTCATAACCACCTACTAACTGATTCTGATCTGCAAGAAGTCTCAGGACCCTTTCCCAAGGTACATGTAATTCCCTTACCACCCAAGGAAACTCTTTCCTTCCGAGGCGTTCCTTGACCTTGGAAAATCTTCGTAGAAAATACATCACAATACCATCATCCAAGACGATCACAAATCCCATTCAAATAAACCTTTGAATGCTTTGTCCATCTAATTCATCAAGATAACTCAACATTAGTCAAACTCTCAAATCATAACTCAGCACTCCTAGTGCTCTTATCTGTTATAAAACAATATCTGATTAATCTTCTCCCTGGTCTCTAACTGGTACTAACCAGATTAAAAATCCACTTATGAGAATTCCATCTGACTCAATATCTAAGTCTCGAGTTCTTACAACCCTGCTAAACCTTTCAATACAGTGCCTTAAGTCTGATTCCATCCCTGGCACTAATCCAATCACCAATCTATTCTCTTTATATAAAGGAAACCCTGGCAAGTCCCCTGGAAGCACATCCAGAAACTCACATACTACTCCAGTCTGTCATGACCCCACTAGCACAATCTAAGTGGTATCCACCACACTAGCTAAGAGTTCCATACATCTCTCTGCCGTAAAACTCTAGCTCACAATACAGATATCATAAGCATACAGAATCCATACACTGTGCCAACTGTCTCAAGGCTTCCCACTCTTAAACCTAAGACTTACTATCCTTTCCTTACA
The DNA here is from genome assembly GCF_963169125.1 of Humulus lupulus. Lineage (NCBI taxonomy): Eukaryota > Viridiplantae > Streptophyta > Magnoliopsida > Rosales > Cannabaceae > Humulus > Humulus lupulus. The sequence continues at coordinate 175,390,488 of NC_084794.1, read as the reverse complement.
ATTTAACATTGCCCCACACTCTGCTAACCAATCCAAATCCAGGATCATCTCAAAATCAATCATAACCAACCTTATCATATCAACCAATGAGTCCTTTCCACAATAATTCACCTCATCTCTTAAATCACCAATACAGTATCACTTTTCCATCATAACATAACCATGCAATCTGCATAACAGCTCTATGCTTCTCTAGAAGCATCAAACAAAGAAACAGCATGGCACCAAAACCAATCAGCATAACTAGAAAACTGACCTGCCACCCCTGAGGAGCTAGTCTCAGTCTCAAATTCTGATTGCATCGGAATGAACACTCGAGCTAGAGTCGAGCTTTCCATCCCCTTTTTCTCATCCTCTCTTAGCCTTGGGCAATTCTTCTTGAAATGCCCAACCATTTTACATAAGAAACATGCCTTTGCTCAGCATTCTCCCAGATGATGCCTCTTGCATCGAGTGCACATTGGAGGAATCCTCCAGCTTTCATTCTTGCTCGCTCCAATAAGTGGAGGTACCACTATTTGAGCTTCGTGCTCTCTAACACTCTTCTTTTCATGTCTTATGCTCTCATTAGCAAGAGCTTTCTCTACCACCTGAGCATACACTGGGGCAACTCTAATTCCCCGAGCTATTTCAGGATTCAATCCCTAAATAAACCTTTCCTTCCGAGCTACATCTGTGGGTACCATGTCAAAAGCAAACTTGGCCAACCCATCAAATATGTTAACATACTTGGTTACTAATGCTTTTCCCTGAACGAGATTCACAAACTCATTCATCTTAGCAGTCTTGGCTGCATCACAATAATATTTTTCATTGAGCAACTGCCTTACGCCAAATACCACTTTCCAGAACACATAAATATAAGTTTATTAAAAAAGTATTATAATATCTAATGTAAAAATAAAAGCGGTAAATAATAATGAAAGTTAAAAAAAAAGCGGGCTATGAAATTGTTAAGTGGCAAACTAAAATGAAATGTAGTGTTATACTTTCCTTTTCCCTCTTCCCGTTCTATTCTCTAAACCTAAACCCAAAGCTCTCATTTTTTTTCCTCTAATCTACCCATCTTCTTTTCTTTCCCCATTCTAGATCTGCATTATCACCCTCTACTAAAACAAACCCAGCTGCCTCTGTCCTTTATCTTCCTCTATTTTTACTCATCTCTTTCTCATTTCATTCCGAAGAACTCAGTTGCTATCACTCCTCTCTCTCTGAATCTCACTCTATTCTCTTCACTTTGGGCATGCAACAGAGACGTTGGGCATGGGCGTACCATTCGTGTGACAGTCGTGAGTGACGCCTCTTTCTCGGAGCAACAACCCATGCGAATGGAGACAAATCTCTACAACTTTGAGGAGTTGACTGCCCATCCCGGAGAGGAAAATGACGTCGTTCTACCTCTCCTTCTCTTGCTCAACAGAGACGAATGTCACACCAGTGAGTATTTATTTACTTATTTTATATGTCAATATGAACTTAGTTATTTCTATTTTGGTGCTGCAGTAGTTTTTTTTTAATATGACATTGAATGATTTATTTGGGTTGTGTTATATATACATATATATTTCTATATTGTTATTAAATTAAAAGTACTCTTGCTACAAAAAAAATTCAAAGTGCTCTGATCGAAACATATGTAAAAGACTTAAGCCTTTGTGTCATGTTGAATTTGATATGGTAGTTAAGGTTATTGATGATAAAAAATTTACATTATTATTGAACTTTGATATTGTTGTAGTTAAATGAGGAAAGGTGCTAGTTCTTTGCCATGGGGTGAAGGAGAATAGTCAATTGATTAAGATGAAGCACAATTATAATTATGTTTGTGGCCTTTTATTATTATATGACCAGTGATTTTGAATCTGGGGACTTGATAATATAATTGTTATTTAAAATTTAATAAGGAATGCTATTATACATACACATATATAAATATTACATATACTTTGATGTAGATCATATGACTAATTCTGGTTGTGGGCATGTAATAAGTATGTACTGAAATTTTGATTTAATGCTTTGTGAAATCTAGTCTGACTTGAGAGAAAATAAATGGAAATGTATACATCACGTTGTTTTGTGTTTTTTTTATGTATTTAATAAAAAAAATTATTTATTAATCTAATTATTACTTTGTTCTTTTGTGATGGGCAGTCATGGGGTTGTGGTGGTTCTTTTGTTAAAATGGAGGGAACAAAAAAACAAAAGCAAAAACAAATGGGGCTTTTCTGCAGAGGCACACCAGCGACTCTTTCTTTTTCACTTTGTGTCTTCTATAGGATGTGGAGGCGATGGGGCTTGGGATGATGGCATGTAATGGTTCGTACTACGACAGAGGTATCTCGGTACCTTCCTTTTTCTCGTCTTTCTCTTGCTCACCCTCTCTTTATCTTCTGTAGGTGGCGACAACGACGGGCTCTCGATGATGAGGCTTGGGATGTTGGCAAAGGGATCTCACTACCCTGCCTTCTGTTTCGATACTGGAAGTCTCTTTTTCAATCTCTAAAGTCTTTTGTCAACCCATAGTCTAATTGAAAGGGTAAGTGCTCCATTCTTTTTGTCCTCTGCTATACTTCAATGCCCTAAATGTTGATATTTTTGTATTGTGCAAATGAGGTTCACCATTGTTTTCAATTTACTTTTGGTAACAGTCCTAGCTAAATTATTTTTATTTTTCTTCTGAAATTCTTTTTTGAGAAACTGTTTCACAGTACAGATTGAAGATAAAAACTGAAAGCTTTTGTGATAGTTTACTATGTACAGATTTAGGATCTATTAGTTTAAGTTTTCAGGTCTTTGTCTCTTGTGAGCTGTGATTTGCTACTAATTGCTTGTTTTATCTCTGTTGAGTATCATATAACTAGCTGCATATCTCTTCATTCATTGAGCAAAATCTCATCTTATTTATCTTATGATAAAACTCTATATGCAGGTTCTTAAAAGCTTGAGAAACTGGTCTACCTGTGTTGTCTTCTTATGGTAATTATAATATTTACTTCAATTATTTATCTTTTCTTGTTTTTTCTACTCCACATTTGGCCTAATGTTTCTATTATATTTTTATTGTTATATATTGCCAAGGGAGCCTAGATTTAAGATGCTTGCAAGTTGAAAGTTCTTGTCATATATTAGACCATATTTTTCCTCATTTATTGTGTTTAGTTTTAATATTTGATTATAGATGCTTGCCTTATATTGAGCTCTAATTTCATAAAATAAGAGAACTTCACTGGTTCTATAGCAGGATTTTACATGACCTTTCTGCATCTTCTTTGCCATGCCACTTAGTCTCAAATTTTGGGTTTGTTGAAATGGTTGTAGTTGAAATTTCATTTTTTATGATTACCAACTTAATTATTCAAATTAAATAATTAATTGCCGAACTGTTACAGAAATATTTAAACGGACACAGAGACTGTTTGAACAGAAACTAGATATGTTTAAACAGTTTATCACCAGGAGATAAAAACGAACATAAGGTAAAGAACACACGAAATTATACGTGGTATTAGCAATCTTTGCAGATTGCTACTAGTCCACGGGGCCACGCCCAGAGAATGAAATTTATTAGAAGAATATCTAAACGATTACAAAACCAAATTGACTTATACAAATAAAGACTCCCTCTTGAATTTGTAGCAACTGTTGTAATCTAAACTCCTAATCAAATTTCTGAAGTGCTAAGATCTTGAACTCCCTTCAAATCATAACACTTGCACTTTTCCTCCCGAAAAGTGACTCACAAACAAGACTTCTCCTGAAGCTTGATGAACAATGTCCAAGTGTGTTCAACCTGCACAATTAACACAAAGAAAACAATACAAAAGTACACTGTAATAAACCACTAAGAACTTGCTGGACTCAAGTTCTTCACATAATAAAAAGTCTCTCTAAAACTTGAAAAATATTTGGAAAAGAATACACCAAGAGAGATAATAAAAAACCAACGACCTAAGGATGATTATATACTTTTTAGAATCCCTTTAGGTCGTGGAAAACAAATCAGAAACCAATCAACCAATAAATGGAAAATCTTCCAAAACAGGAAAGTCAGAATCTGTTCAAACAGACTGGCAATCCGTTCAAACAGATTCATTGAACCTGGACAGTTTTTAAACCCAGTTTCCCTAAATAAATAAGGAAACAATATATACATTATCTCTGCAAGCTGTACACGATTTCTGGACAAACAAATCAGATCAAAAAAAAAAAATAAATACCAATAATTTCCATTTCAAGAAAAGATATTATTTTATAGGAAATTATATATTTATTTTATTAACATATATATAATAATCTGATTATAGAAAACATATCATAAACAAAATAGGAAACTACCTGTAACGCCCTGGATAACCAAGACCGTTACACTGTGTGTTTTAAAATAGTGCAAGACTTGCTAATCAAGTCATTTAAACAAAGCGTGAATTCAACATCATTAACAGATTAAGAATAAAAGATTTTGGTCACAAACAGGCTGTTTTCATTTAAAAATGACGGTTTAATACACAAAAACTTGAAACAGGGTTTAGATGACTTAATTACAGCAAATTTCTAGAGTCACAAATAATTCAGGCCACTCTAATGGCAAAAGACACATTTTAGGTTTCCGTCCCTGTACAATCCCTCGACCGTGGCGGCCGAGCAGCTGACAATGTACACCTCGCCCCCAGAGCTCTCCAACTCATGGTTAACTCAGCCTACCCTTGCTTTTACCTGCACCACGTAGCACCCGTGAGCCAAGGCCCAGCAAGAAAGCATAATAACATAGCAAAATCAGCAACACTTATCAAATATTTCACAAAGCTCAACCAAGAATTCAATATTTCATAACATTCATCCAAATAGTGATAACAGTTGTCATCTAGACAGTCAACCAACTATATCCATAACACAATATTCACATGTATAATCAGTAAGTTATCATATCCATCAAATAACATTCAGGGTTGGCGCCCTTAGTCGCACCCTCTATTTAACACACTGTCTTCGGCTCATTAGGGCCGCCCCCAGTGTAATACTCACTGACTCAGGCCAACTTAACCGAGCTCAGTGACAAATAAGCTGCCTCAGCTCCCAGTGGCCGAGCTGCGCCCCAGTGCGCAATAGTGATTCCGACACCCTTAGGCCGGTAATCGCGTGTCCCATGGCATAATAACACCATCTCATGACATGATATACAAATGTAGGGAGCTCTTAGTCCCATCGTGTCCACCTGGTTAATCACATTCACATAACAATGCATACAAACATAGGGAACACTTAGTCCCAACCTAGCCACATAATCAGGTGCAGCTTTCTTACCTTTGGCTTTCAAACGAGCTAGTTATAAGCGATGTTCCTTGAGCGCGATCCGATCCCCGAGCCCTAGCTTAGCACCTAGTCACAACCAAGATAAAGGTTACCATTAACAATCTTAAATGAGCTTCTAAACCAAGTTCTAGTCCTCGGAACATTGAACTTCGCCAAATATGGTAAAAGACTCAACCCCGAGCACCCTAGGTTAAATTCCCAAGCCTAAATTCTCAAAATCCCAAAATCCCTTAAGCGCCGCGGCATGGCCCCTGACAGAACCCTCCATGGGCACAAAAACAGGTAAGGGCCGCGGCATTGCTTGGACCATGCCGCGGCCCGCCCTCCTTCCTCAGCATGCCACAACATCGAAGGGCCGCGGCTCACCAAGAACCATGCCGCGGCCCGTCCCTTCGAACCCAGAAAAAACCACCATTTTCAATCTCTAAACCTCACCTAAAACCATCCTAAAGCCCCCAACTCAAAACCAATTAATAATAACAACATTATAATGATTTAAACAACACAACCCAACCAAAAATCCAGCCTAAGACTCACCAAAATCCCAACTCCAACTTCTGAAATTTCAAACCCACAAACTCAAAACCAGCCATGAAAACTCTCAAATTCAACCATCAAACTTCAAATTAATCCTTACCTCAGCTGTAGAATCGTTCTAGCATCCAACCAGCTTCAAGCCCTTCAACTCCTCAGGTTCATATCCCTTTATTCCATCCAAAACTCAAACTTAAAAACTATCTCATTAAAACCCAGAAATTCACATCAAAAAACCTTAAAACTTACCTCAATTGACTGGCTTAATTCTGCTAGTTCTTCAAGCTTCACCAAAGTTCCTAGCCCCAAGCTCCATCCTGAGCTTGCTCTAGAATTCCAGCTCCAAAACCCACAAGAAATGGTGAAGAGATGCCCCAGCCGAATGAGAGAGAGTGAGATATCTAAGTGTTCTGTTTTCCTTTCTTTCCTTCTTCTTTTCTTTTCCTTAAGTTTCTAAGTTTATCTACAACCTCCACTAACATCAAAAAGCAGAACATAGCCTAACCTTAAGTAAGCCAAATGACCACCTTGCCCTCCCAATAATAACTAAACCTTTAAACATTCTAAGGGCATTTTAGTCATTGCTCCCGATTCCCACTAATTCCTCAAGTGTCTTAAATATTTACCACTTAATTCCCGATACCTAACTAATCTCCAAATATATTCCTCGATGTTAAAAATAGACTCCAATATGCTCACTGAATTCCCGTTTATACCCCTAGGCTCACCCCGAGCCGGGTATAAATCCCCGCCATGACTTTTTCGCTAATTTGCTCACCAGGATCGTCTCAAGTCGTAGATCACAGATATATCCACATAATAATGTGGTCTCAAATTTAGCTTACCAATATATACGCAAGTATGCAATTACGCTCTCAATGAGCCAAACTACCATATTACCCTCACAACAGAGTATATAGCCCCATGCATGCCTTTATCATCATATAATAATATGACCCACATAATCATGCATATAATCATATAATAGCACAATAAATCAATTATGGCCCTCCCGGCCTCCAAATCAAGGTCCTAAACCTTATTAGGGAATTTGGGTCGTTACACTACCCATTTCAAAAATTAGAAAACATTTCACAACAAAACAGAAAACTACCCATTTCGAAAATACCACACAATATATTTCGAAAATACATTTCATAATTAATTTTGTCAATTTTATCAAATATGCCAATAAAAGATTTTACAGTAGTGTCTTTTGTAGGGTTACGTATATTCTTCCCATGCCATATATGATATCATGGTTTGTTTGGATTGAGTCATGTTTCTTTCTTGTTCATTTTATTTGGTTGTTAGTTGTATTATTGTTTTGCATTAGTGACCCATATTCACATTTCTTTCAAAAATAGCTCTGAAAATATATGTTATATCAGCTCCAAAAATTAATGGGTTATATTTATATATATTTTCTTGTTTATCTATTTATCTTTGACGTATATTAAATAACATATAACAATTGCACATGGTTGCCACAACTACTATATTGCATTGTACTTTAACTTTCTGTTATGTAGTTAACCCTTGATTTCTCCTTTTATGTTCTGCATAATTTTCTGTTTTTTTTTTACTAATGTAATTTGTACATTTGTTATGTGTGGAATTGTGGTAGCTGAACCACAATATTGGATCCAAGGGTTCTTTTTTGGGGATTGGTTTCTTGGTTATTTATCTAATTGTCTTTGTTTTATGGTTATTGTTTTTGTTCTATTATATGTTTTGCTCTTCTTTTTTTTAGTTTGAGTTTCTATCAGCATTTTATATAGCATCATAAAAGTAACCCCTTGTTGCTACACTCTTAATAAATCTATAGTTTCATCTTACTAAACAAATGTCTACTTGAAATTACTCCTCATATATTAGATAATAACAATAAAATATTTCTTTGTTTATTTTGGAGATGTGACAAGCGAAATAGAAAAGGATACTTAATTTTGAAGGCTTTGTGTTGGGCAGCTGTAGAATATTTTGTGTTGAAAGTAGTAGAATATGTTGAATATTTAAGACTACTTGAATACTTAAAGAACATTTTGTTGTTGATGACAGTGTTGAATGTTTTAAACTAAATTTGTGGATTGTTAATACAATGTTGAATGTTTTAAACTAATTTGTGGATTGTTAATACAATGTTGAATGTTTTTATTTTTTGTTATTTGAAAATCAAGTTCATTTGATGATTCTAGTATATATTAGAAAGCTAATTTTAATTATATAAATAAAAATATAATAGAATAAATTAGTGTTATATAAATGAATATATAATGAAAATTTAAACTTATCTAAATATTAAAATAATACGAAAAATGTGTTATAATATCTATTACAATAACACTTTTTATAAGTAAAGAATTTTGTTATGCAAACTTCATTATATAACACAAAAAATGTGTTATACTAAAGTGTTGTATAACACAAATTTATAAGTATTGAAATGTGTTATATAATCGACTATAAATAATATAATTAAACACTTATCTATTTATTAAAATAACACAGAAAGTGTGTTATCGTTGATAGTATAATAACACATCTGTATAACAATGATAAAGTGCTATGTAAAGTACCCTGACCTACGATAACAGTCCTAACACATCAAAAAGTGCTATGATATGTTTTGATAACACATTTTTGGTGTTATTAAAAGCATTTTTTTCTTGTAGTGTAAACTCTTTCCAATCCATCACAGTTGTGTCTCGTGTTTGGGATACTACTTCCCACCACGTCAAGGCATCATCCCGCAATACAAATGTCCACAAGCCACCTTATCGTGACCTACCAGCCCCATACTATCCATAATGGAACTGATCATGCCCATCCATTGCTCAGCTCTGAATGGATCTAGGCCTCCCACGAAGACTGGAGGGTAATACTCTTGGAATCTTCCACAGAGAAACTCTCATCTACTCTTAACCCTAGGTTGAGCCAAAGTTGATGCCACTCCTGGCATAACCAAGGAAGAAGTGTTTCCCGACAGGTTCTGCTGTTGCTTCAGACACCTGATCTCTTCCTCGTGCCTCTACAATCTTGATTGCAAATCTGTGAACATCTGCTGAAAATTCATAGGAGCACATGAGGAACTAATACCCTGGCTGTAACTCCCAGCCTCTGTATAACCACCACCAGGCTTCATTATCTGCCTTGAATATAAACATGCTGTTTGAATCTGCAGTCAATAGCTTGACCCAATAATCATGATGAGCATATCAAGAGCTTTCCCCACGGGAACAATCTTATCACACTATAATCGCAAACCACTGCAGTGCTAAAAACATTCCCATAGCATTCATACATCAATCATAATCCATGCTCTTCCAACATTCATACCATGCCTCCAACTTCAGCATGCAAATATCACAATTATATATGTTCATAGAGCAGGTAATCATATGATCATATTCATATATATATTCACAGAGCACATAATCATATAGTCAAGAGCCAGGCTCTATCAAAATCTCATACTCCCTAATATAACGTGCAGGTAAAGCATTTACATTCTATTTAAGCAGTTAAGCACATAACTACAAAAATAGTTACCATTCCCTGAGTGAAGCTATCTTCAATGATGAGTGTACATGCCCAGCTTGTCTTCCGGAACCATAAACCTTGGCTTGCTCTAATACCAAGTTGTAACGCCCAAAACTCTAGGGACCGTTACGGTGTGCCTTATAAACAGTGCTAAACTCGCTAATCGAGTCATTTGGCCAAAATCGTGTAACTAAGTATGATTAGCGGTTTAGGGATTTAAAATTTTGGTTAAGATATAACGTTTCATTAGAACATTTACTGTATACATTGGGATCCCAAAAATATAATTTAAAGGTCTATTACAAGAAAATATTTACAACCAGCCGATCTAAGCAGCAAAACAGGGTTAAACCCTAGTTCCTCTTTCAACCCTCGGCCGTGGCGGTTGAGCAGCCGCATATGTACACATCGTCACCTAAGCTCTTTAACTCAAGGATGGTCCAGCTTTCTCTTGCCTTTACCTACACCACATAGCACCCGTGAGCCGAAGCCCAGCAAGAAAACTCAATATGCTCATGAACTGCAATAACATGTCATCAAATCATAAGGCGCATGCCTAGCAGATATAGCCCTATTCAAGCAGGCAAATAGGTTCATGTAATGATGAATATAAAGCATCAACCGATGATCATAATAATCATCCAAGCATTTTAGCCCCAAATAGAAGAGTGACAGTTGTAATAGTCACTAAGGTGGGTTCCGTTCCCATTAGCCATGTGACGATAGGGTCACTGGGGCTTTGTAGATAAGTGATCATTTCACTAGCTTAAACAAGGTAAGTGTTCGATGAACTAGTAACCAATATAACCTACCGCATGACCATAGAGTCATAACCATGGGAGTCTGCTCCCTAACCATGTGACAAAACAATCACCTATGCCTTTGGCCCTGGCTTTGAGTAACCAGTCATAGACTAGTCAAGCGCTTATAATTTTCATCGACCTTAGGGTCGGTCCAACATTAATGCTCCTAGAGTCATTCAACGTTGATATCAATTAGATCTAATCTTTTATCGGCTCTGCATTCATGACGCTTATGCTGGTTAAGGCTCTTAGGTCAGTGATATGCGACCAGTGTCAACCCTGACTAGTCAGCGCCATAAACAAGTAAGCAATGCTACCAAACATATATCATATGTCAAATATCCGAATATAAGGCATTCAACATGTTTACTTAACAATTGCTAGCATAATTAGGAGCATGCATAAACACAGAGACTCAAGCTCTGAACAATCTCATATTCAATATTCATGGCATGCCCTATTCACATGTTTCTCATGCATCACATTTAAACATCCAACATGCATCAAGAATAACCATGCATGTCATATACATAGGGTAAAGTTTTCTTACCTCGAGTTCGAGCGAGAAATAATAAAAGAATGACCCTTGAGAACAATCAACAGTTTAGTTCCTTAGCGGTTACCTAGTCATAACCAATTGGAATCCATTAATAAAGTAAGTCAATAAGAGGTTCACAATCTAAAACCACGCTTTCAGGATCAATCCCGCACTATTGGGAATCTCAATCTACCCAAAGGGGGTAAAGGAACCCATCCCTAAGCCTTAAAAGTTATCCCGAGCCCTAAAATAGGCTTGCTGGAAAATGGACCAGCGCTGAGGCGCTATTTCAAGTTAGAGAGGCCCAGCTCTCTGCCCTACCTAGCGCTGCTGCGCCAATCACATACCAGAATCTTTCTGGTTTCCTTCCTTGCGACTTCTCCTAAAAAACAACCCTTCAAACCAGCCCCAAACATCACCCAAACATGCCACTCAATCCCTAAACTTCATACATATCACAACCTCATCAAAACCCAATCAATCTTACTCAAAAACTTTCATTAATTCTCACAATTTAACACCTCGAAATGCTCAACTGAAAAACCATAAGGAAAAACAGAGTATAACTTATATTCATGGATAAAATCTTACCTCAAGTGGGATTTAGATCCTCTTCAATGGAAGAATCAAAGTTCTAAGCCTCAAACCTTGATTTCCTAACTTGTTTCTTCAAATTGGCTCTCAAAAATTGAAAGGAAGAAGGAGAGAGGTATAGGTACGGGAGAGAGAGATGAGGATGATGATGATTCTCTGTTTTTACAATTCCACGGCCTTCTAGTGTGATATAATCCCTTGGTCAAATGACCATAATACCCCTAGGTCAATTAAATCCTTCTAGAGACTTCTAAGGGTAAAACTGTCATTTGCCGCCTATTTCCTTAATAATAATTAACAACCTCCAATCCTGTTATTCTCAATATTCTCAAAAACCAATAATTCATATCCCGCTACCCTTTCATTCCCGGCAACGTTCTAATCACCAAATTACACCGAGACTCACCCTGAGCCCCGAGACTAGCCCCGTTATGACTAGACTAATAACTTGCATTCCATGATTGTCTTATGCTGAATGGCTCGAACCAATCCACATATAATGCGGTATTATTTATAATTCACCCACATGCATGAAAATACATAATCACGCCCTTAACGGGCCAAATTACCAAAATGCCCTTATAATAAAATGTGAACCCATATGCATTCATTTATCATCATATAATAATATAATTCACATAAACATGCATATAATCATTTAATAACATAATAAATCAATTATAGACCTCCCAGTCTCCTAATAAAGGTCCTAAACCTTATTAGGAAATTTGGGGCATTACACATATCATAACACATATAATCTAACCTATTTTCCTTACCAAAAACCGGGATATTGGAGACAAGAATGAGATTGGAAAACTCCTAAAACCAAACAGTAAGAGTTATAAGTTTCTAAAGAAATGGAGATGAAAAGGATATCTAAACCATCAAGATAGAAACTTACCAAAAAAACCTTAAGTTTCAAGAACTTAAACACCTAACCAAAAGCCATAAAAATCAAGTTAGGATCTAAAAGAAAATGAAAGATAATAAAAGAACTATAGGGAACTAAATCTGAGGATAATAATACCTTGAAAGGCTAGAACTTCGATCTACATCTCAATACCAAAATATCACTCTATCTTACTTCCCTAGTGTTTAGAAAAGCTTAGATTGGAAAGTTTTAAATCCCAAAACCCTAGTGTGTTCTCTCTAGAATAAATTTAGCAGCTTGGAGCCTCTGAAGAATGCTTGAATAATGAATGAAATGGCTGAGTACTAAGTCTTATTTATAGAGTTCAAGGAGTGAAACTATCTCATTTTAAAAAGAATAAATAAATGAATATAAATTGAATAAATTTGAATTTTTGGTTCAACAGATGCCCAGAACTCAATCAAAAATGTTCAGGAGCAAATCTAAGTTGTTGAGGGTTGTTTTAAGCTCGGATTCCACGGATTTTCAAACTACACTGAAGGAGCTGATATATCACCCCTTATAGGCGATATATGGCCTCCCCCTTAGTCCCAAGTCGCTGTGTTTTCATTATTGCGAAGTCAACGTGTTTTCTGTATCACCCATAGGCGACTCTGCGATATATCAACATACACTAATATTTTAAACACGTTTTTGCACACTTTTAGCATATTTAAAGTTTGTTAAAACAACTTTGACTTAGAAAAACGTGATCCTAATAGCCGCTGGAAGGTTCTAAAGCTTCTAGATCTATCTTTTATTAATTTATTCATCTAAAATCCCTAAATCCTTAAATAAACATGCATGTGACAAGTGTCACGCTCTTAATTATTCTATCTAAACCTTATGTTATAAAAAATAATATTTCTAAGACCAGCTATATTATCAAACCTTATGTTAAAATTAATATTTCTAAACTATAGGTTAAACTTATAAAATTCATAATTATTTCTATGAGTTTCCAACTAAATCCCGGCTTGAACCAATAACCACGAAAATTAAAATACTACAAGCTACTACTACTACTACTACTTAAAAGAATTTACTTACCAAACAACATCGAATACCATGCTCGAATGTCTTCCTCCAACTCCCATGCTGCCTCCCATTTTGAACTATTACTCCATAGGACCTTGACTATTGGAATACTCTTAGTGTAACGACCCAAATTTACTAATAGTGCTTAAGGGCCTTGATTAGTGTGCCGGGAGGGCATAATTGGAATATATGTGATTTAATGATTTAAATCATGTTATATGACTATTTTAATACTTGAGATGCATGACTATATGTATTAGTATGCATGTAGGCCCTGATTAGGTTAGAATGGGCATAATTGTAATTTTGGCCCGTTGCGGGCATAACTGTATATATATGCGATGATTGTTAAGACCACATTATTGTGTGGATATATCTATGATCTGTGACTCGAGACGATCCTAGTGAGCAGATTAGCGAAAAAGTCACGGCGGGGATTTATACCCGGCTCGGGGCGAGCCTGGGGGTATAAATGGGAATTTAGAGAATATATTGAGGTTAACTTTGATAATGAGGAATATAATTGGTGATTAATTAGGTATCGAGAAGTAAGCGGAAAATGTTAGAGACATTCGAGGAATTAGCGGGAATTGGGTAAAATGACTAAAATGCCCCTAAGTGGATTAAAGGATTTAGAATTAAAAGGGAGGGTATTATGGTCATTTTGCTTTTTAGAGATAGGTATTACTCAGGCTTTATGCTCAGTGGAGGTTGTAGAATGCAATAGAAGTTTGAAAAGAAAGAAAAGAAGGAGAGAAAAGATAGAGAAAGAAGGGAAGGAAGGCAAGGTCGGTTTGGGCATTTTTCCACCATTTTCTTGAGGGTTCTTGGAGAAAAATTCAGAGGAGGGCTAGTTCAAGCTGAACCTGAGTTAGGCTTGAAGATTTGGCAAGGGTTTAGCAAGGATAAGCCATTTAGTTGAGGTAAGACTTTGAAGTTTCTTCAGTTTTGGTTTTGATTTTTAACTAAGGTATCTAAGCTGAATTGATGGGGAATTCTAGGGAAGTTGGATCCAAGGATTGAGGAAGAGCAAGCTAAGGAGGTCTAGAGGCAACTTAAGGTCGAATTTCCATCAAAGGTATAAAATTCTGAGCTTTAAACTTTGAAGGTTTGATTGTCTTTGCTGAGTTTCTGAAGTCTATGAGCAACTATGGTGAATTTTGAGATTAGGGATGCATGTGATTGGGTTTTGAGTATTTGGGATGCTTGGGATGAGTGGAGTGTGTTAATAAGCTTGTTTTTAAGTTTGGTGAAGGTTTGGAGAAGTTTTGGTTAAGTTTGGCTCGGGGAAATCGCAGGAAGGGAAAATGTGGTGTTGGTTGTCTGTGACTAGCGCTACAGCGCTAGCCTATGGGCATTGTAGCGCTAGGCCATGATTTCTGGGGGATTTTGGTTCTACTTGTAGCGCTGTAGTGCCCTCCTTAGAGCGTTGTAGCGCTGCCCTGTTTCCAGAAAGGGATTTTAGGGTTATTTACAAGGGTTTTTGACCAAGGGTTCGGGGTTCGATTCCACCACCCTGCTTGGTGGAATTAGGACTTCCCGAGGGCTCAGGATTAGTCCCGAGGCTAGGTTATGGACTTGAGGGTTGGTGATGACTTTGTTCTATGATTGTGATTAGGTTCGCACTAGGGCTCGGGAAGGATCGTGCTTGAGAATCTCATTGAGCAGAACTAGCAAATTCAAAGGTAAGAAAACTGCACCCGGTTATATGTTTGTGATGGGACTAAAAGCTCTTGATATCTGTACAATGTCAATGATGGTATTATGCCATGGGACATGTGAAAGCGGCCTAATGGTGCCGTACACAATATTTGCTCACAGGGCGCGGCTTGGCCACTAGTAGTCGAGGACAGCTTAATATTCATTGAGCTCAGTTTAAGTGGGTCGGAGTCAGTGGGATAATGGAGGGTGCGGCCTGAGGGCGTTAACCCTAGTTATCATTTGTGATATGGTGTATGATATGAATTGATATGTTTAGTACATTGAATACTTGGTTATTCTGACTTTTAATATGATTGAGAACATGTCTATGCAATATGAAATATTGGATTGTCTGTTGATTGCTTATTCTCTGTTGTTGTGTTTTCTTGCTGGGCCTTGGCTCACGGGTGCTACGTGGTGCAGGTAAAGGCAAAGGAAAGTTAGACCAGTCCTGAGATGGAGAGCTACGAGGCTGAATGTACATAGCCAGCTGTTCGGTCGCCTTGGCCGAGGAGTGGATCAGGACAGGGATCGCTGAACTGTTTATTTTGCCTTAGTATGGCTAATATTGTATTTAGATCGTGAATCTTTTGTAAACGGTTTTAATTCCATTGTTTTTGGGATCCCGTGTAAACAGGAAGTGACAATTAAAAGAAATGCGACTTTTAAGACCAAAATCTTTTAACCCTAGTACCATTATAGTTTCAGTAACACGTTTTTAACTAAATGACTTGATTAACAAGTCTAGCACTCTTATAACACACAGTGTAACGGTCTTGACTATCCAGGGCATTACAACTTGGTATCAAAGCGTCCTAGGTTTATGGGTTCCTGAAGACTTGCTGGATATGTACATTCGCCACGAGAGACAAGCTCGACTCAGGGTTTGGTAAATTGTGTATACATGATTATGTGCTTAAATGATTTGAATGAGATATGACCGTTGATATCTGTTTGATGAATGGGGAACATGAGATACTGATAAGGCCTGGCCCTTGACTATTGCATGATGTTATTGAGGCGTGCTTATCAGCACTGCTATGCATGTGAATGAATATCTGGATAAATTGTTATAAACTGATTGCTTGTGAATGATTGGAGTTCCAGTGATGGATCATGAAAGGATTATTACCCTGTGATCATAGCCTGATTGTCGAGTCGTTGATTGCAGATTGACTTGGGTAATTATCATCCAAGAAAATCCACGTGACTAGCCGGCAGGTCTGGGGCTAGAGATGATGATCAGGGCCAGATCCCTCCACCAGTCCCTGAGAACTGGCAGCAACTGATGGCAGATATGCAGGCTCTGAGAAGCTTGGCATCCGCATAACTCTTTTGTCGACTCTGAGCAGCGAGCATACGCTTTCTAATCAGCTCCACTGTGTCTTGAGCCTCTTTAACAGCTTTGGGTACAAGAAGTTGTCTTTATCCTACCTCGTCCCAATGTAACGGCGATCGAAACTTCCTTCCATAAAGTAACTCATAGGTTGCCATACCGATTGTTGCCTGGTAGCTATTGTTGTAGGATAATTCTATAAGTGGCAAATACTTAGTCCTCGATCCTCCAAAGTCTAGTACACAAGCGCACAACATATCTTCTAAAATTTTTATGGTACGCTCAGACTGACCGTCGGTCTGGGGATGAAATTTCGTAGTAAGACTTAACTTGGTACCCATGGTTTGCTGCAAGCTTCCCCAAAATCTCGATGTAAACACCGATCCTCTATCAAATACTATTGTAACGCCCTGGTTACTCCAAGACCGTTACATGGAAACTTTAAATAGTGCTTAACTCACAAAATGAGTCATTAGGTTATAAACGTGCATCTAGGTGTCATTAATAGGCCAGGGTAAAAATTTTGGTCAAAAGGAATGGATATATTTTACTTAAAACATTAAACTGTACATGGGCCCATAAAAACGTTTACAACTTATTTACAATCCAAAATGGTCATTACAGTATAAAAATTACAACCCACCGACCTAAGTGGCAAAATATAGGGTTAACCCCTAGTTCCCCTGAGAAACACCTTGGCCGTGGTGGTCAAGTGGCCGCATATGTACAGATCACCACCTAAGCTCTCCACTCAAGGCTGGGTGATCATTTCTTTCCCTTTACCTACACCACATAGCACCTATGAGCCAAGACTCAGTAAGAAAACTTATTACTGCGTGTATACAACATCAATAAATGATTCTGATAATCATATTGGGGCTTGCGGCCCAATCAGATAAGTGAATATCAATTATGATTCTGGTAATCATGCTGGGGCTTGCAGTGCAATTAGACAAGTGAATATCAATAATGATTCTGGTAATCATGTTGGGGCTAGCAGCCCAATCAGATAAGTGAATATCAATAATGATTCTGGTAATCATGTTGGGGCTTGCAGCCCAATCAGATAAGTGAATATCAATATGATTCTGGTAATCATGCTGGGGCTTGCAACCCAATCAGATAAGTGAATATCAATAATGATTATGGTAATCATGCTAGGGCTTGCAGCCTGATCAGATAAGTGACTAATGAGTCACGAACTTGGGCTCCGCACCCTAAGCCATGTTACATTACAGTCACCTAATCATTTTGGCTCCGACTCCAAGTAACTAGCCTTTAGACTAGACAAGCGCTTTTGTTTTCATCGAACTTGAGGCCGGTCAAGCATTTTATGCTTATGTCGATTATATCTAATATTTTTGTCATGCGTTAAGCACGATAATACTGTTCTTGACTCATTAGCCAATACCATACGACCAGTGCTCAATACTACTACTGAACTTGACTAATAAGTCACACCCTCACAATCAATACTGACACCATTGCCATTTCTGACTAATAAGTCAGTACCATTCACAAATAAGCAAGACTACTAAGCATTTACAATGCAATCAATATCCACATATAGAGCACTCAACATGCCTCATCAATAACCATGCATGTCAGATACTGGGTGCAGTTTTCTTACCTCTGGTTCAAGCGTGAAATAATAAAAGAATGACCCTTGAGAACAATCAATCCTTTGATCCCTTAACGGTCACCTAGTCATAACCAAATGTGAAATCCCATTAATAAAATAATTTATAAAAGGTTCATGATCTAAACCTCGCTCTCGGGACCTCGAATTCTACTAACACGGTTAGTAGATTCGATCCCGAGCCTTAAGAATTGAAACCCTAAGCCTAAACCCTTGAAAACTACTCCCTGGCACAAAAAGAAAGGCGGGTCGCGACTTTCCCTATTGAGTCGCGGCGCGCCCCCAAGTCAGAGAGCAATCTTCCTAGGGTACCAGGGGCGGGCTGCGACTTGCTTGGGCCAAGTCATGACTTGACCCCACGAACACAGCCCCCCTGCCATTCTCTCTATTAAAACCAGCAAAAAACCTTCACCAATCAACCCAGAAATCACACTTAAGCATTACCACAACTTATCCAACACCCAACCAACCAAACCTAAGCTTTAAACCATTTCAAACCTCATTAAATTCCCATTTATTCAGTCCAAAATATCAACTAAAAACTAGCTTAAAAACAGAGCAAAAACCAGGAAAAAAACTATGGT
The DNA here is from genome assembly GCF_963169125.1 of Humulus lupulus. NCBI lineage: Eukaryota > Viridiplantae > Streptophyta > Magnoliopsida > Rosales > Cannabaceae > Humulus > Humulus lupulus. The sequence continues at coordinate 175,371,952 of NC_084794.1, read as the reverse complement.
TGAAACCTTACCTTAAACACAGGTTTGAATCCCCTTTAATGGCTGAAAACTAGCCTAGAATCTCAAGCTTTGATTCCCAAGTTTGAACCCTCAATCTTACTTCAAAAATCCAAAGGAAGAAAAGAGGAAAGAGGATCATGGAGGAGGAAGAATGAGCACTCTGTTTTCAGCCTACCTCTTTCTATAACCTTCTAATTTTAACATATAACCCGTGGTCAAAAGACCAAAATGCCCTTAAGCCTAATTTAACTTCTTAACAGCCCCTAAGGGCAAAACCGTCATTTCCCGTCTAATCCCGTTAATTATAATTAACGTCCTCCAATTCCCGTTATTCCCAATATTCTCAAATAGTTAATAAAGCATATCCCATTACCTTCTTATTCCCGGTAATGTACTAATCATCAAATTACCCCGAGACTCACCTCGAGCCCGATAAATAACCCCGTTATGACCAAACAACTAACTTGCATTCTAAGATCGTCTCATGCCGAATATCTTGAACATATCCACATATTAATGTGGCCTCATCCATACATTACCAACATGCATGAAAGTATACAAATATGCCCTCAACAGGCCAAATTACCAAAATACCCTTACAATGAAAAGTGGACTCACATGCATGCATTTATCATCATATAATAATATAACTCACATAATCATGCATATAATCATTTAATTGCATAATAAATCAATTGTGGCCCTCATGGCCCCCTAATCTAGGGAATTTAGGTCATTACAACTATCCCCTCCATGTAGAAATTTTGTCCTCGAAATTTACCTGAACAGCTCGGGATACTGATTCTACATATCTGACTCCAGCTCCCAGGTCACTTCCTCGACCTTGTTGTTCCTCCATAATACCTTAACCAAAGGTATCATTTTATTCCTGAGGACCTTATCATTTCTGTCTAGTATCTAGACTAGTTGTTCCTCATAGGAGAGATTTGCCTCAAGCTCCAAATCCTCGTAACTCAACACATGAATCACATCAAATACATACCTCCGAAGAGCTGAAATATGAAACACATTATGCACGGCTAACAATGCCGGTGGTAAGGCCAACCTGTAGGCCACCTGACCAATCCTCTCCAAGATCTCGAATGGACCCACAAATCTAGGGCTCAGCTTTCCCTTCTTCCCAAACCTTCTCACCCTCCATGGTGAGACTCTAAGGAAGACATAGTCTCCCACTTGGAACTCCACATTTCTGTGTTTAGGATTTGCATAACTTTTCTGTCTGCTTTGAGAAGCGAGAATCCGAGCTCTAATTTTCTCAATGGCCTCATTGGTCCTCTGAACTACCTCAGGACCCAAGTATCTCCTTTCCCCTATCTCATCCCAATGAATGGGAGATCTACATTTCCTACCATACAACATCTCATAAGGTGCCACCCCAATGGTCGACCGATAGTTGTTGTTGTAGGAAAACTCTATCAAAGGTAGATACTTACTCCAAGACCCACCAAAGTCCAATACACATGCTCATAGCATGTCTTCTATTATCTGAATTGTCCTCTCAGATTGCCCATCTGTCTGAGGATGATAAGCAGTACTGAACTTCAACTATGTTCCCATGGCCCTCTGTAGACTTCCCTAAAACTTGGAAGTGAAAGTGGGGTCCCGATCTAACACGATCGACCTCGGTGCTCCATGGAGGCACACAATCTTTCTCACATAGAGATCTGCGTACTGATCAACTGTATAAGTAGTCCTCACTGGAAGAAAGTAAGCTGACTTGGTGTAACGATCCACAATAACCCTAACCGAATCATGTTTACCAACTGTCCTGGGTAACCCCACCACGAAATCCATCGTAATTTCTTCCCATTTACACTCTGGGATATCTAGAGGCTGCAATAACCCTGCCAGGCTCTGGTGCTCAACCTTGACCTGTTGACATGTCAAGTGTCGACCCTGATTTTGGTCAACGACACGGAGTCTAGGAAACAACAAAAAGATGATATAGAGCTTGAAAATAATCTAATGGAAAGATAAAGAACACAATGATTTATAGTGGTTCGGCCCCAAGAATTGGTAATGACCTACGTCCACTTGATACTATTATTAATATTGAACTCTCAAGGTGTGATCAAAGAACAAGGGTTCCTAAGTTTCACGGACCTTTGAGGAATAAAGCAATACAGTGATGGATTATAGTAATATAATTCCTTCAGAAAAAAGAGATCGATCCCCTTCCTTGAGCTATTTCTTGTGTATTTATAGGCTCAGGAAGGGTTACATGAATTAGGAAATAATATCTATCCTTAATGATCGGATCTGCAAGTCATAATGAAGAGATATTCTCGGATATCATCACAACTGTACAGATTTTTACATAAATGAACTAACATACGACCAGCCTGGTCGTACACAAAACTTGATATCGTTGTGTAGAAATAATGCTGGTCAATAGGCGAGCCATATCTCTGCTACGTGTCTGCCACGTGTCAAAAATCCTTGCCACATCATCAGCAACTGATTTATGGATAAACATTTGCCCCCCCCCCCCCAAGTTTATTTATTGCGACCAGCAATAAGTAAACTTAGGAAAACAACTTTTCATATGCCCCACGAAATCTGTCAGAGCCCTCGTGCGTTTTTGAAAATAGTGACCTAATCACGTCTAATCAAGCCTTTTCAGTTTTCAAGAAACCATTCCGACGGCTGTTACACTCCCCCACACTTTGAAAAAAGGCAACTCATGATTACCCCTTTTTGGCATACATCAGCTCTATAAATAATCCCCACAATCTTCTTTTAACTCTTTACACGCCATCTTTTGCCAAGAACTCCCAAGAAAAATATCTCAGAGCCCCGAACTTCAAGGTTTTCAGACGATTTGCCAAGGATCTTTCACCTACAAATTTGAAGTTCCTCCTTCTCAGAATCTCCAATCTTTGCTCAGGTAAACTTTCTTCAACGTTTAACCCTTTGAGATACCATGCATGATGCTCCTGGGCTCTGAGACTTTTCGTGTTCTTGGGTATAAATTTGTGAAGATTTTGGATATACCATTTGATGCTTGATAGGGTAGTGTAATTTTGCTCTATATAAGTTAGGAATTAGTTTGATAGTCAAGATCATGGATTTAGGGCGTAAAATCGAAGTAAAAATTCAATTTTTAGGCTAGCTGAAAAACTAGGTTTTTCCCACCCCTTTGGAGTTGAAAAAGCTTTTTTCAGAAAAAACTTTTTACTTTCACTTTTTGATCCGTTTTTCAAACTGCTCGCATAAAACTTAGTGTTTTAGTTAGAATGCTGCTGGTCGATAAACTCGAGCAACGTTATTCCAACTTTCAACATAAGCTCCCAGGCTGTGTGTCTTATCTCCCCCTTTGTCTGTTTGCAGTTCATATGCAAGATCTGTGGGGCGGAGAAAGACCCATCGACGACGATCTGTTGGCTCAACTGCTCGAGGACGAAGAACAACCCTCGATATTGATACATGATATTCCTTTTTCTCGCATTAATCCAAACACTTCCCCAGTTTTGACTCAAAATATGGCTCGCACTAAAACTAAGGCCCAGAAAAGAAAAACTTCCAACACTTCTCATCAGCCTGTTGCTGATGCTCCCTCGACCAGTGGTCGAGGTGAAAATTCCCCCGATCCAAATATCCAAAGGCATGCCCGCCCTCGACATGTTTTTCAGTCGGATGTCGAGTGGCATGTAGTCCCTGAGAGTAGGGTGACGATCATAATGATCGCCAAATACTTAAGAAAATACAATCTGACAGGGGTGACCATAATCAAGCCCAACCCAGACCAAAGGATTAATCTGCCTGGAGGTACCTACAGCGCCTGGTTGCGGTTTCATGTTGAGGCAGGAGCCACTTTGCCTCTTCATGCATTCTTCCAGGGGGTGGCCAACTATTTTGGAGTTGCCCCCTTCCAAATTACCCCAAACGGATATAGAATGCTCGCTGCACTCTATATCATGTATAACAAAAAAAAATGGCTCGTGCCGTCGCCACATGAGGTCAACTACCTATTCGACCTCAAGTCTAACCCTAACCAAGAAGGCACGGGGTTCTTCCATCTTTGTCATCAGGAAAATGGACGCACTTTCCTGACTGACACGACCCACATCTCCAACGTGGGGAGGTACTACCAAGAGTACTTCCTTACGCCTAACCTGGTCGCGGACAACTTGGCTTTCGCACGAGGAGGTAAAACTTTCACATCGCTGGCTGGCTTCTTCACTTAGTGTTTTTTCTCCATAATGTCTTTCAGGCCCGTGGCTGCGACCAAACCCAACTCCGGGAATGGAGTCAAGAGCGGCACTCTTAGCCAGCATGTCAGATGCTGAGAAGAGTGTCAAGAATCCAGTTATAGAGGCTAACCTTAGGTTGGCTGGCCTCTGGGACCCTCAATCAAATACGAGGGGGCCTTCGGCAGGGAGTGCTCAAGCCGAAGAGGAACCCAAGCAGCAACCCCAAGCGTCTCCTCCGTGGAGGAGACCAACTAGGGTCATGATCAGGGAACCTGCTAGCACTCCTCGAGCAGAGAGGCCCTCAGCTCCCAAAGGAAAAGGAAAGTAGATGGCCACCGAGCCTGCCGAACTCTCTGACGACTCGTAGGATGACAACGCTATAGTAATTTCACTTTTAAACAATTTTCCAATTCCCTGTCATCTGTTTGGCGGGGACGGCAATTTTAAATATGCTCCACACTTAGGACCAGACTTCTTCATATCAAAGAATGAGTGTAAGACTAGTAGAGTCTGTAGTGTAGCGACCAGTAATAATAGCTCGGGTATTGGACTTTGTAATCCTTTTTCGCTTCTTTTTCTGATGTAATGTGTTTGGCTATTCATGCTATCTCATGGCTCGGCTTTGTTCTTGCTTTTCAGGTATGTACTCCTCGAATGTCTTCGACCTTTATAGCAACCCAGAGGCTGTTGCTGCCCCTCCGAGCAAAAAGAAAGCCAGCAAGAGACATGCTAGGGAGAGCAGCAAGGCGCCTACGGCAAAGAAGGCCCATAATGAAGGCCCTTCGGAGGACGGGCCCTCTGCCACCATGACTCTGTCTTCCCCCCGCGAGCAGCAAACTCCATCTGCTGCGGCCGGGTCAACTCCTTCTCCTGCCGCCCCATCTGATCAAACCCAGCAGGAAGGTCCTGCTTCAACTGGGAACCTGATGGTTGGCTGCTCCTTTGAACTGATCAAGGATAGGCTTACCAAAATCTCCAAGCACGACCGCTGCCGAGCAGCAATGGCGGCTACAGAGATGATGGGCGTTAACCCAATTCTGAACCGAGCCCTAAATGAGTTCACCAGCGTAAGTTGTTTCCTTTGTGTAATCAGGTCTTCGACAATTTATTGTTTGTTTAATATTTATTCTGAATGCAGGCCATGCTAACCCTCACTGCTGGCCGCATCCATCTGGGTACCGTCACCGAGGAGGCCAGGACCTCGGATCAACGGCACGAGGACGAACTCAAAGCTGCCGAAGCCCGACATGCTGATCAGCTGGCGGCGGTGACCGCAGAGAAGGCCAAACTGGCAAAGGAGTTAGAGGAGAAGCTAAAATCTCTGAAGAAAGCCCGCGAGCTGAGGGACCAATATAAGGAGTTCAACCGCTCTAACTATAAGGTGGCTAAACAACTTGAGCTGGACTTGATCGCGAGCAGGCTAGAAACCAGAGACATGGAGGATCGCGTTAAGGACTAGGAGAAGACCAATGCTGCCAACTTAGAGAGGTACAAAAATGCCACTCTGAGGTGCTTCTATGACTTCTGGAAGCACAATCAGGGTGCCAATTTTGACTACCTTCCTGAGAACGCAAAGGAAGCTGAGCTGGCTCGTTGCGCGGCTCAACTAGATAAAGAAGAGGGATCGAGGGTCCCTGCTTCCCCAGAAATCTCGCTGGCCGCCAGGATGGAGGGTGCAGATAATGAAGCCGTCGACCAGACTCCTCCCCAGGATCCTCCAGCTCCTCAAGCTCCATGATTTTTTTTCTTTTATATTTCTTTTTTAACTACACGACCTACGGGTCGTGATGTAAAGACAATATAATTTTTCTTTGGTTTTGCTGCATGGGCAGCTTTTACTTTTATTTTAAACAATTACATCCAAGCAGTCACTGCTTGCGGTGTAAAAGGATCGCTTTGATATTATAATATATTTTCATATTATAACATCTAATTGTTCGCATGACCGAACTTAGCATAGCACTTTGTTTGATTTAACAAAATATTAAAATTTTGAAAAATACTCTAAGTGCCATAGCATGCTTTCCCTTATTTTGCTCATGTGTTTACATACCTTTTAACGATATGCTTTGCTTACTTGTACCTTGTATGCCCCCCAAGTGATCGGGGAGCTTTAGGTCCTTGGTCAATTGCCTTGACTAGAACCTGCCCGAATGTTACTGCTCGTAGCAATGTGATTAGAATTAAAATACAGCAAAACAACACACATAATGAGCAAATACTTGTAATAAATACAATAGTTGGAAAGAAATAACTGGCTGAGCACAATCCCTTTTATTCTCATAGTAAATGGACTAAACATGTCTTTACGAGTGATCAATAAGATCTTACACAAAACTTGTAAAAAGTAAAATTTATACAAGCCAATTCTTTAAGAAGAATTGTTCATTGATAATACTTGCGCAGGTGTTCTCCATTCCAATATTGAGGAACGAGATCTCCGTTTAAGCGTGCAAGTTTATAAGTGCCTGGGTGAAGGGCTTCATCAATCTGGTAAGGCCCTTCCCAATTTGGCCCGAGTACTCCAGCAGCTTGGTCGCGGGTGTTAAGAAAAACTCTTCGGAGCACAAGGTCTCCAACACTGAATTTTCTTTCTCGAACTTTGGAATTGAAATACCGGGCGACCTTCCACTGGTATGCAGCTACTCGGAGCTGGGCTTGTTCACACCTTTCATCAATTGAGTCCAAGGATTCCATGAGTAACTGGCTGTTAGAATCTTGGTCATATGTTAATCTGTGGTGAGAGGGCGGATCCAACTCAATAGGCAACATGGCTTCATACCCGTATGCCAAGGAAAACGGGGTATGACCTGTTGCTGTTCGGTGGGAAGTTCTGTACGACCAGAGGACTTCATGCAACTGTTCTTGCCATGCTCCCTTAGCTTGTTCAAGTCTTTTCTTCAGTGTATCTTTCAGCGTTTTGTTGACCGCCTCGACTTGTCCATTTGCTTGGGGATGAGCGACTGAAGAAAAGCTTTTAATAATGTCGTGACGTCTGCAGAAATATATGAATAGATCACTGTCGAACTGGGTGCCGTTATCTGAGACTATCTTTTTTGGCAATCCATAGCGACAGATGATGTTTTTGACCACGAAGTCAAGCACTTTCTTCGTCGTTATGGTCACTAGTGGCTCAACTTCGACCCATTTGGTGAAGTAGTCGACAGCAACCACTGCGTACTTTACACCACCTTTCCCATTAGATCCGATTAGATCTATTCCCAAAACCGCAAAGGGCCATGGACTCTACATCTGCTTTAATTCATTGGGAGCTGCTCGCGGGATCTTAGAAAACCTTTGGTACTTGTCACATTTTCGCATGAACTCCATGGAGTCTTCATTCATTGTTGGCCAGAAATATCCTTGCCTTAGGATCTTTTTTGGCAGGCTTTGCCCCCCAGCGTGGTCCCCACAAAAACCTTCGTGTACCTCCTTCATCAACTCTTTGGCTTTCTCCTTTGTAATACACCTGAGAAGTGGCAATGAGTATCCCCTTCGGTACAGAATTCCATCGACCAGGATATACCTAGCAGCCTGCCGCTGAAGGGTCCTGGCTTTGTTTCTGTCCGCTAGCAGCACGCCGCTTGATAGATACTCTACATATGGCGCCATCCATGTATCTGCCATTTGGATGACTAGAGAGGTTTCTGTTGTTTGGATGCTGGGTGCGGACAATCATTCGACTGGCACTATGTTCAGAGTATCAGCATCTTTTGCACTTGCCAACTTTGCCAAAGTGTCTGCATTGGAATTCTGATCACGAGGCACTTGCTGTAGAGTGTATATGCTGAATTGGGCTAAAAGATCCTTTGCTTTGTTCAGATAGGCGACCATTTTTAATCCTCGCGCATGATACTCTCCCAAGATCTGATTCACGACTAGCTGAGAATCACTATAAATGTCAAGCGCTTTTATGTTCATATCCTTGGCTAACCGCAGTCCAGCGAGCAAAGCTTCATATTCAGCCTCATTGTTAGAGGCAGTGAAGTCAAACCTTATTGCACAGTGAAATCGATGCCCTTCTGGTGTTATCAATATCACTCCTGCTCCTGCGTGGGATTTGTTAGATGATCAGTCGGTGAACAATTTCCACGAGGGTGCTTGGGTTTGACATTCAGGCTCGCTAGGCTCCTTGATCTGCTCGTTACCTGCGGGTTCTGTGAACTCAGTGATGAAGTCGGCTAAGGCTTGCCCCTTTATCGCTGCTCGCGACAGGTAAGATATGTCGAACTGCCCGAGTTCGACAGCCCACTTTAGTAATCTTCCGGCACCCTCTAGCTTTTGTAGGACATGCCGAAGAGGCTGGTCGGTCAATACCGTAATTAGATGGGCTTGGAAGTAAGGTCGCAGCTTCCTAGAGGCCAATACTAAGCAATAGGCTAACCTTTCGATGGGGGGATATCTCAATTCTGCTCCAATCAGCCTTTTGCTTACGTAATAGACAGCCTTCTACACACTTTCTTCTTCTCTTACCAGAACTGCACTAGCAGCGTAATCTATGATTGCCAGGTAGATGAACAAAGTCTCCCTATTGACTGGCTTTGACAGAATGGGTGGCTGTGCCATATGCGCTTTCAGTGCTTGAAAGGCCCGTTCGCACTCATTTGTCCATTCAATTTTTTTATTGCCTCTGAGTAGATTGAAAAATGGGACACACTTGTCCGTTGATTTTGAAATAAATCTATTGAGGGCGGCAATTCTCCCAGTCAGGCTTTGAACATCTTTAACCTTCACTGGCGACTTCATCTCGATCAGGGATTTTATCTTTTCGGGATTAGCTTCAATTCCTCTTGAGTTAACTATGAATCCCAAGAACTTCCCTGATCCAACTCTAAAGGAACATTTGAGGGGATTCAACTTCATCTGGTATTTATTAAGGACGTTGAAGCATTCCTGCAAATCCTTTACATGTCCTTCTGCCTTCTTCGACTTAACCAGCATGTCGTCAACGTAAACCTCCATGTTTGCCTCGATCAACTCCTTAAACATGTAGTTGACGAGCCTCTAGTAAGTCGCACCAGCGTTTTTCAAACCAAAGGGCAACACCTTATAACAGTAGAGCCCTATATCGGTTCGAAAGCTAGTGTGATCCTCATCAGGGGGATGCATACTAATCTGGTTATACCCAGAGTAGGCATCCATAAATGAGAGGATCTCGTGTCCTGCAGTGGCATCGACCAGCTGGTCGATCCTCGGGAGTGAGAAGCAGTCTTTAGGGCAGGCTTTATTGAGGTCTATAAAATCCACGCAGGTACGCCACTTTCCATTCGGCTTGGGCATGAGTACGGGATTGGAGACCCACAATGGATAAAATGTCACCCTGATGAACCCATTCTCCTTCAGCTTCTCGACTTCTTCCTTTAAAGCTTTCGATTGGTCTTTGTCGAGCAGCCTTCTTTTCTGCTGCACAGGTGGGAAGTTTTTGTCAATGTTCAGGACATGGCTAATGATTGCAGGATCTATCCCAACCATGTCTTTATGCGACCAGGCAAAGACGTCCTGGTTCTTTTTCAAGAACTCCACTAGTGCTTGCTTCGTTGTTGTCTCTAAGTTTTTACCGACTTTCACAACTCTGGTCGGATTTCCCTCATCGAGTTGGACCTCTTCAAGGTCCTCAATGGGGCCTACTTCTTCTTCGAAATCCCCAAAGCGAGGATCTAAGTCTTTATCCTCACTTTGGGCAACGCCCTATTTGGTGAGATTATCACCTGAGCGGGCTTGAGCATCGGATGCCATTTGCAACTCTTTTCCGGTGGCATCCCTCGATACACCCTTTTTTGCTTTGGTGATCGAGGCATTGTAGCATTCTCTCGCCTCTTGCTGGTTTCCCAGTACGCATCCTACTCCTGCGTCTGTTGGGAACATCATGGCGAGGAGCCACACAGAAGTGACAGCTCGAAGGTCAACCAGAATGGGTCTCCCTATCACGACATTATATGCCGAAGGACAATCAACCACTATAAAAGTGGTGAGTAATGTCCTGTTAGCAGGCGCGGTACCTACTGTGACTAGGAGTCTAATTGACCCTACTGGGGTGAGCCCTTCTTCGGAAAAACCATAAATGGTTTGGTTGCATGGCTCTAGGTCCTTGATGGACAGTTTCATCCTTTCCAGCGAGGACTTATATAGGATGTTGACCGAACTTCCTGTATCGACCAACACCCTTTTCACCATCATATTTGTGATTTGGATATCCACGACCAGTGAATCAGAGTGTGGGAATCGCACATACTAGGCATCATCATCAGAGAAGGTGATCGATTCCTCCTCTGTTCGAGCCTTTTTAGGTGCCCAATCCTCGACACTCATCATCTTGACGTCCTGGTCGTGGCGTAGGGTTCGAGTGTATCGTTCCCTCGCTTTTCCACTATCTCCTGCAAGGTGTGGGCCTCCGCAGATGGTGAGTAGGGCACCTGCCACGGGTGCTAGCTGCAAAGGTGGCGAGCACAGGCGTGCAGGCGCCGACTTGTTGCCACCTTGAGCCTCTCGCTAAGAACCTCCTGCGGCTCATACATATCTTCTTAAGTGTCCCTATCTTATCAGGAACTCAATCTCGTCCTTCAGCTAGTTACACTCGTTGGTGTCGTGCTCGTAGTCGTTATGATAACGACAGAACTTTGTCGAATCTCTCTTGGAGATATCCTTTCTTATAGGCGCGGGTCGTCTGTAGGGCACGCTCGAGCTGGTCAATTGGAACACCTCGGCTCGGCTTTCGACAAAGGCGGTGTAATTGGTGAATTTCGGTTCATACCAATTATTTTTGGGGCATTTATTCTCGGAGGTCAAGGGTTCGCCATTCGTCCACTTTCCACCATTTTTACCGTTGCCATTCTCGAATATCATCACAACTGTACAGATTTTTACATAAATGAACTAACATACGACCAGCCTGGTCGTACATAAAACTTGATCTCGTTGTGTAGAAATAATGCTGGTTGATAGGCGAGTCGTATCTCTGTTATGTGTCCGCCACGTGTCAAAAATCCTTGCCACGTCATCAGCAACTGATTTATGGATAAACATCAAGCACTTAGCCGTATACTCTACCACATCCCTCTTCATCCTCGAGCGTTAGGGGGAGGCCTGCACTGGTCGGTGGGTCCCCGTGCATTATCATGCCGTGGAGGGCCCCTGACCGCAGAGCCTGTCTCTGAGTTCCTTCTGTTGCTAGAAGGACGCTGCCCCCTGCTCGGTGGGTGTGGCTCTTCACCCCCTTGGCATCTAGGGCTTTGGGGCTGTTGCCCGGCCCTATTCTGCCTTGGATGTGGGGGATTGCCTCAATCAGCCTGGGATGGAGGCCGCATTTCAGGGTCCCTAGGTGGGACATCATCCTGAGGCATTGGTGGCTGCTCCGTCCTTTGAGGGCTTGTAGGCTGGAGCGGAGGGCTAGGATTGGGACCTCTCTGAGGTGGTCCACTCGAGGGTTGATCAGGCTGCGGGGCAGGTGCAGCCTAATTCCTAGCCAATTGGAGGGCTGCTTCGAGGGCTGCCATGGCATCCCTCTGACAACAGTCCATCTCCGCCTGTCTCTCGCTCAACTCTTGGTGCTGGCGCTCTATCTCTCTCTATTGTGACACCATTATCTCGGCGGCACTCTCTTGATTGGCCCTCAGAGCAGCCAATTCATCTTGCAACACCCCCAGTGTTGTCTTCAGGGCCTCAGAGTCTACTTCCTCCTCATCGAACTCCAAATGAGGTTCGTCTTCAGCCATGTTTGGTGGAGGAGGCTGGGATGGAGCGGCAACAGCCTGTCCAGTTTTCTTGGTAGTCTTTGCCATTAGTATCTTCAACAATTTCTTCTCAAGCTCTCAATGAAAGCATCAGAATGTTGACCCTGATTTTGGTCAACGACACGGAGTCTAGGAAACAACAAAAAGATGATATAGAGCTTGAAAATAATCTAATGGAAAGATAAAGAACACAATGATTTATAGTGGTTCGGCCCCAAGAATTGTTAATGACCTACGTCCACTTGATACTATTATTAATATTGAACTCTCAAGGTGTGATCAAAGAACAAGGGTTCCTAAGTTTCACGGACCTTTGAGGAATAAAGCAATACAGTGATGGATTATAGTAATATAATTCCTTCAGAAAAAAGAGATCGATCCCCTTCCTTGAGCTATTTCTTGTGTATTTATAGGCTCAGGAAGGGTTACATGAATTAGGAAATAATATCTATCCTTAATGATCGGATCTGCAAGTCATAATGAAGAGATATTCTCGAATATCATCACAACTGTACAGATTTTTACATAAATGAACTAACATACGACCAGCCTGGTCGTACATAAAACTTTATCTCGTTGTGTAGAAATAATGTTGGTCGATAGGCGAGCCGTATCTCTGCTATGTGTCCGCCACGTGTCAAAAATCCTTGCCACATCATCAGCAACTGATTTATGGATAAACATCAAGCACTTAGCCATATACTCTACCACATCCCTCTTCATCCCAGGGCACCAATACAATGATCTCACATCTTGTTACATCTTCATGGTGCCTGGCAAATAATAAGGTGTAGTATGAGATTCATCCAGAATCTCCCATCTCATAGCAGTGTCCAACAGAACTCATATCCGACCTTTGTATCTCAACAAACCCATATCAGACATTGTATAATCTCTGGACACTCCAGCTAAAACATCATCTCTGATCTTGGTTGGCTGTGGATCACTCAACTGACCTTCCTTGATTATTTCCAATAGTGTAGATTGTAGCATAATGTTGGCCAACTGGCCCACCAGCAATTCTATACCAGCTCTGGCCATATCCTCTGCTAACTCTCTAGATATCAGCCTTGCACTGTAAATCTGTCCCGGACCCTTCCGGCTTAAAGCATCAGCTAACACTTTGGCCTTTCCTGGATAATACAATATCTCACAATCATAATCTTTTACTAATTCCAGCCAACGCCTTTGTGTCATGTTCAAGTCTTTCTGTGTGAAGAAGTACTTCAGGCTCTTATGGTCAGTGTAGATCTCACACCTCTCCCCATAAAGGAGCTGATTGACTGCTTCTTGTTTTGTTTGAACCACTGTCTGGCTGGCCCAGTCAGTGTGGAGGGAAATATCAGACACCTCAGCTCGGGGCCAATGTTGTGGGCCATCATCAGGGTATTGAACATACCCAGATGATCTGACGGATCTCCGTCTCCGTTGAATTTGGACAGGTGCGGCATACGGAAACCGGGCGGGTATGCCGTTGCTGCTATGCTGGGGGCGAAGAGCTCAAGCTCGTCCCCCGAATCATATTCGTCTTTTTCTTTCTCTGACAGGAGCTTCCTCATTAGCTCCTCCATCTGAGCTAGGTGCTCAAGGGTTTTTTCCTGATCTCCTTGGTTATTCTAGGGTTGTTCAACAGCTCCGGATCCATTGTATACGTTTGGTGGGTTATTGCCCCTCCTATCTTGAGATAGGCTATTTGGGACATTTCCGCTGTTACGTACCTCGGACAGGTCTCCCCTTGAGCGAGCATGGCTGCCACCTCCTACCGGGTCCCCCCTATGAGAGTTAAGGCGATCTCGTAGGTCACCCCTCTCTGCCAGCAAGGTCACTTCGGCGACTTTCGGTCCAGTAACTCCCGTTAGAGAAGCTCGGAGCCTGCCTCTGGGGGTGAGGATCCGGGCTTCCTCTGGGTGCCCTACTACAATGGGAAGGTCCTGCGGATGGTGGGTTTCTCCTACTGCCCCCATAAGCTGGAATATCTCAGATAGGTCGAGGAGGAGACAGATATCTTATTGGTGAAGGAGGATGTCTGACCGGGGATGCAATCCTGGTTCCGTCAGGGCGAATCAGGTTAGGAAGGGGCCTTTCGGCCCTGCCAACTTGCGAGCCTCACGCTTGGCGATCTGGATGGGGCGTAGGACGGCTAGCCGGGACGGGCTGTCGCTGTGAGCCCACCTCAGATCTCCTTCTAGAATTCCCTTGAGCTCTCCTAGGCGCGCTTGAGGCTGGCTGTGAGCTGGGAGTTGAAGTTCGGACCGAGCGGCTATACTGTTGTTCGGCTCTGGGTAGTTCTTCGAAGTTTACCTCTCGGCGGTGTGATGAGGGAGTAAAGTTGGGTGTCGGAGGTCTGGCCGAGCGGCTAGGCCTGGACCGATTACCCTGGCGGGACTTATGAATCCTGCCTTGCCTCTTTCCGACGTTAGCTTCGGATGTAAGAGGGGGTAGTCGGGCCAACACCTCCTTAATATGTTGATTGGCTTTCGCCAGCTGACTCCTCAGCTGAGCATTCTCCATCTCTACCGCCGTGTAAAAATTCGGGTTTGGATTAGGTGGCCGGGGTGCCAAACTTCCAGTGTCATCCTGGCCTATTGGCTGCTTGCCCGGCCGCTGCTGAACTTCGAGGTTTTGCTCACCGGAGATGGCGGCATGATGGGCCCCCTGCCCATCATGTTGGTCCGCCTCGTTACCGTGTCTTGATCGAGTGGTCACCATAGTTGGATATTTGCGATAGCACCACCAATCTAACAAGCTCTCAATGAAAGCACCAATCTGTTGACGCGGTTATTCGCCAACAGGTAATTAAGAAAATAAGAGAAAGGGATTAGTGTTGAATAATGAACCGAAACAGATAAATGATCTTAAAATGGACTGATAACACGAATACGTTTTTAGGTGGGTCAAAGGTTAAAATCCTTATACTCCACCAGCCAATATTATTGCTATATTTTTGGTATTTCTTACAAGGTATTTCGTTATACAATCGAATCCAACTCCTTACAACTCCCAGGCTCTCCATATTTATAGGAGAGGGCACCTGGGAGTTGGTAAGGGGGGTCATCCCGTGACCTTCTTACCCATCATGTCACTATTGTGACATTCATGATTAATTCCTAAATCCTGACAAATGAAGTGTAGTCTAATCAATAGGTAAGGGGATAATGGGCCGCACGGCCCAATCCAGTCGTGGGTGCCTGAACACGCACGTTCATGCTGTGTGTCCGAGAATTCAGGGATATATTAGACACATGATGTCTGATATATGCACGTTTACATTGCGTGGTTGACTTTATAATGGGTCACAGCTTCCAACTCCAGCTCGTGCCTCGAGCTGGATGCCTTCTTGACCTTCGGTCTTCATATTCCTGACTCAGCCCTTAAATAATCTTAGTAAACCTTTGGTTACCTCGAGCTAAAGAGGTAGGACCTGACAACAGCAGCTCCGGCCACGTGGCTGATATTATTATTCCATATCTCAGCTCGCTAATAGCTCGTGGAAAATTAGGGCGTACAAAATTCATCTCAATATTGTGTAACACCAAATTTACACAATAAAGGGTAATATTTGGAAGTTACAAATTTGTAAACCAAATATGTTACATATTTGGATATATCACATACATCTAAATATTGTAACGCTCTATTATATGTTACAATATGTGACATTCTTTGTCACATTTATTTAATCTAAAATATTATATTATAAAATAATATAACAATTCTCACACTTGTCTGTCCACACATACTTAGTCTTCTTACGTGTCAATTCGGTCAACGGTGTGGCTATTCTGGAGAATCCCTCAACGAACTACCGATAGTACCCTGCCAATCCCAAGAAACTCCTAACCTCTGGTACACTGCTCGGTCTAGGCCAATCTCTCACTGTCTCAATCTTACTTGGGTCCGCCAAGATCCTCTCCATACTGAAAATATGGCCCAAAAATGTTACTTGGGTTAGCCAAAACTCACACTTGCTAAACTTAGCATATAACTTGTGCTCTCTAAACCGCTGTAATACCAAGCGAAGATGTTGCCCGTGCTCTGCCTCTGACTGAGAATACACTAGTATGTCATCAATGAATACGATCATAAACTTGTCTAGATAATCCTTGAAGACCCTATTCATTAAGTCCATAAAGGCTGCTGGGGCATTGGTTAATCCAAAGGACATGACCAGAAATTCATAGTGTCCATACTTTGTGCGAAAAGTGGTCTTTGGTATGTCCTCCCCTTTAATCCTTAACTGGCGGCAACCTGACCGAAGGTCAATCTTGCAGAACATTGTCTTCCCCGGTAGCTGATCAAACAAGTCATCGATCCTAGGCAGTGGGTACTTATTCTTGATGGTCAACTTCTTCAACTCTCTGTAATCAATACACATCCTTAAGGATCCACCCTTCTTGGCAAACAACACTGGAGCACCCCATGGAGAAAAACTTAGTCTGATGAATCCCAAATCCAGTAACTCCTGCAATTGAATCTTCAATTCCTTCAACTCTGCTGGAGCCATTCTATAAGGTGTCCTAGATACTGGCTCTGCCCCTAGCACCAATTCTATGACGAACTCGATCTCTTGGTGTAGTGGAAACCCTGGCAAGTCTGCTAGGAACACATCAAGAAATTCACATACTAATCTGGTCTCATCCGGTCCAACTAAAACAACTCTAGAAGTATCCACAATGTTTGCTAGGAATCTTATGCAACCTTCTTTCATTAGGTCTCTAGCCTTCAATGCCGAAATCATAGGTACTCATGGTCCACTCACTATCCCCACAAATACAAAGGGTACCTCCCCTTCTGGTTCAAAGGTCACCATCCTGTGCTTGCAGTCAATCGTCACCCCGTACTTTGATAACCAATCCATCCCCAAGATCATATCAAAGTCATCCATCGCGAACTCAATCAGGTCCACAGATAACTTTCTACTGTCTATCTCTACTGGTAATGCTCTAACCCATCTCCTAGATACTATCAGTTCCCCGGTCGGCAACAAAGTCCTGAATCCCCTGGCACACAAATCACTAGGTCTACACAATTGATCTATCACTCTAGCAGATACAAATGAATGAGTAGCCCCTGAGTTAATCAATGCAGTAAAAGAAGAACCAACACTAGAAATCTAACCTGTCACGACTGAGGGGCTAGCCTCAGCCTTAGTCTAGGTCAAGGTAAATACTTTGGCAGGAGTGAGGCTGTCGCTCAATTTTGATTCTTCTTTCCTAGTTTGTAGGCAGTCCTTCCTCAGGTGACTAATGCTCCCACAAGTAAAGCAGACCCTGATCCTACATTCTCTCTAATGTCTTCGTCTGCACCGAGGACACACTAGGAAACTCCTCCAGTTGTCTCCCCTGCCCTGACGGCCACTGAAAGCACCCCGTGCCCTCCTATTTGAGCCAGGAGGAACAAAAGAATCTGGGGCCTTTCTCTTCTGCTCAATGGGGCCACTACCCCTGCTAGATCCAATAAAAGGAGGCACCGTCCTCCGAGCATCGCACCTAGCGGCTCCCTCTCTCTATATCTGCTCCTCGGCCCCCTCAATAGTAAGGGCCTTCTCCACTACCTATGCATAGGTTGTAGTTCCCGGATCCAAAGTTGTCTTAACATCACGGGCGATCATAACGTTCAAACCATGCACAAATCGTTCCTTCCATTCGATGTTTGTAGGCACCAAGTCCGACACAAACTTTGCTCACCTATCAAATTTCAAGGCATATTCTGTGATTGTCATCAGGTGCTGAGTTAGGTTAGTAAACTCATTAACCTTCGTAGCTCGGACTGCAACACTATAGTATTTCATGTTGAAGATGTTTATGAATTCTTCCCAAGTTATAGCTGCCACATTCCTTCTCTGGGACACAACATCCCACCAAATGCAGGCATATTCCCTCAACATATAACTGGCATAGGCCACTCTCTCATTCACTTCCACCTTCATGGAATCCAGGATAGAAGAAATCATATCCATCCACTGCTCTGCCCGCAGTGGGTCTGGGCCACCCTCAATGGTGGGAGGATACTGCTTCTTGAACCTCTCATACAAAGGTTCCCACCTATTCTCCACAGCAGGCTAGGCTGGCACTGGGTCCATAGCCTTTAGAACCTATACCCCAGTACCCCGAGGGGGAGCTTGTTGCCTCAACTGTCAAAGCTCTTCTTTTGTTTGATGAAGTCTAGCTTCAATTTCAGCAAATAATTGTTGCCAATTTAGTGGGGTAGGTGGAGGGTCTTGAACCTGGTTTTCATCCTCGACCCTATTGACGCGGAGTCTGATTGATCACCGAGGCATTACTACAATATTCCTACAATCAATGACGTCGCACATCAGGTATGATAGAAACATCCAAAACCACCTCCCAATCTCATCAACCGGCTACAATCAACAAATTCACATATCACACATAACATATAACAGTCAAGGGGCCATGCCCTAGCATCATGCATATAACAAAACATTCAGGCAAACAGGGCAACTTAAGCAAGCAATTAAGCATATAGTACATTAACCACCAACCATCCCTGAATCAGGCTTGTCACTAGTAGCGAGCGTACATGTTCGGTCGATCTTCTGGAACCCTAAACCTTGGCACGCTCTGATACCAAGTTGTAGCGCCCTAATACCTTCGAGCCATTACTAGGTGAGTTATAAATGTGCCATTCACTCACTAATCGAGGTTTTAGGTTCAAAGTGTGACTAAATTGAAATAAAACTTGTTTAATGACATAAATTATAAAGATTTGGACATTAATTGAAATCATAAAAAGTTGGGATCCTAAAATACTGTTTAGATATTATATTACAACTCAAAAATATAATTACGGTCGACCTAGGTGACAAAACAGTTCATTACAGTACATTTCCCAAAAAATCCCTGGTTGTGGCTGCCAAGTAGGTCGAACATGTACCCGTCACTCCACGCTCTATGTACTCATGGTTTGTTTACCTTTCCTTTGCCCTTACCTGCACCATAGAGCACTTGTGAGCCAAAGCCCAGAAAGAAAACTCAACATATAACATATCACATATCAATCCAACAATATACTATAAAATAGTCAACAAACTAAACATGTAACGACCTACGCCGACCTGGGTGCTTTACTAAGCCCTGGGTTCGTGGTCTTCACTGAGCGGGTAGATACAGTACCTTTGGAGGGTCTTGCCCAAGCGACCTGCACTCAGCATGCTCAATGCCAATCTCGGCCCTTACCGTTCTCGGCCTTCGTCGTTCCCGGCCTTTGCCGTTCTCAGCCTTCGCCTTTCCTATCCCTCACCGCTCATTCATAAACGTACATAACATTCACAGACATTTACATGTATATTAAACATAAACAATAGGGTCGTGCCCTGAAATACAAACAATAGGACCATGCCCTGCTTTACAGGTACAACAGTATTCTTACTTGTGTCTCGAGATGTCTGAGTACTGCGATCCCGAGCACAGCCCCCTAACCCGAGCCTCATTGAAAACCTAGTCACAATGCATTCATAATAACCATCCATCATGTAACGTCCTGAGTTTTCGGGTACTTTTAAACGACTCGGGTCAGGTTTTTTTCTCCGAGTTAAGAATATTGTGTTAAATAATATTATATTTGTTTAAAAATTATTCCATGAGTTATTGCTAGCCAAATTATGAATTTTGTGATTTAAAAGTCAAGATAAGACTTTCAGTCCTGGACCGACACAAAAACCCTTATCGGGTAAAAATCTCAGAAAATAAAATGAAAAACTATGTCAAATATATTTTGGGCATAAAATACATTCTTAAAAATTAAAGTTTGGTAAAAAATAATAAACCTTAAATGGAAATTTTAGGGCATTTTGTGTTAAATGCCTAATTTTACCGAAATAGGGAATTTTATTCCATGAATGGACCTTAGATTAAATTTTATTGTGTGATTAATTAAATTAAATGTGAGAGACATTCAATTTAATTATTTAGTGTTAAGTTTTGTGTTTAAAACTTAATAAGAGTAAAAAAGGTATAGAAAGTCAATTTGGACTTTTCTTCTTAGGAAATAATTATTAACCTTTATAAAAAAAATGAAATGATCACATATATAAAAAATGGGTGGCTGGCCATGTGATAAGTTTTAAGTGGGTGTGAACAAAAATTAATTAAGTTTAAATCTCATTTATTTAAATGTTATGGATAAAGGCAAGTAGGTAAAACACTTGAGTGTTTTAAGGATAGTTTAGAGTTGTATAAACTCTTCCAACCCCTCCCCAAAACTGACCCCTACTCTCCCTCATTCACTCCCATCTTTTTTTTTTTTTAAAACTCTCTCTAGTTTTCTCTCAATATTTAACCTCAAGAACACTAAGGAGACTTGGAAGCTAAGCTTGGTCTAGGAAGGGTTTTCCCTAAGGTAAAGTTTCAATAATCTAGAGTTTTATTCATAGAGTTTCAAATAGCTAATTATCTATGTTGTTGGGGGGAGTTGGTTAGGGTTTTTGAAAGGTTTTGAAGGAGCCAAAGCTAGTAGGAAGATCCACACCTTAAGCAAGAACACCAAAGAGGTGAAAAGTTTACTTTTATGGTTGTTATTGTATGATTTTTAGTTTTAAGCATTATTTTGTATAGTTAATGCTTAAAGTTTCTTATTGGTGATGTAATAAGGTTATGGTAGTTGTTTTATAATTTTTATGATGCTTGTGTATTGATTTTTGAAAATAGGAACCAAAACCCCCAAGGATTTTGTAGGAAACCTTAAAACAAAATACATGTTTTGAGCTGTGACTTCCAAGGGGTCTAGCATCCACTGTATATTGATTTTGTAAAATTTAATTGTACTGTGATGTTGTTGAGATTGAGTACATAAGATTTATCTTTTGAAACACTAAAAAATGTTTAGAAATGAGTAAGTTATGCTATTTCAAAGTTTAGGTAAAAAAAACTGTTTTTTTGTATTCTTAATTTCGGGACCAAGTTTGGACAGCCACTGTATATGGCAAATAAACCCAGTTTTTTCTAAAATTTGGTAGACATATTATTGGCATAACCTAGTATTCCACTGCAAAATTTGGTAAGAAAATACTGAACGGTTTGAAAGTTATTAACTGTAAAAGTTTGGAAAAAATAAGGACTTGAAAATAATATCATTTTTACCTCATTGTTGGAAAATGATTTCACCAATCAAAAATGCTCATTTTGACCTAAGATTTTACAAAGACCTAAATGGCATATCAAAAATGGAATTGGGAAATTTTGGTAACAATTGGGTAAGTAAATTTCAAGTTATGAACTAACAAAGTATGTAGTTAAAAATATGAAAAATAGAGTTTTCACACTTAGTGCACAAAAATGAGATTTTGGAACTTAAGGTAAAAAGTAAAATTTTGCTTATTTCAAGATATAAACTTGGTAAGTCTTGAAAACATATTTTCACTAAAATTACCACTTTGAGTTGAGTGTGAAGTATTTTTATTAAAGAATTTTTATTCTTTTTAAAAATAAGAGATTTAATTTATTAATAGTTAATAAATTAAAAGAGGGTTTAAAACCCTATATTTTGAGAAAATAATTAAGTAAATTATTTTTCTAGTAAGTAAAATTGATTAATTGATTTCGGAAAATTAACTAGTCAAGAAGGAAAAATTTTAACGGTTTTCCTAATTAAGACAAATTAGACAATTTTCTTAAAACGGTTTTTAGAGATTAAAACCTTAAGAAAAATAAAAGAAAAATTAAGAGTTTATTTTCTTTAAAAATAATTATGGAATTTTTTAGTATTTTCTTGATATAATACCGGCTAAAATCTTATATAGTTTAACCGACTTGTTGAAAGTGCGGGTTAATAGTGATACCTTTAAAGAATAAGAGTTTTTAGCAGATTGTGGGAAAATACTATTGTGAGACCCGAGCCTAGGTATCGAGACCATAGGATAGGTCTCCCCAAGACTTAGGGTTTAGTCTCAAATATGTTGTATGAATTTCCTTAATGGGTTTAAAACCAAATAAGGATCATAAATCCTTACAAATGATTTTTAAAATAACCAAACTGCCCAAAATAATAATAATAAATTATGAGTGCCATAATTAATCCAAGTATACTGTATGGATAACTACAGTATTGACTAAATGTAACTGGACTGAACGTTGGAGAGTGAAATCCTGCTAAGTGCTAAAGACTCAAAGTAAGTCAACTTATATTGTATGGTTGCAACATGAAACTATTATTGTATTGTATGTTAGTATAGGGATACATGCACATATATAGACTGTCGTAGTAAGTTGCTTAGAGACGTTAGTCTAGTGAGTGCTGATTTAGAAAATATGAACGGTAGAGATTCGTCATATCCTAGACGGCTGATCCCCGTCACACTGCTTGATTTTTTTTTATGTCTGGTTCACTACCGCGATGAGTGGCCAAGAGGTGAGGATCCCTGGTTAAACCTAGGGGTGCCAAAATGAATGGGACCTAGGGGCCCTCATGCTTACTTAATCAGTGAACAATTAGAACCCGAGCAAGTGCTCTGATAAGTTATTCCCGGATAGCAGCCATGAATATTGGTCATTCAGTGAGAGTGCCTAGAGATACTAGGGGTTGCCAAGTTTGAGTGAGGTTGAACACCCTAGAGGCAACTGCTCACCAACACCACTGATTAACATAGAAGTCTCTGTAAAACTGTGTAACTTTGATTACACTCTTGGATAAGTAGCGATGCCCTAGGTAACACGATAGTTACCCTTGATGGGGATATTTATTAGCTAGATCTTAGCGTTGAGACTCGGTTCTCTCTTAGAGATTAGCATTTATGTTGGAGGGCGTGTAACGCCCGAATTGTTGGAATTTGTCGAGCGTTGGTCTCGAATTATATTGTGATATAATATATCTGCTTGCTCTGGGATTTTCTAAGTGCAGGGATATATTTGTTGGTAAGATATAGTTGTGAAATAATATATCTGCTTGCTCTGTGATTTTCTGAGTGCAGGGATATATTTGTTGATAAGATATAGTTGCGATATAATATATCTGCTTGTTCTGGGATTTTCTGAGTGCAGGGTTTTATCTGTTTATAGGAAATAATTTATCATTGGTTATCATGCATGACCTAATTCTCTTCATGCTTTTGTTTGAAGGTTGAACTTACTAAGCGTTTTCGCTTACCTAGTTGTTTCATGTTGTAGGTAAGTGAAAGGGCAAGGCAGAGCAGTGAGCGCTGAAGTCTATCTTGCAAATGTAAATGTGGACCGACCTTTTGGGAATCCTTTTTATTTTTGGAAATGTTGTGTAATTTTCCTAAACTAGGCTCACTCTACTCTTTATAAAATATGTTTGTAAATAAATGTTAAGTATGGCCATACGACCTTTTTAAAAAGTTTTTTTATACGGGTTTTTGAGACATTTTGTTAAATGAAAACATTTATATTTCCGCATTATTGAGTCTTGAAAATCCGGGTCGTTACACATAAAGCCTTAAACCAATGAATAACTTTGGAATATTAATCTAGCCCCCATGAGCTTCAAACCTCAATTTCCCATTTCTTTCCATTCTGGGCTGCGATGCGCCTACATATCAGAGAGCAGAACTATCTCTGCTGAAGGACATGGGTCGCAGCGTGCCATGCCTGTGTCGCGGTGCCTGGGCAACTCAGAGGCTTCTCTAGCCTCTTCGAACACACGGATCGCGACCCTTGAAGAACAAGTGCGCGACCCGAGCCCCCAAACCCAGAAATTCCATCATTTTCCTACGTTTTTCCCCGAGCCTAAACCACTAATTCACACCCCAAGCATCAATTAAACCCATAACTAAGCCTAGAATCCTTATTCACATAGCCTAAACATCTTAATAATCCCCTAAACAATTCATAGCTCCACCAAACACCCAAAACCAAATGTTAGAATCCTTCAGATGCAATCCCCATAATTCTCACAGAATTACGCAGAAATTATGGTTGAGATTCCTTACCTTTGTGATATCTTCACCCTTGAGCTAATCCCAACCACAGTAAGCTTTCAATTCTTCAAAGATCTTAGTCTAAAATCCTCAAAGTTGATCAAAACCTCCAAGCACCAAGAGAGGAAGAGAGAACCGTGAGAAAGAGAGACTTAGAGCTGAGATTGATGTTCCCTTTCTTCTTTTCCTTCTAACTAGGTTCTAGATTCTGAGATAAGCCCAAGCTTGTCTTCTAGCTAAAAGTCCAAAATGCCCTCAAGACTATCCTAAACCCTTCAATGCCATCAAGGGCAATCCCGTAAATTGCCACATCCCGCTAAACCCTCAAGTGTTCCTATAAATCCCCATTTAATCCCGACATGCCCAAATAATTACTAAATTACTACATGTTATCCTGTAATTTCCGAACACATACTATATTCCCAAAATACCCCTAGGCTCCTCCCGAGCTGGGTATTCGACCCCGTTGTGACTATTTAGCTATTTCGCTCCTTAGAACTATCTTAGATCGCACATGATAAATATATCACCACACATTCGTGGCATCAATCACAATGCACACATATTTTACAATTATGCCCTTAATGGGCTAAAATTACAAATATGCCCCTAATAACCAAATGGGGCACACGTGCATATTTAACTAACCTAAACATGTATTTCTAATCATTTAATCATTTAATTCACATATTAACATAAGTAAATCATTTAATGCCCTCCCAACACACTAACCAAGGCCCTAAGCCCTACTAGCAAATTTGGGACGCTACAGGGACAACTAGAGGTAGAGAACAAATGGGAACTGTTATACGAGAGATTTTGGAAAAAAAACACCCTTCAACCTTTGAGGGAGGCCTAAATCCACTTAGGGCTGAGCAGTGGATGAGCATGATCACCTCCATCCTTGATTTTATGAGGGTTGAAGGTAATCACAGGGTGGCATGTGCCACGTATATGATGCAGAATGATGCCCGAATTCGGTGGGAGGTGATCTCCCGAACCTAGAATGTAGTTGTGATGAATTGAGAAGAGTTTAAGGAGTTGTTTATTGGGAAGTATTATAATAATGTAGTTTGAACTGCAAAGATGGATGAATTTGTAAATTTGATTCAGGGACAGAGTACGCTCTACAGTTTTGTAGGTTGGCCAAGTTCCCCTCTGACTTGGTGCCAACTGATATGACTAGAAAGGAAAGGTTTGTTCGAGGGCTAAACTCTATGATAGTCAGGGAAGTCAAGATTATCTCTGTGCCTGGAGTGACCACTTATGCTCAGGAAGGAGAAAAGATCCTAACTGGTGAGGGCGTTGAGAACAAGATATGGTAGGAAATCATCGCTAGATGCAATGCCCAAAGGGCGGTACCTCCATTTACTAGGTCTGGTAAGGGCGGAGGCCTCAGTGATCAGAAGAGGAATGTTGTAGACACATTCAATACCCTTAGACCATAGAAGAGGTTCTAGGACGCTCAGGGTAGTCGTTAGGGCGGGGGTGAAAACTGGAGAAACTATTTAGAGTGTGCTTAGTGCAGGAGACACCACTTGGGAGAATGTCATGCTAAGGCCTGTTTCTTATGCAGGGTAGTGAAACATCTCAGAAAAGATTGCCCACAGTTGAATAAAGAGGAACTAAAGAAGGGTAACAACTTGGTTCCAACTCGAGTGTTTACACTGACATAGACAGAGGCTGAGGCTAATTCCTCAGTGATGACAGGTTAGATTTCTAGCACTGACTCTTCCTATATTGTATTGATTGATTTTGGTGGTACACATTCATTTGTATCCAGTAGGGTGATAGGCAAACTTAGTAGACCCTGTGATGTGTATGTTGTGGGGTTTGGGACTTTCTTGCCTATTGGGGAATTGGTAGTCTCTAGGAGAAGGATCAAATCTTTATCGATGGAGGTAGATGGTTGGGAGTTGTCTGTGGAATTGAATGAGTTAGCAATGAAATACTTTGATATGATACTGGGTATAGATTGGTTGGCCAAGTATGGGGCGACCATAGACTGTAAGTGTAACGACCCAAAATTACTAATAAGGCTTAAGGGCCTTGATTAGTGTGTTGGGAGGGCATAATTAGTTTATGTGTGATTTAAATGATTAAATGTATGATTATGTGCCAAGCAAGCTTACATGATTATATGGATATATGAGTATTAGTATGCATGTAGGCCCTTTTTAGATTATAGGGGCATATTTGTAATTTTGGCCCATTGAGGGCATAAATGTAGTTATTTGTGATAAATTGTTGAGACCACATTATTATGTGGATATATTTGCAGCTTATGGCTCGAAGCGATCCTAGTGAGCGATTTAGCAAAATAGTCACAGCGAGTATTTATACCCGGCTCGGGGGAGCCTGGGGGTATTTTTTTCGGAATTAGGGAAATATATTGGAGGTTTTAGACTTTGGGGAAAATAATTGGTGATTAATTAGATGATGAGAATTAAGTGGTAAATATTAGGAACACTTGAGGAATTAGCGGGAATTGGGAGCAAATGACCAAAATGCCCTTAGAATGTTTAAAGACTTAGGTTTATTTGGGAGGGAAAAATGGTCATTTGATGGTTGAAAAGGCGATAAGGGTTATTCTATTTTTTTTAAACTTAGTGGAAGTGGTAGAAAATAGTAGAAACTGAAGGAAAGAAAGAAAGAAGAAAAGCAGAGACTCCTTGTTCTCCCACACGGTTTCTTTTCCCTTCACCCTTTCTTCTGAAATTTGAAGTTGTAAACTCAGAGGAGGTTTAGGATAGAACTTGGGACTTGGTTCTTGGTGAAGCTAGAAGGTTCAGCTGAAGTTAGTGTCCAATTAAGGTAAGGTTTCTAGTTTTTTTTTGGGATGGCTGAATTTTGTTATGTTTGATCTTTGAATCTGAACTTTGGATGGGAATTCAAGGATTTAAGCTTGGGAACTTGAGGAGCTAAAGGCTGGAAGGGCAGAGAGGGCAACCTAGGGTCAGATTCTCCATTAAAGGTAATAATTTATGGGCTTGATCATTTGAATTTCTGGGTTTTTGGTTAAGTTCTTGAGCTTCAAGCTCAATCTTGGTTTTCTGTGTTTGATGGTGCATGTGGCCAAGTTTGATGTTGTTGGGCCATGTTGGATGAGATGTAGTGGATGGTAGGCTTAATTTGAAGTGTGGTTGAGGTTTGGAGGGGGTGTATGGAGTTTTGGCTCTGGGGAAATTCGAAGGAAAAAACTCAAAGGGTTGCTGGTGTTGTTTGTAGCACTAGCATTAGAGCGCTATGCTTGGTTTCCTTGGGGGGCATTTGTCTCTGTTTGTAGCACTGTAGCACCCACCTTGTGGCGTTGTAGTGCTACCCTGCCTCCAGAAATGGGTTTTGGGTAATTTTCTTAGGGTTTTTGATTGGAGGCTCGGGGGTCGATTCCACCACCCCGTTTGGTGGAATTGAGCTTCCCGAGGGCTTGGGATTGGTCCTGAAGTTGGGTTACGGAATTAAGATTTAATGATGGTTCTACTTTGCGGTTTTGACTAGGTATACGCTAGGGCTCGGATGGGATCGTGCTCGAGGATCATTTCTATTAACCAAAGCCCTCGAAATCAAAGGTAAGAAACTACACCCGGTTATGTGGATATGTTGGGACTAAGAGTTCCCTAAACTCGTATATGATGTCATAAGATGGTATTATACCATGGGGACATGTGATAAACTACCTAAGAGTGTCGATATCAATATTTGTGCACAGGACGCGGCTCGACCACTGGTAGCTGAGGTTAAGTATATAATCACTGAGCTCGGCCTAAGCTAGCCGGAGTTAGTGGGACAATCAGAGGGTGTGGCCTAAGGGCATCGACCCTGGATATTATTATATGTTTATTGTTATGAATCTAATGTTTATGGAATATTCATTATCTAGATGATTGAATATTGGTTTGCAGATTGATATCGTTGATTATGTGAGCAATGTGACTTGCTGAGTATCTGTTTGGTGATCTGTGAATTATCTGACTGTTAATTGTCGCTTATGCTATGCATTATGGTTTTCTTGTTGGGCCTTGGCTCACGGGTGCTACGTGGTGCAGGTAAAGGCAAGGGCAAGATGGACCAGTCTTAAGTTGGAGAGCCCTGGGGCTGAATGTACATAGTCAGCTGATCGGCCGCCACGGCTAAGGAATGATAAAGGGACAGGAGAATCTAAAGTGCCTATTTTTCCATTAGAGTGGCTTGTGATTGTACATAAACTTTGAAACTTTTGTAAACTGTCCTTTAAAACCTATTTTGGGATCCCATGTATTAAACGTTTATTTTAATGAGAAATTTCCTGTTTTTGACCAAAATCTTTTGACCTTAACCTAATTATAACTTTAGGGTCACATTTTCAACTATATGACTTGATTAGCAAGTCTTGCATCTTTATAAACATAGAGTGCATCGACCTTGGTTATCCAGGGTGTTACAACTTGGTATCAAAGTGTCCTAGGTTTAAGGGTTCCTGAAGACTGGTTGGACATGTACATTCGCCGCTAAAGACATGCTTGACTCAGGGTTTGGTAATTGTGTATACATATTTATATGCTTAAATGATTGGAAAGAAATATGAATGTTGATATATGTTTGACTAATAGGGAGCATGAGATATTGATAGGGCCTGGCCCTTGACTGCTGTGTGATGATAGTGAGGCGTGCTTATTAGCATTGCTATTGTATGTGAATGAATATTTGGATAAACTATTATATCTTGATTACTTGTGATTGGTTGTGTTCCAATGGTGGATTATGGAAGGACTATTACCTTGTCATCATAGTCTGACCAGCGAGTTGTTGATTGCAGATTAACTTGGATAGCTATGCATCCAAGACGATCTGTACGACTTACCGGCACTAGGTCTGAGACAAAGGATGATGACCAGGGCCAAAACCCTCCTCCAGTCCTTGAGATCTGGCAGCAGATTATGGCAGACATGCAAGCCCAGCTTCTGAGCCAGGAAAAGAAGATCCATTTACTGAGTCAGCAGGCTCCGTCAGGGAGTGCTGCCCCTATTTTTCCACCTGCAGTGGCACCAGTTATACAACAAATGGAGGATGGGAGTCGTTGTATGAGCGGTTCAGGAGACAGCATCCTCCAACTTTTGAGGGAGGACCAAATCCACTAAAAGTTGAACAGTGGATGAATATGATCACCGCTATCTTGGACTTTATGAAGGTAGAGGGTCATGATAGAGTGGCCCGTGCCACATATATTCTGAGAGAGGATGCCCGCATTTGGTGGGACGTGGTAGCATAGACTAGAGATGTTACTACCTTGAGTTGGGATGGATTCAAGGATTTGTTCAACCAGAAGTATTACAATGTTGCCATTAGGGCAGCGAAGGTTAATGAATTTGTGGGATTGGTTCAGGGCAACATGACGGTGATAGAGTATGCCCTGAAGTTCGACAGACTTGCAAAGTTTGCATCGGATCTTGTGCCTACAGATGAAACTAGGCAGGACAGATTTATTAGAGGGCTTAATGCCATGATAGACCGGGATGTGAGAATTACAACAGTACCTGGGGGGACGACTTATGCCCAGGCTGTTGAGAAGGCTCTTACCGCTAAGGAAGCGGAGAACAAGATCTGGAGGGAGAGTGTTGTGAGGCGATGCCTCCATATTCAGGGTCTGGTAGGGGTGGAGGCCCCAGTGATCTGAAGAGGAAGACCCCTGACACCTTGATTGTTGTTGGTCCTGATAGGAGGGGTCGGGGTACTCAGGGTGGTCGTCAGGGAGGCGGTGACGCATGGAGGAGTTACCCAGAGTGCACGAGGTGTAGAAGATGCCATCAGGGCGAGTGTCGGGCCAAGGCCTGCTTTGTGTGCGGAATAGTGGGACACCTCAAGAAGGATTGCCCAACAGTGAAGAAAGAGGAAGCAGGGAAGGTGGACAACTTGACTCTAGCTCGAGTGTTCACCCTGACACAAGCGGAGGCCAAGGCTAGTCCCTCGGTGGTGACAGGTCAGCTTTCTAGCGTTGGCTCTTCTTTTACTGTATTGATTGACTCTGGTGCTACACATTCATTTGTTTCTAGTAAGGTGATTGATAGACTGTGTAGACCTAGTGAGCACTGTACTGCGGGGTTTGTGACTATATTGCCTATAGGGGAACTGGTAGTTTCTAGGAGGTGGATTAGAGCACTTCCAGTGATGGTTGATGGTAGGGAGTTATCAGTAGACTTGATTGAGTTGGGTATAGAGGACTTTGACATGATTTTGGGCATGGATTGGTTGATTAGGTACGGAGCTACTATTGACTGTATGAAGAAGATGGAGACCTTTGAGTCGGAGGGCGAGGATCCCTTTGTCTTTGTGGGTACGGTATGTGGACCCCGCATACCCATGATTTCAGCACTAAGAGCTAAGGACCTATTACAGGGAGGATGTATAGGTTTTTTGGCTAGTGTGGTAAATACTACCAAAGTATTACCAGCAAGGTCGGAGGAGACTAGATTGGTTCGTGAATTTTTGGATGTATTCCCTGAGGATCTACTAGGGTTTTTGCCACACAGGGAGATTTAGTTTGTTATTGAGTTGGCATCAGGGAAAGCTGACCTAAATTACAAGAGCTTTTGGATTTGGGGTTCATCAGGCCGAGCTACTCACCATGGGGTGCTCCAGTTTTGTTTGTGAAGAAGAAGGACGGGACTCTGAGGATGTGTATAGACTATAGGGAATTGAACAAGTTGACTATAAGGAATAAGTATCCTCTACCAAGGATTGATGACTTGTTTGATCAGCTGCAGGGGAAGACGGTATTCTCGAAGATTGATCTTCGATCTGGTTATCACCAGCTGAGGATCAAGGATGAGGATATACCGAAGACGACCTTTTGAACGAGGTATGGACACTATGAGTTTCTGGTCATGTCGTTTGGTTTGACCAATGCCCCAGCAACCTTCATGGACTTAATGAACAGGGTGTTCAAGGACTTCTTGGATCAGTTCATCATTGTCTTCATCGACGATATTTTAGTGTATTCCAGTTCAGAGGTAGAGCACGAGCTACACCTTCGACAGGTCTTGCAGAGGTTGAGAGAGCGTCAAGGACTTCTTGGATCAGTTCGTCATTGTCTTCATCGACGATATTTTAGTGTATTCCAGTTCAGAGGTAGAGCACGAGCTACACCTTCGACAGGTCTTGCAGAGGTTGAGAGAGCATCAGTTGTACGCCAAGTTTAAGAAGTACGAGTTTTGGCTACCAGAAGTGACATTCCTTGGACATATTGTTGGTGCGGAGGGGATTAAGGTGGATCCATCTAAGGTGGATGCAGTTAGGGATTGGTCGAGGCCAAGGAATGCCTCAGAGGTTCGGAGTTTCCTTGGGTTAGCGGGTTATTACAGATGGTTTGTGGAAAGGTTCTCAAAGATCGCTGCACCGATGACAGAATTGACACGGGAGAATTTGAAGTTCGTCTAGTCAGACAAGTGTGAGAACATTTTTCAAGAATTGAAGTGATGACTTATTACTGCACCTGTGCTGAGTCTTCCTTCAGAGGAAGGAAAGTTTATGGTTTATTGCGACGCGTCGAGGTTGGGTTTAGGTTGTGTGTTGATGCAGAACGAGAAAGTTATAGCTTATGCATCACGACTGCTGAAGGAGCATGGGCAGTAGTATCCTACCCATGATTTGGAGTTAGCAGCGGTGGTATTCACACTGAAAGTTTGGCGACATTATTTGTACGGGGAGAAGTGTGAGATATACACCGATCATAAGAGTTTGAAGTACTTCTTCATGCAGAGGGACCTGAACATGAGACAAAGGCATTGGCTTGAGTTGGTAAAAGACTATGATTGTGATATTCTTTACCACCCAGGGAAAGCCAAAGTGGTAGCGGATGCATTGAGCGGGAGAGGCTCAGGGCAGTTATTTGGTTCTACTCAGATTTCCAGAGAGTTGGCTGATGAGATGACCAGGACGAGAATAGAACTGGTGGTGGGCCGGTTGGCCAACATTACTTTGCAGTCGACCCTACTAGAGTGGATTAAGGAGGGTCAATTGGTAGATTCAAAGTTACAAGAGGTTAAAGAGAATGTCTTAGCGGGGGTAGCTAAGGACTATTCTATTTTCGAGGTTGGTTTGCTATGGTATCAGGGGCAGATTTGTGTTCCAGCTGATGTGGGGATCAGACGAGAGATATTAGATGATTTGCATACTACGCCGTACTGACTTCATCCAGGTACCACGAAGATGTATCAGGATCTACGGACATTGTATTGGTGTCCCGGAATGAAGGAGGACGTTGTGGAGTACGTGGCTAGGTGTTTGACTTGCCAGCAGGTGAAACCTAAACATCAGCGACTAGCGGGGATGCTTCAGGCTTTGGGTATCCCTGAGTGGAAATGGGAGGATGTTGCAATGGATTTTGTGGGAGGTCTACCCAGGACAATGGGGCTTCATGACTCGTTGCAGGTGATAGTGGACAAATACACCAAGTCAGCTCATTTTCTCCCAGTGAAGACGACATATACGGTGGATCAGTATGCAGAGTTATATGTGCGGGAGATCGTACGTCTCCATGGGGTTCCTAAGTCTATTATGTCAGACCAGGATCCTATCTTTACCTCCAATTTTTGGGGTAGTTTGCAGAAGGCTATGGGGACTCAGTTGAAGTTCAGCACGACCTTTCATCCTCAGACTGATGGGCAGTCTAATAGGACGATTCAGATGTTGGAGGATATGCTTAGGGCATGTGTGATCGATTTTGAGGGATCGTGGAGTAAGTACCTTCCGTTGATTGAATTTTCATACAATAGCAGTTACCAATCAACGATTGGAGTGGCTCCATATGAGATGTTATATGGGAGGATATGTAGATCACCCATTCATTGGGATGAGATGGGTGAGAGGAAGTATTTGGAGCCGGACATGGTTCAGAAGACCAGTGAGGCTATTGAGAAGATCCGAGATCGAATGCTCACCTCACAGAGCAGACAGAAAAGCTACGCTGATCTTAAGCATAGGGACGTGGAGTTCCAGGTTGGGGACCACGTGTTTCTACGAGTCTCACCACTGCAAGGGGTGAGGAGGTTTGGGAAGAAGGGTAAGCTAAGCCCTAGGTTCATTGGACCTTTTGAGATCCTGGAGAGGATCGGACAGGTGGCTTATAGGTTAGCCTTGCCACCGTCGTTGTCGGGAGTACGTGAGGTATTTCATGTTTCTATGCTCCGGAAGTATGTCTCGGATACGACACATGTGTTGTAGTATGAAGACTTGGAATTGCAGACAAATTTGTCTTATGAGCAACGATCGGTTCAGATTCTAGATCGGAAGGATAAAGTTCTACGGAATAAGACAATTCCTCTGGTTAAAGTATTATGGAGGAATAGTAGGGTCGAGGAGGTGACCTGGGAACTTGAGTCAGCAATGCAGGATTTGTATCCCGAGTTATTTATGTAACGCCCTACTTCCTTAGAGCCGTTACTAAGTGAGTTTTAAACGTGCATTTAACTCGCTAATCGAGGTTTTAGGTTAAAAGTGTAATTAAATCATGAACAGAGAAATAAACTTTGAAAATAATTCCATTTACCAAAAAATCATAAAGTGTTTGACACTTGGGATCCCAAGATACTGTTTAGAAATATTTACAACATATAATTACAAACCAAGTCGACTAGACGACAAAATCTAGGTTTTAATACAACCATCTCCCAAAAATCACTGGCTATGGCAAGCTAGGTAGGCCAAACATGTACGCGCCGCTTCACGCTCTTCGTACTCATGGTTGGTTGACTTTCCCCTTGCCCTTACCTGCACCACAGAGCACCCGTGAGCCGAAGCCCAGCAAGAAAACCCTCACAAGCAGATAACATATGCATAACAAACACTTAGCATATAGTCAAGCCACCAATAGGCTAAACACATACGCCCATGCCGTCCCAGGCGCTTTACCAGGCCCTGGGTTCGCGGTCCACACCGTGAGGATATCCCAGGTATCTTTTAGGGTCTCACCCTGGAAACTCGTACTCCACGTGCTCAACGCTGCTCCCAGCCCCTTGCCGCTCTCGGCCTTGCACTCCACGTGCCTAACGCCGTTTCCGGCCCCTTACCGTTCCCAGCCTTGCCGACCTCGACCTGCGCCGTTCCTGACTCTTGCCGAACATTTACACATATGCATACATAGCATAATAAGGCAAATACTAATCATGAACAAATCAATCAAAGGGGCTACGCCCTGCAACACAGTCATATAGGGCTCAGCCCTGCATACAAGCTCTATGGGAAACAATGGTTTTCTTACCTGTGTCCCGAGCTTCTTAAGCACTAAACCCTCGAGCACGGTCCTCTAATCCAAGCCTCACTGAGAACCTAATCACAACACATAAATAACACTCCCATTACTAACCAATTCAAAAACATCTACTGGAACCAATCCCGAGCTCTCGGGACCTCCCGGATCCCCACACAAGGTGTCGGAAGCGTCCCCTGAGCCCCCTGGGCAAAAACCTAAAAACTGACATTTCCCCTGCCCAGAAATGGCCTAGCACTGCGGCACTAGCCCCTAAGGGCCGCGGCGCCCAGCCTGGCTCCCTTCCCTGATGCAACCTAGCGCCGCGGCGCAGAAGAACAGGGTCGCGATGCCTCTTCGCAAACCCAGAAATCTGGGTTTCTCCCAACGTTTTCCCCGAGCCAAAACACTCCCAAACCAATACCAATGCATACCTAAGTCCCAAATTCAATTCAAAACCCCATATAAACCATCTAACAACTCAGAAACATCAATAACAAGCCTAGATACACAATCAAACCCATGATTCACAAATTGGTTTAAAACTTTATAAAACTTAAACCAAAGCTTGCAAAACTTAAACCATCCCTCAGAATTCTTAAACCACACCAGCAATCAACCTCAGGGGTGCACGAAATTCTTACCTCAAATTGAAATTCGACTCTGAGCTTCCTCCAATTCAAGCTTCAAGTTAATCCCTCTTGATTCCCAAGCTGAATTCCCACAATTATTAAACCAAAACCCAACTTTCAGAATTCAACCCAATCTCTAAAAGAACTTGCAAGAACACCAAAATTCAGAGATGAAGCTTACCTCTGGATTAATCTTGACCTATGCTTGATTTTAGTTGCCTCAATTCAGCCTTGATTTTCCTCCTTAGCCTCAAAAATACCCATCTCTCTCTCTTCCACCTTTCTCTCTAGCTTCTTGATTCCTCTAGTCTCCCCAACACAACATTCAGATTATACCTTGAATAAAGTAATGTGAATGACTTTTCCCTCAGCCAAACTTATCTACTCCCAAGGCCAAATGACCCATTTGCCCTCCCTTCTAACCTATAATCTAACTAATCCTCAAGGGCAACCTAGACTTTTCCCTATCCTTTTGCAAGAATACCACTTCCACACCTAAAGTAACTATCCTCAAAGGTTACCTATAGTTACCCAAGTTACCAAAGTGCCATCAACCATTACCCAAAAATTCCCACACTCAAGTTATAATATTCCCGAGATACCCCTAGGCTCCTCCCGAGCTGGGTATCTGACCCCGTTGTGACTTTCTAGCTAAACAGCTCCCTAGGACCGTCTAGGAACGTGCATCACAAATATATCACCATTATATCACATATATCATATTTATGCCCTCAACGAGCTAAAATTACAAATATGCCCCCTAGCAACCAAATGGGGCCCACATGCATATTTAATTACCTAAACATGCATTCTAACCACATATTCATTAAATTCACATAAATTAATACAGTATAACAATTATTGCCCTCCCGGCACACTAATCAAGGCCCCAAGCCTTATTAGCAAATTTGGGTCGTTACAATTTAGGTAAATTTCGAGGACAAAATTCTCAGAAGAAGGGGATAGTTGTAATGACCCAAAATTACTAATAAGGCTTAAGGGCCTTGATTAGTCTGTCGGGAGGGCATAATTAGTTTATGTGTGATATAAATGATTAAATGTATGATTATGTGATAAGCATGCTTACATGATTATAAGGATATATGAGTATTAGTATGCATGTATGCCCTATTTAGATTATAGGGGCATATTTATAAATTTGGCCTATTGAGGGCATAAATCTAATTATTTGTGATAAATTGTTGAGACCACATTATTATGTTAATATATTTGCAGCTTGTGGCTCAAAGTGATCCTAGAGAGCGGTTTAGCGAAATAGTCACAGCGGGGGTTTATACCCAGCTCGGGGGAGCCTGGGGGTATTTTTTTTTTGGAATCAGGGAAATATATTGGAGATTTTTAGACCTTGGGAATATAATTGATGATTAATTAGATGACAGGAATTAAGTGGTAAATATTCAAAACACTTGAGGAATTAGCGGGAATTGGGAGCAAATGACCAAAATGCCCTTAGAATGTTTAAAGACTTAGGTTTATTTGGGAGGGAAAAATGGTCATTTGATGGTTGAAAAGGCAATAAGGGTTATTCTTTTTTTTTAGACTTAGTGGAAGTGGTAGAAAATAGTAGAAACTGAAGGAAAGAAAGAAAGAAAGAAGAAAAGTAAAGACTCCTTGTTCTCCCACACGGTTTCTTCTCCCTTCACCCTTTCTTCTGAAATTTGAAGTTGTAAACTCAGAGGAGGTTTAGGCTGGAGCTTGGGACTTGGTTCTTGGTGAAGCTAGAAGGTTCGGCTGAATTTTGGTTTTCTGTGTTTGATGGTGCATGTGGCCAAGTTTGATGTTGTTGGGCCATGTTGGATGAGATGTAGTGGATAGTAGGCTTAATTTGAAGTGTGGTTGAGGTTTGGAGGGGATTTATGGAGTTTTGGCTCAGGGGAAATTCGAAGGAAAAAACTCAGAGGGTTGTTGGTGTTGTTTGTAGCGCTAGCATTAGAGCGCTATGCCTGGTTTCTTGGGGGGGCATTTGTCTCTGTTTGTAGCGCCCACCTTGTGGCGCTGTAGCGCTACCCTACCTCCAGAAATGGGTTTTAGGTATTTTTCTTAGGGTTTTTTCTTGGAGGCTTGGGGGTCGATTCCACCACCCCGTTTGGTGGAATTGAGCTTCCCGAGGGCTTGGGATTGGTCCCGAAGTTGGGTTACAGAATTAAGATTTAATGATGGTTCTACTTTGCGGTTGTGACTAGGTGTACGCTAGGGCTTGGACGGGATCATGCTCGAGGATCGTTTCTATTAACCAAAGCGCTCGGAATCAAAGGTAAGAAACTGCACCCCATTATGTGGATATGTTGGGACTAAGAGTTCCCTATACTTGTATATGATGTCATAAGATGGTATTATGCCATGGGGACATGTCATAAATGGCCTAAGAGTGCCAGAATCAATATTTGTGCACAGGACGCAGCTCAACCACTGGTAACTGAGGTTA
Organism: Humulus lupulus; assembly: GCF_963169125.1. Classification (NCBI taxonomy): domain Eukaryota; kingdom Viridiplantae; phylum Streptophyta; class Magnoliopsida; order Rosales; family Cannabaceae; genus Humulus; species Humulus lupulus. The sequence goes on along the minus strand of NC_084794.1, from coordinate 175,334,815 downwards.
AATATATAATCACTGAGCTCGGCCTAAGCGAGCCGGAGTCAGTGGGACAATCAGAGGGTGCGGCCTAAGGGCTTCAACCCTGGATATTGTGTTATATGTTTATTGTTATGAGTCTAATGTTTATGGCATGTGCATTATCTGGATGATTGATTATTGGTTTGCAGATTGATATCGTTGATTATGTGAGCAATGTGATTTACTGAGTATCTGTTTGGTGATCTGTGAATTATCTTACTGTTAATTGTCACTTATGCTATGAATTATGGTTTTCTTACTGAGCCTTGGCTCATGGGTGCTACGTGGTGCAGGTAAAGGCAAGGGCAAGATGGACCAGTCTTGAGTTGGAGAGCCCTAGGGCTGAATGTACATAGTCAGCTGATTGGCCGCCACAGCCGAGGAATGATAGAGGGATAAGAGAACCTAAAGTGCCCATTTTTCCATTAGAGTGGCTTGTGATTGTACATAAACTTTGAAACTTTTGTAAACTGTCCTTTAAAACCTATTTTGGGATCCCATGTATTAAACATTTATTTTAATGAGAAATTTCTTGTTTTTGAGCAAAATCTTTTGACCCTAACCTAATTATAACTTTAGGGTCACATTTTCAACTATATGACTTGATTAGCAAGTCTTGCACCTTTATAAACACAGAGTAGTGACCTTGGTTATCCAAGGTGTTACTGTAAGAGGAGAATGGTAACTTTTGAGACTGGAGAAGAGGACCAATTTGTAATCGTGGGTGCTATGAACAGGCCTCAAGTTCCTATAATTTTTCATTGAAGGCTAGAGATCTATTGCAAGTGGGTTGCATAGAACTCCTAGCTAGTGTGGTTGTACCCCTAAGGGTGTACCAATCAGACCAGAGGAGACTAGATTAGTTTGCATGGTTCCGGATGTATTCCAGGAAGATTTATTGAGATTGCCACCGCATCGAGAGATTGAGTTTATTATAGAACTGACACTAGGAATAGAACCAATATCCAAGGCATCGTGCTTAATGGCACCAGTAGAATTGAAGGTTTAGTTCCAGGAATTACTTGACTTAGGGATCATCAGACATAGTATCTCTCCATGGGGTGCGCTAGTGTTGTTTGTGAAGAGAAATGATGGGTCGTTGAGGATGTGTATCGACTACCGGGAATTGAACAAGCTAACAATTTAGAACAAATATCCACTGCCAAGGATTGATTACTTGTTTGACCAGTTGTAGGGCAAGATAGTATTTTCGAATACTGATCTTTGATATGGTTATCACCAAATGAGGATCAAAGAAGAGGATATTCTGAAGACAACCTTTCGCACAAGGTATGGGCATTATGATTTTCTAGTTATGTCTTTTGGATTGACCAATGCCCTGAAAACGTTCATGGATCTGATGAACATGGTGTTCAATGATTATTTGAACAAGTTTGTGATTGTGTTCATCAAAGACATACTGATCTACTCTCAATCAGATTCAAAACACAAGCAACAACTTTGTTTGGTATTACATAGGCTGAGGGAACACAAGTTATATGCCAAGTTCAAGAAGTGCAAGTTTTTTTTTTTTACCTCAGGTGATGGTTCTCGGTCATATTGTTAGTAAGGACTAGATTATGGTAGATTCGACCTAGATAGAGGCGGTGAGAGATTGGCCAAGGCTAAGAAGTGCTTCAGAGATTAGAATTTTCTTGGGTTGGCAGGATACTATCGACGTTTTGTTGAAGGGTTCTCCAGAATTGCAATGCCTTTGACTGAGTTGACACACAAGAATCTGAAGTTTGTGTGGACCGATAGGTATGAGAATAGTTTTCAAGACTTGAAGCGACGGTTGGTTACTGTACTAGTGCTTAGTCTTCATTCAGATCAGGAGAAGTTTGTGGTATGTTGGGATGCTTCAAGACAGGGTTTGGGTTGTGTTCTAATGCAGGCTTGGAATGTGATTGCTTATGCTTCACGACAATTGAATGAATATGAGTAGCGGTACCCTACTCATGATTTAGAATTGGCAGTAATGTTATTCGCACTGAAGGTGTGGCGACATTATCTGTATGGAGAGCAGTGCGAGATATACACTGACCATAAGAGTTTGAAGTACTTTTTCACACAAAAGGATGTGAACATGAGACAGTGACGTTGGTTAGAGTTGGTAACGGATTATGACTGTGAAATTCTTTATCATCCAGGGAAAGTCAATGTGGTAGATGTATGAGGCTTAATTGCCAAACTTGTATAACGAACCTCAGTTGATGTTTGGGGCTTAATTGCCACCCCTGTATAAGCACTTATCTTTTTCTTATACATGTCTTGTTATTATGGCCTATAATTATGACCTACGACCTAGGATATATTATGAATTTGAATGATTATGTTATGAACTTTTACATGGATCTATGATATGTTTGTTATGATTATATGACTGTTGTTTGTATTTTTCTTACTGGGCTTAGAAGCTCACTCCTTAGGATATTATTGTGTAGAAATTTAAGGTTAGAATATCAGTGGCGAGTGAGACCTAAATAGCTTAGTGATGTATTCGTGAGGACCATGTAGCCGCTGGAATGACCAAGGGCCTACGATTTGATTATGAAGCATTTTCTTTTAAGTATTTTTATTTCTTTAAATTCGAACGTTGCTTAGTTAATTTTGTTAAAGACCTTATTTATTTTGTAAAAACATGAGATCCCTTTGCTTTATGGTATTTTCTTAAATAAAAGAGCAATATTTATGTTTACGATTCAACGTTGTGTTATCGATAATATTATGATAAATTAGGACGTTACATATAATAATGATATTTTATAACATTTGAATTTGAATTTGAATTTATATTATTATAATTATATATATGTAGTCGTATATTAAATATTATTATAATAATGATATTTTATAATATTTGAATTTATATTAATATAATTAATAAATATCTATTTTAGTTAGTTTTAAAGGAATATTCTGTTAAATATTTAAAATATTTCATTAAAGTTAACAAAAAAAACCGTTAAAATCAAGAATTTTCGTTATCTACACATTTTTTTTACATAGAAGAGATATAAATTAGAAGATATCTAAATTATAATCTATAAAATGAATAAAAAAAATTAGATAAAGGAGAAAATAGATAAAGTGGTTTGAATAGTTTTTAGAGTGTCATATCATCTTTTTGGTGCTCTCCTTTATATAAATATGTAGAGAGATTTGAATTTGAATTTATATTAATATAATTATCATATATGTAATATTATATTAAATATTATTATAATAATGATATTTATAATATTTGAATTTATATTAATATAATTAGTAAAAAAATTAGAATTGTATATTATTATTATATTAATATTTTATAACATTTAAATTTATATTAATATAATTATTAAATATTTTGTATTATATATTTATTGAACGCCTTTTTTGCTGTCAACTTAATCCAAGAGATTAAATGATAAACAAGGAAAGACAAAATGTTTTACATTGTTCATGTTATAAAAGAACCATAATCCACGAGTCTCTATTATTTAGTGAGCTTGAAGCTTGAGGTAGCAAGTTTCAATGGTGATTATTAGGTAATGTATATATTGCACTGAGTGCTGAGTTTCTCTCTCTAAAAAATCGAACCCTTTACAAGGAGATACCACAGCCCTATTTATAGAGGTCAGAGTCATTAATGTTAATCATCTCTCATAAATATAAGGGTATTAATGTTAAGTTAATACACAAAAGGCTCTATTACAATAAAGACTATGACCCACACGAATTCTACGGGGCCCATTGTAGAAAGTCACACACCAACTTTATGGGGAACATATCTGCGACTGCCAGGGTACAGCGTATGTTTATTTGTGTCAGGCAGCGTTGTGGGAAATGCCGATTGTTGAGTGTAAAAACTCGACACCACTAATCGAGGATCACCAAAAGTTGTCAAATGATTCGTTCGAGGCCCACACCTATAGTGATTGACACCTGACATTACTCCTAGGCCCGAGGACTGGAGTCTTAGACTTGGAGAATGGCCGAGTGAAAAGGGGGCCCTCAGGGCGTGACCTCACCCATGGGTATTCATGCTTCGGAGACTGGCTTGGGATGTGGTCTCAGTGGAAGACACCCTCGCCTAAGAGAAGACCTCGGGACATAGCCTCATCTGGAGATATCCTCGATTCAGCTGGACTGGACCACATCAAGGAACTCGCATGCTAAGGACTCCGTGGCTTGCGCTAATTATTCTCAATTGTCACGTGTCAGATGATCAAAACACGAACAATATTATTATAATAATGATATTTTATAACATTTGAATCTGAATTTATATTAATATAATTATTATATATGTAGTCTTATATTAAATATTATTATAATAATGATATTTTATAATATTTAAATTTATATTAATATAATTAATAAAAATCGATTTTAGTTAGTTTTAAATAAATATTTCGTTAAATATTTAGAATATTTTATTAAAGTTAATAAAGCAAACCCTTAAAATCAAGAATTTTGAGATATAAATTATGATATATAAAATGAATAAAAAAATTAAATTAAATTAAATTAGAAAATAGATAAAATGGTTCTACATGGAGTTGATACTCTCCTTCATAGATATAGAAATAGATAATAATAGTAATTATTTTATATTATATATAAATAGATATTTAGAAAATAAAAAAATAAAATAAAATAGAGGTAATTATTATTATTATTTTTAAAATGTATAATAAAACAATATTTTTTTATAAAAAGTTTGAATAAAAAATTAGAAAAAATAAGAAAATATATAAAGTGATTTACATATGATCTACATAGGATTGACGTGGGAAGGAGTAGTGAGTGAACATTGTTATTTAGAGCAGAGAAAAACAAAATCTTTGTGGATGTGGATTATATTTGCGGCATCCTAAGCCCTCTCCTCTGATTATGTCTGTTGCTTTCCGCTTTCCTCTCTGACAACATCTCTGTAATAGCCTGATCAGATCTCACATCACACCACACGACGGTCCATCCAACACAAACGACAACTCTCAACTCTCAAACACGCTCTCCTTTCTCGTACTCATGCCTATGGCGGCACCTCTCACACCTTCTTCACTTTCCCTCGGTACTCACTATTCGCCACGACTTTCTTCAACAATTCACGCCACACCCCCTTCTTTTTCACATCCACTAGATGATAACCCTTTTGGGGTTTTCTCATTAATTTTCGAATTTGATCTATTCTTTAAGCATTTCATTGTCAGTGGCTGAGGATGGAATATTACAGAAAATGAAATGATTTTGAGCTCAGTTTGATTGCTGTATTTGTTAAATTGGTTTTTTGGGGGTAACTCTCATATTTGGTGGCTGTTACTATGTTTTTCAGGTCCTTGTCATAGTAATTCGTGCTATGCAGAAGGGATTTATGGTTGGACTTCTTGTGGGATTTCAAACAAATTCAAGAAACCTCATTTAGATGGTCGAATGCTTTCTGGGTATTCCGGCGGCATAAGGTTGGCCATCTAGTTTGTTATTGATTTTTGCACTTGAAAGTGACAACATAATCGTTTTATATCTATTTCTTCCTTCTTTTTCTTTGTTTGTTTATTTTAATAGCGATTCAATCATATATTTAGTAATTAACATGAATAGTACTAGTTTAAAACTACAGATGAGATATTTTATGTTTACATGAGAAATTATGGCCACAATTTAGTATTGCATTTACTGTCAGTTTCCGTGTTCACCTTTTTTTTTTCTTAAAAAAAAGTTTTGTAATGAATGAGTCCTATGTTTCAAATGACGAAGAAGATTCGTTGCTTAAAACTTTAAATGCAGAAATCCGCTTTTGGGGTCAACCCAATTCCAATGGTTGTCTATTGGACACGACCTTTCCCTCTGGAAAGTTTCCGTTGCTGCTGATTACTCAGATTCTGTCCCGGATTCGTCGAATTACATGACTAACAGTGGTTATCATCCTCTCGAAGACTTGACAGTAAGCAATAAGGTCTGGGAGACTAAACTCACTTCTGCTGAAACTGCGAGGACAACGGTTGAGGTATGTTGTATTCACTGTGTTTATGCTGTGTAGTACTTAGGAAACTTTGACAAGATACTTTGGGTTTCCTCATGTATGGTTAATTGTTTTGTTCTTTCTTGATTTTTTTCTTTCAGGCCAATGGCAGTGCTTTGCTGATATTTCCTGGGACAGTACATTCAGAACCACATGAACAAATATCATGGGCTGAGTTTCAATATGTTGTCGATGATTATGGAGGTCCATTATTTTTTCATGTCTATTGAAGCAAATAACATGTGTTTCTATGTATTTAATTGCACATTCTGACTCAAACTATACTTTTTAAATATTTTGTTTAGATATGTATTTTGAAATATTTGATGATGCAAACATCTTGGAAGACCCTGCAGCTAGTAACCCGGTGGTAAGGACTCGAGCTATTTTTTAATTATATATTCTTCATTCTTAATTTAAATTGGAAATTTGTTGGTGACCTTTGTGGCAAATAAAATATCTTATGGGGGGTTGAAATTATGTCCTTAGTTAGATAAGCTGATTTCAGTTGCATCATAATAGAACAGAAGTGGTATTTTTTTTTTTGGTGTGATTTTTAGGCCTTTCATTTTTCATTGTTTAGTAATTTCTATCTAAATAATAAATGTTGAATTGTTTGTCTCATAATATGAAAGCTTCATTTTTCTTTATTGTAACATAACTTATTGGAGAGTTTTCCATGATGAAGTTTTGTAAGTCAATGAGCCAAATCTAGTACTTCTGAGAAATGGTGCAGGCATTGGCATGTTTGTGGATTGCTGTTCACATAGAGAGAGCCAATGTCTATGCCCTTGTGAGCACATAAAAGTTGTTTTCATTTTGAAATCTATTGTGACTCAAATTCTTTAACATAGTCCTGGAATCATGGAATTGTCTTTTTTTTTTCCTTCTAGTTCTCTATTTTTGTTTTCTTTTACTTCTCTACTACTAGTTGCATTTCTTCTCATATATTTAATGCGAATGTTTCTCCTCCAGAATGTTTTGATCGGGATGGATATGCCAATATATGAGAACAGAAGGATAACTGGTGAATACAGCATTTTAGATAGTGATATTGATGAACTGCTCTTTGATGATGATTATTTTGAGGTGAGAAATGAAGTACTCTTGACTTTCAGAATCAATTTATAGTCCTCCAGATGTATTCAACTACTATTACCCTACTATACTCCTATGCCATTTATATTTTATAACTATTCACATATACTAACATCTTGAAGCTCGACCAGTTTTAGCAAAAACAGTTGCAATAATTTTTACTTCCATGTTTTAGATTTCAAAGAATTTCAAGGTGGAAATTTTCTTTTGGTCGTAGGTGGTAGATTCAGAAGTTTCTGAAGTTCCAGTAGAATGGGCAGCTCCACATGCTTCTAGTCTAATTCATCCTATTTACTTTGCCAAGTGCTTGACAAAAGTATGCAACAATCATTTATTAAGTATTACATAAATTCATGATGTGAAGATTTAGGTAAGATTCTGTTGCTTGCTATTGTAGCTGCAGTGTTAACACAACCATTCTTCTACTCTTTGAAACAATTTTAAGTTTTGTTCTGAAGCACTTATTGCGTGCAATTTCTGTATTGCTATTAGAGTACATTTAAATTCAGTGGTACATTTATCTAAGAAGATTATTTTAGTGACTCAGGTAGTTTAATCTCATTTCTAAACTATACTTGTATATATATATATATGTTTATGTAGATACATATATTTTTTTCTTTCTAATATCATTCTAGATTTTTCATCGTACTTTGAAATTAACTCTCGCTCATTTTTCTGAAGTAAAGATCCATTAGCTATGTCAGGCTGGCTGTTCAGATCTATATGTAAAGATTTGGTCCGTGTAGATGTACATCTAGAATTTCAATATAATATAAAGGAACTACAGGTGGTCTTGGAGAATAGGTGCTGATTTAGTTTGATTTTTCTTCCAGCAATCAAATGTAAAGATTAAAAAAGAAAAAGAAAAATTAGCTTCCTGTAGTAAATTTGTCAGGGCGTATTTTAATACGTGTTCTGCATGTCAGGTCTATTCAAGCTTCCAACAATAATAAGATTTTAATTTAATAAGAATTTAAAAAATATAGTGTTTAATTTTTATTTTTCAATTTGAAGGTTATCATTGTTACTTTAAAGTATTCAATATTACTTGCTTCTTATTATTAAATTCGCAATGTATAGTATGCTCATCGAAATTATTTACTTTCAATGTATTTTCTTCTAGGTCGTTAATATGGAATATGATAGGGAAATGGATCATCCATCAAATGGTGTTTCTATATTGGGATGTCTCAGACCGACTTTTGCAGACGAAGAATCATATATAAGAAGATTATTTCACCATGAAGATGGTGATGAATACCTTTCCGATTGGTCAGGTATGCTGTAGAGTGTGATACTTAAAAGTAATTATGAAATCACAAAATGGATTTCACTACACAAGATACTGAGAAGTTTGTTTGATTACAATGTTATTGTGATGGCTAGATGGTGAAATTTTGAATTTGGAGTCAAAAGGTGATCGAAGCAACAATGGATCAACCCTATACAGGTTGGAGATATTGAGAATAGAGCTTTTCTCTGTATACGGCTTTCAGGCATGTATATTTAACTTTTTCGTTCATGTTTGTGAGATATGCTCCAATTTTAAGAACATTTTTTACTATCTTGTTCAAGTAGCCTGGAAAGAATATAGAAATTTCACTTTGCCATAGAAACTATATAAATATATCTCCACCCAATAAGGGTTATTGGCGGTGAAAATACTCAAATTTGTTTAGTTGTTACACTTTAATACTCAAATCTTTTTTTTACGGCAATAATGCCTCCCATATTTTTGTGCAACGTTGGTACTCACCGTTAAGTATCCACGTGACACCATAATTACACCAATAGAATGGTGACACGTGTCACCTTAATTAGACCAATAAAAGGTGACATGTGGATACTTAACGAACAGTTACCGATGAGCGATGAGTACTAATGGTTGCACTAAAATTTTGAATTAGGTATTATTACTGCCAAAATAAAAATTTGAGTATTAAAGTGTAATAATTGAAAAAATTTGGGTATTTTCGCCGCCAATATCTCTAATAAATAGAAGAAGCAGCAGAAGAGAAATACTTGATTTTTGAATTGTGTTTTTTTACTTGTGGAAAATAGTGAATTTTTACTCTTATGTCTATAGAAGAAAATTTTAAATTGGGAGTCATTATTAATTTATGATTTAGTTCCTTTTTTGTAAGATAACTCCCACACTATGTCTTCAAGCATTGCAATTTTGTAGTCCTTTAGTAATTTTTTTTTACAAATAATACTGAAACTTAAAATGATTATTCCTTCAGTAATTTTTATTTTTCATAATAATACTATTCTCATTTTATCCCATTTTTAAAAGAATAATTATACCTTGCATTTTGACATTTTGTTCAGTAAAACATTTTTGTTTTAAATGTCATCAACATTAATGTTTAAGTTTAAATTGTCTCAAATTCATACTCAAATATATTTTGAACAATTATTTACCAAAATACCATTTGCAGAATTTTAACTTGTATATTTTTTTTTTAAAAAATTCAAACTAAATAAATAAATATATGGTGCCCCACTCTCTGATCTCTTTCTCCTTCTCTCCGTGTCCAATTATCTACATCCAGCTTAGGCCTATGAACAAAAACTATCATATCGAACCTTCTTTCTCTCTCTTATCTTTTTGAGCCTTCTCTCATTCTCGCTTTGTCTACTTTCAGTGACGAATTGAGAATTTGGGGTTCCAGAATTTTGTGGCCTATGATGATGATGACTATGTTGGGGGACAAAGAGGTGGCTATGGAAGTAGGATTATTTGTTTTGTATATGGGTTGCCATTTTTATTTGTCAATGAGTGGTTCACTGATATAATGTTACAAAGTAGCTGTTTTTGGTCTCAGTTACAGAAACTGAAAGAGGAAGAAGTTGATACTGGAGAAAAGAGAGGGGAGGAATAAGTACAGTTTTTTAAAGATAGATTTTAAATACCTTATCATTTTGATTTAATTTTAAATTAGACATTAATTTTGAATATATATATATGCTGAAATTTGAAAATGGTATTTTGGTAATAAATTGGTCAAAATTGATGTACGAAAATAAAATTGAACAAAAGGTCAAAATGCAAGATTTAGTTGTGTAAATATCCATTATATATATTTATGAGTATGCAATTCCCTTGAAAATTTAACCTTGTTGGACTAAGGCTTACAATTTTTGTTTTGCATAATTGCAGTCTGCAATTAGTTTGCAAGACTTTCAAGATGCAGAGCCTGATTTTCTTGTGCATTCTACTTCAGCAATTGTAGAGCGCTTCAGTGAAAAAGGCATTAGGTGTGATGTTGCTCTTAAAGCGCTTTGCAAAAAGAAAGGTCTGCGGGCTGAGGTAAAATACTGCTGCTTGTGTTTGTAATGATAGAGTTGAAGTGCTACTTGTTAAATTAAATTATATTTGATTTTCATTTGGGTCCTTTATCTGCTACAGCCTTTTCTGTTCTCTTTTTCTTTTGACCTTATTATTGTATATGCCATAAAGTTGACCACTCAGCTGTCAGTCTCTTTCCATATAGTTTTTATACATGTTTGGGGCTGTCTGTTTTTTGAAACTTAAGATATTTAGTAAAGCAAAGCTAAATTTTTACATCATAGGATTATTGAGAAGGAAGTGGAGTAGAGATCAAAATCAGGTTAATGTAATGAAAATATGATGTGAAAACGTTTAGTGAAGGACCTAAATTGCCAGACTTGGATTATATGATCTATGCCCTCAAACTATTCAATATTAGGATCTATGGAAAAAGTGTAAATTTCATCACTGAGAAGCTGTTTGATATGGTATGGTCATTTCCTTATTAAGAACAAAAGGGATCCACACCAGTAGAGAAAGTATGATTGTAGTAGATGGAATAATTGATGTTGACTTATGCCGCTTATGGCTTCAACGAGTTTTTAAGATAATGACGCAAAAATGGGAACATGTGTGTTGTGTCATTTTACCTTGAGTGAATCATGTGAAGCAATATGACTTATAAACTAGACCTGTGTTCCTCTGTTCTATTTGGAATACAGTGTGCATGCAAATATGGTCCTGTCTAAATCTTTTAAGCTTCATGAATTAATTACGCACTATGTGCTAACCTAAAATTTCACTTTTTTGTAAATGTTATTTTATTTTTGAGAAGTTAGTGATACCACTTGTACTACAATTATCAAGTATCAGGGGTAAATCATTCATAAACTTGAACTGAATATCTTAGAAAGAGAGAAAATGGAAGAAGAAAAAAAGGGAAACAATAAAAAGTAAAGAAGGCTCGAAAAATGTCTCATCTCTATCCTTAGAATATTTCAACTGATATTAGTTGACTATGAAGAACTTAGGAAAATAAAAAACTGGTAAGCTGCAGAGTTTATCTTCTAAAAAGCAGACAATGAGACAACTTTGGAAAAACGTTTCTTCTCTATTAGGTTTCTGTGGAAGCTGCTAAATATTTCAGTAGTTAAAAGAATTGAATGTCCTATTTGATTTAACACTTTTGATATTGAACAAGCGATCTGATCTTGTAGGGAGCTAATTTGATTGGCGTTGACAGTCTCGGAATGGATGTTAGAGTTTCTGTTGGGCGGGAAGTACAGACTCATCGTTTTCCCTTCAAAGTTCGGGTAAGCATTTTCTAGTAGATTATAAAGTCCTTAGAGAAGGAGCTTAGAAATGTGTTTTTCAGAGTTCCTATTAGCATTGTTTCCTAAGCATAAAAAAATATGCCCATTTTAGAGAGGAACAAAAGTGTTGATGGGTTTTGTGTAAATGAACAAACGTCTACAGGCCACTTCTGAAGTTGCAGCAGAAAAGCAGATTCAACAACTTTTGTTTGCGCGGTCTCGCCGTAAGAAATTAAGAAGTCATGGGACTAGCTTAAGATACCCTGCTTTTTAACACTTACTGCATCTTTTGTATTGTTAGAATGGAGAATAAATCTTCAGAATCAACTCTTGTGGCATGAAACTATTTATTTGATTATTTTTTCTTTACCTTTTAGGGAAGGGGGAGATCAAATCCTTTTTTGTACATTAGTATTGATATTGTACAGCTTTTAACTTTTCCTGCAAATAAAGAAGAAAGGTAGATGATGATCAACTGTTTTCATCTGCCATGTTTATCCTCAAAAAATGGGGAAATAGCAGAGAAAAAGCAATTTTTTACTTTCAGTAATTTGTTTAGCTTTTAAGGGACATGATTTCTTAATTTGGTAAATAAAGAAATATATATTTATATATTCTCCATGATGCATTATTTAATAGTAAGAATTTATCATGTTATTTGGGAATATTTTAACAGACCGGTATTAAGCAATTAAATAACTATAAATATAAGAAATTGGAAGATTTTGAAAAATCTGGTAATCTGGCATCCTACATTTTCTCCAACTCACCTTTTCTAATTTTTGAGGGTTTTAACTTAATTTATTTAATCTACATCATCAAAGTTTCCTTTTTTCAACTGTTTTATTTATTTTTTTAGTTTTAACCCATAAAAACATAAAAGCGTGTAACGGTTTGATTTAAAATTACCAATGCATAACAACGTATCTACACCAATCCACTAATTTCATATATTACATATTTATTATATACTAGATACCAGCACAATATGAACGTTTACTTAGTTTTATTTATTAATTATTTTTATTAAAGTTATATTAATATCATATAAATTTTGAAATAAATATCTTATTTTAATTAAATAATTTATTTGTTTTTGTTTAAGTTTATGTTTATGTTTGTTTTAGTTTTTGAATTTGAGATTGACAGTAAGAGATTATATACTATATGTTTAATTTAATATTAAATATTATACTTGATTTTAAATTTAAGTTTTTTGCTAGTTTTTTTGTTTTTTAAATTGTTGCTAATTCACAGTAGATTATATTATATGTTTAATATGATATTATTCTAATAAATGAGTTTAAGTTTAATTAAATTTTATTTAAGTTGTAAAACGTATGATTTTATTATCTTTAAATAATTATCATTGTAAAATATCTCAAAAATACTATATTTTAATTTATTTAATTATTTATTATTTTAAAATAATTATCATTGTAAAATATCTGAAAAATATCATATTTTAATTTGTTTAATTATTTATTATTTTTAAATAATTATCATTGTAAAATATCTCAAAAATATCATATTTTAATTATTTTAATTAAGTTTAAGTGTTTACAAACTACCGTTAAATATGAGAATATTTTGTTAACTATAAGAATATTCCGTTAAAGTTAATATTAAAAAAATAAAAAACCGCTAAAACCAATAATTTCTGTTATCTACACACTTATTATATAGAAGAGATTTGACTCATGACTATCATCTCACAACTGTGACTGCTCACATCCTCACCACAATAATATCACCATTATCATACTTTATATAGACAATTCTTCTATAGGGACTTCACTTTAAGCCCTACCGGTAGGGCTCTCAGTGTTTCTCGACCCGTGAACCGTTTTCAGCGCGACTTTTTTTTTTTATGACTGTGTATATTGTAGCTATTTAGAGCATCCTGCAAATTTTCAGAAAATTCTGAATAGTTTACAGTACCGAAAATTATGATCAAGCATGTTGTTTTCCACATGCATAAAAAAATTAGTTATGCGTGCAACAAACTGTTTGAACCTAGTTTTCGGTATTGTAAACTATTCGGAATTTTCTAAAAATTTGCAGGATGCTCTAAATAGCTACAATATACACGGTCATAAAAAAAAATCGCACTGAAAACTGTTTACGAGTTGAGAACATTGAGAGCCCTACCCGGTAGGACTTAAAATGAGAATTCCCATATATATATATATATTTATATATACATGAACTCAAAACTTCATATATATATATATATATATATATTTATATATACATGAACTCAAAACTTCACTGGTACAAAGTTATGTCTTATTGTCCTCATTTCCTTGTTCACGTGGGATTTGGAAGAAGCCAAATAATTAGTTGAGTTATGTTTACTGGTTAATCTATATATATTAAATTATATATTTATCTTTTGCTATTAATATTAAATATGTCATAAAATATTGGTATACATATATTTAGAGTTTTGTTAGTTTGCTTTAATTTGTTTGGTTACTGGTTTTTTCTCAATATTTTGGTGTTATCTTATTTTGTAACATTCAAATTTATATATATATATATATATATGTTTACCGAGTTTTTCGGAAATTAGAATAATAAAATATTAGAAAGCTTAGAAGAAAGAATTTAGATGTTGCAAGCAATATTTTTACGTGGTTGGGACGTTAATGAGCCTTAGTCCACGAAACAATTGTATTAGAGCTTAGAGAATCTATAACAATGGAGTTTTCTACCAGTTTCAGCAGAGTAACTGCTTACAAGCCAGCCCCTTCTCCAATGCCCACTACCTGTATTTATAGGTTTACGGGTGCACTGGGCTTGGGCCGGGCTGACCCGGGCCCAATAAGGGTGTAAATACTGCTGACTTCTCTAATGGAAGCCCAATACAAAGGATTAAAACATAGAAGATACACTAATCTGAGCCCACTGGGCCAGCCCAAACCACATCTGTCATCCGAAAAATTGGAGCTTTGGTCTGGGCATCTCGGGTTACGAGGCAGATTCAAGGGACAAGATCGATCAGAGTAGTGGCGGTGCAGGTCTGAACCAATGACGTACAATCCCGAGGTAGCCTTTTCTGCAGGTGAAGCGTGGGGATAACCCCCACGCTTCATGGGACGAAGTCAGGGTCAGGGACGCTTTACCTTGCCAACCTCGGACAACTGACCCGGGTTCGTTTACCCACGTCCCCCCCTCCGTTTGTCAAGGTCCCGTATCGTTTACCAGGGGCCCGGATCATTTACCACGAGCCCAGAACGTTTACCAGGAGCACGGAACGTTTACTAGGTGCTCGGCTTATTCCACCAGGATCCCGGACCGTTTACTAGGCTCCGAGATCATCCACTATGATCCCGACCGTCATCCGGAAGCCACGCTCATACCATCTCCCGTATGACCGTCCCGGACGACACTCCCCGGATGCCCTTTGGGCCTCATCTAGACTTGGGCTGCCAACGTCTATTTTACTCTTTGCCAAACGGGCCCGGTCTGGGCCCAAACTCAATCGGGCGGCCCACGGGCTTGAAGCGTGGACCTGGGCGCCCGGAAGGAAACAGGGATAACATTTACCCCCCAAGCCTTCATCCGAGCTTGTGCGGTGAGGGCTTGCCTCTGTCCCGGATCTTCCCCGCATTTCCCCGTTCGTTTCCAAAGTGACGAGTCAGCGGCGAGGGGGCACTGCGTGCCGGATGAGTGTGGAGCTACCACCTGCTACATTGACCAGGACCGCGCCCAACGAGACCGGACCATTTACCAGGGTTCGGGTTCGTTTACCAAGGCCCCGGTTCATGATGAGGGGTACATGTGTCCCCAAGCAACTGTCGCATTGATGGCACTTGATCCTGAAAGGTCAAAAAATACCTCAAGGGTCACTATGCCAGGGCTATTATGTCGGCTAGGTTCACGAAGCGTCCCATCCGCACAAGCGTTTTCCCATTATTATTTCTGTGACAAAGAGGACCGTAGGATGGGGCGACCTTTAGGGTGCTCCTCTTTCTAGGACGTTGGATCGGAGCGGCGCGGATCGCACCTCAGGGGTACCGTGATCCAATACTCGAGTGGATCCTTTAATGTCCCTGCACGATCCTGGACCGTCCGATGGGGGGGATCGATCTCAACCGTTAGATCAAAACCAGCACTTTGGCTCTTATAGATACCCCCCATGTTTTCATTTGAAACCTTTACATTCTCGAGCCAGAAAAAGAAACTCGAAGGATTTGTTTATGACCGAGCTTGCCGACGACGTCTTCCATCGTCTGCTCCATCTTCTCCGTCGCCTATTCCCAATGATTCTGATATCCGCACCCTCGCCTGAGCAGACGACACCAGCCTGCCCTCTTAACGAGCTGCTGAATCGCCTCCAATAGTTCAAGACTGAGATTCTACCGTCACTATCACTAGACAACCACCATTTTTCATGAATAGCAATTTATAGTAAGCTTTCCTGACTTTCGCCTTTACACCTCCACATATATATATATGTAGATCTTATGTTATTTTGCTTATCTGCTTAGGCTGCTAGACCTTGCCTGTGCCTAGAATTAGAGTGTTAGGGAAAGGCCACCTGGTCCTGGCTGCTCTGGACCCCTTCGGGTTTGGGTGGTCCCCGGACAAGCGGCGGTGGGCCAGCTTAGGAGTGTAGTCTTTCTTTTTTGTTCCCGATTAGGATCTTGCGGATCCTTGGTGATCCCGGACCTGATCCGGAGGGGACTCTTCCAAGCAGTTCATAGGAGAGCCCCCGTACCTTAACCAACCTTCTTGGGTTCTGGTACTGACTGCTTGGTTTGTTTGTTTTATTCTGTTTTGCTCCTAGATCATTAGCCATGAACTCGGGTGTTACCCTTCACTCGTAGGAGCAAGTCAACGCGGCCCTTATCACTATGCCTGGGTCCAAGCTCCCAAAGGCAACAAGTGGGAGATGGACGTGGTGCCGAACTTGTTCCGGAACTACTGGATGCTATACGCCCTGGAGAAGCGTTTGGGCGTGGAGTCGACTCCCGGACTGTTCCATAACCGCCTGGCCAGGAGAGAGGAGAAGGCCCACACCTTCGTGGGTGGATTCAGGGCCTGGAGCATAGGCCACATCAGTGCGGGAGCCACGCTCCCGCTCCACGACTATTTCGTGCAATTCCTGACGTTCGTGGGGATTGAACCTTTCCAGCTTCTGCCCCAAGCATACCGACTGCTTGCGGGATGGCGCGTCTTCTATGTCGCGAAGGAGATCCCGGAGCTGACCTCGGCAGAAGTCTTGTACTTCTACAAGCTGGAGCCGCAAGTCAATGTCAAGGACAAGACCCTGGACGACTTCTACAGGCTTAAACTGTGGGGCAACTACCCTGCTCCCACCAGCACCTGGAAGCATCCCCCGGAGATCAAACATTACTGGTTCATGACGTCCGAGTTTCTTATTGAAAAGAACCCCACGCAGATGCTGGACTTCCAGCGAGTGGGTAAGTGGTTTCCTGATCCCTGGTTTCCCTTTTTTCTTTTTTGTCTTGGTTTTTTATTCCTCATTCTCAACTCATTGTCTTGGGCGACAGGACCCTATGCCCAGACTCCCCTCACCCAGTTCATCCTAGAAAGGAAGAAATTTTACTCTGAGCTAAGAGCGAAGGATTTGGACGTGGGGGGCTACGTCACCATTGACAACCTCCGAGTGAACGGGATGCTCATGGCCCATCAAACGATCAAGGCCCCGAGCCTTCGGGGGATACAATGCGAGAAAGACCCTGCACTGAGGGAGGAGCTGGCCCTGGAACACATCAGGGATGTGGAGGCCGCGGCACTGGCGGACACGGCCAAACAAAAGAAGGACCAAGCTCAGCAGAGGGAGGCGGCCGCTTCCGAGGAGCTGGAAGCCCTCTTCGACGAGGCACAACCAAACGCGGGGACCCCCGGAGCTAGCGTATCAGGGCGAGGTAACTCACCTTTGATTTTGACTTATGCTCCCCAAGTTGGGGACTTAGTTAGGGATAGGCTAGCACATCGAGGCCCCGTGTTCGGGGCTGAAGGGAAAATGAGACCTTCATCTCCCATTCCCGTAGGCTCGGAAATCCTTATGTATTCGTCCGAGTTCCTTCAATACAGGAACTTTCTACACTCGGATGACATGGGGGACCGAGTCTACTCGTTTGCCTTAGGAGAATTAAGTTGGGTCCGGGACCCAGATAAGGGTGCGTCCCGGATCACTTTTAGTCTTGATTTCCTTGTTCGCTCATTCATTTTACTAACTCTTTTTTTTTTGTGTGTGTATATTTCAGAAGACTCTGACATGTCCAACCCGGTGGACAAGATGAAGCCGGCCCTCGAGATCCGGGCCGCCAAGGAGAGGGCCACGACCAGGATAGCCGCTAGGAACGCGCCTAAGCAGACACCAATGCCGGAGCTTCAATCCACCGAGGTGGCCCTGGCAGCGGTTCCGATCACGACAGTTGACCCGGCAACTGTCCCTGATCTTCCCACTCACCCTCCGGTGATTGACCTGGAGCGGGAACCAACGGCGAGCCGAAGCTTCGGGAAACGAGTCGTAGACTTGGGCGCGGCGGAGGCAGAACCAAGAAAGAGGGCCAGGACTAGACGCGCCGGTTCGGCCGGGGAGTCATCCGGGGAGAGTCTCCCTACCGCCAAGGAACTCCTAGTGGCACCGACTTTCCCTGTCCATCCGGCCTTACCTGAGGAGGGGGAGGCAGTCCTGCGGGATGAGCAGTCCAAATTAGTTACCCGGACCTGGGAGAGTGGTCGGGAAAAAAGGGAGGAGGTTTACAAGGCCCTGACGATTCGTCATCAGGTCAAATTTGTTGAGCGTTCGGCAGCATTCAGTGCCCCCCAGCCAATCGTGGATCGGCTGATCGCTGAGATGGGTTTCCGCCCCAAATTGGGGCAGGACACGACCCCGTTCGCGGCGGACTTACTGGACCAGGAGGGGAATACCATGTCCAACCTCCAGTTGAAACGATACACCACCATCGCCAGCCAGAACATGTTGTTCATCTCCCAGGCCCTCCGCCATCAGGCCACCACTGTAAGTTTGCTTTGCATCTTCTTTTTCTTCTTCTTATTGTTTAGTTAGGACTCTTTCTAACTTTGCTTTGTTCTAGGATGCCCTACTGGCTCATCGGAATGCCGACTTGGCAGACAAGATTGCCATGAAGATGGAGATGATCCAGCTGGAGCTGGAGGCGGCCGTAAACTAGCGGGAAGCCGTTAAGGAATCCCTGTCCAAGGAGGTTGAAGAGGCCACCCGGACTAAGTTTCAACTTGAAGAGACTATGTCCTGGAGAGAAGCCGAGACCAAAAAGCTGGTGGCCAGTCTAGAGGCGGAGCTCCTCCGAGTAAAGGCTCTGCAGGAGGCGTCCACAGCCCAGTCTACCCAGGATCGGGAGAGGATCACAGGCCTGGAGTCCTGGGTCAGAGGATTGGACGAGTTGCTCCAGCAGGAGGTGAAGGATCACGATGAGACTCACCGCGAGAAAGAAAAGGCGGATGCCATGTTGGAGGTCACCTTCGATGAGGCCATCTACATGGCCTGGGTCCAGGACAAGAACATGAACCTCCTGCTCTACCCTGACCCTGTCGCGAAGAGTGATGAATTCGAGGCCAAGGAGAAAGTAGACGCGGAGCCCCTGGATGAGGAAGAGGCGGATGAAGCTGTCCCGGATACGTCAGGGTGGGGTGAAGCCTAGGCCTGGGACCTCTTTTCTTTTTTCTTTTTCTTTAATTTCGTAACACTTTTACGGACGCGAGTGCGTCTAAGACAATTTTTGTGTTACCCACGTTATTATTTTTTTATATTGCTTTCCTGTTCTCATTCATTTAAGCTTTCTCTAGGTGTTTTACCACTATGCCTGAATGAGTCGAGTATTTGGTCCCGGTTCCAACGGCCGGGAACTCTCCTGGTGATCCGTCTTCGGACCTCCACGGCCTGGGCTAGATTACTCCTGCTTTTAACCTATCAGCTTGCTTTAATCTTGCTGCTCAGGTTCCAATGGCCTAGGCCATTAGGGAATTGATGATTATTCCTAAATTTCTTTGCCCAGTTCCCCGTGTTGAAAGTTTGACGGTCTGGACCGTCGGAGATTAGACAACTTATACCTGGGGGTCTGCATTCTTATAATCCTATGATGTTGTAGGAATGACGCGGATGGGTATTTAGTTATTTGGGACCGCGTGCGGTCAACCAAGTTTTAGGTATTTTATATTCTCGGGACACACATGTCTGGGCCGGGACCAAGCCTGAGCCTTAGGTCTTATATATTGTACCCCTGAACCACGCACGTCCGGGCCGGGACCAGCCTGAGCCTTAGGTCCTACTGGGTTTGTACCCCCAAGACCTTGTCAGTCTGGGTCGAGACTAGGCCTGAGCCTTGTGTTCAACCGGGTCTGTACCCCCCAGACCTTGTTGGTCTGGGTCGAGACTAGGCCTGAGCCTTGTGTCCAACTGGGTTTGTACCCCCCAGACCTTGTAGGTCTGGGTCGGGACTAGGCCTGAGCCTTGTGTCCAACCGGGTTTGTATCCCCAGACCTTGTTGGTTTGGGTCGGGACTAGGACTGGGCCTTTAATTTCCTGCTTTGTTTTTGTTCTCGTGTTTGTTCATACCAGAGATACCCCCCCCCCCCCCCCCCAAGTGAGCGAAGACTGGTCTTGGGTCACTTGATTAGGGAAACAAATTGTAATTTTCATTGTTTGATAATATTTCTTTATGACGTTTTGTATACGCCATTTTTATTATTCAAGGAATCACCCTGAGGCGTACATTGTTTACAACGAAAATATAAAACTGAAACATGCTCTCCTGAATACTGATAGTACTTATGGAGATGTTCCGCGTTCCAAGCCCTTGGGACTTCCGAGCCATCAAGCCGTTTTAAACGGTATGTTCCCGGACATACTTCGTGTTGAATTTCATACGACCCTTCCCAATTCGGGCCCAGAACCCCCACTCCCGGATCTTGGGTTGCAGGGAAGACTCTTCGCATGACCAGATCGCTGGTTTCAAACCTTCAGCTTTTTACCTTTGAGTTAAAATGTCACGCGATCTTGCCTTGGTACATCTTCAACTAAACTTGTGACTCTTCCCGGATCTCCTCAATGAGATCAAGGGATTCCTAGAGTAAGGCGTGGTTCTAGGCGGGATCGTACGTGTCTATTCTATGGGACGGGATGGTCGTTTCTACTGGGATGACGGCTTCGCACCTGTACACCATGGAATAAGGACTGTGTCCGGTGGACGTTCTTTCAGTGGTCCGGTATGCCCACAGCACGCGGGGCAACTCTTCGGGCCACTTGCTCTTGCAGGCTTGGAGCTTTTTCTTCAATGTTCCTTTGAAGATTTTGTTGACGGCCTCTGCTTGCCCGTTCGCTTGAGGCCTGGCGACTGCGGAGAAGCTTTTGACGATACCATGTCTTTCACAAAAATCCGTGAAGTGGATGTTGTCGAACTGCTTTCCGTTTTCGGACACAATCTTGTAGGGGAGCCCTTACCGGAATACGATGTTGTTGATGACGAAATCCAATGCCTTCTTCGAGGTGATTGTATTCATGGGCTCCGATTCAACCCACTTGGTGTAGTAGTCGACGGCCACGATGGCATAATTCACCCCTCCCTTCCCGGTTGGGAGCAATCCTACTAGGTCGATCCCCCATACCACGAAAGGCCAGGGACTCGTCATCAAGGTTATTTCTGTTGGAGGGGCTCGCGGGATCTTCGTGTACCTTTGGCACTACTCGCATTTGTAGACGTAATCGACACAGTCTTTCTTCATGGTTGGCCAGAAATATCCTTGGCGCAGGATCTTTTTGGACAAACTGAGTCCAGTTGTGTGATCTCCACAGAAGCCTTCATGCACTTCATGCATTATTGTGCTCAGTTCAGTCCCGGATACGCATCTGAGGTATGGCATGGATAGCCCTCTGCGGTAGAGCTTTCCATCCATCATGACGTATCTGTGGACCTGGTACTGAAGCTTCCTGGCTGCGGCCCTGTCAGCTGGCAACCCTCCGGTTGTCAAGTAGTGGATAATGGGTCCCATCCAGGACGCGGAGTGGTCGATGGTGTTGATCACGGAGGGTCGAATGCTAGGGACGGGGAGATGGTTGATCGGGACCAGCCCAGACAGCTCCGTCTCATAATCAATGGCCAATTTCGCCAATGTGTCTGTGAACACGTTGTGCTCCCTGGGGATCTGGTGGATGGAGTGCCTCTTGAACGTTTGCAGCATTTCTCTCGTCTGAGTCACGTAAGCATCCATCTTTTCCACTTTGGTTTGGTATTCTCCTGAGACTTGTCTGACAACCAGTTAGGAATCACTATAGATCTCCAAGTTCGCGGCCCCTACTTCCCAGGCCAGGCGCAATCTGGCCAGCATGGCCTCATGCTTAGCCTCGTTGTTCGACGCCTTGAAATGGAAACGCAAGACATTTTGTAACTGGTGCCCTTGTGGTGACACTAGGATGATTCCGGCCCCTGCTCCATTTTCATTCAAGGCTCCGTCCACGAACACCTTTGTAACGACCCAAATCCGCTATTAAGGCTTAAGGGCCTTGATTAGCGTGCCAGGAGGGCATGATGGGATTTATGTGTGATTTTAATGATTTAAATGCATGGTTATGATTTAAAGCATGTTATATGACCATTTGTTTATCTGAGATGCATGACTATGTATGTTAGTATGCATATAGGCCCGGATCGCGTTAGAAGGGCATAATTGTAATCTTGGCCATGTTGGGCATAACTGCATTGATATGTGATGATTGTTGAGACCACATTGTGATGTGGATGTATTTGTGATTTGTGACTCGAGGCGATCCCAGTGAGCAGGCTAGCGGAAAGTGTTGACAGGAATTTATACCCAGCTCGGGGCGAGCCTGGGGGTACGATCAGGAATTCAGAGAAATAGATTGAGATTTATTTTGATGATGGGGGATAATTATTTGGTGATTTATCAGGTATTGGGAAGCAACAGGAAAATATTAGAGACACTTGAGGATTAGCGGGAATTGGGTGAATGACTAAAATGGCCCTACTTGAACAAAAGGATTTAGAATTTATAGGGAGGGCGTTTTGGTCATTTGGCTTTTGGAGATAGGTTTTTTTTTTATAAGGCTTTATAGAGAGAGGGAATGCTGAAAGAAAAAGAAAAGAAAGAAGAAGGAAAGAAAGAAAAGAGAGAAAACAGGGGGGGTTTTCTCAAGGAACGGTTTGTGCGTTCTTGCACCGTTCCTCTCCGTTTTTCTTGGGGAAAAGCTCGGTGGAGAGCTAGGATAGGCTGGGCATCAAGAATCTTAAGGTTATACTTGAAGATTTGGCAAGGATTAGCAAGAACACATCAATGTTTGAGGTAAGTTTTAGAGATTTTCGGCTTTAAGGGTTTTGATGGTTTGAGCTGTGTTTTGAGCTGGATTGATGGGAATCTCAGGGAATTTCTGGGCAAGCCTTGATGAGGAACAAGCTAAGGAGGTCTAGGGTTGAATCAAGGTCGAAATTTGCATCAATGGTAAGAATTCTAAGCCTTTAACTTTGTTGTTGACTGAATTTCTGAGTTTAGGGTTGATCATGGTAGATTTTGAGTTTTGGGTTGCTTGAGCTTGGGATTGAGTTCTTGGGATGCTTGGGATGAGTGTGAGGTGTTTATAAGCTTGATTTTGGGTTTGGAAAAGGTTTGGGGAAGTTTGGTTTGAGATTGGTTGGAAGAAATCGCAGAAATGCGATTTTGGGATTTCTGGGCTGCAACTAGCGCTGCAGCGCTAGTCAGTGGGCGCTGTAGCGCTAGTCCCTGTTTCGGGGGGGTGCATTATGCTTGTAGCGCTACAGCGCCCTCTTTAGAGCGCTGTAGCGCTGCACTGTTCACAGAGGGGAATTTTTGAGTTTTGATGATGGATTTTGACCTAGGGTTCGGGGCTTGTTTCTGCTACTTTTTTTTGGGGATTTGGGACTTCCCGGGGGGCTCGAGATTGGTCCCGAGGCTAGGTATTCGGACTTGGGGCTCGGTGTTGACTTTGACCTATGTTTGTGCCTAGGTGTGCGCTAAGGCTCGAGTGGGATCGTGCTCAAGGAGTCAGGTGATCTAAGCTATTGATTGGAAAGGTAAGAAAACTATAACACCCGTAGGATAGGGCGTGGGCCCATAGTGTGATTTCCGGGCATGGCCCTATATTGCATGTTGCATGATGAGATGATTGCAAGGCATGGCCCCAGATTGTGTTGTGTGCAAATGCTTAACCTTAAACGAATCGTGATGTGTGCGAATGATTATTTCGAATGTACTATATGTGTGATTATGATGAAATGAACGGCAGAGGCCGGGTACGGCATAGGCCGGGGCGGCCGTGGGCCGAAAGTAACACCTAGCACATGGGATGCTATAATCAGGGCGGGGCCCGGTGGATTCATGTGTTATGCTATAATCAGGGCGGGGCCCGGTGGATACATGTGTTTGCTTAGTCTAAATGGTTGACTTATTTATTTGTGGATTATCTGTTATGATAAAACTGTATACATTGCATATGTTATGTTCTGCATGAGTTTTCTTGCTGGGCTTCGGCTCACGGGTGCTCTGTGTTGCAGGTAAGGGCAATGACTGAGTCAACCAACCATGAGTACGGAGAGCGTGAAGCGACGTGTACATGTTTGGTCTGCCCGACTGCTTTGGTTGGGGGTTTATTCGAAAATGGCTGTAATAATCTATGATTTTATGATTTCTTAACTGTAACCTTATTTCAAGATGTAATTAGTTTTCAAACCTTATTTTGGGATCCCAAATGTTTAATGATAGAAGTTTTAATGAAACGACGCATTTTCAAAGATTACAGCCTTAACTTTTAATTAGTCACACTTTTGCTCAAAACCTCGGTTAGCGAGTTCATTGCACACTATTTCGTCTTAAAAACTCACTTAGTAACGGCTCTAAGGAAGTAGGGCGTTACAACCTTCCACACGGGCGCCGCGGGGTCTGCGGGATCGTCCCCTTCGGTGATCCTGGAGCATTCCACAATGAAGTCGGCTAGGGCCTGTCCCTTGATCAAGACTCTAAGTACATAAGCTATATCGAATTGACTCAATTCCATAGCCCACTTCAAGAGTCTTCCTGATGACTCGGGCTTCTGCAGCACTTGCCGCAAAGGATGGTTGGTCAGAACTTTTATGGCGTGGGCCTGAAAGCAAGGCCGGAGCTTCCAGGACGCCATTAGCAGACGAAATGTCAACTTTTCAATGATTGGATACTGTGACTCTGCCCCCAATAACCTCTTGCTCACATAGTACACTGGGAGTTGGGTGTTCCCGTCCTCCCGGACTAGTGCGGCGCTGATCACGTGTTCGGTCACAGCCAAATAGAGGTATAGCGGCTCCCCGTCCACCGGTTTTGCTAGTATTGATGCTTGGGCTAGATGTCCTTCAGCTTTTGAAAAGCTTCTTTGCACTCGGCTGACCATTCGAAACGCTGGCTTCCCCAAAGAATGTTGAAGAACGGGATGCATTTGTCTGTGGTCTTCGAGATGAAACGGCTTAAAGTGGCTATCCGCCCGGTCAGACTTTGTACGCCTCTATGCTTCCGGGGAGAGGGCATTTCAACCAGTGCCTTAATCTTGTTCGAATTGGCTTCTATCCCCTGGAAACTCACTATGAACCCCAGGAACTTCCCGGATGCCACGCCGAAAGTGCATTTTTTGGGATTCAGCTTCATCCCATACCTTCGAATGATCGCGAAGGCCTCGGCCAAGTCGTCAGAATGTTTGCCTGAGGTTTTGGATTTGACCAGCATGTCATCAATATAGACCTCCATATTCCGCCCCAGCTGAGCCCGGAACATTCTGTTGACTAGCCTTTGATAGGTGGCTCTGTTGTTTTTGGGCCCGAAAGGCATGACGATGTAGTAGTATACCCCTTTGTCGGTCTGGAAACTGGTATGCTCCTGATCTGCTACATGCATAGAGATCTGATTGTAGCCTGAGTAGGCATCCATGAAACTCAAGATCTCGTACCCGGACGTCGCATCCACCATCTAATCGGTCCGAGGAAGCGGGAAGCAATCTTTAGGGCAAGCCTTGTTGAGATCCGTGAAATCGATGCATGTCCTCCAGGTCCCGTTCGGCTTTGGTACCAGAACTGGGTTGGCAAGCCATACGGGATATATAGCTTCATGGATGAAGTTGATCGAAGAAAGCTTTTCAACTTCTAGCTTGAGGGCCTCTGCCCTTTCCGTTCCCAGGGGCCTTCATTTTTGCCGGACCGGGGTCGCATCTTTTTCGATGTACAAGGCATGGCAGATGATGTTGCGGTCGATCCCCATCATATCCGAATGAGACTAGGCTAGGATGTCCTGGTTCTCCTTTACCTGGGTGATGATTGCGGCCTGGACCTCTGCCGTCAGATTCTTCCCGACTTGGATCACCCTGGTCGGGTCGGTGTCACTAATGCACACCTCTTCAATCTCGTCCATGGGTTCCAGTACGCGGTCGTCTCTTATCCGTGGGTCCAGCTCATCCTCTTCCCGAACAATCCTCCCAGCTAGAGGAGGTGGAACCGGGCCGATGACTCCCTCGTGGGGTTCTTCCCGAACCATGTAGATAGGCCGGGCGGACACGTGGTAGCATTTTCTGGCACTCTTCTGATCTCCTCGGACTATTCCCACTCCTCTATTATCGCAAGGGAATTTCATGCATAGGTGACAGATGGAGGTGATAGCCCCGAACTCGACCAATGTGGGGCGACCGAAAATGATATTATAAGCAGTGGGACAGTCCACTACTACGAATGTATAGAACTTGAACGAGAATTGCATCTCGTTCCCCAAAGTTATGGGCAACTGGATTTTTCCCATAGGGAGTATTGCGTCCCCGTTGAAGCCGTAGATCTGGGTTGGGCATGAGGCCATATCTGTTTCGGTTAAGCCAATTGCGACGAAGACGGGCTTGAACAGAATGTTGAAGGAGCTTCCGTCATCCACTAACACCCGGGACACCAATTTATTGGCGATCTGGGCGTCTACGACCAGAGGGTCATGGTGCGGGAAATGGACGTTACGGGCGTCTTCTTCTGTGAAGGTGATAGGGAGGTTCATCGACTTCGGGCGTTGAGACGGGGCCTGGACCAGAGCGCATACCTCTTGATCGTGGCCGAGCTCGCTAAGGTAGCATTTTTTATCGTTCCGGGACAACCCTCCTAGATGAGGTATGTCTGAGATGGTGGCCACATGGCCATCTACTCGGGGGGGGGGGGGGGGGGGGGGGGGGGGGCGCAATCCCGGATGGATAGGGCATTCCAGGCCTGGGAGCTTGCACAGCGAGGGCCTCCTGAGGGACCTGCGCTGCCAGACCCTTTGCGTACCCTCCCCGAGGCGGATATGCTCCAAGTGCACCCGGGACCGTGGACTGTCCGGGGACTGCTGATAGGCCCGGAATTCCCACGGGCATCCTGATCCACTGGTGGAGATGCCCCAACTTGATCAAATTTTTGATCTCATCCTTGAGCTGTCGGCACTCTTTGATTGTGTGGCCCACCTACTTATGGTAGGCGCACCGCTTGCTAGTGTCTCTCGGATTCCTTCCTCCTTTGAACATGGGGGTTGGCTTCCAGTAATGAATCGCCCTTTCCGTGGCTAGGAAGATGTTCTTCCTGGTGTCCACTAGTTTGGTGTACTCCGAGTATTGGGGCTCATAGCCCCTCTTGCCCTTCTTAGCCAGCTCGGACCGGTTTTGGCCCTTGCCGGATCTTTTCCCCCGGGAGGGGTTCACACTTGCCTCAGTTCCTTCCGCCTGGGACGGCTGGGCTCCGACAGGGGCAGCGATGTACCCGATCAATGCGACTCCGTATCTGGAAAAAGGGGTGGACTGGGTCGGGGCATACCCCGAAGAGGTAGGGCCATATACTGTGGGCGTGGCGAAGGTCATCCCAAGCGCGACTGCTGATCCTGGTGCAAGCGGGGGAGTGATGTATTACTGTGCCGGACACTGCACCTCGTATCCCAGAAATGCTTGGGCATTGGGTTGAGGTGTTGGCT
The DNA here is from genome assembly GCF_963169125.1 of Humulus lupulus. NCBI lineage: Eukaryota > Viridiplantae > Streptophyta > Magnoliopsida > Rosales > Cannabaceae > Humulus > Humulus lupulus. Next base: position 175,307,127 of record NC_084794.1, on the reverse strand, counting down.
GCCATCCGAACGCCTGGATTTGGGCCTCTTCCCAGTTAATAAATCCTTGGGCCCTCCTTATGTACTCCTCTATGATAGCCGCCTTGCTACGCTGCATATCATCCCAGAGGGGGGATTCGGCCCGGATTGCAGCGCCACCAGGCGTTGCCCATCGTCCACCTTGGTCTTGGAGGCCTCTTTGGTGAAACGTTGGATGTAGGCTCTTAATGTCTCTGTGGGGAGCTGTTTAATATTGGCGAGGGCACTGATTTGCATGTCCATTCTCATGGCGGCCACAAATTGTTTGCGAAACGCCGACTGTAGTCCTGACCAGGATTGGATGGATCCTAGCTTGAGTCTCTTCCACCATTCTTCTGCAAGCCTGCCTAGAGTGATTTAAAAATAAAGGCATTTACCATCGTCACTGACATGGGCCACGGTCATTAATCGGTTATACTGGGACAGATGATCCCTGGGGTCGGTGTTCCCGGTGTAGGTGGTTAGACTCGGCATCTTGAATCCCTTGGGGAGCACAGCGCCCAGAAAATGCCTCGCGCAGGGTTCCTTATCCTCCTCATCGGAATCGGTGTCCGCTCCTTCTTGTTTTCGGACCAGGCGATCCGTGACCTTTTTCAAGGTGGCCAACTACTCCATGAGCTGCGTGGCCACACCATCTTCTAAGGGAACCCTCTCGTTCCTCCTGTCGTTGAGGTCATTTCTAAGGTCGCCATCTCGGGGGCGGATCTTTTCCTTGCGAGCTCGCTCCTTTCGAGCATTCAGCCTGTTGCGCAGGTCTACTCGGGACGTATCATTCCCAGAGCTGAAGGTGTGATGCTCGTCGTTACGTGGGCACTCCCGGCGGCTTTTGTTCATTGAAGCGCTGGGATGTAAAGACCATTCCCGTCTGGCCTGCCCTGGGGCATACCGGGGACTGGTACCCTGTGGCCGCGTCCGTTCCGGATTGGTCAGGTGGCCCTGTCCTGGAACGAGGCGCACCTTCTCTTTCCTAGGGAGCGGGCGGGGACGGGTTCTGGCTTTCTGGACGGGAGGGTTTTTCCTCTGGGGGATTGCCCCGGTCTTCCTCTTCTCTCGATACGGGTTTCCCGGGCCTTGCTCAGGAGCTTGTCCCTGCGGAGGGGTCGGGCTCGCATCCTCAGGGGCGCCATTTCTGGCCTGCGGAGCTAGCGGTTGCGTTCCCAGAGGTGGGACAACTAGGGGATTAGCCGCCGAACCCTGGACGACTATGAAAGCTTGTAAGGCTTGGAGGGACTCTTGCATCCGCCGAGTGGCCTCCTTCTGCTCAGTAATCCTGACTTCTTGGTCCAGAACTTGCTGCCTCAGTTTAGTCATCTCCGGATCCTCCTGGTTGGGGTCCACTCCTTCTGGGATCTCAGGATCCTCAGGCTCTAGGTCGTGGTATTTGTAACTCCCTACTTCCTTAGAGCCGTTACTAAGTGAGTTTAAAAACATGCATTCAACTCGCTAATTGAATTTTTGGTCAAATAGTGTAATTAAGCCATAAACAGAGGAAAAACTTTAGAAATAATTCAATTTCATTGAAAATCATAAAAGTTTAACACCTGGGATCCCAAAATACAGTTTAGAAACATTTACAACATATAAATTGACCCAAGTCGACTAAACGACAAAATCTAGGTTTAATTACAAACATCTCCCAAAATCCACTGGCTGTAGCAGCCATGCTAACCAAACATGTACACGCCGCTCATGCCTGCTACACTCAAGGTTGGCTGGCTTTCTCCTTGCCCTTACCTGCACCACAGAGCATCTGTGAGCCGAAGCCCAGCAAGAAAACCCAAAACAGATAACATACGCAAAACATACACCAAGAATATAAACTGGCCATCAATAGGCTAAACATATACGGCCTAGCCATCCCAGGCGCTTTACCAGGCCCTGGGTTCGCGGTCCACACCATGAGCATATCCCAAGTATCCTTTTAGGGACTCGCCCTGGAAACTCGCACTCCACGTGCTCAACGCTGCTCCCAGCCCCTTGCCATACTCGGCCTTGCACTCAACGTGCCCAACGCCGTTCCCGACCCTTTGCCGTTCCCGGCCCATGCCGACCTCGGCCTACACCGTTCCCGGCTCTTGCCGATCATTCACATAATTGCACTCATAGCATAATAAACAAGTACAGAATACTAACAAATACAATCAAAGGGCTACGCCCTGCAATTCAAACACGTTGGGCTCAGCCCTGCACACAAGCTCTATGGGAACAAGGGTTTTCTTACCTAAGTCTCGAGCTCTCCGAGCACCAATGTCCCGAGCACAGCCCTCTAACTTGAGCCTCGCCTAAACCCTAGTCACAACACAGTAACAATACCCATCCATCAAGTTCTAATCCAATAAATAACTTTGAGCCATAACCTTAACCTCCGGGACCATGAATTCTATCAATCCGGGTGATAAAATCCATCCCGAGCCTTAACCATTAAGTTCCCAAGCCTAAACACCCTTAAAAACACAAGCTGGCACTAAGAGTCGCGGCCCTACCCACAAGCGTCGCGGCTAGCACCTCACTGACACCCACACGGGCCGTGGGGCGCATCACCAAGCGCTGCGGCGCGCATGAAGCTTCTCGGCCTCCCATGGCCGCGCGCGCACACGGGCCGCGGCATGCCCATCCTAGGGCCGCAGCCCTCCTCTCCAAACCTAGAATTCTTCACCTTTCTCCTGCATTTTCTTCAAACCAACTCATCCTATAATCAAGCTAACAGTTCCAGACAATCAACACCAATATTCTAGCCCAGTTTCAACATCAAAACCCATCAAAACCTGCTCCAAAACTCAACTAAGATACCCAAGAAGAGATCAAATTCTACCCACATGCATAGCCTAGAAACACAACTGAAATTCAAGCATAATTCCCATAGTTAGAGCTTACCTTTTGCTGAGTTTAGTCTCTGGATTTGATCCTTAATCCTCAAGCTCCTAACTCCCAAGATTTCCCAGCTGAATTCCTCTAGCTTTTAGCTAACCTCTCCAAGTTCCTCCTTAAGCCTCCAAAGAAAAGAAAACCACTTCAAGAGAGAGAGAGGAGGCGAGTTGGTTTATGAGAGTTCTATAAAATTCTAAGGTTTGTTTTATTCAACTTAAGTCTATGTGGTTACCTCAAGGCTCGGGGTACCCAAACGTCCCCGAGGGCAAAAATGGTAAATTTCCCAAATATTCCCTCCTAAACATTCTAACCTCAAATATATCTCCAAATATTTATTTTCATAACCCGATAACCCCATATAATAACTAATAGCCAAATTACCCCTCGACTCGCCCCGAGTCGGATTCTCAACCCCGTTGTGGCTTTCTGGCTAACCGCTTCCCAGGACTGTCTCGGATCATGCTGCGCAAACATATCACATATACAAAGCATTTATCACATTTATACCCCTAATATCCAGACGGGGCCCACATGCACATTTAACTCAACTAAACATGCATCATTATCATATATGCACATTAATTCATATATCAACATATTAAATCATTTATTGCCCTCCAGGAACATTAATCAAGGCCCTAAGCCCTATTAGAAAATTCGAGTCGTTACAACTATCCCCTCCTTACAGAAATTTCGTCCTCGAAATTACCTGAACAACTCGGGATACCGCTCCCTCATCTCTGACTCAAGTTCCCACGTCGCCTCCTCAACCTTGTTGTTTCTCCACAACACTTTCACCAAGGTGATGGTCTTGCTCCGCAAGACTTTATCTTTAAGGTCAAGAACCTGAACCGGCTTCTCCTCATAGGACAAATCCTGATCAAGCTCCAGATTCACAAAACTTAGAACATGCGTCGAATCTGACATATACTTCCGGAGCATGGATACATGGAAAACATCACGAACCCTTGATAAAGCTGGAGGCATCGCTAATTTGTAAGCAACCTCTCCAACTCGTTCCAGAATCTTGAAGGGGCCAACAAATCTAGGGCTCAACTTGCCCCAAACACCAAACCGTTTCACACCCCTCATGGGTGAAACCTTAAGGAACACATGATCACCAACCTGGAATTCCACACTCCTGCGTTTCAGATCTGAATAAATTTTCTGTCGACTCTGGGAGGCGAGCATACGCACTCTAATCTTCTCAATTGCCTCATTGGTCCTCTGAACCATTTCAGGACCCAAATATCTTCTCTCACCTGTCTCATCCCAATGAATAGGTGATCTACACTTTCTTCCATAAAGCATCTCATACGGAGCCACTCTGATGGTCGCCTGATAACTGTTGTTGTGCGAGAACTCGATCAAAGGGAGATACTTACTCCACGATCCCCCAAAATCAAGCACACAGGTTCGCAACATATCCTCCAATATCTTAATCGTCCTCTCAGACTGCCCATCCGTCTGAGGATGATAAGCGGTACTAAACCGTAACTGCGTGCCCATAGCCTTCTGCAGACTCTCCCAAAATTTGGAAGTAAAGGTGGGGTCTCTGTCGGATACTATCGACCTCAGAGCCCCATGAAGTCGTACAATCTCCTTCACATACAACTCAGCGTACTGCTCCACGGTATAAGTTTTCTTAACAGGCAAAAAGTGGGCGGACTTAGTATACCTATCCACAATCACCCACACCGAGTCATGCTGTCCTACAGTCCTCGGCAAACCAACCACAAAATCCATAGTGATATCTTCCCACTTCCATTCTGGGATCCCCAGAGGCTGCAGCAACCCTGCTGGCCTCTGATGCTCAGCCTTAACCTGCTGGCAAGTTAAGCACTTGGCCACATAATCCACCACATCCCTCTTCATGCCTGACCACCAATATAGAGCTCTCAAGTCCTGGTACATCTTCGTCGTACCCGGGTGCAAAGAATAGGGAGTGGTATGCAATTCATCTAAGATCTCTCGCCGGATATCAGAATCCATCGGAACGCAAATCCGACCCTTGTACTTTAGTAACCCCATTTCTGAAATGGAAAAGTCCTTAGTCGCTCCGAATAAGGCACTCTCCCTATGACCTCTCACCTGGGAATCTTTCCCCTGCGCTTCCTTGATCCTCTCAAGGAGTGTAGACTGAAGAGTGATGTTGGGAAACTGACCAACCACCAACTCTATACCTGCTCTGGTTATCTCCTCAGCTAACTTATCAGATATCTGCCTCGAACTAAACAACTGTCCTAGGCCTTTTCGACTCAATGCATCAGCCACTACATTAGCCTTCCCAGGATGGTATAGGATATCGCAATCATAATCCTTAACCCATCCAGCCACCGCCTCTGGCGCATGTTCAGGTCCTTCTGAGTAAAGAAATACTTTAGGCTCTTATGGTCGGTGTATATATCGCACTTCTCACCATAAAGATAATGCCTACAAATCTTAAGTGCAAACACCACCGCTGCCAACTCAGATCATGCGTAGGATATCTCTGCTCATATTCCTTTAACTATCTCGATGCATAGGCTATCACCTTACCAGCTTGCATCAACACGCACCCCAAACCCTGTCTGGATGCATCACAGTAAACCACAAACATTTCATTCTCTGTCGGCAAGCTTGACACTGGCGCAGTGATCAGTCGCCGCTTCAACTCCTTAAAACTGTTCTCACATCTGTCCGTCCAGATAAACCTTGTCTTCTTCTTTGTCAGTTCTATCAATGGCGTAGCTATTCTGGAGAACCCCTCAACAAACCGTCGATAATAACCTGCTAAACCTAGAAAGCTTCTCACTTCAGGAACATTGCTCGGTCTAGGCCAATCTCTGACCGCCTCAATCTTACTTGGGTCAACCAGAATCCCCTCCTTACTGACAATATGGCCCAGGAATGTAACTTGTGGCAACCAGAACTCACACTTACTGAACTTAGCATATAACTTATGCTCTCTCAACCGCTATAGAACCAACCGTAGAAGCTGCTCGTGCTCTGTCTCTGACTGAGAGTACACTAGGATGTCGTCGATGAATACAATCACAAACTTGTCCAGATAATCCTTGAAAACCCTATTCATCATATCCATGAAGGCTGCTGGGCATTGGTTAATCCAAAGGACATAACCAGGAATTCATAATGTCCATACCTCGTTCGAAAAGCAGTCTTTAGTATGTCCTCCTCTTTAATCCTTAACTGATGGTAACTTGATCGGAGATCTATCTTGGAAAACATTGTTCTTCCCTGTAGCTGATCAAATAAATCATCGATCCTAGGTAGTGGATACTTGTTCTTAATGGTTAACTTGTTTAGCTCTCGGTAATCAATACACATCCTAAAGGATCCATCCTTCTTCTTAACGAACAACACTGGAGCACCCCATGGCGAGAAACTCGGTCTGATGAACCCCAAATCAAGTAACTCCTGCAACTGAATCTTCAACTCCTTTAACTCTGCCGAAGCCATTCTATAAGGTGTCCTAGATACTGGCTCCACTCCTGGTACCAATTCTATAACAAAGTCAATCTCCAGCTGCGGCGGCAACCCTGGAAAATCTGCTGGAAACAAATCTGGAAACTCGCACACCAATCTAGTCTCACTCGGTCCAACCGACACCACCCTAGAGGTATCCACAACGCTCGCCAGGAATCCTATGCAACCTTCCTGCATCAGGTCTCTAGCCCTCAATGCTGAAATCATTGGTACTCGCAGTCCACTAACTATCCCCACAAACACAAAGAGTACCTCCCCTTCTAGTTCAAAGGTCACCATCCTAGGGCCGCGACCCTCCTCTCCAAACCCAGAATTCTTCACCTTTCTCCTGCATTTTCTTCAAACCAACTCATCCTATAATCAAGCTAACAGTTCCAGACAATCAACACCAATATTCTAGCCCAGTTTCAACATCAAAACCCATCAAAACCTGCTCCAAAACTCAACTAAGATACCCAAGAACAGATCAAATTCTACCCACATGCATAGCCTAGAAACACAACTGAAATTCAAGCATAATTCCCATAGTTAGAGCTTACCTTTTGTTGAGTTTAGTCTCTGGATTTGATCCTTAATCCTCAAGCTCCTAACTCCCAAGATTTCCCAGCTGAATTCCTCTAGCTTCTAGCTAACCTCTCCAAGTTCCTCCTTAAGCCTCCAAAGAAAAGAAAACCACTTCAAGAGAGAGAGAGAGGAGGTGAGTCGGTTTCTGAGAGTTCTATAAAATTCGAAAGTTTGTTTTATTCAACTTAAGTCTATGTGGTTACCTCAAGGCTCGGGGTATCCAAACGTCCCCGAGGGCAAAATTGGTAAATTTCCCAAATATTCCCTCCTAGACATTCTAACCTCAAATATATCTCCAAATATTTATTTTCATAACCCGATAACCCCATATAATAACTAATACCCAAATTATCCCTCGACTCGCGCCGAGTCGGATTCTCAACCCCGTTGTGACTTTCTGGCTAACCGCTCCCTAGGACTGTCTCGGATCATGCTGCGCAAACATATCACATATACAAAGCATTTATCACATTTATTGTAACGCCCTGGATAGCCAAGACCGTTACACTGTGTGATTATAAAGGTGCAAGACTCGCTAAACAAGTCATTTTAATCAAACGTGTCATTAATTGAGGTGTTCTAGGGTTAAAAGATATTTTGGCCGCAAAAGATACATTTTATAAGTTATAAATAGTTTACAGAAGGGATCCCCAAAATCAACAATGTTTAAAAGTTGGTTTACAAAATTCCACAGTTAAGGGTAAACATTAGCCATACTAAGGCAAAATACAAGGTTCTGGTCCTCTCATCCCTGTGATCTCCTCAACCGTGGCGGTTGAGCGGCCTGACATGTACATTCACCCTGCAGAGCTCTCCAATCAAGGTTGATCGATCTTGCCCTTGCCTTTACCTGCACCACGCAGCACCCGTGAGCCAAGGCCCAGCAAGAAAACAACATACACAGCATAAACAATATTATCAAACAGACTTTCCAATAAGCATGTTCATATATTCAATCCACAGCATATAAGCACACTTCAAGGTACAAGTAACCTCATCTATACTCAGATTATTCAACAATCTCATTAATCACATTCATAGCCAAATATAATAATCAATTAACACAAATACTAGGGTCGACACCTTAGGTCGCACCCCCTGTTTAACCCACTGACTCCGGCCCGCTTAAACCGAGCTCAGTGCATAATAAGCTGTCCTCGGATACCAGTGTCCGAGCCGTGCCAATTGCACAAGTTAACCGTGGCACGCTTAGGCCGTTGGTTTACAATTTACATGGCATAATACCATTCTTTCAACCATATATATCAGGGAGCCCTTACTCCTGTTCAAATATTCAACCGGGTGTAGTTTTCTTACCTTTAGCTTCTAGATGAATTAGCTACGAGTGATACTCCTTGAGCGCGATCCGATCCCCGAGCCCTAGCTTAGCACCTAGTCACAACCATGATGAAAGATACCATTAATAATCTTAAATGAGTTTCCAAACCAAGTTCTAGTCCCCGAAACATTGAACTTCACCAAATATGGTAAAAGATTCAATCCCGAGCACCCTAGGTTAAATTCCCAAGCCTAAAATATCAAAATCCCTTAAGCGCCCTAGCATAGGCCACCCATGCCACGGCATGGCCCCCAAATAGAACCATCTAAGACACAAAAATAGGTAAGGGCCGCAGCATTGCTTGGACCATGCCGCGACCCGCCCTCCTTCCTCAGCATGCAACAGCCTCGAAGGGCCGCGGCTCACCAAGAACCATGTCGCGGCCCAACCCTTCGAACCCAGAAAAATCTACCATTTTCAATCTCTTAACCTCACCTTAAGCCATCCCAAAGCCCCCAACTCAAAACCAATTAATAACAACATCATTAGAATGATTTAAACAACACAATCCAACCAAAAATCCAGCCTAACACTCACCAAAATCCCAATTCCAATTTCTGAGATTTCAAACCCACAGAACTCAAAACCAGCCATGAAAACTCTCAAATTCAACCATCAAACTTTAAATTAAACCTTACCTCAGCTGCAAAATCATTTCTCCAAGGATCCTCTGGCTTATCTTCAGAGTTTTAAGCCTCAACCCCACCTTGAATATCAAAACCATAACTATTAAAAACTCAGCCATTTCTCCTTAAATTTCTAACCTCAGAAACGAAAATTAATGCTTACCTTGGCTCTAATTCAACCCTTGATCAGTTCCTTGAGCTAATCCTCTGGTTCAACCCTTCAATTCCCACAAGTTTCAGTCAATTTCCCCCTTGAAAATCAGGGTTTTGCCTTTGCTAAGAGAGAGAAGGAGAGAAAGGCCGGTTTAAACTTGTGTCTACTGTTTTCTAACATATTCCTTAAGTCTATCCTTAAGTTATCAGACTAATCCCAAAGCTCGGGGTCCTGAAAACATCCCCGAGGGCAAAACGGTAAAATCCCCCAATAATCCCGCCTAGACATCCTAACCTCAAATATATCTCAAATTATTTATTTCCATCACCCGATAGTCTAAATCATTACCTGATACCAAAAACACTCCTTGACTTATCCAAAGTCAATTATAACGCCCCATTGTGACTTTTCCCGCTATCTAGCCCTAGGATCGCCTCGAGTCGCCGGCTGTAGAATTATCCACATAATAATGTGGTTCTCGCATATATCTCATACATATATATCACATCATCATATAATATCATCAATTATCATAAGCACACTATTAATCATATATTTACGCATTTAAGTCAATAACATTCATTCTAATCCCAATTATGCCCTCCCGACACACTAATCAAGGCCCTTAAGCCTTATTAGCAAATTTGGGTCATTACATTTATACCCATAATATCCAGACGGGGCCCACATGCACATTTAACTCAACTAAACATGCATCATTATCATATATACACATTAATTCATATATCAACATATTAAATCATTTATTGCCCTCCAGGCACACTAATCAAGGCCCTAAGCCCTATTAGCAAATTCGGGTCGTTACAGTATTCCCCCTCATTTCCCTCTTCCTCATAGTAGTCCTCTTCATATTCCGCTCCACCTTCATAGTTCTGCGACTCGTCGGGCGAGGACATCTGATGGGGAGTGTCCTCAGGTGGACTCCGAGGAAGAGGCTGGCTGGGCAGTGGTTCACCATTACCCGGCTCTTGGTTAGTAGGATCGAAAGTGGTATGTCTTGTGTTCACCATTGTTGCAGATGTTCGAGATCAACTCTAGCTTTCTCAGGCTCTCAATGAAAGCACCAAAATGTTTACCGAGTTTTTCGGAAACTAGAATAATAAAAGATTAGAGAGCTTAGAAGAAAGGATTTAGATGTTGCAAGCAAGATTTTTAAGTGGTTGGGGCGTTAATGAGCCTTAGTCCACGATACAATTGTATTAGAGCTTAGAGAATCTATAACAATGGAGTTTTCTACCAGTTTCAGCAGAGTAACTGCTTACAAGCCAGCCTTTTCTCCAATGCCCCACTACCTATATTTATAGGTTTACGGGTGCACTGGGCTTGGGCCGGGTTGACCCGGGCCCAATAAGGGTGTAAATAATGCTGACTTCTCTAATGGAAGCCCAATACAAAGGATTAAAACATAGAAGATACACTAATCTCAGCCCACTGGGCCAGCCCAAACCACATTTGCCATCCGACAAATTGGAGCTTTGGTCTGGGCATCTCGGGTTACGAGGTAGATTTAGGGGACAAGATCAGTCAAAGTAGTGGCGGCGCAGGTCTGAACCAACGGCGTACAATCCCGAGGTATCCTTTTCTGCAGGTGAAGCGTGGGGGTAGCGTGGGGACAACCCCCACGCTTCATGGGACAAAGTCAGGGTCACAGACGCTTTACCTTGCCAACCTCGGACAACTGACCCGGGTTCGTTTACCCACGTCCCCCTCCGTTTGTCAAGGTCCCGTATCGTTTACCAGGGGCCTGAATCATTTACCAGAAGCCCGGACCATTTACCAGGAGACAGAATGTTTACTAGTTGCTCGACTTATTCCACCAGGATCCCGGACCATTTACCAGGCTCCGGGATCATCCACTATGATCCCGACCGTCATTTGGAAGCCACGTTCATACCATCTCCTATATGACCGTCCCGGACGACACTCCCCGGATGCCCTTTGGGCCTCATCTAGACTTGGGCTGCCAACGTCTATTTTACTCTTTGCCAAACGGGCCTTGGTCTGGGCCAAACTCAATCGGGCGGCCCGCGGGCTTGAAGCGTGGACCCGGGCGCCCGGAAGGAAACAGGGATAAAAATAAATATATTTATATATGTGTGTGAAGATTAAGATGTTAGAAGTAAGCCATAACCGTATTTTCACTCTCTGTATAGTTTTCATGTGTTTTGTTTGGTTAGGTATGTTTTCATTCTAGGCGTGTTTCCAATATGGTTTCGAAACATTTGTGACTTTTCCGACAAAGTTAGGCATAAGAGTTGAGGTATGTATATCAAAACATATTTATTTTATTTTTGAATGGTATGTTGAATCTGATTATTTGATTTTATTTTAATATTCAAATATAATCGTGATATTGTTTTGACATATTTTTGTTATGTGATACTGTAGGGAAAAAATTACGTTGATTTGGAAATTTGATGAAAATTTTGATGATGAAGATTGCAGTATGACTTTTATTTGTGAACTTTTGTTTTGTTTATGTTGATGTTGAAGAACTTTATGGACTATTGTCATTATATTTTAAGAAAATTATGTTATAGGTTATTGTGTTTGTTGTTTGAACGAGTTTTATTAGTTTTCTTTTATTCTTTTCATACTTAAATTTTGGTTTATTTTTTTCAAAAATATGGTGGGTACCTAATTAGTATCCTTCTTTTGTCGGATAATCCCTGCCCCTATTTAGATGACTATGGTGTAAGAGAAGGTATGGGGTGAGGGGGCAATCTCTGCCCCAATTATATCCCGACCTTTTACGTTTCCATATTTGATATATATATATATATATATATATATTCTAATTAGACTCCAACATTTCGACAAAAAAAATCATATTAACAATTTGTCATCAATAATATTAATGATTTTACCTTATTTTAATAATAAAGAAAGCTCAAATAACGTAATGTGTTGCACTAGTTAAATTATATATATATATACACATTAATGTAATGTAGTTATCTTACTGACATTGTTAATTTATTTTAATATTAATTGTTGATTGTCTTTTTCGTTATCAACCATAAGAAGAGAGATTAAAGAAATAAGCGCATAAAACACTAGAATTTTTACATGGTTCAAGTTGTAAAAGGACCCTAATCCACGAGTCTCTGGTATTAAGATGATTGGAAAATTGTGAGGGTAAGCTTCAATGGTGTATTCTCAGACAACATTTAGATTGCTCTGAGTACAATGTCTTTTCTCTCTAAAAAACCCAACCCTTTACAATGAGACTTCCAGCCCTACTTATAGAAGCTGAGGTTATTAATATTAATCATAAGTAATTAATACATATTCTTCTCATTATTGGGGGATTAATACCAATTCAATGCATTAGACTGCATTGAATAAAGACCACGCCCAAGCGAGATCCGCGGGGCCTACTATAGAAAAGCACCTACTTTATAGGGAACATGCCCCAGGTACTGTCAGGGCGTGTTGTAAGTGTGTCCATGTCAGACGGCATAGTGGGTGTGCGAATTGTCGAGTCGTACACTCGACAACATTATTGACAGATCGCCTATAAAGATTGTCAAACGATCCTCTGGCTTTGAAAACCCGCATTTGCTGACACGTTGTGCCTTATCTTAGGTCTGAGAACCAGAACCTCGGACCTGGGAAACGACTATGGGATGAGAGCCTTCGCCTTAATTGCCCAAGCTGGAGAAACTCTAGCTCCGAGGACGAACCTTGGGAAGTAATCTACTAAGGCACCCACAACCCACCTTCAAAGGAAAAGTCTCTCCTAGGAGGACCCTTGCTCCGACTAAAGGCCCTGAGCAGTAACATGCCCCTATGATGCCTATGAATGCCCGAGCCAGTCACTGGGGGTTGCCACGTGTTGGAGGTGAAAATACGGACAACATTTGCCCCCGAGTCTCTACTCACCCTCGGGCAGTGGAGACTTAACTTAAAGGTGATTTGAAAAAATGAAGGGAAAAAAAAATGTTTGGGCTTTCCTCTGACGTCAATCTGAAAAGAAAAACCCATGTGTCAACGCCGCATTATTGGGCCCATCAGCCATGTATTTAATTAGGGTTCAACTCCGAGATCCCAAACGCCATTCTGCACCTGAGGCATCTTTTCCCAAAGAAAAAACAATGATTGTGATCCGCGCCTTTTGAATCCTGACCGTTGGATCACTCCCATGATCTCACCAGGGCAAGCCATTCGAAGGTCGTGGGGAAGTTGCTTCCCTCCTAAGTTTTACTGGGTATAAAAGCTCAGGAAAACCAACTTTAGCCTCATAGGATAACCATACTAAGATCAAAAACCCTCTCAGAACACTCTCTTCTTTCTCACCTGCCCCTCACCTTCGATCCCTTTTTTCTGGGAGTTCTGGACGACTGGCGTGAATCGTCGTATTTCTAGGCAGACGACAAGCGATATTTCAAGGTTAAGAATCGCCTCAGCAGCTGATAAGTACCGAATTTGTCTATTTTTAATTCATTATCCTTCTATTATTATGCACTTGATTATTTATTTATATATTTTAAATTAGTTTATTTTGTGTTTTTAGGATTTTCAAGATATTTGGGTGAAAATGAATGAATTTGGGATGTTTTACAAGCAATGGTTAAGCTCGGAATTACAACTTTTTGAATCGTCCAATTCCGAGTTATATCGAGGAAGTTATGCTTAAAATACTTTCAGTCGCTACAGCAGAAGAAAACCGAAAAACGAGAAAACTTACTACGGTCGCGGCCAGCCTTATTCCAGGCCGCAGCCTGGAGGACAGAACGAAGTGGCCACGACCAGCAACGTCCCAGGCCGCGGTCGGAGCCCGATTTTCTGGAAAATACATTTTTCTAATGGCTGCGGCCACTAAGAATCACTGGCCACGGCCGTGCGACAATTTTTTTTTAAAATTCAAATTTTTAATGTAATTTTTTAGGGGCTATAAAAGTGATTAGGTTTAACTTTTATTATAACTTTGGATTGCGATTTTTAGAGGCTAGAGCAACAGAGGAGGAGAAAAAACATCATCATCTATATTCTTCAATCTAGTTTTTCTTTCTTCTCAAAACTCTTTTATTTTCATTGAATATTTATGTTTATGAATATGAATATGAATATGATTATGGAGTAGTTTTCTTTATAGTTGAGGGTTATTTCAAAACCCTAGATATGAGATCTTTAATGCATTACTGAATTTTATTCCTTTTATTCTTTATATTAAATTGCTTCTATTTTTCTATTTTAATGTCATGGACCTTGTAAAATCTTGTTTAGATGGTCACTAATTAGGGTTTTGCATTGTTCTACTATCATCTTAGGATTTCTATTCACCTAATAGTTTAGGATTCTAAGTAGAGTGATAAATTGCAATTAGAGTATTGTGAGAAGTATTTTGATTGTGATGAAAAATATAACCTAGGTTAAATGAATTGCATGCTTAATGAATTTGTTGCCTAGATTAACCTGTTTCCACAAAGTGTAATGCTTTTACTAGGTTAAAAAGATCGCATGCTTAATGAGTTTATTGCTGGGTAAAAAAGGTTAATTAAGAGCGATTAACTTTAATTAACTATATTAGGGAAACTGGGATAATTGACTGCTTAAGTGTTATCTGCGGGGTTAATAGTTTAATTGAGAATAAAGAATATTATTCATCATTGTTGATAGATTAATTGTTGAAGGTGGAGAGTAATTCTTGACTATTTCTTTAATATCGTTATATTCTTAGTTATTTAATCGTTGATATTTATTTCATTTTATGTTTTTAGCTATTAAAACTAAAACCCCTTTTTAATTTCCGTCTAGTATTATTTTGAATAATAATTTGATCATAGTCCTCGTGGGTTCAACCCTTATTTACTGCTGTTGACGCCGTTTTTCGTCAACTTAAATAGTAGAGCAATTAAACAAATAGAAAATAGAGCAAATGAATTTAAAGAGGACGAAAAGAAGATTTTTACGTGGTTCAACAGTTAATTCTGCCAGTCCACGAGTCTATGTTATTAAGGCTTAGAGTTTTCTGGAAATTCTTCAAAGATGAATTCTCCAAAACTATTTTCTCAAGAAATCAAGAATCCATCCCCTACAAGTAGTGATTCCTTCTCTATTTATAGAGAAGGTTACAAAGTTCATTCCCACATGTTTCAGGAAGATATTTTGTATATCAATTGAAATAATGATATTAAATGCATTATCTCCTATATACATGGAAATGTCCCATGGAACGAATAACAGATTAAATGATATCCCTTAAATTAAGGGATTAAAAAATAATAAACACATTCACACGTAATGGGCTATTTCAGATAAATCATCAAATCTTCGAGATCGGCCATTAGCATTGACTCTGTCAAGACCATGAGTCATTCATGAGCTTGCCACCCAACTTCGTGCTATGCTCGGGACATGTAGATGCCAACGAAGCTACTACATCTGAGCTTGTACTTCCTGAGTTCAAGCTATCTCGCCTGAAGGCAATTGGTAAAAAATATATTTAAGTGTCATGCCGTGCGAGCTTAGAACATATTCGAGGCTACACACCCTCGAGCTTTTTAAGGTCGGTAATTACAGCAGAGCAGTTTGACTGAAGGATCAACTGACGACCATGCATTCTTCGAGCTTACAACTGACGAGCCCAGCTTTTGGGATTATGACTCTTAATTAACAAATTTCATTTTGTAAAGATTATGACTTAGCTTTAAATTTTCACTAGGGATTTCAAAAATCACAATTTACCCTTTGATATCGATTTTTATAAAAATTAACTCGACACGAGTCCGTAAATTTCTAGAAAAAGGGCAGCACAACGACTACAAATCGGACATCCCCAACTTTTTAAAACCTGCAAATAAGGCATATAACAGTCCCAGAGCAGTCCAATAAAATCACAGTAGGCTAACTAACTCATAACATACTATCAACATACATGATTGCATTTAATTTCCTAAATCGGAATTAATTTCTAAAACCCAAAACAATTGAAATCGGGGTTAGAAATTATACCAACACGTTCGGGACTCGACATGAGTTGAGCGTTCTTTTGTGGAACTCGAAAAGAGGCTTTAAAGCCCCTGAGGTAGTTGCCGACCATAACTCACGGTGGAGCTCCGGCAACGGCAGCAGCGCCACCACTCAACGGTAATGGTTTGGGAAACTAACTAATAGGTTTTGAAGCCCAAGCCATGGGAAATATCATGGTGGTGGTGGTTTAGCTTGGAATGGCTTGGATCTAAGCTTGAAAGTTCTGAAATCTCCATGGATTCCAGCGAACGTCAACTTCAAACTCTGATGACCATTGAGTCTGATCCTTTGGTGGGTTTTGAAGCCTATGATGTAAGGAACATGATGGTGGTGGTCGCTTGGCCAACAGAGGCTCGAGGTGGTCGGATCGAAGCTAAAACCAAAATTGACATTGGAACTTCAAGCAAGTGTTTGGGAGGCTTAATCGGCGAGTGAGGTCTGATGGCCCACGTGACCGATCGTTCGGTGGACTCTGATCTTTTGGTCAGCTCGTGTACCAATCGGAGGTTGACAAGGTGGTCGTCGGAGCTCGAAAAGACGACTGGCGTGAGAGAAAAAAAGAGAAACGGGGGAGAGAGAGGGAATCCTAAAACAGAGAGAAAGAGAGCTATTATGTTAAACATTAGGGTTTTTCTTTTTATTTAAAATCTGATTTTAATATATAACTTATTTATTTAATTATTATCTATTTTATCAATTAATTCTTTTATTAATTTAACTCTTAATTGCTAAAATAAACACTTTTAATCCCAAAATATAATTAGATGACATTTTACACCAATTTATCACAATTACTTAATAAAATTCTATTTTTATTGAAATGAAAAAAAATTACATTATTTCCATAAATACCATAATAATTGAGTAATCAAAATTTATTTTATTTTAAATCTCATAATTTAAAATGTAAATCTTCAAACATTGATGATACACATTTATCAATTTAAAGATTTCTTATTATTTATTTCCCAATAAATAATAATAATTCAAATTAAAAAACAAAACTCTTTAAATTCAAACTATTTTTCATTTCTAAATTTAACATCATTTATTAATCATTCCAAAGAATAAAATATAATTTGGGACATAAAAATCCGTTTATTATCCCAATATATAATTAAATCAATATTGATTTAATTTTCATAATTTTCCAATTAAATCCCTTTTTAATTAAGTATTATTTTTCCCTTAAAATTCTGAGGGTAGAATTTGCGGGATATTACAATCGCTCTTAATATTGTTTTTTGAGTTTCGTGTCACTTTTAAGTGACTTTCATGTAAGTATCGCTAGGCTAAAATAATGAGAACGAGAAGAGACATCCTCAAGACTATCGTAACTTCTCCACATCTATATACTTCAAATACTACTATCCCATTTGATAATTGAAAAGTGACAACATCTATAACAACGCCCCAAGGGGTTGCGACTGGACCTAAGGTATTGTTGTATACAAATAAGAGCCATAAAAGGTGAAAGGATAAACCCAATGGCTTATCTTCAACTAATATGAGCCATCACAACTGATAGAGGATGCTCGCTAGGCATCCTTGCCAATATAAGGGTTAGTCATCACATCAAGTGACCAGGTACCCTCAGCCACCTAGTCACTTTGGGGGGGCGGGGGGGGAGTCATATAAGGTAATAAGCATACGCACGGAATAGCACTTGAGAATATAATAGACAAAATTTTAAATTTTTGGCTAAGTCATGAGAAACCAGCTATGTGGTCGAGACCCCCATGGGCAAGGCCCCCATGGCCTTCTTGATAGTGAAGCCCTCATGTATAGGGCTCATCTTGGGCAAGTTCTCTCGTGGGTGAGGACCCTTGAGCGCAAAACAAAAGACATGATCACAAAAAATGACTAAGTTGTGTGAAGCATGTGACGTGATCATAAATAAGGAAGCACTTGCAAAAATAACCAAGTCGTGTGGAATAAGTGACGTGCTCACCAATACATATATGAGTTTCGAGTAGCAAAATAAAAAAACCTAACCTTTACAAGGAGGTATACAAAATAGATACCAAAAGTACGACCAATGTTTATGAAAAAAAGGCTAGAATACACAACAATACATAAAATAAAATCACCTAAGTGGAAATCAAGCAGCTAGGGTGGATGTCGAAGGATCAGTTGTTGAGTTTGAAGAATGGTTGGCGAGGAGGTCCGTGACATCATCTAACACCAATGGGACTAAGTCGCCAACCTCAGAACAGGGGACGGGAACTGTTCCCCTATTAGTTGCACCATCGCCCACGATGTCCTCATCAATTGCCTCAATGATCGTATTCTTAGAAGCCCCTCCTCCATCCTCACACTTCCCCATCGGCCAAGCGACCCTCACAATCGGCGTTCACCTGGGCAACCCCCTCCTGTTGGAAATACATTTTACAGGATCATAAATATTTTCATTTATGTTTCATAAATTACACAAATTAATATATAAAACAACCTAGAAACATGTTTCTAATAAATTTCATTAAGTAAATCAAATAACAGAGTTTAAGAATCTTACTTTTACGCCCCAGATATTGAGACTCCTTTATTCACTTTCTCTAACCCTTGTTCCTTTCTGTCGCAAAGTAATGACAAGAGAGTGAACTGGATCTTCAAACTACATTGTCTTCCACAATTTTCTTTGATTACTTAGACTAGAGTGGGCAATTCTCAACACATGAGATGAGAAAATTATAGAGAAGAAGAGAAAGGATATGAGCGGCTACAATAGGTCTCTTGAGTTTATGTTTTTGCTTTTTTCACTTCACTACTTTCAGATTACAAAACCTTAAACTTAAGTATCGATCTATAGCAACACTTTGGGGTTAATTAAATTTAATTAAATAATTAATATAAAACCCTTATTAATTAATTAAATAAATATAATATATATTATATTATATACATTGATTTCGTATATTACGAAATCTTCAAAGTTTTATTAAAATTTTATATATATAATTATAAATATATTTAAATAATAATTAATTAATTAATTAAATCATTTATTCAAATAAACTAATTATAATTTAAATATTGATTTAATAATATTTATCAATTTGACATCAATTTGTCCAAATTTCTCTTTTCTTCTCTAAATTCCACATCTTAGTAAAACTGTCAAAAATTGACACAAAACAATCTTGACAATCTTAATTGATAATTAAATCAATTAATCAAGACTATCTAGAGGATTTTATCAAAGGCATTGTGGGGACCATGGACTCATGAATTCAAGCTAGAATAAGTTACCGTAAAATTATTATCAAATAATTTCACTACCTTGTTAATTCCTCGTGACTCCACTAAAGACTCGGAATTATACTCTTGAACTCATAGAATACTTTACACTTAAAGTAAATACGTTATCTATGGTTACAACCAGAATTTTTCATTCAATCCTCTATAGATGATCTACAACTGAGTTAGGTACAAATTACTGTTTTACCCCTCATTGTAATTTCTCCTTAAATACTACTAAGCTCCTTGTAAATGATATTTTCATGAACTTTAATCACAGAATTGAGTACTCAATCATTTAACTCGTTGAACCAAGCTATAAGGTGATCATCATTTCAATTCTTGCTAGAAGCTATAGATGTTCATATCTATGATTAACACTCCCACTCAATTATACTACCAAATCCCCAAGATGTAAGTATGGGCTAGTCCATAGGGTAAGCTGGTAACGAACAAATCAAATGACTTGAATAATACAATCAGTTAGAACACTAACCACTCAGAATTGAGATTGAATTGACATATGGTCAACTTTATGATATGACTATATTAGATAATGACGGTACATTTACTTTTCTATCTAAAGTCAATATCGGTCCAGTCCGATGTAACAAATACATCCGATCTTATCTACTTTGCTAATGTTCTAGAAAGAACATAACACTACAATGTGTAAGTAGACCATATCATAGATTGGCAAGTCATTGTAAATCTTGTGCACTGACTAATCTTAAGACTAACTTATTTTTGAACATATAATCATATTTATATTCCACTGTGATTATGTTAATATAAATATGATTAGCTATATGATCGAGATTTAATAGAAGTTTATATTAAACAAATAATCATGAAAATAAAACATGTGAGCAAAGTGATTGACTTAGTCAAAAATGATTTCTATTCTTTTATTGATAATAAAAATGAGATTACAAAGAAATTGAGTTTTAATTAGGGAATAAATCCCCAACACCTCCTTGCACAAGAAACTCAAGTCAAAGCTTCGATTGGCTTTCCAGATGGCGAATAACATGTCAATGTTGTCATCAGTGCTTCTTTTCCTTGTGACTGCAATCTCAACTTGGAACTTGGAGATGTCCACACAATGAAGTTCCTTGACGACATCAGCTTGTGCTTTCCAAGTCGTGACATCCTTGCGAGCATTTTCAACTCCCCCTCGAGTTTGTCCTTGGTTGAATGGGCTTCATCGGTGGCCCTTGTCAATTTCCCCTCAAGTTTCATTTTGGCCAACTCAGCTAACCTCATCCATTTCGCTTAAGCAAGGCACCTCATCCCAGTGAGGCACCTCGCTCACTTCACCTTAGTGAGGCACCTTGCCCAGTTCACCTCAATAAGTCACCTCGTCAAGTTAGCCTTAGCGAGGCACCTCACCCAATTCGAAAAGGAGGACTTCACTCCACAACCATCCTCACCCACCTCGTTCAAGATGGCCCTCGCAAATTTGAAGCTTGTTATATGAGGATCGCCGCCACCTTGAGATCTCAAGGGGGTCACCCATTTCAGTACACTTAGCCAAAAATAAACAATGGACAATGTATCACAACATCCAGTTGGATAGCCATTTCTGGAGAAGCACAGAAGCCTAAAACAACCCTATATCTCACAAGAATCAGCCTGATCAGGAAACAGAGTGCCATTGTCAGGTCCACCCATCTCCTCCATAATAATTGTAACTTCCCAAATTTGCTAATAAGGCTTAGTGCCTTGATTAGCGTGTCGAGAGGGCATAATTGGATTTATATGTGAATTTAATTGAATATATGGGTGATTATGTAAAATATATGAGTAATATTATGATATGACTGCTTATGCATGTCTATGTATGTTAAATATGCTTGTGGGCTCATTTTCGTTAAAAAGAGCATTTTCATAATTTTGACCCGTTGAGAGTATAATTGTAATTATATGTGTTATGTGATTGAGACCACATTATTATGTGAATATATTTTTAATATCTGGCTTAAGTCGATCCTTATGAGCAATTTGGCATAAAAGTCACAACGATGATTTATACCCGACTCGGGGTGAGCCAAGGGGTATTTTGGTAATTTTGCATAAGCTCGAAATTATTGGAACATTATTGGGGGAAATATTAATATTTGGAAGATTGGAAGATTAATTGGGAATTTAGGGTGTTAATTGAGGTTTAGTGAGATTAGTGGCGAAATGACTAATTTGCCCTTGGGGGATGCTTTGAATAGGATTATAAAGTGAGGGTATTATGGTCATTTGACCTATGCACTATTGTAATGGGCAGCAGCACTTGGGAAAACACTTGCATGTTTCTTTTCCTTTCCCTTGGTTTTCTCTTGAAGTGCTAGGGAAAGTCTTGACCTTGAGAGGGAATTGGGTGGGGATTGGAGGAGGTATTGAGCAGCGGTGAGAAGCCTTGGGAGCTGCCAAAGCTAGGATCCAGCTGGGATTTTCGAATTTGTAAAGCTGAGGTAAGAATTTCTGAGGTTTCTCTAGGTGTTCATCATGTTCTTGATGTTCTTGATGTTTTTGAGTTTTGATTAATTCTTATATTTGAAGTGGGTTGATTTGTGTTTTTGATTGAGTTTAGGTTGGTTATAGGCTTAGAAATGATTATGTAACCCCTCCCGCCCTAAGCTATTATAAATTTGATGTTGAATTCTCGGATTTGAAGAGGGTGAGCTTGAGTTCAAAGCTCAAATTTGCAAATCTTGATATCTTGGTGTTTTTGGTGTGTTAATGATGCTTTGATAATGTCTTGAGGTTGTAGAAATGATTGGTGGTTATATTTGGTGTTAAGAACATGCTAGAAAACTCGTTTAGGTCAAGTATCTGAGTCTGTAAACGCAGGGGAAATCGTAACTTAACAATTGGGGAAGAACACTAGGATTTCTGGGTATTTTTGGGCTTCTGGTAGCTAGCACGACCACGCTAGGTCATGGCGCAACCGCGCTAGGGTCCAAGGACCTTAGGAATTGGGATTTGATTTGGGATTTCGAGGTTTAAGGGGTGACTGCACTAGGCAAGGCGCGACTGCGCCAGTACCCCAAAAACCCAAAGTTTGTGTGGGTGGGACCGCACTAGGTGCCCCGAATGTGTGTGTTTTTTTTTAATTTTGGGAGTAAGGCTTAGGGTCTCAGGAATCCATTTTGAGGGCCCACTTAGGGGCTCGGGGGACGTTTCCAACGTCCCGTTAACCAAGAGTAGTAATCGTAAGAATAGGGTCTAGGGTGAAGCTTGAGATTTGCATTCAATCTCTAATAGGAATATGTTTATGTTGTGACTAGATTTCTGCAAGGCTCGAGATTAGGATCGTACTTGAGGTCGTATCGTCATTCGCACGGAACTCGAGGTAAGAAAACTGCACTCTTGTTGAAATTAGGGTTTGAGCCCCTGTGATTAAACTGGCTATAGCACTGTGTTTGAAATGTTTGTTTGAGTGTAAATAACTGTGATTACATAGTTGAGTTATGTATGTAATGTATATCTGTTTATACCCAGAAGTGTGGTACGCACTGGTACGACCCTATGGCTGCTTGAAAAGAGACTGGAGCGTGAGTTACGCTTGTCCAGCTCTACATCTGTCTGAATGAAGCAAGTGCAGTACGGACTTGGGTGGCCTTGTGGTCGCATAAATAAATTGATTATTGTTGAGCATTGTTTATAATTATTAATCAGGCTATTTATAATTGTAATATGTTGATTGTCTGTATGCTTGATTGAGTTTTCTTGCTGGGGCCTTGGTTCATGGGTGCTACGTGGTGGAGGTAAGGGCAAGGGGAAGCTGGACCAATAATGAGTTTGAGAGCTTCGAGGGCGGCGTGTACATAGGCAGTGTAACACCCTGGATAGCCAGGACCGTTACACTGTGTGTTTATAAAGGTGCAAGACTTGCTAATCAAATCGTTTAACTCAAAACGTGTTACTGAAACTACAGTTGAACTAGGGTTAAAAGATTTTGGTCTCAAAAGCTGCATTTCTTATAAATAAACAATTTTCTTTTTACATGGGATCCCAAAAGTAATAAGTTAAAGATTGTTTACAAAAGATTCAAGATTTAATTACAGTGATTAGCCATTCTAAGGAAAAACGGACAGTTAAGCATATCCCGTCCTGTTCCACTTCTCGGTCGTGGCGGCCGAACAACTGACTATGTACATTCAGCCACTCTCCATCACAGGTTTGGTCCAACTTGCCTTTGCCTTTACCTGCACCACGTAGCACCCGTGAGCCAAGGCCCAGCAAGAAAACACAATAACAGAGCGCAATTATTCAACAGACAATCAGATAACTCATACCGCATAAGCATGTACTCAACAGTCTAAGCATTCATGTTAATCAAGTATTCAACATACCAAGTATATCATTCCATATCAATAATCAATCCACATATGATAACTAGGGTTAACGCCCTTAAGCCGCACCCTCTATTTATCCCACTGACTCCGACTTGCTTAAACCGAGCTTAGTGAATATTAAGCCGTCATCGGCTACCAGTGGCCGAGCCGCACCCTGTGCGCAAGTATAATTTACGGCACCCTTAGGCCGTTTATCACATCTCCCATGGCATAATACCATCTATGGCATCATACAGATATAGGGAGCTCTTAGTCCCATTACAAACACATAACCGGGTGCAGTTTTCTTACCTTTGGATTCGCGAGCTTTGTTCAATTTGATCCTCAAGCACGATATCTCTTAAGCCCTAGGGCACATCTAGTCACAACCATAGATCAGAATCATCACCAAACCTCAAGTTCAAAATCCTAGCCTCGGGAAGCCCTAATTCCACCAAACGGGGTGGTGGAATCAAACCCCAGACCCTCGGGCAAAAACCCTTGAAAATAACCCAAAAACCCCTTCTGGAAATAGGGTAGCGCTACAGCGCTACAAACAGAGCCTAAAACGCCCCAGAACACATGGCCTAATGCTAAAGCGCCCAGTGACTAGCGTTAGTCACAGCACAGCAAACCCTGCATTTTCCTCCTTCAATTTTTCCCGAGCCAAACCTTACCAAAACTCTTCCAAACTTCAACCAAACATAAAAACAAGCCTACCAACATCCTCCACTCATCCCAACACATCCCAACCACACATAACTCAATCACATGCACCCCTAATCAAAGAATTCACCATAGCTGAACCTAAAGCTCAGAAACTCAACAAAAACAACAACATAAACCACAGAACTTGAACTAGAATTCCTTACCTTTTTTGGATGAGCTTAGCCTAGGTTATCCTCCTCACTAGCTTGGGCTTCACCTCCTCTAAGCTCAGCTTCAATTTCCCTAGAATTCCCCATCATAACTCAGCTCAAAATCCACGACAATACCAAAAACTAGAAACTGAAAACTACCTTGAACCTTACCTCAAAAGATGAGTATCCCCTATCAATTCCTGAAACCAGACCAAGGGCCCTAGCCTCAAGCTTCTGCTCTGACTCTCCCTGAGTTTCTTCCCCAAAAGACCTCAAGAAATGGTGAAGAAAAGCTTAAGCCGAGAGAGAGAAAAACAGGCTTCCAATTTCCTTTTTTTTTCCCTTTTCTTTTCTTTCCTTTAGACTTCTAGCTCTTTCTACATATTCCACTAAGACATTAAGCCTAATAACACTTATCCTTTATAAGCCAAATGACCACAATACCGTCCCATAATTCCTAAGCCTTCTAATCCACCTAGGGGCATTTTGGTTATTTCCCCAATTCCCGCTAATTCCTCGAGTGTCTCTAATATTTACCACTTACTTCCCGACACCTAACTAATCACCAATTATATTCCTCAATGTCAAAATAAACTCCAATATATTCTCTAAATTCCCAGAAATACCCCCAGGCTCGCCCTGAGCCGGGTATAAATTCCTGCCGTGACTTTTTCACTAAACCGCTCACTAGGATTGTCTCGAGTCACATATTACAAATATATCCACATAATAATATGGTATCGATAGTTTATCACATATATATATACAGTTATGCCCTCAACGGGCCAAAATTACAATTATGCCCTTCTAACCTAATCAGGGCCTACAAGCATACTAGTACACATAGTCATGCATCACAGATATTCAAATAGTCATATAATATGCGTTTAATCATTAAATCACATATAATCCAGTTATGCCCTCCCGGCACCCTAATCAAGGCCCTTAAGCCTTATTAGTAAATTTGGGTCGTTACAGGCAGTCTGCTCGACCGCCACGGTCGAGACTTCTTTTCGAGAGCTAGGGTTTAGTAGTTTTGTCGCTTAGGACGGTTGTCATGTACTTTGTTTATTTTCCCTTGTATCAATTATAAACTTTTTTTGGGATACTGTGTATATACCAAATCCTTTAATGAAAAGCAGCAATCGTTTGACCAAAAAAAAACTTTATACCAAATTTTTAATTAACCCTAACTACATGTTTTAATCCAAATAACTCGCTTAACGAGTCCAACACAATTTTAAACACTCAGTATAACTATCCTGATTTAGTAAGGCGTTACAATAATACTCCTTTGTAAACCATAAAAAAGGTCCAGAAAAATTTATTGTTGTGAGAGAGCATTTATTCTCTTGTAATTCTAGCTACCTCAAAAACATAAATTAATTAAAGTGTAATTGTTCTTAAGTGTTTACAAATCCTCCATCAATATAATTGTCTAAAGTGGATGTAGGTCATCTTTTCGGATCAAACCACTATAAATTCGAGTCTCTTATATTTATTAATGCCTTATTTATCTGTCTCTGGTTATTTTCTCATTAAAAAATATTCCACTTAGAAATTTTCGTACCAGTTACTCTTCATTTATTACTCTGCATAAGTGGACGAAAAAACTAGTCAACATTTAGTTCTTGCGTGCAGTTTAACTTTTGGTGCACTATCTATCTTTGTTGGTGCACTATCTATCTTTGGTGGTCAAATTAATATTTGCTTGGTGATAGAGTTTGGACATTGTTCAATTCACTGGGAGCAACAATAAGATACTTAGTTGTTGAGTCATTTTATCTTGCGAGAGAAATTGCGTTGGCGATTCTCAAACACCCGGATAAAATATGCAACTGTTTTAAGACTATTGTGTTATGCGCAAAACGTAATTTGGTTATTCTTCAAATTTTGTTATTTTGCAACGTGTTATATGGTATTTTGCTGCCAACTGGCTCACATGTTCAAGTAGATAACTACACTGTTATAGTTATTTTGTACTTTTATTTTGTCACATCATATGCTATCTTGTTTCTAGATTTGTTCACATATTGCCACACTTCTCTAACAACTTCAATGAAATTAGTGAAATGGTTTTATATGGATTAAAATTTTTCTCATACCAGTTCAAGTATGAGAAATGTTGAGAGCTTTCGAGTTTCTTGAATTCTCCAATATTAGAGGACAAGTTCAGTCAAGAACAGAAAGGATCGACCTAATAGCTTTTAACGCTTTTAGACAGGTAATTCCAAGTACGTGAGATTTCCTCATTAACCATAACCATAAACCTGCTAAACCAAGAAAATGTTTTGCAAGAAAAATTGTAAATAAACAGGAAAAAAAACTGACATTTTCTAATAGGAGCTTCTCAGATCTTTGCTAAGAAGAAAAATGAATGCTGAAAATATTTCTCAGCCCTAAGCACATTCCTTTAAATAGATTGTAATTTGATAGGAGATAACTGAGTTAACAATAAATACAACGAAAAAAAAATGAATTACTTGAAATTCATGTTCAAAGTTCTAACCATGATGCAGCAATTGGTGTTCTGTAAGCATGGCATTGCACCTGTTTGTTGTCCTGCTACTCTAGCTAAAAATTGAAGCACATTTTATAGCTTCCATTGTGCATCTTTTCCTTTGTTCTCTACGACTTCGCTCTCTAGAAAGCTACTAGAAGTCTCACCTGTTTTCAGGCTCCCTTCCGTCGTTCCATAGTTGTGGCTTCCAGAACCTGCTTCCTCATCTGCAACATCAGCACGGTGATCCTCTTCTTTGTCACCCCTGCAGAAAAATTCCAAATGACACATGTTGATCATAAGCATCAGTCTACCAGCACGAAAGGAAAGGTTGAATCGAGCATATGAAAAGTGTAGAATCAAAAAGCAAAAGTGGTGAAGCAAGCTCATGCCAATGCCATTATTGCAACCATGATGCTAGTATTGGCACATTAGTATTGCCATTACATTAGATAAGCATTATCAATGATCATCACTTGTTCAAGTTGAGGGTCAAACAAAACAAGCTGACCAAGGAACCCAGTTTAGTAAATCACACCTGCTTTCCTATTCCCAAGCCTCAGTTGATATTTATGCAAAGAAATATGAGGGACACCTACCAAGATAATGATAGCAGTATAGTATTTGTACTTATGTTTAGTGGATGAGTTGGTATAATTGTTGTGATTAGTTAGTTCGTTATGGTTATACATTTATATATATATATATGGGAGATGAAGGAATCAGAGGGATGTGTTAGGTGTATTTGTGTTTAGAGGGCTGTTGTCTCGAAAACCCAGAGGTTTACTTGTATGAGTTTTGATTGGAGTAATATAGTAGCTGATTCTTTTCTAGTTTTCTTGCTTGTTTTTGGATTTGTGCCTGTTGTGTGAATACTCCTATCAAAATTAATAAGAACTTACCCTGAGTAGATAACAAGCCCAACAGAAACAGCAGCAAATGCCAAGAAGTACATCCAATCGACCTGTAGAGAATGCAATTACACAAAATAGTACCAAATTTTTATAATTCATAATATTTAAGAAGGTTATTACCAAAGTTGGAATTAAGAAAATAAATAAAGATACCAATCTGAACAGACCACAAACCTTCTCATGGTAAGCAAAGATGCGAATTATGACAGCCCACATATCTGACGTAAGCAAAGACAGGTTTAGCATTGTAGACCCATTTGTCTGCAACATATACACAAATTTCACTAATAAATAAATAGATAAATGAAGATTCACAAAGTTGCTTAGATTTTATAGGTTAGATCAACCAACACTCAGACAATAGTTTTGAAATTTATCATCAATAAGCAACATATTCTTTCACAATTAGCGGGTTGAAATCATGTTATGGGTTTAAATCATACCTTAAGCAAGATTGGAACTAACGAGTAAAAGAGAAACATAGCCACTGAGAATCCAACAAAAGGAAGAGCCTGAAATTAAAAACATCATCAAATTCATGCAAAAGAAAAAAAAAATGCAACTAAACACGAAAAACAACCCTCATTTCTCACTCCAAACTAGAAACTCCACTTTTTCTTTTCTTTTTCAATAAATTTTCTAATTTTATATTATTTTATACATCAGTCTATTAAAGCAATTTTCAATGAATTTTCAAACATGCTCAAATTCTTTTTATATAATTAGGTGCCAAATTGGCAATTGTCCTAGACTCCTAGTCAAAATCTTCTGAGTTGTTTTCAATAGTAACAAGCTGGAACTTGGTCTCACAGACTGACTTTGCTGTATGCCAATACAACTTTAACTAGCACGACTATTGATAATTGAACTGAAAAATTACCACAAGATGCTCATACACACACACATGTATATATATATATATATATAAATAAAGAGGGGGAGAGAGAGTCTTACTGCCCCAGCCGACCAATGAATAGATTTGAGATTATCCCGCTCTAAGATGCTTCTGTGCAAAGCATTAAGGGCTAAACTTGATAATAGAACCATATATTAGGTATAACATTTTAATCCAATTTTCTTTTAATGACATCAAAGATTCGAACGCAATTTGATTGAAAGTGGACACAATTCATGGTCAAAGAAAATCATATATTATCAGCTAGCAAAATGATCATCTCCTATCATCTATTCAATTAAGATAATTGCCAGGGTTTATTAGGTAAGAACTTATCTTTGGATTACTTGTTTTCAATTAGCACTGCTAAATACCTTTAACTAAGGCCAAACTGTTGCAGAATGTTCTGTTTTCATGTTCAATTATTGAAGATGTATTTTCTATCCCTCTTGGATTTTCTTACAACTCATATCATTCTCTCTGTAAACTCCCTATTTTCTCTATCACCTCCATTAGAACAATTAATAAGCAATATTACCATGCTAAAATGATCATAAGTTTCTGGATGCAGCAATGCAAAAAGAAAAATCATATTTAAAGTAATGACATATGGATACACTTGTATAGCACTGATAATGGCACCAAAGAGGCCCAGCATTGACATGAGCTCAATTCTGTCAGCAGTCTTTACGAGAAACTCCTGCAAGGTTATAAAAAGCAGGA
Organism: Humulus lupulus; assembly: GCF_963169125.1. Classification (NCBI taxonomy): domain Eukaryota; kingdom Viridiplantae; phylum Streptophyta; class Magnoliopsida; order Rosales; family Cannabaceae; genus Humulus; species Humulus lupulus. The sequence goes on along the minus strand of NC_084794.1, from coordinate 175,277,616 downwards.
ATTAACTACTAAGAACATGTTTTATTAATCACCATCAATAAGAGGTAACTCATATATTTTAAACCTCCTTCCAGAACCCAATGTGACTAAATGATAACAAAAGAAAAGTTCAACTACCGACCATATATTCCTGAAATCGTTTTAACAAAAATTATATTTCAAATATGAAAGAGGATTCTACATCTTATAAAATTAGTCAGATCCCAAAAATTTGTGAGATTACTAATACAACTAGAGTTTTAATGCACTTATATATTTGGTGGAAAAACATAGCAAAACTTATTTGTTACTCTGAGATGAAGGAATTATTCATTTAGGTCCATCCAAAACGATGCTTTTTTTTCACTATCACTAGATTTACTACAATTCCCCATAATTCTTTTACAAGTAAATAAAAATGTCACAACATCATGTTCTTTTTTGGTAGCACAAAAACAGTTGTAATTTAACAAAATACCCTTTAGCAATAGATGAGGTAAAACCGCTTACCTCACTGACATTACTGACAGCATAGAGTGTGGCACCAGCTACAACAAGCACATCCCCTTTACGTGGGTTGCTTCCACCTAAAAGCAAAAACAGTGAACAATTTACAAAAGACAGACGTACAGAAACACTTAGCAACAGTGTGCGCAAGTGACTGAGAAACGAAAAAATAAATGGTTAAATTACTCTGCTGGTGTCCCAGAATTGTTGAAAGTTTTTCAAGAAATGAAACTTCTAAAATAGGCAAGGGTAAATTACAAAAAAAAAAGTAGCCTAAATAGAAGTCCACACCAAAACAAAATTACAACATAAAACTCTCCCGGAAAAGGGTTGGAGAGCAGAACACCCTTTTCAATCAAATAGTCAAATGAAACCCAATATATAATTTTATCCCAAATTCTCATTTAGATTCCTACAATACTTAATTTTTTTTTTTTTTTGAAGTTCTCAAACTGGTCTCCTTTATTCCAATGGCACTTACTTTATTAAGAATATGACAATAAGTTGAATTTAAGGGAGCAACAGTAATATACAGGAATTAGTTTTAGTGTGGACAGTAAATCTTGGAAAAAAAAATTATTTGAGACCCTTTCAGCACAAGATATAATGAACTTGTTAAAAGGACTAACTTGGACTATTGCTCTTAGTTTTATACTTCAACTAAAATGAGACTTTTGCAATATTTTGGGAATGACAGAATAAATATTCCAGGAATGAACATGAAGAACACAGTTAACAACAAAGAAAAATTACCTGCTCTATCACCTGCATGTACATCTGAAAATACAACAGTAATAAGGCCAGCAATACAGACAGCCACACCGGTTATCTTTCTGTATCTATATTTTGTTTTCAAGAAAACCCATGTGAGAAGCATTACAGATGGGATGGACCAACAATCAAGCAACATTACACTTGTAATAGAAGTATACTGATAGGCCTTAACCACTGCACATCAAATGAAAAGTAAATCAGGTCTGTATATTGGGCATGACCTTTTAAGAAGAAAAATACATTTCAAGGGTGCAAAGAGAAAGACTATTTAGCAAACAAAACTCTACCCTTGGCAAGAGAAGAATTATAAATAGGTTGCAGACTTGTTTAGCGGTAGTACTTGTTGTTTCTTTTGAAAAGTAAACAACTACTGTTACAACCAAATAATTAAAATCTTTTGAACCAATAAAATGATCCTGTTGGGTGGTGTGCTAGAACACATTGCTTAAGCACATGCTTATCATACATTTTAAAGAAAAAAGGTTAGTCACATACTTTAAAATGACATACTCAGAGAAAAATTCTGTCATTTAAGAAAAAAGAAAAATCAAACGAGAAAAATAATTTTTTGACTTTAATCATTTAAGTTGGGTGTTTCAGTTTTAATATGTGCAGTACATCAAAAAAGAAAGTATCTATTGAGGATGCACACACATCCCAAACATAAAAATGAAAGAAAAAATAGCTAGAACTTGCTAGGACAGCAGCCTCAAGTTCACTTGAAAAGATTCTATAATACTCACCTAGAAAATTGGCCTCAACGTCAACCAATCCAAGAAGTACATAATAATACCATTTTGACTGCACATATTGAAAAAGGTAATAGAAAAAAAATGGTTATATTACATTTAATATACAGCGAAGATAAACAAACAAACAAAAAAAGGCTAGAAAACTGTTTGTTTTATGTGTGTGTATATATAGATATGTATGTGCATGTGTGTGTGTGTGTGTGTAAGAACTGTAAGTCCTTAAGCTAAACCTGAAATTGTGGTAGCTGACACAATGCTAGGTAGGTTCCCATGAGGAATTGAACCCCAAAATTCATGAGAGCGAAAAACATAGGCCTGATCACTCAAGCTATTCAGAGAGCAGGCAGATACACACTTGTGTTTTTATTATTTATTTAACTCACTAACGAACCCTGAGAGGCTATTCCATGATTTAACTTAGCTTCATCAGTTCCTTCTATCACAAAACTTGTCTCATGACATAAGATCACTAGGTGTTCTATAATTCCTAGAAAAAATGGACCACTTCCAAAGTCATAGAATCAAATGACATCAACTTGAATAAAATTGTCAAGTATATGAGCAAGCAAGTAGTACAGATTCATGTTTTCTTTTCTTGCTTTATGCCTATATATAGTTGTTATATGTCTCAACTTTTTTCATCATCCAATTAAAGACACTAAAGTATGGTCATTTTGACCCATCTTTCAAATGAAGACCATAATTTTAATTGCACACACACATACTATGTCATTAATTACTAATTCCACAGAATCAGCTGATTTTTTTATCTCAAGTAATGTGATCGCTAAAGCATCATGGACAAAAAGACTTTTCCTTTAATACTGAACAATAGTTTGGTAGTTTACATATTACAAGGTCTTTAATTATTCAACTTTACAGAATATCATCTTAATTTGTCATTTTACTGGGTCTTCATCCACTCCAAACACAATCAAAAGTAGAGATTTTTTTAGAATCTACCATTCGAAGATGCTTCAGACTTCTAGAGTATAAATCCTAATTATGGACATCATGCTGTATTCTGTAAGCTACTTCAGCATCTCTTTCCACTAAACAAATGAATGAGAAACTACAATTTTATTTTCATGATAACAAATGGTTCATTATATTTGAAAGAAAATCGGTAAAATGTAGAAAATGCAATCAAACATGACCATCTATATTAAAAAATACCAATGTAAAGCAGCTAGTTGAAGCCAGAAACAACCTTAAGTGGTTGCTTTCGATTAAGCATAATACTTCCGTATACAATAGCCAAGAACACATAGTTCAGAAATGACTGCGAAGTTGGTGCATCAATTCCTACAAAAATGAGAGGATAATCAATTGAAACAGTCTCTCAAAAGAATCTTTTCTTGTTCATTTCTTTTTTCTTGGGTAAGTCAAATCAAACAAGTGAAAATTTAGAATAAAAATAAAATTCAGAGAAAAATATTATAAAGAAAATATTTCAAGCGTGATACAGGATTACTATAATTTAAATAGTTCTTTCTTTATTTGCTAAGTGGTTCTCGAAGAACTCAAAACAGGGGTAACAGAAAAAGTGAGACATATGAGCGTGAAACATATAAATATATAATTAAGTCTCACATATAATTCATCAATAATGAGATATAAGATATATTTCCAGCAATCAAATTCTCCAAGAATAAAAAGAAGACCACAAAAGTTGCTACTTTCAATAATGTATCCCGTGTTCAATTCTATAATTGACCGAATTACACAATCATGAAAATAAACAAATTCCAAATATGTTGAGACATATAAATCTGTTAAATATCAAATTAATGTGTTCTTCAGATATCAATCACTACAATGATCAGAGGGATAGAATGGAGTAGAAAGCTTTAACAAACAAAGAGACAGAAGCAAAAACCTTTTTTGGAGAGTTCAGAAGATGAGAAGCCAGTGGAAGTGATCAAAAGTGAGAGAAACTGCCCCAACCCAAGGCCTATCAATGTCTTCTTAGTCCAAAACTCTTTGGAGGTCATCATTTTTTCTTCTGATGGTTAAAACCCTCCACGCAAAAGGCAAGACCAAAATGACCCACAAAAAGAAAGGCCTTAAATAACCTAAGAACAAAAAATCTCAAAGACCCTTTTACAGGGACTCCATTATTGAGTACTTGGAACGTCTTGAAGTGACGAATATTGGTTAAATATATGAATAAAACGTACGAATTTTCGATGGAATGAAAGCGAGTTGAGTAACAGAGGTTTATCTGTGAAAAACCACGAAGGACAATGAACCAACGGTAGAGGAGAGTTTCCAAAAATTCCACAATGAGAGTGTTTACGGCCGTTCAATGTTGGAGAACTTAATTGAATTTGACGTTACAGCTTTCTTTTTTTCTTCCCCTGTTCTCAATCATTCAAAACCAAAAAGGAGAAAATATTTTAAAGAAAAAGAACAAAATGTCATGAATATATTTTTTCAAATTAATAAAAAAACAGTTGAGTTTAAGTGAGCAAGATTGTGATGCAAGTGCATGTGTATCGGGTGTTACCAAATTAAAACCCATGAAATAAAATAGTACATAGAAAACATCATTGACATTGCGAATGAAATAAACAATAAGAAATATGCAATGCATTGTGATAGATGTGGGTCCTCCACCTACGCCTACGCCTTTTTTGACTTGATTCCCTTATGTTGTGTGTTGATAGTGGGAAGAGCATAAAGATAAAGAGAGAAAAGTTGCATCTCCATTTAGTAAAACCCGGAGAAAAGGACATATTTCCAAACTCCAAACTCCAAACTCTGATGATGGTTGTGGAGTGTTAAAAGTAAATGCTTGGATGTCAAACTCCAAGTTTCAACTCCTTTGCCTCTTTCTTTCTATATTTAAATAATGGGTAGTTATATAATTGATAGGGATGACATCCCAATAGATACACATTCTTCCTACAAAAATATATAATTATTTGAACAACAATATACATTGCATCAAATAATGACATATAATTTAATTTTAGGATAAATCTTTTAGGATAAAATGTAGTTATATTGTGGTCATTGTTATAATAAGTGTTGATGTATTGAACTTTTTTGCTTTCGTTTTTTTTTTTTTTTTTTTGCCTTTGTTTCCAATAATCATGTGATTGGTATTAGAGTATATTATATTTGAATAGAATATAATAGAAATCAATATTATAACTCTAAACAAGAAATACAATTGGACAATGTAATTGTTAAAATAAAATTACAACACTATACTTAAAATACAAATAAATATAAACAATATAAAAGAATAGGGGAAGATGAATACAAACTCAAAGTTACAAATAAAATAACAAGAATAAAGAAGGAAAAACTCCCTCACTTGCACAACCTTAAGTGAAAAGCATTGGGGATAACTAGACTTGAACAATGTTCGAAACATTTGTCCAAAAACTTATTTCTCTCTATTATCTTAGCATTAAGGGACTCTCTCAAGTTTAGGAAATAACTTTTTGGAATTATCAAGTCTTTTTGTTTTTCAGCTAAGTGCTAAAATAGATAAAAAAAAACTCACATTCACAAGTGACCAAATGGTCTCTATTTATAGAATTTCGGATCACTATTTGATTTTCAAATTCTATCAACCCCTTGGTTGTTACCAATAATAAATTGAGAGTTTATGGAATTAAAGGGATGATTTGAGGGTTACTTAAAGAGTTACAACCTTCAAAGCATAAAAAAGATGCTTCAAAACTAAAACTGTCAGGTTACTAATTAGTAAGCCTAAGTAACAGCTTTGGTTACATGCTGTCAAACCATCTTAATCTTTTCTCATGAAATTTTGTAACATCCAAACACTTATTGGCCGTCAAAATAACATCCCTAACAACTATAAACCATTATAGCACATGAAAATCAAATCAAGAGTATGTAACTCCATTTACATATTGATTATGGTGATATTTTGGGAGTTACAAATCAGTAACCAGATTTTTAACTTCCCTTTGTATATTACAAATTGACAAAATAATGTTCTCTCACACCCATTTTAATTGTCATACTAATTTAATCAACATTATATGATTTTGTAAAATAAATAATATAACATTCCCCCACTTGATTAAATGATTTCTCTTTTGTAACATTTATTTAATCAATCAAACATTATATTATAATGATAATATAATATTCCCCATTTGATCAAATAACTTCCACTCTTTAGAGAAATAATTGCATTGGTGCATAAAGTAAAATATATTTTGACTTGAATTTTACCATAGTGTAATTATCACAAAGTTTATTGAAATTTTGGTTGTCGAAGCATTGAGCCACTATTCCTTAATAACAAATCAGTGATAATACACACACATTTGCTATGTTCACTTGAGAACCACTTGTCTCGCTTTGCACCGTTAATGGTTGTAAGGGTAAAATTTGACAATAGGCATTGGCCCAACCTAGTAAAAGCCTAGAAATCTTGGTAGGTTGTACACACTTCATTCTGTAGAGCCCACATTCTACTAACAGGGTAATCTCGTTGCTTGTACAAATAACTTGGCCCATTGGTTCACGACTAAAGGCTCAATAATCCTAAAGTATACCTTATATGTAGGATCTGTAATTTCATAGTCTAGATGCATGCTTCCTATAATTCTCAAAAACACAAAATAAAAAAAATAACAAATATGAATATTGTGAATAGATTACTTACGAAAACTGCAACGGAACAATGAATTCCACCCGTTCTGTTCTCTAACCTTTTGTCTTATAAATCGCTAGGTATTGCGAAGTGCTGGGAGTTAATGGATTTTCACTTTCTAAATCAACAATGAATAATAGGAATAAATTCAATAATGGAAACCCTGGAGACTAATAAAAAATCACATGCATAGTATGAAGGAAAATCTTGAAAATTCAAAGATTAAAGAAAATCTAAAAAGTGATTTAAAATGGAGAGTGAAATTACACCTCCTAGATAAATGGAATCCTCACATGAAATATTATAGAACTATCAAGTGTTTGAACACAAAATATAATGGAAACCCCTAAAATGAAATCAAAATAGCCTGTCTCGGATAGTTTAGAGTTTAGAGAAATACAACATTTGTTTTGAACGTTGAATCTTCAAATTTGGGGAACATCTAAAGACTTATACACGAGGAGTGTTGCTATTCACAATCTCTATTACAAGCCTTCCCATTGTTTCTTGAAGCTTCACCAAGATAGAATGAGATTTGAGATTTAACAAGTCTTTGAAACTCACCAAGTCAAGCAATTCTTGATGAGCTTCTTGGATAAAACTTATGATATTTGAGAGCTAGAGAGAGAGGTTAGAGAGAGAGAGAGAGTTGAAAAGTGTGATCACTACTTTAAAACTCTAATAACTGTTATTTATAGAGTAGGTATTGTCATTAAGTGTAATTAATATGATTAGAGCTTTAGAACACATCATTTGGAGCTTAAAACAAGTATTCGTACAGACACATCAAGCAACCTGTGTAAAGCCCTATGTTTCAAGCACCACTAATTTATAAGAATGGGGTGGTGAGTTATGTGTGAATATTATTATGAATGATAATATATGCTTGAGAAGAAAAATTCATGTTGCTACTATTAGCCAAAGTATGAAATGTTCGGTTTGGTGACAAATCGAGCATTTCGGTCCCGAACCAAAATGGAAACCCTAGGTTAAGATTTCAATTTGGTGAGGTAAGAAAACAATTACTACATGGTAACTTTTTGGAAAAATACATCATTAGGCTTAGAATTAAGTAACTAAGTTTGGATTAATTAGAAACTAAACAAAGCTTAATTAAGGTTAGTTGGGGTGGCAGCTTAGGGGGTATATTAGTAAATTCAAGTTCAATTTTTACCACATATAAAAGTCAAATGGTTTTCATAAGTTACATTTTTTAAACTTTGGCTTCAAGATTTCTCTCTCATTTTCTCTCAAGCGGCCGACGACCTAGGTCCTTTGTCTCTCATTTTCTTCACAAAACCTCATCCAAATACTCAATCTCTCATCTTCTTCCTTCTATACACTTAGTTCTAAGTTACCTAGTCTTTTTTTGAAGCTAAGGAAGGTCTATTCAAGCTAGATCATCAAAAGGTCAAAAACTAAACTTTCTATTCCAAAGTTTTGAGTTTGGTTAGTTTTGTGCTCTTAGATGAACTTGTAAGTTTGTGTAATCTGATTGTTGGGGTTGTGGGGAATATAAATATGTAGATTGAAGGTTGAGCAAATGAGTAAAAGTGTTAGAGCTCACCCAAGTTCAATCAAAAGGCCTACAAGAGGTATATGGTCACCTCCCTCATGTTTATGCTTGTATTTTTAATAATATGCCATATTTGAGTTTTTTTGATGTGTTTAAATCTATTGTTGGAATGGTAATAATGTTTGTTTGTTGGCTGATCATACGTGCATGGGTATTTGGATAATTGTTTAGTGATGGAATCCAACATTCCATAGGCAAACTACGATTTTATGTGAGAAAATGTTTAAGACTTAACTTCCTATGGATCAAGCCAAATTTTTATAAATTATGTTTTTGGATTTTCTTGGTTCCATGTTTTATTTTAGGAAAAGTATATGTTTATAGTGTGTAGAAACATTCAAAAAGGCTTTTAAATAGCCAAGTTATGATTTTTGCAAAATTGGTGTGCAATCTAGAAAATATTTTTTCAAAAAACTATACAAACTACCGACTTTGGACAGCAAGTTCTATGAATAAATTAATGTATTTTAGGTTGATTTTTGGAATGAACATTATTTTGATATTGATAAAGTAATTAGTAAAGTTTCAAAGAAGAATATCAAAAGGTCTGAGAGATATGAATTTTCAAAGTTAGACAAAAATTCTGGAAACTCAAAATAACTTCTGGACAACCATGTTTGGGAACCCGTTTCACTAAGTAAAAAATTTCAAATGACCTAATTTTTCATATAGAATTTTTTTACATATCCTAGTATGGGCCTAATAAATTTCATACCTAAATAATGAACCAAATAGATTTGGTAATTTTCCAAAGTTCACTATAAAGATTGGTCTTTCCCTAGGCAGTTTAGAGAGAGGCCTTTTGAAAATAGTTTTCACCAAGTAAAAATGGTTATTTTTTGTATAAAATTTGGCAAAGAAATTCTTGGAATATCCAAGATTGGTGTTTGATAATTTTTGTGGTATAGTTTTTAGAATATAATTTTCTAAAGTAGGTAACTTTCAACTAAAACTAACAAAGTTTTACACTTAGAAAAAAAAGGGAAATTCTCTAAAATGTTTGACTAAGAAAATGTAATTTATTTTGGTAATTATAAATTTGAGTTAGAAAAATAAATAATTATTAAGGTAACTTTGGATATTATAAAGTTAATATTTTTACTAATTAATGGATTTGGTTTAAGAAAATTTAAAAGGGTCAAAAACCCTAATTTTTCAAAGAAATTGTTAAACTATCTTTTTAAAAATAAAATAAAATAAAATTTTCTTTTAAATTCTCTTAAATAAACTAAACCTAATCAATATTTTTTTTTATAATAGTTTCTTAATCAATCAATTTAACTTAATTTATCAAATTTTATGATTTAAGTAATTTCATCAAAAAGTGTGGGATTTTGGTAACTTATCAAAGAAAGGTTAAAATTGGTATAGCTTAAAAGCTTCCAAAACTATATTTTTCTGACTAGGTTCGATAGTAAGAACATAGCGGGAAATTTCATATAAAGCCAACTTTCAAATAACTAGACCTGTTGAGGGAAGTTTTCTGAAAACTTTAAACGCCGTTTGGGCTTAAAACGTGTGAGGACAAAAATAGTATTGGTGGGTATTTGATTGTGACCTTAATTCCCAAAGTACAACGATAATCTACTATAATGCAATAATTACTTAGGTATACTATATGTTAGTTACAATGTTGGCTAATACGGTGAGATTCTCCGTGGGTAGATTGCCCGTGTGCAGCAAATGACAACTTGTAAGTTAGTCTATGATTTATATGTTTGCAACATGAATTAACTAGTTTATTGCTTGCTAGAAGTAGGGCTTATACACTAGCTAGAGAGAGATGGCTCATTTAGAGGCAATGATTAGGCGGTACACTCCACATGTGATTTTTAATGTGGACGTTTTCCATGTTGTCATATAGTGCAGACGTTTTCCGGCTATTTAATGACTATGCAGGTGATTTCTCCTTTTGATATTATTGGTCTAACTTATAAGTCTGTGGACGATTTCCACTTATTGTATTATTGGGCAGACAATTTATGCTTGGCTCGTGAGTGCATGGACGGTTTCCACCCATTTATATGTAATGCCCCAAATTTCCTAATAAGGTTTAAGACCTTGATTAGGAGGCTGGGAGGGCCATAATTGATTTAGTATGGTATTTAATGATTATATGCATGTTTATGTGAATTATATTATTATATGATAGTGAATGCATGCATATGGGTTCATATTTTAATTACAAGGGCATTTTGGTAATTTGGCCCGTTGAGGGCGTGATTGTGTATTTTTATGCATGGGGGTGAATTATAAATAATACCACATGATATGTGGATTAGCTTGAGCCATTCGGCATGAGACGATCATGGAAATGTAAGTTTTCGGTCTAGTCATAACGGGATTAAGTTCGGGGCTCGAGGTGAGTCTCGGGGTCAATTCGATGATTAGAACATTACCGGGAATTAAAGGGTAATGGGGTATGATTTATTGATATTTGAGAATATTGAGAATAACGGGAATTTGTGGGTGTTAATTAAAATTAACGAGATAGGCGGGAAATGACGGTTTTACCCTTGGGAGTGTTTAGAAGCCTTTATTTGGCCTAGGGGAAAAATAGTCTTTTCACCCCTAAGATATATATCAGCCATTGAGTTTAGAAGGCTGTGGAATTGTTAAAAAACAGAGCATCATTATCCTCATCTCTCTCCTTCCCGTACACCATTTCTCCTTCATCTTCCTTTCAATTTTTGAGAGCCATCTTGAGGTATCAAGCTAGGAGATCAACGGTGGGGGCTTAGGACTTTGGTTCAGCCATTGAAGGGGATTGAAAACCAAGCTTGAGGTAAGGAAACTCAGCCATGAAAGTCTTGTAATACTCTGTTTTGTTTTAAGTTTCAACTTGTGATTTCTTGGTGGTTAGTTGGAATGAATGGAAGTTTGGTTGGTGTTTGACTTGGGTTTTGATGGGGGTTTGATATAGATGATGTTTAATGGTTGAATTGGGTGTTAGGTTGATGTTTGGGGTTGGTTTTAAGGGCTGGTTTTGAGGAGAAACGCAGGGGAAGAAATCTGGTTTTTGCTGTTTTGCTTAATGTGCTGCGGCCTGGCTATGGTGAGCCGCGGCCTGCGGGTGCTTCTGGGCAAGTTTTGCTTCTGTCTGAGGGTGAGCCGCGGCATGGCTAGGGAGGTGTAACGACCCAAATTCGCTAATAAGGCTTAAGGGCCTTGATTAGTGTGCCTGGAGGGCATAATGGGATTTTTGTGTGTGACTTTAATGAGTTAAATGCATGATTATGATTTAATGCATGTTATATGACTATTTGACTATTTGAGATGCATGACTATGTGTATTAGTATGCATGTAGTCCTGATTGTCTTAGAAAGAGCATAATAGTAATTTGGCCATTTTGGGCATGACTGTGTTGGTACCTGTGATCTGTGACTCGAGACGATCCTAGAATGAGCGGGTTAGCGGAAAAGTCAAAGCGGGAATTTATACCCAGCTTGGGTTAAGCCTCGGGAGTTTAAATGGGAATTTGGAATATATATTGAGGTTAACCTTGATGATGAGGAATGTATATATATATTTGGTGATTAATCAGGTATTGGGTAGCAAGCGGGAAATTATTAGAGACACTCGAGGAATTAGTGGGAATTGGGTAAAATGACTAAAATGGCCCTACTTGGACAAAAAGGTTTAGAATTAATAGGGAGGGCATTTTGGTCTTTAGGCTTTTTAGAGATAAGTTAAAGGAAGCTTTATACTTAGTGGAATTGGTAGAAAAGAGTTATAAGGCTGTAGAAAGAAAGAAGAAGGAAGAAAAAGAAAAGAGAGAAAAACAGTGTGGGTTTTCTTCAAAGGATCGGTTTGTGGTTCTCCCACCATTTCCCTTCATTTTTCTTGGAGCTAAGCTCAGTGGTGAGCTAGGGTAAGCTGAGCATCAAGGATCCTAAGCTAGACTTGAAGATTGGCAAGGGATTAGCAAGATCACATCAAACATTGAGGTAAGTTTTAGAAATTTCAGTTTTAGGGTTTGACTGGTTTGAGCTGTGTATTTAAGCTAAATAAATGGGGATTTTTGGGGAAATCAGGCCAAGGTTGAGAAGGAGCAAGCTAAGGAGGTCTAGGGTTCAACTCAAGGTCGAATTTCCATCCACGGTATGATTTCTAAGTCCTTAACTTTGATGTTTGACTGGATTTCTAGGTTTAGGGTTCATTATGGTAGATCTTGAGTTTTGGGTTGCTTGAGCTTGGGTTATGAGTTCTTGGGATGCTTGGGATGAGTGTGAGGTGTTGATAAGTTTGTTTTTGGGTTTGGGAAAGATTTGGACAAGTTTGGGGTTGAAATGGTTGAAAGAAATCGCAGAAAATGATTTCTGGGTGTTGCCTGTCTGCAACTAGCGCTACAGCGCTAGTGTTTGGGCGTTGTAGCGCTAGGCCCTATTTCTGGGGATGTGTGGTTCTGCTTGTAGTGCTATAGCGCCCTCTTTAGAGCGCTGTAGCGCTGCACTGTTCACAGAAAGGGGTTTTTGGGCTATTTTTTGAGGGATTTTGACCTAGGGTTCGGGGCTCGATTCCACCACCTTGTTTTGTGGATCTAGGACTTCCCGGGGGCTCGGGATTGGTCCTGAGGCTAGGTTTTGGACTTGAGGTTTGGTAATGACTTTGACTTATGGATTTTGTTTAGGTGAGCGCTAGGGCTCGAGTGGGATCGTGTTCGAGGAGTCAGGTGATCAAAGCTATCGAATTGAAAGGTAAGAAAACTGTAACACCCGAGAACAGGGCATGGGCCCACAGTGTTATGGCAGGGCATGGTCCTAGATTGTATTGCGTGCAAATGTATAACCTTAGATGAATTATTATATGTTTGAATGATTATTTCGAAATGTACTATACGTGCGATTATAATGAAATGAACGGCTAAGGCCGAGAGCGGCGAAGGCCGGGTACGGCCTTGGGGCCAGAAGTAACACTTAGCACATGGAGTGCTTATAGCCAGGGTGGGACCCAATGGATACATGAGTTATCCTTACGGTAGGACCGAGACCCCAGGCTTTGGTAAGGCCTCTGGGGCGGCATGGCCGTGCTTGTTCAGTCTAATGGTTTTCCTATTTATCAGTGGATTATATGTCAGCTATATTCTATGCATATGTTATATATTGTGTGAGTTTTCTTGCTGGGCTTCGGCTCACGGGTGCTCTGTGTGGCAGGTAAAAGCAAAGAGTCAATCAACCGGCCATGAGTATGGAGAGCGTGGGGGCGGCGCGTACATGTTCGGCCTGCCCGACTGCTTTGGTTGGGGGCGTTTTGAATATGGTTGTATTAACCTATTCTTTTGATAGTTAATCAAGTGTAAATCTATTTTTGAGTTGTAAATATTTTGTAAACCTTATTTTGGGATCCCGGATGTTTGATACTTAATGTTTTCAATGAAACTAAGCATTTTCAAAGATTACAGCCTTAAACTTTGGTTTAGTCACACTTTTTGGTTTTAGAAACCTCGTAGAGTCAGTTAGTTGCACCACTTCCGTTTTAAACTCACTTAGTAACGGCTCTAAGGTAGTAGGGCGTTACAGGAGGGCCGCGGCACATAGAGGCAGTTTTGGCCAAAAATGGGTTTTTGACTTGGGGATGCTAGCCTTAGGCCTCGGGGTCGATCCTACTACCCGTTTAAGTGTGGATTGATGTCCCGGAGGCTAGATATTGGTTTGGGAACCTATGTTGATCATTTTTATTGATGGTATCCTATATTTGGTTATGACTAGGTGACCGCTACAGGACTAAAAGTTGATTGTTCTCAAAGGTCGTTCCTTTATTTATTCTAGCTCGAATCTGAGGTAAGAAAACTGCACCCCATGTGTGACATGCATGGCTATGATTGATGCATGTTGGATGTTTAAATGTAAACATTAATAGCATAATGAATGCTTGGCAATTTTTCCCATTTGCATATGATTATTATTGAGGCATGCTGGTTGGTTAAATGTGATGCATGTGATGCACGAGAAACATGTGATTAGGGCATGCCATGAATGATGAATATGGGATTGGTCAGAGCTTGAGTCTCTGTGTTTGTGCACGATCATGATTATGCTGACAACTGTTAGGTAAGCATGCTGAATGCCCTACTTTTGGATAATTGGGATATGATACACATTGATAGCATTGCTTACTTGTGCATGGTACTGACTAATTAGTCGGATTGGTAAAGGTGTTAGTATCAACTGTGAAGCTGTGACTCACTAGTCAAGTTCGGTAGTGGTACTGGGCACTGGTCACATTGGGCTGACTCACTAGTCAGGACGGCCTTAGCGTGTTCCACGCAAGCCATGTCGATTAGATCAAATCGACCTTCTGCATTGAATGACTCAAAGAGCATTAATGCAGGACCGACCCCAAGTTCGATGAATATAAACAAGCGCTTATCTAGCCAAAGGCTAGTCATTTAGAGCCAGGGCTAGCGAGCCCCGTGACTGTTAGGTCACATGGCTATGGGCACCGGCCCTCAGTGACATGCTTGTCAGTCACTCATTTGATAAGAGCCATTGCAGGAAAGCCTAGGTAACGGTGTCGTTACAGGCTATGGGCATTGGGCCCCTAGTGACTTGTTTGTCGGTCACTCAGTATGGTTTAACAGGACCTCAAAGTGATATTCACTCATCTGATCAGAGCTATGAGCTCTGTATGATCATTTTGATCATCATATGCATGGCTTTGGGCACTGAGGCCCCTAGTGACTTGCTTGTTGGTCACTCAGCATGGTTTATCGGAACCTCAAGTGTTGCGACACTCATCTGATTAGGATTGACTTGATAGTCATCCAATCAGAAGGGCAGGATTTCTTATCTGAGCCCCTAGTGACTTGTTTGGCATTCACTCATCTGATTAGGTGTGACTTGAGGGTCCTCCAATCAGAAGGGCAGGATTTCTTATCCTGGATACCCCAGCTTTGTTTGAACTCATTTGCATGCTGAATAGAGCTATGTTTGCTAGGCATGCCAGATATGATTTGATATCATGATATGACTGTTTATGAGCATATGAGTTTTCTTGCTGGGCTTCGGCTCACGGGTGCTTTGTGGTGCAGGTAAAGGCAAAAGAAAGCTGAACCATCCTTGAGTTGGAGAGCTTAGGTGATGACGTGTACATATGCAGCTACTCGACCAATACTTGGGCGATGTTTGAAAGAGGAACTAGGGTTAAACCCTGTTTTGCCGCTTAGAACGGCCTGTTGTAAATATTCTTTTGTAATAGACTCTGAAATTATATTTTTGGGATCCCAATGTATATATTAAGCGTTCTAGTGAAACGTTACATCTTAACCGAAATTTTTAATCCCTAAACCGCTAATCACATTTAGTTACACGTTTATGGCCAAACGACTCGATTAGCGAGTTTAGCACTGTTTGCAATGTGCACTGTAGCGGTCCCTGGAGTTGGGGCGTTACATTATATGTAGCACAAATATTTTCTACCTACTCGGTCATTGTGCAGGCGGTTCCTACCCTTGACATTATTGGTCCGGTTAGCTATAGTGACAATTGGCCAAGAGGTATAAGAGCGAGATAACCTATGAGTTTCGATGAGCCGGTGTGGATCCACCAAACCCCATTTTTGTTTGAAACTAGCATGAATTCCCTAGGCGAATGATGGTTACCCATGAAAAGGATTCTTGAATTAGATATCGGTGTAGAAACTTGAGTCTCCACTATGAATTGAGTTAAGATACTAGGGGATACTTTGACAACTCCTGAATTGGCTTCTAGGGTTAGTTATACTATTGGATGTTATTTCCTGCTTCTGCTTTGGTATGAAATTCATTGTAGGGTTATGTTTTTCAGTTTCTGCTAAAGGTGAGGCGATACCGCCAGACATTCTTGAATTGTTTGATTAGGGTCCCAGATTTATCTAGAACCCTAAGTGTGGTAAGCTATATGTTTTGAGAAAAATGACTAGGTAATTAGTTCCAATTGTTTGTTTCTACTCTATGCTGCTAGATTGATTTAGTAAGTGTTTTCATTTACCTAGTTGTTCATGTTATAGGTAAGGGAAATAAAAAGTTGGGGTAGTGAGAGCCGAAGTTTGCCTACGAAAGTGTACATGTGGCCCGACCTTTGGGGAGTGTGCATTTTCAAAATGAATATTTTAATTATGTTCAAACTATTTTGGATTTATCACAACACTTTTTAACTTTAATGTAAATATTTTTAGTGTGTGCACACATTACGTTAATTTTTTTTTATCTGGACTTTTAAGACCTTTTTAATGTTATGAATGGTTTTAATTCTGCAAAATTAGTGATAGTATCTTTGGGTTGTTACAAGTGGTATCAGAGCTTGAGTTGAATCATATCTATAGACAAACCCACATGTACATTCTGCAAGGTAGACTGACACTCACAGTAAGTATTGCTTTAAATTTGTTTTTAGTTGGGTTGTTTCCTTGTGACTTACCTAATTTCTATAAATTGTAGGTTGAGATGGCTGAGCAACCTGAAGCTATTCACCCTGGGATAGTTGACCCACCCATAGTATATACGCTAGAGTAATGGGTTGGCTTCTATGAGATATTTCATAGTCTAGGACCACAACTGTATGACGGAGCAGATCGAGACCCATTGAATGTGTGGGCCATGACTTACGACATGGACCATACCCTTGGTGTAAGTCTCATTCCTGCCCAGTTCTAGGTAAGATTGGTTAGACTATACTTGCGAGGCCAGGCTTACAGAAGGTGCCATTTCCGTCATCCAGACTAGGATACCACCACGTGGTCAGATTTCCAAATTTCAATAGAGTTTGCTTTTGGGCCACTTCATGGCCAATGTAACGACCCAACATAAACTAATTAATTTACTAAATAATCCATATTGAAGTAAACTAATATATTAAAAAATTTCTTTTAGAAAAAGAAAACATTTATCGAAACTCATTTGAAACAACATGAATTAAATATCTTTTACAAAACATGCAACTCCAGATCTCGTTATTTTAAAATAAACCATCTTTTACATGCATATCGTAGGAAAAAATACAAGTTATTAAAACTCAACATATAACCATGACTTGAAGACTTTTAAAACCATGCATAAGTAGCAACCCCTTTGACCCCCAGGTCAACTATTCACGACATGAACACATCTGCCTGAGCCTGCTCCAACTCATCGCATCATCAATTATGCTTATGCCTTTACCTACAACAAAGAGTACCTGTGAGCTAGCGCCCAACAAGAAGAGTTATATAGGAAAAAATCCCCAAAGCCCAACAATAAAACATAAATCATAAAACATAGACATAAACTAATTCATATCATCACAACCTTAATCATAAACTAGTCATAGTCGATACCTTTACATACAATGTTCCATAACAAACATTATCACATCATAACATAATCATATCATAATATAACCTATCCTAACAAAACCTAACTATAGCATAACGTAAACATAACACACAATAAATATAGCGGAACATAACATATCCTAGTGTAACATATTCAATCCATAAAATGTATTAGCGGTGTCGTTCCGGCCGCAAACTATTGCTGACCTGGTCAACTGTCCAACTGAGCACGAGAAACGTAAGCATGTATTTTATCATAGTATAAGCATGTAATTTATCGTAACGTAAACATGCATTTTCATAACGTAAGCATGCTACACAAACATACAACATATTCGCATATAACATAGTCACACACAACATGCATAACCCATAACATAGCTCATAACACAACCCATAACATAATTTCTAATGTAACTCATAACATAATTTATATCATAGTTCATTGCATAATTCATAATATAATCCATAGCATAGCTTATAATATAACATACAAAGTATACCACATTTAAGTACGTCGAGCGTACACCCTGCATGGAGGAGTCCACTCTTCTTACCTTAGGTTTAGTAGTGAGGCAATCACCTCCCTTCAAGTGCCTTACCAAGTCCTAAATCCAAAACATACAACATATGTAATTTAGAGACTCATAACTTAAACCAAAGGTCATGAACCAAACCTTACTCTTCCTTAGACCCAATCAACCTCATATTGTCCTTAGGAAAGTGCTAAAAATGTCCCCAAGAAGTTAGGGAGGAAGTCCCCAACAAATCCCATATGAAACGACTTCAAAACGGCCTAAAAACAATCAAAAAGGACCATGTAGTAGTCAAGTGTCGAGGCCTTAACATTTGGGCGCCACAACCCTTATTTTTCCCAGTTTCTAGTCATTCTGGGCGCCTAGGCCCGCTCCTTTTGCGTGCGACGTTAGTTCGAAAACCAGAGGCCGACTAAACTTCGAAAGGCCATATCTCCCTCAATATAATTATGATTTTGACGATTCTTTTTGCGTTTTTCTCATCTTGAATACCTCTAAATCATCATAAAAATATTTGATATTAATATAATAGGAAAAATTCATGAGAAGCCCCTAATTCCATAACTCTAACAATCTCTTGCAACAAAACTTCTTCTTCCCCAAGCTATCTTTCCAATTTTCAAAACTAGCAATCATAACTTAATAAATTCAACCCTAGCATGTTTCTAACCATTATAGATTAACAACCTAGTCTTTAAAATGCATATAAAACCAATCATCCCAACCTATCATGCTTTCTTATCAAATCCACCATTGACATAACTCAAAGCTTCAAGAACTATGAAAGAAACTTTAAAAGTGTGAGAAGTTCTTACCAAGATAATGTGCATCAACCTAAGCCTTGAAAATATTCTCCCAAAGCATCCTAAATGAGCCCCACATGATGTTCCTAGTGATCATACGTATATGAAGAAATCCTCATCTTTCTTCTTCCATAGATCTTGAACCCTAGTCTAGAGAGAGAGCGGGAGACAAATCTCTCCTTTGATCATGTGTAGATGTAACGCCCCACATCACTATGGCTGCTACCTGTAATGACGAATGGCCCTGCAAACCAACACGAGTCTTTCTAGCGTGCTTTGTCTTCACTCGCACGCTTACTGGGAAAACTTCCTAGGAGGTCACCCATCATGAGACTACTCTAGGTCAAGCATGCTTAACTTTGGAGTTCTCAAGTGATGGGCTACCAAAAAGAATATGCATCTTGTTGGCACAGGTAGCACCCATCAATCCATTTAAGCCCTCTTCAATTGTGTAGTCCCATAGCTACACATTCTTAGAATCATCACACTTGACCTTCCCCAGGCAATGTGGGATTGCACAGCTTTTATGTAACGCCCTGGCTACCCCAGAACAGTTACGGTGAACGGTGAACCGGAAATTTGACCCGCTACCCGAGTCCCTTGGTTAAAAATGTGATCTAGGTGTCATTAACAGGTTAAGGTGTAAAACCAGTAAAAAGGAAATGGCACTTTTCATTAAGTAAATAAACTGCTCATGAGCCTTTTTAAAATGTTTACAAGTAGTTCATGTTACAAAAGAGTTGCTACAGTTCCAAATATACAATCCCTGCCGGCCTAAGCGGCAAAAATAGGGTAAACCCCTAGTCCCTCTAAGAACTCCTTGACCGTGGCGATCAAGCGGCCCTGTATGTTCATCACATCGCCCAAGCTCTCCACTCAGGGTTGGCCAAGTTTTTTCCTTCCCTTTACCTGCACCACATAGCACCCATGAGCCAAGGCCCAGCAAGAAAACACAATAAAGCATGATATAATATCAACAACGATCATAATAACCATTCAGGACTATCAGTCCAACAAATAGGTGACAATAGCCAAAAGTCACAATAATGAGCATCGCTCCCTCTAGCCATGTGACGATAGGGTCACCAGGGCTTAACTGAGAAGTGAATCATTCATAAGTTGTTTAGGACATGTGTATGGTGATTAGTCACCAACATAACCTTCCTCACGACTCTAGAGTCGAAACTATGGACAACGTCCCTTAGCCACATGACAAACGGTCACCAGGGTCATATACCTTGGCTATAATCATCTGGTCGTAGACCAGGCAAGCGCTTATAAGTTCCTCGACCCTAGGGTCGGTCTGGCATTAATGCTATAGAGCCATTCAATGCGTGATTCTCGACTTTAGAGTCGGTCCCTGACTAGTCATTGTCTCAAACAGGTAAATAACGTTCAACAGCATTTAATATGCAATCCATGTCCACATATATCAACCAACATGCCTCAAGTATCAAACCACGCATGTCATATACCTATACAGGGTGCAACTGTATTCAAACACTGTTTTCTTACCTCTGGTTCGAGTGAGTATTATAATATGAATGACCCCTGAGAACGATCAACCTTTAAATTCCTTGACGGTCACCTGGTCATAACCAAATTATAGAATTTATTAATAAAAATGATAACCGGGGTTTCCCAAATCAAATCCCAGCCCCCGAGACCTCAAATAATACCCAACCGGGTACTAGGTCCAACCCCGAGGCCTATGGTTTGAATCCCTAAGCTAAAAACCACTTTTTAGCAAATTTGGCCTTAAGGGCCGCGGCCCCCAAAAGCTATGCCGCGGCACGCCCCCAAGCAGAGAGGCCCCCATTTGCCAGACGCGCATGGGCCGCGGTACGCAAAAGCTGTGCCGCGACACCCAGCCCAGTTCAGCCTAAGCCCCACGCACGAACCAGATTTTCAACCCTGCATTTCCCCTCTCAAACCAGACCTTCAAACCCTCTCTAAACCTCTTCCAAACATATAATTGAACCCCCCAAACAACATCCTTATCTCACTCACACCAAACCCCAATCAAACTAACACCAAAACCCCCTTAGATTCACACTTTACACAACAAAACCCATGACTGAAAAGTTAAAACGAAAACAGAGCATAGCTTAAGTTCAATGATCAAAACTTACCTTAAAACCTGTTTGAACCTCCCTTACAAGCAGAACCAAGTCTACCAACTCAGCCTTGAAGTTTTCCCTAGCTTGAATCCACACCTAAAGCTCAAAACCTCAAAGGAGAAATGAAGAGGGTGATGTACGGGAAAGGAAGATAAGAGTACCTCTGTTTTGTTCTGTTTTATTCTACAGCCTTCAGCCATTTAAAACAAGTATATCCACCCCTAAAATGACCAAAATGCCCTTATACCATCCAAAGCCTCTTAAACCAACCCAAGGGCAAAATTGGTACTTCTAGCTTAACCCGTTAATCATAATTAACGCTTCCCAATTCCCGCTAATCTCAATATCCTCAAACACCAATATTTCATATCCCGTTACCCTAAAATCCCCGGTAACGCTATAATCATAAATATCACCCCGAGACTCACCCCGAGCCCCGAGCTCAAACCTGTTATGACCAAACCGATAAATCATGTTTAAGGATCGTCTCATGTCGAAATTCTCGAACCAATCCACATTATAATGTGGTCTCACAATATATCATTATCAGACAAACAAGTATTCAATTATACCCTCAACGGGCCAAATTACCAAAATACCCCTGTAAACAAATGTGGACTCACGTGCATGCTTTTAACATCATATTATAATATAATTCTCATAAACATGCATAAACACATTTAATGGCATAATTAAATAGTTATGGCCCTCCTGGCCTACTAATCCAGCCATTAACCAAAATAGGGAATCTGGGGCATTACATTTTACCCCCCCTTTGGGGTCTGACGTCCCCTTCGGCCACACTTCTGACTACGTCAAGGCTTTGATACCCTTTGTAATGCCCCACGTCACTATGGCTACTTCCTGGAATGACGATTGACCCTGCAAACCAACACGACTCTTTCCAGTGTACTTTTTCCTCACTCGCACGCTTCCTGGGAAAGCTCCCAGGAGGTCACTCATCATGAGACTACTCTAGGTTAAGCATGCTTAACTTTGGAGTTCTCAATCTTTTAACCTGTTAGCATGAGATTCATCCAGAATCTCCCAATTAATCCCAGTGTCCATCGCATTCCAAATTCGATCCTTATACCTCAATAAAGTCATACCTGACACTGTTTAATCCTTAGCTAATCCAACTAAGAATTTCCACTCAATCTTTCCTATCTGTGGTTCACTTAATTGTTTTCCTTTTGATCCTTTTCGAAGTGATAATCTCATGCATAAAACTGGCCATCCGGCCCACCAGAAACTCTACTCTAGTTCTGGTCAGATCCCTTAACCAACATGTTGCATAAGCAATAAGTTTTCCCTGTCACTGAGGTGTCATAACAACCTACAAACTGATTCTGATCTGAAAAAAGACTCAGAACTCTTTCCCGAGGCACATAATATCCTGCCCATCCAAGGAAACTCTTGCCCCTAAGGCATTCCCTGACCTAGGCAAATCTCCGCAGAGAATATATCACAATACTACTGATCCAGATGATCACAAATCTAATTCAAATAATCCTTGGATACCCTGTCCATCTAATTCATAAAACAAATTGGCATTAACCACATCCTCAAAACATAACTCAGCACTCCCAATGCCCTTATATGATATAACACTAGTCTTCTGCATATCCTTCTCCCTGATCTTCAGCTGGTACCAACCAAATCAAAGACCACCTTTGAGAATACTATCTTATCCAATAACTGAGCCTTTAGGTCTTACAACTTTGCTGAGCCGTTTAAAACAGTTCCCTAGATCTGATTCCATTCATGGCACCAATCCAATCACCATTTATCTCTTTATGTAAAGGTAACCCTGGCAAATCCCCTGGAAGCACATCCAGAAACTCACAGACTAATCCAGTCTATCCTGATCCCACTGGCACAATCTAAGTGGTATCCACCACATTAGCTAAGAGTTCTATGCATCCTCCTACACTAGATCTCTAGCTCTGAATACAAATATCATTAGCATACAAAATCTATGCACAGTGCCAACTACCACAAGGGTCTTTCCACTCTCAACCCAAGAGTTACTATCCTTTTCTTGTAATTCAGCATTGCTCCAAACTTACTTAACCAACCCATATCCTGAATCATACCAAAGGCAGTCATAACCAGTCTTACCAAAACCACTGATGAGTCCTTTTAATCATAACCCAACTCATCTCTTAAATCACTAATACAGTATCACATTCCCATCACAACATAACCATGTGATCTGCATATCATCTCTATGCTTCTCTATATGCAACAAACAAAGAACAACATGGCACCATGCTAGTCAACACAATACAAAATCAGAATTAAAAAGCTGACCTGCCACCCCTAAGGAACTAGTCTCAGTCTAAGTTTCTAGCTGCATCGGAACGAACACTCGAGCTGGAGTCGAGCTGTCCATCCCTTTTTGCTCATCCTTTCTATACCTTGGGCAATCCTTCTTGAAATGCCCAACCATGTCACATAAGAAACATGCCTTTGCTCGACCTTCTCCCAGCTGACACCTCTTGCACCGATTGCATATTGGACGAGTCTTCTAGCTTTCATTCTTGCTTGCTCCAAATAATAGTGGTGTCACTGCCTGAGCTCCATGCTCTCTGACACTCTTCTTCTCATTTCGTATGCTCTCAACAACAAGAGCCTTCCCTACCACCTGAGCGTAGGTGGAGGTTTCATGCACTGGGGAAACTCTAATGCCCTGAGCTATTTTGGAATTCAACCCTTGAATGAACTTTTCCTTCCGAGCTACATCTGTGGGTACCTTATCAAAAGCGAAGATGGCCAACCCATCAAATCTGTTAACATACTCGGTTACTGTTGCATTTCCCTGAACGAGATTCAAAAACTCATTCATCTTAGCAGTCTTGGCTACATCACAATAATATCTTTCATTGAACAGCTGCCTAAACTCCTTCCAGTCCATCACAGCTGTGTCTCGTGTCTGGGATACTACTTCCCACCATGTCTGGGCATCATCCCGCAATACACATGTCACACAAATCACCCTATCGTGACCTACCAGCCCCATACTGTCCAGAGTGGAACTGATCATGCCCATCCATTGCTCAGCGTTAAATGGATCTAGGCCTCCCTCAAAGACTGGAAGGTAAAACTCCTCGAATCTTCCACAGAGAAATTCCCACCTGCTCTCAACCCTAGGCTGAGCCAAAGCTGGTGCCACTCCTGGAAAAACAAAGGAAGAGGTGTTTCTCGATAGGTT
This sequence comes from Humulus lupulus, assembly GCF_963169125.1. Taxonomy (NCBI): domain Eukaryota; kingdom Viridiplantae; phylum Streptophyta; class Magnoliopsida; order Rosales; family Cannabaceae; genus Humulus; species Humulus lupulus. The sequence continues at coordinate 175,253,424 of NC_084794.1, read as the reverse complement.
CCTGTAACGCCCTGCTAATTAGGTCCATTACCAAGTGTGTTTAAAACTAGTGCTGGACTTGCTAGACAAGTCATTTGGACTAAACATGTGATTAAGCCACTAAAGGTTTAGGTATTAAAACTTTTGATCAACTCATAAGCATTTCATTAAGTTTAAAAAAAAACATGTTCTTTACATGGGATCCCAAAAACATCAATTTAAAAGTTAACTACACTACTTAGGTTACATAATAAGCTGACCTAGGCGGCAAAAGCTGGGTTTAACCTTAGTTCCCCTGAGCATCTCGGTCGTGGTGGTCGAGCTGATTGCATATGTACATACCACTGCTAATGCCCTCCGACTCATGGCTGGTTGAGCTTCTCTTTACCTTTACCTACACCACAAAGCACATGTGAGCCAGAAGACTTAGCAAGAAAACGTAATCAACAGTTCACAGAATAAAACAACTATCAAACAGTAATAACTGAAACTAGAGCGTTCATAAAACCAAACTGGAGACCATAGAGTCACACAAGTGCATGTTGCACTTTCTTTCAAGTTGTTGGCATCCGAGCCAGTCAAGTGCATGTCGCACTCCCAGGGTGGCCTAGCCATGGTGGCCTACACTCCACGTGCCTTATGCCAATCTTTTCTTATAAACTAAGTTCTTTAAGCCCTTGACTTATAAGTCAAGCCACCATGTGCCTCCAACTTATAAGTTGAAGCCTTGAGACTCTCAACTTATGAGGCGAGTCTCCCAGAGTCCAACATATTCTCAACTAATAAGCTGATCCCCACTTAACACCCTAATAACCCTCTAGTTTATAAACCAAGCTTCATAGTCATAACAGACGGTCACATGTTTCATATAGCATAATCATAATTATGCACATTACAATGTACGTAATCAGATATCCACAAACATAATTATAATCATGTTCATCAACAAATACCAAGCTTTATTCATCTCCACATTCACCACCTTGATTATGCTCTAATCATGCATTCACATAATTGGTGCAGTTTTCTTACCTTCGGTCCGTAAGCGAGTTACTAATGAAAGTCCTTTGAGTACGATCCCCGATTCAAGCCCTTAGCGTAAACCTAGTCACAACCGTAATAAGGAAGTTCCATAAAAAACAGGTAAATAAAAGCTTCCTGATCAAATCTTAGCCTTCGGGACATCGAATTCCACTTATCAAGGAAGTAGAATCGATCCCGAGCCCAAACGGTTAAGTTCCCAATCTAAAAATCCCATTAAGGCCAATTTTCCCCTTAAGGGCCACGACCCCTCACACCCGAGTCGCGACCCGCCTCTAATTTTAGAGGCTCGGCCTCCCTGCAAACCAACGCGCGCCGCGGCCCGCCTCTGCCTCCGAGCCCTCCTGGCTCGCATTTATCTTCGCAGGCCGCGACTCACCAAAAAAGAGCCGCAGCTCAGCTCCACGAACCTAGAATTTTCTGGGTTTTTCTTCAGCCGAACCCAACTAAAACCCATCTAATTCCACCCCAATCTTCCAATTCAATTTCCATAATTAACACAACCCTTTCCAACAACAAAACCCAACTATATAACATAGTAAAATTTATCAAAATTCTCAAACTCAACCCTCCAACTATCTAGCATGCATACACTTAAACCTCAGCCAACAACCACAGAAACATCAAGAGAAGCTGAGTTTAAATCTTACCTCAAAGATGAAAATCTCCCTTGAACTAATCCCCAAGTCTAATACCTTGATTCCCAAGCTTTGATCTTCAATTTCCCCAAAAATTCCTCAAGCTTCCATGGCACATAGAGAAAACGAGGGAGAGAGAAAGGGAGCTGCTGTATTTCTTTTCCTTTAGTTTCCTTAGCCTTCTCAAACATTCCCAGCTCACCCAAACACTATACTTAGACCAAAAATGACCATTTTGCCCTTTACCCTTAGCCTATTTATCAAGTGTTCACAAGGGCAATTTTGTCCTTTACCTCAAATCCCACTATCCACAATTTACATCCTATAATTTCCGCTACTTCCAATATTCTCACATGGTTACCAATAAATTCCCATTACCCACTAATTCCCAATAACGTACTAAATTACTAAAATACCCCTAAGCTCTCCTCGAGCCGAGTATTAAGACCCCGTTGTGACTTTTCAGCTAACTTGCTCATCGGAATCACCTCTCGTCGAGTAACCCAAATATATCCACATAATAATGTGGTCTCAATCACACAATCACATATTTGCATTTATACCCCGAACGAGTCAAATTACTAAAATACCCTTCTTATAAGAAACGGGCCCACAAACACATATTTAATATCTCTAACATGCAAGCATAATTATATTATAATATAATTCACATAATAACTCAATTATTGCCTCCCGGCCCCCTAATCCAGGCACTAAGCCACATTAGGAAATTTGGGATGTTACAGTTCCGCTGTTGCTTCAAACACCTAATCTTTTCCTCATGCCTCTGCAATCTTGATTGCAAATCTGTAAACATTTACTGGAAATTCTGAGGGGCAGATGAAGAACAGAACCCCTGGTTGAAACTCCCAACCTCTGTATAACTATCACCAGGCCTCATTATCTGCCTTGGATACATACTCGTTGGTTGAATCTGCAGTCAATAATTTGACCCGTTAAATATGATGAGCATATCAAAAGTTTTCCCCACGGGATCAATCTTACCACACTACAATCATAAACCACTGCAGTGCTAAAAACATGCCCATGACATTCATTTATCAATCATAATCCTTGCTCTTCCGGCATACCTACCATGCCTCCAGCTCCAGCATGAAAATATCACAATTATATAATCACAGAGCAGGTAATCATGTAATCACATTCATATATATATATATATATATTCACGGAGCATGTAATCATATAGTCAAGAGCCAAGCTCTATTAGAATCTCATGCTCCCTAATACAATGTGCAGGTAAAGCATTTACATTCTATTTAAGCAGTTAAACACATAACTACAGAAATAGTTACCATTCCCTGAGTGAAGCTATCTTTAGTGACGAGTGTACATGCCCAGCTTGTCTTCAGGAACCCTTAACCTTGGCTTGCTCTGATACCAAGTTGTAACGCCCTAAAATCCAGAGACCATTACGGTGAGCATTTTAAACAGTGCTAAACTCGCTAATCGAGTCATTTGGCCATAATCGTGTAACTAAGTATGATTGGCGATTTAGGGTTAAAATTTTTGGTTAAGATACAACGTTTCATTAGAACGTCTACTGTATACATTGGGATCCCAAATATATAATTTAAAGGTCATTACAAGAAAATATTTATAACTAGCCGATCTAAGCAGCAAAACAGGGTTTAATTCTAGTTCCTTTGTCAATCCTCGGCCATGGCGGTCGAGCAGCCACATATGTACACATCGTCATCTAAGCCCTTCAACTCAAGGGTGGTCCAGATTTCTTTTACCTTTACCTGCACCACATAGCACCTGTGAGCCAAAGCCTAACAAGAAAACTCAATATGCTCATGATTAGTAATAACGTGTCATCAAATCATAAAGTGCATGCCTAGCAATAATAGCCTTAATCACGCATGCAAATAAGTTCAAATAATGATGGGGTATCCAGGATAAGGAATCCTGCCCTCCTGTGTGGATGACTATCAAGTCAATCCTAATCAGATAAGTGATTTAACACTGGTGGTTCTGATAACCATGCTGGGCTTATATCCCTAAATAGAAGAGTGACAATTGTAATAGTCACTAAGGTGGGTTCCGTTCCCTTTACAAATAAGTGATCATGTCACTAGCTTAAACAAAATAAGTGACTGATAAACAAGTCACTAACATGGGATCTTCCCCCTTAATCATGTGACTTATAAGCAAGTCACTATCATGGGATCTGCACCCTCAGCCATGTGACTACACGGTCACTTAGGTCTTCTGACCCTGGCTCTGAGAAACTAGTCATAGACTAGACAAGCGCTTTTAGTTTTCATCAAACTTAAGATCGGTCCGACATTAATGCTCATAATGAGTCATTCAATGCAGATGTCGATTAGATCTAATCTTTTATCGGCTCTACGTTCATGACGTTTATGCCACTCCTGACTCTTAGGTCAGTAACACACGACCAATGCTTAGTACCGTTGTTGAACCTGACTAGTAAGTCACAGCTTCACAGATGGATCTAACACCATTGCTGATTTTGACTAGTAAGTTAGTGCCACACACAAGTAAGCAATGCTACCATGCATATATCATATGTCAAATATCCGAATACAGGGCATTCAACATGCTTACTTAACAATTTCTAGCATAACTAGGATCATGCACAAACACAGAGACTCAAGCTCTGATTAATCTCATATTTAACATTCATGGCATGCCCTAACCACATGTTTCTCGTGCATCACAAATAAGCAAGATTTGCTAAGCATTTAATGTACATTCACTGTCCACATTTCAACACAAAACATGCCTCAATAATGACCACGAATGTCACATATATAGGGTGCAGTTTTCTTACCTTTGGTTCGAGCGAGAAATCACAAATGAACGACCGTTGAGAACGATCGATCCTTTGATACTTTAGCGGTCACCTAGTCATAACCAAATATGGAATCCCATCAATAAAATAAATCATAAAAAGGTTTATAATCTAAAACCTCACTCCCGGGATCAATCCCGTGCACTCGGGACTCCCAAACCACCCAAACAGGGTAGTGGAACCATCGTCCGACCCCCAAAGTCATCCCAAACCCTAAAAATAAGTTTGTTGGAAAGTGAACTAGCACTGGGGAGCTGTTTGGTAGTGTTGGGGCGCTGCCTAAGTCAGAGAGAACCCCCAATTTCCCCTCTGCCTAGCGTTGGGACGCCACCTACAGACCAGAAAATCTCTGGTCTTCTCCCATGCAATTTCCCCTGAAAACCAAGCTTCGAAACCAATCCCAAACATCATACAAACCTATATTTTAACCCCAAAACTTCATTCATACCACAACCTCATCAAAACCCAAGAAAACTTTCTCAAAAACTTCCATTGATTCTCAACTAATCACCTCAAATTTCTCAACTGAAAACTTATTAGAAAAATATAGTATAACAAGAATTTCATGGCTGAATCCTTACCTCAAGCTTGAATTGAGTCCTCTTCAATGGTTGAACTAAAGTCTAGAACCTCAAGCCTTGATTCCCACACTTGAATCCTCAAACCTAGCTTCAAAATTCCAAAGGCTAAGAAGAGAAAATTGTTGGAAAAAGCTTATACAGGATCTTTATTTATTTTCATGTATATCTAATATTAAACAAATTAATACGAGATAGCCTAAAACATGTTTCTAAAATTGAATTCAAAGAGAAACAAAGAATAGACTACTTACAGTATACACATCGGAATTAAAGAGTCCTTCCTTCAGTTTCTCTAACTCTTGTATCCTCTCTGTTGTAGAGTATTATCAAGAAACTGAACCGATCTTCTATTTTCTTCACAATCTTCCAATGTATCCTTAGAACCACCTAGACTAGTGTGGGCAATTCTCAACACATGAGATAGAGATAGAGAGAAGAAGAGAAAATAAAAAAGTGGCTTAGAAAAGGACTTGTGTTTAGAGAGAATCTATAACTATCAGAAAATTTGACGTGTGACTTATCAAACTTATATTTTGACTTCTCTCTAAGCACTCCTTTTATAGACTCAATTAGGCCATTTAATTTAATTAAAAAATCAATGAAATAACAGCCATTTTGAAGCCCTAGGTCGAAATTATCATGGGCTATAGGCTCGTGAAATTTCCCATTTGATTATAAGCCCATTGGACTTAAAATCAAGGCCTGTATTATTTTCTATTGATTTAATTAATTAAATAGTTATTTAAATCCTTTATCAAATTAATTATTTATAATTTGAACATTGATTTAAATTTCTTTATTAACTTAGATACCAATTTATCTTAATTAATAAATCTGCCATAATTTCTCTTTTCTTCTCAAAATTACACAACTCTGTGAAACTATCCAAAATTGACCTGGTCAACTTTGATAATTCTAATTGATAATTAAATCAATTAATTGAGACTATCTAGATGATTTTATCCAAGGTACAATGGGGACCATGGGCCTATGAAGTCAAGCTCCAATAAGTTATCATAAATCTAACAAATAAATTTACTAACTTATTAATTCCTCGTGACTCCACTATAGACTCGGAATTGCACTCTTGAATTCATAGAACGCTCTATAACAAATATAGATACGCTATTAATTATCCATTGTTACAACCATAATTGTCACTCAATCCTAAATAGACGGTCTACAATGAGATAGGACTAAAATACCGTTTTACCCCTCATTGTATTTTATCCTTAAAACACTTAGTTCCTTGTAAATGATATTTCAGTAAACTAATTTAATTAATGAAATGAGATCTCTATCATTTAACACCTTGAACCAAACTAAAAGGAAACCATCGTTTCACTTCTTCATCAGAAGCTATAGATGTTCATATCTATGATTAACACTCCCACTCAATTATACTACCGAGTTCCCAAGATGTAAGTATGGGCTAGTCCGTAGGGTAAGCTAGTAACAAACAAGTCAAAGAACTCAAATAATATAATCAGTTAGAATACTAATCACTCAGAATTGAGATTGAATTGACCTATGGTCAACAATATGATATGACTAGAATAGATAATAACGGTATGTTTACTTATCTTATCAACTGTCAATATCGGTCCTGTCTGATGTAACAAATACATCCGATCTTATCTACTTTGCTAATGTTCTAGAAAGAACATAACACTATAATGTGTAAGTAGATCATATCGTAGATTGGCAAGTCAGTGTAAATCCGGTGCACTGACTAATCATATTTATATTCCACTGTGATTACGTCACTATAAATAAGATTAGCTATATGCTTGGGATTTAATAGAAGTTTATATTAAACAAATAATCATGAAAATAAAACATGTGAGCAAAGTGATTGACCAAGTCAAAAAATGATTTCTATTCTTTTATTGATAATTAAATGATATTACAAAGAAATTGGGTTTTAATTAGGGCATAAAACCCCAACAAAAATGATGAACGGTTTGTAAGAAGGAGAAGGTGAAGGGGATGCTCTGTTTTCTACAAATTCCACAGCCTTCTAGTGTGATATTATCCCTTGATCAAATGACCATAATACCCCTAGGTTAAATAAAGTCCTTTAAAGTCTAGCAAGGGCAAAATCGTCCTTTCTCCTCTATTCCCGTTAATCATAATTAGCACCCTCCAATTCCCATTATTTCCAAAATTCCCAAATACCAATAAATCATATCCCATTACCCTTTAATTCCCGGTAATGTTCTAATCCTCAAATTACCCCGAGACTCACCCCGAGCCCCGAAATTAACCCTGTTATGACCAGACTGAAAACTTGCATTCCATGATCGTCTTATGCCGAATGGCTTGAACAAATCCACATATAATGTGGTATTATTTATAATTCACCCACATGCATGAAAATACACAATTACACCCTCAACGGGCCAAATTAGCAAAATGCCCTTATAATAAATGTGGATCCATATGCATGCATTATCATCATATAATAATATAATTCACATAAACATGCATATAATCATTTAATAACATAATAAATCAATTATGGCCCTCCCGGCCTCCTAATCAAGGTCCTAAACCTTATTAGGAAATTTGAGGCATTACACCACACGTGTTGCGGCGCCCCCAGGCTGGATTGTGATGCGCCCCCTTCGAACCCAGATAAACTGGGTTTTTCCTCCTCCTTCTCCCAAGCCAAGAACACCAACACAACCCATAATTTTTTCCAACTTATCCCTTCAATTCAATACCAATTCAGCTACAAAATCAGAACAAACCATGCATCACTGACTCAAGCTCCCAGGGCGTACTCTGTAACTATCATATTGCTCTGTACTAACCCCATAAATTCATTCACCTTCGCTGCCCTGACGACAACATTATAATACTTCTGACTAAACAAATCCTTGAATCCATCCCAACCTAGAGTAGTAACATATCTAGTCTGTGATGCCACTTCCCACCAAATGTGGGCATCCTCTCTCAGCATATATGTGGCACAGGCCACCCGATCATTACCTTCTACCCTCATGAAATCTAGGATAGTGGTAATCATACTCATCCACTGTTCGACCTAGGGGTGTTCGTGGTACGGGTGGTGCGATTTTTCTCTAAATTTTTGGACCGTATCGCATATGCGGTTTGAACAATTTTCCAAACCGCAACCCGCACTGCATAGACCTCAGACCGCATAAACCGCACCGCAAAAATGCGGTGCGGTGTGGGCGGTTTATGTTGGGGTTTTATGCCCTAATTAAAACCCAAATTCTTTGTAATCTCATTTTATTATCAATAAAAGAATAGAAATAATTTTTTGACTTGGTCAATCACTTTGCTCACATGTTTTATTTTCATGATTATTTGTTTAATATAAACTTCTATTAAATCCCGAGCATATAGCTAATCTTATTTATAGTGACGTAATCACAGTGGAATATAAATATGATTATATGTTCAAAAATAAGTTAGTCCTAAGATTAGTCAGTGCACGGGATTTACACTGACTTGCCAATCTACGATATGATCTACTTACACATTACAGTGTTATGTTCTTTCCAGAACATTAGCAAAGTAGATAAGATCGGATGTATTTGTTACATCGGACAGGACCGATATTGACAGTTGATAAGATAAGTAAACATACCGTTATTATCTATTCTAGTCATATCATATAGTTGACCATAGGTCAATTCAATCTCAATTCTGAGTGGTTAGTATTCTAACTGATTGTATTATTTGAGTTCTTTGACTTGTTCGTTACCAGCTTACCCTACGGACTAGCCCATACTTACATCTTGGGAACTCGGTAGTATAATTGAGTGGGAGTGTTAATCATAGATATGAACATCTATAGCTTCTGATGAAGAAGTGAAACGATGGTTTCCTTTTAGTTTGGTTCAAGGTGTTAAATGATAGAGATCTCATTTCAGTAATTAAATTAGTTTACTGAAATATCATTTACAAGGAACTAAGTGTTTTAAGGATAAAATACAATGAGGGGTAAAAAGGTATTTTAGTCCTATCTCATTGTAGACCGTCTATAGAGGATTGAGTGACAATTATGGTTGTAACAATGGATAATTAATAGCGTATCTATATTTGTTATAGAGCGTTCTATGAATTCAAGAGTGCAATTCCAAGTCTATAGTGGAGTCACGAGGAATTAATAAGTTAGTAAATTTATTTGTTAGATTTATGATAACTTATTGGAGCTTGACTTCATAGGCCCATGGTCCCCATTGTACCTTGGATAAAATCATCTAGATAGTCTCAATTAATTGATTTAATTATCAATTAGAATTATCAAAGTTGACCAGGTCAATTTTGGATAGTTTCACAGAGTTGTGTAATTTTGAGAAGAAAAGAGAAATTATGGCAGATTTATTAATTAAGATAAATTGGTATCTAAGTTAATAAAGAAATTTAAATCAATGTTCAAATTATAAATAATTAATTTGATAAAGGATTTAAATAACTATTTAATTAATTAAATCAATAGAAAATAATACAGGCCTTGATTTTAAGTCCAATGGGCTTATAATCAAATGGGAAATTTCACGAGCCTATAGCCCATGATAATTTCGACCTAGGGCTACAAAATGGCTGTTATTTTATTGATTTTTTAATTAAATTAAATGACCTAATTAAGTCTATAAAAGGAGTGCTTAGAGAGAAGATTTGTGAGACGACAGATAAGTCACAAGTCAGATTTTCTGATAGTTTTATATTCTCTCTAAACACAAGTCCTTTTCTAAGCCTCTTTGTTATTTTCTCTTCTTCTCTCTATATCTATCTCATGTGTTGAGAATTTCCCACACTAGTCTAGGTGGTTCTAAGGATACATTGGAAGATCGTGAAGAAAATAGAAGATCTGTTCAGTTTCTTGGTAATACTCTGCGACAGAGAGGATACAAGAGTTAGAGAAACTGAAGGAAGGACTCTTTAATTCCACTGCGTATACTGTGAGTATGATATTATTTGTTTCTCTTTGAATTCAATTTTAGAAACATGTTTTAGGCTATCTCGTATTAATTTGTTTAATATTAGATATACATGAAAATAAATAAAGATCATGTATAAGTTTTTTCCAACAGTTTATACCTATCGCAAAATAATTTAACAATTAAATATAATAATTAAGAAAGATTCATAATAAATCTCATAACCATAGAGTTTTTAACAAAATAATTAAATGTACAACAAGCTAATAAACTTTAAGCAAAACAATAAAAAAAATCACAAACTAATAACAAAGAAAAAATGTAATAAAAGTAAATATTATTTTAATTAAGGAGGAATATATTTAGATTGAGGTAGAATATGTGTTAGCATCCTATGAAACATTATATATTTTTTTCTAGATAATGTGTATATTATATTACACCATATAAATATTTATGCATTAACTTTAAATGTAGTAAAATTGAAAAAAATAATATAAAAAAGTTAATATATATAATGATGCGATGCGGTGTGGTTTGAACCGCATTTATAAAATTCAAAACCGCAAACCGCACCGCACGGTTTGGCAAAAATACAAACCGCAACCACACCGCGAAGGGTTTTAAACCGCAAATTGCAGTGCGGTATGTTGCGGTGTAGGCGGTTTGTGCGGTGTGGGTGGTTTTATGAACACCTCTAGTTCGGCCTTCGGTAGATCTGGTCCTCCTTCGAAGGTTGGAGGATGCTGTCTCCTGAATCGCTCATACAGTGGCTCCCACCTTTTCCCAATTTCTAGTGTCTGTAAAACTTGTGCCATAGCAGGTGGCACAATAGATGCAGTACTCCCTGACGAAGCTTGTTGTCTCAGTAGACGGATCTGCTCTTCCTGGCTCTAAAGCCGGGCTTGCATGTCTGCCATAATTTGTTGCTAGTTCTCAGGAGCTGGCAGCAGGTTCTGGTCGTGGTCATCATCTCTTGCCTCAGACCCAGTGCCGGCTAGTCGTATATATCGTCTTGGATGCATATCTATCCAAGTTAATCTGCAATCAATGACTCGGAGGTCAGACTATGATGACAGGGTAACACTCCTTCCATGATCCACCATTGGAACACAAGCAATCACAAGCAATCAATATATAACAGTTTATCCAAATATTCATCCACATGCAACAACAATGCTAATAAGCACGCCTCAATATCATCACACAACAATCAAGGGTCAGTCCCTATCAGTATCTCATGCTTCCTATTAATCACACAGATAAAATCGTTCCCATTCATTTCCAAATACTTAAAGCATATAAACACGAATATACAATTACCAAATCCTGAGTCGAGCTTGTCTTTAGCGACGAGTGTACATGTCCAGCAAGTCTTCAAGAACCCTTAAACCTAGACTGCTCTGATACTAAGTTGTAACGCCATGTATAACCAAGACCGCTACGCTATGTGTTTATAATCGTGCAAGACTTGCTAATCAAGTTGTTTAGTTAAAAATGTGACCCTATAGTCATAATCGAGCTAGGGTTAAAAGATTTTAGTCATAAACGGATAATTTTTCATTTAAATAAACATTTAGTACATGGGATCCCAAAAACAGGGTTTAACGGAAAAATTTATAGTTGTCAAAAGTTATAAACGAGCAAAGGCCACTCTAATGGAAAAATACACATTTTTAGGTTTTCCTGTCCCTGTACTATCCCTCGGCCGTGGCGGATGAGCAACTGACTATGTACATCCCGCCCCTAGAGCTCTCCAACTCAGGATTGGTCCATCTTACCCTTGCCTTTACCTGCACCACGTAGCACCCATGAGCCAAGGCCCAGCAAGAAAACCATATAACATAGCACAAACAATACAGACAATCAAATGATCCATCAGACAATTAACCAGGTATTCAACATGTTATAACAGACACATAATCGGTGATGGAAATCAACGAATCACAAGCCATTCATCTCAGTATTCAATAAGCCATAAACATCATCTTAACAATAATAAACATATCATACTCATCATACAATACTTAGGGTACCCTCTATCTAACCCACTGACTACGGCTCGCTTAGGCCGAGCTCGGTGATTATTTAGCTAACCTCAGCTTTCAGTGGCCGAGCCGCGTCCTATGCGCAAATATCAGTCCCGACACTCTTAGGTCATTTATTTCATGCTCACTTGGCATATCATAAACATACAATATCTGTATTCAAATATAGGGAACCTTAACCCCAACACAGCCACACAAGGGTGTAGTTTTCTTACCTTTAATTCCAAACGGAGAAAGTGAAATGGTTCAAAGTACGATCCTTATCCATGAGCCTTGGCGATAAACCTAGTCACAAGGGCCAATGGTATTCGTCAACTTCCAATTGAAATAAAGTACCTAGAAGACAGAAACTAACCTCCGGGACCTCCATTTCTACTAAACTCGGTAGTAGAAATTGTCCCGAGCCTTAGGTTCGAACCCTCGAGCCCTAACAATTCTTAAAACAATTCTAAGACTAAAAACCAACACAACCCATAATTTTTTCCAACTTATCCCTTCACTTCAATACCAATTCATCTACGAAATCATAACTAAATTACACATTTTAATCACCCGAAAGCTTATCTACAACACCAAAATCAATATCCCAATTCACTAGCCATAATTACCCCATAATATCAGTCTAACACATCATCCAGTTTTTTTATACCCAGGAACCTATAATTTACCCAAACCAATCCATCAAAATTCAGAGATTAAGATCAAAGTTCTTACCTTAATTTGGAGCTCAATTTTCCAGTTGAATCCTCACACCAACTCAGCTCAAATCTCTGACTTTTCCTCTGATTTCCAGCTCCAATTCCAGCTTAGTTCCCCTTCAATTATTTCAAAGATCACAGCCCCAAAGACTAGCCTAGGCTCCTTTTGATTCTTAGCTTCAAATTTCTCAAGGGAGAGTGAGATAGAGAGGAGAACGTGAGAGAGAGAAGGGGTGAGCTGAGAGAGAGTTTTCTTTTTCTTTCTTTCCTTCAATATTTCTACAGCTTTCTGTTATAATCTAAAAAAAAATCCGGTTATGTCCTATAATAACCACAAGACCCTTTTGCCCTCCCAAATAAAACTAATCCTTTACTCAATCTAGGGGTATAATGGTCATTTGTTCACGATTCCCGCTAATTCCTCGAGTGTTCCTAATATTTACCACTTAAATCCCGTCATCCAATTAATGACCAATTATTTACCCAATGCCTAATAATCCCCGATATATTTTCTAAATTCCCAGAAATACCCCTAGGCTCCCCTGAGCCGAGTATAAATCCCCGCCGTGACTATTTCGCCAATTCGCTCACTAGGACCGTCTCGAGCCATATACTGCAAATATATCCACATAATAATGTGGTCTCAACAATTTATCACATATAATCACATTTATGCCCTCAATGGGCCAAAATTACAAATATGCCTTTATAAACTAAACAGGGCCCACATGCATATTTAATACTCATAAACATGCATTTCACTTGTCCACATAATCATATAATCATGCATTTAATCATAAAATCACACATAAACCAGTTATGCCCTCCCAACACACTAATAAAGGCCCTTAAGCCTTATTAGTAATTTTGGGTCGTTACAACTATCCCCTCCCACTGAGAATTTCATCCTCAAAATTTACCTGAATAACTTGGGATACTAATCCCGCATCACTGACTCAAGCTCCCAGGTCGCTTCCTCGACCTTGCTTTTTGTATCGCCCCACGTCACTATGGCTGCTTCCTAGAATGACAACTGGCCCTACAAACCAACACGAGTCTTTCCAGCTTCTTTGTCCTCACTCGCACGCTTCCTGGGAAAACGTCCTAGGAGGTCACCCATCTTGAGACTTCTCTAGGTCAAGCACGCTTAATTTGGAGTTCTCAAGTGATGGGCCACTGAAAAGAAGATGCATCTTGTTGATATAGGCAGTACACACCAATCCATTTAAGCCATCTTCAACTGTGTAGTCCCATACCTACACAGTCTTAGAATCATCACACTTGACCTTCCCCAGGTGGTGTGGGATTGCATAGTTTTACCTGGTCTTTCCCCTTACGGATCACGGGATTCTGACTGTCACACTTTTCCTCCATAACACTTTAACTAGAGGAATTGTCTTGTTCCTTAGAATCTTATCTTTCATGTCTAAAACTTGAACCAATCGCTCCTCATAAGATAAATCTGCCTGCAATTCTAAGTCTCATACTCTAACACATGAGTTGTATCGAGATGTACTTCCGAAGCATAGAGACATGGAATACGTCATGAACTCCCGACAACGATGGTGGCAAAGCTAATCTGTAAGCCACCTGCTTGATCCTCTCCAGGATCTCAAAGGGTCCAATGAATCTAGGGCTCAGCTTGCCCTTCTTCCCACACCTTCTCACCCCTCGCAGTGATGAGACTGACAGAAACATGTGGTACCCAACCCGAAACTCCAATTCTATCACGCATGCTCTAAGCAGATCCTCCAACACCTGAATCGTCCTCTCAGACTGTCCATCAGTCTGAGGAAGAAAGGTCGTGCTAAACTTCAATCGAGTTTCCATAGCCTTCTGCAATCCACCCCAAAACTTGGAAGTAAAGATAGGATCCTGGTCTGACACTATAGACTTTGGAACCCCATGGAGACGCACAATCTCCCTCACATACAGCCCTGCATACTGATCCACTATATAAGTTGTTTTCACTGGGAGAAAGTGAGCTGACTTGGTGTATCTGATTACTATCACCCACACCGAGTCATGTAGCCCCACTGTCCTGGGTAAACCTCCCACAAAATCCATAGTAATATCCTCCCATTTCCACTCGGGAATACCCAAAGTTTGTAGCAACCCTGTTGGTCACTGATGCTCAACCTTCACTTGTTGACAGGTCAAACACCTGGCCACGTACTCAACCATATCCTTCTTCATCCCAGGCCACCACTACAACGTTCGTAGATCTTGATACATCTTCGTGATGCCTGGATGAAGTGAGTATGGCGTAGTATGGGATTCATCCAGTATCTCATGTCTAATCCCCATATCAGTCGGAACACAGATCCGACTCTGATACCGTAGCAAACCAATCTCAGAAATAGAATAGTCCTTAGTCGCTCTCGCTAAGACATTCCCTCTAACTTCCTGTAACTGTGCATCTACCAACTGACGCTCCTTAATTCGCTCTAGCAGGGTCAACTGCAAAGTAATATTGGCCAACCGGCCCACTACGAACTCTATCCTCGCTTTGGACATTTCTTCTACCAACTCTCTCGATATCTGAGTGAAACTAAACAACTGTCCCGAGCCTCTTCGGCTCAATGCATTCGCCACTACATTAAGTGGTGATTTTCTTTGCAAGCCCGACATTAAAGCTTTTTTTGAGTCCGTAAACTTATACTTACCAAATCAAAAGAATTTTTTTGGGAAAGGGTTACTCTTGTGAGGGTATGGTTAAATTGTGCACCAATGATGTAACTTTCAATGTTATCAATAAAAATGCTAATTCCGCCTATATTGTTGAGTATGATTCTTTATTTTTGTGGCATCTTAGAATATCGCATATAGGTTTTTCAACCATGAAAAGAGTAGTAAAATGTGGTATGATTGCATGCAATATTAAAAACTATGGTAAATGTGAAACATGTGTTAATGCAAAAATGATTAAGAAACCATTTCCTAGTGTAGAAAGATCATCTAATTTACTAGATTTAATCCATAGTGATCTTTGTGAATTAAATGGTGTTTTAACTAGAGGTGGTAAAAGGTACTTTCTTACTTTCATAGATGATTTTAGTAGATATACCTATGTGTTTCTCTTAAAGCATAAAAATGAAACTTTTGATGCTTTTAAATTGTATAAATTAGAAGTTGAAAATCAACTAAATAAAAATATTAAGGTGCTAAGAAGTGATAGAGGAGGAGAGTACTTCTCTAATGAATTCAATTCATTTTGTGAAGAAAATAGTATAATTCATGAATGCACCACACCTTATACACCACAACACAATGGTGTTGCCGAAAGGAAAAATAGAACTTATCTAGAGATGATAAATTCCATGTTGGTGTTTTCTAAGTTGAATTTCAACTTATGGGGTGAAGCGTTATTAACCGCTTGTCACATTCTTAATCGAATACAGATGAAAAAAAATGAGATATCTCCATATGAGTTATGGAAAGGAAGAAAACCCAACATATGGTACTTCAAAATGTGGGGGTGTCCTGCATATTGCAAGAAAAACGAACCTAATAGAACAAATTTAGGTTCAAGAGCCATAAAGTGTGCTTTTGTTGGTTATGCCAACAATAGTAAAGTGTATAGGCTATTAGACTTAGAGTCTAATATTGTGATTGAATCTAGAGAAGTTGAATTTTTTGAGAATATGTTATGTGACAACAATTCTCAAGGTTCAACATCTCTAAAGGAGAATTTGTTATAGGAGAACAATTCACAAGCATCTACATCCAAAGTTGATTCTCAAGAGGAGAATTCTCAAAAGAATGTGAAGCAACCCTTTGAACTTAGAAGAAGTCAAAGGCTTAAAAATCATAAAATTCTAGTAGTGGATGAGATAGATTCTCAACAAATTTCATTCTACACAGTAGAAGGAAATAGAGAGGAAGTCATTAGGAAAATTCCTATTGTACTTCTCATTGAGGATGATCCTAAGTCTTATAGAGAAGCCATGCAATCGAGAAATAGTGCATTTTGGAAAGAAGCCATCAATGATGAGATGGATTCCATTCTTTCCAACAACACTTGGAAATTGGTAGACCTCCCACCGGGGTCTAAGCCAATTGGGTGTAAGAGGGTATTTAGGAGAAAATACCACACCGACAGCACTATTCAAACCTTTAAAGCTAGGTTAGTTGCTAAAGGGTTTAGGCAAAAGGAGGGTATCGATTATTTCGATACCTATGCATCTGTTGCAAGAACAACTTCTATAAGAATTTTGTTCGCTTTAGCTTCTATACATAACTTGTATGTTCATCAAATGGATGTCAAAATGACACTCCTTAATGGTGACCTCAATGAGGAGGTCTATATGGAACAACCCGAAGGGTTTGTCCTACCAAAATATGAACATAAAGTATGTAGACTTGTAAAATCCTTATATGGATTGAAACAAGCTCCTAAGCAATGGCATGAGAAATTTGATCAAGCCATCATGTCTAATGGGTTTAGACATAACAATGTAGACAATTGTTTGTATTCCAAAACTTGTAAGGGATATGTGATCATTTTTTGCTTATATGTAGATGAAATGCTTATTCTAAGTGATAGCATGAAAGGGATAGAAGAAACGAAGAGGTTTCTGTCATCAACCTTCAAGATGAAAGATCTTGGAGAAGTTGACACCATACTTGGTATCAAAGTAAAGAAACATAGTAGGGGTTTTGCATTGGGTCAAGCCCACTATGTTGAGAAAGTATTGAACAAATTTAACCATCTCAAGGTTAAAGATGCCAATATTCCATTCGATCATAATGTAAAACTAGAGAAGAATGAAGGAAGAGCGGTGGCTCAATTGGAGTACACTAGTGCTATAGGGAGTCTAATGTACGCTGCCCAATGTACTAGACCTGATATAGCATTTGCGGTAAGTAAACTTAGTAGGTTTACAAGTAATCCAAGTGTGGATCACTGGAAGGTGATTGGAAAAGTCCTAGGTTATCTCAAGAAAACCAAAGGACTAAGCCTTCACTACTCCAAATTTCCTTCAATCTTAGAAGGATATACAGATGCAAGTTGGATATCCAATCTTGGGGACAACTTGTCCACAACTAGTTGGGTATTTACACTTGGTGGAGGGGCAATTTCTTGGGATTCCAAGAAACAAACCTGCATATCTCATTCCATTATGGAAGCAGAGTTTATAGCACTAGCTGCTACCGGTAAAAAGGCCGAATGGTTAAGGGATCTGTTGATAGAGATACCCCTAATCAAAGAGAATGTATCCACTATATCGATACATTGTTACAACCAAGCAACGTTGGCTAGAGCATACAGTGGAGTGTATAATGGGAAGTCTAGACATATTAGTCTAAGACATGGATATGTAAGAGAATTGATTCAAAGAGGAGTCATCTCAATATCCTATGTGAGAACAAGTGAAAATCTGGCGAATCCTTTCACTAAGCCACTAACAAGGGATTTAGTGGCTACATCATCTCGAGGGATGGGACTTAAACTCCCTAAAGAGATTCACGATTGATGGTAATCTATCTTAACCCAAGTTATTTAACTAGTGTTAGGTTCAATAGGTAACAACAAGTCAATCAAGTGAATATTAGTTGTACTCAAAACAAGTCCCATCTGACATGTTGAGTACTTATGAGTTACCAAGTTGAGGGTTAAAACCGAAAGGTTTTTTTAATAGAGTTCAGTCTTGTGAAGACAAGTATTTTTGGTAACAAAATACTGTAAAAATTCTACCTATATGGACCTAGAGGTGGCGCCGCCTCTCATGAGAATTGGGAGTATTCTCAAGAACATCCATGAATGGAAAGTGCACATGGCCATTAACGGTGCAAAGCGAGACATAGAGGTCTCAAGTGAACATCGCAAAGGTGTGTGTGTTATCACCAATTTGTTATCATGAAAAGATGGTTCAATGCCTAGTGCAACCAAATTTTCGACAAATTTTGTGATAATTACACTATAGTAAAGTTCAAGTTGAAAAATACTTTGCTTTATGCACTAATGCAATGACTCCTATAAGAGAGAGTTCTTATTTAATCAAGTGGGGGATATGTTATATTTTAAAATATAATGATTGATTAAATAAGTGTTACAATAGATAACTATTTAATCTAGTGGGGGAATGTTATATTATTTTATAATATAATGTAATATTATATTATATTATAATATAATGTTTTAGATTAAATAAATGTGACAAAGAGTGTCACATATTGTAACATATAATAGAGAGTTACAATATTTAGATATATGAGATATATCCAAATAATGTAACATATTTGGTGTTACAAATTTGTAGCTTCCAAATATTACCCTTTATTGTGTAAATTTGGTGTTACACAATATTGAGATGAATTTCATAAAGCCATTTGAGAAATGGTTGTTAGAGATATGATTTTAACCCCAATAATATGTTTTGGGGGTTACAAAATCATTTGGGAGGGTTTGGAACCGTTTGGAAAAACAACACTAAATTTTATGCTGAAAATGGTCAGTGGCTGCGGCCAGTGGGACAGAGAGTAGTCGTCGCGACCACTAATGTCTCTGCCCGACCATTTTTTTTCTTCAGTTTTTTCAATCTTTGTTGAACGGCTCAAAAAACCCAATTAACTCCCAAATCTCATTTTTAATTCCATATTAATCCAATTAAACACTGGTAACAGCCATGCGGGTTGGTAGAATTTGAAATTCAAAGGGTGTCTCTAAACTCTATAAATAGGAGCCTATATCTCACTTGAATGACACACCATTTCTATCCATTAGAGCACTTGGCTAGAAACACCTTGAGGCTTGATAATTCCAGAAAGCATTTCCTTTAATCTGAGAGAGATCCCTTAGTGCTGAGTTAGGGGGAAATAAGCTTTTGGACAAAGGTTTTAAACCTTGTTCAAGTTGGTGATCCCCAACCCTCTTCACTTAGGTTGTGTAAGTGAGAGTTTACTTGTGTTTCTGTTCTTACATTTTATTCTATTTCTTTTTGTTGACCGCGTTTTTGGCCAACGACGTGTAGATGTCAAAACAACAATAAACCTTCAAGAGAAAAATACGACACAGACAATTTTTATAGTGGTTCAGCCCCACTGTGTTGGTAATAGCCTAATCCACTTGGAGTTGTGATATATTTAGCCTACACTTAAGATCAGATGAACTTGAGCCAATTGAGTTTCTTAAGTGCAAGTAGAAAAATATAGAGTTTTTCTCTAGAGAATACAAGCTTTATCTCTCTAACCTCTCAGAAAATGCCCCAAGAATGCCCCAAGTAACAGTCCCCGAAATCTCAAAACGAGAGAGTTTTCTCAGCCTAAAAAGATCCGCCCCCCAAAATGATGCCATGAGCCATTTATTTATAGGCTCATGGATCGTACATAAATATCTCCCTTTTACCGGGTCCTTGGTTCTTCCAACAGACTTTAATTAATAAAATATAAATAAATCTAATATTACAACAATATGGCTATTATTCCGGGATATCTGAGAGATTCCCGCGGCAGTTGAGAATGATTCGGGTTGAAGCTGTTATTGAGGACATAGGAAAACACCTTTTGTCGGCAAAGCACACCTCTAGCACACTTCTGGTCTAACATGACACATTTCTGGTCTAGCAAAATAGTCTGACTGGTCGGCCAAAACAAATGATCGGTCGGCCAAAATGACTGACTGGTCGGCCAAACACCTGACTGGTCGGAAAAACACCTGACTGGTCGGCCAAGCACCTGACTGGTCAGACAAACACCTGACTGGTCGGCCAAGCACCTGACTGGTCGGACAAACACCTGACTGGTTGGACAAGCACCTGACTGGTCGGACAAACACCTGACTGGTCGGACAGGTACCTCACTGGTTGGTCATGACACTTCTCTGGTCTAGCATGACACTTGACTGGTCATACAAAAATCTTCACCGGTCGGACAGAAATTCTATCAGATTGGTCAGATCACTTTATCACAACTCTGAAGAGCCCACACATTTTTTTACTATTAATGTGCCTTTTGCTGACCATGCATTGCCACTTGTCACTTCTGATTGCCATGTCCTCGAACTAAAATTTTGGGGATAACATTTGCCCCCCAAGTTTATTATATGATTTACTCGTATGATAAACTTTTCTTCTAGCAAAATGTTTTTGAGGTCATCCAAAAGCTTCCATCCGGTCGATAACTTTCACGTAAACCCACGATTGAACTCGTCTTTTGATTTCTTCAAATTCTATTTTTTGATCTTGTTGTTGTGTATTTCGGGTGAGGAAATGTGTTTGTGTCCATGCTATTTGGGATGTAGGTTTTATCGAAAAGGGTTTAGGGAAAACACCCATGGCCGATCGGTCATGGCCGTTTGTTTGCTTGAATATTCGGGCATTCCTATGGCTGCTCGGACACAAAGGGATCAGGCATGAATCTTGTGCCCATCGATCGGTCACCACAGACTAACACCCCAGCCGATCGGTCAATATGCGCTGGCCCCTCGGACGCACATCTTAGCTCGGATGCGTGCCATCAACAACCGCTCGGCCACAGGGCCTAGCTCCTCGGACGCACGCACACTCTACACACGATCGACCACTGGGCCTAGCTCCTCGGTCACACACACACACCGCACCTGATCGGCCACTGGGCCTAGCTCCTCGGACACACGCACACACCGCACCCGATCGGCCATTGGGACTAGCTCCTCGGACGCGCGTGCTGGCTGGTCGGACAAGTGTGCCTCCGCTCGGACCAACCCGTGACTGCCCCTCGGAACCCCAGCGCAGCCCCTTGGATGCATACCTTGGCTCGGAGGCCATTCACTCGCTTGGATGCGCACACAGTCGATCAGATGGAACGCCCATCCGCTCGGGCACCACACGCCACCCGATCGGTCATCACCATCCGATCGACACCTTAAGTACTTTTTAGCACAAAATTTCTTTTTCCCTTATGCACATTATACTTTTACCACTTAGATGAATATTTATCTAAGTAATAAAAATAAATATTTTTCTCGTACAGCCGAGCTGTTGGAAATTATACTTTACTTTGTTATGTTGAAACATTCTAAGTCTTTTTAGACTTAAAAAGTTATAAGTTTTTTGTGAATAGTAAAGTCACTCTGATGTATGCCTTATATTTTCGCATGAGTACTTATTTTTCTAACTTTGAAATTCTAGACATTTCATAAGTCCATACTAAGTATACTTTCTCACACTCTTATTGCTCTAACATTTTATGAGCATAATGTTTATTGTCACACGAATATCTGCTTCTAACTTGAGATTTAAAAAAATTCCAAGTTACTTAAGCTTTGTCAAACAAGTTAGCTTAATGGCCTTTTTGGACTTCGAAAATTTACAAGTCAGCCTAAAAACAGATATCTTAACTCGTGCTCTTATTTCCTGTGTTAAATTATATACCAACATACCCCATGTGCCCCCCAATCGATCGAGGGTTGAAAGATCCTAGTCACTTGCTACTTGAATGTATCTGTTCGAGCAGTTAATTGCTCATGAAACACATAGAATATATTGAAAATATTCGAGTAGTTGAACACTGCTTGAATGTATCGACCAGTTGAACACAGTCCGATTTTACCGACCAGTTGAACACTGTTTGAATATTTAACACACATGCACATTTGTAGCAAGAATCGACCACGCTGCGTGTAGTCTCTTTTATTACTCGTAAATTAAAAAGGACAAAACGTGTCTAATAACGAGTCTTAAACAACAAAAATTGTTCAAAAATAGCTGACTGGTCAGCAAATAACCAGCTCATACACCAAATTTAAATAAAAAGTTAAACAACTTGAAATTAAACTACCACTCTGAAAGCGGTATTTAGTGATAATATATCCTCCGATGTTCGCCGCTCCAATGGTTTTTGATCCTAGCACTCCCGCTCAGCATACCTCTCCATTGCTTCGTTGCTATCCTCAGCCAAGTGTGGTCCTCCACATATAGTGTCTAAGGTGAAGTCCACAGGTCCGGGCTACAAGGGTGGAGATCTTTGTCGTTTGAACCCAGGATTGCTGCCGCCTCCTTCTCCTTGGGGTGTCTCTGCCTGGTATTTCCTCAACTTGCCCGACCGGAGAAGAAACTCTATCTCGTCCTTGAGATGATTGCATTCATTCGTGTCGTGACCATAATCTCCATGGAAACGACAAAAATTATTCATATCTCTCTTCCTCATCTCTTTCCTGATGGGTGGAGGTTTCTTGTAGGGAACCTCTTCATGACTAGCAAGATATATTTCTGCTCGGCTGGTCGAGAGAGTGGTGTAATTAGTGAACTGAGGCTCATACTTGGTTGGCTTTTCGTTTGAACTCAACTTTGCTTTCTTTTCCTCATGGTGGTCAGACCCGTTATTTCCACGTTTCTTTCCACCATTATTAGGAGAGTCAGTTGATCCGCCCGGATTGTTTATGCCATTCTCCTCTTTCTCGATTGCATCATCCAATTTCATATACTTGTCTGCTCGGTCAAGAAATTGTTGAAGTGTTGAAATTGGATTTCTATGTATACTATCCCACAAAGGGCTCCGATAAGTTATCCTAGCGGATATGGCAACCATCTTCCCCTTGTCTCCTACAACAGTTGCTCTATTGGCATCTCTCATGAATCTCTGTATATAATTCTTTAAAGAATCATCTTTTCCTTGTTTGATATCTGCCAAGTGGTTGGCATAAATTGGTGGAGTCCGGGCAGTGTTGAATTGTCTACAAAACTCCTTTCTGAATGCTTCCCAAGAGGTTATGGACTTTGGCTTAAGTTTCCAATACCATTCCTGGGCGGTATCTGACAAAGTAGTCGGGAAAACTCTACACTGATAATCGTCACTTACTTCGAGCAATTCCATCTGGTCCTCAAACTTCCCAACATGTCTGATGGGATCTGCCTTTTCTATATATACTGGCAGAACCGGTGCTTTATATTTTGCCAGAGGCTGGGCTGCTCTAATCCAGGCACAAAATGGGCTACCACTCCGGTGGTCTATTGCATCTATTCTGGAAGGTTGTTTTAACAAACCTTTCACTGCAGCTGCTAGTACGTCAAGCTGGGCTTGGATAGCTGGTGCAACTGACGAAGTTCTAGGGTCTTGATCGCCTGGTCGAGCATTACCATCTGGTGCACTGTCGTCAAGTATTTCTACTTGACTGGCAGGGCGGTTCAGATTTTTCCCTTCGACCGGGACGGTCCTCCTCTTGCTGGTGATAACGTCCCTTAGATCCTTCCGGGAAGCATGCACTCCTGCCCGATCGAAAACTGTACTTTTCAATTTTTCAGATGGTTTACTACGCGAGACTTGCACTCTCCCACTACGCTGCTGACCGGGATGCAGTGGAGGCCTTTCGGTACGTCCCGGGCAGTCTTTTCCTCCTTGTTGGTCGTTGCCCCCCTTTTCCTTTGACTGGTCGGTGTGATGACTATCAGCCTCATCACGATCATGCCCATCTTTGAATTGTGAAGTCCTCTTATCTCGAGGTCTCCTGGTCTGATCCTGCATGGGTGGAGTCTTTTTACTGCCCAATCGGTGACTCCCTGATCTAGAATTTTCTGATCGGTGGCTCCTGGAGGGGGTTCTAGAGTTCTCCCTCTGCATCGAGGCAGTTCTAGAGCAGACTCCGTCATATGCCTAACCAGTCTGATTGCTTCGACTCTGGTCAGGTCCCTGAGAGTCCGTCCTTCCAGCAGGGGACTTCCGACTAGCATTGTCCTTTCGTGCTCCTTGGGCGACTGCTCATGCCGCGGCTTGAGCATTGACTTGGGCCAATTGGGTAGCCACCTCTAAAGCAAGTGCTGCTTCGCGGTGTCTTTGCTCGACCTCCTCCTGTCGCTGTCTGAGCTCTTAGCTTCTGGCCTCCATATCGCGCCTTTGCTGCTCTAACGCAGCTCTCTGCCTAGCCATCTCTTCAGTGAAAGACTCCTACCGAGCATTGAATTGCACCATCTCCTCTTGGAAAGCGCCTATTGATTCTTGGAGTTGTTCAACTTCTGAGGTGGTCTCCTCGAGAAAGACTCTGGGCTCAGTCTCTGGGTTCTGCGGTCCAGGACCTTCTAATCTAGCAGGCTCTTTTGACATGCCTGACTTTTTGGATGCCACATTAGTATTCTTGGGCGCCATCTTGATATGATAGTCATGTGTTTCTTCTCTCCAGGCTCTCAATGAAAGCACCAAAATGTTGACTGCGTTTTTGGCCAACGGCGTGTAGACGTCAAAACAACAATAAACCTTCAAGAGAAAATTACGACACAGACAATTTTTATAGTGGTTCAGCCCCAATGTGTTGGTAATAGCCTAATCCACTTGGAGTTGTGATATATTTAGCCTACACTTAAGATCGGATGAACTTGAGCCAACTGAGTTTCTTAAGTGCAAGTAGAAAAATATAGTGTTTCTCTCTAGAGAATACAAGCTTTATCTCTCTAACCTCTCAGAAAATGCCCCAAGAATGCCCCAAGTAACAGTCCCCGAAATCTCAAAACGAGAGAGTTTTCTCAGCCTAAAAAGATCCGCCCCCCAAAATGATGCCATGATCCATTTATTTATAGGCTCATGGATCGTACATAAATATCTCCCTTTTACCGGGTCCTTGGTTCTTCCAATAGACTTTAATTAATAAAATATAAATAAATCTAATATTACAACAATATGGCTATTATTCTGGGATATCTGAGAGATTCCCGTGGCAGTTGAGAATGATTCGGGTTGAAGCTGTTACTGAGGACATAGGCAAAAACCTCTCGTCCGCAAAGCACACCTCTAGCACACTTTTGGTCTAACATGACACATTTCTGATCTAGCAAAATGGACTGACTGGTTGGCCAAACACCTGACTGGTCGGACAAACACCTGACTAGTCGGACAAACACTTGACTGGTCGCCCAAGCACCTGACTGGTCGGACAAACACCTGACTGGTCGGACAAGCACCTGACTGGTCGGACAAACACCTGACTGGTCAGACAGGTACCTCACTGGTTGGTCATGACACTTCTCTGGTCTAGCGTGACACTTGACTGGTCAGACAAAAATCTTCACTGGTCGGACAGAAATTCTATTAGATCGGCCAGATCACTTTATCACAACTCCGAAGAGCCAACACATTTATTGACTATTAATGTGCCTTTTACTGACCATGCATTGCCACTTGTCACTTCTGATTGCCACGTCCTCGAACTGAAATTTTGGGGATAACACTTTTCTTCTTATTTTCTTGTTCTAATTACTTGTAACTTTTGTTTAGAGTTGTAATCTTCTCTTTTGTTTCAAACACCTTTACTTTACTTGTAATATTTTGCTTAGAGTTGTATTTTTCACTATTCTATTCTTCTTCTCTTCTTCTTCTTCTTTTTCTTCCTTTTCTTTGTTTATTTGTATTTTTTAGTTATAGAGTTGTAACTTTATTTAATCAATCAATATTTATTTGTAATATTATTGCATAGAGTTGTATTATCTTACCATTTCCATTGAGGCAATACATATTTTTTCTTACACACTAATCAAGGCCCTTAAGCCTTATTAGTAATTTTGGGTCGTTACAAATACCGTGTTCGATAGGCTCGGAAAGGATGCACAACCTCAGGATCTAAGGGAGGTCATCAATAGGAGGACCAACGCTCAAGAAGGGGTACTAGGGATGTCTACCCCACCTGGAGCAGCGATCCCACCAGCAGTGCAGTCTCAAATAGATGCACTCACCATGGTTGTTTAGGGCCTGACAAAGAAACCTTTCGATATCAAGCATGCTCATAGAAGTGGGAGTCCCTTCAGTACCAAGATCCAAGCTACTCAATCCCCACTGAAATACAAGACCCCGAAACTTCCATCATACACTGGGAAGGAGGACCCAGTACGACACATTGGGAAGTTTGAGGATCAGACGGAGTTTGTAACGCCCTGGATAGACAAGGCCGTTACACTGTGTGTTTATAAAGGTGCAAGACTTGCTAATCAAGTCAATCTGTTAGAAACGTGTTACTGAGACTACAGTTGAACTAGGGTTAAAAGATTTTGGTCTCAAAAGTTTCATTTCTTATAATCAAACATTTTCTTTACATGGGATCCCAGAAGCAGTAAAGTTAAAAGACAGTTTACACAATTTCAGGATTTAAAATACAGTTATTAGCCACTCTAAGGCAAAACAGACAATTAGGCTTCTCTTGTCCTGTACCACTCCTCGGCCGTGGCGGCCGATTGGCTGACTATGTACATTCAGCCCCAAAGCTCTCCATCTCAGGACTGGTCCACCTTGCCTTTGCCTTTACCTGCACCACGTAGCACCCGTGAGCCAAGGCCCATCAAGAAAACACAACAACAGAGCACAATCATCAAGCAAACAACTCGATAACTTATGCAGTATAATCATATACTCAACAGTTCAAACATTAATAATATTCAAGTATTTAACATTCCAAGTACATCATTTCATATTAATAATCAATTTACACATGATAACCAGGGTTAACGCCCTTAGGCTGCACCCTCTATTTATCCCATTGACTCCGACCCGCATAAACCGAGCTCAGTGAATATTAAGCTGTCCTCAGCTACCAATGGCCGAGTCGCGCCCTGTGCGCAAGTATTATTTACGGCACCCATAGGTTGTTTATCACATGTCCCATGGAATAATACCATCTACGACATCATAGAGATATAGGGAGCTCTTAGTCCCAACACAATCACACAACCGGGTGCACTTTTCTTACCTTTAGATTCTGATAGCTTTGTTCAATTCAACCCTCTAGCACGATCCCGTCTGAGCCCTAGCGTACACCTAGTCCCAGTCACAAGTTAGAACCAAATCCAAACTTCAATTCCAAAACCTATCCTCGGGACCAATTCCGATCCCTCGGGAAGCCCTAATTCCACCAAACGGGGTGGTGTAATCAAACCCCGAGCTCCCGGGCAAAAACCTTAAATATAACCCAAAAATCCCTTTCTGGGAACAGGGTAGCGCTACAGCGCCCTAAAGTGGGTGCTACAACGATACAAACAGAGCCTACAGGCTCCCAGACACCCAAGCCTAGCGCTGTAGCGCCCTAAAGCTAGCGCTACAGTGCTAGTCACAGCCAGACAACACTCAAGTTTTTCCCCTTCGAACTTCCTCAAGCCAAAACCCTCCAAAACTCAACCAAACCTCCACCATACCACAAAACAAGCCTACCAACATCTCCAACTCACCCCAAACAACCTAACCACAAATAATTCAATCACATGCACCCCAAAACAAGGAAATCACCATGGCTGAGTTTGAAGCTCAAGAACTCAACAGAACAACTAGAAATCACAGAAATCACAGAACCTAACCACAAATAATTCAATCACATGAGCTCAAACTAGGCTATCTTCCACACTTCCTTAGCCTTCACCTCCTCAAACCCTTAGGTTTACTTCCCTAGAATTCCCACAGAAACTCAGCTTAGAAAACCAATTCAATACCAAAACTAAGAATCGAATAACAACCTCAAAACCTTACCTCAAATGATGAATAACCTCTGCTAACTCCCCAAGCCAAATCAAGGTTCCTAGTGTTGAGTCTTAGCCTAAGCCTTCTCTGAATTTTAGCTCCAAATTTCCAGAAGAATTGGTGAAGAAAAGCCCAAACCGTACAAGAGAGAAGACTCCTGTTTTTCCCCTTCTTTCCTTTTCCTTCTTCTTTTCTTTTCTTCAGACTTCTAAAGCTTTCTACACAATCCACTAAGGCATAAATAAATATGACCATTATCTCTGATTCTAAACACGAAAAGACCATATTGCCCTCCCACTTAAAACTAAGCTTTTAAACCTCCTAAGGGCATTTTAGTCATTACACCCAATTCCCGCTAATTCCTCGAATGTCTCTAATATTTACCGCTTACTTCCCGACACCTAAATAATCACCAATTATATTCCTCAATATCAAAATAGAGTCCAATATATTTCCTAAATTCCCAGAAATACCCCCAGGCTCGCCCCTAGCCGGGTGTAAATCCCCACCGTGACTTTTTCGCTAAACCGCTCACTAGGATCGCCTCGGGTCCCATATTACAAATATATCCACATAATAATGTGGTCTCAACAATTTATCACAGTTATTTACATTTATGCCCTCAACG
This sequence comes from Humulus lupulus, assembly GCF_963169125.1. Classification (NCBI taxonomy): domain Eukaryota; kingdom Viridiplantae; phylum Streptophyta; class Magnoliopsida; order Rosales; family Cannabaceae; genus Humulus; species Humulus lupulus. The sequence continues at coordinate 175,224,648 of NC_084794.1, read as the reverse complement.
AGCCAAAATTATGAATATGCCCTTCTAACTTAATCAGGGCCTACGTGCATATTAATACACATAGTCATGCATCCCAGATATCCAAATAATCATATAACATGCTTTTATTCATTAAATCACATATAATCTAGTTATGCCCTCCCAACACACTAATCAAGGCCCTTAAGCCTTATTAGTAGATTTAGGTCGTTACAACTATCCCCTCCTAATGAGAATTCCATCCCTGAAATTTCCCTGAACAACTTGGGATACTGATCCTGCATCGCTGACTCAAGCTCCCAGGTCGCCTCCTCGACCCTACTATTCCTCCATAACACCTTAACAAGAGGAATCATCTTATTCCGCAGTACTTTATCTTTTTGATCCAAAATCTTAACCAGTTGCTCCTCATAAGCCAAATCTATCTGCCACTCCAAGTCTTCATACATTAACAAGTGTGTCGCATTTGAGACATACTTCCGGAGCATAGAAACATGAAATACATCTTGAACTCCCGACAACGATGGTGGCAAGGCTAATCTGTAAGCCACCTGACTGATTCTTTCTAGGATCTCAAAAGGTTCGATGAACCTAGGGCTTAGCTTGCCCTTCTTTTCGAACCTCCTCACCCCTCGCAATGGTGAAACTCGGAGAAACACGTGGTCCCCAACCTGGACTTCCATGTCCCTACACTTGGGATCAACATAGCTCTTCTGTTTGCTCTATAGGCGAGCATCCTAGCTCGGATCTTCTCTACAGCTTCATTTGTCCTTTGAACCATATCTGGCCCCAAATACTTCCTCTCACCCATCTCATCCCACTGAATGGGCGATCTACACTTCCTCCCATATAACATCTCGTAGGGAGCCACTCCAATCGTTGATTGGTAACTATTGTTATATGAAAATTCAATCAACGGGAGATACTTACTCCATGACCCCTCAAATTCGATCACACACGCTCTGAGCATATCCTCCAACACCTGAATCGTCCTTTCAGACTGTCCATTAGTCTGAGGATGAAAGGCTATACTGAACTTCAACTGAGTCCCCATAGCCTTCTGCAAACTACCCCAAAGCTTGGAGGTAAAGATAGGATCCCGGTCTGACACTATAGACTTAGGAACCCCATGGAAACGTACGATCTCCCTTACATACAACTCTGCATACTGATCCACAGTATATGTCGACCTTACTGGAAGAAAATGGGCTGATTTGGTGTATCTGTCCACTATCACCTCGTGAAGCCCTACTGTTCTGGGTAAGCCTCCCACAAAATCCATCGTAATATCCTCCCATTTCCACTCAGGAATACCCAAAGGCTGAAGCAACCCTGCTGGTCGCTGATGCTCAGCCTTCACCTGCTGACAGGTTAAACATCTGGCTACGTACTCCACCACATCCTTCTTCATCTCGGACCACCAATATAACGTTCGTAGATCCTGATACATCTTCATGGTACCCAGGTGAAGTGAGTACAGTGTCGTATGTGACTCAGCCAGTATCTCTTGTCTGATCCCCTCATCAGCTGGAACACAAATCTGTCCTTGATACCGAAGCAAACCAACCTCAGAAATTGAATAGTCCTTAGCTACTCCCGCTAAGACATTCTCTCTAACCTCCTGTAACTGAGCGTCTACCAATTGCCCTTCTTTAATCCGTTCTAGCAGGGTCGACTGCAGAGTAATATTGGCCAACTGGCCCACCACCAATTCTATCTCCGCTCTGACCATCTCATCAGCTAACTCTCTCAAGATCTGGGTGGAACTATATAACTGACCTGGGCCTCTCCAGCTCAATGCATCCGCCACTACATTGGCGTTCCCCAGATGGTAAAGAATATCACAATCATAGTCTTTCACCAACTCTAGCCAACGTCTCTGCCTCATGTTCAGGCCCTTCTGGGTGAAAAAGTACTTCAAGCTCTTATGATCAGTGTATATCTCGCACTTCTCCCCATATAGGTAATGTCGCCAAACCTTCAGTGCGAATACCACTGCTGCTAACTCCAAATCATGGGTAGGATATCGTTGCTCATAGTCCTTCAGCTGTCGTGACGTATAAGCTATAACCTTCTCGTTCTGAATAAACACACAGCCTAAACCCAACCTCAACGCATCGCAGTAAACAACAAACTTCCCTTCCCCCGAAGGAAGACTTAACACAGGCGCGGTAATAAGTCGTTGCTTCAACTCTTGGAAACTATTCTCACACTTGTCTGACCAGATAAACTTCAAATTCTTCCGGGTTAACTCTGTCATCGATGTCGCTATCTTCTAGAAGCCTTCCATAAATCGTCTGTAGTAACCCGCTAGACCAAGAAAACTTCGCACCTCTGAGGCGTTCCTTGGCCTCGACCAATCCCTAACTGCCTCCACCTTAGATGGATCTACCTTAATCCCATCTGCACCAACAATATGTCCAAGGAATGTCACTTCTGGTAGCCAAAATTCACATTTCTTAAACTTGGCGTACAACTGATGCTCCCTCAACCTCTGTAGAACCTGTCGAAGATGAGACTCGTGCTCTGCCTCTGAACTAGAGTACACTAAGATGTCGTCGATGAAGACAATAACGAAGTAATCCTGAAAGTTCTTGAACACTCTGTTCATTAGATCCATAAAGGCTGCTGGGGCATTGGTCAAACCAAACGACATGACCAGAAACTCATAATTCCCATACCTCGTTTGGAAGGCCATCTTCGGTACGTCCTCGTCCTTGATCCTCAGCTGGTGATAACTAGATCGAAGATCAATCTTCGAGAACACCGTCTTACCTTGCAGCTGATCGAGAAAGTCGTCAATCCTTGGTAGGGGATACTTATTCTTGATAGTTAACTTGTTCAGTTCCCTGTAGTCTATACACATCCTTAAAGTCTCGTCCTTCTTCTTCACAAACAAAACTGAAGCACCCCATGGCGAGTAACTAGGCCTAATGAACCCCAAATCTAGAAGCACCTGCAGTTGTATCTTCAATTCTTTTAGTTGTGTTGGTTCCATCCTATACAGTGCCCTTGACACTGGTTCTGTCCCTGGCGCCAACTCAATGAGAAACTGAATCTCCCTACGCAGCGGTAACTCAGGTAAGTCCTCAAACCAATCTGGTCTCTTCCGGTTCTATTGGCAAAACCCTGGTGGTATCCACCACACTAGCCAGAAAACCTATACATCCTCCTTGTAACAGATCTCTGGCTCTCAGCGCCGATATCCTGGGTATGCGGGGTCCATGCACCGCTCCTACAAAGACAAAGGGATCCTCGCCCTCCGGCTCAAAGGTCAGCATCTCCTTCCTCCAGTCAATAGTAGCTCCATATCTAACCAACCAATCCATACCTAAAATCATATCAAAGTCCTCCATACTCAACTTAATCAAGTCTACTGACAACTCCCTACCATCAACCATCACTGGCAGTGCTCTAATCCACCTCCTAGAAACTACCAGTTCTCCTATAGGAAAAATAGTCTCAAACCCTGAAGTACAATACTCATTAGGTCTACACAGTCTATCAATCACCTTACTAGAAACAAACGAATGTGTAGCACCAGAGTCAATCAATACAGTAAAAGGAGAGCTAGCGCTAGAAAGCTGACTTGTCACTATTGAGGGACTAGCCTCAACCTCCGCCTGTGTCAGGGTGAACACTCGAGCTGGAGTCAAGCTGTCCACCTTTCCCGCATCTCCCTTCTTCACTGTCGGGCAGTCTTTCTTGAGGTGTCCCACCACCCCGCACACATAATAGGCCTTAGCCCAACACTCGCCCGGATGGCGTCTTTTGCACCTCGTGCACTCAGGATAGGTCCTCCATGAATCACCGCCTCCCTGACGCCTGCCCTGGGTACCTCGACTCCTCATTTTAGGACTGGAAGCATTCAAAGTATCAGGGTTGTTTCTCTTAAAATCACTGGGGCCTCCACCCCTGCCAGAACCAGAATATGGAGGCACCGCCCTGCGACCCTCCCACCTTGCTGTACTCTCCCTCCATATCTTATTTTTCGCTTCCTCAACAGTAAGAGCCTTCTCTACAGCCTGGGCATAAGTTGTCCCTCCAGGAACTGTTGTAATCCTCACATCTCGAGCTATCATAGCATGAAGCCGTCTAATAAACCTGTCCTGCTTAGCCGCAACAATAGGCACAAGATCTGGTGCAAACTTCGCAAGTCTGTCAAATTTCAGGGCATATTTTGTAACTATCATGCTGCCCTGAACCAACCCCACAAACTCAATTTTTTTCACTGCCTTGATGGAAACATTATAGTACTTCTGACTGAATAAATCATTGAATCCTTCCCAAGTCAAAGCAGTAACATCTCTAGTCTGTGATGCCACTTCCCACCAGATACGGGCATCCTCTCTCAACATATATGTGGCACAGGCCACTCTGTCATGTCCCTCTACCCTTATAAAATCCAGGATAGTAGTAATCATTGTCATCCACTGTTCGACCTTCAGTGGATCAGGTCCTCCCTCAAAGATTGGGGGCTGCTGCTTCCTGAACCACTCATACAATGGTTCCCATCTGTTCCCAACCTCTACTGGCTGTACCGCTGGTACCACTGCAGGTGGCACAATATGGGCAGCACTCCCTGATGGAGCTTGCTATTGCAGAATTCGTATCTGTTCATCCTGGCTCTGTAGCCGCGCTTGCATATCAGTCATAAGTTGTTGCCAGTTCTCAGGGACTGGCAGAGGGGTCTGGCCCTGGTCATCATCTCTAGTCTCAGACCTCGTGCCGGCTAGTTGCGTAGATTTTCTTGAACACATAATTATCCAAGTCAATCTACAATCAACGACTCGGCGGTCAGACTATGATGACAGGGTAATATTCCTTTCATGATCCACCACTGGGACTCAAACATTCATAAACAATCAAGATATAATAGTTTATCCAAATATTTTCATTCACATGCATAACAGTGCTAATAAGCATGCCTCAATATCATCATGGAATAGTCAAGGGCCAGGCTCTATCAGTTTCTCATGCTCCCTATTAATCAAGCAGACATCAACTATCATATTCCATTATATTCATTTAAGCATATAATCATGTATACACAATTACCAAACCCTGAGTCAATCTTGTCTTTTGCGGCAAATGTACATGTCCAGCCAGTCTTCAAGAACCCTTAAACCTAGGACGCTCTGATACCAAGTTGTAACGCCCTGGATAGCCAAGACCGTTACACTGTGTGTTTATAAAGGTGAAAGACTTGCTAATCAAGTCAATCTGTTAGAAACGTGATACTGAGACTATAGTTGAACTAGGGTTAAAAGATTTTGGTCTCAAGAGTTTCATTTCTTGTAATCAAACATTTTCTTTACATGGGATTCCAGAAGTAGTAAAGTTAAAAGACCGTTTACAAAATTTTAGGATTTAAAATACAGTTATTAGCCACTCTAAGGCAAAAAAGACAATTAGGCTTCTCTCGCCCTGTACCATTCCTCGGCCGTGGCGGTCGATCGGTTGACTATGCACATTCAGCCCCAAAGCTCTCCATCTCAGGACTGGTCCACCTTGCCTTTGCCTTTACCTGCACCACGTAGCACCCGTGAGCCAAGGCCCATCAAGAAAACACAACAACAGAGCACAATCATCAAGCAAACAACTACAAAACTTATGCAGTATAATCATATACTCAATAGTTCAAACATTCACGCTATTCAAGTATTCAGCATTCCAAGTACATCATTTCATATTAATAATCAATTTACACATGATAACCAAGGTTAACGCCCTTAGGCCGCACCCTCTATTTACCCACTGACTCCAGCCCACTTAAACCGAGCTCAGTGAATATTAAGCTTTCCTCAGCTACTAGTGGTCGAGCCGCGCCCTGTGCGCAAGTAATATTTACGGCACCCTTAGGCCATTTATCACATGTCCCATGGCATAATACCATCTATGACATCATATAGATATAGGGAGCTCTTAGTCCCAACACAATCACACAACCGGGTGCAATTTTCTTACCTTTAGATTCCGATAGCTTTGTTCAATTCAACCCTCTAGCACGATCCCGTCTGAGCCCTAGCGTACACCTAGTCCCAGTCACAAGTTAGAACCAAATCCAAACTTCAGTTCCAAAACCTATCCTCGGGACCAATTCCGATCCCTCGGGAAGCCCTAATTCCACCAAACAGGGTGGTGGAATCAAACCCCGAGCTCCCGGGCAAAAACCTTAAAATATAACCCAAAAATCCCTTTTTGGGAACAGGGTAGCGCTACAACGCCCTAAAGTGGGTGCTACAACGATACAAACAGAGCCAACAGGCTCCCAGACACCCAAGCCTAGCGCTGTAGCGCCCTAAAGCTAGCGCTACAGTGCTAGTCACAGCCAGACAACACTCAAGTTTTTCCCCTTCGAACTTCCTCAAGCCAAAACCCTCCAAAACTCAACCAAACCTCCACCATACCCCAAAACAAGCCTACCAACATCTCCAACTCACCCCAAACAACCTAACCACAAATAATTCAATCACATGCACCCCAAAACAAGGAAATCACCATGGCTGAGTTTGAAGCTCAAGAACTCAACAGAACAACATAAATCACAGAACTTAAAAAGAGAATTTCGTACCTTTGATGGATGAGCTCAACCTAGGTTATATTCCACACTTCCTTAGCCTTCACCTCCTCAAACCCTTAGGTTTAATTCCCTAGAATTCCCACAGAAACTCAGCTTAGAAAACCAATTCAATACCAAAACCAAGAACTGAATGACAACCTCAAAACCTTACCTCAAATGATGAATAACCTCTGCTAACTCCCCAAGCCAAATCAAGGTTCCTAGTGTTGAGTCTTAGCCTAATCCTTCTCTGAATTTTAGCTCCAAATTTCCAGAAGAATTGGTGAAGAAAAGCCCAAACCGTACAAGAGAGAAGACTCCTGTTTTTCCCCTTCTTTCCTTTTCCTTCTTCTTTTCTTTTCTTCAGACTTCTAAAGCTTTCTACACGATCCACTAAGGCATAAAGCAATATGACCCTTATCTTTGATTCTAAACACGAAAAGACCATATTGCCCTCCCACTTAAAACTAAGCTTTTAAACCTCCTAAGGGCATTTTAGTCATTACACCCTATTCCCGCTAATTCCTCAAATGTCTCTAATATTTATCGCTTACTTCCCGACACCTAACTAATCACCAATTATATTCCTCAATATCAAAATAGAGTCCAATATATTTCCTAAATTCCCAAAAATACCCCCAGGCTTGCCCTGAGCCGGGTGTAAATCTCCGCCGTGACTTTTTCGCTAAACTGCTCCCTAGGATCTCCTCGGGTCACAGATTACAAATATATCCACATAATAATGTGGTCTTAACAATTTATCACAGTTATTTACATTTATGCCCTCAATGAGCCAAAATTACGAATATGCCCTTCTAACCTAATCAAGGCCTACATGCATACTAATACACATAGTCATGCATCACAGATATCCAAATAATCATATAACATGCTTTTATTCATTAAATCACATATAATCCAGTTATGCCTTCTTGGCACACTAATCAAGGTCCTTAAGCCTTATTAGTAGATTTAGGTCATTACAGAGTTACTTGGTGTGGAGCATTATTATAGGTGCAGGGTATTTTCTACCACTCTCTCTGACTCAGCTCAAGAATGGTATTGGAAATTAAAACCCGGATCCATCACTTCCTGGGAGCAGTTTAGCAAGGAATTTCGCAAGGTCTTCTTTGCCAGACGGATTCAACCAGTTTATGCCAATTAGCTCGCTGACATCAAGCAAGGGAAGGATGAATCCTTGAAGGACTACATCCAAAGATTCACAAGGGAGGAAAATTGAGCATCCACAGTAGAAGATGAAGGGAAGTTCGTTGCCATCTTGACAGGAATAATTTATCTTAGTCCTTTATGCGATAACATACACAGGAACCCCATCTGCACCTTGCAGGAGTTCCTTGACCAAGCAGAAAAATACATTAAGCTAGATGACGCTATCATGAAGGAAGAAAAAGGCATAAACCATCCGACCACTATCAAGGTAGGCAAGAATGACGCAAACCCTTAGGGCAGCAATGGGGGCAACAGTAAAAAGAGGAGTACCTTAGGGACCGAGAAGAGTGGACAATAGTAACAACGCTCGTGAGCGATATGCAAGGACCCTAAGACATGAGGTAGGGGAGTTTTCCCAATGCATGGCAGTCGAGGAGCGGTCTCCAAAAAATCCAAAGTATGAAAGTGAAACTCTCACTTTCACGGAGGATGACGCCAGGCATGTGAGGTACCCCCACAATGACCCTCTGGTCCTTAAAATTCAAATTTCCAATGCCTGAGTGAAGAGGTGCTTGGTGGATATGGGAAGCTCAATAGATTTCATCTACAAATCATCCCTTGAGAAGATGAAGCTCACGGTCAAGGACCTGACACCTTGTTCCCAAGTGATATATGGGTTCACGAGAGAGTGCCTATCAGACTACCTGTCACAATGGGGGATGCCCCTAGGCACGAGACTGTGATGACAGAGTTCCAGGTGGTAGATTTCTCATCGGCTTACAACGTAGCACTTGGGAGATCCCTTATGTTGGCATTACACGCAGCAATGTCTATTTGACATCTGTTTTTGAAGTTGCCCACAAGTGTAGGGCAAGGATGCGTACAAGGTAACCACGAGAATGCTATAATGCGTTAGTGGTTAAGGAAAAGAAAGGACCATGCGTAAACAACATGGTAGTAACCTACTACGAAGGGAATGAAGGAACCGATGAGGTTGTCAACATGGAAGTTGACGTTGAAAGAAACACTCTACTGGAGCTGTGGGCTTCTTTTAACGAAGATTTGTTATTATAGCAAGTTTCCCAAAGTGAGGGAGACGACATTGATCCTAGCTTTGGGGATGGAATTATGGGGGTAGGGCCAGTCGAAGATCTTGATGAAGTCCTACTAGATCAGGAGGACCCGACTAGAGTAATCAAAGTCAGGAAGTAGCTAAAGGTGGAAATTAAGGTACGATTGGTAGAACTTTTGAAGAAGAATCAGGATGTCTTTGCCTGGTCACATAAGGACATGGTTGGAATTTCTCCGTCCGTAATAAGCCATGTCCTCAATGTGGACAAAAACTACTCACCGGTGCAATAAAAAAAGAGACTGCTTGACAAAGACCGATCTCAATCCCTGAAGGATGAGGTAGAGTGGCTCAAAGAAAACAGTTTTATAAGGGTGGCCTACTATCTAGATTGGGTATCAAACCCCATGCTGGTCCCAAAACCAAACAGGAAGTGGAGGACATGCGTGGACTTCCCAGATCTAAACAAGGCTTGCCCCAAAGACTGCTTCCCACTACCCAGAATAGACCAACTGGTCGATGCAACTGCAGGACATGAAATACTCTCATTCATGGATGCATAATCTGAGTATAATCAAATAAGTATGCACCCTCCTGACGAGGAACATACCAGCTTCCGAACAGACAATGGATTGTAATGTTATAAGGTAATGCCATTCGGCTTGAAGAACGCAAGAGCCACCTACCAGCGTTTAGTGAATGGCATGTTTCGAGACTTGATCGACAAAAATATGGAGGTATATGTCGAAGACATGTTGGTCAAGTCTAAAGAAGCTGGAGGGCATGCTCAATACTTGGATGAATGCTTTGCAATACTTAGAAAGTATCGCATGAAGTTAAATCCTCTCAAGTGCTCATTTGGAGTTGGTTCTGGTAAGTTTCTCAGATATATAGTCAATTCGCGTGGAATCAAGGCGAACCCCGAGAAGATCAAAGCATTGATCGACATGAAGTCACCTACAACAATCAAAGAAGTACAAAGCTTAACAGGGAGAGTAGCTGTCCTCAGTAGGTTCATATCAAAGTCTATGGACAAGTGTGTCCCCTTCTTTCACTTACTGAGGGGCAGCAAGAAGATCCAATGGACCGAGGAATGTGAGAAAGCCTTCCAAGCCTTGAAGGATCATCTCACTTAACCTCCCGTCCTAGCAAAGCCAATAGATGGTGAAGTACCATTAATCTATTTGGCAATCACCAAGCATGTAATTAGTGCTGCTTTGGTGAAAGAAGAGAACAGGGTACAACACCCTGTGTACTATATTAGTAAAATGTTGCGGAGTCTAGGTATCCCCCTCTTGAAAAGTTAGCCTACTTTTTAGTAATCGCTTCTCGAAAGCTACACCCATGCTTCCAAGCTCACTCGATCCGAGTCCTAATCGATCAACTGCTACGACAAGTTCTTCAGAAACCAGAGGCCTCAGGACGATTACTCAAATGGGCGGTGGAGTTAGGACAGTTTGATATCACTTATCATTCGAGGAAGGCCATAAAAGGACAAGCATTAGAGGACTTCATAGTTGAAGGCACCAACCTTGAAGATCCTTCCTACCAATTGGAGAATGGAGATACCGAGAAGGAAGGAGATACTCTCTTATGGAAGCTATATGTTGATGGCACAACTCAGGCTTAGGAATCATACTGATCACTCTAGAGAATCATCAAATCCACTGCGCTATCAGATTTAGATTCAATGCTTCAAACAACGAGGCTGAGTATGAGGCATTGCTATCAGGGTTGCGCTTATCTCAGGATGTGCATGCATAATCCCTGGAGATATTCAGCGATTCCCAACTAGTATTGCACCAAGTAGTGGGGGAATATCAATCCAATGGACTTAGGATGGTGCAATGCCTGAACAAGGTGAAGGACTTGTTGGCACAATTCAAGAGATACTCGATTACACAAGTCCCGAGGGAGTAGAATGCTAATGTTGATGTCTTAGCCAAGCTTGCTAGTGCCAAAGATGTGGACACCCTGAATGTCATTCCCATCAAATACTTGATGGAAAGAAGCATGGCCAAGCAGGAGGAAAATGTATTATTTTTGAATTATCTATGTAACAGTCATTGTGCTTCAATGAATGAATGGATTTAATTTTTTAAGTCTAACTTAATTCTTTAAATTTCTTTCAACGAGAGACTGGTCACTTTAGACCTATCAACCCCATCAGATCATGTTCAATTCTAGTCCTTGAGGGATTTATCGACCCATAAGATCCAAGCAAGAGATTGGTTTGAGGACCTGTTGCCATTATGGATCATGCTTGAGCCTGGTCCTTGAGGGACATGTCGACCCATAAGATCCAAACAAGAGACTGGTCCAAGGACCTATCACCATTATGGATCATGTTCGTTCTTAGTTCTTGAGGAGCCTATCGACCCATACGATCCAAAATGAGACATTGGTTTGAGGACCTGTCGACATTATGGATCATGTTTGATCTTGGTTCTTGAGGAGCCTATCGACCCATACGATCCAAAAATCGAGATTGGTCCTAGGACCTTGTCGCCAAGCTATTTGATCATGTTCGATCCTGGTTTTTGAGGAACCTATCGACCCACACGATCAATAAGAGAGACAGGTCCTAGGCCCTTGTCATCAAATTATGGATCATGTTCGATCTTTGTTCTTGAGGAGCCTATCGACCCATACGATCCAAACAAGAGACTGGTTAGAGGACCTTGTTGCCAAACTATTTGATCATGTTCGATCCTGGTTCTTGAGGAACCTATTGACCCACATGCTCAACAAGAAAGACAGGTCCTAGGACCTTGTCGTCAAATTATGGATCATATTCGATCTTGGTTCTTGAGGAGCCTATCGACCCATATGATCCAAACAAGAGACTGGTTCGAGGATCTTGTCGCCAATTTATTTGATCATGTTTGATCTTGGTTCTTGAGGAACTTATCGACCTATACGATCAACAAAAGAGACTGGTGTGAGGACCAATCGCCATTATTTGATAACGTTCGATCCTGGTTCTTGAGGAACCTATCGACCCATACGATAAAAAATGAGACTGGTTCGAAGACCAGTCACCATCATCAGATCATAATTGAATCTGGTCCTTGAGGGACCGATCGATAATTTGATCTAAGACTCGTTACAGTCTCGATTAGCCCATTTAGACTCGGTTGCTCCAACTTAGACACTTCTGTCTACAATCATTATAATGAGTACACGAGAGATTACGTAGATCGTGATCGACACTTGCTACACAATCTACATCTGTGTATAGGTATCATTACTACTGAGTATGAAACCATCACCCGACTACCAATGAGGTACCATCATTTGTTACTTGCATCATTGGGTGAAAATGATAGTACTATGTGTCTAAACGCTCGAAGCAAGGCATGGTCAAGTAGCAAGTGACCAAGGCTTTTAAACCCATGATCACTTGGGGGCATATAGTACATACCAATTGGGGTATACACAAGAAATGGCGACGTGACCTTAAGTACTAAGCAAGCTCATGTTTTTCTAGGACACTTGTTCAACATATGTTCCGAAAGTGCAAAAAACAAAAAACGAAAAAGGCATTGGTGGGGAGACTCCTAGCCAAGTTCCTTATAGGGTAGTCGGCCAGATCATCAACCCTATAGGGTGGTCGGCTTATCACACATGGGGTGGTCGACCTGACTATGTTGTTCATGGTGCTTGGTGAAGTATTGTACTACTCACATTACCATGGTTGTTAGCATGAAAAACGTGAAGGAGTAAGGTTAGTATGGCACGTGAAATACATGTGTTCAGAGTATACTTATACCTGAACCAATGATGGTTGTGAGTTGATATACTTAGTAAGCATTGGAAATAAAAAATTTCAATCAATACACTGAGTACTCATAACAAAAAAGCATAAAGGCATAAAATGTCATATGTAAAAATTGTCAAGTACAAGGTGCCCCACCAATAGCACGGAAGGAAAGACAAAGTAAGAGACCAAAAGAAGACTAAATAGAGTGAGGAGTATCATCTAAAAGAGCACCATGAGCCTCGGCAACCTCACAAGCCAGACACTTCCTAAACTCTTTCGCTCGCGTCTTCTCAAGAAGGAAATCCAAGTTCAGATCTTTGTTGGACTTCCAGATCAAGTAAAAGCAAGAGAAAGTTGTCTCTGAATACTCCTCTCGAGCCTTGTTCTAGGCAGCCTTGACCTCTTGCTCCTTCTTGACAAGAGCATCCTTCCGTAGTTGATCCATGTTAGCAATCAGCTTCAGATTGTTTGAGCTGATCGAAAAGTTTTCCCTCCATTTGGGTTGCCCTGAGAGTCAACTCGGTCACTTCCTGTTGTTTAAGCTCCACGGTACTGCGAAGAGTGCTGATCTCTTCCTCTTTCAAAGCAATGTTCGCATCTCTATAGCCAAGAATGCGCCTAAGGCCCAGCACCTCATGGCAGACAACTTCAAGCTCAGAATGAAGGTTGGAAAAAGTAAAGGTATACTCTACAGACCTATCACGGATATGGGAGACCAACATCAGCGCCTGCAAAAAACATAGAAGTGTTAGATAATGTCAGCACACAAGTTAACCAGACAAAAAGAAAAATGTAGAGGACTTACACTCTGAATGTCAAGGAGTGACTTCATTAGGATGGTGATCAAGTCCTCATTCTTAATCCCATTAAAAGTCATTGTCGTCTGCTCCAGATGGGATGCCTGGTCCATGATGGAACCTAAATTCCATATGGGAGACTGGTGTGGCTTAGATAAGGGAGCAAGCACAGAAGAAGAGGCAACCACATCAAAAATACTGGGAGGAATTAACGTAGGCAAGGATGGCTCTACCTCTGCGACAGGACTAGACGCCAAAGGAGTCGAAGGAGGCACCTGGGGAGGAAAATCTGTTATTGACTCAGCCTCAACCCTGGCCCTCTTGTCCACTCAGACAGAAGGGCTAGTCTCGGTTGGAGTCGACCTTTGTTGGGTGTGAACAAAGCCCAACATATCTGAACCTGCAAAAGAAGAACAAATATTAGCAGGATATAAAATACATATGAAACATAAAGTAAAGATGATAAAGTGTCGAGCCTTCTGAATGAGATCTGGGTTCGAAAGTAGCTTCATCAAAATCATCTGAAACAAGCAGTGAGTGCAAGGATGCAGCCACCTCATCACCCTCCTGTCCAGCTAGCATGGGCGAAGATGGTACCTCCTCGATATGAATAGGTCCCAGGGAGTATAAGGCGTTCACAGGCTCAAGACCATCTTCATCCGGAACATCAGCGATAGTAGAAGGAAACAACCTGACCTTCCTAAGGTTCTCTAAAGTAATGAGGGTCTTGACATTATTCTCCTAAGGGGTCATGGCAATCAATGCCTTAGCCCTAACAATCATAGCCTGGGTCGGGAGCAGTCTATAAAAATGCCCAACGAGTTTAAACTTGGAGTAGTTGGCCTCTGCATCCTTAGTGAAGAAATAGTTGTCGGCATATCTAAACACCTTGGTATTTCCAGAGATCTCTTCCAAAAAGGTGTTGGTACCATCGCTCATACAATGGTGGAAGTGGAAGTACCCCGAGTTGCTTTGAGAAGGGTTTGTCTTCAGATCAAATAAGTAATGGATCTCATGAGGTACTAGAGCTGCCCATTTTCTACGATGATAGATAATGTACAACACAGATAACACCAAGATCATGTTGGGAGCCAACTCAGAGTGACTAATACCAAAATAATCCACCACGTTCCAAAAATATGGATGAAGAGGAACTAGGGCGCCAGACTTGATGGCAGAACATGTCCAGGAGCACATACCCAAAAGGGGGTCCTCAACTCTGTCATATGGACCAGGGACAGTAATAGAAACGCCAGAGAGGTCAAAGGTCTAGCTCAAGTTCCTTACCTTCTCTTCAGTCATGTTAGAGGCAGCCCCTTTGAAACAAACCACCTCATAATTAGCAGGGCGAGGCTTCTCAACCGGCTTCAATATGATCTCACTGGCAAAGGTTGCCCTAGAATTTGATGAATGGAACTCTTTTTGTCGTGTCTTCTTCTGCTACGCAGCTGGCGAGAATGTCTTACTCTTGGGAGAAGGGCGAACCACCTTAGTCCAGAACTTGTGAATAGAACGCTCATGAGGATGAGTAGCCTGGCGATGAGAGCCCTCGATATGTTCTCACTTAGAAGAAGAGTGATGGGGAACCCGACTGGCTTCCCAATGCAAAGGGCATTGCAAGGAGTCTCACTGATCGAATAGACTCTGCTGAGAAGAATGACTTCGCTAAGATGTGCCCTGAGAGCCACAGGGAATACTATGCTAAGAAAAGATCTGAGAAGAACCAGGCGAAGAGCCCAGAGTGATGTGCTTGGAAATATGAGGATTATCTTCGGAGGGTTACCGAGTTGTCTATTTTACTCTCGCCATTGGGCTATACCTTTTCAAGAATTCTTCCTCACTGAATAAATATAAAGTGGAGTGAGGGAAAATCCTTTTCACCCTTTCCAAGAAATCCTGTGGAGTACGCTCACTTACAGACTTATCTGATGAAGAGGAGCTGGACATCTGCAACAAAGGAAAAATAAAGAGTAAAGTTATTGCATCAACATAATGAACCCAGTAGCTGGGGGAATATCCATTGACTAAGGAGAAAAATTGAAGAAACCAAAAAGAAAAAAATTTAGGTTCCTAAGTGGTCGGCTTATGGTTGGCCAACCACCCTAGATCTTGGATCCCTGGAAATTGCCCAGGGAGTATGGTGGTCGGCCTATGCTAAGGTTTGGGCCGACCACCCAGGACTGGAAACCCTGGAAATCGCCCAGGGCATGGGAATGCAGTCTAGAGTTGGATTTTTTAACCCTAGAAATTGCCCAATCATAGGGTCTATAAGCTTGGAAATCACCCAGGCTAAGGAAGCCCTAGGGGTGGTTGGCCCATGGTGACTTCACAAGTTTGGAAATCTCCTAAGCTAATGGAAGCACTAGGGGTGCTCGACCCATGATGAAATATGTAGCCTTGGAAATCGCACAAGGCAAGGGAATCCCTAGGGATGCTCGTACCATGATGGAATATGTAGGCTTGGAAATTGCACAAGGTAAGGGAAACCCTAGGGGTGGTCGGCCCATGATGGAATTTACAAACCTAGAAATTGCCTATGCTTGGATCTGAAATCCTGAAAATCACCTATGCCTGGATCTGAAACCCTGGAAGTCGTCTATGCCTAAATGTGAAGCCCTAAAAATTGCCCAACCCTAATTTTTATAAGTCTGGAAATCGCCCAGGCCAAGAAAACTTAAAGGAGGTTGGCCTAAGGTTTTACAAACTTGAAAATAGCCAAGGCTAGTGAATCTCAAGAGTGGGTTGCCTAGGTTAGGGTTTTACAAGCCTGGAAATCTCCCAGGTTAATGAATCTGAAGGTGGTCGGGCCTACTGACCTCTAAACCCTAAAGCATCACGCAGAAAGAGGGAAGGATCAAGCAAATTTTTGATTAAAAACAAGTTTTTGGTTTAGACAAGTCAGTTGTTTTGAACCAAAGCAGAGCAAAGCAAGAGATACAGACCGATTTATCAAAGATTCAAAGTATTTCTACTAAATCTAAGCACATTTAAATTAAATGATGTGAAGATGAGGAGAAAATACCTACCCAAGTGAAGATATACAGAGTTGATGAAGAATTGGATAATCACGATCAGAATACCCTACAACCTAGGCACATGGGTATGAGAATGTGATGAGTGAGTCTCTACTTATAGCCTCTCAGGCTAACCATATTTTTAGGAATTCAAAATCCTTGAAAGTAATATGGTATTGTCAAAAAAATTAAAATTCCTTGAAAAATATTTTGTATTTTTAGGAATTAATATCCTTGAAAAATATATTATATTTTTAGGACTCCAAAACTCCTTGAAAAATATAATTATTTTTATGAATTACAATTATCCTTGAAAAATACGTGCTGAGCAAATTATCGATAGTTGATAAAAGTACTATGTAATGTCCTGAGGGACTTTGCTTTTAGAGTACTGCTACGATATGTTTCTCGGGCCAGATCAAGTTTACTGTAATGTTGAACACATTACGATAAACTTGGGGGGAAAATGTTTTCCCTCAAAAATCAAGAGATGACGTGGCGAATGAGAAAGCGACATGTGGCATCACAAGTCAGGGAAAACGAAAAAGTATTGAAACAAGACCGATGAGCAAAAAAGATAGGTCCAGGACCTATAGGGAAGTCGACCAAGCCTAAACCCCCAAGGGGTGGTTGACCTGGCCCTAGCCCCTAGGGGTGATTAGCCTGACCCCAACCCCTAGGGGTGGTCGGCCTGACATGCTCAAGAGCCACATTCTTGGTCGGCCTACCCTATTTTTCATAGGGTGGTCGGCCTAAACTCCCAAATACACTTTGCTGGATGCTGTTCATGCTTGTTCAAGCTGAAATCATCAGGCGTAGCACCCAGAAGGTCATCAAGCCTAGCAACCAGAAGATCAGCAGGCCTAGCACCCAGAAGGTCATCAGGCCTAGCACGTAGAAGATCAACAAGCCTAGCACCCAGAGGGTCATGAGGCCTAGCACCCAAGCTCTAAAGGGTCGTCGGGCCTAGCAACTAAGTCTCATAAACCAACCAAGACTTAGCGTTTTCCAGAAGGTTTCAATCGTGCATCGTCAACCACAATCCAGAGAAACAACGAGAAGACCCACGATCTCATAATCATGGGGAGGTGGACACGTATCTCCACAACCCAATAATCGTGTACCAAACAACGATCTCTAGTATTACTGAGCATGTAATAACCCCTGGGTACTATAAACAAAGGACTCAGGGCTTCATAAATGGGAATTTTGGATCTTTCGGGGAACGATTTTGAGAGAGATATTTTATGGGGAGAAACTCTGGGAAATTTGGTGATGAGTGAATACATCAGTTCATCAATGTAATTGTTTATCGAGTGATTCAATACCAAAGACTAAATAGATTAGGTTATTACTGTTCATCAGAACATGGCTGAATAACTATAAAATTTTTGTATGTTTATTTAAGATATCTGTACTCTGTCGTATATTATATTCATTTTGTTCAAAAGGTTTCGTATACTGTACATACGACTGTTGGCCAATTTCACAGGTCAACATATGGGTAATTGATTAATTGTGAATTAATTAATTATTTAACTATATTGTTTTTATTTTTAAAAACTATAGTTTAAAATTAATATTAGTCTTGTTTGGATTAATATAAAGAGAGATAATAATAAATATCTCTTTTATAATATGATATTTATTTATTTAATTTAAAAATGCTATTTTAAGATAAAGTTAATTTTGAATTAACTGATATTTATGTTAGGATAAATATATTGTCTTAAAGAATGATTAAACAAATAAATGAGAAAATCAGGGAAACCTGATATAGGCTTGGGCGACACACACTGTATTGTATAGTGTGTGTGGCGCCTAGCATCAAGGATTTAATCCCTGGGATTTGAATTTTGAATTTCAAATTATTTTGTTTAATCAGTTATTCAATTATTCTTTTTAAATATGATTAAATAAATAATTAAATGAAAATATCTAACCAGTTTTAATTTGAATTATATTTTAATTAAGTAAAGATTATTTAATTAGATTAAATATATTTATAAGTGTGATAGTACGTGACTTTCAGAATCAAGCTTGATTATTATTTTGAAAAATAAAAAGATAGACTTTGTTGTGAAAATTGTATACGCAAGTGCACGCAATCGTCAAACAAGTAATAAAGTGATAAGTAAGATCGTCTCCACAGGGATTGCAAGTCAAATTTAATGTAAAACCAATTATTTAATAATTTGGAATTTTAAGAAAATAAATAGATTGGATGTTGTGAACTAAAATAAAATGATTAAACTGGAATCAAGATTAAAGTATTGCTACAAACGCTGGAAAATTAACTGCAAGAAAAAGTATCTATGGAATGATAGACTTGAATAGCTAAATCCCCCCTATGTTTTATCTGCCCAGTTGTTACAGCATTACTTCAGCAAAACGCACAGAATTAACTAGAATTCTTTACAAGCCCATGAGATTTTTCCAAAACTCATGAAATAAGTTCTATCATCTAACCCAATATATTCCTATATTAAATCAGATTCAAGAACATAATTTAAGCATCAATTCTCAAAGTTATGCAAGGTAGTAAAATACTCCTATTCTACTTACTAAGAACAACCTAGAAAATGGGTGTTCTCTTGCATCATTCAAGTACCAACTACTAGATTTAACCTTTCCTGTATTAAATCTAGCTTAATAACCTGCCATTAATTTCCAAACAACAACAGTAAATAAACATGAAGCTCACTTGAATGAACAATGGCAATTTAGCTTAAATAATGCATTCAAACTTGAAATACATGAAAAAGGGGGTCTTTAACCATTAACTCTCAAAAGTTTAGCTCATCGTAAATTGTGCAAAAATTACAAAATTCAAAAAGAGAGAAAGATAGAAATAAAAACCCAATTTAGAGTTGTCACAAGACTCTAAGTTTTTCTTCCAAATTCCTCTTCTTCTTCCTTTGAAAATTTGTCAATCTCAAAATTAAAATGCAAAACTAAAACCCTAAATAACACTCAAATAAACTTTCTCTTTTTTTTCTTTTTCTTCATTGTTCTTTTTTCTCTGGTTGCTTTTTGTCGGCCTCCCCTCTGTAGCAGCCGCCCCTTCTTTTCCTTTGATGATATATATATCATATGCATATGATACCCTTGGTTGCAATGTCCAAGGCTAATCACGTGGCCCATTTGCTATCCTTCATCACATATATACACATATATGATGTAAGGTCTCATTTTGTCAATTCCCTTTTCCAAATCCCAACACGTGATGGCCCATCTTTTATCTCTCTCTCTTTTTTTTTTCTTTCTTTCTTCTTTCTTTTGATTTAAAGATATCTCAAATAAAGTCCATTAGACATGAGCCCAATCCAATTGGAAATGTGTCCAATTAAAATAACCACTAATCAATTTGGGCTTTTGGTGAGTACATAGACTTTGAATGAGGCATCAATTGTTCTTTAATCTCCTTTAATTTCAATATTTCCATTTAAGCTCCTAAAAATACAAAAAATTGAGATTAATAATTATAGATAGGAAACTAAATAATGTCAAAATTAATATTTATTAAAAACTAAATAAAACTAATTAAAAGTCACTAAATTTAACTAAAAATACTTGAGAAAAAAACTATTTTAATGCACAAAAAGAGTTAAATAACTCTATTTTTATAGAGTTATCAGACTTTCTCTCTAAAGCGATAGTTTTCTCTAAACCTAAAAATTATTCTAATCCTTCTCTCTGTCAAAACCTACTAGATCTCATGTGTTGAGTACATCTAGGGAGTCACATAAATCAACCTTTTGAAGCCTACGTGCCCACACATGTCCTTATGTGTTTGAGGATTGGTCTGGAAGATCAGGGTGTGAGATCTCATAATACTGGATAGGAAGATCGTTGATTTATACAAAAAGACTCAAGGACACTTGATAGGCTACAAGAGGTAATCCCTAATCTATTTGTATGTGATTTAACATTTATGTATGTGTATGATCCTTACTGGTATTAATATTTATTAAAATGGGTCCATATATTCCGTTGCATACCTTTGAATTGATCATTTAATACCAACAGATGATCCCTATTACAAGATATCTCGAGCAAGGTATCGTGCTTACTGATCGGAATGAAGCTAAGAAAATGATCGCGCAAGCAACTCTATTTATTATTATAGATGGAATTATGTATCAATGAGGATTCTGATTATCCATACTACGATGTGTGACAAAAGAAATATGAAAGGCCTTTTTATAAGAAGTTCGTGAGGGGTTTTGTGGTGACCATGCTCGAGGGAAAAGTCTTTTCAAAAAGATTTTATGCAAGGATACTTTTGGCAAACCATGAATGAAGACTCTATGGAGGATGTATGAAAATGTGACTAGTGCCAAAGATTTTCCAAGATACCTCGAGTAGCAACAAATGAGCCCAAGCAAATGCAAAGCCCTTGACCCTTTGCAGTATGGGGAGTAGATTTGATAGGGAAGTTACCAACTAGACAAAGAGGAGTAAAATTTATGGTCATTGCAATGGATTATTTATGAAATGGACAGAATCATAACCACATGCAATGACAACTTCAAAAAAAGTCCTCCATTTTGTAGTGGAGAACATCATCCATCGATATGGATTGCCAAAGAAAATTGTGTCTGACAATGGCACCAAGTTCAACAACAATTTATTCATTGAATTTTGAGCTCAACACGGCATCACAAAAAACTTATGATCTATCACACATCCGCAAGACAATGGACAAGTTGAAGCTGTGAATAAGAGACTCAAAGATACTTTGAAGAAACAACTCGAACAAGCAAAATGAGGATGGCCAGAAAATTACCTAAAGTACTCTAGTCCTATATAGAACCACAACATGAACACCAACTAGCGACACCCCATTTTCCTTGGCATATGGTTATGAGGCCATGTTTCTTGTTGAAATTAATCCTCCATCCCACAAAAGGATTACATACGACCAAGACCACACTCATCAGTTATTTGCAAAATCATTAAACATGATTGAAGAATTATTAGAAGATGCCAATTTAAGGATACTAGCATACCGGCAAAAAGTTGCTCGCTATTTTAATTCACGAGTCAAGGACAAAAAATTCATAGTAGGAGATTTTGTACTAAGACGAGTCTTCTTAAATACACGCAATCAGGCTGCAAGAGTTCCAGAACCAAACTGGGAAGGACCTTATCACTTAAAAGAAGCACTGCAACCTGGAATATACAAACTGGCTCGACTAAATGGGTAATAGATTCCACATTACTGGAATGGTGAGCATCTTCAAAAATATTACCAATGAACACTTCCTTCAGAGGGTCGACTTATATATCAAGTAGAACTTGTGTTTAATTTAGTAACAAGGGTCGGACAATTTTTGACTAGTCGCTTATAAGATATAAAAGCTATGTATTTATCAACAATGGCTGCTCATACAATTTATTTTGATAGACATAATTGTCCATTTTTACAAGTTAATAAAAGGGATTGAGCAGAGCACAGTCGATTTTGTGCCATATTATTTTGTGTTTCACAAGTATTTGCTGATGAAGTGTGTTTACTTATGCTATACATACAAATTTCCATTATATATATGAGCAATTAGCAAGTTACCAAGGACTTAAAGCTCCTTGACCACTTGGGGGCATATAAGGTAATGAAGAAGTGATGCATATTATTATTATATATGCACAAACACATAAGAAAAACAATAAATAAAGCATGCCAAATGTGGATGTCAAAATTCCACACCAAGTACAGCACCCAAGAGGAGTCCCAAGAGATAGGAAAAGCCTCAGGGTTCAAACTTGCACCTTCCTGGAGCTTGGGGGCAAGCTCAAGCCTCCTTAGGGATTGGGGGGGCGAGCTCAAGCCTCCATGGAGTTTATTTGTAACGCCCTAACTTCCTTAGAGCTGTTACTAAGTGAGTTTTAAGACAAAACAGTGTGCAATGAACTCACTAACCGAGGTTTTGAAACAAAAGTGTGACTAATTAAAAGTTAAGGCTGTAATCTTAGAAAAATGCGTTGTTTCAATAAAACTTCTAGTATTAAACATTTGGGATCCCAAAATAAGGTTTGAAAACTATTTACATCTTGAAATAAGTTTACAGTTGATCAGTTATAAAAATCATAGATTATTACAGCCATTTTCGAATAAACCCCCAACCAAAGCAGTCAGGCAGGCCAAACATGTACGCGTCGCTTCACGCTCTCCGTACTCATGGTTGGTTGACTCAGTCATTGCCCTTACCTGCAACACAGAGCACCCGTGAGCCGAAGCCCAGCAAGAAAACTCATGCAGAACATAACATATGCAATTTATACAGTTTATCATATCAGATAATCCACAGATAAACAAGTCAACCATTAGACTAAGCAAACACGGCCATGCCGCCCCAGAAGCCTTACCAAAGCCTGGGGTCTCGGTCCTCACCGTAGGGATATCACATGTATCCATTGGGTCCTACCCTGATTATAAGCATCCCATGTGCTCAGTGTTACTTTCGGCCCCGCTGCCGTTCTCGGCCTTGCCGCCCTCGGCCATAGCCGTTCATTTCACTATAATCATATATAGCATAAATCAAACAACATTCAAACAAATATCAATTCATTTAAATCTGCACCTTAACATGTAATGCAATATAGGGCCATGCCCGGCAATCATCTCATCATGCAATATAGGGCCGTGCCCCGCAATCACACTATGGGCCCACGCCCTATCCTACGGGTGTTATAGTTTTCTTACCTGTACTCCGAGCTTCCTGATGCACTTAAGCCGCGAGCACGGTCCTCTAGCACGAGCCTCTCCAATATCCTAGTCACAACACACATGAAACACCCTTTAATACTAATCAATTCAAAACCACTTCCCGGGACCAATCCCACACTCTCGGGACTCCCAAATTCCTAAAACAATTCATCGGAAACATCCCCCGAACCCCCGGAGCAAAAGCTCAAAATTGCGAAATTTCACATCCTGAAAAAGGCGTAGCGCCACGGCGCTACCCGCAAGGGCCGCGACACCCAGAGAAGTCAGAGAGCTCCCTGACTGCAAACAGCCTCGCGCCGCGGCGCCCAAGAACAGGGCCGCGGCGCTCCTTCGCGAACCCAGAAAAACTGGGTTTTTCCTTTGCATTTCATCATCCAAAACACTCCCAAATCATCTCAAACTCACACCTAAGCCCCAAAATCAACTCAAAACCCCACATAAACCATCTAACAACTCAGAAACATCATCAAAGAACCCAAACACACAATCAAATCCCCAATTCACCAATTGGCCACACATCAACTTTCAATCTTCATACTAACATATTAAGGGAAGAAAAATCAAGCTTAGAAACTTAACAAAGAAGAGATAAATCCTTACCTCAGAAAGTCTTGGCTTATGATCAAGTTTAATTGCTTCCAACCCCTTGATTCTCCTCCTAGATCCCTCAAGTTTCAGCTCCCTTCTTCTCTTCTTCCTCTCCTTGCCCTAACTTTTCTTCTTCTAGTTTTTCTTCTCTTTATTTTTAACAAAACCAAACAATGACCAAGCCCAAAACCGTGTACCCCTTAATACCCAGCTGCAACATATCTAATTCCCAGCCAAATGACCATTTTACCCCTTCATCAAAACCCTTTGCTAACTACACCTCAAGGGCACTCTAGTCCTTTCTCCTATATTGCAATTCTACCATTTCTTTCACCTAAACTTGTTACTCTCAGCAGTAACTAATGGTTACGCAGGTTACTAAATCTCCAATAACCATTACCCGCTAAATCTCAATTTAACCATAACAATTCCCAAGGTACCCCTAGGCTCCTCCCGAGCCGGGTATAAAATCCCGTTGTGACTTTTAAGTTAACTTGCTCTCTAGGACCGTCTCGGCATGTGCATCACAATAATAACACCACACCCACGTGGTACAGATCACATAATACAATTACCACATATATGCCCTCAGCGGGCTAAAATTACCAATTTACCCCTACCATACAAACGGGGTCCACATGCATATTTATTTCACCTAAACATGCATACTAATTACATATTCATTAAATTCACATAAATTAATGTAATATAACAATTATTGCCCTCCAGGCACACTAATCAAGGCTCCAAGCCTTATTAGCGATTTTGGGTCGTTACATTATTGTTTACTAAGAAACTAATGTGAGCATGGAGAAATGATAAGAGAAGCCATGCAAGAGATGGGCTTCCAAGAGGTGCTTCAAGATGATAGGAAGAGCCTCAAGACCAATTACTCACCCAACAGGACCCCCAAGATCCCCCTGAGGCGAGCTCAGAGGGCGACCTGGGGGGCCGAGCTCAAGGCCCCTCCGAAGCCCAAGCACCAGTTTGACCCTACTTAAGACCACCAAACTCATGTGAAGCTTCCTAGAGGCTAGGAGGGTTATTAACAAGACCTCAACAACCTTGGAGTACAAGCTTAGGACCACCATTGATTTTGAGAGTAAATAGGCCTAATAGGTCCATGCAGCCTAAAGGCATAGTCTCTCCTCTGATTCAAGCTATGAGCCTCTTACACTGAAGCTCTTAAGGGCTCATCAAGATATAGACAAAGTAGAGGTACGAGAAAGGTCTGGGTAGTATGGAGTACGAACCAGACACGACCGTTAGAGGGCTAGTGGCAGTAATAAGTCAGAGGAGTATTGGACGTACAAAGTACTAGGGGTAGGACTACGTCCTCCCACGCCTCCAACCACAATGAGACCCAACAGGCCTGAAGCCTGACACCACTACCGCCTGCGCCATGATCCTCTAAAGGGCCCTGTAGTATCAACATTTCTTTGTCTCTATGAGACAGTTCTTGTACGAAGAGCCAATAGAGCTCCCCTATAAATAGAGCATCCTCTAATCTTTTAAGGGGGTTGTAAAATACTTGTAACACTAGACTATTCCAAGATAATGGTAAAAGTTTTCTTCCATTGTTCTCCTGCAATTTTCTCTAAGTTTCTACAAGTTCTTTTGAGTCCATAAGTTTCTTATTATGTCTTTGAGTTTTTCAACCTTAATTCATTGACGAGTTCTTACCATCAACAGTTTGGCATCATCTGTGGAAAGAATGAGGATCAAACCATAGTTCTTCCATCAATTCCAACAAAGAAAAAAGCCAAGGTGTTCCAGACACCTGCGTGAATCATAAGATATTGAGATACACCTACACCAAGATCAATTGAGAGCCTCCAGGAAAGTCCCTCCATCACCAGAGAAGGGAGGTATACTGGAGGAATATCCAACCCCTGGAGAGGATAAGGAGACATCATCCCTCGCTGTCGATCCTAACGGAGGTCATCCAAAACAATCATTCCCCCTATAGCTGGCATCCTCGACCTTCGACGGCATCGTGCTCCAACCACCAGTATCCAGGTCCCTCTACGCACAGGTCGAGCAAGAGTCATCGGGTACACACTGTGAGTTCCAACTCAAGAACTCGCTTCTATGAGGATAAGATATGTGAGTTGCACAAAAAGAACCAAATGTTTGAAACCACACTAGAGAACATGCAGGAGGTGCTGAACGGCCTGCTGCAAGGAAAGTCGAGCATGCCCTTTCCCAAGCAAAGGGAGAAGGAGCATAGAAATGGAGAAACTGCCGTCCCTGTAGACGATGGGAGGACTTGACTTTCCACAAGCAACACTCCCCAGACAAAGCATCATGAAGGCCTAAGGCCAGCGGAGTGCCCCTGAGAGTGAAGGTGGAGGGATGACGCTGGTCATCAAAATGAAGCCGAGGTCATCTCTAAAGAAACACCCCCTGACCTAAGAGAGAAGGCCAAATGTAAGGACAACTCCCCCTATGGCCTCTCCGGAAGACAAGGGGAAAGGAAAGGCTAAACCTTCAGATTTAAGGGACTCCTTGAACAAAAGGAAGCAAGAACTAGACACCAAAATGCAAAGCCTTCAAAGCAAGATAGTCACTACACCTGGGGGGCACAGAGGTGACAATGAATTCGACCACGAGTCGCCCTTCACAAGTGAGATCCAGGTTGAGCAACTCCCCACCAACTTTAAAGAGCCTTGCATGACTCCGTACAAGAGCACTACATACCCAAAGTATCAATTAGACACCTTCAATGACTAGATGAAGTTAAAGGGGGTCAACAACAAGGTAAGGTGCCATTGCTTTGCCATAACACTCAAAGGAGCTACGTACACGTGGCTCAAGAGGTTAAGGCCAGGAGCAATCATGTCATGGAAACAATTCTTTGGTGAATTTCTTCAGCAACACCATGCGTCCGTGATTATGTCATGCCGAGTACCAGCCTAGCTAACATAAAACTAGGCGAGAGTGAAAGCCTGAAGAGCTATATCCACAGATTTAATATGGAAGCAACTAAGCTTGGAAGTATGACTAAAGTAGAGCTCAAGATGGCAATCACAGTTGGAGTTCATCCATGAAGCAAGTTATGGGATAAAATGCTCAAGAGGGAGGTTACAAACTTAGACAAATTCTTCAAAAGAGCACAAAAGTATATACGTGTGGAAGAAGGCCATAAGAATTTGCATATTGGGGATAACAAACCTTCCTCCAATCACCCTTCTACCAATACGTCTGAAGACTCCGCATAGAAGATATCGTTTTGATAGAGAAGTCACTGATCAAGTTGAAGAATGGAAGAAGTCTACAAGAAGGCTTCAAGTAGAAGCTAGTGGGATTCATCAAGGATAACCTCTGATAAGACTCCCTTTATCTGAGTCACTTAGGAACCAAAGAAGTCATCTCAATTGGCCCCCATAAAGTAGTAGTAGTAGTTTTTCTTTATTTGAGTTATGCCTCGTAAGGAATCAAAAGTTTCGCCATAGTTGGCTTCCCATAGATGTAATTTATCTTGATAGGATCCAAAGAGGTGGCCAAGCTAACTCCAGGATGTAATATGAAAATGACATTGTGCTTACAATTGCACGTTGTCTACTATTACTAATGTAAAGCACCTCTCTTATATATTACATCTCTCATTTCCAAGGACACTTATATGACAGACAAACTACAATTGTTTGTTGGAATTTTCAAAGCATACTGAAGAGAACGAAAAATAAAGTGCTTGGCAAGATAGATCCCATCAACCACTTGGGAGGTATTAGGCCCAACCTCACCAGGCACCTATCCATGTGCAAAATAGGTGCCTAGTCTCGCGAGCCTCAACAATCACCTAGCCATGTGCGAAATAGGTGCCTAGCCTCATGAGCCTCAACATGCACCTAGCCATGTGCAAAATAGGTGCCTAGCCTCGCGAGCCTCAACAGGCGCCTAGCCATGTGCAAAATAGGTGCCTAGCCTCGAGAGCCTCAATAGGCACCTAGCCATGTGCAAAATAGGTGCCTAGCCTTGCGAGCCTCAGCAAGCACCTAGCCTCACAAGCATTAATAGGTGCCTGACCAAGTGCAAACCAGGTGTCTGGCCTTGTGAGATATATATAAAAATACTTATAACATATATATGTGTGATCAGTGAACCTTATAAGAAAAAATTTGAATCTATAAGGACTAGCTACCCTTATAGAATCTCAGAAAGTGACCTCCTCACAAACACACCCACCCTACAAAGGGACCTTAGTAGAAGAAAAAAGGGGAGCCCAAAGAGAACCCTAAGTCTAGATCGACCAAGTTGCCTTACCAAGGGAAAAGGGCCTTCAAGGAGGTCTTTGCAAAAAAAAAAAAAAACCTCCCTCGCAATCAATAAAAGGGCCTTGAAAATAGGTGCTTGGGAGGTTTCACAAAAACCATCTCCCTATAAGGGTCCTCAAAATAATCCTAGGTCGTCCAAAGTCACCTAGCCCAAAAAAGGTCTCAAAGAATACACTTGTGAAAAGGGTCTCAAAGAAGACACTTGCAAAAAGGATCTCGAAGAAGACGCTTGCAAAAATAGTACTATGCATAATGACGAGAACGCTTCTCGCACAAAATTAAACACGAGCGCAAAAATATATAAAAGAATAACGAGAACCCAAAGGGTCAACATATCCTTACAAGTAGTCAAGATGCACTAACATACATGGATCACATGCAGTAGAGAGGTCCCAACGGGAACCTTTTCAAAATAAAGAAGTGCTAATAAGAAGCCCATGTGCTTCAAAGGACATGATAATGTTCTGTCACAAAATAAGCATAAGGCATAGTAGGACTTGTTAAAAGCTCCTAATGAAGAAAACGAGAGAGCCAGAAAAACCTCTCAGGTAAAATAAGTCAAGTAGCATTACAACCAAATTAAAGTAAAAAGTGTTGGGAAAACTTATCCAGAATCTTGTTTATTTTCATGTAAATCATATATTAAACAAATTAATATAAGAAAACCTAGAACATGTTTCTATAATTGAATTTAAACAGAGATAATGATAAGAACACTTCCATTATACGCAGCGGAATGAATAAGTCTTTCCTTCAGTTTCTTTAACCCTTGAATCTTTCTGTCGCAGGGTATCACCAAGAAACTAAACAGATCTTCAAATTTCTTCATAGTCTTCCAAAGTATCATTAGAATCGCCTAAACTAGAGTGGGAAATTCTCAACACATGAGAAAGATACAAAGAGAAGAAGATAATATAGAGGCTTAGAAAATGACTTTTGCTATAGAGAGAGTCTAAAACCCTAGAGCATCAAGAATAAATGTTCTGATCATCTGTTCCATCTACTTCAAGTCTCACTTAGCATTCCTTTTACAGGCTCAATTAGGTCACTTATTTCAATTAAAAAATCAATAAAATAATAGGTACTATCAGCCATTAGGTCAAAATTATCATGGGCTTTAGGCCCGTGAAATTTCTCATTTAATTATAAGCCTGTTGGACTTAAAATCAAGGCATGTATTATTTTCTATTGATTTAATTAATTAAATAATTATTTATCAAATTAATTATTTATAATTTAAACCTTGATTTAAACTCATATATTAATTTAGACACCAATTTTTCTTAATTAATAAATCTTCCATAAAATCTCTTTTCTTCTCTAAATTTATAACTCTGTGAAATTATCCAAAATTTACCTGGTCAACTTTGATAATTATAATTGATAATTAAATCAATTAATTGAGACTATCTAACTGATTTTATCCAAGGTACAGTGGGAACCATGGGTCTATGAAATCAAGCTCCAATAAGTTATCATAAATTTAACAAATAAATTTACTAACTTATTAATTCCTCGTGACTCCACTAAAGACTCAGAGTTGCACTCTTGAATTCATAGAACGTTCTATAAGCAATATAGATACGTTATTAGTTATTCAATGCTACAACCATAATTATCACTCAATCCTCTATAGACGGTCTACAATGAGATGGGACTAAAATACAGTTTTACCCCTCATCGTATTTTATCCTTAAAACACTTAGTTCCTTGTAAATGATATTTCAGTAAACTAATATTAATTACTGAAATGAGATCTCTATCATTTAGCACCTTGAACCAAACTAAAATGAAACCATCATTTTACTTCTTCATTAGAAGCTATAGATGTTCATATCTATGATTAACACTCCCACTCAATTATACTATCGAGTTCCCAAGATTTAAGTAAGGGCTAGTTCGTAGGGTAAGCTGGAAACGAACAAGTCAAAGAACTCAAATAATATAATCCGTTAGAATACTAATCACTAAGAATTGAGATTGAATTGACCTATGGAAAATATATGAAATGACTAGAATAGATAATAACAGTATGTTTACTTATCCCATCTATTGTCAATATCAGTCCCGTCCAATGTAAAAAATACATCCTATCTTATTTACTTTAATAATGTTCTGGAAAGAACATAACACTACAATGTGTAAGTATATTATATCGTAGATTGGCAAGTCAGTGTAAATCCTGTGCACTGACTAATCTTAGGACTAACTTATTTTGAACATATAATCATATTTATATTCCACTGTGATTACATCACTATAAATATGATTAGCTATATGCTCGGGATTTAATAAAAGTTTATATTAAACAAATAATCATGAAAATAAAACATGTGAGCAAAGTGATTGACCAAGTCAAATATAATTTCTATTCTTTTATTGATAATAAAATGAGATTATAGAGAAATTGAGTTTTAATTAGGGCATAAAACCCCAACAAAAAGAAAGATGCTGTCCCCACATGGGAACAAAAGATGGGCCAGGAAAAATCTTCATGGTTTCCCACCTTGAGCAGTCCATTCGACAGCCTTAGCAACATAGTTGTCACCAAATGATGAGAAGTCAGAGCCGCGATTCTATTACCGTATAAGAACTTTAGCTCCCACCCTTTTCTTACTCTTAGACGAAGAGGAAGTCTTCTCTACAGCTGTTCCTATCATGTGTGTGGCCTTAACAAGATGCTTCTCAAGTCCCTGAATCTTGATAGTAAGCTGATCATTCTCCCCCCGCGCACAGATAGATCTTTTGTCGACATCACTTATACTTCAAGGGTATCAATCAATGAGCAAGTACAGGTAGACTTCACGGTCGAGTTGACCTACTGATAATAAAGAAGAAGCCAACAAGACTAAGGGACTATAAGAAAGAATTGTTAAAGCACTCTTCGCTCTAAAATCAGACAAGCGCTGGATGCACACAAACCACCTAGGGAAATTCCTTAGGAGCAACACATGAGGGCTCCCCATGGCTAGACGCTGATTCTTGGGCCCCTCTAGGTAGTCTGCCTCAAACTCCTTCGTGTGGCCTGATGTTGTGTACACCAATGGTACTCATGGGATCTGTACCAAGGAATGATTGATATTAATTAAACTTTAAAGGACTCTTAAGGATCAGCGGTCATGAAGTAAGCTTCTCTATATCTCACAAACAAAGAAACACACTTATACCTTGCATGTCATAAAGATGGAAAAAAAGGGCCTATAAGAACGCCCGAAGGCTCTTTCATAGACTGGGGGGGCAAGTGTGGATGTCAAAAATCCACATCAAGTAAAGCACCCATGGCTAAACGCTACTTCTTGGGCCCCTCCGAGTAGTCTGCCTCAAGCTCCTTTGTGTGGCCTGATGTTGTGTACACCAATGGTACCTGTGGGATCTATACCAAGGAATGATTGTCATTAATTAAACTTTAAAGGACTCCTGAGGATCAACACTCATGTAGTAAGCTTCTCTATATCTCACAAACAAAGAAACACACTTATACCTTGCATATCATAAAGATGGCACAAAAAGGGCCTACAAGAACGCCTGGAGGCTTTCTCATAGACTGGGGGCAAGTGTGGATGTCAAAATTCCACATCAAGTAAAGCACCCAAAAGTAGTCCCAAGAGATAGGAAAAACCTCGGGGATCAAAATTGCACCTTCCTAGAGCTTTGGGGCGAGCTTAAGCCTCCCTAGGGCTTGGGGGCAAGCTCAAGCCTCCCTAGAGATTAGGGAGAGAGCTCAAGCCTCCATGTAGTTTATTGTTTTCTAAGAAACTAATGTGAGCATGGAGAAATGACAAGAGAAGCCATGAAACAGAAGGGAGTCCAAGAGGTGCTTCAAGACGACAGGAAAAGCATCAAGACCAAGTCCATGCCCACCAGGACCCTTAAGACCCCCAAGGGAGAGTTTAGGGGGCGACCACAGGGGGCAAGCTCAAGGCCCCTTGAAGCCCAAACACCAGTTTGAGCCTACTCAAGACCACATAATGCATGTGAAGCCTCCTAGAGGCTAGGAGGGTTATTCAAAGGACCTCAACAACCTTGGAGTACAAGCTTAGGACTACCATTGATTTTGAGAGTGAATAGGCTTAATAGGTTCATACAGCCTGAAGGCATAGTCTCTCCTTAGATTCAAGCTATGAGCATGCTACACTCAAGCTCTCAAGGGCTCATCAAGATATAGACAAAGTAGAGGTACAAAAAAGGTCTGGGTAGTACAGAGTACGAACCATAGACGACTTCCAGAGGAGTGGTGGTCGTACTAAGTTAGAGGAGTGGTGGCCGTACTAAGTCAGAGGAGTAGTGGAAGTACAAATTACTAGGGGTAGGATGATGTCCTCACACACCTCCGGCCACAATGAGACCCAACATGCCTGAAGCCCGACACCACTACTGCCTGTGCCATGATCCTCTGAAATGCCCCGTAGTACCACTATTTCTTTGTCTCCATGAGACCATTATTGTACGAAGAGCCACTAGAGCTCCCCTATAAATAGGGCATCCTCTGATCTTTAAAGGGGGTTGAAAAATACTTGTAACACCTGACTATTATAAGAGAAAGATACAAGTTTTCTTCCATTGTTTTCCTATAATTTTTCTCTAAGTTTCTACAAGTTCTTTTGAGTTCATAAGTTTCTTATTAAGTCTTTGAGTTTTCCAACCTTAATTCGTTGATGAGTTCTTACTATCAATGCCAAAAATAATTAGAATATTTTTCAGAAGTAAGAAACTTATAAAGTATCAAGCTTCCATTTCTCAAGAACATGAGCAACATATTGTCTAAAGAAGTTAAATACCTACATAGATAATGCTAAAGCTGTAATAGAATCATATTTCCTTTGCACCACGAGCAAAAAAGCCTGAGTGCTCAAAATTAATTAACAAAAGCTTTATGAAAAAACAAAAATAAGCTTATTTTGCAGCAGGATTGAGGAAAGCTTGCTAGTATACATCTTGGGCCTAGTCGCCAGCATCTTCATTCTCATTTTGAAGTATGGTTTTCTGGCCAGGAGTTCAAGTATCATTCAAGATACTTGGCTAATTCAGTAATCCTCAACTGTTTGGGCAAGTACGAAAACTCGACATCCTGTTATGCTGCCAAAATAATTAAAAGTAGTTGAACATAGACTTAACATACTTTTTCTTGGTCTCACCAACGTTATTGGTTGATTTCTTCTCTAACTCCCTTTTCTTTGACCAAAGCTCCCATTCATTCTCTAAAGAATTCTTAGTCACCTTCAATTCAGTATCGGCCTTTTTTTAGCTTCTCAAGAAGAGTGTTGCTCTCTTCCTCCAGGCTGTCGAGCCACTCTTCAATATTTTTAGCCTTGGCCAAGAAGAACTTGACATGTTCAAGATTGTAGCCCAATGAAATGGTGCCCTAAAAAATCAACAAATACATGTGCAATAATGAGAAAATAAAGAGAAGTTAAAATGAGAGGAAGTCAGACTGATTAAATCTTACACTGAAAATATCATTACAACTTCTCTCAACTAGGTGGTCACAAGCTAAATTGGTCACCTTGTTGAAGATATGAACAAAACGTCGATGGTGCCCGATCTTTGAAGCCACTTCTGTAGCCATCTTGATTGCACCCTCTAACTATTTGTTGGGAATAAGTTCTTGAGGCTCAACAAAAACAACTTCGATCGCAATAAAGGGTAGATGAGTATAATGGGCCAATGGTTGCCCGGTTGATGTTGCTTGATTTTTCGCAGTAGCCTAACTCCTTTCACCAAATTTTTTTAGGATCTTTCCTCCCCCTGCTCAAAAGCTGAGCGGTGCTATAATGATCGAAGATGTTTGACATATCTGAAAAAACAAAGAATTAGTACAATAAAGAAATTCATCAAGTAGCAAAAACATGTTATGAAGGCAAAATATTTGAATAACTTTGTCTTCTAAATTATCTCTCTATCTGTCCTACACTTAGACTCTGATAAAAATATTAATTGCCCACGACATCTATTCTTGACAATTACTGGTTGACAAAGTAAAGTTTTTGCTTTCATCAAACAAGTTAGGAGGAGGAGGAGGGAGATCAAATAATGGTGTGAAGAAATTAGAGGATGAAGAGGATATTGTTGGTTGACCTATGTTAGTAATACTATTGTCTGACTCAATAAAAATACCATTTTTCAACATCTAATGAGGATATCTCAAGGACCTCACGATCCCATACAACTACTATGTTCCCTTTGATGTGTACAAGACAGTCATCAGTTGGTCGGGAACTCAGTTCTCCTATTGCAGCCTCATTGATCATAACCCCAATATTTGATTGATGAGCTTTCATTGTAACGAGTTAGGGTTCCTCAGTTTTAGCTTGGTCACCTGGAACCTCGTCACTAGTGTCCTCAACAATGCGGTCACCTCTTAAAGCTATAAAAAGATAAGACATAAATAAGCTAACTTTTGAAGGTTGGCCGTATTGACCAACATTTTATAGTTTCTGAATCAGATTTGTTGGACCTATTGACCAATATTATTTTAAAGATTAAAAAAAATACAAAAGTTTCGATTAGGAGAGAGGAAAATCGATTACCTCCATTCTGGATAGCCAGATAGGTGGTCGACATGTCCATTGTCAGAAAATATTTCTTGTGGCACTCACAAACATTAGACTTATGGGTTGTATCGACTAGATGCTTGATGCATCTTGATGATAAAAGTGCAAAAAACCATTTCCACCTTGCCTTAGAATTGATTTTAGGCCTCATAATTGATTTTAGATTGAACATGTAGTTTATTTCGAGCGGATTAGAGTAGGTCATTCTTGTTGTTTATATAATATATACCAGGCAGATAAAATTTTGTATACGTTAGGTGTTATTTGAAAAGGCATGTTCTCAAAATAATCTCACACGTCTTTAAAGTATGTGTGAAGGGGAAAAATTGCACTCATTTTACAATGGAGGTCGACCAAGCACTAAAAGCTCAACCTGGATAATTTCCTCTTTGGTCGGATGTCGTGAGCAGCAGGTGAACACCTCAAAAACCATGTTTGTGAAGATAAAAGTTAAGAAAGTTTTGGGAGAACATAGATTTAGGCACTACATGCCAAATACTCAAGTTTTCCCTCATTGATTTGTCAATCAAAGTAAGAGGGTTAAATTGATCTTGTGTAGCTTCATGAGTAACTATGGTTGAAGAAATTTGTGGTTCTTGATTTTTTTGAGGAACTAGTTGTGCAAGGCTAAGAGTATGAATTAATGAGGTTAAGAATCTCATTAGTGGATTGATGATGTTTTTTGGGCCTAGTAGATTTTTGGGAAATTATTTTCTCTCTCACTAAGGTGGGGGAAAACTTCGCAATTATTACTGAAATATTAGAACAAGGAAGAATTTTCCAAGAAGGATCAGTAATCGGTACTCAATAGAAGGGTGTTGGGGGTATTGGCACAAACAAGAAAGGCCCATTCTTTTAGGAGGTATTAATGGACCCCTTCTTTGATTTCTTAAAATTTACAACGATATGAGTCTGTTTAGTCTAACGAATTGGGGAAATAGTGATGTCAGGTGATTGGCTTGCTCAAAAGCTCCGATGAAGAAGATGAGGTGGTTCACTTTCATCTTCTTCTTTGAATAGTTGTTGTAGTAGATCTTTGTCTATTGGTTGCTCACCTCCCTAGTAATCCTACATGTATATTTGAGAAGAAGAGGAAGTGAGTATCTTATTCGACTAGTAGAGCTTGTGCTTAACAAAATTAAGTGTGACTGGTCGATAGTAAACATATTTGTTTATTTTACCAGCATGAAATTTGAATCAAAATGATTAAAAAATATTTGGTTGATCTTCAAAGGCAGGAAAAACTCAGTTTTCTCGAGAAAGTCAAAATTAAAATTTTTACTCTGATTTTCTTAGAAAAAATCACAATCAATAGCAGTTTAAGCCTACCTAAAGCCTATATACCACTTTTGTATGTTCCCAAACACCCCATTTTCCCATAAAATTCTTAAAAAAAATTAGTTGGTCAATTTTTCCAAAAAAGGAAAAGTCAAGATTCAAGCATATATTTTGATAAAAAAAAATCGAAGAAAATAAGAGATAAGAGGTAGGAAACTTACCTAAAGTGATGATTTGTCAAAAAAATTCTGAAAAATCGTCAAAAGTTTCTCTAGAGTTCTCATATTACTTTTGGGTTTTTTTCAGCATTCTTGAAGTAAGGGCAAAGAGTGAAAAGAAACAGAAGGAAAATAGGTTTTGATAGGAAAAACGAGTAGGTGAAAAGGTGTACTTTTTGCATAGGGGACTCTGTACTTGTCAGTACAATTTTCCAAAGTACTTGTCAGTACTTTTTGCTTTTCCAAGAAGTGGTGGAATATCAAAAGGCAGTTATAATTATATTAGCCAATCAGGTGGATGCAATTTGAATGTAGTCTGATTGAATAAAGTTTATCTAGTGCTAACTGTAATATGATAAACTTGAGGGAAAATGTTATCCTTAAAAATTAACCTGATGATGTGGCACTCTTGTATGACACACGACAAAAGGAAATTTTATATGTATGACACGTGGCAAAAGGGAATCTTATACGACATCAATGTTGGTCGATATAGCGACAATGATAAGTGAAGAATGTGCTTCAAAATTAATAGAACAAGAATATTGCTAGTCGAGTACAAAGTTCAAGACACGTAGTTCAAGCAACTTATTTTATAAATATCTATTTTGAATGTATTTTTTTGTCATTTACATGTAAATATCATGATAAAAGGCTAAGGCACAATGCCCATTATGTAAGATCAAAAAGTCTGTACATACAAGACTGAATGACTCATTCATTTTCATGTGCACTTTACACACAAATTTTTTATTTTTTGTATGCTCTCTCAAGCTTAAGAAACTTAGTTGAATCTTGTTCTTCTAATATTGAGTTTGAAACTCTATTAAATAAAAGTGTCAAGTGGACGTAGGTCTTTACCAAGTCTTAGGACTAAACCACTATAAATTCTTTGTGTTCTTACTTCTTATTATTCAGTTTCTCCACTTTTCTATCATTTCATTGACTTAGTGTCGTTGGCCAAATCTGTGGTCAACACCAAGAATTGAAGAAATAACACTTAGTGTCTTAAATGTGGTTTTTTTCTTCTTCTAATTTAAACGCTATATTTATTAAGCTATGTTCTTAGATGTATATTTATATAATTAACTATACCCCTAAGTGATTAAACTATCACTTTATTATATTAAAATCATATGTTTTTAACATATAAGATAAAAACTGGATAAAGAACACTTTAAAGGGAGATTTATATTTTAGTATATTTGAGATTTTATAAGATATGGCTTGAGGAGAGGTTGAGTGTAAATGTTTCTACCAGCTAGGGGCAAATGGCAACTTTGGGTGAATGGTGAAGTGAGTAAGATCGATGGGGCAGGAAGCCTTTGCTTCTTTTGTGGCTTATTGAAGACATAAAAAACTAAGTTTATTCACTCTCATCTCACCCAAGTTATTATCCAATCAACCTAAGGAAACTCCTTTTTGTATTCCCAATCCATAGACGAAGAAATAATCTATGTATGCATGTTAAATATCAAACATAAATTTTCAGGGTTTGTTGCTTGATGTTGTTCTTCCTAAATTTGATCATGAGCTAATTTTCATGAGTACGTGTGTAGTATTTAGATGGATATATAAGGTGTTGGGAATTTATGGCTCACAAATTTTAAATCAACAATGAATAAATGGAATTAACTCAATAATGCAAAGCCTAGAGACTAATCAAGAACCACATTCATAGTATGAAAGAAAATCTTGAATATTCAAAGAGTAAAACCCAATCTATAAATTGAACTAAAAAGAAGAGTTAAATTACACCACCTGGATAATTAGAATCTACATAGCAAATATAATTGAACTATCACAAAAGAAGTGACAAATGTTGGGACTGAGGCTATAAACCAAGCTTTGTAAATTACAACTCAAAGAATCAAACAATGATATCTAATGGAAGAACAATACAAAGATCAAAACACAAATAACATAAGTGATAGAATTGACCTTGTGTTGAAGAACCTTGAAACATAAAATCACAAGTATATGATTTTATGTGAATCACAAAATGTAACAAAGGTTTGACACAAATGAATATTTTTTGTCCAAAAATCTCTATTTCTAGCCTCCTCCTTGAGATTGCTTGAAGCTACTACAATGGAATGAGAATGTGATTCATAAGCCGTGATTCTCCATACAAGCCAAGCTTGCTTGATGAAGATCTTGGAAAAAACTAGTAATCATAAGAGAGAGAGAGAGAGGTGAGTGATCAATTCCCCAAAAACTCAAATGACCCCTTCAAATAGTATAAGAACCCTCATTAGACTTAACCAATGAGATTAAAGCATTTAATTTGAATTTTGGAGCCAAAACACATCACTGTACGATCTTGTACAGATCCTACTGACTTGGCGCTCCAAAACTTATCTCAACACATCCCCAAATGCTCCCAAACTTTTTGGGTACTCTTATATACTCCAAAAAATACTTTGGACCCAAAAAAGATGATTTTTAAATGCCTATACCAAAAGTCAACTCTCACATGTTGACTTTAGTGAAACCATTGTGGTTTTTGCACCTCTTCGAGCCTAACTGATTTCGTTATGTATTTAACCAATCATAACAATCCACCACTTGGTTAAATACATCCTCAATCCTCTAGCCGAACAATATTAGTGCATAAAATAAAGTACCTTTTGTGTTTGAATTTTATCTTAGTGAAAACACTACAAAGCTCTTACCAAAATACTAAGGAATTCTTAAATGATTGAACCCAACATTCCTAGTGATAAAAACTGGTAATGTCTCACAAACCTCTACCTGATTACTCAAGTATTTCCCACTTTTCGGGCTTATCACTTTTATGGCCTTATGCTTATCCATTCATGAACCATATGGAGAGAAAACTCCTACTCCCTTGAGAGGCGGCACCACCTCTAGGTTCACATAGGTGAAATTCTTACAACTTCTTCGCTACTTTTAGAGATATTTGTTGCTCTTCAACTGAACTTCATTAAAATCGTATGTCTTAATCCTCATGTTCGGTTGCAACCAACATTAACTCATCCTAGATGAGACTTTTAAGTTGTCAATGTTGTAACTATTCCCTTATCAACATCTTGTGTTTTACCCATTGAACTCTACACTTGATGTATACAAGTTTTGAGTTGGGTTTCCATTATTGGGGAATCTATTAGTCGAGGAGTTTTAGTCCCATCCCTCTATTTTCAGAACTCACCAAATCTCTCCCAAGAGGTTTGGTAAATGGATCTGGCATGTTCTCACATGATTTCTGATACTCTTATTAATCAATTCCCTCACATCGTCATGTCTTAGACTTCTATGTCTAGACTTCCCATTATATATCTTATTGTAAGCTCTAATCAAAGTGGTGTGATTATCACAATGTATTGAAATCGTCGATACATCAATCGCAGTTTTCGGTATCTCCAACATGAGATCTCTTAGCCACTCGGCCTCCCGCGGGTTGCTTCTAGAGCTACAAACTTTGACTCCATGGTTGAGTGATATATACATGTTTGTTTCTTATATCCCCAAGAAACAATACCCCTATCCATGGTGGACACCCAACCAGTTATGGAGAGATTATCTCCTACACCAAATATCAAACTTGTGTTGGGATATCCTTCAAGTATCTTAGGAAACATAGAATATTGGAGGCATAACTCTTTGGAAATTTTGAGGTATCCAAATACTCTTTCCATACCTTCCAATGTTTGATACTTGGATTCCTAGTTGCTGACGTAGTTTTTCGCCAACAGTGGATTAAGAAATCTGACAATAGAGATATTAGGCTTTTTTGATAAACCATGAATAAACAAATGAAAGATATCATAAACACTCACACTTTTACATGGTTCAGTGGTTAAAATCTACCTAGTCCACGAGATAATCTTATTAACCTCTTTAAGGCTCTAGATGAAATTGTTTCTGACAATTTCAGCAGAGTTTTTGTATATCAAGAATCGGTCCCTTTTTCTATCCATTCCCCTGGTATTTATAAATTGTTTTCCTGGACAACTTTGGGTAACCACGTACATAAATATGGTAAAGAATAAATTCAGATAACCTCCCATTTACATAGGGATATGATTGCCTATGAAATTTACATATGTTATCTCGTGTAATAAAATCTGGGCATTAATGAGTGTATAAGGAATCTCTGAATCTTTTTGGATCCTTCCTTGTGTGTCATGACCAAGCTTTCGCGAGCGGGTCACTTCCATCGAGTTGAATGCCTCAGAACTACCTTATCTTGATATAGGCTAAGTTCAAAGTTCAAAAGAAGACGATCTAGCCATCATGCATCTCGAACTAGGTTGTCAGCACAAGAGGCCATCTAAAGATAATATAGTCATCATAAGTTGTCAACTTCAACTCGAGCTGCTCACTCCAGAGTGAGCTAGATGTTCTATTCGTACACTTTCTTCATACGCTTGTCTGCCAGCTATACCCCATGCTGAGTAATTCAGTTATAATTTATTTTGGGGTACAACATTTGCCCCCAAGCTCCTACTCGTGCATGACGTCACCTCTGACACATACAATAGGGATTTTAGGCTTCTGTTATGTGAAATCATGCCCACTCACTACTCGAGTGTGAAACACGTGTCAGTTTGTAATAGGCGCCTGTTTGGGTTTCGAGTAATATGACAACTATCCTGTCAACATTTTTTCACCGCATGGGTTATTTTATCTAGACTCTTGGATCCCAAACTGTCTTAATCGGGTGGCCCAGATTGGTTCCCAAAGTTTACGTATAAATAGGAGAGACATGCCTGAACTTCACCACCTTTGCATTCAAAAAATTTCCTTTTCCTTCTTTAAACACCTTCAAAACCTTTGGCATTCCCTCATTCTCCAGAAGCTTTTAGGCTACTATCTTTGGGGCTGTCATCACTTCCCTCGACTGAACATCCAATCTGTAAGTATTTCAATATTTGGTTTAAATTTCATCTTCTTATTTTTCAATAAGTTTTACAAATTTCAGTATAGTTTCTTACTTCAGTCGGGTTTGAGTTTAATATGGGTTTTTGTTAGGCCAAAAACAATAGTACTAGGTCTGATTAGAAATAATGTGCATAAAGAAACGGGTAATTTTCTTGGTTTTGAAAGAGGATCATCTGAGTGTGTGTGTAAAAATTGAAGGGTTCTTAGGTTAAGTTCTGGGTAGCTTAAGGGTTACGATTTCTCAAGTGGTTTTGCATTAAACTACTTTCCAAAAAGGTTTTGGGCCTGACACGCGGATCTCGAAGTATCGGGGGATTTCCCGAGTTTACATATTGTTGTTATTGAACGCGTGTGAATGTACACGTTGTTGCTAGGGGATATCTTAGCTTGTGTATATCTTAGGTCAAATAGATGGAATTCAAACCCTCGGGTCACCATACCTTTATCACCGTAGCAAGGTTTTCTCTTAGATCACCTCTAACATGTCGCTTTGTCGCCAGGCAAGCTAAATCATGGTCCACCAGAAGAAGTCATTTGTGAGATCTTCTTCCTGAAGCAAGAGTAAGGGTAAGCAGATTGCATTCGAGACCCCTATGCCTAAATTTTTCCCTGTAGTGGATAGGGAGATCGTAGTTGACCCCAATGCCTTTTTTGAGGTTGAGCAAATCAAATCCCAGACAAAGACTGAGGGCAAGGTGAATAAAATTTTGCTGATTCACGGGATCAAATTGGGGTCCAAGGGTTGACCGTCCTCTGCTGGAAGGAGAGTGAAGTTGCACTCCACTTCAGGATGACTTCGGGGCCTGGAGTGATGAGCATCTGAAGGCAGGTGCCTTTCTCCCTTTGGACCAGTACTTCGTAGATTTTTTGAACTACGTTGAATTGGCACCATTCCAAATTCCCCCCAATTCGTATCGACTTTTGGCGGGGCAGAAATATCTATTCTTGAAGCACGAGTGGGAGGTTCCCACCCCCGCCGAAATCATGTACTTCTTTTATCTCAATGCCAACCCCGAACAGAAGGGGCGAGGTGATGACTTCTACTACTTCACCAGATTCCCCAATACGACCTCTATCATTGACCTCCCCAACTACCTGAATGAATACAAGAATCAATTCTTCATGTAAAACGGGTTCAAGAACTGCACCATTGGTATTTCAACCATCCTTGTAAGTTTCTTAGCTCTTTGAACTTTATACTTGAATTCCTTTTTAATAAATTTTAAATGCATTCTGATTGAGTTGTTACTTTGTGCAGATATATATAAGAGAACGGAGCAGTCAGAGACCCTCGGAGGTCAATATGAGTGCTGGCTCGTATTCCTGCTAAGGAGAATAAGTTCATGATGCTAGTTAATGGCGCTACCAAGGTGGCCTGCAAACTGATATGGAAAGATTAGACACTGGCCATTAGAGCTCGAGGTCCTCCCCTCGAGCTCCCTCCTCCTAAAGAAGTCATCCCTGCCATTGAAGACGTTGAAGAAGAGGAGGAGGTCATGCAGCTGGTGTGCAAAAGAAAGGTCTCTGAAGATGGACAACATCCTGACCAAGGCCGAGCTCAATCGGGGGCAGCTGGCACCTCCAGCCAACGTAACCCATATAGAGAATTAAATTGAGTTGCTGGTAGTTTTAGGCTAGTTCGATTCAACCCACGACAACTCGTGAGTCGACATCCAGTTGATCCAGACCTGAACGTGACCCTCCATCAGTGTGTGGATCACTTGGTTGTACGTTACGACCATAGCTACCCTTGGTGTACTGTAGTGGTAGATAACGCCCTTCATTTTAGTCTGCTCATCTGAACTAGTCTCCAAAATGTAGTAATATTAGAGTCCCCCACTCTTCTGATAGTCCAAGAGTTAGAGGCTTTATCCAGCTCGGTCTGTAATCCAGAACCAATCATAATAGTTTCCTCCTCTAGCTCGGAGGGTAGGGTTCTTGTTCTATTCTTTTCCTTCTATTACCTTGAATAATCAATTCTTGGATCTGAATTTTCTACTCATCCTTTTGCAGGCGAAGAAATAGACCTGAAGGGTGCCTTCAAATCTGGTGGCGCTGGAACTGGAACGTAGTCAAGAAGGCGAGGATATCAAAATAAAGCACCTCCAGAGCCGGAGCTGCCACCAGATCTCCTACAAAGGAGAAAGGTGCC
This sequence comes from Humulus lupulus, assembly GCF_963169125.1. NCBI lineage: Eukaryota > Viridiplantae > Streptophyta > Magnoliopsida > Rosales > Cannabaceae > Humulus > Humulus lupulus. The sequence continues at coordinate 175,181,595 of NC_084794.1, read as the reverse complement.
AGCTCCACTCAAAAACAGTAGCAGCAAACACAACCGCCAGCTCAGGTTACCATTCATGAGGCTTCTCATCCTCATCCTCGTGAACCTGCTCCGGTTCCTGAAGTCGTTCAGGGCGAAGCCCCATCCATGCAGCTCCCAGTGAAGCCACTCAAGGTTGCAAGGATCCCATAAGCTCTTCGAGGACCCCTCCATGACATGGCGAACCACATGGCGGGTCATGCTAACCAAGAAAATGTCAAGGACCTGAGGGCCATAGAGGAGCGTTCCCCAAGGGACATTCTGGAATCAGCCTTGGGGATGAACCTGAATATGAGTTATCCTTCTTCCTCCTATATTATTTCCCTTTTTGTTTTTACTTTTGAGAGCCAATCTTGTTATGCATTTTTCTTTTGCAGTCTTGTTTAGCTCAAATACATGGCATCGTTCAGTTTTGAGCTCGAAGAGATGAGCTCAAGGCTGCCCTGATTGCATCCCAAGAAAATGAGCAAATAGCCAAGGACTAGGTTATTGAGGCGATCTAGTGATGAGACCAGCTGTAGGTCGAGGTCAATGGTCTCAACAAGAAACGTGAGGAAGTCGATGTGCTAAAAAATAAGTTGTTCAAGGTCAAAGTCAAAGCCAAGGAGGATGCTGAGAAGGCGAAGCATAATGTTGAGCCAGCGAAGCTGGATGTTGTCGAAGCAACGAAAGCCCTGGAGGAGATGCTTTACCCGTGCTAGGCATACAACCAGGAAGGGATTTCTCCTTCCTAGATGCGGAGCTTTGAGGACGCTATCTTAATAAGTTCCAGAGCTAACTCTCGCAAGAGCCCTCCGAGACCCTCAAGGCTTCTGGAGCTGCTGAGGGGGTGATAATGAGGTGACATCACAAGGGCCAGTTACCGGAGCTCAGTGATGTTTAAGGCCCTCTCAACTATTTTCTTTTGTTTTATTTCAAGTTTTTTTATATCCCTTGTATTTTTTTTTCACAAATTGAAACAATCGCCTTGAGGCTTAGTTCGAGGTTATTTCTCCTCATGATATTCATATACTAGTTTAGTATATTTTCATTACTTTTATGATCTATTTTTGTTCCCCTTAATATATTATCTTCCTATGCTTATGAATTTTAAGTCCTTGCACATTCATAATCATAGGGGTTATCTTTAGATCGAGATATATTTCCGATGGCTTGACCAATTAATTCTCGTCGATATCCTGGTTATACCTAGGAATTTTTCCGCCTAATAGCGTTATACCTGTTAGAAATCAAGTCTTGGACCTAGTAAGGAGTTTGTTCGCCTAAAGTGTTATGCCTGTTTAGGATTCAGGCCTCAGACCTAGTTATATACAGAAGTTTGTCTACCTAATAGCATTATAATTGTTAGGAATCAGGCCTTGGACCTGGTTATATCCAGGATATTGTAGTTGAATTCTAGGTTTTGTTTCTTTGAATTTTCCTAACTTATTTTGTATTTGTAATTTCTTTGAAAATTCGAGCTAGCTATAAAAAGTCGTTGAATAATCAATTTTCCAAATTCTAAGTTTCAAATTTTATCCAATCACACTAAATATTTTTAAAGACTCATCGAGGTTTATATGCCCCCCAAGCAATCATAATTTATGGATATTCTAGGTCGCTTTTAAAAATGAGTATGTGATACATCATGAGAATAAGATAAACACGTAGCGATCCCATGTCATTTAAATAGAATGGCTTTTATGAATAAGCCTTAAACAGAAAAATACTGAAAACATCAAAAATTAACAAAACTGTCCTATTACTGATAATATATTTTAAGACGAAGAGCATTCTAGGTCTGTGGTACAAACTGTCCACTTAACCGAGCTAGTTTGAATGTTCCTTCACGTAAAATTTCCACGATATGGTATGTTCCTTCCCAGTTGAGTTCAAATACACCATCTTTAGGATCCTTTCTTGCCAAAAATGCCCTTTGAATCACTCAGTTCGAGTCTGTGTCCTTTTACCTTCGAGTTAAAGTAACGCGTAATTCTCTGCTGATGATTGGCTAGTTGTAATTGTGACTCTTCATGTAACACCCTGGATAACCAAGACCGTTACATTGTCTATTTAAAAAAGTGCTTAACTTTCTAAGCAAGTCATTTGAACATAAACGTGTAATTGAAAACTAAGTCGAGGTCAAGTATTAAAAGTTTTGGTCAACAAAATGATTATTTTTCATTAAAATATTATGTTTATACACAGGATCCCAAAATCAATTTACAGACTCGTAAAGATGAATATAATACAATTTGGTTATCCTAAGCGGCAAAACAAGGTTTAACCCTAGTTCCTCCCAAGCTATCCCGACTGTGGCGATCGAGTAGGCTACATATGTACACACCACCCCATGGCTGGTCCAACTATTCTTTTTCCTTACCTACACCACGTACCACCCGTGAGCCAAGGTTCAGCAAGAAAACATAAACCATCATGCACAACAAGGAAACAATATAAAAGCAGTAAACATAAATTATTAGGTTCAATTAACTATTAGGATATAGATAACCAACCAACAGTAATATTCAACTTCATCAAATATGTAACCAAACTCGTCAATAAATAGAAATGAATAAGTGTGAACCACACTTCTGTTTATGGTATAATATCCAGGCCCAGCGCCCTTAGGCCGAGTTCCCTGGTCTCTTAGCCGACCCCGGGACCTTTAGGCCAGGTTGCATTCCGTTGGCTTGCTATCAGCCCTCGACACCCTTAGGCCGACCTACAAACATATATAATCACAAATATGCAACACATATCACATAATCAATGGCAGCGTATACAAGCATGTCTGTCCATATATTCTTAGATACAAGTATATTTATATTCATAACATATTCATTAACAGGGGTTTAAGCCCCATTCACAATCCGGGTGCAGTTTTCTTACCTCAGGTCCCGAGCATCTAGTGTACGACAGTCCTGAGCACGATCCCTAATCCCGAGCCCTTATAGAAAAACCTAGTCACAATACGATAGTGGATAACCATTAAAATCCTAAACCAATTAATGCTTTTGAATAATATACGACCCTCCGGGACCTCAATTTCTACTAAATCGAGTATTAGAAATCATCTCGAGCGCTTAGGTTTAGATCCCTGAGCCCAAAAGCCTAATTTTCCTAAGGCTGCCTAGGCGGGCCGTGACCTGACCTTGAGGGTCGCGATGCGCCCCCAGGTCAGAGGCGCCAACCCCAACCCCTACAAACATGCGAGCCGCGACCTAGCTTTGAGGGTCATAGAACACCCATGAGACAAGAAGCCCCCAGGCTCCTGGGGCCACATGTCGTGGTGCCCATGAACAGCCTCGCGACGCGCCCTCGTGAACCTAGAAAACCCAGCTTTTTTCTGCGTAATCACCCAACAAATTTCTACAGAAAGTCATTGCAACCTTACACCAAAACCAGAATTGAGTCCAAGACTCTTAACCACACAACCTAGGCACTATTACTACCCAAAAAACCCACCACAAAATCACCATAACCAAAGCTCAAACACCTAAATTTAGAACCTCAAAACACTTAAGATAAACTAAGGATTTCAGTAACCACACTTACTTGAATCTTACCTCAGTGGGAATTCTGAGCTTAACTAGATTTTCCACACCCTCAGCTTGTTCTCCCAAGTTTCCAGCTTCAAACTCAAAGCCTCAACACCATAATTTTCTAAAGTTGCTTAAGTCTTCAAGAAAAAGGAGAGGGAACTGTGAGAGAGAATGTTCAGAGCTTTGAGAGAGTTCCTTCCTTTGTTTTTCCTTAGTTTCTAGTTTTTTCTCAAGCCACCCAGCTGCCCAAGTCCACCCTTAACCTAAAGAGACCAAAATACCACTTAAGTTTCCTCTTATCCTTTAATGGCCCCCAAGGCCAAATCGTCATTTGCCACAATTCCCGCTAATCCTCGAGTGGCCCCTATAAATTTCAAATTAATCCCGACACACCCAATTAAACCTTAAATAATTACTTGTTAGCCAATAAATCCTAAATACACACTAAGACCCCAAAATACCCCTAGGCTCGCCCCGAGTCGGTTATTGGACCCCGTTGTGACAATTCTGCTAACCCGCTCACTAGGATCGCCTAGAGCCGTATACTGCAAATATATCCACATAATAATGTGGTCTCAATCATTTTACACATATAATCACATTTATGCCCGCAACAGGCCAATACTACAAATATGGCCTTATCATCAAGAATGGGCCCACATGCATATTCAATACACATAAACATGAATTTAAATCAATATTATCACATAAATCATGTATACCACATAGTCACACATTTATTCAATTAATTCAACATGTATACCCCATTATGCCTTCCAAGCACTATAACCCAGACACTTAGCCTTAATAGTAAATTTTGGTCGTTACAACTATCCCCTTCTTATTGAAATTTGGTCCTCGAAATTTATTCAAACACCTTCGAACACAAATCCCGGGAATCTGACTATAGCCACAGAGTCTAGTCCTTTACCTTTTTATCCCTTAGTAACACTCTCACTAGAGTGATAGTCTTATTCTATAAGACTTTATCTCATTTATCACGAATTTCATTAGCTTTTCTTTGCCATCCCACTGAAATCCTGGGGTCTCCTCACCCTATCAGCGGTAATACTTAACACTTCTTTCCTTGACATTGGCACCAGTAATACTTTATGAGCCACCACCCATACTAGAGTAAGGCTAATCTATAGGCCCCTGGCCTAGTCCTTGGTAAGACCTTGAAAGTCTATTAAATCGGGAGTTAAAACTCCTCTTTCTTTCCCAAAATATCTCAACCTTTCTAATCCACAATACTCGGAGAAATACAAAGTCTCCCATCCCGAAACTCTGTGTTCCCATGCCTAAAATTTGTGAACCCTTATGTCCTTTTAAATAGGCATACACTTTTGCCCTAGCAATCCCAATAACTTCATTGGTTTCCCCGAACCAATTCTAAACCACCATATTTCCTGTCTGTCATACTCTTACTTGGAACAAGTGCTTCTCACTCCCTATCTCATTGTATCTTATCCAGAATCACTGTAGCTATTGACTGTCTCCCATCATCGTGACTATTCAATCATGGGATCGTACTTATCTCAATGACCCAAATACTTACACATTCGTTGTACAATTCTTAAAGTCTGAGTCATTCCTTTAGATTTTCAGTCTATCTTAAGGTAACTAATAATTCTAAGTCTCAGTCTGACACCATCGGCTTCGATGTCCTACAGAGCCATATGGTCTCCCTTTGCCCATCTGCACTATATTGATACCCGTCCTCACGAACCAAAGTGTACTAACTCAATCTGTTGAATCACAACTTTTCATATCCAATTATTTTACTTGCAGTCTAATGTAGTCCACCCTTACGGTCCACCACTATACCCTTTTACCTTTCAGTACACAAATTTTTTCTCTTAACATCCATTCAAATTCTTGGATACAATATTCATAAGGAGGTAATACAATACTCATCTAGAATCTCCACCTCTACACCAGGTTCCATCGGATCACTCATCCGATCTTCATATCTTAACCCATTCATACTAAAATAGTACAATTCTTAACCATTCCCACATAATCTTCTCTCTATATTTCATTGTCCATAGAGGTATATCTGCCAACTATCAACTGCAGGTTCTATAACAATCTTTGTTGCTACTGTGTTTGATTTTACTGTAATCCATGGCGTCCTATCCAACTGGCACAGATCTTTCGAACTTAGGATGTCAGTTTCCAAGTTAATTTTTTCTACACAATCAAGGGTTTCCAATGTAAATCACCCATTAATTCCCACTAGGGCCTTAGTCTCATGTTTATTCCTCTATGGGTGATCAAACACTTTAACTCTTTATACCAGTGCATGCACTATTATTCCATAGGTGCCATCACTGCACCCTAATCATGTTTATCTGGCATTACCGTCAATCTAACGCCCCATGTATAACATTTGTGTTCTTATCCCTTCATCTACCGTGAAGCACAAACAACCATTCTTTTCAGTTTGTACACGGACGAACTCTTGTCTTCGACGCACCAGCCTATAGTTCCATGTCTTAAGTAAGGATAGTATCCATCATGTTGTCCTCCTGAATCATTCCACCACATTCACAGTCTAATACCATAGCGTGCTAACCAATCCTTATTCTATCTTCTAAAAATCTGGTACGAAACTATCCATTCATACAAACTTTAGGTTCTTGTGCTACCTAAATCTTGGGTATAACTGTCTTTGAAGATGCCTCAAGTAGTAGCCGATGTGTTCTATTGATCTCATTGTACTCCTCACCCCTCAGGCGTTCCTTCAGCAATTTCCTTGTGGTTTTTATCTGAATTACTTCATACATGATCCCATCACTTCCCATAACGTGACCTTGAATATCCTTGGAGAAATCGAAGCTTACTCCTTCTAGAATCTTACCTGTAACCCAACTTCCAAAGTCTTGGTATCATCAATGAAGTGGCCATTTGCATTCTGCTTATAACTGGAAGTAGACCAACCCATGACTAACCAATCTGAATATGGCTTTCTCATGTCATTCTTGTACCCTCTCTGCTTGTCGAACTTACATGTGTCGTTAGAGCATTAGCCAGTTAAGAACCTTCACTGAAAAACCTATCATATCCCACTTACTACAAAAAGTAATCTCTGAGATGTCTCTTTCCTTTATCCTCAACAGGTAATGACCAGATCGAGGGTTAATTCCTAAGAACATTGTCCTACTCTGTAACTAGACAATTAAACCCTTCACTCCTAGAAAAGGGTGTTGATGTGTCCCATGATGAGATGCTCTGTCCAATCAACCCTCCAGCCCAATACTTCTTCAATTGAACCATTAATTCTTTCTGCTAAGCTAATATCGTTCTTCATGATGTCACTGATACTGAGCTTATCCCTGCCTTAATTCTGTAACGTACTCAATGATTCTTTGCGCACCCAACAAAAGCCTTACTGGCCGATCAAGTTATCTAGTCTAACTGATATATTCCAGGTGGTGCCTACCACAATATCTAGGCATTCCATAGGCACAACCGGGTCCTTCCCTTTCAAATCTAGACATTACCACTATCTCCTACAATCCATGGTCGTCCCTTATTTGATAAACTAATCTGTACTCAGGATCATATCAAAGTCTGTATATGGAAACTCAATCAATTATATTGTCAACCTTCTACCAATAATACTCTAACCCTTCTCTTGGAGGTTACCAATTTTTTCGACAGATACTAAAATTTCACGCCCCATGGCGTGACAACCATAAGGTATGTGCCAAAAATCTATGTCTCTTCTAAGGAATACATAGCACCAAACTCACTTCGCTCCATATAACAAAGAATAGGAACTAGAGAGCCTATCAATCACCTCTGATGGACTAGCCTCGGGCTTTGACTGTATCAAGGCGAACCCTCAAACTGGGGTCGAGTAATCTATACTCCTTAGTTCTTCCAACTTTGATTCCAAGCAATCCTTCTTGACATGCCCAATCGTTCCACATAGAAGACATGCCTTCACTCAGCATCCTCCCAGATGGCGTCTCCTGCACCTAGCACATACTAGATAACTTCACCAGGCCTCATTGCTACCCGAAAAAAGCATAGCAAACTCCTTTTTTTCGATTGGTAATGAACCAATCAGATAGATCCCCCATACTGCAAATGGCTTGGGGATGAGATCATGGTTAACTCCATGGGTGTTGCCCGAGCAATCATGGCAAAGCGTTGACACTTGTCGCATTTTTGTATGTATGTGGCCAAATCCATTTTTAGTGCAGGCAAAACATAGCCATGCCTCAATATCTTTAGAGCTATGTTTCGCCCCCCATCGTGGTCTCTGAAAAATCCTTCATGTATCTATTGTAGGATGGTCTATGCTTCTTTGGGAAAAACACACCATAGGAGGGGTAGCGAATGCCCTCGTCGGTATAGAATTCCCTCAACCATAATATATTGTGGGACTTGATATAACAATTTTCTTGCATCCTTTAGGTCATTTGGTAGTTTATCGGTTCTGGGGTATTCCACTATGGGGGTTATCCAAGTCGATTTTGTGCCAATCACTCCAACCTCAACCAAATCTTCTGTTAAGCTTTGTTGTTCTAAGAAATCTAATGGGACCACGTTTGATGTATCTGCTTCTTTGGTGGTGGCGAGTCAAGCTAAGACATTAGCATTGGAGTTCTGCTCACAAGGTACCTACTCGATGGAATAGAACTCGAACTCAGACAACTCATCTTTAACCGTGGCTAGATAAGCCATCATTTTGATACCTTGAGCTTGATATACCCCCAATATCTGATTAACAATGAGCTAAGAATTAGTATAATACTGAATCGCCTTTGCTTTCAGTTATGTTACCACCCGTAATCTTACCAATATATCCTTGTATTCTGCTTCATTGTTGGATGCTTTGAACCCGAAACTTAGGGCTATATGGAATCGATGTCTCTCAGGTGAGATCAGAATTATCTCAGCTCTGGATCTGTTTTCATTAGATAATCTGTCAATGAAGAGATTCCACAACTCTTGCATTGGTTCTCTCATTGGCTCATCCTGAAAACATGTGCATTCTGCCACAAAATTAGCGAGTTCTTGACTCTTGATTGTTGTGCGTGTCATATACAATACCTCAAACTGGCTAAGTTTGATGGTCCACTTAAGCAAATGTCTCGATGTTTCAGGATTTTACAAGACCTGTCTCAAAGGTTGATCGATTTTATCAAGGCCAAGATCAAGCAGAACGCGAGTTTTTCTATTAAAGGATATCTGGACTCAGCTCCCAGAAGCCTTTTACTCACATAGTACACAGGTTTCTGTGCCCGATTTTCCTCTCGAAGTACTGCGGCGCTGACTGCATTTTCTGTCACAGCTAGGTATAAGAGCAAATATTCTCCAGCTGCCTATTTTGATAGTATGGGGGGTTCAGCCAGGTGAGTTTTCAGATCCTGAAATGTCTGCTCGCATTCTTCGGTCCACTTAAACTTTTTGTTTCATCTGAGCAAGTTGTAAAACGGGAGACACTTGTCAGTTGATTTTGAAACGAAGCGGTTTAGGGCTGTTATTTTCCCAGTTAGGCTCTATACTTCTTTGCGTGACTTGGGCGAGGGAATTTCTAATAACGACCCGATCTGCTCTGGGTCCGCCTTTATCCCCCTTGTTTCGACTATGAAGCCCAAAATTTTTCCCTACGAAACCCCAAACGTGCACTTCTGAGGGTTTAGCTTCATGTCATATTTCCTTAGCATGCCAAAACATTCTTCCAGGTCGAATACATGGTTACTGCCAGTCTTTGATTTAATGAGCATATCATCGACATACACTTCCATGTTTTTCCCGATCTGGTTAACGAACATTTTGTTGACTAGCTGTTGGCTCGTTGCACCAACAGTCTTCAGCCCGAATGGTATAACCTTGTAGAAGTATATGTTATGCTCGGTCATGAAGCTAGTGTGCTCTTGGTCTTTAGGATTCATTGTGATCTGGTTATATCCAGAATATGCGTCCATGAAAGACATGAGCTCGTGACCAGCTGTTGCATCTACCAATTTATCGATTCGAGGTAGTGGAAAACAATCCTTAGGACATGCCTTATTGAGGTCAGAGAAGTCAATGCAAATTCTTTACTTTCCATTGGGTTTTGGGACCAAAACATGGTTAGCAATCTAGGTTGGATATTTTGCTTCCCTGATTAATCCACACTTAAGTAAGAGAGCTACTTCTTCTTCTAAAGCTTCTAATCACTCCTTCCCCAAAAGGCTTCATTTTTGTAGCTTTGCAGGCACATTCCTGTCCAGATTCAGAGTATGCATTATGACATTTGGACTGATTCCCACCATATCTTAATGTGACTAGGCGAAGATGTCTAGGTTATTTCTCAAAAACTCGACTAGATCCTTCTTCCTTTCGGTTCCAAGATTTTTTATCAGATTTTACTACCCTTGAAGGTACTTCTTGGTCGATATAGATTTCCTCGAGCTCTTCAAATGCTTGGAGCTTAGACCTATCTTCACCTAATCTTGGATCAATGTCATCTTCCTAGGCGACCTCATTACCTCCTTCCTCAGGTTCTTCCACCCCACGGGTAATTTCCATTACCCGAGGCTCCTCTCCTCCCTCAATAATGACCATTTCTTGCTGCCCGAGTTGTGATTTTCCCTTCATGGCAATGCTATAGCATTCTCTGGAAATGAGCTGATCTCCTCTTATAGTACATACACCTGAGTTCGAGGGGAACTTCATCGCTAGATGTTGGATCAAGGTATAGCCTCAAAAGTCATCAGCGCGGGTCATCCCAAAACTACGTTGTATGCAGTTGGACAATTTATTATGAAGAACTCGAGTATTTTAGAAACAGTTCGTGTATCATCACCTAGTGTAACTACAAGTCCAATCGTCGCTATGGCTATTATTCCTTCTTCTGAGAATCTGTATAAGGTCATCGAGGTCGCGTTAAGATCGCTTACAAACAACCCCATATTTCTAGGGTGCACCTGAATAACACATTTACTGAGCTCCCATTATCAACCAATATCCTCTGTACTATTTGATTGACGAGCTGAATGGTATCACCAACAGGTCATTATGCGGGAACTGGACGTGGCTAGTGTCCTCTTCCGTGAAAATGATTGGTTGTTTCCCCAACCATTGTTGTTTTGATAACCCTTGCTCCGGAATAAATTCAGTACCATTGTGGGTTATTAACTCCTGTATGTACTTTTTTTCGGCCCCATTACTCGTGCCCGCCAAATGGGGTCCTCCAGCGATAGTGGTTATATGCCCCCTCCCCTTCTAGTGGAGGGGGAATGATCTGTTTGCCCTGATCTGTTTTAGCCCGGGGTTGGTCGACCTGATTTTCAGGATCTGGATGAATATTTCGTCCGACTAGCTGATTGGAAACTACTCAATTTCGGGCATACTCGGCTAATGGTCCAGCCCGAATGAGAGTTTCAATCTCGTCCTTTAGCTCACGACAATAATAAGTATTATGGCCGATGTTGTTGTGATATCGGCAGATCTTAGTGGGGTCTCTCTTTGCCATCTGGTGCTTCAAAGGCTTTGGCTTCTTCCATGGAAGGTTATTAGAGTTCGCCAGGAAAATATGCTCTCGTGTATCGGTCAGGTCGGTGTAGGTGGTGTAGATGGGCTGCAACTTTTCTCCAGGCTTGTTCTTTTTGGTTCCATTCTGGTCGCCCTCACCAGTCTCCTTCCACTTATTGTTCCCCTCCTGGTTATTTAGGGTAGCAGGTTGAGCCATAGCTATAACATCCACCACCGCTCAGCGAGCTGAATAGGGGTCTGGCTGGTTCTTGTGACAGCAGATCGCCCTTCCTCCCGATTTATCGATTCCTAAGCATAAGCTAGGAATTCATCTACACTCTTTACTCCATTTCGTAGGAGTTCTTTCCATAGATCTCCTTCTACTGTGATCCCTATCCTCATTGCCATGAGGTTGGAGCTATCATCAATATCCCTAACTCGTTCTGCTACATTGGTGAACCTGGTCAGAGATGCCTTTAGGGACTCACCAGGTTGTTGTTTTATGTTAGCCAATGAATCAGCCTCAAAGGGAGCTTCCTTAGATGCTTGGAATTGTCTCTTAAATTCGGAGGACAATTTCTTCCACGAGGTGATTGAATGTTTTTTGTACTTGTTGAACCACAATGTGGCTGGTCCAGTAAGAGTTGTGGGGAACAAGAAACATCTTAAGTTGAACCCAACGTTGTGGGCCATCATTAATGTGTTGAACATCTCGAGGCTGTTGGATGGATCAATGTTTCCATCATATTCGGGCATGGTCGGCATCCTAAAGCCAATAAGATACGAAGATGTCGCAATGTTTGAAGCAAAAGGGTCGAGCTCTTCATTGGAATCACAATCATCAATTCCTTTTCCAGATAGGAGTCACTTCATCCATTCTTCCATTAAGGCCAGTCACACGAGGGTTGGATCCTTGGCATCTAGGTTATTTGAGAGCTGATTATCAGCTCCCATCCTGTTGTACGCGTTAGTTGGGTTGTTTTCCCTCCGACCTTGAGCTCGATTAGGTGGGACATTCCCATTGTCGCGTACGATAGACGGATCTCCTCTGTGCTGAGTATAACTTAAATCATCATGGTGAACTGGATATCCTCTTTATGAATTCAGATGATCAGGCAAGTTGGAATATGGGTCAAAATGATGACTTTGTGCGAAGCTCAAGTGATTCCTTAGGTTGCTCTCATGCCTGTCTATGCGCTGGCTCTCCGTCCAGTAACTTCCATTAGTGAAGCTTACAACTCATGGTTGGGATTGAGGACCTGGATTATTAGCGTGAGATCGTGGGATATAAATGTCCTCTGAGGAGGGGGATTTATCCTGCTATCCCCTCGATCTGGATCATTCCTCTATGGGCGAGGTGGCGTATGTCGAACTGTTGATGACAGATGTCTTATTGGCAAAACTATCCATATTCCATCAGGGCGCACTAGGTTAGCTTTTCCTTGATCTATCCCAACTTCCTGGGTTGAAGGTAGGACCAGTCCACTTATCTGTGCCAGAGGTTATGACCGTGGCACAGATGAATTTGGTGGGGTGTTTCGCCTCTTGAATTGGTCCCAGCATGCTCTGTTGGGTCGGGCTAAGTATTCTGTGGGATATGTTCAGAAGGCACGGAGCTCAAGATCACAATTCGAATAGATCGACTGACATGAGGTCGATGATTCCTATGAGTATTGGCACGTTGATTATTTCGCTGATTCCTCTCTGAAGGTATGGAGCTCGGAGTTGCAGTTTTGATAGATCGACTAAGATTTGATCGATTATTCTTATAGGACCTATGGGACCCATGTTGCCTCCTTCCAATGTTAACATTAGTTGTAGGTGGGGGTAATCGAGCAAAGATCTCCTCATTCTACTTGTTAGCCTTAGCAAGATGGCTCCTTAACTAGGAATTTTCCATCTGGATAGCTGTCAAATATCCCGGATAGGGATTTGGTAGGTCTGATGCTGAGCTCCCAGTGTCGTCTTGGCCCACATTCTGCTTTCTAGGTTGATGTTGAGCAATTGGGCTTTCTCTAGCGGGGACAGACGCACAGTGCACCTCCTGATTATTAGGTTGTTTTGTCTCATTGTCACGCATAGACCGGGTGAGCACCATGGTGAGTGTTGGGTGAAAATTGCATGGGGGATTAAGAACTAATAAGCTCTCAATGAAAGCACCAATCTGTTGACGCGAGTTTTTGCCAAAAGTGGATTAAGAAATCCAACAATAGAGATATTAGGATTTTTTAATAAACCATGATTAAACAAATGAAATATATCACAAACACTCACATTCTTACATGTTTCAGTGGTTAAAATCCACCTAGTCTACGAAACAACCCTATTAACCTGTTTAGGGCTCTAGATGAAATTGTTCCTGACAATTTTAACAGAGTTTTTGTATATCAAGAATCGGTCCCTTTTTCTATCCATTCCTTTGGCATTTATAGAGGGTTTTCCTAGATAGCTTCGGGTAACCACGTACATAAATATGGTAAATAATAAATTTGGATAACCTACCATTTACATAAGGACATGATTGCCTATGGAATTTACATCCATTATCTCGGGTAATAAATATGTAATAAAATCTGGGCATTAATGAGTGTATAAGGAATCTTCGAATCTTTTGGGATCCTTCCTTGTTCGTCATGACCAAGCTTCCATGAGCTGGTCACTTCCTTCTAGTTGAATGCCTCAGAACTAACTTATCCTAATACAGGCTAAGTTTAGAGTTCCAAAGAAGGCGATCAGGCCATCATGCATCTCGAACTAGGTTGTCAGCATAAGAGGCCATCTAAAGATTATATGGTCGTCGTAAGCTGTCAAGTTCAACTCGAGCTACTCACTACAGAGTTAGCTAGATGTTCTATCCATACACTTTCTTCATACGCTTATTTGCTAGCTGTACCCCATGCTGAGTAATTCAATTCGTATTTATTTTGGGGTACAACATTGGTAAACCTACTTGGTTTACTAATCGTAAATGCAATAACTGCTCTAGTACAATGTGTGACATGTATCAAACTCCCAATTGCACTTGCATACTCTATTTGAGCCACCTCTCTCCTTTCATTCTTTTCAAGCTCCAGACTTAAATTGAAGGGTGTGTTTGCCTCTTTGATATTAAGATGACCGAACCTGTCAAGCATTTTATCAACATAATGAGTTTTACCTAAGGTATATCCATCCACATTTCTTCTAACTTTGATACCTAGTATGGTACCAATCTCTCCAAGGTCCTTCATAAGGAAATTACAAGATAGAAACCTCTTTGTTTCTATTATAAGCACTTGTCCACACTATTGTGTCTTAACCCATCCGAAACAATGGATTCATCAAACTTCTCATGCCATTGTTTTGGTGCTTGTTTTAAACCATATAATGATTTAATAACCTTACACACCTTATGTTCATTTCCCCTTAGAACAAACTCTTGCAGTTGTTCCATGTAAACCTCCTCATCGAGGTTACCATGTAAGAATGTCTTTTTCACATCCATTGTGTATTGATGATAAGGCAAACAACAATCTTATAGATGTTGTCTTTGCTAACAGTGCATAGGTATCAAAATAATATATGCCTTCCATTTTTCTAAATCCTTTGGCCACCAACATTGCCTTATAGGCTTGAATGGTCTCATTAGTGTTGTATTTTCTTTGAAATACCCACTTGAATCCTGCTGGCTTTGATCCTTGTGGTAGATCAACAATCTCCCAAGTGTGGTTAGACATAAGTGAATTCATATCATCATTTATTGCCTCTTTCCAAAAGTTAGAGTTTATCGAGGACATAACTTCTGGGAAAGTCTTAGGATCATCCTCCACTTGAAGTACCATTGGATACTTTCAAGTGTCTCCCTTGTGGTATTCCTCTAAAAGTTAAAGAGTCTCCACTTGAGAGGTTTTATTTGTTATCCACTCTCTTTAAGCATTTTGCTTCTTCTAGGCAATTTTGGTTGCTCTACAACCTTTGAAGGCAACTCCTCTTGAGTTTGTTATTATGAGATCAGTTCTTGAGCCTTATTGTCACTATACAACATTTGAAAGAACTTAACTTCTCTTGATTCAATTATCACATTAGACTCCAAGTCTAATAGCCTATAGGCCTTGCTATTTGAGGCATAGCCTACAAATACGCATTTGATGGCCCTTGGACCCAACTTTGTCCTTTTAGGTTCCGCGCTTTTGTAATACGCAAGGCACCCCCACACTTTGAGATACCCTAGGTTGGGTCTCTTTCCTTTCCATAACTCATACAGTGAAATTTGATTCTTCTTTAGAGGAATCAGGTTTAGAATATGACAAGTGGATAGCAAGGCTTCTCCCTATAATGCAAAACTCAAATTTGTATGTAATAGCATAGCATTTATCATTTCAACATATGTTTTATTTTTTCTTACCACTATACCATATCTTTGAGGTGTATAAGGGGCTTTACATTCATGTATAATACCATGCATCTCACAAAACACATTGAATTCATTGGAAAAGTATTGACCGCCCTAGCACTTCTAATCACTTTAATTTTATTTTCCAATTGATTTTCAACTTTGGCTTTATAGATTTTAAAAATGTTAAAGACCCCATCCTTATTCTTAACCAAGTACACATATGTGAATCTAGATCAATCATCAATAAAGGTGATAACTTACCTATGTCCACCCTATTAATTATTCCATTCATTTTTTACATCAACCACCGTGTATCAAATCTAACAAGTTAGTTTCTCTTTCAACACTTGGATACGGTTTCTTTACCATCTTAGATTTAATACATAATTCACATTTATCATGGTCAATATCATTACATACAAATAAACTACATGTGGTAACTCTTTTAATTTTACTATAACCTATATGAACAAGTCTATTATGCCACAAAGTAATAGAATTTGGGTTAAGAATTTAACAAGAAGAACTAGAAGCTTTATCATTCAAATTATCAATAGAGGTACAAAATTTGAACATGCCATCACAAGCATATAATAGGAAGATGTGCGTGCATTATCATCAAAACTTGAGTCGTTGGTACACAATTTTAACATTCCATCACACACATACCCTTTCCCCCACAAAGTAGTTCCCCTTGGACAAGATTAGCTTGTCGGACTCAAACACTTCTTTGATGCTCGGTTTTCTCAAAAGGTGCTCACTCACAACATTCCTACTCATATATGGAACATGCAACATATTGGTCAAGAGAACCTTCTTTCTGGATGTGAAGTAGAGATGACATTCCCTTTGCCCAACATGTTGGATCTATACTCGTTTCCCATTTGGATCTCATGGCCATCCTTTGACTCTTCAAAGGTTTCGAAGACCTCTCTATCATAAGTTACATGAATGATGGCACAAGTGTCATACCACCATCCTTGCACTTTCCCTTGGATGACATTCACCTCACTCAAGGTAGCGACCAGCTCTTCTTCGGTTGTGTTGACCTTGGATCCATGGTTGTGGGACTTTCAGAACTTGCATTCTTTATCCATGTGACCATTCTTTCTACAAACAAAACATGGGCCTCTACACCCTAGAATTTCCCCTCATTCTTCTTAGGGGCTAGATATGTATCATTTTTTTATTTGGGTTTCATGTAGGCCTTCCCTTTGGATTAAGAGGGTTTCTCTATGCTGTTAGCCTTGGATGTTCCAAGATTGGACACTTCCATACACTTATCTCCATAACGAGACTCATCTTCAATCCTTACGTGCTTTAGGAGGAAACTTGTCTATGATCCCACCCACAATGAAGGACTCTAGACAATGTTATCTTAAGAGTAGATACCTTATTGATAATAACTTGCAGCTCGTGTACTTGGGGGAGTAAGGTTTTTCCATCAAAGAATTTAAATTCTATGTATTGAGTTATGAGGAATTTCTTGGTACCATCTTCTTCGACTTTGTAGTTCTTCTCAAGAGCATCCCACATCTCCTTTGTCGATGTTTTATTGGTGTAGAGATCATAGAGACAATCTGATAGGGCATTGAGTATATGGGCTCTACATATAAGCTCATCTTCTTCCATTTTCTTCCTTTCCTTGATCACTTCTTGAGTATCATCCTCATTTACAACATTAAAAGTCTTCAAATCTTTGTGAATGATGTAGTAAACCTTCAATGTTGTGAGAAGAAACTTGGTCTTGTCTTGCCAATGAACCATGTTTGAGCCATAGAATCGATCTTATCTCACTAGATCTTGAGACATGAACTTGAGGGTTCAGATTGAGGAGATTTCTTCCATAGTATGGGTGAGTAGATAAACCTTAGAGATAGACAATCTTTGATGCAAAACTTATGTTTAGGGTTAGAGATTTTTTATTGTTGGGATTCAGGCTATAAACCATGATTTGTAAATTACAACTCAAAGAAACAAACAATACTAATCTATACTCTAATGGAAGAATAATACAAAGACCATACCACAAATAAAACATGTGGTAGAATTGACCTTTGGTTTTGAAGAACCTTGATACATAAAATCAAAAGTCTATGATTTTATGTGAATCACAAAATGTAACAAAGAATTGGCACAAATGAAGATTTGTTGTCCAAAAATCTCTATTCCTAGCCTCCTCCTTGAGATTGCTTGAAGTACCTACAATGGAATGAGCTTGGGATTCACAA
Source organism: Humulus lupulus (assembly GCF_963169125.1). Classification (NCBI taxonomy): domain Eukaryota; kingdom Viridiplantae; phylum Streptophyta; class Magnoliopsida; order Rosales; family Cannabaceae; genus Humulus; species Humulus lupulus. Next base: position 175,163,971 of record NC_084794.1, on the reverse strand, counting down.
GCCTTGAATCTCCATACAAGTCAAGCTTTCTTAATGAAGATCTTCGAGAAAACTAGTAATCTTGAGAGTTAGAGAGAGAGAAAGGTGAGTGATTATTTCACCAAAAACTCAAATGACCCCTTTAAATAGTATATGAACCATCATTAGACCCAACCAATAAGATAAGAGGGTTTAATTTGAATTTTGGAGCCAAAAAATGTCACTGTATGGTCCTATACGAATCGCCTATGCGACACATCTCCTGCACCCAGGCAATGCGTCGCCTATGTAGTCCTTCATAGGACTAGGAATGCGTCGCCTCCCAGAGGCGACGTAACACAGATCCCATTGACTTGGCACTCCAATTTTTTTGAAAACATCCCAATATGCTCCCAAACGTTTTTGGTACTCTTATATACTCTAATGAAACACTTTGGACCCAAAAAGATGATTTATAAATGCTTATACGAAAAGTCAACTCTCACATGTTGACTTTAGTGAAACCGTTGTGGTTTTTGCACTTCTTCATGCCGAACCAATTTCACAATGTATTTAACCAATCATAATAACAAAAATCAATGAGAAACACAAAACTGAAAGCCAGATGCGCCAATGTCGTCAAATCACAAAATGTTGAACCAATGTTTATACACGAGGACTATAGTTGTCCAAAATATCTATTCGAAGCCTTCCAAAAGTTGTTGGAAGCATCTACAAAGTTGTAATGAGAAGAGGGTTAATCAAGTCTTTGAAACTCATGAAAGTCAAGCAATTCCTAATGAGTTTCTTATAGATAAATGAGTGTTATTGAAGAGCTAGAGTGAAAAAGAGAGAGAGCCGAGAAGTGTGATCAAAGCTTCATCGCTACAAAAGACCCCTTTTATAGTGTAGGAACCATCATTAGGATTAACTAATAGGATAACACCTTTTAAAAACATAGATTAGGAGCCAAAATCATCAGACATAATTTTAGCTTGCCTCTCGCAAGCTTTAGGCGATGTGTTACCACTTTGATGATAACAGGTTGCCACTAGGGATGGTCAACCTCTTCATTTTCATGCCAAATCGAGTCCAAATGTTCCCAAGCCTTTTGGGGATGCTTAGAACCTCATTTTATTACTTTAGACCCAATAAATGTCAATTATAGATTCTTACAACATAAACACATAATTTCACTTCAACTTAAGTAAAATTGTCATGTTCTTTACACCACCTTATGTAAGACAACATAACCATTATATTTAAACAATCTCAACATTACCCAAATTGGTTAAATATAACTTCAACAATAATTATTCAAGCAAAAATTCCACAAAGATTATGCAAAGTAACAATATATGTCTATACCATTACAAAATGAAAATCAAAGAAATTAATCTTGCACATTTCAAGTTTTATGTCTATTAATCCTAATCTTTTTGGAATAAAAATTAACACTATTACTCATAATTGGTGATCAATCAATAGAAAGCATTAAACAATATGTCTATACCATTACAAAATGAAAATCAAAGAAATTAATCTTGCACCATTCAAGTTTTATGTCTATTAATCCTAATCTTTTTGGAATAAAAATTAACACTATTACTCATAATTGGTGATCAATCAATAGAAAGTATTAAACAATAAACCCACTTTAATAAATAAGAACTCAATTTACCATTAACACCATTAACAAAGCATCAAAAGTCACATATTAGGGTTCATTGATCATCCTAGCTAAAAAAGTTCTAGCTCATGCTCAAAGTAAGAAAAATACTAATGATAAATTCATCAATGACTTTACAAAATATGAAATAGAAAATAGAAATACAAAAAGAGTAAGGATTGTAAGAAGAACTAATAGATGGGTGGTGTCCTTCTTGTCTCTTCTTCCATGTTGATCTCCCTTTGGTGTTTCTCCTCCTCTATTTCTTTCTCTTGTTTGTCTTGTATATTTTCTCTCTAATGGATACTGTTGGGTAGAAAGTCTAGAATGATGGATGGATTTTTTTTCTTTTTTTAAAGCTATGGTTCCAATTACAAGTAGGGAAACCCTACTTTTCTCTCCTTCTTCCACATGCCACCTCTTGTATTCTTTCGGGACCACTTTAAATTAATTCCAGGTTGCCTTATTTTTCCAAAAATCACCAAATAAATCATAAAAAGCTCAATAATTGACCATCTAGCCTTATTTCCATGTTGGTCCCTCATTAGCTATTGTGTTTAAAATGTTGCGGCATTGTTGTAGCAATCGAAAATATCCTGCACCAAAAGTTAACATTTTAAAGCTTTTTTCAAAATACACATAATTGAGGTAGATTAATTAATAAATGGGGAATTAATAAATATAATAAAAAATTAACTAAAAACTAATCTAAAATATTAAAATTAATATGTATTCAAAACTAATTAAAATTCTAAATTAAACTAAAAATTCGTGAGAACAAAACTAAATTAATGAACCAAAAGAGATAAATAACTCTATTTTCAAAGAGTTATCATAACCAATTGATTTTGAACCTTGTAGAAGGTCTACCAATTCCCATGTATGGTATAACTAAGGCCAACCCTGAGTTGTGAGATGTCCTATACAAAATATGTTATTTTAAAAAATATATATATATATAAAATAACATTTTTTAAAATTTTGAGGGCCTATGTGTATGTAAAAAATGGTATTTTTCAAAAATTTGGGGCCTCATTGTATGGGGGCCCTAGACACAGGCCTAGCCCGCTTGTGCCCACGACTGGGCCTGGGTTTAACATAATTAAATTAATCTTATCATTTATTGCCTCCTTCCAAAAAACGGAGTCTCTCGAAGACATTGCTTCTTTGTAGGTTTTAGGATCATCCTCAACTTGAAGAACCATAGGAATTTTCCTAATGACTTCTTCAAGATTTCTTTCTATTAGGTAGAAAGCATCTACTAGAGAATATTTCTCATTTGGTCTCAACTCTTTAAGCCTTTGGCTTTTTTAAGACAATATAAGTTACTCATCAACCTTTGTATCTTTCTCCTCACGAGATTCTCCAACACATGTGGGTTCTTGAGAGTTGTTATCACAATATAACAAGTTCTCAAAGAACTACACTTCTTTTTATTCAAATATCATATTAGACTACAAGTCTAATAACCTACAGGGCTTGCTATTTGAGGCATAGCCAACAAATATACACTTAATGACCCTTGAACCCAACTTGGTCATTTTAAGCACCATGCTCTTGAAATTAGGCACCCTCAAACTTAAAGATAGCCTCAGTTAGACTCATTTCCGCTCCATAACTCATAAGAAGACACATTATTCTATTTCATTAGAATTTGATTTAATATATGACATGTATCAAGCGAAGTTTCACCCCACAAATTATAATACAATTTAGGGGAAATAACATTAAAAGTACCCAATGTTTTCAAAAATTTGTAAATTAGTACGCAATTTTTTTTTTTGTGGCAAAAGTACCCAATGTCAAGTACTCTTGGTATTCGTCAATACCCACTCTAACAAAGTTATTAGGCGGTGACTCATCAGACACTAGTTATCCCATAATTGATCAATTATATATATTTTAAAAATGATTATATTGATTTTAAATAGAAAAAAGTTTAAAAAAATTGTATTTACGATATAAAAATTAATTCTTATCATTTTAAAAATCTTAAAATTAAAACAAAAATACTTTAATTCATAAAAAATAAAACATTAAGTCTAAATTGGGTATAATATCAGATCATCATCATCAAAACCTTACAGATCTGATCATCTTCATCTTTTTTTTTTTCTTCAATGTACATCAAAACTTGAAAAATAAAAATGACACCATAAATGGGTATTAGATATGATCATCATCATCATCAAAACATCAACAACAGATCAAAAGTAGAACACCCAGATTGAAGCACATTCAAATCCAAGAACACATATTCAACAAAACCGACATTAGAAAAGTTTCATGATTAAAGTTTGCTCCATGAATACTCCATCTCACATAGTCCATAAACCCAAACACAGATTGATCTTGTTGCTCTTGGAAAAAAAATACAAACTTAGAACTAAACATAGATCTTCATATGCACGAAAAAAAAATTTGGGTTTTCTTTTTTGCCAAAAAAATTAAAATATGGGTGCTCTTCCTTGTTTTCAAACTGAACCCACCCAGACCCACTGTTGCTCGAACCTACCCAGACCCACATCAACGTCGAGCTCCAGCAATGGCAGCAAGGAGTTCGTTCATGCTCAACCCATATCTGAAGCCTCACCAAGCTCAAATCCATACATTGTCAGTCACCAAGCACCTATACGCCAGGCCGTCCTCCACCTATATCCGAGCCTCCTCGAATTTTAGCATCTCCAAGCAGTTGGGTTTCGCCGGATTCACTTGGTCAGTAGGAGAAGAATGAGGATGAGGAGAAAGTGTCGAGAAGATGAAAGTTTTGAAGAAATCAGATTAGTTTTTTTTTTTTTAAATATTTAAATTTTATCTTTCAAATTTTTATATTAATTTTTAATTTTTTTTATTAATTAAACACACTTGAATTTGTTTTAAAAAAATATTATGAAATTGACAAGTTGTTGGGAATATATTTACAGGATGATAAATATTTTCATTTATATTTCATATATTGAATAAATTAACATATAAAACAACCTATAAATATGTTTCTAATTAATTTTATAAAGTAAATCAAATAATAAAGGCTAAGAATCTTACTTTTACGCAATTGATATTGAGACTCCTTCTTTCACTCTCTCTAACCCTTATTCATTTATGTCACAGAACAGGATCTTCAAACTACACAATCTTCCACAATTTCCTTTGATCACCTAGACTAGGATGGGTCATTCTCAACACATGAAATGAAAAAATTATGGAGAAGAAGAGAGTAGTGATGGGCGGCAACAATATGTCTCTTTTGAGTCTAGGTTTTTACTTTTTCACACTTACTTGACAACCCTAGACTTAAGTCCCTATTTATAGCAACATATTAGGGTTAATTTAATTTAATTAAATAAATAAAATCATAGCTTTAAAATTCATATATGGGTGACTATTAGATATTTTGCCAAACCTTGAGATTTTAACATTTTTAAATTCAAAGTATAAAAGTCTTTAAATTCAAATACTATTATTTTCTATAATTACATGATAAAACAAAACCCTTATTAATTAATTAAATAAATATAATTTAATATATATATATATTATGAACATATTTCGTTATATACAAAATCAGTTTTATTAAAACTTTATATATTGTTTACTCAAAAATGTTTGCTTGATGACGTGGCACGATCAGAGCGCATGTGAGCAGCACATGATTGTTTATTGATGAAAGTCTAGTCGACCAACGACTAGGAAATTTAGTTGCTCGATAGGCACGAGGGACATGTTGAGTAATAGGAAAGCTGATGTGTTGACATATGCGACCAGATCTGCTCGTAGGACCAAAGCTAGATTCAAATGCGGTTGTAAGTTAGATATTTCTAGGATATTTAATTCTCTTTATAAATATCATTATTTAAACATGCTTGTACCACAAGTATAGCGTGACCCATAGGCCCATATGTACATCCTAGAGCCTATAAATCGGGCTTGTGGATTCATTTAATGATACACAATAATTTGTATTCAGAGAGTACAAGTGCTTTTATACACGATTTTGTATTCCACTTTGGGGCTTGTGAAACTTAGTGAACCCTAGTTTGTTGATCGCATGTTTAAGAGTTTACATCAATAAAATCACTAAGTGGATGTAGGTTATTACAATTTTTGCAGCCGAACCACTTTAAAATATTTGTGTCGTTTTAGTTCTTGCGTTCGGTTTATTAATTCTTTTGTTTTAGTGACTCTGTATCATTGACTAAGTCAAGGGTCAACATCTTCGTGCTTTCATTGAGAGTCGACCTCAAGAACTCAAGAGCTCAAGAAATTCAAGATATCAATGGCAAAGAACTCCAGGAGAGCGGGACAAACTAGGTAGACGTCTGGAAGTATACCAAATCCACCTTCTCCACAAGATGCAATGAAGGACGAGCCACAAGTGGAATTGGAAGAGGAAGAGATGGACGCTGAAACCTTGCGAACAACTTTGATAGTGTTGCAAGAAAAGTTAACTACTCTGAAAGCTAACCAGGAGAATGTGGCTGAAACTATGGTGATGCAACAGATGGAGATCGATTGGAAACGCCGAGAGCTGAGCGAGTGGCAGGCCGACATGGATCATCGGCAGAGAGTCGCTACAGTAGCTTTAGAGGCAGCCATTCAGTTGGCTCAAGGACAACCTGTTCCAACTACACCAACCTCTCAGCCAGATCAGCCACCAAACTCTTACCCTCCTCAAAATCTGCAGTTAGATCACCCCCAGTGTCATCAAAATCCACCACACCCAAGGAGTCCGGAGAGACCAAAACAACCTCTAGCTGCTCAGCAGGAACGACAAACCTAGAATCCTGACAGAAACAATGAGCAACAGCCACCCCCTCGTGTTGGTCGAGATAACACACAGCAGCACAGACAGAATAGGGACGAACAGTGTCCCATGAGCCTTAGATGATAAACGGCTGGGGAACAGAACCCTCTTGGCAGGGGACAAATTCACTCAGGAAGTAGGAGGCAGGTGGACTCAGGCTCTGCAGTCCAGGACTCCCCACGGCAGAGTGATGTCAAGGGACCCAACGACCAATGCAAGCCCCCACCTGTTTACCGGGATGGACCAGGGAGAAGAGAGGGGAACAGTGTGTACAGCAAGTTGTGCACTCACAGGTCGCAATTCAGAGATGGCTATGACTACAATGAAGCAGACTCTAGTAGGAAAAACAATGCTCAGTAACAGGAGAAAAGGGACGGACAACGAAACACTCCCCCAATGGATAACCGACCAACAAGCCAGAATGTTGGGGGTAGAATAGACAACCCAATGTCTTCGACTGACTAGGTGCAAGTGAGCAGAGATGTAGGGATGAGGATATGAGGGATGTACTCAATTACTGAAGGGAAAGACACAACGAGTATTTCCCCTTAGCTCCAGCCACTCTTGCAATACCAGATGTTGTTCAGGCTCAGGTAAATGCCCTAAATCAGGCTGTGCAGCAGCTGGTCGGGAATAAATTATCCCTCATAGAGTATGATCAGAGAAAGGGCACCCCATTCATTAACATAATTGTTGTGGCAGAAATCTCAAGCAAATTCAAAATGCCAGTTTTACCCAATTTCACTGGAAGGGAAGATGTTGTATCTCACTTGAACAAATTTGAGATACAAATGGACATCTAGAAGGTGTCCAGAGATGTGCAGTGCAGGATTTTTCCTGCCACCTTGTCTGACTCTGCTCAGGAGTGGTACCTCAAATTTTCGTTGCCCAGCATAGTTTCATGGGAGATGTTTTTAAAAGAGTTTTACAGACAATTTTATGCTGGTTGGATACATCCAACAGAGGCTAATCAGCTGGTCGACATTCGACATAAGGAAGGAGAAACTCTTAAGGAGTATATACAGCAGTTCATGCGAGCAGCTGTTCGGACCAAAAATGTTGGAGACGAGGGAAAGATGACGACAATCATAGTTGGAGTGCAACGCCAATCTCCTCTCTAGAGTAGCCTGCGGAAGAATGGAGTCAAGAGCACTCAAGAATTTATGGATCGAGAAGATAAGTATATCAAGTTGGAGGAGGCTATAGCCAATGAAGGAAAGTCCACAAAGGCCGACTAGGGCAAGAAGGAGGACTCGAGCAAAGCCACCACTGGGTTTGGTAAAACCAACGACAACGACAAAGGTAATAATAAGAACAAAGGAAAAAGGGAAAATACTAAACCAACGACATCTGATAACAAGCGCCCTAAACAGAACAGATACGAACCGAGGTTCACCAATTACATAGCCCAAGTCGATAGCTAAGCCGAAGTGTATCAGGCTAGTCATACCACAGTTCCCTTCAGGTGACCAGCCCCGATTAGGAAAGACATATCCAAAAGTGACACAACTAAGTTTTGTCATTTTCACAACGACTGTGGCCATGATACCAATTAGTGTAACCAACTTAAGAACGAGATTGAGTTCCTTATTCGACAAGGATATCTGATGAGATATGTACGAACAAGGGGAAATTCCAAGCAGGAGGCTCACGGAGGCAACGAGCTGACACCTATATGCCAATGCTCGCCTCCTCTGCAGCCAACTCTTGTTGCTGGCACATTGCTAATCATCTGTGGGGGACCACATAAATCAGGTGACAGTGGTAAGGAAAGGGAAAGATATGCCATAACACTACATCACGATTAGAACATAGAAATGTTAAACGTCGAGGAGCGAACTCCTAAAAAAGCTTGAACAGAGGAAGAATTGATAACTTTCTCCGAGCTGGACGCACAACATTTTTTATTCCCTCACTCAGATCCACTGGTTGTGGATGTCCAAATCTCTAACATGATGGTGAAACGAGTGTTGGTGGATTATACAAATCTTCACTTGAAAGAATGAAGTTATCAGTGCAAGATTTAGAACCATGCAACCAAAACATCGATGGTTTTTCTGGTGAGGGGTTAGCACCAACAGGGTCAATGAGACTCCCAGTCACAGTAGGAACTGCACCCGCGAATAGGACATTGGTTGCTACTTTTATAGTAGTTGATTGTCCGTCCGCATACAATGTTGTGTTCCGAAGACCCATACTCATCGTTCTGCGAGTTGTAACTTCGGTCTGGCATCTGGTCATGAAATTTCCAACTGATGCAAGTGTTGGATGTGTGTTAGGAAATCAGCGAGCAGCCAGAGAATGTTACAACTCCTCGATCATGAAGGAAATGCGAGGTGGATTGGGGAGTGCAACTGAGAAAAGCTTGTTGATGGTAAATGAATCACAAGCCCAATCAGGTGAATAAGTCATCAAATAGGGTGTTGCCCAAAGTGAGGACAGGGACTTAGAACCTCTCATTTAGAAGAGAACATTGGGCGTGTGGAGGACCTCAAGGAGGTCCAACTAGAAGGGAAAGATCCAACCAGGGTTGTAAAAGTTGGTAAAAACATAGAGACAACAATAAAAAAGGAACCGGTGGAGTTTTTGAAGAGAAACCGGGAGGTCTTTGCCTGGTCGCATAAAGACATGGTTGGGATAGACCTATCATTTATTATCCATGTCTTGAATATAGACAAAAACCACCCACCAGTACTGTAATGTCCTAGATTTTTAAGACTTGATAATGCATAAATATAAATGTTTTCATGTAACAAAATGTCTCAAAAACCCGTATAAAAAAAACTTTTTAAAAGTCATATGACCATACTTAATATTCAATACAAACATAGTTTATGAAGAGTAAACTGAGCCTAGTTTATGAAAATAAAACAACATTTCAAGAAAAAAAAAAAAGCTTCCCAAAAGGTCGGTCCACATGTACATCCACAAAGTAGACTTCAGCGCCCACTGTTCTGCTTTGCCCTTGTTCTTACCTACAACAGGAAACAACTAGGTAAGAGAAAATTATTAGTAAGTTCAACTTTAAAAAAAAAGCATGCAGAGAAGACAGGTGGTCACTGACCAAGTTACTAACCACTGATAACCATAGTTCACAAAATTAGGGTTCCGGATCCATCCGTACCCTACGTAATAAATTTCAAGAACGCAAAAGCGTCCTGGCAAACTTATGGTTATGCCTGATAACCAATGGAAAACAATTTCATACAAACAGATAAAACCCTGCACTCAGAATATCCCAAAGCAAGCATATATAATATATCACAATATAATTCGAGACCAACGCTCGACAATTTCCAACAATTCGGGCATATCATGCCCTCCACAATTTTGCTAATCAGTAGGGGAGAACCGAGTCTCAACACTAAGATCTAGCCAATAAATATCCCCATCAAGGGTAACTATCGAGTTACCTAGGGCATCGCTACTTCTCCAAGAGTAAATCCCTCACAAGGGTAGCCATCAAGTTAACTAGGGCATTGCTACTATTCAAGAGTATACTCGAAGTTACATGGGTTTACAGAGACTTCTATGTTAATTAGTGGTGTTAGTGAGCAGTTTCCCCTAAGGTGTTCAGCCTCACTCAAACTTGGCAACCCCTAGTAACTTTAGGCACTCTCACTGAGTGGCAATATTCAAGGTTATTAACTGCAAATAACTTATCAGAGGACTTGCTCAGGCTCTAACCGTTCAATGATTAAGTAAGAATGACGGCCCCTAGGTCCCATTCATTTTGGCGCCCCTAGGTTCAAACCAGCAATCTCCACCTCTTGGCCACTCGTTGCAGTAGTGAATCGAACATAATAAAATCAAACAAGCATTGTGATGGGGATCAGCCGTCTCGGATATGACAGATATCTACCGTTCATATTTTCTGAACCAGCACCTATTAGACTAACGTCTCTATGCAAATTTTCTACGATAGTGTATATATGTGCATGCGTCTCTATACTAACATATAATACAATAGTCGTTTCATGTTGTAGCCACATAATAGAAGTTGAATTACTTGGAGTCCTTAGCTCTCAGTAGGATTTCACCCTTCAACGTACAGTCCAGTTACGCTTAGCCAATACTATAGTTATCCATACATGATACTCAAATTAATTATGATACTTATAATTCATTATTATTATTATTATTATTATTTTGGGCAGTTTGGTCATTTTCAAAATCATTTGTAAGGATTAAAGATCCTTATTTTTAAACCCATTCAAGAAATTCATACAAAAATATTTGAGACTAAACCCTAAGTCTCTGGGAGACTTATCCTATGGTCTCGATACCTAGGCTCGGGTATCGTAATAGCATTTTCCCACAATCTGCTAAAAATATTTTTCTTTAAGAGTTCGCTATTAACCCGTACTTTCAACAGTCGGTTAAATATATAAAATATTTTAGCCGGTATTATATCCAGAAAATATTAATTAAATTCCTTAATTATTTTTCAAGAAGATAAGCTCTTAATTTCCCTTTTATTTTTCTTAAGGTTTTAATCTCTAAAAATTGTTTTAAGAAAATAACCTAATTTTAACTTAATTAGGAAAACCATTAATATCTTCTTATCTTGACTAGTAAATTCTCCAAAGTCAATTAATCAAGTTTACTTACTAGAAATATAATTTACTTAATTATTTTCCTCAAAATATAGGGTTTTTAAACCCTCTTTTAATTTATCAACTTATTAATAAAGTAAATCTTCTATTTTTGAAAAGAATTAAAATTCTATAACAAAAATAATTCTCACTAAACTCAAAGTGGTATTTTAAGTCAAAAAAATATTTTCAAGACTTACCAAGTTTTTATCTTGCAATATGTACAAATGTACTTTTATCTTAAGTTCCCAAAATCCCATTTTTACACTAAGTGTGAAAACCTTATTTTTCATATTTTTAACTACATACTTTGTTAGGTTATTACTTAAACTTTACTTACCCAATTGCTACCAAAATTTCTCAATTCCATATTTGGTATGCCATTTAGGTCTTTGTAAAATCTTAGGTGAAAAGGAGTATTTTTTATTGGTTAAAATATTTTCCAAACATTGAGGTAAAAATTACCTTATTTTCAAGTCTTTATTTTTTCCAAACATTGACACTTAATAACTCTCAGACCGTTGAATATTTTATTACCAAATTTTACAATGGAATACTAGGTTATACTAAGAACATGTCCACCAAATTTTAGAAAATTCTCGGTTCATTTGCCCTATACAGTGACTATCCAAACTTGGTCCCGAATTTAAGAATACGGAAAAAAAAACAGTTTTTTCCTAAACTTTGAAATAGCATAACTCACTCATTTCTAAACGTTTTTGAGTATTTCAAAAGCTCAAATTCATGTAGTCCATCTCAAAAACATCACAGTGTAATTTTTTTAAAAAAAATCAGTATACAGTGGATGCTTGATCCCTTGGAAGTCACGGCCCAAAACTTGTATTTTTGTTTTAGGGTTTCCAACAAAACACCTAGGGATTTTGGGCCCCTATTTTAAAAAATAACCATACAAGCATCATAAAAAATTTCAAGCAACTACCATAGCCTTATTACACAATCAATAAGAAACTTTAAGCATTAAATACAAAAAAAATAATGCTTAAAATAAAAAACATACAAAAACAACCATAAAAAGTAAACTTTTTACCTCTTGTTGTTCTTGCTTTAGGTTTTGATGTTTCTACTAGCTTTAGATCCTTCAAGACTCACAAAAACAACCATAAAAAGTAAACTTTTTACCTCTTATTGTTCTTGCTGTAGGTTTTGATGTTTCTACTAGCTTTAGATCCTTCAAGACTCTTTCAAAACCTTAAAAAAAAAACTCCCCCAACAACATATATAGTTAGTTATTGAAGGATCTATGGTTAAAAACTCTATAAAAGTCAAGTTTTTGAAACTTTTACCTGATGGAAAAACTCTTCCAAAACCAAAGCTTAAGCTTCCAAGCTTTCTTAGTGTTCTTAGTAGTTGAAAATGATGAGAAAACTTGAGAGAGAATTTTTGAACAAGATGAGAGTGAGATGAGATAAGGGGGTCGGTTATGGGAGGATAGAAGAGCTTAGACAACTCTAAAAATATCTAAAACACTTCAGTGTTTTTACCTTTATAACTTTGTGTCATTAATCCTAATTTAAATATGATTTAAAACTTAATTAATTTGGTCCACACAATTTAAAACTCTAACATGGCCGGCCACCTCTTTTCTTTTTTCGCATTTATATATATATTTTTATATAAAGGTTAATAAACATTTCCTAAGCATTTGTCTTTTTTTTTTTCCAAAAATCCAAAAATGACTTTCTATAATCGTTTTAACTCTTATATAGTTTTTTTAAAAAAAAAATAAAACTTAACACATAATAATTAAATTAAATTAAATTTCTCTCACATTTAATTTAAAAAATCACACAATACAAGTTAAACTAAGGTCCATTTATGGAATAAAATTCCACAATTCGGTAAAATTAAGCATTTAACACAAAATGCCCTAAAATTTCCATTTCCTCTTAGGTTTATTATTTTTTTTTACCAAACTTTAATTTTTATGAATGTATTTTATGACCAAAATATATTTTCCATAGTTTTTCATTTCATTTTTTGAGATTTTCACCCGATTTGGGTTTTTGTGTCGGTCCTAGACCGAAAGTCTTATCTTGATGTTTAATCACAAACTCCATAATTTGGCTAGAAATAACGCATGGAAATAAATTCCAAACAAAATATAATATTATTTAAAATAATATTCTTAACTCGAGGAAAACAATCCCGACTCGAGTCGTTTAAAGGTACCCGAAACGCAGGGCATTACAATACCTACAATTTATCGAGGTTTCATCCTCGAAACTTAAAACAAATGAGGATACAGCTCCCTCATCTTGTCTTCTGTTTCCTAGATCGCCTCTTCTATGCCATGGTTACTCCGCTCCACTTTTACCAACGACACAATCTTGTTCCTCAACACTTTTTCCTTCCGGTCTAGAATCATCACCGGCTTCTCCTCATAGACGAGTTGAGGATCAACACTTAGCTGCTCATAGCTGAGTACATGCGAGGGATCGTGCATGTAATTTCTCACAAGGATACATGAAACATGTCATGCACCTTAGACAGGGCAGGAGAAAGAGCTAAACGATAAACTATTCCCCTAATCCTCTCTATGATTTCAAAAGGTCCAACGAACCTTGGGCAAAGCTTTCCTGTCTTCTCGAACCGCATAGCCCCTCCTAGCGGAGCTACCTTCAGCAGCAAATTATCACCAAACTCAAACACCAGAGGTCTCCTACGTCGGTCAACATATTTGCGTTGTTGATCAACCAAAGTTTGCAAGCATTGCCTTATCTGTTGGATGTTCTTGGTAATCTGATCAACCCCATCCGATCCGAGAAAATTTCTTTCACCGGTCTCATGCCAATGAATCGGTGATCGAAATTTACTTTCGCATAAAGCCTCATACGAAGCCATCTTGATGGAATCATGATAACTATTATCGTAAGCGAACTCTATCAGTGGAAACTTCTCATTCCATGACCCTAGAAAGTCGAGCACGCATGCTCTTAGCATATCTTCTAGGGTCTAAATTTTCGTTCGCTTTAACCATCTGTTTGTGGGTGGAAAGAAGTGTTGAACTTCAATTTATTACCCAGCCTCGTTTGAATTCTACCCGAGAATGCCGAGGTGAAACGTCCGTCGCGATCTGATACGATGGAGTTGGGTACACCATACAGTCTCATTATTTCTACAATGTAAATATATGCTAACTTATGTGCCCCATAAGTTACCTTGATCGGCATGAAATGACCAGACTTAGTCAGCCTATCTATGATAACCCAAATGGCATCGTGCCCCTTGGGAGTGGTTGGTAGACCTGTGAAAAAGTCCATAGTGACCATCTCCCACTTCCATTATGGAATTTCTAAGGGCTGCAACAATCTGGCTGGCTGTCGATGTTCGGCCTTTGTCTGTTGACAAGTCAAGCAGTGTGCCACATATTATGTTGTCTCATTTTTCATCCCAGGCCACCAAAAGTACTTCTTCAAGTCTTGGTACATTTTTGTGGTGCCCGGATGCATGGCGTAAGGAGCATTATGTCCCTCGAAAAAGATCTGCTTCTTGATCTCGTCATCGTCCGGAACACATATTCTACCTGTGAACCCCAATACTCCATCTTCAGAGATATGGAATCCTAGTCGCCCCTCCTTCCTCACTTCGTACATCAGTCTTTGTACCCAAGGATTGACAAACTGCCCACATTTTATAGCTTCCATAATGGTAGGCTTGATAGAGAGGTTAGCCAATTGACCGACTACTATCTATAAATCCAAGGTAGCAAGGTCAGCATGTAACTACGACAAAATCTCTTTCACTATCATCACGTAAGCACTTGGCTGTCGACTCAATGCATCTGCCACCTTGTTTGCTTTTCCTGGGTGGTACAGAATGTCGCAGTCGTAGTCGTTGAACAACTCCAACCATCGACGTTGTCTCATTTTCAATTCCTTATGAGTGAAGAAATACTTCAAGCTTTTGTGATCAGTGTAGATGTCGCAGTATATCTCATACAGGTAGTGCCTCCAAATTTTCAGTGCGAAAATCACCGCTGCCAGCTCCAGGTCATGAGTGGGACAATTCTTCTTGTAATTCTTTAGCTATTGAGAAGCATAAGAAATTACTTTTTCGTGCTGCATCAGCATTGCTCCCAACCCTTGGCCTGAGGCATCGCTATAAATAGTTTATCCCTCTGTGCCGTTAGGGATTGTCAGCACTGGGGCAGTTGTCAACCTCATTTTCAGCTCCTGAAAACTCTTCTCGCACTTGTTAGTCCATTCATACTTGATGTTTTTGCGGGTGAGGGCAGTCATTGGTATGGCTATTTTGGAAAATCCTTCCACAAATCGCCGGTAATATCCCGCTAACCCAAGAAAACTTCTAACCTCATGAGTATTTTTCAGAGGTTTCCACTGCTTAACAACTTCTATCTTGGCGGGATCTACCGAAATTTCGTCTCCCGACACTATGTGCCCCAGAAAATTAACTTTCTCTAGCCAGAATTTGCATTTTGAAAACTTAGCGTAAAGCTTTTCATCATGCAGATGCTGAAGGACCAGACCCAGATGCGTTGCAAGCTCTTCTTGGCTTTTCGAATATATTAGAATATCGTCAATGAGCACGATGGCGAACTTATCCAAATACTCACGAAATACGCCATTCATGAGATCCATGAATGCTGCAAGCGCATTGGTTAGTCCAAAGGACATCACTAAGAACTTGTAGTGACCGTAGCGCATTCTAAAGGTCGTCTTTGGTATATCCGCCTCCTTAACCTTGAGCTGATGATAGCCTGATTGCAGATCTATTTTGGAAAATGCTGACACTCCTTGTAGTTGATCCAAAAGATTGTCAATCCTGAAAATGGATATCGGTTCTTGATTGTCACTTTGTTCAGCTCCCAATAGTCAATGGATATTCTCATCGAGCCGTCTTTCTTCTTCACGAATAAGATCGGGGCTCCCCATGGAGAATGGCTTGGCCTTATGAACTTCTTTTCCAATAACTCTTGCAGTTGCGATTGCAACTCACTGAGTTCAGCTGGCGCCATCCTGTAAGGAGTCTTTGAGATTGGCGCATATCCCATAATTAGCTCTATCTCAAACACGATCTCTTAGTCTGGTGGAATCCCTGGGAGATCTTCAAGAAATGTGTTGGGAAACTTGCACACAACTGGTACATCTGAAGGTTGTTGACTCGTCTCTTTATCCTTATCCACTTTTTTTGCCAGAAAACCAATGCATTCGTCACTCAACATTTTTCTCGTCTTCATCGCAAAAATCATGGGGCACTTCTTTACTCTTGATGTACCCATGAACTCGAATGGTTCTTCTCTCGCTAGGGTGAAGAACATTTTTTTGCGCTTGCAATTGATAACGGCTCCATATCTGGTTAATCAATCCATCTCAAATATGACATCGTATTCATGTAGGTCCAAGACTAATAGATCCACCGTCAGCTGACAACCTTCCACCCAAAATGGTACGACTCTAACCCATGTCCTCACCAACATATCCTCTCCCGAAGGCAAGGATACCCCACAAATAACAGGCATAGGCTTAGGCATTCTATTTAATTTTTTCCACAAAGGTTGCAGATAAAAAAGAATGTGATGCACTAGTATCCATTAATTCATATGTTGAGGTTTGGGCGATAAAAAATCTGACCTAACACCATATCAGATAGTCCAGCTCCTTTGTTGCTTTGTGTAAGCGCATAAACTCGAGGCAGAGCTCCAATTTTTTTCTGCTGGTCATTTCCGTTGCCCTTGGCTGGCATTCGACACTCTTTAGCAAAGTGCCCTGGCTTTCCACAGTTATAACACACCCCGCACCTACCCCAATGATGTCGGTTACACTTGTTGCACAGTGGCCATTGTTCATACTCACGTCTCGGCTGTTTGTTGGGACTAGCCATTGCCTGATTCAGAGGTCCCCCTTTTCTTTTGTTATTTCCCTCACCATTTGGCCTTGAGCCTCTAGGATTGTTTGTCCTCCCCGAGTTCTGGCTGAACCTCTGGTTGAACTTTCCTCTTGGCCCATTCTGATTGGCCTGAAACTGTTTAGGGTCATCGGGAGTGTACCTCCTGTCTTCATTATTTTATGGTTCTGGCTTGTTCGACACGACCAAAGAATCTTGGCAAAGATCCCATTCCACAGCTTCGGCATATGTTTCCAGGCTAGTCCTACCAGTGTCTACACACCTGGAAATGTCTCTGCGCAGGCCCTTCATAAAACTCTAGGTCTTATTCTCATCAATGTTCACTAGGTTCTTCATATGTTTCCAGGCCAGTCCTACTAGTGTCTACACACCTGGAAATGTCTTTGCGCAGGCCCTTCCTAAAACTCTAGGTCTTATTCTCATCAATGTTCACTTGGTTCTTCACAAACCTAGACAGCTGGTCGAATTTTGGAACGTAGTCTACACGCTCGATGTTCCATACTTTAGATTAGTGAACTGATTCACTTTGTGCTCAATCACTGCCAAACTGAAGTACATGCCATTGAACAAGGTCAAGAACTCTAGCCAATCCATCTCAGCAACATTATGCCATTTCTTGGCTGTGTCCACCAGATTCGGGCATCTTTTCTCAGCATATAGTTCACGCAAACTACCTTCTATCTCTCTCGGTAGTTCCAATGAAGTCGAAGATCCTTCCCAAGATACTGATCCATTCCTCTGCCACTGATGGGTCAGTGGTCCCCTCGAACATAGGTGGATTTTGGTTCTCGAACCTTTCTAATATAGGTTTCATGGGTAGCTCTTGGTGCTTCTACTGGCGGTACAGGTTGGTCAACGACAACATGCGGGCCAGAGTTCTGTTCTTCATTGTTTTTAGGTGGTATTTTGTTGTTTGCATGTGGTACTTTGTTATTTTTAGCATTATTGGGTGGCATGGGGAGTCCTCCCAAAAAGGGTATTAAACCTTTCAGCTTGGAGGGCATCATAGTCCTCCTGTCTCTTTTGCCCTCTTTCAATTTGGGCTCTGTAAAGACCAAAAATTACTAATAAGGTTTAAGGGCCTTGATCAGTGTGCCGAGAGGGCATAATTGGAGGTTATGGGAAATTAATGGTAAGAAAGCATGTTTAGGAGTATCAGATAAGCATGTGGGCCCTGTTTGGTTGCTAAGGGCATAATTGTAGTTTTGGCCCGTTAGGCCATAAATGTGGTTATTTGTGATAAACTATTGAGACCACATTATTATGTGGATATATGTGTTTGTAGCTTTCGACACGAGGCGATTCTAGGGAGCAAGTAGCGGGAAAGTCACAACGGGACCCAATACTTGACTTGGGATGAGTCAAGGGGGACTTCGAGTGTTAGGTGGTTATTTGGGTTATCAGGTTATGGTAATAAATAATTGGAGATATATTTGAGGTTAGGAAGCCTAGGTGAGAATACCAGGGAATTGTACCATTTTGCCCTCGGGGACATTTTTGGTACCCTGGGCCTTGGGTTTAACTTAAGTAACTTAAGTAAAATAAAACAAAGGAGAGGAAATAGCTAGAACTTTTCCAACCGAACCTTCCCTCCACACTCAGCTCAACTCTCCTTTTCTCTCTTAAGGAAACCATGTAACCAAGGGAAGACTTGGTTGAAAACTCAAGAATTTGAGCTGGAGTTGTGGGGAGGATTTCTGTAGCAATCTGAAGGTTCAAACTAGGAGTTTAGGTGAGTATTGAATTATGGTTTACTTGACTTAATTCTATAGTTTTGGCTGGGTTCTAAGAGTTTTTGGATTTTGATATTGAAGATTGAACTGGGGCTAAGGCCTGGGAATTAACTCAGCAACTAGTTGGTGGGCTTGCTCTTTAGCAAAGGTAAACTTTTCATAATAGTTTAGCATCTGAATTCTGGGATTTCTAGTTGTTCTAAGAGGTTTTGAGTTTTTGGGTTTCAAAGATTGAGATGTTGTTTTGATGAGTTTTTAGACTAGGTTTCTGTTGGGTTATGTTGTTGAAATCATGTTAGAATGTTGGGATAATTGGATTATGTTATTGGGATGATTGTGGGTGGTTTTGAGAGATATTTGAGTGTAAAAAATGGTGGTTTTTCTAGGTTCGAAGGGGTCGGGCTGCGGCATAGTTCTCGATGAGCCACGACCCATTGAAGCTGAGGGATGCTGGAGAAGGAGGGCGGGCCGCGACATGGGGCATGTAGGGCCGCGACCTGTGTCTATTTCTGGGCGAGGTTGAGCTCTGTTTGGGGCCATGCTGCAGCATGGGGAGGCTTGAGCCGCGACCCTTAAGGATATTTGCGTTTTTGGGTTTTAAGGCATGGGAACTTAACCTAGAGTGCTCGGGATCGATTCCACTACCGTGCTTGGTGGAATTCGAGGTCCCGGAGGCTAGAACTTTATCCAGAAACCCTTATATAATTATTGATGGAATCCTTTATCATGGTTGTGACTAGGTATACACTTGGGCTTGGGGCAGGATCATGCTCGGTGGTTGTCTTTCCTAATTAAAGCACTTGGAATTAAAGGTAAGAAAACTGCACCTGTATATATGGATAGGGTGGGACTAAGTGTTCCCTATATTTGTATGCATTGTTATGTGACTGTAATAAACCATGTGAGTATGTTGGGACTAAGAGTTCCCTATAATTGTATGAATGTCATAAGGTGGTATTATGCCACTGGGACATGTGATAAACGACCTAAGGGTGCCGAAATCAATACTTGGGCACAGGGCGCGGCTCGACCACTAGTTGCTGAGGACAGATTACTAATCACTGAGCTCGGTTAAGCTAGCCGGAGTCAGTGGATATAACACTGGGCTTGGCCTAAGTGAGCCATAGATAGTGGATTAAATAGAGGGTGTGGCCTACGGGCATTAACCCTAGTTGTTGCTTGAGATGTATTCTATTGTTAATTGTTGTGTATGATGTGATGAGTATCTGAGACTAGATCATTGGTTATTGACCGGTGTGCTGCATTGAATGTATGCTATGGCTTGCTGGGTAATTGATTAATGCCTTGTAAATTATTTGGTTATGCTCTGTGAATTGCTTAGCTATTAATACTGGTTATGTTATGATGTTATGTTTTCTTGCTGGGCCTCGGCTCACGGATGCTACGTGGTGCAGGTAAAGGCAAGGGTAAGATGAGTTGACCATGAGTTAGAGAGCTCTGGGGGCGAGGTGTATACTGTCAGCTGCTCGGCTGTCACGGTCGAGGGATTATACAGGGACGCGAACCTAAAATGTGTATTTTTCCATTAGAGTGGCTTAGTTATTTATTTGTGTTGGAAATTCTGCAATTACGTTATTTAAACCTTGATTTGGGATCCCATGTACCAAATATTTGTTTTAATGAAAATTATTCGTTTATAACCAAAATCTTTTAAACCTAACCTGTTTGTGTCGTTAGATTCACATTTTTATTTAAATGACTTGATTAGCAAGTCTTGCACTATTTCAAATACATAGTGTAACGGTCTTGGTTACCCAGGGTGTTACAGGCTCCCTACATTTCCACTAGTCTTTGTAGATTATTCATCTGGTTGGCTATCTTGCGAATTCAAGCAGCTTGGGTTGGAGATCTAGCGGTTGGCGCATTCTAAGCTCTAGCAGCAGGTGCGGCCTAGCCCTGGCCAGCAGCACCCCTTCCTCTCTGAGCTCTTGTCCTTTCCATTTTTGTTTGATTTAAAATAAAAAAGCTCCTAAGCGCATAGGGACGAGAAGTTAATACCAATGCAGATTACCTTTTCCCTTTCGGTAGCTACCACAAAGTTAAAAATCCTCTATCTGAGTTACCAGATTTGGTTTTGGCCGTACTCTTTGTCCTCGGCCTCAACCCCTTCCTCTGCCTTGGCCACGACTTGCATCTTGGTCAACGGCTGCTCTTTCGGCTAGGTCTGGTTGATTAACAACTTGACCTCCCCTCGCTCGAGTGTTAGGCACCATCGCAACTCTTTATACCACAATGTATAGTAGGGAAGAATACTAACCTAGCAATAAATGAGCATACCAGTTTTGCTCATAAACAAGAAAGAAGAATCATAATGATTTGACTCAAAACAGGCAGTCATAATATTCAGGGATATAACCTAATAATACAAAATGATCATGAAAGATCATGCCATAGGATTTTAGTTAGCAAGTGTTGAGTCTAGTTTATGTCATGGTTAGGTGGTGTTTTAGATAGTCTTTTATGTTGTTTTTATTTCATTTAGTTACGCTTTTGTTTGTTTGTTTGTTTTTCAGTTTTAGTGAATAAAAAGGAAGATTTGAATAGTTGGGGAAAATTAGTCCAAAAAGAGAAGAAAAACCCAAGTTATGGTGTTGTTTTCAATAAAGGATGGAATCTGACATGATTTGAAGGCATTGGTGATTTTTCAGTTTTAAAAATGCAAAAATTGAAGAATTCCTTAAGGGTCGCGGCTTGAGCAATTTGGAGCTGCGACCAGCCTCTTCATAGAAGCATTGTTTCGGAGTATAGACTTGGGCCGCGGCATGGCTTCGGAGGGCTGCGTCTTGGAAGAGCTAATTCCTAGGGAAAAAGAGACACAAGTCGCAGTAGTTGAACAGTTGGGCCGCGGCCCGCCTCAACGAGAAA
Organism: Humulus lupulus; assembly: GCF_963169125.1. Classification (NCBI taxonomy): domain Eukaryota; kingdom Viridiplantae; phylum Streptophyta; class Magnoliopsida; order Rosales; family Cannabaceae; genus Humulus; species Humulus lupulus. The sequence continues at coordinate 175,142,440 of NC_084794.1, read as the reverse complement.
TGCATGTTTTGGGACAAGGGCCGCGTGCTGAAATAGTCGAGCTGCGGCCCAAGTCCTTCAAAAAGAAACAAATAGGTTATAAACCTAGTTTCGAAAAAAAGAAGACGGTATTTGGGTGGCTGAAACCTTGGAGAACACTATTAGAGACTTCCTCAATTTTTTTTCATTCATCCACTCATTATTTTTCATGTTTGCTTTTAAATTTCTTTATGTTTAGAATGACAATTATGAACTAATTTTCTGTTTAGGGCTGTTAATTGAATCGCTTGAATACTTATTATGAACTAATGCAATTATCTTTCCTTCTTCATCTTCTTTTCAATTCATTGCAATCTATGCTTGTTGATTGATTATTGATTGGCCATCTGTACTCATTATCTCTATGTTTTTGAATCAAAACCTGAGAAGTACGGTTTGAATTTTCTTTGGTTGTTTAGGATGCAATTTTGATTTGGAACGAGAATATCTAAATTAATTGTGTAATTCTTTTGAGTTGTTCTGATTACTGTTGTCTTTGTGATTAAATTTACCATAGAAATATAGGAAATTTTCACTTAGATTGAGTTTATAAGTCATAACATGATTATAAGATGCTTTTGTCGACTCATTAATTGATATAGGAAGAAAGAAGAAGAAATTGGTAACTTGTATTAGGGATTAATAGGGAGGATAGTTGATGAGATTAAATGCCCTAATTACTCTCTTATTATTTAAATTCAAGGCTTTTCTGATACTTATTGTTTTTATTGAGTTTTTAATTATTGTTTCTGCAATTTATATTTTCTTCTTCATTATTACAAGAATCAAAGTTTAATTGACCAAATAAAAACAAAAAGATTAATTGATTGGTGATTGGTGATTCATTCCTTGAGGAAGATACTTGGTTTTACCAAGATTATTACTAATTTGCAATACGTGCACTTGCGTAGCAATAAATTTCGCAACAATTTTTTGGCGCTGTTGCCGAGGACTGAAAACTATCAATATCAGCCTAATTAATTTTATTTATAATTCGGTTGTTCTTTGTCTTGTTTCGAACCTGTTTCAACTACATTTCTTTGTCAAATTCACGTAGTTTGGTTATATGCGTAGTAGAAGAGGAGCAGATAACCTTGTTCCATTTAATCCTGAAATTGAGAAGGTTTGCAAACAAAATAGAAGAAACAAGAAGTTGGCTCATCAAATTGTGGAGATGGGACAGAATGACAAGAATAATGAGGTTCCCGAGGTTGTTCAAGGTCAGGCTCCACATCCTATTGCAAGGAGGCTGAGAGACTATGTACTGCCCACTGTTACAAGAATACAAAACTGTATAAGACCGCCAGCTTCGAGGCCAATAATTTTGAGATTAAGCCGACGATCTTGCAAATGGTGCAGTCCACTGTCCAATTTGGTGGTTTGCCTTCTGAAGACCCCCATATGAACTTGGCGAATTTCTTGGAATTGTGTGATACCTTCAAGTATAATGGAGTGAGCGACGATGCAATCAGGTTGAGGCTCTTCCCATTTTCACTGTGAGAAAGAGCTAAGAGTTGGTTGAAATCCCTTCAATCCAATTCAATAAACACTTGGGAGGATTTGGCTCAGAAATTCCTTGCCAAGTTCTTCCCTCCATGAAAAGCTGCTAAATTGAGGGGGGAGATTAATAATTTTTATCAGTTGGATGGTGAATCTTTGTATGACTCTTGGGAAAGGTTCAAGAAGCTATTGAGAAAATGTCCCCATCATGGTATAGAAAAGTGGATGTTGGTCCACAATTTTTAAAACGGGTTGTGGGGTAAAACAAGAACAATTATTGATGCTACAGCTGGTGGGGCATTCATGAGTAAGAGTGCCAATGAAGCTTATGAAATTTTAGAGGACATGGCCATAAAAAATCATCAGTGGTCTGATGAGAGGTCATCTGGGGTTAGAAAGGTAGCTGGGGTACATGAACTTTATGCAATTACTGCTCTGACAGCACAAGTGGCCTCGTTGACAAAACAATTGCAGCATAATACTGTGTTTGCTAATGCGATTCAGATGGTAGCTAGGTGTGAAATTTGTGGTGGTTATCACTCTTTTGATCAGTGTCCTGCTAGTAATAATAATAACATTCCTATGGACCAAGTTCAGGTTCAAGCTGTCAGAAATTTTCAGAGGCGATTCAACAATCCATTCTCCAACACCTACAATGCTAGCTGGAGAAATCACCCCAAATTTTCTTGGAGAAACAATCAGGGCCAGCAATCTCAGTTTCAAGGTCAGTATTAGTAGAATATGCCTCAACAACAACCAATGAATCAGGCCTCTTCATCACAACAACCTAGGCCACAAGCTCCACCAGACAGACTTAATGAATTACAAGCTGCGTTATTGACTCTTACCAACACTCAAGCTCAGTTCATGACTGAGACCAGATCCTCTATCAGAAATTTTGAAACACAAGTGGGGAAGTTGGCCAATATGTTGAATAATAGACCTCAGGGAAACTTTCCTAGTAACACTGAAGTTAATCCTATGGAGCAATGTCAGGCAATTACTCTGAGAAGTGGTAAACAAATTGAGTAGTCTAGCGTACAATAATCAAAGGTTCAGAATGAAGATTTGGGTGAAAATTCTTATACAGTTGAGCAAGGGGTTACTGAAGATCACAAGAGCACAGAGAAGATTCCTCCCGTTGTTGTTGACCAGCCAGCCAGAGTTCCATATCCTCGGAGGCTTAGAGAAACTACTCTTGATAAATAGTTTTCTAAGTTTTTAGAGGTGTTCAAAAAGTTGCACATCAATATTCCTTTTGCTGAGGCTTTAGAGCAGATGCCCAATTATGTAAAGTTCATGAAAGAGATTTTGTCTAAGAAAAGAAAGATGGAAGACTATGAAACTGTGGTGCTCACTGAAGAATGCAGTGCAATATTTCAAAGGAAGTTGCCCCAAAAGTTGAGAGATCTGGGGAGCTTTACTATACCTTGCACAATTGGAAAATTTGAGTGTACGCATGCCTTGTGTGATTTGGGGGCGAGTATTAACCCGATGACCTTATTTGTGTTCAGAAGACTTAGTTTGGGTGAAGCAAGACCAACAACAGTTACTCTACAGTTGGCAGATCGATCGGTGAAACATCCACGGGGTATCATTGAAGATGTTCTTGTGAAGGTGGATAAGTTTATTTTTCCTACTGATTTTATTGTTCTTGATATGGAGGAGGATGCAGACGTGCCTATCATTCTTGGAAGACCATTCCTAGTCATAGGACAAGCTCTCATTGATGTTCAGAAGGTGAATTGAAGCTTCGGGTTCAAGGAGATGAGGTGGTATTCAATGTCTTCAAGGAAATGAAGTATCCGAGGGTTAGTGACAATTGCTATAGTGTGGATGTGATAGATAATGCAGTCTCAAAAAGAAGGGTGAGTAGTGATGCCTTAGAGGCGGTGTTGATAGGTGGTGAGAAAGATGATGATGATGTCGAGCTGAGAGGATATGTAAATTGGATTAACTCTTACCAACCGTACAGGAAGAAGTTTGAAGAGTTGGCGGAGGGACCCGAACGACCATTAACATCTATTCAGCATCCATCACAATTGGAATTAAAGGCTCTTTCGGATCATTTGTGTTATGCATACTTGGTGAGAAGGAGACTTTACCTATAATTGGTTCAGCTGACCTCTCAAAAACAGAATTGGAAAATTGTTGAGGGTTTTATGGGTTCATAAATTGGCCATTGGGTGGACATTGGCGGATATTAGAGGATTAAGTCCTTCAATAGTCATGCATAAAATTTTATTGGAGGAAGATAGCAAGCCGTCTATAGAGGCATAGAGAAGACTCAATCTAGCTATGAAGGAGGTTGTACTTGAACAGATCCTTAAATGGTTGGACGTCGGGGTGATCTACCCAATTTCTGATAGTACTTGGGTAAGTCCAGTACAGGTGGTTCCAATGAAGGATGGAATTACAGTAGTTAAAAATGAAAATAACGAGCTAATTCCAATTCCAACAGTGAATGGATGGCGCTTTTGTATTGACTATCGAAAGTTAAATAAGGCAACACAAAAGATCACTTCCCACTTCCCTTTATCGATCAAATGTTGGACAGGTTAGCTAGTAATGAGTATTATTGCTTTATAGATGGGTACTCAGGGTATCATCAAATTTCCATCACACCAGAGGACCAAGAGAAAACAACATTTACATGTCCCTATGGCACATTTGCTTTCAGGAGAATGCCATTCGGACTATGTAATGCACCAGCAACATTTCAACGGTGCATGATGGCTATCTCTTCAGATATGGTGGAAAAGAGCATTGAGATTTTCATAGATGATTTTTCTGTTTTTGGCTCTTCGTTTGATATGTGTTTGGGTCACTTGGAAAATGTATTGAACCGTTGTGAAAAAGCAAATCTGGTGTTAAATTGGGAAAAATGCCATTTTATGGTAAATGGAGGCACAATACTTGGGCACAAAGTATATAGTAAAGCTATCAAAGTGGATCAAGCAAAAATCTCTACAATAGAAAATCTTCCACCGCCCTTGTCAGTCAAGGGAATTAGAAGTTTTCTAGGACATGCTGGGTTTTACAGAAGATTTATTAAGGACTTTTCGAAGATTTCAAAGCCTCTTTCTACTTTGTTGATGAACAGTGTTGGCTTTGATTTTAATGAAGAGTGCTTGCATGCTTTTAAAGTGCTGAAGAAGAAGCTGACAACTGCACCTATTGCGGTGGCTCCAAATTGGGATTTACCGTTTGAATTGATGTGTGATGCTAGTGATTATGTGGTTGACGCGGTTTTGGGCCAACGTATTGACAAGGTATTTCGGTCTATTTACTATGCTAGTAGAACTCTTAACGATGCTCAGTTGAATTATGCCACAACAGAAAAGGAGTTACTAGGCATAGTGTTTGCTTTTGACAAGTTTAGACCCTATCTAATTGGTAACAAGGTGATTGTGACACTGATCACTCTGCTACCAAGTATTTGATTACAAAGAAAGATGCAAAGCCTTGCTTAATCAGATGGGTTCTATTGCTACAAGAGTTTGATATGGAGATTCATGACAAAAAGGGTTACTGAAAATGTGGTAGCTGATCACTTGTCAACACTTGAAGTAGAAAAGAGTCAGAATGAGAATGCTGTGCAGATTAATGATTTCTTTCCAGATGAACAATTACTTAGGGTGAGTGAAAATTCTGTTGTGCCTTGGTTTGCTGATTTTGTGAATTTCCTTGTTGCAAAGATTGTGCCTCCTGAGATGGAGAGGCAATAATTGAAGAAATTTTACTCTGAGGTGAAGCATTACTATTGGGAAGAGCCTATTCTCTATAGGCATTATGTTGACCAAGTCATTCGCCGTTGTGTACCTGAGGATGAGATGCATTCTATTCTTGCCCATTGTCACAATTTACAATGTGGTGGGAATTTTGGAGCCACAAGAACAACAACTAAGGCATTGCAAAGTCGTTTATATTGGCCAACCCTATTTAAAGATGCTAATTCGTTTGTGAAGGCTTGTGATCGGTGTTAGGGCACTGATAATATCTCAAGGCGAAATGAGATGCCCCTCAATGTGATTTTGGAAGTTCAGCTTTTTGATGTTTGGGGCATTGACTTCATGGGTCCATTTCCACCATCTTACAATAATGAGTATATCCTGTTAGCAGTTGATTATGCGTCAAAATGGGTGGAAGTTGTTGCTGCTAAGACCAATGACGGTAAAACTGTGTTGAACTTTCTACATAAACACATTTTCACTCGTTTTGGTACACCCCAAGCTCTCATTAGCAATGAAGGGAGTCATTTTGTCAACAAACAACTTGATGCACTTCTAGCTCGCTATGGTGTTTACCACCACATTGCACTGCCATATCATCCCCAATCAAATGGCCAAGCTAAAATTTAAAACAGGGAGGTGAAAAGTATCCTTAAGAAGTCTGTGGTAGTTTAAGGAAAAACTGGTCAAAGAAGTTGGATAATGCACTATGGGTTTACAGGATCGCATTTAAAACATCGATAGGTATGTCTCCATATCGCTTAGTTTTTGGAAAGGCTTGACATCTTCCAGTTGAGTTAGAACACAGGGAATATTGGGCAATGAAAAATTTAAACTTTGATTGGAATGCTGCTAGTGAGAATAGAATTTTGCAACTGAATGAGCTTGATGAATTTCGTAATGAGGCATACGAAAACGCAAAAATCTATAAGGAGTGAACCAAAGCTTGGCATGAAAAGAACCTAGTTAGAAAAGTGTTTCAACCTGGGCAGCAGGTACTTCTTTTTAATTCACGGTTGAGATTATTTCCTGGAAAATTGAAGTCATGATGGTTTGGTCCTTTTACCGTTGTGACAGTGTTCCCATATGGCTCAGTGGAAGTAAAAGGAAAAGAATGGAGATCCTTTTAAGGTGAATGGGCAAAGGTTGAAGCCATACTTGGGCAGTGCATTTGATCAAGCAAAGTCAGTAATCATCTTGAAGCCCTTTTGAAGAGGAGTTCAGCATCCAACTAAATGACGTTAACGACAGCGCTCGTGGGAGGCATCCCATATATTTTTATTGCTTTCTTTACTTTTTGGTCTAGTTGGAACAAAATTTTAAGTTTAATTTTTGCACTTGTAAATTATGAATATTTGGGTTATTATTATCCATATGGAATCGTGGAAAACGTGAAAAAGAAAAGAAAAAAAAAAGAAAAAAAAAATTTTCTTAAGGACCGCGGCACAACCTTATTGTGTCGTGGCAAGGCCCCTTACAGAGGCACCATGATATTCTATGAGGGTAGGCGGGTCGCGGCACAGACTAAGGAAGGTCGCGGCGCTCATACCCAGAAAAGAAAAGAAAAAGGTTGCGGGCCGCGGCCCTTGAAGCTCAAATTTTCAGAAAAAGTAGGTGGGCCGCGACACAAAAGAATGTGAGTCGCGGCGTTGGGTCACGACAGAGTATAAAAAAACCATAAACCCTATTTTTGTTCCAATATCTCCTCACATTTCTATTTTTCCTCTTCTCCATACCTCAAAATTCCCCATTCTTCCCCTCAAAAACCCATTTGGCCCTACTTAAAATACCATTCCCTAACCATTTCTCATCTCCAATCTCCTTCATTTTACCTAAAACACAAATTTTCTCCTTCATAAAGCCCTATTTTCAAAAATTCCTATCAAATATCATGGATTTCTGAAAATATTGTTGTCAAGGGAAGGAGACGAGTTAACAAACAGGGGTCTCTCACTCAAGTAAGTACAATTTATCCATTTTCTTTGAATTGTCAATGCTATGTTGGTAGTTTTTGGATAAATTGTAAGTGAAAATTGTTGTGGAGCCATTTGGGGGGTTTGTGACAGACAACAAATTGTAATTGTGGTTATTGAATTTGTCTTGACATTTTAAGTTTGGGGGAAGTGAGAAAATAAGGGGAGGTTCCGTCCAATTTCTCTCAGAAAATTTGGTGTTAGTCATCATTTTTGTACTTGTGTGATGGGCCTAAAAGAAATCCTCCAAGGGGTGCTTCTTCAAAGAAAGCATCTTCATCCCGAGCCCAACAAACACCACCACCACCCACTGATTTTAACAAAGCAAAATTCAAAACTAAGGATGCTGCGGATTTGTCTGTTGTTCCGGAAAGGAGGATGGAGTATCAATTGGAACCATACCCAAATGACTCTCCCTATGAGGCAATCAGAGCTGAAATTACTCGTTGAAACTGGGGCATAGTTTGTAAGCAAATGCAAGTGGATAATGCTAACTACTCTCAATTGTATGAGTTTTATGCAAATTTCCCCAGTCAAGATGATGAGCAAAAAGTTTTTGTTTGAATAAAGGAAGTGCCATCTGACATTGCCTCTTTTAATATTTTGCTTCATCTTCCTACTATTCCAGCCACTGAAGATGAACACTGGTAGTTGGCTCATTTTAGTGAGGTCGATTATGTTGAGGTGGCAGAAACATTGTGCATGCCAGGGGCTCGATTTCATTATCATGTTGGTGAGCCAAAGCATTTGTTTCGCTGGCAGTTGAATCGAATCACCCATGCTTCAGCTTATTTTGTGAGTGCTCATCTGTTGCCCAGCACTCATGTATCTTCTATTGATCGGGACCGATGTATCTTGGTTTACACTGTCATGACAAGCAAAACAGTAGATTTGGGACTAATAATCCGGAATAGCATTCGCAACATTAGTAAATTCAATACCACTGGTGGCTTGGCGCATGGCACGTTCATAACTTAGTTATGTGAGACTTATGAAGTGCCAGTGTTTGATGGAGACATAATATGGATGCCCATGAAACCTATCACTCTGTCTATTGTTCATGATTTTCCTTCGGCCCCTCTTGAGCCTCCACAACTTGGCTAAGCCCCCAAACGTCCACGAGGTGGAGAAGATGAGGAGATCGATCCCATTGGTACAGGTGCAACTGATGATGCATGACCAAGTGGTAGTTCATCCTTTTTAGCTATTGGGGGGCCAATTGGTTACCATACTCAGGGCAAGCATAGTAGGCTGGATTACATCATTCAAAAAAATCAGTATATGATCCAGTCACACCATGCTCAAAATCAACATTTCAATCAATATATGGAGCAGCGCAGTGACTATGAAACTCAACATGTGGATGCCCTAAATGCTCTAGTCCAATGGTGGTCGATGAGTGAGGCCGATCAAAATACCTTTAAGTATCCACCACTACACATGCCTTACAATCCACCACCTTCGCCACTGCCATACTGATGTGGCATGTCTTTTGAGGTAAGTTTTCTCTTCATGGCCTTCATGTCACATTGGGGACAATGTGAAATTTAATTTTGGGGGAGGGGCTTATCATTTTTACTTCGTTTTTATTTTCCTTTTAGTTTAATGTTTTCATTTTAGCTTTGTCTCTAGTGTCGAAAAGTTAAGCCGATGAAATTTCTTTAATAATGTCGTTTGTCATCACTTGTGAAATAGAGATTGGGTGAATAACCGTGTGCTTGGTTTGATCACTCTTTGGATTAATTTTAATGCTTCATGGAAATTTTAATATGTTGTGTAAATGTGAGTAATGAGCGTATGTTATACATATTTTACTTGGCTACGAGGAATGAATTGTGGAATAGGATAGAACTTGCATTGCTTGTCTTTTGAGACAAAATCCTTGATGACATGTGTGTTGGAAAATGATCTAGGCAATTTTGTTGGAACGTTTGAGCCTTTCAAGCTTACCAATATTATTTTATCTTAGTTTGCCCCTTTGTGCCTTAACTTGTTTGATTGATTGTTTAACAACATTATTAAGCCAAAAATGTACCCGTTATTATTTTCCCTTGCCTTTGAATTATGCCATAAGATTAGAAATAAGTTTGGGGGAAATAATTTTATTGGGTGAGATTGTTGATATGTGGATAAATGATGTATTTTAATGATTGAGAGAAATGTAAAAGTACTTGCAACATCACTAAGTCTTCAAGAATTTCTATATAATTTAATTGACACAATAAAAGTTTTTTCTATTCTTTCTGTATACCATTCAAAAATAAGAGAAAAGGAAAAATAAAAAGAAAAAGAAAAAGAAAAAGAAAAAGAAAAAGAAGATAAAAAAAAAGTGATACATATTTAAATAAAGTGATGTTGGAGCATTTTTTTGTGAGTTCTCAATTGTTGGAAAGTTGGTGAATTGGGGGATAGTTATTAAATGCGAGATGGTTGGTTTGATTGGTTTTTGACGTGCTTATGGTATAATGAAGCTTAAATGTCTTTTCAACTACCGTTACCTAAGCCAAAATGTTATGAACCTTAAAAGTCCCGTTGATTCCAAAACTTGTGTTGTTGACATTAGTGGAGAAAGGCAAATGTGGAAGCATATTGAATATTGGTTAGTGGATTGTTGGTATGAGTGAGACATGTATGATGTGTTCTAATTGTTCATTTTGCAATTTTCAAATCATATTCTAATATCTATATGAGGCATTCATGTTAATTATTGGAGTGATTGGATTGAAATTCTGGCTGTAAAATGTAGTTGATATTTTGTGAATGATGATAATGAGATGCGAATAATATGGAGGCGTAGCTGTATGTTGGTATATTATGTTTTAAGTTTAGTGTCAATCTTTACTCGAGGGCGAGTAAAGGTTAAGTTTGGGGGAATTTGTTGAGTCTAGTTTATGTCATGGTTAGGTGGTGTTTTAGATAGTCTTTTATGTTGTTTTTATTTCATTTAGTTACGCTTTTGTTTGTTTGTTTGTTTTTCAATTTTAGTGAATAAAAAGGAAGATTTGAATAGTTGGGGAAAATTAGTCCAAAAAGAGAAGAAAAACCCATGTTATGGTGTTGTTTTCAATAAAGGATGGAATCTGACATGATTTGAAGGCATTGGTGATTTTTCAAGTTTAAAAATGCAAAAATTTAAGAATTCCTTAAGGGCCGCGGCCAGCCTCTTCACATAAGCATTGTTTTGGAGTCTAGACTTGGGCCGCGACATGGAAGAGCTAATTCCCAAGGAAACAGAGACACGGGTTGCGACAGTTGAAGAGTTGGGCCGCGGCCCGCCTCAACGAGAAATGCATGTTTTGGGACAAGGTTCGCGGTGCTGAAATAGCAGGGCTACGCCCCAAGTCCTTCAGAAAGAAACAAATAGCTTATAAACCTAGTTTAAAAAAAAAAGACGGTTTTTGGGTGGCTGAAACCTTGGAGAACACCATTGGAGACTTCCTCAATTTTTTTTCATTCATCCACTCATTATTTTTCATGTTTGCTTTTAAATTTCTTTATGTTTAGAATGACAATTATGAACTAATTTTCTGTTTAGGGCTGTTAATTGAATCGCTTGAATCCATATTATGAACTAATGCAATTATCTTTCCTTCTTCATCTTCTTTTCAATTCATTGCAATCTATGCTTGTTGATTGATTATTGATTGGCCATCTGTAATCATTATCTCTATGTTTTTGAATCAAAACCTGAGAAGTACGGTTTGAATTTTCTTTGGTTGTTTAGGATGCAATTTTGATTTGGAACGAGAGTATCTAAATTAATTGTGTAATTCTTTTGAGTTGTTCTGATTACTGTTGTCTTTGTGATTAAATTTACCATAGAAATATAGGAAATTTTCACTTAGATGGAGTTTATAAGTCATAACATGATTATAAGCTGCTTCTGTCAACTCATTAATTGAAATAGGAAGAAAGAAGAAGAAATTGGTAACTTGTATTAGGGATTAATAGGGAGGATAGTTGATGAGATTAAATGCCCTAATTACTCTCTTATTATTTAAATTCAAGGCTTTTCTGATACTTATTGTTTTTATTGAGTTTTTAATTATTGTTTCTGCAATTTATATTTTCTTCTTCATTATTACAAGAATCAAAGTTTAATTGACCAAATAGAAGCAAAAAGATTAATTGATTGGTAATTGGTGATTCAGTCCTTGAGGAAGATACTTGGTTTTACCAAGATTATTACTAATTTGCAATATGTGCACTTGCGTAGCAATAAAATTTGCTACAGCAAGACGATAAATCCAAAAATAAAACCCTAACTACACGTCGGGTTTCTACATCTGCTTGCTACAACTACACCAAACTCCTACAACCGAGTAGGTTTGCATGGTCTTTACAAAAATTATCAACAAGACTCTCACAACATAACCTAATCTAGGCTATCCATTAGGATATCCAACTTTATGTCGGTATCCTCGTCCGGCTTCTCGAGACCCTCCTCTGGCTCTACCACCGTGCCTCGAGGGAAGCTATCAACCACGGAGAAAGGTCAATCCATGGCCCAAATGCTAGCTAGATCTGCATGCATAAGTCATCCCATGTGTCGCAAATCTATCGCCAACATTGGTGACGAAACCATATCTTTGCCGAGCCTCTCAGACAGGTGCTGACATAATGCACTCTCCATCGCTCGGGTGTGTTGGCCCTATCATGTACTTCTGTCATGTAATGAGTACATTTCCAAATGATACGTTGATGTTGTTGATCATACTTGAAGCATCACGGTTTCTCATCGTTAAAGATTCTATTGTAATCAATCCTAGGCATAGGGATCATGGGTAGGTTTCCTATCACAAGGTCACCTATCTCAGGTATATCGACCATAACCTACAATTTATAGAATTGAGGTAAGTAAAAAAGAAAACAACACACTTAAGGAAGAGATAGTACTTACAGTGAGTGTCGGTCTCTCTTTATCAAATGTATGTGTGGGTTATCTACAGAACTGGCTCAACTCGAGCTCTGATACCAAATTTAACGTCCCATATTTTTACGACTTGATAATGAATAAATATAAATGTTTTCATGTAACAAAATGTCTAAAAAACCTGTATAAAAAAAACTTTTTAAAAGTCATATGGCCATACTTAATATTCAATACAAACATAGTTTATGAAGAGTAAACTGAGCCTAGTTTATGAAAATAAAACAACATTTCCAGAAACAAAATAGCTTCCCAAAAGGTCGGTCCACATGTACATCCACAAAGTAGACTCCAGCGCCCACTGTTCTGCTTTGCCCTTGTTCTTACCTACAACAGGAAACAACTAGGTAAGAGAAAATTATTAGTAAGTTCAACTTTAAAAAAAAAAGCATGCAGAGAAGACAGGTGGTCACTGACCAAGTTACTAACCACTGATAACCATAGCTCACAAAATTAGGGTTCCGGATCCATCCGGACCCTACGTAATAAATTTCAAGAACGCAAAAGCGTCCTGACAAACTTATGGTTATGCCTGATAACCAATGGCAAACAATTTCATACAAACAGATAAAACCCTGCACTCAGAAAATCCCAGAGCAAGCATATATAATATATCACAATATAATTCGAGACCAACGCTCGACAATTTCCAACAATTCGGGCGTATCATGCCCTCCAACAATTTTGATAATCAGTAGGGGAGAACTGAGTCTCAACACTACGATCTAGCTAATAAATATCCCCATCAAGGGTAACTATCGAGTTACCTAGGGCATCTCTACTTATCTAAGAGTAAATCCCTCACAAGGGTCACCATAAAGTTACCTAGGGCATTGCTACTATGCAAGAGTGTAATCGAAGTTACACGGGTTTTCAGAGACTTCTATGTGAATTAGTGGTGCTGGTGAGCAGTTGTCCATAGTGTGTTCATCCTCACTCAAACTTGATAACCCCTAGTAACTCTAGGCACTCTCACCGAGTGGCAATATTCAAGGCTACTATCCGCGAATAACTTATCAGAGCACTTGCTCGGGTTCTAACCGTTCAATGATTAAGTAAGAATGATGACCCCTAGGTCCCATTCATTTTGGCGCCCCTAGGTTTAAACCAACTATCCTCACCTCTTACCCACTCATCGTAGTAGTGAATCAGACATAATAAAATCAAACAAGCATTGTGACGGGGATCAGCCATTTCGGATATGACGGATATCTACTGTTCATATTTTCTGAACTAGCACCTATTAGACTAACGTCTCTATGCAAACTTTCTACGACAGTGTATATATATGTGCATGTGTCTCTATACTAACATATAATACAATAGTCGTTTCATGTTGTAGCCACACAATAGAAGTTGACTTTCTTGGAGTCCTTAGTAGTTAGCAGGATTTCACCCTCCAACGTACAGTCCCGTTACGCTTAGCCAATACTATAGTTATCTATACAGTATACTCAGATTAATTATGATACTCATAATTCATTTTTAAAATCATTTGTAAGGATTAAAGATCCTTATTTAGTTTTAAACCCATTCAAGAAATTCATACAAAAATATTTGAGACCAAACCCTAAGTCTCAGGGAGACCTATCCTATGGTCTCGATACCTAGGATCGGGTATCGCAATAGCATTTTCCCATGATCCGCTAAAAATATTTTTCTTTAAGAGTCCGATATTAACCCGTACTTTCAACAGTCGGTTAAATATATAAAAAAATTTAGCCGATATTATATCCAGAAAATACTAATTAAATTCCTTAATTATTTTTCAAGAAGATTAGCTCTTAATTTCCCTTTTATTTTTCTTAAGGTTTTAATCTCTAAAAATTATTTTAAGAAAATAGCCAAATTTTAACTTAATTAGGAAAATCATTAATATCTTCTTATCTTGACTAGTAAATTCTCCAAAGTCAATTAATCAAGTTTACTTACTAGAAATATAATTTACTTAATTATTTTCCTCAAAATATAGGGTTTTTAAACCCTCTTTTAATTTATCAACTTATTAATAAAGTAAATCTTCTATTTTTAAAAAGAATTAAAATTCTTTAATGAAAATAATTCTCACTAAACTCAAAGTGATATTTTAGGTCGAAAAAATGTTTTCAAGACTTACCAAGTTTTTGTCTTGCAATATGCACAAATGTACTTTTATCTTAAGTTCCCAAAATCTTATTTTTACACAAAGTGTGAAAACCTCATTTTTCACATTTTTAACTACATACTTTGTTAGGTTATAACTTGAGATTTTCTTATCCAATTGGCACCAAAATTTCTCAATTCCCTATTTGATATTCCATTTAGGTATTTATAAAATATTAGGTCAAAAGGATTATTTTTTATTGATGAAAATATTTTCCAAACATTGAGGTAAAAATGACCTTATTTTCAAGTCCTTATTTTTTCCAAAGTTTGGTACTTAATAACTCTCCGACCGTTCAGTATTTTGTTACCAAATTTTACAGTGGAATACTAGGTTATGCGAAGAAAATGTCCACAAAATTTTAGAAAATTATGGGTTCATTTGCTCTATATAGTGGCTGTCCAAACTTGGTCACGAATTTAAGAATATGGAAAAAAAATAGTTTTTACCTAAACATTGAAATAGCATAACTCACTCACTTCTAAACGTTCTTTTAGTGTTTCAAAAGCTCAAATTCATGTACTCCATCTCAACAACATCACAGTATAATTTATCTTTACAAAATCACTATACAGTGGATGCTTGACCCCTTGGATGTCACAGCCAAAAACTTGTATTTTTGTTTTAGGGTTTCCAACAAAACCCTCAGGGATTTTGGGTCCCTATTTTCAAAAATCAACATACAAGCTTCATAAAAATTTTCAAGCAACTACCATAGCCTTATTACACCATCAACAAGAAACTTTAAGCATTAAATACAAAAAAAATAATGGTTAAAATAAAAAAACATACAAAAACAACCATAAAAAGTAAACTTTTTGCCTCTTGTTGTTATTGCTTTAGGTTTTGATGTTTCTACTAGATTTATATCCTTCAAGACTCTTTCAAAACCTTAAAAAAACTCCCCCAACAACATATATAGTTAGTTATTGAAGGATCTATGGTTAAAAACTCTATAAAAGTCAAGTTTTTGAAACTTTTACCTTATGCAAAAATCTTCCAAGACCACAGCTTAAGCTTCCAAGCTTTCTTAGTGTTCTTGGTAGTTGAAAATGATGAGAAAACTTGAGAGAGAATTTTTGAACAAGATGAGAGTGAGATGAGATAAGGGGATCAGTTATGGGAGGTTAGAAGAGCTTAGACAACTCTAAAAATATCTAAAACACTTATGTGTTTTTACCTTTATAATTTTGTGTCATTAACCCTAATTTAAATATGATTTAAAACTTAATTAATTTGGTCCACACAATTTAAAACTCTAACATGGCCGACCACCTCTTTTCTTGTTTTTTCATTTATATATATATTTTTTTATATATAGAGGTTAATAAACATTTCCTAAGCATTTGTCTTTTTTTCTTTCAAGAATCCAAAAATGACTTTCTATAACCGTTTTAACTCTTATAAAGTTTTTTTAAAAAAATAAAACTTAACACATAATAATTAAATTAAATGTCTCTCGCATTTAATTTAATAAATCACACAATACAATTTAAACTAAGGTCCATTTATGGAATAAAATTCTCCAATTCGCTAAAATTAAGCATTTAACACCAAATGCCCTAAAATTTTCATTTCCTCTTAGGTTTATTATTTTTTACCAAACTTTAATTTTTATGAATGTATTTTATGCCCAAAATATATTGGCCATAGTTTTCATTTTATTTTCTGAGATTTTTACCCGATTAGGGTTTTTGTGTCGGTCCAAGACCTAAAGTCTTATCTTGTCTTTTAATCACAAAATTCATAATTTGGCTAGTAATAACTCATGGAAATAAATTCCAAAAATAATATAATATTATTTAAAATAATATTCTTAACTCGAGGAAAACAATCCCGACCCGAGTCGTTTAAAGGTACCCGAAACACAGGGCATTACAAGTACAACAAAAAAGAAGGTTGCTCGACAAAGACAGATATGAATCCTTAAAACAAGAAGTCGAGAAGCTGAAGGAAAATGGATTCATCAGGGTAGCATTTTATCCATCTTGGGTCTCTAATCCCGTACTAGTTTCTAAACCAAACGGTAGGTGGAGGACATGCGTGGATTTCACAGACCTTAATAAAGTCTGCACGAAGGATTGTTTCCCACTTCCAAGAATCGACTAGCTGGTCGACGCTACATCAAGACATGAAGTGTTGTCATTCATGGATGCATATTCCAGTTATAATCAAATTAGTATGCATCCACTTGATGAAGAGCAGACTAGCTTTTGAACAGACACTGGGCTTTACTGCTACAGAGTAATGCCCTTTGGTTTGAAAAACGCTGGTGCGACTTACCAGCGACTAGTCAACCACATGTTCAAAGAGCAGAGCGGTAATAACATGGAGGTTTACGTTGATGATATGTTGTTCAAGTCGAGAATGGCTGGTGAACACATCAAGGACTTGTAGGAATGCCTCAACATCTTGAAAAAATATCAGAAGAAGCTTAACCTGCTCAAGTGTTCCTTTGGTGTTGGATTAGGATTTTTTTTGGAAATTGAAGCCAATCCTGAAATGATTCGAGCATTGATCGAGATGCAATCACCAACAATGTTAAAGATGTCAAAGCTTGACAGGAAGAATCGCAGCTCTGAGTAGATTCATATTTAAGTCTACAAACAAGTGCGTCCCAGTTTTTAATCTACTCAGAGGAAACAAAAAGTTTGAGTGGATAGAAGAATGCGAATAAGCTTTTTAGGCACTTAAGTCCCATATGCCGCGGTTGCCCATTTTTTCCAAGTCAGTCGAAGGAGACACTTTGTACATCTACTTAGCCATAACAGAGTATGTTGCCAGTGCTATTTTAATCAGGGAGGAAGACAACATTCAAAAAACAGTATACTACATAAGTAAAAGGATGGTGGGAGTAGAATTACGATATCCGGCTATAGACAAATTGGCTTACTGCTTGATACTGGTGTCTAGAAAACTGCGACCCTACTTTCAAGCTCACCCCATAATAGTTCTTATCGATCAGAAACTATGGCAAGTCTTGTAGAAACCAGAAGCTGTTGGTCCACTATTAAAATGGGCAGTTGATGAGCTGGGGCAGTTTGAAATTTCCTATGCACCTGAGCAGCCATAAAAGGGTAAGCCTTAGCAGATTTCGTAGCGGAATTCACTGGACTCCCTGCCAGCGAGCCGATTAAGGAGACAGATGATCAAAACTAAATTCCCGCCAGGAGAATGATCATAGACGGGTCATCTAACAAGCACAACGCAGGGGCAGGGTTGATCTTAATCACTCCCGAGGGACATCAGTTTCACTGTGCAATCAAATTCAACTTTACAACCTCCAATAATGAAGCTGAGTATGAGGCACTGCTCCCAGGTTTGAGACTAGCTAAGGAGATGAACATAAAGTCACTAGAAATATATAGTGATTCCCACGTAGTTGTTAATCAGATTATTGGAGAATATCAGGCTAGGGCCTTAAAATAGTTGCGTATCTAAACAAGGCGAAGGACTTACTAGTACAGTTCGAGAATTATACTCTCCAGCAAGTACTCCATGCCCAAAACTCAAATTTTGATGCCTAAGCCAAGTTAGCAAACACCCAAGATTCCGCCACTTTAAGCATAATACTGGTCGAACGCTTATCTGCACCCAACATTCAAGTGGAAGAATCCTCCCTAGTAATACAAGTATCTGTCACGTGGATGACTCCCATCATTCGATATCTCGAACATTGATCATTTACAGCATATAGGAATAAGGCGAGGACACTGCAAAGGCAATCATCTCGATTATCCTGCTCGATGGAATCCTATATCGACAAGGATATTCAATGCATTTATTAAGATGTTTCTCCAAGGAAAAATCTAAAGAATTGATGAGAGAAGTACATGAAGGATTCTGTGGAGATCTTGCTGGGGGCAAAGTTTGTCAAAGAAGATTCTCTGACAAGGGTATTTATGGCCTACGATGATCGAGGGCTCAATGGAATTCGTTAATAAGTGTGATAAATGCCAACGATTCTCCAAGATACCTCGAGCAGCCCCAAATGAGCTTAATCAGATGCAAAGCCCATGGCCATTGGTAGTCTGAGGAATAGATCTGATCAGATCTTTGCCCACAGGAAAGGGGAATGTCAAGTATGCAGTAGTTGTTGTCGACTAGTTTACTAAGTGGGCTGATGCTGAACCACTCGCGACAATCATGACCAAGAAGGTGTTGGATTTCATTGTCAAAAACATAATTTGTCAATATGGATTACTGAAAATATTGTATCAGATAACAACACACAATTTGACAGCGATCTATTTACTGATTTTTGTGAACGACATGGTATAACGAAGAGCTTTTCATCAGTAACCATCCACAAGCTAACGGACAAGTAGAAACCGTGAACAAAACTCTGAAGGACACACTGAAGAAAAGGCTCGAAGAAGCAAATGAGCATGGCCAGAACAATTTCCAGAAGTACTCTAGTCGTATAGAACATCTCCCCGAACAGCAACAGGCCATACGCCATTTTCCTTAGCCTATGGGTATGAAGCTATGTGACCAGTTGAGTTAGATCCACTATCGCATAGAAGGATGACATACGATCAGAATACGAATAACTAGTTATTAATGGAGTCTTTTGTAATGACCCACTACTCTACACTTTAGGACCATTAACGAAACTATACATACAAACCTTAATAAGACTTACATTTTTGCGAAAATACCATACATTATTGGAAACTTGTAGAAATAGAGTTACTTCATAAAATAAGTAGGATATGGGATCCCATTGTCTTAAAAACAAAACATAATTTAAATTAAAAAGACATTACATAAATAGTGCGGAAAATACATGTAAAAAGACATAAAACAAAACTACATCCTCGAATCGCATAACGCTCGGCTCCTTGACTCCATTCACCATCGATACACATTCTCTAAGCGTCCACGAATCTTACTGCCTCTTAAAGCTATTTTCCTGCACATAAAACAAAAAGGAATGAGCCTAATGCCCAGTAAGGAAAATCTAACACATAGTCATAAACATAAATTTCGTAATAAACATAAAGACATATCATAACACTTATTACATACACTTATTATAATGGCAATTATTACTTGGGGTCCCATAGACTAAACAAGTCATATGCCCATGGGATTAGTGGGGTCCTACTAGCTAAGTAGGTCATATGCCCATAACCCATTTGGGGTCTTGTTAGTCATATGGGTCATATGCCCAAGCCTACATACATACATACATATCATAACACATTTAATAACATAAAACATAAGATAACATATAGAACATATAACATATGCATTTCTATCCTATTTTCCTTACCAAAGTTACCGGGATAAGAGGACAGCGTTGGGACTTTTTGGAACACTCCTAAAACCATATATAACAGAGTGAGTCTAATGAAGAAAAAGAGATGAAATGAAAGGAATGGAAAGACTAAACCATTGAAAGTCACACTTACCAAAACTTATGTGCTCAAGAACTTAGATTTCCTAACCAAAATAAAGATTAAGGTTAGAGGCTGAGTAGAAGATTATGAGAACTTAAAAGAACAAATACAGAATTGAACTAGAGTTTTGGGTTACCTTGAAGACTTGTAAGACCAATCTACACCTCAAACCGAAATACTCTAAAACCTTACTTCCCAAAGTGTTTGATAAGCTTAAGATGATTAAGCTTATGATTTCCCCACCCAAGTGTTTAACTCTCACACTCTCCTAGCACTTGCAGCTTCTGAACTTAGAGTAAAAGGTGAATAATGGCTGGGTACTAGGTCCTATTTATAGAGTTTGGGAATGAAGAAATCTTAATTTTACTTGAATAAAAATAATAGTTTTTTAGGTGAAAATAATTTGAATAATCGTTCAGCAGAGGCTGAAGACTCGTTCAAAAGATGCTGGACTTATGAAGAAGTTGAATGGCTGAAAGGAAAAAGAATTCAAAAGCATTTGAATTATGCTGAAGGAGGCGATATATCGCCCCCTGTAGGCGATATATCGCCTGGGCCAGTATGCCCGAGGCGACCGTGCATCGTTTCGTGTTTTCCGTATCTACGTGCTGCGATATATCGCCCCCTATAGCTGCGATATATCGGCACACGCTGAATATTTAAACACGAAATTACACATTTTTAGCTAAGTTTGAATGGAGTAAACAGCCTTGACTAAGCCCTCAACGTATTCAAAGCTGCTGACTGACCTTAAAGCATTCAAACTTTACTCCTTATTAAATTTAATCCTCAAAATACTTAATCCTTAATCACCCATTCATAACATGTGCTTAAAATCCTATTGGTTGATATCTAAACCTTATAGTATAATAAATATTATTCTTAATATCAGCTATATAATCAAACCTTAGGTTAAAATTAATATTCTTAAACTATAGGTTAAACTTAGAAAGTGTATAAGTACTACTATGAGTGTCCAAATAATTCCCGGTCTGAACCAAAAATCCACAGTTACAAAGATAATACTATACATACTATAATACTACTAAATAATTAGCTAAGTAAAGTTCTTGGACTCTACAATTCTCCCCTACTAAAAAGAATTTCGTCCTCGAAATTTACTTACCAAATAATTCCGGATACCGGCCTTGCATGTCCTCCTCCAATTCCCACCTTGCCTCGCATTCAGAACTATTGCTCCATAGGACTTTAACTATAGGAAAGCTCTTGGACCGTAACTGCTTCATCCCCCTATCTAGGATGCTAACCGGTCGTTCCTCGTAACTTAAGTCTTTCTGGAGCGCTATCTTATCGTACTTGAGGACGTGAGAGGGGTCTGACACATATTTGCGTAGCATCGAAATGTGGAAGACGTTGTGACTATCGGCTAGTGCAGGCGGTAGGGCTAGTCTATACGCAACTGGTCCCACTTTGTCCAATATCTCAAAAGGACCTATGAATTGGGGACTAAGCATGCCTTTCTTCCCGAACCGCTTGACACCTTTCATAGGAGATATCTTCAGGAAGACTTGATCTCCGACTTGGAACTCCACATTGCGTCGCTTGGCATCCGCATAGCTTTTCTAATGGCTTTGAGCAGCAAGCATACGCTGTCTAATAAGCGTTACTGCTTCTTGAGCTTGTCTAACAGCTTCGGGCCCTAGAAGCTGCCTTTCTCCTACCTCGTCCCAGTGCAACGGTGATCGGCACCTTCTTCCATATAGCAACTCATAAGGTGCCATTCCGATTGTTGACTGGTAGCTGTTGTTGTACGAGAACTCGATCAGCAGTAAGCACTTGTTCCATGATCCTCCGAAATCAAGTACACACGCGCGTAGCATATCCTCTAAAATCTGAATCGTACACTCGGACTGCCCATCTGTTTGAGGATGAAAAGCTGTACTAAGGCTTAACTTAGTACCCATAGCTTGCTGTAAACTTCTCCAAAATCTTGACGTAAACACCGATCCTCTATCCGACACTATCGTCTTGGGGACTCCATGCAACCGTACTATCTCTTGGATGTAGATGTCTGCATATTGGTTTGCCGTGTATGAAGTTCTAACAGGCAGGAAATGAGCCGACTTGGTTAGTCTGTCTATCATTATCCAAGCGGAATCATGCTGCTTATTCGTCTTTGGCAGACCCATCATGGAGTCCATGGCTATGTCGTCCCACTTCCATTCTGGCACGCTAAGCGGTTGCAATAAACCTGCAGGCCGCTGATGCTTCGCTTTCACTTGCTGGCATACCAGACACTTAGATACAAACTCCGCTATGTCCTTCTTCATCCCTGGCCACCAATAGATTGCCTTGATGTCATGAGTCATCTTGGTAGACCCTGGATGAACTGAGTACGGGGTACTGTGCGCTTCTTCTAAAATCGTCTTCTTAATACTTTGATCATTTGGCACACATACCCGATCCTTATATCTCAATAAGCCTTGGCTAGATATTGAGAAATCAGTATTCTTGCCTTCTTTGACTGCTTCCATATGTGCTGCTAGCGATTCATCATGTCTCTGACCAATCCGTATGTCCTCTAGCAGATTCGATTGGATAGACAAGTTAGCCAGCTTGCCTACAACCACTTCTATTCCGGCACTGATAAGCTCCTGCTGTAACGGCTTTTCTATTCCGGATAAGGCTGCTAAGTTCCCATAGCTTTTCCTACTAAGCGCATCGGCGACTACGTTCGCCTTCCCTGGGTGGTATAGGATTTCGCAGTCGTAATCCTTGACTAATTCTAACCACCTGCGCTGCCTCATGTTAAGCTCCTTCTGCGTAAAGAAGTATTTTAGACTCTTGTGGTCCGTATATATCTCGCACCGTTCTCCGTAAAGATAATGGCGCCAGATTTTTAACGCAAAGACCACTGCTGCCAACTCCATATCGTGAGTTGGATAGCGTTGCTCATACTCCTTCAACTGTCGTGAGTCGTAGGCTATCACCTTGTCATTTTGCATCAGCACGCATCCCAATCCCAACTTTGATGCATCACAGTAGACTACAAATTTATCATTGGGTGTTGGTACACTGAGTACTGGTGTTGAGCGAAGCTTATCCTTAAGCAACTGGAAGCTTTCGTCACACTTATCATTCCAGTTAAACTTTTGTTGCTTCCGGGTCAGGTTGGTAAGCGGAGTGGCTATCTTAGAAAATCCCTCTACAAACTTCCTATAATAACCTGCTAGCCCTAAGAAGCTTCTTACTTCTGACACATTCTTTGGTCTAGGCCGATCCTTCACGGCCTCTACCTTTGATGGATCTACTGCAACTCCGTCTTTCGATATGATGTGCCCGAGGAACACCACTTGTGAAAGCCAAAATTCGCATTTCTTGAACTTGGCGTAGAGTTGATGCTCCTTCAATCGTGTCAAAATCAGCCTCAAATGTTCCTCGTGCTCTACTTCATCCTTGGAATAAATTAAAATGTCGTCAATGAACACAACGACGAATTTATCCAAGTAGTCTTTGAAGACCCTATTCATTAAGTCCATAAATGCGGCTGGTGCGTTAGTAAGACCAAAAGACATAA
Source organism: Humulus lupulus (assembly GCF_963169125.1). Taxonomy (NCBI): domain Eukaryota; kingdom Viridiplantae; phylum Streptophyta; class Magnoliopsida; order Rosales; family Cannabaceae; genus Humulus; species Humulus lupulus. The sequence goes on along the minus strand of NC_084794.1, from coordinate 175,119,202 downwards.
CCAAGAACTCGTAATGTCCATAACGAGTCCTAAAGGCTGTCTTAGGAATATCTTCTCCCTTTACCTTGAGCTGATGATACCCGGACCGTAAATCGATCTTAGAAAATACAGTCGCACCTCGGAGTTGATCAAACAAATCGTCTATCCGAGGTAGCGGGTACTTGTTCTTGATCGTTACTTTGTTCAGCTCACGATAGTCTATGCACATCCGCATACTCCCGTCCTTCTTCTTCACGAATAGTACCGGAGCTCCCCATGGTGAATGGCTTGGCCTAATAAAACCCAAGTCTAGGAGTTCTTGTAGCTGCGTCTTTAACTCCTTGAGTTCCGTAGGTGCCATCCGGTATGGTGCCTTAGAGACAGGCTCGGTGCCTGGTACTAATTCTATCGTGAAGTCTATTTCTCGATTTGGCGGCAATCCTGGCAAGTCATCAGGAAAAACTTCTGGAAATTCTTGTATAACCCGAACATCTCCAACTTTAAGTGATGTCTCCTTCTCCACATTCGTGATGCTGGCTAAGAACGCTTGGCATCCTTTCTCCATCATTCTCTGAGCTTTGAGAGATGACACTAACGGGGTGCGCAATCCTGAAGCTTGTCCCATGTAGCATCGTCTTTGGCCATCAGGAGTCTCGAACATCACCTTCTTGCGTCTGCAGTCGATCGTTGCGCCATGCCGTGCTAGCCAATCCATGCCTAATATTACGTCGAAGTCCTTGATCACTAGCTCTATCAGGTCTCCTTCTAGTTCTATGTCCTCAATCTTGATCGGTACGCCTCGTACTATTCGTGATGATAGAACTACTTTGCCCGAAGGCAACTCGGTTACAAACCTAGTTCTAAATCTTTCACTAGGTTTGTCTAGTTTTTCTATCATTCCTAACGAGATATATGAGTGAGTGGCCCCCGAATCAAATAATACATGACATAAGTTATTGAGGATAGAAACCTGACCCGTGACCACCTTGTTGCTAGCCTCAGCCTCTCCTTGGGTTAAAGCAAAAACCCTAGAAGGAACCATCTTTTCATCCTTCTTCCCTTCTGGCTTTTGCTGAGGACAGTCTCTTTTACGATGCCCTTCTTGACCACAATTGAAACACTCCTTGGTGTTGGCGCAGCATTCTCCAGGATGCTTCTTTTGACATTTGGCACATGGCGGGTACTCCACGTAGCCCGTCCTATTTCCTCCATTATTCGTACGTGCCCTCTTATTGTTGTCAGATTGCTTATTGTCAGGATGCCTTCTCTTCTGACCGTTACCGTTGTTGTTGGACTGATTGTTGCCGCTATTGCTAGACTGATTGTTGCCATTATGGTTGTTGTTGTTCCGACTGACCTGAGGTTGGCTCTGCTGTCTAGGTTCTGGCTTGCTGGCTTCTTCTTTGCTTACATTCGCCTGCAACCTTTCTACTTCGATTGCCGTCTCAAGAACGTCGGCATATGTAGTGTTTCCCGGGTTTGCTAGTTTAACCCCCATCTCGATCTTCGGGCGAAGTCCTTTAACAAACTTGTTCACCCTTAGATAATCGGTTGGAACCATCTCTGCCGCGAACTTTGCTAAGCGGTCGAACTGACGAGCATATTCCGCCACTTTTAAAGTACCCTGCTTCAAGTTGGTGAACTCCTCAATCCTCGTAGCGAGTACAGCTGAATTGTAGTACTTTTTGTGGAACAGCTCCACAAATCGAGTCCATGTCATGGTGGCAGCATCATGGGATTGCTGGACCAAGTCCCACCATATCCTGGCATCTTTCTTGAGTAAAGACGAGACGCAGGATATGCGGTCCGCATTACTGAGGTTCATGTGGGCCAGAATCGGCTCCACATTCCTTAGCCACTCTTCTGCCTCAAAGGGGTCTGTAGTCCCTTCGAAGTTTGGAGCGTGCTGCTTGCGGAACCTCTCATACACTGGCTCCATGTTCTGTACTGGATACGGCGCGTAATTCGTCATAGGCCATCCCCCATATGGACCAACTTGTTGGGGTGCTGGGGCCATTTGCTGTGGCTGCGGCTGCAGCTGTGGCGGAGGCTGAGGCTGAGATTGAGCCTGTTGGCATTGTTGCTGCAGAAGTCCCTCGACTTGCTGTCGCAGTCTGGCAATCTCCGCAGTGTTGTCAGCTGGCGGTGTCGGCGCGTTGCGGCGAGCAGTAGCACGCACTCCCCTTCGGCGAACTGGAGGGACTTCATTGGTTGCTGGAACATCGTTGGAGGCGTTTCCGTTGGTGCGTGCAGATCTTCGAAGCGACATCGTAGCAGAGTTCTAACAGTTGAAAGAAACATGTTAGAACTTTACCTAATAGGCTCTAAGGCAAAAACTTATTCTAAAACAAACATATCTCAGACCTATTTATTATGACTTTTTATGAAAAGTTACATAAGTATTTATTTATCATTAGAGTGGGTTTCTATACTTAGAAAAACAAGTCATCTTTATTTTCTAAGTGTGTTTCTAATCATCCTATATGACTTAATTCTCAGGCTCGAAACTTATCTTTGTTCCAAAGTTAACCATATTGAGGGAGGGCTGGGATTTGTAAAATCGTTCCCACTACTATGGCCCCCTAACTCTCAATAAGGAAACTTGGTTCATTGATTTGTATCCACCCTCACCGAACTTGGTCATTATTCATTTTATTTAGTATTTATTATGATTGCAAAAATAAAATCAAACTCATACATGAAAATAAAATAGCATGTTATTCATTTGGAAAAATAATTTTCACTTATTTACAATCATAACATAAAAAGTAAATAAAACAAATAATAAAACTACTAATCTAAAAATCGGGATCTTCTACATTCGATCCATCATCTATCATATCATCATCTATCTCCTCATAATCATCATTATCATGAGCATCAAAATGCCCTCTAGGAAGGTTTGTGAGAATTCTATGTTTTTGCTCATTTGTGAACTGAAACTCGAATTTTGCGGTGAACCTAACTAAGAGGAAATAATATCTCATTGCTAATGGTAGTTCATTCTCATCATTCATGTCTTCCCATATTTCTTCTAAGGCTGCTATTACAGTATGAAAATCTTTAAATAGCCTTATTACTAGTACATATTGTTCCGTTGATCTTAACATTATATGCTTAGCCTCTTGAAGGCCACCTATCTCTTGGTGAAACAAGAGCAATCTTCGAGTGATCCTTTCTAGTGCCTGTAACGCCCTGGATAGCCAAGACCGTTACACTGTGTGTTTATAAAGTGCCAGACTTGCTAATCAAGTCATTAAAGTAAAAGTGTGTTACTGAAACAGTAGAGGAACTAGGGTTAAAAGTGTTTTGGTCTCAAAAGTTACGTTTTCATTACTAAACATTGTTTATTTACATGGGATCCCAAAAATGACAGTTTAAAAGCCATTTACAAAAGTTACAAAGTTTAAATACATTGACTGGCCATATTAAGGCAAAAACGAGCAGTTAGGTAATTCCCTGTCCTGATACACTCCTCGACCATGGTGATCGAACAGCTGGCTATGTACATTTCACCTCGGAGCTCTCCACCTCAGGCCTGGTCCAGCTTGCTCTTGCCCTTACCTGCACCACGAAGCACCCGTGAGCCAAGGCCCAGCAAGAAAACACAGCAACAACAGAGCATGAACAACTAGCAAACAAGTCAATTACACATATAGCATCTCATGAACTCAAGTATATCATCAGTCAAGTATTTCATATACTAAGCATCTCAGCTCATAATACATAATGCACAGACGATAACCAGGGCTAGCGCTCACAGGCTGCTCCCTCTGTTACCCTATTGTTTCTGGCTCCCAATGGCCAATTCGCACCCCGTGCGCTAAAAATCATGTACGGTACTCTTAGACCGCTTTTACGTGTCCCTTGGCATAATACCAACATTGACACAATACCACTCTCGGGAGCACTTAGTCCCATTACAATCATACATTCGGGTGCAGTTTTCTTACCTTTCAATTCACTGGTTTTCGATGCCATGTAGCCGCGAGCAAGGTCCTCTACCCCGAGCCTCTCCAAAGTCCTAATCACAACACAAATAAAACATTCTTTGTCACTAACCAATCCAAAACTACCTTCCCGGAACCTAACCCACACTCTCGGAACCCCCAAAACCTTAAAACTATACCCCGGAGACATCCCCCGAACCCCCGGAGCAAAGGGCCAAAATTGCCAAAATTGATGTCCTGAAATTGGCCTTGTGCCGCGGCACAGCTTTATTGTGCCGCGGCACCCAGCAAGTCAGGGGCCCCGTGCCGCGGCACGCTAGAACAGCGCCGCGGCACGCCCTCGCGGGCCCAGAATTCTGGGTTTTCCTTCACGTTTTCCCCGAGCCTAACTCACTCCAAATCACCCCAAACTCCATCCTAAGTCCCAAAACCAACTCTAGATCCTTAATAAACCTCACAGCAACCTAGAAACATCATACCCAAGCCCATTCACACAACTATTCCCAAGATTCACTCTTGAGTTTCATGCTTTGTAACTCAAACCAGAGAATTAAAAACAACTTGAACCCAAACACAAACCACACTCCAAACTCCCTAAACCTTAACAGAAATAAGCCTAATAATTACACAGAAACCTTACCTTGAGTGGTGAGTCCAACCTCTAGCTTTAAACCTCCTTCCCCCTTGATTTCCCAATTCTGAATTCATACAAAACCAGCCACCAACTTGCTTCAATTCACATTCATTATCTAAAAATTCAGACTTAAAACTTAGATATACCATAACCAAAATCTTACCTCTGAGTATTCTTGGTCTAAGCTTGCTTGACAACTTCAATCACTCCTTAATTCTTCTTTCAAAAGCTATATTCAGCCTCTCCCTTCCATCTTAGTTTTGCTCTTCCTCTAGGTCTCCAATATTCAACATAAAGCCCCTTTCTCCAAGTGTTATACGTATTGTATTTTCCTTCAGCTCTTACTCATCTATTCCCTGCCAAAAGACTAGTTTAACCCTCCATTTATATCCCTTACTAACTAGACCTCAAGGGCTTACTTGTCCTTTTCCTAACTTTACAATTCTACCACTTTCCCAATAAAACCTGTTACTCTCTATGGTTACTAGCAGTTACACAGGTTACCCAATCACCAGATACCATTGTCTAGTTTCCTAGGACCGTCTCGGCACGTGCATCACATTGGTATCACAGCACCCACGTGGTACGATTCACACATCATAATTATCACGCAACATAATTCACATAGTCATATAACATGCTTAAAATCATAATCATGCATCTTAATCATAAAAATCACACATAATTCCCATCATGCCCTCCCGGCACACTAATCAAGGCCCTTAAGCCTTATTAGTGAATTTGGGTCGTTACAGTGCCCCTACGGTGTTTCTTGGCTCCCTTATTCTTTTTAAGGCCTTAATGGCTCGGATATCTTGGTAGGTTAAAGCTCCGCTCATAATTAACTGAAAACATAAACACTAAAGGTGTTATCTATACACATAAGCAACATAACTAGTAACTTAAACACTTACTTGGCGGTCAGATTCGGAGTTTTGAGCGTGTGTATCGAGGAGAACTTCATGCGAAGGAACCATTTGCTCTGATACCAACTGTAATGACCCTCTACTCTACACTTTAGGACCATTAATGAAACTATACATACAAACCTTAATAAGACTTACATTTTTGCGAAAATACCATACTTTATTGGAAACTTGTAGAAATAGAGTTACTTCATAAAATAAGTAGGATATGAGATCCCATTGTCTTAAAAACAAAACATAATTTAAATTAAAAAGACATTACATAAATAGTGCGGAAAATACATGTAAAAAGACATAAAACAAAACTACATCCTCGAATCTCATAACGCTCGGCTCCTTAACTCCATTCACCATCGATACACATTCTCTAAGCGTCCACGAATCTTACCGCCTCTTAAAGCTATTTTCCTGCACATAAAACAAAAAGGAATGAGCCTAATGCCCAGTAAGGAAAATCTAACACATAGTCATAAACATAAATTTCGTAATAAACATAAAGACATATCATAACACTTATTACATACACTTATTATATTGGCCATTATTACTTGGGGTCCCATAGACTAAACAAGTCATATGCCCATGGGATTAGTGGGGTCCTACTAGCTAAGTAGGTCATATGCCCATAACCCATTTGGGGTCTTGTTAGTCATATGGGTCATATGCCCAAGCCTACATACATACATACATACATATCATAACACATTTAATAACATAAAACATAAGATAACATATAGAACATATAACATATGCATTTCTATCCTATTTTCCTTACCAAAGTTACCGGGATAAGAGGACAGCGTTGGGACTTTTTGGAACACTCCTAAAACCATATATAACAGGGTGAGTCTAATGAAGAAAAAGAGATGAAACGAAAGGAATGGAAAGACTAAACCATTGAAAGTCACACTTACCAAAACTTATGTGCTCAAGAACTTAGATTTCCTAACCAAAATAAAGATTAAGGTTAGAGGCTGAGTAGATGATTATGAGAACTTAAAAGAACAAATACAGAATTGAACTAGAGTTTTGGGTTACCTTGAAGACTTGTAAGACCAATCTACACCTCAAACCGAAATACTCTAAAACCTTACTTCCCAAAGTGTTTGATAAGCTTAAGATGATTAAGCTTATGATTTCCCCACCCAAGTGTTTAACTCTCACACTCTCCTAGCACTTGCAGCTTCTGAACTTAGAGTAAAAGGTGAATAATGGCTGGGTACTAGGTCCTATTTATAGAGTTTGGGAATGAAGGAATCTTAATTTTACTTGAATAAGAATAATAGCTTTTTAGGTGAAAATAATTTGAATTATCGTTCAGCAGAGGCTGAAGACTCGTTCAAAAGATGCTAGACTTATGAAGAAGTTGAATGGCTGAAAGGAAAAAGAATTCAAAAACATTTGAATTATGCTGAAGGAGGCGATATATCGCCCCCTGTAGGCGATATATCGCCTGGGCCAGTATGCCCGAGGCGACCGTGCATCGTTTCGTGTTTTCCGTATCTACGTGCTGCGATATATCGCCCCCTATAGCTGCGATATATCGGCACACGCTGAATATTTAAACACGAAATTACACATTTTTAGCTAAGTTTGAATGGAGTAAACAGCCTTGACTAAGCCCTCAACGTATTCAAAGCTGCTGACTGACCTTAAAGCATTCAAACTTTACTCCTTATTAAATTTAATCCTCAAAATACTTAATCCTTAATCACCCATTCATAACATGTGCTTAAAATCCTATTGGTTGATATCTAAACCTTATAGTATAATAAATATTATTCTTAATATCAGCTATATAATCAAACCTTAGGTTAAAATTAATATTCTTAAACTATAGGTTAAACTTATAAAGTCTATAAGTACTACTATGAGTGTCCAAATAATTCCCGGTCTGAACCAAAAATCCACAGTTACAAAGATAATACTATACATACTATAATACTACTAAATAATTAGCTAAGTAAAGTTCTTGGACTCTACATCTTTGGACTTGGTTAACAAAAGGCGCGAGCAAGCTGAAGTATGAGTGGCAGCTTATCAACAAAATTTCGCTCGATATTTTAATACCAAAGTACGCGAGAGAAAGTTTGACGTGGGAGATTTGTTACTTAGAAGAGTTTTCCTCAACACTCACGATCAAGCTGAAGAAATTCTTCAGCCAGGCACCTATAAACTTTCTCGCTTAAACGGAGATCTCGTTCCTCGCAATTGGAATGGAGAACACCTACGCAAGTACTATCAATGAACATTTTTTTAAAGATTTGGCTTGTATCAATTTTACTGTTTACAAGTTTTTGAACAAGGGCTGGCCAGTTAGATGGCTGGTCGCTTAGAAGTGTATGATCAATTTTTGATCACTCGTACAAACACGATTTTTTTCCATTTGATTACGAGAAATAAAAGGAACTGTGCGCAACCAGTTATTCTTGCTAATTATTGTATTTGTTACAAGTATTTACTCATTACGTGTGTTGTTTTGCTATAGTATCATTAATTATTTATAAGTACGCGAGCAGTAATGTTCGAACATGTATTGGTCAATGGCAAGTGACCGAGAACCTTAACCTCCTCGATCACATTGGGGGCATATAAGATACTAAGAGAGCAAAGCATATCATAAACATATGTAAACACATGAGAAAATAAAGGAAAGCATACTACAACACTTAGAGTAATTTTTTTCTTAAGAATTTTTAGTTAATTTTGTGAAATCATAGTAAAGTGTTATGTTAAGTTCGGTCATACGAGCAGATGTTATAATAGCAATAGTAATGTGCAACTGTTAAAATATCAAAATGAAATGTCTTTACATCACGAGAAATTGCTGCTGGGATGTAATAAAAAATATTAAAAGTAAATAAAATTGCTTTAGGCAGCAAATTGTCTAAATACTGCGAACAATCTGTTCAAGAGTTTTAATTACATATACAAAAAACATTTACTGTGTAACTGAAGGGGGGTCCTGCTGAGGCTACTGATTGATTGAAGGGCCAACTTCCTCTTTAGCACCATCGATGCCCATCGCCAAGGAAATTTTAGGAGAATCCGGAGCATTTTTCTCCTCCTCTAGTCGAGCAACGCACTTGGCAAGTTCGACTTGTTTTACCTGCTCAGGAAGATAGTCAAAGTATGCCTCTGGGTTGTTCTTCCAGAACATGTAAAAGCAGGTGAATGCAGCTCCTCAGAACTTCTCCAAGTTTTGGGCATTTTTTCTTTGAGCAGCTTCACTCTATCCTCTAGGTCGTTTGCTTCCTTCATGCTGGCCTCCAAATCCTCTTGCAACTTAGCTACTTCCTTTAAGTTGGTTTCAGAGGCTTCTTTGAATTTCTCCTGCGCAGCAACAGCCTAAGCCAGATCTTCTTGGCATTTTTTTAACTCCTCAGTCAAAGCGGCAACTTTGTGGACGACTACCTTGACTATGGCCTCCCATGCCATGACCTCCTCGGCATGATTTGTGACAAGCTCCTCGGTGTTGCACTAACCTTTGGTTACGACAAGAATACCCTGCGAGCAGAAGAAAGATAAAGTCGTAAGAAATTATGAAAAAGCAAGGGAATTTGTGTACAACTAAATACTACGAGCTTACACTCAGGATTTCATTTAACCCACGACCAAGTATTTGCTTTTGTTTCCGCGAGGAGAGAGAAATGAAAGCTTCCTGGATGTGATGATGCTTGATTAACTTTTGAAGTCTATCGTTGGTTGAGCAACATACATTGCTCAATGACTCTATAGCCAAAGCTACCTATTCGATGGAGGGCACGGCGCGAGGAGGTGGAGGAGGTATAGTGGTTCTAGAAGGATTATGTGCTGAAAGATCATCTGATCGTGTCATTTTCCTCGAAGGTTGCCTGCTTACATCTCTAGTGTTTTTTATGCCTAATTTATTCGAGTTGGCCAGTTTTCCTCCAAAATTGTGGATGTTGAAAGCATCATCAGTCTGCATGAATACAAGACAAACAAACGAGAAAATAAGTCAAGAAATAGTTTTGCATGATAAGGAAACAAACTAAAAGGAATTCTAAGTTATATACCCGAACTACAATTATCGGTCACTACATTATTTAAAGAACTACTGCTACACTCACCATCTGCCTCAAAGAAGTCCAAGCTAAAACTACCGGTCATAAATTTAAAATTGTCCTCCCTATCAAATAAATGATAAGGGATGTGTAGTTTATCTAAGAGTGAGAAATCTATATCGTTCTCGTTATAGGATTCGAGTATAGGACTAGCATATTCAGGTAGTTTTTGTTTCCCCCTCCCATGTTGGGGAGGGATACTGGCTGGTCGAGCGTTGGGGCTTGGCTCTCAAATGGTCACTCCCATTGGTCAATGCCTTTGGGTTGTGACACATCCTACTGCTCGGGGTTTTCTTGTCCTTCAGTGCCCTCTATGGTGGCACTCCCCATTATTGATTCCCTTACTTCCTGGTGAGCTTCTAAAAGGCCGACCAGCCTTAAATTGCTCCCTGTGCCCAGCTCTTTGACGCTCTTTTCTATATTTGTCATGCTAGACAAGGCTACGGCTCTTATCTCCATTTTTGGAGTAGTGTCTGGTCGGTACCATGGACCTAAATACAATGCAAATCAACTAAGGAAAAGGAAAAGATGAAAAATGGCTAGATGAATGTCGAACAAAGATTAAGAATTTACCTCCTCGCGTGAAGGCCATGTTTTCGGCGACCCGGTCGGTCTTGAGGAAATACTCCTCGAAGTACTTTCCCATGTTGGATTTATAAGTTATGTCACTCAGGAATGTGCGAGTGGTTTCTTGGTGATAGAAGTGGAAGAACCCCGTGTTGCTTTGATTGGGGTTGGATTTAAGATCCAACATATAGTTGATCTCATGAGGAGTAGGCACATGGCATTTTTTTTTATCGTTGTACAAGATATAGAGTGTTGAAAGTACTTTATATCCATTGGGAGTTATTTGGAAAGGGGCGACCTCAAAGTAATTGGCCACCCCTCGAAAAAAGTCTTGCAAAGGCACCTACGTGCACGTTTGCCCTCTGGTTGGGTGTAGGTTTGTATAAGGTAATCCCAGGAAGCCCATACTTCATGGGATATTTAGCAACCATTCTGGTCGATATGATGCTCAAAGGGGCTATGTACCAGGCTACCTCTGCTCAGGGGCCATCGCGTGGATAGGCCTTGGGCTGGATATCTAGTGGGGCAAAATTTAAAGGTTGAGGGTCATTTGAGGGACCCTCAGTATTGGATGTAGGCTGGCTAGTAGGTGAGTTTGTGGGTTTTCTTTTTCTATGAGTGATGTGTCTAACACGACCCATGTTCGGTTGATCCTATGGAGGAGTGTAAGAAGGACTGGTCGTAGGATTTGGATGTGATGCCAGAGGTTCTGGAAAAGACAAAGAAGGGTGTTCTTGATCCTCGAACAACAAAGAGAGAAGATCGTCGTCTATTGGTCTCTCACCTCCCCAAGAATCATGCATGAATATCTGAGAAGAGCAAAGGGGAAGTGAGAATCTACGTCCAATAGATAGAAGAAAAGAAAAGTAAGGATCACACTACTTGTGTATAAAAGTTAAGCTTTTATACTACTAGCAGCATCCTAATAAAAAGACAATAAACATGTGAGGAGGGTGGAAAAACAGATCAAAAAGCGAATTTGAAAAGTTTTTTCAGAAAAACTTTTCAACTCTAAAAAACAAGTGGGAAAAACTCAGTTTTCCCGAAACACTCAAAATTGAATTTGCACTTCGATTTTCGACCCAAAATCAGTGTAAATATAATACCTATTTCTTTTTTAACATTGTTTTGTGCATTATACTGCCTAAAATCCCTTGTCTAGCATAGTTATCTATGTATTTTTTTTCTTAAACCCCATTACCCAAAACACTTTCCAAGAACAGTTTGAACCCAGTTGTTGAAACAAGCAAATCAGGACCGAAATACGTGAAAATTGCTACAAAAGTAAAAGGATGAAGTCGAAAACTTACTTGAAGTATCGATTTGTTGAAGAAAACACGAGGATGGTATTTGAAGTTGATTGTAGATGCTTCTGATCGAACTGAGGACGCTGGTTTTCTTGGAGGTTTTTCTGAATGTTCTTGAGGAGAGAGAAGGCTCGGGTAAAAAATGAAAAGAAGTTGAAGGGCATATATTTATACTGATCGGAGCATTAATGCAAGGTAATAATGAGATTGGAGTTTCGAAGAATGGGGAATCACAATAACCGTCAGAATATGTCTGGGGAACTGAAAGGGTGATGATTACTTATTTTTTCGAAAAAGTAAGTACCGACATATGTGACATGTAAGCTGGATTTCTGGTCGAGTAAGTTTATTAAATGTTGATCGCATTAAAATAAACTTTGGGGGAAATGTTTACCCAAAAATATTTGCTTGATGACATTGCACAATCAAGGCGCATGTGAGCAGCACATGACTGCTTATTGATGAAAGTCTGGTTGACCAACGACCATGAAATTTACAGGAAATTTAGTTGCTCGATAGGTGTGAGGGACATACTGAGTAACAGGAAAGCTAATGTGCTAACATATGCGACTAGATCTGCTCGTAGGACCAAAGCCAGAATTCAAATACGGTTGTAAGTTATATATTTTTAGGATATTTAATTCTTTTTATAAATATCACTATTTCTGTTATTATTTAAATATGCTTGTAGCACAAGTATAGGACGACCCATAGGCCTATATGTACATCCTAGAGCCTATAAATAGGACTTGTGGGATTCATTTAATGATACGTAATACTTTTTATTCAGAGAGAACAAGTGCTTTTATACACGATTTTGTATTCCACTTTAGAACTTGTGAAACTTAGTGTACCCTAGTTTGCTCATCGTAGGTTTCAGAGTTTACATCAATAAAATCACTAATTGGACGTAGGTTATTACCAATTTCTAGGGTCGAACAACTATAAAATATTTGTGTCATTTAGTTCTTGCATTCAGTTTATTAATTCTTTCATTTTTAGTGACTCTGTGTCGTTGACTAAGTCCAGGGTCAACATATATATAATTATATTTATATTTAAGAAATAATTAATTACATGATTAAATCATTTATTCAAATTAACCATTTATAATTTCAACCTTGATTTAATACCATTTATCAATTTGACACCAATTTGTCATAATTAATAAATTTGCCCGAAATTCTCTTTTCTTCTCTAAATTCCACATCTTAGTAAAATTGTCTGAAATTGAGACAAATTTTTTTTGACAATCCTAATTGATAATTAAATCAATTAATCGAGACTATCTAGATGATTTAATCAAAGACATTGTGGGGACCATTAACCCATGAATTCAAACTCCAATAAGTTACCAATAAATTATTATTGAATAATTTCACTACCTTATTAATTCCTCGTGACTCCATTAAAGATTCGGAATTAAACTCTTGAACTCATAGAACGCTTTACACTTAAAGTAAATATGTTATCCATTATTACAACCATAATTTGTCATTCAATCCTCTATAGATGATCTACAACCGAGTCAAGTACAAATTACAGTTTTACCCCTTATTGTATTTTATTCTAAAATACCATAAGTTCCTTGTAAATGATATTTTCGTGAACTTCAATCACAGAAATGAGTACTCAATCATTTTACTCGCTGAACCAAAATATAAGGTGATCATCATATATATGATTAACACTCCCACTCAATTATACTACCAAGTCTCCAAGATGTAAGTATGGGCTTGTCTGAAGGGTAAGCTGGTTACGAACAACTCAAAGGACTTGAATAATACAATCAGTTAGAATACTAACTACTCAGAATTGAGATTGAATTGACCTATGGTCAACTTTATGACATGACTATATTAGATAATAATGATGCATTTAAATTTCTTTCTAAAGTCAATATCGGTCCAGTCCAATGTAACAAATACATCTACTTTGCTAACGTTCTGGAAAGAACATCACCACAATGTGTATTGACTAATCTTAGGACTAACTTATTTTGAAGATATAATCATATTTATATTCTACTTTGATTACGTCACTATAAATATGATTAACTATATGTTCAGAATTTAATAGAAGTTTATATTAAACAAATAATCATGAAAATAAAACATGTGAGCAAAGAGATTGACCAAGTCAAAAATTATTTCTATTCTTTTATTGATAATAAAATGAGATTGGGTTTTAATTAGGGCATAAAACCCCAATACACTCCCACTTGCACTAATTAAAACTATTGCCTTAATTCTACTAATCTCATTTCCTTGATATGCTTATCAAATGTCGCTTCTGGTAGTATCTTTGTAAACAGATCCGCAAGATTGTCTTCAGATGCAATCTGTATAACCTTCACATCTCCCATGGCCACATATTCTTGAATTATGTGATACTTCCTCTCTATATGCTTACTCCTCTTGTGACTTTGAGGTTTTTTCGAGTTGGCTATTGTAGAGTCCAAGAACTTTACTTAGCTAAGTTAGATAGTAGTATAATAGTAATAATAGTATTATCTTTATGACTGTGGATTTTTGGTTCAGACCGGGATTTATTTGGACACTCATAGTAGTACTTGTAGATTTTCTAAGTTTAACCTATAGTTTAAGAATATTAATTTTTAACCTAAGGTTTGATTAATATGACTGATATTGAGGATAATATTTATTATACTATAAGGTTTAGATAAGAACCAATAAGATAATAGCACATGTCATGTACAGGTTTATTAATGATTAAGTATTTTGAGGATTAAATTTATTAAGGTTAAAATTTGAATACCCTAAGGTCAGTCAGCAGCTTTGAAAACGTTAGAGGGCTTAGTCAAGGCTGTTTACTCAATTCAAATTAAGCTAAAAATGTGTAATTTCGTGTTTAAATAATCAACGTATGCCGATATATCGTAGCTATAGGGGGTGATATATCGCAACACGAAGATACGAAAAACACGAAATGTTGAACGATTGCCTCGGGCATACTGGCCCAGGCGATATATCGCCTACAGGGGGCGATATATCGCCTCTCTCAGCATATTTTGAAAGTTTTCAAAAACGTTCTCCATTCAAACCTTCAACCTCTTGATAAGTCCAGCATCTTTTTGAACGAGTCTTCAGCCTCTGCTGAACGATAATTCAAATGTTTTTCACTTAAAAAGTCATTATTTTTATTCAAGTTAAATGAAGATCTTTTCATTCCTAAACTCTATAAATAGGACCTAGTACCCAGCCATTTATTCATCTATTACTCTAAGTTCAGAGGCTACAAATTGCTAGGTTAGTGTGAGAGTGTAAACACTTGGGTTGGGAATTATAATGTTGACCCAGATTTTGGCCAACTGACACGGAGTCAGAATATGCTTGATGTGAATTAATGGGATGAGAAGAACGTAATGACAAAATATAATAAGAACACGATAGTTTTATAGTGGTTCGGCCCCAGGATCTGGTAATGACCTACGTCCACTTAGACTGTTATTGATATAAGAATCAAAGGAGTGATCAAAGAACTAGGGTTCAATGATTTTCACAAACCTCTCAAGAACAATACAGTATTCCAAGGAGAATTACTCTAATCTCGAATAATTCAAAAGCCAAAAGGTCCAAAAGTCCTTTCCTTGAGCTATCTTTTTTCTATTTATAGGCTCAAGGGGGATTACAAAAGTTTGTTACAGATATTCTCTCCTGAATAATCGGGTACTCAGGAGATTGTATGAGTTAAATTCGGGATTTAAAAAGATCTTCACAGTAATGTTACTTTATATGCGGAACCATCGACCAGACTGATCGCAGGTAAGACTGGGCTGCTTACTACTTTTAGTGCGTCCCCTGGTCGATACCCTAGCAGAGTTATTCCAGGTGTTGGCCACGTGTCCAGGGATCATTTGCCACGTCATCAATGCCAATTTTTTGGATAACATATAAGCTTGATCACTACAAGCTTACTAAACACTTGGGAAATAAGGTTCTATACACATTTCGGTGCAAGGTTTAGATTGATCATAGAAGTACTCAAGGTATCCCAAACTCTAGTCCATTTCTGTATTATTTTCTTTAAAGTTCTCATAGTCTTCTACTCAGTATTCTAACCTTATTCTTATTCTTGGTTAGGAAATCTAAGTTCTTAAGCACAAGGTTTTTGGTAAGTATATTTTGATAGTATAGTTCCTTCATCACTTTCATCCCTTTTCTTCAATATACTCATCATATTATAAATGGTTTTTAGGAGTGTTCCAAGGTCCCAAATCAGTTCTCATATCCCGGTTGTTTTGGTAAGGAAAATAGGATAGGATTTATGTGTTATATGCTCTTATATGTTATCTTATGATTTTATGTTATGTAATATGTTATGTTAAGTATGATTGTAGACTTGGGAATATGACCTATATGACTAACAAGCCCCAAATAGATTATGGGCATATGACTTGCTTAGCTAGCAAGACCCCACTAATCTAATGGGCATATGACTTGCTTAGTTTATGGGACCCCAAGTAATAATGGCCATTATAGTATGTATGTGACATAAGTGTTATGGTATGTTTTTATGTTGCATTATGAATTTTTATGTATATGGCTATATGTTAGATTTTTCCTTGCTGGGCATTAGGCTCATTCCTTTTATGTTTATATGTGCAGGAAAATAGCTGTAGTGGCGGGAAAGGTTCGTGGATGCTTGGGGAATGTGTATTGAGGCGGAATGGATTCAAGGAGTCGAGAGTTTCGATTTA
Organism: Humulus lupulus; assembly: GCF_963169125.1. Classification (NCBI taxonomy): domain Eukaryota; kingdom Viridiplantae; phylum Streptophyta; class Magnoliopsida; order Rosales; family Cannabaceae; genus Humulus; species Humulus lupulus. The sequence goes on along the minus strand of NC_084794.1, from coordinate 175,103,034 downwards.
AAGGATGAAGTCTTTGTTTTATGGTTTATGTGTATTTTTCCGCACCTATTTATGTAATCTCCTTTTTATTACAATTAAGTTATGTTTTCCTTTTTAAAACAATGGGATCCCATATCTTGCTTTGAGTTTATGTAAGTTTAACATTTGTTTTTACAAGTTTTAATAAAGTTATGATCTTTTCACTTGTAAGTTTTGTTAAAGATTAGTGTCTATGTATAGTTTTCGTTAATGGTCCAAGGTCTAGAGTAGTTGGGTCATTACAGCTATCGCTCTTGTGTTGTCACAAAACAACAAAAACGGTTTATCCATATTTGGAATAAAACCAAGGTCTGAATAGAACTTCTTTAGCCAGAATATTTCTTTAGATCCTTCAGATGCAGCTATGTACTCAACCTCCAAGGTGGAATCTGAGATTGCAGACTGTTTTACACTTCTCCATATCACAACTCCACCCTCAAGAGTAAATACCATTCTAGAAGTAGACTTCAATTCATTGACATCAGTTTGGAAATCTGAATCGGTGTAGCTTACAGGGTTCAGAACACCACTCTTGTAGACTAACTTATAATCCCTAGTCTATCTTAAATATTTCAGGATATGATTGATACCTGCTCAGTTACTCACACTGTATAGTAGATATCTAGTCTAGTATACAACATGGCATACATCACTTCCAACTAATAATGCGTAAGGAGCTATTCTAATTGCATCTTCCTCTTCAGGAGTCTGGGAGACTGCTTCTTTGAATGATGAATTTCATGGTGGGACGATAGGCATCCTTTCTTGGAAATGTTCAAGCACTTTTTTAATGTAAGCTGCATGACATAGAGATAAGAGTTTGTTATTTCTATCCCTAATGATCTGGATACCTAGAACATAACTCGCTTCACCCAAATCTTTCATTTGGAATTGAGTGCTCACCGAATTCTTCACATCTAATAATTTCTTAACAGTGTTTCCAATGAGTAAGATATCATCTACATAAAGAACCAGGAATACCACTATTTGATTTGCCCTTAGTTGGTAAACACAAGGCTCATCAATATTTTGTTCAAATCCATAGCTTTTGATTATCTCATCTAAACTAAGATGCTAGGAACGAGAAGCTTGCTTAAGTACATAAATGGACCTATGCAACTTGTAAACTTTTCCTTCTTCTCCAGCTATAATGACCCACTAATCTAGACTTTTTGGACCATTAATGAAACTATACATAAACTTACATTTTTACGAAAATACCATAATTTTATTGAGTAACTTGTAAAATAAGAGTTACTTACAAATAAATAATAAGAAGGATATGGGATCCCATTGTCTTTAAAAACAAAAACATGATTTAAATGAAAAGAATTACATAAGAAATGCGGAAAATACATATAAAACCATAAAAAGATAAAATGAGACTACATCCTCGAATCGAATAACGCTCGGCCCCTTGACTCCATTCACCATCGATACACATCCTCTAAGCGTCACGAATCTTACCGCCTTTAAAGCTATTTTCCTGCACATAAAACAAAAAGGAATGAGCCTAATGCCCAGCAAGGAAAATCTAACACATAGTCATAAACATAAATTTCATAATAAACGTAAAGACATATCATAACACTTAATACATACACTTATTATAATGGCCATTATTACTTGGGGTCCCATAGACTAAACAAGCTTATGCCCATGAGATTAGTGGGGTCCTACTAGCTAAGTAGGCATATGCCCATAATCTTTTTTTTGGGGTCTTGTTAGTCAAATAAGGCATAAGCCCAAGCCTACAAACATACACATACATAACATATTCATAACAAATCATATTTCATAACATAACACATAAGATAACATAAGCAATACACATATAGATTCTATCCTATTTTCCTTACCAAAGTTACCGGAATATGATGGACTGAGTTGGGACTTTTGGAACACTCCTAAAACCATATGAGAAAGAGTGAGTCTTATGAAGAAGAAGAAATGAACATGAATAGGAAGACTAAACCATTGAGAAATATGCTTACCGATACTTATGTGCTTAAGAACTTGGATTCCCTAACCAAAATGAAGATTAAGGTTAGAGATTGAGTAGAAGACTATGAGAAAGAAAATAACATAATACAGAAATGAATTAGAGTTTTGGTTACCTCAAAGACTTGTAATATCAATCTACACCACAACCGAAATACTATAGAACCTCACTTCCCAAAGTGTTTGATAAGCTTATGATGTTTAAGCTTATGATTTTCCCAAACCAGGTGTTTACACTCTCACACTCACTTAGCACTAGCAGCTTCTGAACTTAGAGCAAAAGGTGAATAATGGTTGGGTACTAGGTCCTATTTATAGAGTTTGGGAATGAAAGTATCTTGATTTTACTTGAATAAAAATAATGACTTTTTAGGTGAAAAATATTTGAATAATCGTTCAGCAGAGGCTGAAGACTCGTTCAAAAGATGCTGGACTTATGAAGGAGTTTGAATGGCTGAAAGGAAAAGAATTCAAAAGTGTTTGAATTTATGCTGGAGGAGGCGATATATCGCCTGGACCATTGTTCCCGAGGCGACCGTGCATCGATTCGTGTTTTCCGTATCTATGTACTGCGATATATCGCCCCTATAGCTGCGATATATCGGCACACGCTGAATATTTAAACACGAAATTACACATTTTTAGCTAAGTTTGAATGGAGTAAACAGCCTTGACTAAGCCCTCAACGTATTCAAAGCTGCTGACTGACCCTATAACATTCAAACTTTACTCCTTATTAAATTAAATCCTCAAAAATCTTTAATCCTTTATCACCATTCATAACATGTGCTTAAAATCCTATTGGTTGATATCTAAACCTTATAGTATAATAAATAAAATCCTTAATATCAGTCATATTAACCAACCTTAGGTTAAAATTAATATTCTTAAACTATAGGTTAAACTTAGAAAATCTATAAGTACTGCTATGAGTGTCCAAATAATTCCCGGTCTGAACCAAAAATCCACAGTAACAAAGATAATACTATACATACTATAATACTACTAAACAATTAGCTAAGTAAAGTTCTTGGACTCTACACCAGCTACTTTAAATCCTTCTCGTTGATTAATATAAATGATTTCGTCAAGATTCCTCTTAAGTAAAGTTGTCTTGACGTCCATTTTTTGGATCTCATAGTCGAGAGCAGCTACTATGGATAGGAGCATATGAATGGACTTGAGCATGGCTATCGGACTAATATTTTCATCAAAGTCCACGCCTTCTTTTTGGGTATAATCCTTTGCCACTAATCAAGCTTTATATGTTTTGATCTTTCCATCAACACCTCATTTATTCTTGTAGATCCACTTGCACCCAATTTCCCTAAAGTCACTAGGTGCTTCCACAAGATCCCAGACGGAATTTGACTACATGGACTCCATTTCCTGTTTCATGGCTTCAAGCCATAGTTCATGTAATGACTCGACTATTTCTATGACCTCAGACCATTAAAAACTACTATGACATAGCTACTAATTTGAATACATACATAAGAAATAACATAACTTTATTTAAAACCCAAAATATTGTACCAAATACAAAATAAGGTAAAAATATAAAATGTGATATGGTATGTAAAATATGGTATGGGATCCCATTGTTATAAAACATAAAGCATAAACTTTAATTGTTTAAATACTAATTGCAGAGATACATCAAAAAATAATTTAAAAGACTTTAAACAACTTCATCCACGATCTTCACGCAGTCCATTCATCCTCAACACACATGCCAAGCTGCCACGAATCCTTCCCGCCTTCCATATTCATTTTCCTGCATCATGCTAAAAATAAAGGAATGAGCCTAATGCCCAGCAAGGAAAATCTACTAACAACATATATCATAAATCATAAACATAAGATTATATCATATACATATACTATAAAACATATGACTATAAAAATTTATATCATATAGGACTACAATATTAATGGCCATTAACTCATTAACATGGTATGTGATAAATCCATCTAGGTCCTCTGTCTACTAATCGAGGTAAGTTAGATCACAACTATAGTATATGATAACCCATCTAGGTCCTCTGTCTACTAATCGAGGTAGGGTAAATCATAACTCTAAACCATGAAAATGATAAAAATTATTGGGGCTTGCTATCTAAGCAAGTCATATGCCCAAGTGACTACAAAACATATTCTTGGGGCTTGTTATCTAAGCAAGTCATATGCCCAAGGACTACAACACATATTTATAAATATACATATTATAGCATAAAACATATCATAACATAAACATATAAACACATAAAATCTATCCTATTTTCCTTACAAAAACTGGGATATTTTGGAACAAAACATGATTTGAACACTCCTAAAAACCAATAGCACAAACCATGAGTTTCTAAAGAAAAAGAGATGAAAAGGAAACTAAACCATCCGAGTAGAAACTTACCGAAAAGAACCTTAAGTTTCAAGAAACTTAAACACCTAACCAAGAATCATACACAAGAGTTAGGATCTAAAAGAAAATAAAAGAAAACTAAAGAACTATGAAAAACTGAACTTAAGGATAAGAATACCTTGAATGATCTTATGATTTGATTTATACCTCGATACCAAAATAACTCTATATCTTACTTCCCAAGTGTTTAGAAAATCTTAGATTGGAAAATCTTTTAACCCAAAACCGAAGTGTTTCTCTCTATAGTAACCTTAGCAGCTTGGAGGCTCTAAAGAATGCTTGAAGACTGAAGAAAATGGCTACGTACTAGGTCCTATTTATAGAGTTCAAGGAGTGAAACTAAAACCTTTTAATTTGAATAAATAAATGAATATAAAATGAAAAAGATTTGAATTTTCGTTCAACAGAAGCCCAGAACTCGGTCAAAATCGTTCAAAGGCAGGTCTAAGTGGTTAAGGCTGTTTTTTAAATTTAAAACCACAAACTTTCAAAAAAATGCACCATGGGCGATATATCGCCTACCTTGGGCAATATATTGCCTAGACCATTTTCCGGAGCCCCGTTCGTTCGTTCGTGCGAAGTCGACATGTTTTTCATATCTTCCATAGGCGATATATCGACCCCTATAGCTGCGATATATTGACATATGTTGATATATCAAACACGTATTTGCACTTTTTTAGCATATTTTGAATTGATTAAACAGTTTTGACTGAGTCAAAACGTGATCCTAACAACTGCTGGAAGGTTCTAGAGCTTCTAGATCTTTCTTTTATTTAAACTATTCATAAAAAATACTTAAATCCTTAATAAACATGATTATGACAAGTGTCGTGCCCTTATAAATTCTATCTAAACCTTAGGTTATAATGAATAATATTTCTAGGACCAACAATATTAATTAAACCTTATGTTATAATTAATATTTCTAAACTATAGGTTAAACTTATAAAATCCATAATTGTTGCTATGAGTTTCCAATTAAGTCCCGGCTTGAACCAAAATCCACGAAAACTAACATACTACAAACTACTACTATCTAACTAAGTAAAATTCCGGGGCACTATAGTTCATTCTCAGGGCTAGCCATTGCCTATTTGAAAGATAATGGATCATCGTAACCAATGTCACCAATAACCACATTGGTTTCACCATCCAAACCCTAGAGAGATGGATTCCTAGAAACCCTCCCACTACGACGAGGCTCCGTGACTATTTCCTAAGCAACAATGGTACTTTCTTCATTTAAATCGACTTGCGTAGGTTGGACATCAAGAGTTAGAATTTCATCATCAACTTGAGATGATGACGATGGAACATTGGTTGGAGTCAATTCTTCAACCATCTCCTCTAAAACTACTTTGCTACGTGGTTTGAAGTTTTGGACATAGTCATTTTCTAGAAAAGTAGCCTTCATGGAAGTAAACACTTTCTTTCCTGAATGACTATAGAAAAGTCCACCCCAAGTTCCTTTAGGATAGCCAACAAACTAGCAAACTTCAGTTCGCAGTTCTAGCTTTCCTTCATTTTTCCTCAATAAGTGATCACGACACCCCTAGATTCTATAATGGTGTAAACTAGGTTCACGAACATTCCAACACTCTAAAGGTGTTTTCAAGACTAATTTTGACGCACAAAATTTAGAAAGTTGTTTGAAATTTCAATTGCATGTCCCCAGAATGAAGTTGGAAAAGTTGAGAAACTAAGCATGCATCTAACTATTTCCAATAATGCTATGTTTCGGTGTTTCGCTATACAATTTTGTTGCAGAGTACACGGAGCACCATTGTGTTTCCAATAATCAATCTTTTGATGTTTATCAGTTCATCAGGTCGCATAATATAAAGCTCATTTTCCAAACATGAAATACAAAATTGTGATCCATTGAAAGAAATGTCAGGATTAATGCTCTAAAAGCATGTAAAGACATTTTATTGGTTTTAAATAAAAGTACAATTTTATTATATTTGAATGCTATAATTATTGTTTGAATTAATTATATAATAATATCAAGAAAATTCCCTATTCATTCATGAGAATATGATCTTGTATTAGTACGAGAGAATTAATATAACATATAATGAATAAAATAGTAAGTAACATATTAAAGTAAGGAATCTTTGATGAATGGTTACTAGTACATTTTGCTAAGCAGACGCGATACAAGTAGTCTAGATTCAGATTACTGATGTGAATAGAAATCTTAGTAAAGGTGTTGTATATAATAGAGATTATATATGACAGGACAGATAAGAAATAATTATCTTTATAAACTTGTCGTTTTACGTAAGGATTTAATTCTTGTCATAATAGATGATCATTTGTAGATCAGTCTAAATCTTGAGTATTCATGAACTCCTGTTTATGTTTATTGGATCTTTTGATTCACTCATTAAGGTCTCTTACAATAATGAGGCTAATGACTTTTGTTTTGGAGATTCAATATCATGCATGGCAAGGAACATGAATTACAATATTGGAATCCATGCTTTCCTAACGGATCGAATATTGGCTCCCTTAAGGGTTGATTCTATAACAGAATAGTTATTGAGCTCAAATCAATAATTAGATTATATATTAATTATTTGCTAGTGAATTAATGGTACCTAAGGATCAAGAGGTAATTAGAAGGGTCAAACGGTAATTTTGACCAGCTCTAATTAACGAACTGATAATGGTTGACAGAACTACATATATTGATTATGTCAATGGACTACAAGAGAAAACTTTGTAAATAAATTCTATAAATACTTAGAGTGCAATTCCATATATATGGTGGAGTAATCATGGAATTAATAAATAAGATTATTAGATTAAAGAGTTTAATTAATAATCTGGTTTATTGGAGATTTGTATTATAGGTCCATGGCCCCCAGATCACCTCCATCTTACACTGTCATGGGTAAAGATGTCAAAAGAAATATTTGTTAAGAGAAATGACTAAATTGTAAAAAGAATTAATTTTCCAGGACAAAGAAATAATTATTTGATAATTGATTAATTGTGAATTAATTATTTATTTAACTATATAGTTTTATTTTGAAAAACTATAGGTTAAAATTAATATTAATCTTGTTTGGATTAATATGAAGAGAGAAAATAATAAATATCTTATTTATAATATGATATTTGTTTATTTAATTAAAAACTGATATTTTAAGATAAAGTTAATTTTGAATTAACTGATATTTATGTTGGAATTAATATCTTGTCATTAAAGTTGATTAAATAAACAAATGAGAAAATTAGGGCCACCCTAATAAGGCTGAGCGACACACACTGTACAGTATAGTGTGTGGCGCCTAGCATCAGGGATTTGTATTTTGAATTTCCAATAAATTTGTTTAATCAGTTATTTAATCATTATTTTTCAATATGATTTAAATAAATAATTAAATGAAAATATCTAATCAGTTTTAATTTGAATTATATGTTAATTAAATAAATATTATTTAATTAGATTAAATATCCATAAAAGGGCATAGAAATTTGTTTTAAAAAAAAAATTGTACACAAAGATGAGGAGGAACCCGAGCCATGCACCAAAGCCTCCCAGCTCCCAGCGTGCAGCCCCGTGGCTCCCTGCATGCACCCCCTTGGCTCCCAGCGTGCACCCATCGCCTATGTGCGCGCGCACCCGCCTGCCTTTGCGTGTGCCAGACCCCTAGCCGAGCCCTTGCACACCAGCCTGCCACCCATCCGAGCCCTTGGCTTCTTGTGTTGCCAGCCCTAGGTAACCATTTTGGTGCCCAAAACCCTACTTTGTAAGTTGTTATAAAATATCTTCTATTTAATTAATTTTTAAATTATTTGAATTTAAAAGTTTAATTTTATTAGAAAATAAAATATCTTTTAATTGGTTAAGATATTTTAATTTCATAAGTTAAAATATTATTTGAATTTGATTCTTTAATTATTTAAACTCAACTAAATTAAAAAGATGACAAAAATGGTTATTTAATTAAAAGTTAGTTTTAATCAAATAAATTAATTAGAAAATTTGTTTCTAATTAATAAGTTAGGCAAAACAAAATACCTAAAGATTATGAAGAAAGCCTAAAGGAGAGGAGGAGCATTCTTGGAGAGTCTTGAAAGCTACATAGGCTAAGATTGCAATTTTATTTCTAATTTTTTCAAAGGGTTGTAAATCTTAGAAATACCCATTGACTCGGTTCATCATTTATTGTTTTTTTATTTAATTTTTGTATTTATTTAAATAAATACTCAATTATGTTTAATTGATAACATGATCATGCATTAGTCAATTACATGTCATTCATGAAACCCTACACATTTTCTCATTAATCATGCATCTTTTAGAAACATGATTATCTAGGATTGACCTATTTGTTTATATGAATTGTTTTTGGTGAAATCAATTCCATGTAAACTACTAAGTATTAAATTAATTAAAACTTCATAACTCACACCATAATAAAGGCAATAGTTCTTAATAGGCCTTTAAGATAACAACTGTAATGCCCCGAATTCTCCGATTTGGTTTAATGGCAGGATTAGTAGGCCGGGAGGGCCATACTTGCTTAACTATGCCATTAATTGATAATATGCATGTATATGTGAATTATATTATGATATGATGTTATATGCGTGCATGCGGGTCCACATTTGAATATTATGATATTTTGATAATTTGGCCCATTGAGGGCATAATTGTATATTTGGGTGCGTATTGTGATTTGTGAATGAGATTCCATTATTATGGAGATATATTCGAGCTATTCGGCATGAGACAATCATATATAGTGGATTAGCGGTTTTGTCATAACGGGGTCAATTTTGGGGTATTAGGAATGTTTATTTGATGATAAATTGGGAGTATTTGAGATCAGGATGGAATCCTGGAAGTTTTGACTATAATGTCCTCGGGGGTATTTTCGGGACCCCGAGCACTAGGTTTTATTTGAGGTTACTTAAGCATGAAGTAGCTTATTAGATAGAACGTAAGTTAGAAAACCTCTCATTCTCCCTTTTGTTAGTTCGTTTTACCGTTTGAGCCTTTTTGAAGAAATCTCGAGTTTTAGGAGTCGGAATCAAGCGAGGATCGAGGCATAGCGATCCTAGGAAAGATTAGAAGCTTCTTAACTGAAGGATTTGATGGAAAACAACCCAATCAAAGGTAATCTAAGTTTAAGTTTTGAGTTTTCCGAGTTTCTAAGCTTTGAATTAGATTTTGTAAATTGTTGAGTTTTTGGTTGGTTTGAACCTTGGGTTTTGAGGGTTTTGGAGTATTGGGAAGCGTGGGAACTTTGTTTTGATGATTGGTGAATGTTTAGGTATGATTTCGGAGGCTTTGGAGGGTTAAAAACATGCTTGGGAAAGGCCCAGAGTTGGGTGCCGCGGCCCTGTTCTTGGGGTGCCGCGGCCCTGCTTTGAAGAAGCAGGTGGGAGTTCTGAACCTGCTGGGCGCCGTGGCCCTTGATGAAGGGCGCCACAGTCCTTGCTTCAAGAAATTCTGGGGGTCGCGGCCCAAGGTGCCAGGGCCGCAACCCTTGCCCAGTTTTCACCCTATTTGCACGTTTTGACCCTAGGAACTTAGTTATAGGCCTCAGGAGTGTTCCTACTACTTGCATTGGTTTGGATTGATCTCCCGGAGGCTAGATATTGGTTTGAGAACCTATGTTGATCATTATTATTAATGATGTCCAATGTTTGGTTATGATTAGGTGACCGCTAAAGGACTAAAGGTTGATCGTTCTCAAGGGTCGTTCTTTTAATCATTCTAGCTCGAATCTGAGGTAAGAAAACAATGTATGAATATAGTTGCATCCTGCATATGTATATGACATGTGTGATTGTTATTGAGGCATGTTGGTTGATAAATGTGGACATGGATTGCATATTATATGCTAGCGAATGTTGTATACTTGTATATGTACTGATTAGTCAGGGATACTGACCTAAGAGTCAGAAATGGCATAGCGTCATGAACACAAGGCCAAATGAAGATTAGATCTAATCGATATCAGCATTGAATGGCTCTATGGCATTAATGCTGGACCGACCCTAAATTCGATGAAACTTATAAGCGCTTGGCTAGTCTAAGACTAGTTACTCAGAGCCAGGGCATGAGGCCCCGATGACTGTTGTCACATGGCTAGGGAACGATGTTCCAGGGTTATGACTCTATGGTCATGAGGAAGGTTATGTTGGTGACTATTCACCATACACCTATCCTGTTCAAACTTATGAAAGGTTCACTTATCAGTTAAGCCCGAGTGACCCTATCGTCACATGGCTAAAGGGGGGTTGTACCCACTTTTGTGACTTTTGCGACTGTCACCTATCTGTTTTGGACTGATAGTCCTGAATGATTATTATGATCATTGTTGATATTATATCATGCTATATTGTGTTTTCTTGCTGGGCCTTGGCTCATGGGTGCTATGTGGTGCAGGTAAAGGGAAAGAAAAACTCACCCAGCCTTGAGTGGAGAGCTTAGGTGGTGATGTGTACATATGCGGTCGCTTGACCACCACGGCCAAGGCGTTCTTAGAGGAACTAAGGGGTTTACCCTATTTTTTTCGCTTAGGTCGGCGGGATTGTAAATTTGAAACAGTAATGAGCACTTTGTACTGAGAACAACTTGTAAATGTTTTGATCTGATCTGTAGAGCAGTTTGTAATGAAAAATATCCATTCCTTTTTATTGGTTTTTCCACCTTAACCTGTTAATCACATTTAGAGCACATTTTTAACCAAAGGAATCGGGTAGCGGATAAAATTTCCAGTTCACCGTAACTGTTCTGGGATAACCAGGGCATTACAACTCGGTATCAGAGCAATGCCATGGTTAGGGTTCCTGTAGACTGGCTGGGCATGTACACACATCACTGAAGTCAAGCTCGACTCATGGTTTGGTAACTATTTATGTAGTTATATGTAGAACTACTTAAATGTGGTATATATGCTTTACCTGTAGGCATAAGGCACCATGTTAAACCTGTGCCCTGAAATATTATATCCTCAGCAACTGTGTGCTTATTAGTACTGGGATTGCTGGAACATACTTATTAGTATGGTTGTTATGAACTATTATGTGATACATGCTGAGTGTTAAATGCTATAGACATGTATCTGCTTGTATAATTGTATGACTGTGGAATGTGATAATTGTCTGCTTGTTCTTGGACCGTAAGGCGGCAAGAGGTTTAGTTATTACTACCTGACTGGCCGTATTGATCATTATTTCAGCAAGGTATCAGTGATAGAATTATGAATCCAGGGCAGACAGACACTTCAGTTGGCTAGAGTGATCAGGGCCAGAATAATAATAATAGTCAGGGTCAAGAAAATGACCAGTCACAGATTCCACTGCCAGCTCCTGTAAACTGGTAGCACATACTGAGTGACCTGCAGGCTACAATATTAAAGCAGGGGGAAGAGCTTCGTCTCCTAAAACAACAGCAAGTGCCTGCAGTGGCCAGTGGATCAGAGGCACCTCCTGTGTCGGTGCCAGCAGCTGGGCAGCTTTCAGAGGTTGGAAATAAATGGGAGCCTCTTTATGAAAGGTTCAGGAAGCAACAACCTCCAGTATTTGAGGGCAGTGCAGATCCTGCCAAGGCTGAACAGTGGATGAGTATGATTACCACTATCCTTGATTTTATGAGGGTATCTGGTAATGAGAGGGTGGCCTGTGCCACTTATATGTTTCGAGAGGATGCCCGGATTTGATGGGAAGTAATTACCCAGACCAAGAATGTTAATGCTTTGACTTGGGAAGAGTTTCAGACTCTATTCAATGAAAAATATTATAATGATGCTATTAGAGCGGCGACGACCGAGGAGTTCATTAGGCTACTGCAAGGGAACTTATCAGTCACTGAGTACGCCTTGAAGTTTGATCATTTGGCAAAGTTTTCCATGGAGCTGGTGCCCACTGATGGGACCAGGAGAGAGAGATTCTTGCAGGGGCTACAGCCCAGGTTAGCCCGAGATGTACGTATCACCACTGTGGCTTGGGTTACTACCTATGCACAGGTGGTTGAGAAGGCACTCATAGCTGAGAGTGCAGAGAACAGAATCTGGCATAATAGTGTAGCCAGAAAGGAATTCAGGAGGCCAGGTCCTCCATTTGTGGGTTCAGGTAGGGGTGTTGGCCCCATTGATCAGAGAGGAAGGTTCCTGACACCTTCCCAGTTCCAGGTCTTGACAGGAGGCTCCGTGGTATTTCTATGGGTCGTCCAGGGGGTAGTGAAGCCTGGAAGTCTTATCCAGAGTGCCCTAGATGCAAGAGGCATCACTTGGGGGAATGTAGGGCAAAGGCCTGCTTCTCATGTGGAGCAGTGGGTCATGTTAAAAAGGATTGCCCTAAGGCAAGAAAAGAATAACCCAGAAAGGCGGACAGCTCGGCCCCAGCTCGAGTGTTCGCATTAACTCAAGCAGAAGCTGAGGCTTCTCCCTCAATTGTTATAGGTAAGCTTCTTAGTGCTGGAACCCCTTATAATGTGTTGATTGATTCTGGTGCTACACATTCTTTTGTTGCTAGTAGTGTTATTGATAGACTGTGTAGACCTTGTGATTTTTTATGTTGTGGGGTTTGGTACTTTGTTACCCACTGTAGAGTTAGTGGTATCCAGGAGGTGGGTTAGATCTTTGCCAGTGACAGTAGAGGGTCGAGAGTTATTGGTGGATTTAATAGAGTTAGTTATGACTGACTTTGATATGATACTGGGTATGGATTGGTTGGCAAAGTATGGGGCAACCATTGATTGCAGAAGGAAGATGGTCACCTTTGCGCCTGAAGGTGAGGATCCTTTTGTGTTTGTTGGTGCTCTGCATGGACCTCGCATTCCTATGATTTCTGCATTGAGGGCTAGGGATTTATTGCAAGGAGGGTGCATTGGATTTTTAGCTAGTGTGGTTGATACCACTCAGGTCATGCCAGTGAGACCAGAAGATACCAGACTTGTTTGTGAGTTTCTGGATGTGTTTCCAGAAGATTTGCCAGGATTGCCACCGCATAGAGAAATTGAGTTCGTTATAGAACTGGCACCAGGGACGGAGCCAGTGTCTAGAGTGCCTTACAGAATGGGCCCAGCTGAGTTGAAAGAATTAAAAGTGCAGTTGCAAGAACTGTTGGCTTTAGGTTTTATCAGACCTAGCTTCTCACCTTGGGGTGCGCCAGTTCTGTTTGTAAAGAAGAAAGATAGTTCTCTGAGGATGTGTATTGATTACAGGGAACTGAATAAGCTGACAATTAAGAATAAGTATCCTTTGCCAAGGATAGATGATCTGTTCGATCAGTTGCAAGGTAAGAAGGTATTCTCAAAGATAGACCTTCGTTCTGGTTATCATCAGTTGAGGGTCAAGGAAGGAGATATACCCAAGATTGATTTTCATACCAGGTATGGGCATTATGAGTTCCTAGTTATGTCATTTGGATTGACTAATGCTCCTGCTGCGTTTATGGATCTGATGAACAGAGTGTTCAAGGACTATCTAGACCAGTTTGTGATCGTCTTCGTTAATGATATTCTGGTGTATTCTCAGTCTGAGTCTGAACATGGGTATCACTTGAGATTGGTTCTACAGAGACTGAGGGAACACAGACTGTTTGATAAGTTCAAGAAATGTGAGTTCTGGTTGTCTCAGGTATCCTTTCTCGGACATATTGTAAGTAAGGAGGGGATTAAGGTAGATCCAACAAAGATCGAAGCGGTCAGAGATTGGCCAAGGCCAAATAATGCTTCTGAGGTTAGAAGTTTCCTTGGATTGGCAGGTTATTATAGGTGTTTCGTGGAAGGGTTCTCAAAGATTGCTACTGCATTAACTGAATTGACACGCAAGAGTCAGAAATTTGTGTGGTCAGATAAATGTGGGAACAACTTCCAGGAACTGAAGCAGAGGTTGATTACAGCTCCGATTCTGAGTCTTCCGACAGATCAGAAGAAGTTTGTGATTTACTGTGATGCTTCTCATTAGGGTTTGGGCTGTATCCTGATGCAGTCAGAGAAGGTAATTGCTTATGCTTCTCGTCAGTTGAAGGAGTGTGAAAAGAGATATCCCACTCATGATTTAGAGTTGGCGGCTGTGGTTTTCGCTTTGAAAATATGGAGGCACTATCTCTATGGAGAGAAGTGTGAGATTTATACAGACCACAAGAGCCTAAAATACTTCTTCACCCAGAAAGATCTGAATATGAGGCAAAGGCGTTGGCTAGAGTTAGTAAAAGATTATGATTGTGAGATCCTGTATCATCCAGAAAAGGCCAACGTGGTAGCTGATGCTTTAAGCTGGAAGGGTCTGGGACAGATTTATGGTATGAGGCTGATTGCCAGGGAGCTAGCTGATGATATGAACAGAGCTGGTATAGAGTTGCTGGTGGGCCAGTTGGCTAATATTACGCTACAGTCTACGCTGTTGGAAAGAATTAAGGAGGGTCAGCTGAGTGATCCATAGTTGATCAAGATTAGAGAGGATGTTTTGGCTGGAGCATCCAGAGATTATACAATGTCTGAGTTAGGCTTGTTGAGATACAAGGGGCAGATGTGTGTTCCGTTAGACACTGCATTAAGGCAAGAGATTTTGGATGAATCTCATACTACACCTTACTCTTTGCATCCAGGCACCACGAAGATGTATCAGGATGTGAGATCGTTGTATTGGTGGCCAGGGATGAAGATAGATGTAGTAGAGTATGTGGCTAAGTGCTTGACATGTCAACAGGTCAAGGCTGAGCATCAGAGGCCGACAGGTTTATTGTAGCCTCTGGATATCCCAGAGTGGAAGTGGGAAGACATCACAATGGATTTTGTGGTGGGCTTACCCAAGACTGTTGGTCAGCATGATTCTATTTGGGTGATAGTGGATCGCTACACCAAGTCAGCTCACTTTCTGCCAGTGAGGACTAGTTATACAGTTGACCAGTATGCGGATCTCTATGTGAAAGAGATCGTGCGGCTCCATAGTGCGCCTAGGTTGATCGTGTCAGATCGGGACCCTACTTTTACTTCCAAGTTCTGGGGGAGTTTGGAGAAGGCCATGGGGACGCAGTTGAAGTTCAGTACTGCTTATCATCCTCAGACAGATGGGCAATCTGAGAGGACAATCCAGATATTAGAGGACATGCTGAGAGCATGTGTGCTGGACTTTGGTGGATCTTGGAGTAAGTATCTGCCTTTGATAGAATTCTCCTACAACAACAGTTATCAGTCTACCATTGGAGTTGCACCTTATGAGATGCTGTATGGTAGGAAATGTAGATCTCCCATTCATTGGGATGAGACAGGTGAAAGGAGACACTTAGGTCCTGAGGCAGTTCAGAGGACCAGTGAGGCCATTGAGAAGATTAGAGCTAGAATGCTTACTTCTCAGAGTAGATAGAATAGCTATGCAGATCCCAAACGCAAGAACGTAGAGTTCCAGGTTGGAGACTATGTCTTCCTTAGAGTCTCGCCATGGAAAAGGGTGAGAAGGTTTGGGAAGAAAGGCAAGCTGAGTCCCAGATATGTAGATCCATTTGAGATCCTGGAGAGGATTGGTCGGGTGGCTTACAGGTTGGCTTTACCTCTGGCGTTGTCGGCTGTGCATAATGTATTTCATGTTTCAGCTCTTCAGAGGTATGTACCTGATGTTAATCATATTTTGAGCTATGAAGATCTGGAGCTTGAGGCAGATCTCTCCTATGAGGAATAACCTGTCCAGATACTTGATAGAAAGGATAAGGTCATCAGGAATAAGACGATACCTTTGGTAAAGGTATTGTGGAGGAACAGCAAGGCCGAGGAAGTGACCTGGGAGCTGGAGTCAGATATGCAGGATCAGTATCCCGAGCTATTCAGGTAAATTTCGAGGGCGAAATTTCTATAAGGAGGGGATAGTTGTAATGCCCCAAATTCTCTGATTTGGTTTAATGGCGGGATTAGTAGGCCGGGAGGGCCATACTTGCTTAACTATGCCATTAATTGATAATATGCATGTATTTGTGAATTATATTATGATATGATGTTATATGCGTGCATGTGGGTCCACATTTGAATATTATGATATTTTGATAATTTGGCCCATTGAGGGCATAATTGTATATTTGGGTGCGTATTGTGATTTGTGAATGAGATTCCATTATTATGGAGATATATTCGAGCTATTCGGCATGAGACGGTCATATATAGTGGATTAGCGATTTTGTCATAATGGGGTCAATTTTGGGGTATTAGGAATGTTTATTTGATGATAAATTGGGAGTATTTGAGATCAGGATGGAATTCTGGAAGTTTTGACTATAATGTCCCCGGGGGTATTTTTGGGACCCCGAGCACTAGGTTTTATTTGAGGTTACTTAAGCATGAAGTAGCTTATCAGATAGAACGTATGTTAGAAAACCTCTCGTTCTCCCTTTTGTTAGTTCATTTTACCGTTTGAGCCTTTTTGAAGAAATCTCGAGTTTTGGGAGTCGAAATCAAGCGAGGATCGAGGCATAGCGATCCTAGGAAAGATTAGAAGCTTCTTAACCGAAGGATTTGACGGAAAACAACCCAATCGAAGTTTAAGTTTTGAGTTTTATGAGTTTCTAAGCTTTGAATTAGATTTTGTAAATTGTTGAGATTTTGGTTGGTTTGAACCTTGGGTTTTGAGGGTTTTGGAGTATTGGGAAGTGTGGGAACTTTATTTTTATGATTGGGGAATGTTTAGGTATGATTTTGGAGGCTTTGGAGGGTTAAAAACACATTTGGGAAAGGCCCAGAGTTGGGGGCCACGACCCTGTTCTTGCGGTGCCACGGCCCTGCTTTGAAGAAGCAGGTGGGAGTTCTGAACCTGCTGGGTGCCGCGGTCCTTGATGAAGGGCGCTGTGGCCCTTGCTTCAGGAAATTCTGGGGGCCGCAACCCTTGCCCAGTTTTCACCCTGTTTGCACGGTTTGACCCCAGGAACTTAGTTATAGGCCTCGGGAGTGTTCCTACTACTTGGATTGGTTTGGATTGATCTCCCGGAGGCTAGATATTGGTTTGGGAACCTATGTTGATCATTATTATTAATGATGTCCCGTGTTTGGTTATGATTAGGTGACCGCTAAAGGACTAAAGGTTGATCGTTCTTTTAATCATTCTAGCTCGAATCTGAGGTAAGAAAACAGTGTATGAATACAGTTGCACCATGTATATGTATATGACATGCGTGATTGTTATTGAGGCATGTTGGTTGATAAATGTGGACATGGATTGCATATTATATGCTAGCGAATGTTGTATACTTGTATATGTACTGACTAGTCAGGGATACTGATCTAAGAGTCAGAAATGGCATAGCGTCATGAACACAACGCCAAATGAAGATTAGATCTAATCGACATCAGCATTGAATGACTCTATGGCATTAATGATGGACCGACCCTAAAGTCTATGAAACTTATAAGCGCTTGGCTAGTCTAAGACTAGTTACTCAGAGCCAGGGCATGAGGCCCCGGTGACTGTTGTCACATGGCTAGGGAACGATGTTCCAGGGTTATGACTCTAGTCATGAGGAAGGTTATGTTGGTGACTATTCACCATACACCTATCCTGTTCAAACTTATGAAAGGTTCACTTATCAGTTAAGCCCGAGTGACCCTATCATCACATGGCTAAAGGGGGGTTGTACCCACTTTTGTGACTTTTGCGACTGTCACCTATCTGTTTTGGACTGATAGTCCTGAATGATTATTATGATCATTGTTGATATTATATCATGCTATATTGTGTTTTCTTGCTGGGCCTTGGCTCATGGGTGCTATGTGGTGCAGGTAAAGGGAAAGAAAAACTCACCCAGCCTTGAGTGGAGAGCTTAGATGGTGATGTGTACATATGCGGTCGCTTGACCACCACAGCCAAGGCGTTCTCAGAGGAACTAGAGGGTTTACCCTATTTTTGCCGCTTAGCTCGGCGGGATTGTAAATTTGAAACATTAATGAGCACTTTGTACTGAGAACAACTTGTAAATGTTTTGATCTGCTCTGTAGAGCAGTTTGTAATGAAAAATATCCATTCCTTTTTATTGGTTTTTCCACCTTAACCTGTTAATCACATTTAGAGCACGTTTTTAACCAAAGGACTCGGGTAGTGGGTCAAATTTCTGGTTCACTGTTCACCGTAACTGTTCTGGGGTAACCAGGGCGTTACAACAACCTTTAGGTAAAACGTGTTTTAGTAAAGTTAGATGAATGTAATGGGTAATTGTTTAGATCACATTAATTATAGAAACAAGCTCTTTTATAATTATGTTTTTTTAATTAATTATATTCATAGGGTTATTAATAAACTAGTAATAAATTTGGAATTAATTGATTAGTTTAATAAAATACATTCAATCTAAAATAGTATTTGGGAGAAGGTGAACACCTCAATGTGAGCTATGGTCTCCATTATTAGTACAACACCGTGAGATATGAATAGGTCCTCAAGGTGGCTTTGTTTCTGTCCCCCTAAGGGCGGATTCTAGAGATATCAATACCAAGGTTGGCTTCTTCTGAAGATAGGAAGAAGTGATGTATTTTAGGCTTGACCGACCCTAAGGCGACACTCTCTAAGTTAAGTCATGAAATTCGAAATAATGGGTTACACTTACAAAGATGTAATTAAGCTTTTGCGGTGGATAATTGCATCTTGACCAAACCAGCGGTACTTAATATTTAAAAGAAAAAATAAAGAGTTATTTTAAGTTTTAAATTATAAAGATAAGATTGTCTTATAAGCTATCTGAATTTAACTTGACCGACCCTAACGTGACACTTTATTTGTTGGGTAGTTTTATCGTGGAAGAGTAAATGTTAAATTATGTGTTTTAATTGTTGCATTCATGCATCATGTTTACTTTCCAAAACATTGATATTTTTTTCAAATGATAATATTATTGTTTTTTATTTATTTCAGTAATGTTGAACGGTGGCACTCCAATAACCGCTTTACTGTCACTTGAAAAACTTAATGGTGATAATTTTATAAGATGGAAATCAAATCTAAATCTTTTGTTAATCTGTGAGATCCACAAATTTGTCATGACTGAAGAATGTCCTGAAGAGCCCGCTGCACTGTCCCAAAGAATGTTTGGGACAAGTATGATGCCTGGATTCAATCCAATAATAAGGTAAAGTGTTACATGCTTGTGAGCATGAATGATGTTTTGAGAACAAAGCATTAAACCATGGAAACTACGTTTCAGATAATGGATTCTTTGTAGGCCATGTTTGGGCAGCAATCTGATCAAAGTAGACATGAGGCTACTATAACCTACATGAATACTAAGATGAAGAAAGGTGCTTCTGTACGTGAACATGTTTTACACATGATTAATGTGATGCATGAAGCATAAATACATGGGGCCATCATTGATGACCGTACACAAGTAAGCATCATATTGGAATCGTTCACTCTTGCCTTTTCTGCGTTCACCACAAACTATATTATGAATAAGTTGGAATTCAACATGACCCAACCGTTGAATGAACTATAGACATTTGAGTCTCTTAACAAATCCATTACTAAAGAGACTAAAGCAAATGTGGTAGAGGAGAAATCTTCAAACTCTGAGGAGAAATGCAAGAAGAGAAAGAAGAACAATAATAAGGAAAAGGGAAAGGGCAAAAAGTCCAATAAAGGCCAGAAGGCACCAAAATTCAAGGAGAACAAAATTGACAACAACTCGAAGATGAAAGAACCAAAAGGAAAATGTTTCCACTGTGGAGTTGAAGGTCACTGGAAGAGAAACTACAAGAAGTATCTCTCTAAGCTGAAAAAGAAAGGTAAACATGATTTACTTGTACTTGAAGCTTGTGTAGTGGAAGACAATATGTCATCCTGGGTTTTAGATTCAAGAGCCACTAACCATGTTTGTTCTTTCATGCAAATACTTGAGTAATCAAGGGAGCTGGTAGATGGCGAGGTGACCATGCGAGTTGGAAGTGGAGCGCTCGTTTCAGCAAGAGCAAAGGGAACCGTCTGTTTAATTTTTGGGAACAATTATTTAGTTTTGAACAATGTTTCTTTATTCCTAGATTTTCTAGAAACTTAGTTTCTTTATCTATGTTGCATGAACAATTTATTGATATTTCTTTTAGTAATAATGTGATTGTTATTTCAAAGAATGGTTTCAAAATATGTAAACCAGAACATAATAACAGAGTGTATATGCTCAAACTAAATGAACGAATGCTCAATAATTCAGAGTTGTTTAAAGTAGCAAAACCGCAAGGTAAAAAAATACAAAAAGTTTCATACGAGGATGACACATATCATTGGCATCTTAGACTTGGTCATATAGGTTTGGATAGAATAAACAGGTTAACACAAGATATACCTTTGAGAAAACTAAGATTTTGAACTCTTCCGGTTTGGGAATCTTGTCTAGAAGGTAAAATGACGAAACATCCTTTCTCAGTGAAAGGCAATAGAGCCAAAGAACATTTTGTGCTTGTACACAGTGATGTATATGGTCCAATCAATGTACAAGCAACAAGTGGGTATGAGTATTTTGTCACTTTTATTGACGATTACTCAAGATATGGTCATACTTACCTAATGCTTAGAAAATTTGAAACCTTTGGTAAGTTTCAAGAATTCAAAGTTGAGGCTAAGAAGCAGTTAGGTAAGACTCTAAAGACACTTCAATCTGATCAAGGTGCAGAATATTTGGATTTAGAATTCAAAGATTTTTTGTTGGAGCATGGTATTCTATCCCAACTCACAGCAGCAGGAACACCACAACAAAATGGTGTTTCTGAAAAAAGAAACAGGACCTTGTTAGACATGGTCAGATCTATGTTAAGCTACTCTTCACTTCCTCTCCCATTCTGGGGATATGCTCTTCAAACGGGGACATACATTTTGAATGTAGTCCCATCTAAGACCATTAGAAAAATGCCACTGGAACTGTGAAATGGAAACAAACCTAGTTTGCACTATTTTTGTATTTGGGGTTGTCCTGCTCATAATCTTAGACCTAAATCAGGGAAACTTGAATCAAGGTCGGAAGTGTGCATTTTTCTTGGCTACGCTCCAGAAACAAGAGGTGGTTATTTCTATAGTCCCAAGGATCAAAAGGTATTTGTTTCAACAAATGCGACCTTCCTTGAACATGGCTATATGAATAACTATAAACCACAGAGCAAGGTAGTATTGGAGGAACTCACAGTAGATAAGATTTCAACACAATCATCTTCATCATTAAATGATAAATGACAAACTGAGGAAACCATGATTCCTGGAAAAGAAACTCTGGTGCAATGTCATAGTGGGAGGATTGTGAGACAATTTGTTCACTATGAACATGAAGCACATGTCCTTGTTTCTAATACAGATAGGGACAATCCATTAAATTTAAAGAGGCAATGGATAATCCTGAAAAGGAGAATGACAAGAAGCCATGAACCAAGAAATGGAATCGATGTATTACAATTCTGTTTGGGAACTTGTGGATCCACCTAAAGATGTCAGGCCCATAGGGTGTAAGTGGATATACAAGAAGAAAAAAGGTGTATATGGGAAAGTAGATACTTTCAAAGTGAGGCTTGTAGCCAAAGGTTACACTCAGAGAGAAGGTGTTGATTATGAAGAAACATTTTCTCCTGTTGCCATGCTCAAATCCATTCGTATCCTCTTATCCATAGCAGTTGCCAATGATTATGAGATATGGCAAATGGACGTCAAGACAACATTTTTGAATGACTATCTTGATGAAAGTATCTATATGGTACAACCAAAAGGGTTCATAAAGAAAGGGGAAGAACAAAAGGTGTGCCAGTTGTTGAAATCCATTTATTGGTTAAAGCAAGCATCTAGATCTTGGAATATTTCTTTTGATGAAACAATTAAAACATTTGGCTTCGAATAGAATGTCGACGAAGCATGTGTGTATAGATACATCAAATGAAAAGTGGTTGTTTTCTTAGTTCTTTACATTGATGACATTTTGCACATTGGGAACAATGTAGAGACATTGTCAAACATAAAGAAATGGTTAGCTAAAAAGTTCCAAATGAAAGATTTGGGCGAGGCATGCTATGTTCTAGGAATCCAAATCCTAAGGGATAGGAAGAACAAGCTCTTGGCACTTTCTCAGGCAAATTATATAGATAAGGTGCTTTAAAGATTCTCTATGGAGAATTCCAAGAAAGGTCTACTGACCAGACATGGAATTTCTCTCTCCAAGGAACAATGTCCCAGGACACCTTAGTAGGAAAAGGATATGAGAAACTATCCATATGCTTCAACAGTTGGGAGTCTAATGTATGCAATGTTGTGTACTAGGCCTGACATATGTTATGCAGTTGAGATAGTAAGTTGTTATCAATCAAATCCTAGTTTGGAACACTGGATTCCAGTAAAGCACATTCTCAAGTATCTTAGGAGAACGATAGACTATATGCTGGTATATTTAGGGGGTGAACTAAACCATACTGGATACACTGATTATGATTTCCAATCAGACAAAGACAGTCGAAAATCAACAACTGGGTCAGTGTTCACTCTTGGTAGAGGACCTGTGGTCTAGAGAAGCAATCCAGCATAGTTGATTCAACCATGGAGGTCGAATACATAGTGGCTTGTGAAGCAGCTAAGGAACCAGTTTGGTTGAGGAAGTTCTACATTGATCTGGAAGTTGTTCTAGATTTGGATAAGCCACCAATCCTATATTGTGACAATAGTGGGAAGCATATAGAAAGGAAATACCATCTGGTTAGAGAAATTGTACACCGAGGTGATGTGACTATTATGAAGATAGCATCAGAACAAAACCTGGCTGACCCGTTAACCAAGACACTTCCTGAAAAGTCATTCATGGGTCACGTGCGCAATATGGGATTAAGGGAAATGCCTCACTTGCTTTGAGGGAAAGTGGGATATTGTTAGGATTAATGCCCTAAAAGCATGTAAAGACATTTTATTAGTTTTAAATAAAAGTAGAATTTTATTATATTTGAATGTTATAATTATGTTTGAATTAATTATATAATAATATCAAGAAAATTACCTATTCATTCATGAGAATATAATCTTGTATTAGTACAAGAGAATTAAGATAATATATAATGAATAAAATAGTCAGTAACATATTAAAGTAAGGAACCTTTAATGTCTGGTTACTCGGACGGTTTGCTAAGCATATGAGATGCAAGTAATCTAGATTCAGATTACTGATGTGGATAGACATCTTAGTAAAGGTGTTGTATATAATAGAGATTATATATTATAGGATTTATGAGAATTAATTATCTTTATAAACTTGTCGTTTGACGTAAAGATTTAATTCTAGTCATAATAGATGATCATTTGTAGATCAATCTAAATCATGAGAATTCATGAACTCCTGTTTATGTTTATTGGATCTTTTGATTCACGCAGTAAAGTATTTTAGAACAATGAGGCTAATGACTGTTATTTTGGAGATTCAATATCATGGATGGCAAGGAACATGAATTACAATATTGGAATCCATACTTTCCTAAGGGATCGAATATTGACTCCCTTAAGGGTTGATTCTGGAACTGAATAGTTATTGAGCTCAAATCAATAATTATATTATAGATTAATTATTCACTAGTGAATTAATGATACTTAAGGATCAAGAGGTAATTAGAAGGGTAAAAGAGTAATTTTGACCAGCTGTAATTAACGAACAAATAATGGAGGACAAAACTACATATATTGATTATATCAATGGACTACTAGAGAAAACTCTGTAAATATAATTCTATAAATACTTAGAGTGCAATTCAATATTTATAGCGGAGTAATCATGGAATTAATAAATGAGATTATTAGATTAAAGAGTTTAATTAATAATCTAGTTTATTGGAGCTTCGTATTATAGGTCCATGGTCCCCAAATCACCTCTTTCTTACACTGTCAAGGGTAAGAATGTCAAAATAAAGATTTGTTAAGAAAAATGACTAAATTATAAAGGAATTAATTTTCCAGGAGAAAGAAAAAATTATTAGATAGTTATGGGTAATTGATTAACTGTGAATTAATTAATTAATTAACTATATAATTTTATTTTGAAAAACTATAGGTTAAAATTAATATTAATCTTGTTTGAATTAATATGAAGAGAGAAAATAATAAATATCTTATTTGTAATATTACATTTATTTATTTAATTTAAAATTGATATTTTATGATAAATTTAATTTTGAATTAACTGATATTTATGTTGGAATAAATATCTTGTCTTAAAAGTATATTAAATAAACAAATGAGAAAATTAGGGCAACCCTAATAGGGCTGGGCGACACACACTGTACAATACAGTGTATGACACCTAGCATTAGGGATTTTATCCCTGCTATTTGAATTTTGAATTTTAAAAAAAATTGTTTTATCAGTTATTTTATTATTCTTTTGAAATATGATTTAAATATATAATTAAATGAAAATATCTAATTAGTTTTAATTTGAATCATATTTTAATTAAATAAATATTTTTTAATTAGATTAAATATCTTTATAAATCGGATATACGTGATATTCAGAAGAAAATGGATAATCAGACTCTCTCTCTCTAAAGCGATAGTCTTCTCTAAACCTGAAAACTATTCTTAAACCTCTTCTCTCAGTCAAACCTCTCTAGATCTCATGTGTTGAGTACATGTAGAGACTCACATAAATCAACCTTTTGAATCCTACCTGCCCACACACGTCCTTATGTGTTTGAGGATTGGTCTGGAAGATCAAGGTGTGAGCCTTCAGATTACTTGATAGGAAGATCGTTAATATTATACGAAAAGACTCAAGGACACTTGATAGGCTACAAGAGGTAATCCCTTATCTATATGTATGTGATTTAATATTTATATATGTATATGATCTTGGCTGGTATTAATATTTATTAAAATGGGTCCATATATTTCTGTTGCGTACCTTTGATTTGATCATTTAATACCAACAAGAAATAGATATATTCGAACTTTTAAAAGTCATAACAAATTGTTCTGATTCCAACATGGAAAATGAAATTAAATTTTTACCAAAATCTGGAATAAGAAAAACATCATTTAAATTAAATATTTAATTTCGAACTTCAGGCGAGCTCTTCCTCTAGCTTGGACTGCAATGAACGCTTTGTTCTCAACTCTAAGTTTTGAACCCCCTTCGTCCACCTCCTCCCATGATTCAAGAAGTTGTACATAATTGCAAACTTGGTTAGTAGATCTAGAATCAATAATCCAAACAGATTATCATTCTTTAAGACACGTGTTTCTAAGATAAATTAACTATAATTATTACATTTGTTTTTCGCTGCTAGAAACTCGGGGCAATCATGTTTCCAATGCCCCTTCTCATTACAGTGAAAGAATTTACCTTTACCTTTCTTATTCTTATTTTTCTTCCCCTTAGGCATCTGTGCATCTAGTTGTGCACTCATCTTTGCAGCCTTTGTAGGCTTGGGATTGGTGTTGTTGGTATTAAATGATAAAATCAAAGGTGCACAGCGAAATATATGGACCAATTTTAATAAATATTAATACCAGCCAGGAGTGTATACATATATAATATTAAATCACATACAAAATAGATTAGGGATTACCTCTTGTAGCCTATCATGTGTCCTTGAGTCTTTTTGTATAATATCAACAATCTTCCTATCCAGTAATCTGAAGGCTCACACCTTGATCTTCCAGACCAATCCTCAAATACATAAGGACGTGTGTGGTCACGTAGGATTCAAAAGGTTGATTTATGTGACTCTTTACATGTACTTAACACATGAGATCTAGAGAGGTTTGACTAAATGAAGAGATTTTAGAATAGTTTTCAGGTTTAGAGAAGACTATCTCTTTTTGGGAGAGAGTCAATATTTTTAACCTGATAAAAATCAATTAAAACTCCTTCTGAAAGTTACGTATATTAGATTTATAAAGATATTTAATCTAATTAAATAATCTTTATTTTATTAAAATTCAAATTAAAATAAAAACTGATCTGATATTTATATTTAATTATTTATTTAAATCATATTTTAAAAGAATAATTAAATAACTGATTAAACAAACTTATTTGAAATTCAAAATTTAAACCCCAAGGATAAAAATCCTTGAGTTCGGCGCCACACACTATACTGTAAAGTGTGTGTAATCCCCTGGATAACCAAGACCATTACACTGTGTGTTTAAAATAGTGCTTAACTTGCTAAGCAAGTTGTTTGAACTTAAATGTGTAATTAAAAACTAAGTCATGGCCAAGTATTAAAAGATTTAGTCAACAAAACGGTTATTTTTCATTAAAATATTAGGTTTGTAGATAGGATCTCAAAATCAGTTTACAGATTTATAAAAGACAAAAAAAAAAAAATACATCTTAGTCGTCCTAAGCGGAAAGATAGGGTTTTGTCCTAGTTCCTTCCAAGTTGTCCCGACTGTGGCGATTGAGCAGGCTGCATATGTACACACCCCCTGAAGCTCTCCAACTCATGGATGGACCAGCTACCCATTTCCTTTACCTGCATCGCGTAGCACCCGTGAACCAAGGCTCAACAAGAAAACGTAAACCAACATGCACAACTAGGCAATAATATATGGAGGTAAACATAAATCATCAGATTTAACTAACAACAGGATATAAGCATTAAGCTTGGCAACGGTAAACATATACTTCCAAACACATAACTCAATCTTTAATATAAGTATTTAGGTTTTAGTGCCCTTAGGCCGAGCCCTCTGGTTATTTAGCTAATCCTGGCTCGCTTAGGTCGAGCTGCATTCAGTACGCTTATCATCAGCCTCGGATCCCTTGGGCCGAGTCCACTGGTCTTATAGCCAACCCCAACACCCTTAGGTCGAGCTATGTTCCACACACTTGCTATCGGCCCCCCGGCACCCTTAGGCCGGCTTGTAAACATATATAGTCACAAATATATATATATATTGCATAGCACATAATCAATGGAAGCATATACAAGCATGCCCATCCAGATATTCTCAGTACAGATATGTTCATATTCATAATACATCCATATAAGGGGTCAAAGCCCTATTCACAACTCGGGTGCAGTTTTCTTACCTTAGATCCCAAGCAACAAGCGTATGACAGCCCCGAGCACGATCCCTAATCCTGAGCCCTTGCTGTATAACCCAGTCACAATGCGATATTCGATAACTAATAAGATCCTAAACCTTTTAAAATCTTTGGAATCAAATACTAGTCTCTGGGACCTCGAATTCTACTAAATCGGGTAGTAAAATACTTCCCGGTCTAAAAACCTTAACCTCCCCTATTTTTTCCATTTAGGGTCGCGACATGCCCTTTAGGGCTGCGCCCTGCTACTTGGTCAGAGGGCAAGGCCCTCCTTGCTGGAGGACATGGGCAGCAACATGCTCCCTCATGCCGCGACGCCTAGGAAAACCAGAGGCATTTCCAGCCTCTTCAGACAGGCGGGTTGCGGCACCTGAAGAACAGGGCCGCGTCTCGAGCCTCCGAACCTAGAAAACTCAGTATTTCTGGCATTTTTTCCCCAATTCAATGCCACAGAATTCAACCTAAACATGTTCTAAAACCAGAATTGAGTCTAGAGCCCTCACTAACACATCACAGACAACACATATGACCTATGATAACTGCTCCATCCACCCTAAATCCTAAAATAAAAAACTAACATAAGCATCCCTAAGCCTGACCAAAACCACATCATGAATTCAAAAAAAATTCAAGGTTTATAATCTTACCTCAGCCATGAATTATGACATTGAGTTGTTCCCTGCTCCAATCCCAGCTTGAATCCGAATTCCAAGCCTCAATTTTCTAAATTTTCTCTTCAAAATTCCCAAGTGCACCAAAGCCTTAGAGTGAGAGAGAGATGAACGTAAGAGTGAAGGAACTGCAAGTTTATGGTTGTTTCTAGCTAACCATGATGTTTCCTAAGTATATCTCATAATGGAAATACCAAAATATCCCTTTAGCATTCTCTTAACCTTAAATGGCCCCAAGGGCAAAATTGTCATTTGCTTCATCTCCTGCTAATCCTCGAGTGGCCCTACAAATTCTTAATTAATCCTATCATGCCCAACTAACTACCAAATATTTACTCATTACTCGATAAATCTCAAATATACATTACACTTCCCAAAATACCCCTAGGCTCGCCCCGAGCCGAGTATTGGACCCCGTTGTGACTATTCTGCTAACCCTCTAACTAGGATTGCCTCGAACCGTATAGTGCAAATATATCCACATAATAATGTGGTCTCAATCATTTACTCACATAAAATAACATTTATGATCGCTACGGGCCAATAGTACAAATATGCCATTATTGTCAAAAGCTGGCCCACATGCATATCTAATACTCATAAACATGCATATAAATATATTCATGTCATCATATATATCATGCACGCCACATAGTCACGCATTTATTCAATTCATTCAACATGCATATCCCATTATGCCCTCAAAGCACTGTAATCCAGGCACTTAGCCTTAACAATAAATTCGGGTCGTTACAAGTATCCCCTCCTTATTGGAATTTCGTCCTCGAAATTTATAAAATATTGGGATACCAACCCTGCAAATCTGACTATAGCCACAGAATCTAGTCCTCTATCGTTTTATCCCTTAGTAACATTCTCACTAGAATGACAATCATATTTCGTAAGAATTTATCCCATTCATAAAAAATTCCATTAACTTTCCCTTGCTCGGTAAATTCCACTGAAATCATAGGGTTACCTCTCCCTATCAACAATAATATCTTACACTTCTTTCCTTGACATTGGCACCAGTAACACTTTATGAGACTCTACCCATACTAGGGTAAGGCTAATCTGTAGGCCCCTGGCCTAGTCCTTGATAAGATCTTAGAAGTCCATTAAATCGATAGTCAAAACTCTCTTTCCTTCCCAAAATATCTTATCCTTTCTAGTCCACAATACTAAGAGAGATGCAAAGTTCTCCCATCCTGGAACTCCGTATTCCCATACTTGAAATTTGTGAACTCTTATGTCCTTTTAAATAGGCAGACACTTCTACCCTAATAATCCTAATAACTTCATTGGTTTCTCCGAACCAATTCTGAAGCACAATACGTTATGTCTATCATTCTCTTACTTGGAACGAGTGTTTCTCGCTCCCTATCTCACTGTATCTTATTCAGAGTTACCCTAGCCGATGACCGATTTCCATCACTATGACCATTTAATCAAGGGACCATATTTATCTCAATGCCCCAACTACTTACACATTCGATGTACAATTCTTAAAGCCTGAGTCATTCCTTCATATTGTCAGTCTATATAAAGGTAACTAATACTTCTTAGTCTCAATCTTATACTCTTTGTCCCCTACAACTTTTTTCCAAAACTGGGGAAATAAAGGGTCTCAGTCTGACACCGTCGACTTTGGTGTCTCATGGAGACATACAGTCTCATTTTTCCCATACGCATTATTGTAACACCCGTTCTCACAAACCAACGTGTGTTAACTCAACCTGTTGAGTCACAACTTTTCATATCCAATCATCTTATTTGCAGTCTAATATGGTATACCCTTACGGTCCATCACTATACCCTTTTACATTCCAATATACAGATTTTACATCTTAATATCCATTCAAATTCTTGGATACAATATTCATGAGGAGATAGTACAATACTCATCCAAAATCTCTACCTCAACGCCAGGTTCTATCGAATCACTCATCCGATCTTCATACCTTAACCCATTCATACTAAAATTGTAGGATTCTGAATCATTCCTACAAGATCTTCTCTGTATTTCATTGTTCATAGAGGTATATCTGCTAACTATCAACTGCGGGTTCTATACCAATCTTGGTTGCTACTTTGTCTGACCTTACTGTAATCATGGCGTCTTATCCAACTGGCACAGATCTTTCCAGCTCAAAACGTTAGCTTCCATATTAATTTTCTCTATGCAATCGAGGGTTTCCAATGTGAATTACACATTAATTCCCACTAGGACCTTAGTCCCATGATTTTTCCTCTATAGATGACCAAGCTCTTTAATTCTTTGTCCACGCTCACTTCTATTCCATAGGTACTATCAATGCATCTTAATCATGGCCATCTAGAATTACTATCAACTTAATGCTCTGCCTAAAACCTTTGTGTTGTTATCCCTTCATCTACTGTGAAGCACGATCAATCATTCCTTTCAATCTGTACACGGTCGCACCCTAGTCCTCGTTACACCACCCTATAGTTCCATGTCTTAAGCAAAGATAGTATCCATCATGTTGTCCTCCTGTGTCCGTCCATTGCATACGGATTCTAATACCATAGGTTGCTAACCAATCCTTATTCTGTCGTTTGAAAATCCGATACGAAACTATCCATTCAAACAAACTTAAGGTTCTTGTGTTACCTCAATCTTGGGTATAGCTGTCTTCATAAAT
Source organism: Humulus lupulus (assembly GCF_963169125.1). Classification (NCBI taxonomy): domain Eukaryota; kingdom Viridiplantae; phylum Streptophyta; class Magnoliopsida; order Rosales; family Cannabaceae; genus Humulus; species Humulus lupulus. The sequence goes on along the minus strand of NC_084794.1, from coordinate 175,072,259 downwards.
GCTTCAAGTAGTAGCTAACGTGTCTTACTAGTCTCTCTATATTTCTCACCCCATAGGCCCTCTTCAGTAATTTCTTTGTGGGTTCTAGCTGAATTCCCTTCATACATGATCCCATCACTTCCTATAATATGACCTTGAATACCTTTGGAGAAATCAAGGCTTACACTTTCTAGAGCCTAACATGTAACCTTGCTTCATCAGTCTTAGTATTAACAATGAAGTGGTTGAACTCATTCTGCTTCTAGCTGGGAGTAGACCAACACATTCCTAATCAATTTGGATATGGCTTATCCATGTCGTTCCTGTACTATCTATTTGTCGAACTCACCTGTGTTGTTGAAGCATTGATCAATTAAGATCCTTCGCTAAAAACCTATCACATCCTACTCGATGCAAGGAGTAATTCCTAAAATGTCCCTTTCCTTGACCCTCAGCTAGTAATAACCAGATTGAGGGTCAATTCTTAAAAACATTGTCCTATCTTACAACTGGGAAATTGAACCCTTCATTCTTAACAAATGGTGTTGACATGTCCCATGATGTGACACTCTGTCCAATCAACCGTCAACTTAATTACCTCTTCAATTGAACAATTAATTCTTCTTGTTCAGCTAATACTATTCGTCATGATGTCCCTGATACCAATTCTATCCATACCTTAAGCCCGTAGTGTACCCAACGATTCTTTGCGAACCCACCTAAAATCTTACTGGCCAATCTAGTTTCCATTCAGTCTAACTGATATATTCCAAGTGGTATCTACCACCATCTCTTACAATCCATGGTTGTCCCTTATTTAATAGATTAGTTCCTACCCAGGATCATATCAAAATCCTCTTACCACAAGCTCAAACAACTCCACTATAAACCTTTTACTAATAGTACCTTAATCCTTCTCTTGGAATTTTCCATCTTTTCTGGCAAGCACTAAAATCTCATGCCTCATGGCATGGCAACCCAAAAGTATGTGCCTCAAATCTATATCTCTTATGGGAGATACATAGCACCAACTCATTCAGTTCATTATATCACAAGGAATGAGAACTAACAAGTTAACTGATTGCCTCCGAGGGACTAGCCTCGGGCTCTGGCTATACTAAGGCAGACCTTCAAACTAGGGTCGAGGAATCTATATTCAGCGTCCTCCCAGATGGCATCTCCTGCACCTGGCGCATACTACGTAACTTCACCAAGCCTTATTGCTTCTTCGATGACCATCCTATAAACCATAACCCCCTCCTGTCAAGTTTAGGAGTAGTAAAACTATCAGGGGTCCGTATTTTTCGGCTACTGGGCATCTACCCCTACCTGATCCCGCATATGGGAATACCATTGCCTGAGCGTCCTGCCTTGCAACATTCTCAAACCATATCTCATCTCTTTCATCTTCTATAACAGGGTCGTCCCTACTAACCAAACATAGATAGGGGTCTCATGTACTAGAGCAACCCTAACACTTCGGGCCATCTCAAAGTTCAATCCTCTTCAAACTAAAAGCAGATCTAGCCAATCCACTAAATTCATTGACATATTCTATCACTGTCTTGCTATTATGAACCGAGTTCATAAACTCATTAATCTTCGAAGTTCAAACTTCATTGTTGTAGTCTCTTTTATCAAATCACTGTCTGGATTCCGCCCAACCCATCATGACAACACTCCATGTCTAGGGCACTACTTCCCATCACATATGGACATCCTCCAGTCGCATATGCATAGCGCAACCACTCCATCATGGCCTAGCATTCTCATATCATCGAGGACGGAGCTAACCTTGCCCATCTACTTATTAGTTCTGAAAATCCCAAACCTCCCTCGGAAACTGGAGGATAATGCTTCTAACATCTTCCATATGATAACTCTTATTTGTTCCACCCTCAGGTTGAACCAACACTAGTGCCATTACTGTCAAGATATACGAAGAAGTGTTCCCCAACGGAACCCACTATCTCATCCATCCAATATCCTCACTCTAATCTAACTATCTTACTTGCATACCAGCAAACATCTGTTCTGAATTCCAGGGGCATATGGAGGGTTCTGACCCCAACAATCATTTGCAACCCCCATACTAAGAGTACCAGGTTCAGTTGACTATCTTGAACACATACTTTCTGAATCAATCTGCAATCAATGACTTAACCCCTCATCCCTGATATTCATATCCAGAAATATCCCATGGGCAGGTCCAAACAATCACACACACAATATACATATCAAAACAAAAATCTCCTTTACTCATGCATCAATTATCAAATCCATTTCCACCAAATAAATTCATACACATCATGCTCTCCATACTAGCATGCAGATAAGACACATAGGATCAATTTAAACAACTAATCACATAATCATGTCATTGGTTACCTAACCGTGATTCGGTCTTATCTTTAGCAACGAGTGTACACGCCTAGCCAGCCTTCAAGAACCCTTAAACCTAGACTGCTCTGATACCATGTAGTGCACCCAAAAAAAACTTATTTATTAAAATTTTGTGCTTTATTTTAATTAATTGTTAAATGTTGTGAATTATTTTATTATATGTTTAAATTAATTGTTAGAATTGTTTGGTAGAATTTTTGTGAATTTAATTGCTAATTGTTTATTTATTTATTTTAATATGTGAATAATTGAGTTTGGATTGAATGCACCAAGGTGAATGGTAGGTAGTGATACACTCTAGTTATTGAGTGTGTGCATGTGCATGGTTGCATGGTGCACTTGTGTAGAATTATCTACACACTTTATTATTTCCTTTTATTAGATTTATTTAGATTATTTAATTAAAAAAATAAAAATAAGAAGAGGAAAGGAGAATGGCGTGTAGCATGGTGGGAGAGGAGAGATTTATTTACCATTTTTTTATTTGGGTGATTTTAGATAAAATAGGAAAAGATGTTGTCATCTTTATTTCCTACCAATTAAGATAAAATTAAATAAAAGAAAAATAGCAAGAAGAGGAAACTTACCCATTATGTTCATTAGGTTTCTTTGGCTAAGTTAGAATAAAAAGGGAAGAGAGAAAAAATGAGGCCATTTTGGAGCCTTGGAGTCGTCGGCCTAGTGAGAAGGAGAGAGAGTGTGTGGACATTTTCTAGAGAGAGAAGGAGAGAAAGAAGAAGAAGAAGACGAAGAAGAAGAAGAAGAAGAAGAAGAAGAAGAAGAAGAAGAAGAAGAGGATGAAGAAAGGAGAGAGGATTGAATCTCTCTATTGGGTAAGGATTTTATTGGTTAAATTGATTCTAGTGTTTGGGAACGTCTTCTTAATTTCTTCATGCTTGATTTTTCTCCCCATGTTCTTGTTGTGTTTGAATCCCTAGGGTTGGGCGAGGTGGTGACCATAGTTGGTTCTTGTGTTTTCTCAAGGAAGGTATTGTAACGACCCAAAATTACTAATAAGGCATAAGGGCATTGATTAGTGTGTCGGGAGGGCTTAATTGGTTTATATGTGATTTAAATGATTTAATGCATTATTATGTGATAAGCATGCTTATATGATTATATGGATATGTGAAATGCATGTTTATGAGCATTAATAAGCATGTGGGCCCTATTTAGTTTATAAGGGCATATTTGTAATTGAGGGCATAAAAGTGATTATTTGTGATAAATTGTTAAGACCACATTATTATGTGGATGTATTTGCAGCATATGGTTCAAGGCGACCCTAGTGAGCGGTTTAGCGAAATAGTCACAGCGGTGATTTATACCCGGCATAGGGGAGCCTAGGGGTATTTTTGGGAATTTGGGAAATATATTGGAGATTATTAGACATTGGGGAAAATAACTAGTGATTAATTAGATGACGGGATTTAAGTGCTAAATATTAGGGACACATGAGGAATTAGCAGGAATTAGGACCAAATGATCAAAATGCCCTTAGAATGATTAAAAGACTTGGATTTAATTGGGAGGGAAAAAGGGTCTTTTTATTATTAAGGGGGATAATGGATATATTTTGTTCATTTAGACTTTAGTGGAAGTTGTAGAAAGGGGCTAGAAGCTGAAAAGGAAAGGAAAAGAAAGAAGGAAAACAGAGACTCCCAACTCACCATCTCTCTCCCACACGATTTCTTCTTCCTCTCTCTCTTTCTTGTGAATTTTGGAGTTGAGAACTCAAAGAAAGTCTAGACTAGGTCTTGGGACTTTGATCTTTGGAGTGGCTAGGAGTTCAACTAGAATTAGCTTCCAATTAAGGTAAGGTTTAAAAGGTTTTGACTGAATTTGTTGAGCTTTGCTGGGTATGGTTTCTGAGTTTGGTTTTGGGTGGAGGTTTAAAGACTTAAACTCTGGAATTCGAAGGACTCAAAGCTAGGAGGAACATGGAGGGAAACCTAGGGTTGGATTCACCCATTTGATGTAAACAATTCTGACCTTAACTGTCTGAGTTTTCTAGTTTTCAGATGGTGATTTTGAGCTTCAAAGCTCAACTTTCATTCATGTGGTTGATGGGGTTTCTAGCTAGGTTTTGGGTGTTATTATGTTGTATTGGGTGAGAAACAGAGTTTTAAGGACTTGATTTTAAGTTTGATGGAAAATTGGGAAGGATTTGTGGGGTTTTGGCTCAAGGAAATTCGAAGGAAAAACCCAGAAATTTTGCATGTCCTAGTTGTAGCATTGTAGCGCTAGGATAGGAGCGCTACAACGCTATGCTTCATTTTCTGGGGGGTTGGCTTTCTGACTGTAGCCCTGTAGCGGTACTCTGCCTCCAGAACTTGGTTTTTGGGATTTCTTTTAGGGTTTTTGCTTTGGGGCTCAGGGGTCGATTCCACCACCATGTTTGGTGGAATTGGGCTTCCTGAGAGCACGGGATTGGTTCCGAAGTTGGGTTATGGAATTTAATGTTAATGAGGGTTCTATTTTACAGTTGTGACTAGGTGTATGCTAAGGCTCAGACAGGATCGTGCTCGAAGGTTGTCTCATTTAGCCAAAGAGCTCAAAATCAAAGGTAAGAAAAACTGCACCCGGTTATGTGGTTATGTTGGGACTAAGAGTTCCCTATTGTTGACCCTCGTTTTGGTCAACCACACGGAGTCTAGAAAAAATCAGAAAAATAATATAGAGCTTGAGAAAACAATCTAATTGAAAATAAAGAACACAGAGAATTATAGTGGTTCGGCCGCAGTGATTGGTAATAACCTACGTCCACTTGATATTGTTATTGGTATAGAGCTCCAAAGGTGTGATCAAAGAACTAGGGTTCCTGAGTTTCACAGACCTTAGAAGAGGAAAACAATACAAACAATGGATAATAGTAATATGATTCGGAAAATGAAAAAAAGACCCCCCTCCTTGAGCTATGTCTTGTGTATTTATAGGCTCAAGAAGGGTTACATGAATCAAGTAATAATATCTTCCCTTAATAAATGGATCTTCAGGTCATAATGAAGAGATATTCTCGGATATCATTACAATTATACAGATCTTTTACATAAATGAACGGAGTATACGACCAACCTGGTTGTATATAAAACTTGATCTCCGCATGTAAAAATATTTCTAGTCGATAGGCAAGCAGTATCTCTGCTATGTGTCAGCCACGTGTTGGAAATCCTTGCCACGTCATCAACAATTTTTTTTTGGATCAACATTTACCCCCCAAGCTTATTTATTGTGACCAGCAATAAGTAAACTTAGAAAACTAACCTTTCGTATGCCCCACGAAATCTGTCAGAGCCTCTCGTGCATTCTCGAAAATTGTGACCCAATCACGTCTAATCATGCCTTTTCGGTTTCCAAGTAACCTTTTCGATGGCTGTTACACTCCCCCATGCCTTGAAAAAGGTAACTCATGATTACCCCTTTTCAACACATCTCAGCTTCTATAAATAATCCTCACATTTACTTTTTAACTTTTTACTCTCCATTTTCTTGCCAAGAACTCCATCTCAGAGCTCAAAACTTCGAAGGTCTTCTGTGCTTTGCTAAGGGTCCTTTGTCTGCACGCCCAAAGTCGTTCCATTTCAGAACCTCCAACCTTCATCCAGGTAAATTTCTTCGACTTTTAAACCCTTTGAGATGCCATGCATACTGCTTTTGAGTTCTGAAACTTTGTGTTCTTGGGTAAAAATTCATGAGGATTTTATGTATACCGTTGGATGCTTGATAGGGTAGTGTAGTTTTCTCTATAGAAGTTAGGAATTAGTTTGATAGTCAGGATCATAGGTTTTGGGCGTAAAATCGAAGTAAAGATTCGATTTTTAGGCTAGCTGAAAAACTGGGTTTTTCCCGCCCCTTTGGACTTGAAAAAGCTTTTTCCAAAAAAACTATCTACTTTCACTTTTTGATCCGTTTTTCAAACTGTTCGCATAAAACTTAGTATTTTGATTAGAATGCTGCTATTCGTAGATGCGAGCAACGTTATTCCAACTTTCAACATAAGCTCCCAGACTGTGCATCTTATCTCCTCCTTTCTCTGTTTGCAGTTTACATGCAAGACCCGTGGGGAGGAGAAATACCCATCGATGACGACCTACTAGCTCAACTGCTCGAGGAGGAAGAACAACCCTCATCATTGATACCTGAAATCCCATTTTCTCGTGCCAATCCAAACACTTCCCCTATCTTGATTCAAAATATGGCTCGCACCAAAACCAAGGCCCAAAAAAGGAGAACTTCTGATCCTTTTCATCAGCCTGCTCCTTCGGCTGATGCTCCCTCGACCAGTGGTCAAGATGAAAATGCTCCCGACCCCAACATCCAAAGACATGCCCGACCCTGACATGCCATTCAGCCAACTGTTGAGTGGCACTTAGTCCCTGAGAGCAGAGTGACGATCAGGATGATCGCCAATTATATAAGGAAATACGATCTCACAGGGGTGACCCTAGTCAGACCCAACCAAGGCCAAAGGGTGAATCTGCCTGGAGGCATCTTTAGCACCTGGTCGAGGTTTCATATCGAGGCAGGGGCTACCTTGCCTCTCCACTCATTTTTTCAGGGGGTGGCCAACTATTTTGGAGTTGCCCCCTTTCAAATAACCCCAAATGGATATAGGATGCTCGCCACACTCTATATCCTGTATAGCTGCAAGAAATGGCCCATGCCAACGTCTCATGAGGTCAACTACCTGTTCGACCTCAAATCTAACCCCAACCAAGAAGGCATGGGGTTTTTTCACTTCTGTCATCAGGAGACCGGGCGCACCTTCCTGACTGACACCACCCACATCTCAAATGTGGGGAGGTACTACCAGGAGTACTTCCTCACAACCGACATGATCGCAGACAACCTAGCCTTCGCACAAGGAGGTAAAACTTTCGTATCACTGGTTGTTATTTCTTCACTTAGTGTTCCCCTCCACATTTTCTTAAACTGTTAATGTCTTCCAGGCCCATGGTTGCAACCAGACCCAACTCCAGACATGGAGTTGAGATCGATACTCCTAGCCAGCATGACTGATGCAAAAAAGAGTGTCAAGCATCTGGTTACAGAGGCTAACCTTAGGCTGGCTGGCCTCTTGGCCCCTCAATCGAACACGAGGGAGCCTTCAGTAGGGAGTGCCTTTGCCAAGGAGGAACCCGAGCAGCAACCTCTAGTGTCACCTCCACGAAGGAGACCGACTGGGGTCACGATCAGGGAACCTACTGGCACTCCCCCAGCAGAGAGGCCCCCGGCCCCCTCGGGGAAAGGAAAAAAGAAGGCCACCGAGCCTGTCGAACTTTCTGATGATTCGTCAGACAATAATGGTATAGTTATTTCACTTTTAGACAATTTTCCAATTCCCTGTCATCTATTCAATGAGGACGCCAATTTTAAATATGTTCCACATTTAGGTCCAGACTTCTTCATGTCAAAGAGTGAGTATTTGACTTTGCAATCCTTTTTTGCTTCTTTTTTCTGATGTAACGTACTTGGTCATTCATGCTATCTCACTGTTTAACTTTGCTCTTCTTTTTCAGACATGGAATCCGTCAACGTGTTCGACATCTACAACACTCCAGAGGCTACCACGGCTCCCCCGAGCAAGAAGAAAACTAGCAAGAGACACCATGGGGAGAGCAGCAAAGCACCTCAGGCGAAGAAGGCTCGAAACACAGGCCCTTCGGAGTATAGGCCCTCTGCCACCACGACTCCATCTTCTCCCCGTGAGCAGCAAACTCCTTCTGCTGCGGTCGGATCGACTCCTTCTTCTGCGGCCCCGACCGACCAACCTCAGTAGGTTGACCCTGCTACCACTGGGAGCGAGATGGTTGGTCGTGCCTTTAAACTGATCAAGGAAAGGATAACCAAGATTGCGAAGCACGACCGCTGTCGAGAGGCAATGGCTGCTACGGAGACGATGGGAGTTGACCCGATCCTGAACTGTGCCCTGAACGAGTTCACCAGTGTAAGTCCTCTCTTTCTATGGAAACAGGTCTTCTTTAGTTTATTGTTTGTCTAACTTTTGTTCTGACTAAAGGCCATGCTGACCCTTACTGCCGGCCGGATCCGCTAAGGTGCCATCACCGAGCAGGCCAGAACTTCGGAGCAACGACACGAGGATGAACTCAAAGATGCTGAGGACAAACATGCTGAATAGATGGCAGCGGTGGCGGAGGAAAAGGCCCAGCTGGCTAAGGAGTTGGAGGAGAATCAAAGGTCTTTGGAGAAAGTTTGTGAGTAGAGGGACCAATTTAAGGAGTCCAATCGCTTTAACTTCCAGATGGCCCAACAGCTCGAGGTGGACTTGATCGCGAGCAGGCAGGCAGCCACTACTCTGGAGGGCCGGATTGAGGAGTTGGAGAAGGCCAACGCCGGCAACTTAGAAAGGTATAAGAATGCCACTCTTCAATGCTTCTACGATTTTTGGAAGCACAATTAGGGTGCCAACTTTGACTATCTTCCCGAGAATGCGAGAGATGTCGAGCTTGCTCGCTGCGCTGCTCAATTGGCTGAGGAAGAAAGATCAAGGGTCCCTGCTTCCCTTGAAATCTCACTGGCCGCTGGGATGGACGGGGCAGACAACGAGGCTGCGGGTGCTGTCGACCAGAACCTTCCCCAAGATCCTCTGGCTCCTCAGAATCCTTGAGCTCCTTAGTTTTTTCTATTTATGTTTTTTTCTTTTTTAACTACACGACCTACGGGTTGTGATGTAAAAACAATATAATTTTTTTTTTGGTTTGCTGCATGGGCAGCTTTTACTTTTACGTGAACAATTACATCCAAGCAGTTACTGCTTGCGTTGTAAATGGATTCGTTTTGATATTATAATATATTTGCATATTATTATAACATATGTTCGCATGACCGAACTTAGCATAGCACTTTGGTTTGATTTAACAAAATAACAAAATTTTGAAAAATACTCTGAGTGCCTTAGCATGCTTTCACTTATTTTGCTCATGTATTTACATACCTTTTAACGATATGCTTTGCTTACTTGTACCTTGTATGCCCCCAGGTGATCGGGGAGCTTTAGGTCCTTGGTCACTTTCCTTTACTAGAACCTTCTCGAACATTACTGCTCGTAGCAACATGATTAGTATTATAATACAGCAAAACAACACACGCAATGAGCAAAAACTTGTAATAAATACAATAGTTGGCAAGAAATGATTGGCTGAGCACAGTCCCTTTTATTTCTCGTAATAATTGGACTAAACATGTATTTACGAGTGATCAATAAGATCTTACACTTTTCTGAAACTTGTAAAAAGAAAAATTTATACAAGGCAATTCTTTAAGAAGAATTGTTCATTGGTAATACTTGCGCAGGTGTTCTCCATTCCAATAGTGAGGAACGAGATCTCCGTTTAAGTAGGCAAGTTTATAAGTGCCTGGGTGAAGGACTTCATCAATCTGGTAAGGCCCTTCCCAATTTGGCCCGAGTACTCCAGCAGCTTGGTCGCGAGTGTTAAGGAAAACTCTTCGGAGCACAAGGTCTCCAACATTGAATTTTCTTTGTCGCACTTTAGAGTTGAAATACCGGGTGACCTTCTGCTGGTATGCAGCTACTCGGAGCTGGGCTTGTTCACACCTTTCATCAATCGAGTCCAAAGATTCCATCAGTAGTTGGCTGTTAGAATCTTGGTCGTATGTTAATCTGCGGTGCGAGGGTGGATCGACTCGACAGGCAACATGGCCTCATACCCATATGCTAAAGAAAACGGGGTATGACCTGTTGCTATTCGGTGGGAAGTTCTATACTACCAAAGGACTTCAGGAAACTGTTCTGGCCATGCACCCTTAGCTTCTTCAAGTCTTTTCTTTAGGGTATCCTTCAGCGTTTTTTTAACTGCTTCAACTTGCCCATTCGCCTGGGGATGAGCAACTGAAGAAAAGCTTTTGATAATATCATGACGTTTGCAAAAGTCTGTGAATAGATCACTGTCAAACTGGGTGCCGTTATCTAAGACTATCTTTTTTGGTAATCCATAGCGACAGATGATGTTTCTGACTACGAAGTCAAGCACTTTCTTGGTCATTATGGTCGCGAGTGGCTCTGCTTCGGCCCATTTGGTAAAGTAGTCGACGACAACCACTGCATACTTTACACCACCTTTTCTTGTAGGAAAAAATTAGATTAGCTCTATTCCCCAAACTATGAAGGGCCATGGACTCTGCATCTATTTTAACTCGTTGGGAGCTGCTCGTGGAATTTTAGAAAATCTCTGACACTTGTCGCATCTTCGTACGAACTCTATTGAGTCTTCATTCATGGTTGGCCAGAAATATCCCTGACTTAAGATCTTTTTTGACATGCTTTGCCCCCCAGCATGGTCCCCGCAAAAACCTTCATGCACCTCTTTCATTAACGCTTTGGCTTTCTCCTTTGTAACACATCTGAGAAGTGGCAGTAAGTATCCCCTTCGGTACAGGATTCCATCGACCAAGATATACCTAGAAGCTTGCCGCTGGAGGGTCCTAGCTTTGTTTCTGTCCGGTGGTAGTACGCCGCTTGACAGATACTCTACATATGGTGTCATCCATGTATCCGCCATCTGGACGACCAGAGTGGTTTCTGCTGCTTGGATGCTTGGTACTGATAGTCGCTTGACTGGCACTATGCTCAGAGTATCAGCATCTTTGGCACTTTCCAACTTCGCCAAAGCATCCGCATTGGAATTCTGATCGCGAGGTACTTGCTGGAGACTATATCTGTTGAACTGGGCTAATAGATCCTTTGTTTTGTTTAGATAGGCGACCATCTTCAAACCTCGCGCCTGATACTCTCCCAATACTTGGTTCACCACCAGTTGAGAATCACTATAGATGTCAAGCGAATTATGTTCATATCCTTGGCTAATCGCAGTCCAGCGAGCAATGCTTCATATTCAGCCTCATTGTTAGAAGCAGTGAAGTCAAATCTAATTGCACAGTGAAATTGATGCCCTTCTGGCGTTATCAATATCAGTCCTGCCCCTGCGTGGGATTCGTTAGAAGAACCTTCTGTGAACAGTTTCCACGAGGGTGCCTGGATTTGACATTTAGGCTCGCTGGGTTCCTCAATCTGATCGCCACCTGCGGGCTTTGTGAATTCAGCAATGAAGTCAGCTAAGGCTTACCCTTTTATCGCTACTCGCGGTAGGTAAGATATGTCGAACTGGCCGAGTTCGACTGCCCACTTTAGTAATCTTCCGGCAGCCTCTGGCTTTTGTAGGACTTGACGAAGAGGCTGGTCGGTCAATATCGTAATTAGATGAGCTTGGAAGTAAGGCCGTAGCTTCCTAGAGGCCAAAACTAAGCAGTAGGCTAACCTTTCGATGGGGGGATACCTCAATTCTGCTCCAATCTTCCTTTTTCCTATGTAATAGACAGCCTTCTGAACACCTTCTTCTTCTCTTACAAGAACAACACTAGCAGCGTAATCCGTGATTGCCAGGTAGATGAACAAAGTCTCTTTATCAACCGGCTTTGACAGGATGGGTGGCTGCGCCATATGCGTTTTTAGTGCATGAAAGGCCTGGTCGCACTCGTCTGTCCATTCAATATTCTTATTGCCTCTAAGTAGATTAAAAAATGGAACGCACTTGTCTGTTGATTTTGAAAGAAATCTACTTAGAGCAGCAATCCTCTCGGTCAGGCTTTGGACATCCTTGATCTTCACTGGCGACTTCATCTCAATTAGGGCTTTTATTTTCTCGGGATTAGCTTCAATTCCTCTTGAGTTAACTATAAATCCCAAGAACTTCCCTGATCCTACTTCGAATGAGCATTTAAGAGGATTTAGCTTCATCCTATATTTATTTAGGACGTTGAAGAATTCCTGCAAATCCCTTACATGCCCTTCTGCTTTCTTCGACTTAACCAGCATGTCATCGACGTAAACCTCCACGTTTGTACCGATCAGCTCCTTAAACATGTGGTTGACGGGCTCTGGTAAGTCACACCAACATTTTTCAAACCGAAGGGCATCACCTTATAACAGTAGAGCCCTGTATCAATTCGAAAGCTAGTGTGATCCTCATCAGGGGGATGCATACTGATTTGATTATACCCAGAGTATGCATCCATGAATGAGAGGATTTCGTGTCCTGGAGTGGCATCGACCAGCTGGTCAATCCTCAGGAGTCGGAAACAGTCTTTGGGGCAGGCTTTATTTTGGTCTGTAAAATCCACGCACGTACGCCACTTGCCATTTGGATTGGGTACGAGTACGAGATTAGAGACCCACGATGGATAAAACGCCACCCTGATGAACCCATTCTCCTTCAGCTTCTCGACTTCCTCTTTCAAGGCCTTTGATCTGTTTTTGTCAAGAAGCCTTCTTTTTTGTTGCACTAGTGGAAAGCTTTTGTCAATGTTCAAGACATGGCTGATGACTGCAGGTCTATCCCGACCATGTCTTAATGCGACCATGTCTTTATGCGACCAGGCAAAGACATCCTGGTTCCTCCTTAAGAACTCCACCAATGCTTATTTTGTTGTTGTCTCTAAGTTTTTACCAACTTTCACAACTCTGGTCGGATTTTCCTCATCGAGTTGGACCTCTTCAAGGTCCTCGATGGGGCCCACTTCTTCTTCAAAACCCCCAAAGCGAGGATCTAAGTCTCTATCCTCAATTTGGGCAACGCCCTATTTGGTGAGATTATCACCTGAGCGGGCTTGAACAACATTTTCCATTTGCAACTCCTTCCCGGTAGCATCTCTCGATACACCCTTCCTTGCCTTGGTGATCGAGGCGTTGTAGCACTCCCTCCCTTCCCTTTGGTTTCCCAACATGCATCCTACCCCTGCGTCCGTTGGGAATTTCATGGCGAGGTGCCATATAGAAGTGACGCCTCGAAGGTCGACTAGAATTGGCCTTCCTATCATAGCATTGTACGATGAAGGACAATCAACTACTATAAATGTAGTGAGTAATGTCCTATTAGCAGGTGCACTGCCTACTGTGACTGGGAGTCTAATTGACCCTACTGGGGCGAGCCCTTCTCCGGAAAAACCATAAATGGTTTGGTTACATGGCTCCAGGTCCTTTACGGATAACTTCATCCTTTCTAGCGAGGACTTATATAGGATGTTGACCGAACTTCCTGTATCGACCAACACTCTTTTCACCATCATATTCGCGATTTGTACATCCACGACCAGCGGATCAGAGTGTGGGAATTGCACATGCTGGGCGTCGTCGTCAGAGAAGGTGATCAACTCCTCCTCTGTTCGAGCCTTTTTTGGTGCACGATCCTCAACACACATCATCTCGATGTCCTGGTCGTGGCGTAGGGTTCGAGCATATCGTTCCCTCGCTTTCCCACTATCTCCTGCAAGATGTGGGCCTCCGCAGATGGTGAGTAGGGTACCTGCCACGGGAGCTGGCTGTAAAGGTGGTGAGCGTTAGCGTGCAGGCGCTGACTCGTTGCCACCTTGAGCCTCTCGCTGAGAACCTCCCGCGGCTCGTACATATCTTCTTAAATGTCCCTGTCTTATCAGGAACTCAATTTCGTCCTTCAGCTGGTTACACTCATTGGTGTCGTGCCCGTAGTCGTTATGATAACGACAGAACTTTGTTGAATCTCTCTTAGAGATATCTTTCCTTATTGGTGCGGGTCGTTTGTAGGGCACGCTCGAGCTGGTTTCCTGGTAAACTTCGGCTCGGCTTTCAACAAGGCCAGTGTAATTGGTGAATTTCGGTTCATACCGATTACCTTTGGGGCGCTTACTCTCGGAGGTCGAGGGTTCGTTGCTCGCCTGCTTTCCACCATTCTTACCATTTCCATTCCCATTGCCTTTTTCGTTGCCATTGGGCTTAGACCCATTGGCGGCTTTGGTGGGTTCTTCCTTGGGCCCCTTGTCCTTTGCTGGCGATTTCCCTTCATTGGCAATCGCGTCCCCGAGCTTGATGTACCGATCAACTCTATCTAAAAAATCATGGGTACTTTTAACCCTATGCTTCCTGAGGCTACTCCACAGGGGAGAATGGCGCCTAACCCTAGCGGTTAGGGCCATCATCTTTCCTTCATCGCCCATAGTCTTGGCTCCTGCTGTGGCTTGCATGAAGAGCTGAACGTAATCCTTCAAAAGCTCCCCTTCTTTTTGGCGTATTTCAACCAGTTGGTTCACCTCGGTGGGTGGCACACGAACCGCGTAGAACTATCCGTAAAACTCCTTCACGAACATCTCCCAGGATACTATACTTGCAGGAGGGAACTTAAAGAACCACTCCTAGGCGGCATCAGAAAGTGTCGCTAGGAAGATCCTGCAGTGAGCATCTTCAGAGACTTTCTGAATGTCCATTTGTATCTCAAACTTATTAACATGAGATACCGGGTCTCCATACCCGTCGAAATTTGGCAGAGTCGGCATCTTGAACTTGCTGGGGGTTTCTGCCACATCAATCCTTTGTACGAAAGGGGTGCCTCTCCTCCGATTGTACTCGATGTGTGATGTTCGTCCCCCGACCAGCTGCTGCACAGCCTGGTTCAGGGCATCAATTTAAGCTTGAACTGCTTTCAGAATTGCTGGGGCCTCTGGTGTCGGGGGAATGTACTCATCGTGCCTCTCTCGGCGGTTGTTGAGTATATCCCTCAAGTCATCATCTGTTCGCCGCTGCTCGCTGGCTCAGAGCCGGCTAAAGAAGTTATTTTGTCTGGGCTGCCCCCCAGCGTTATGTCCTGCTCGTCGGTCTTCTCTAGGTGGGGGGCTCCTGCCTCCACCTCTTTCTTCGTTCCTCCGACCAGCATTTCCTTTGCGTGAGTCGACCTCATTGTAGTCGTGGCCATCTCTGAACCGTGACTAGCTATGATGCGACTGACTATTTCCTATGTTGCCTCCTTGGGCTGGCATTTCCCGAGCGTTAGGGGAGGCCTGCGTTGGTTGGTGGGTCCCCATGCATTGTCATGCCACGGGGGGCCCCTGACCGCAGAGCCTGTCTCTGAGTTCCTTCTGTTAGCAGAAGGACGCTGCCCCCTGCTCAGTGGATGTGGCTCTTCACCCCTGGGTGTCTAGGGCTGCTGCCCAGCCCTATTCTGCCTCGAGAGTGGGGGATTGCCTCGACCAGCCTGAGATGGAGGTTGCGTCTCAGGATCCCTAGTGGGATATCATCCTGAGGCATAGGTGGCTGCTCCGGCCTCTGAGGGCTTATTGGCTGGAGTGGAGGACTAGGATTGGGACCCCTCTGAGGTGGCCCGTTTGGGGGTTGATCAGGCTGAGAGGCTGGCGCAGCCTGATTCCTAGCCAGCTGGATGGCTGCTTCAAGGGCCGCCATGGCATCCCTCTGCCGATGGTCCATCTCCGCCTGCCGCTTGCTCAGCTCCTGGTGCTGGCGCTCTATCTCCCTTTGCTGCGACGCCATTATCTCGACAACATTCTCCTTATTGGCCCTCAAATTGGCCAACTCATCTTGCAACACCCCCAGTGTTGTTTCCAGGGTTTCAGAATCCAACTCCTCCCCATCAAACTCCAAATGAGGTTTATCTTCAGTCACATTTGGGGGAGAAGGCTGGGATGGTGCAGCGGTAGCCTGTCCAGTCTTCTTGGTAGTTTTTGCCATTAGATCTTCTTCAGTTCAACTCTCAACGAAAAGCACCAGAATGTTGACCCTCGTTTTGATCAACGACACGGAGTCTAGAAAATGATAGAAAAATAATATAGAGCTTGAGAAAACAATCTAATGGAAAATAAAGAACACATAATTATAGTGGTTCGGCCGCAGTGATTGGTAATAACCTACGTCCACTTGATACTATTATTGGTATAGAGCTCCAAAGGTGTGATCAAAGAACTAGGGTTCCTGAGTTTCACAGACCTTAGAAGAGGAAAACAATACAAACGATGGATAATAGTAATATGATTCGGAAAAAGAAAAAAAGATCCCCATCCTTGAGCTATGTCTTGTGTATTTATAGGCTCAAGAAGGGTTACATGAATCAAGTAATAATATCTTCCCTTAATAAATGGATCTTCAGGTCATAATGGAGTGATATTCTCGGATATCATTACAACTGTATAGATCTTTTACATAAATGAACGGAGTATACTACCAAGCTGGTTGTATATTAAACTTGATCTCCGCATGTAAAAATATTTCTAGTCGATAGGCGAGCAGTATCTCTACTATGTGTCAACCACGTGTTGGCAATCCTTGCCACGTCATCAACAGTTGTTTTTTGGATAAACACTTATAATTGTATGTAATGTTTTATGATGGTATTATGCCATGTGAACATGAAATAAATGGCCTAAGATTGCCGGAATTAATATTGGCGCACAAGGACGGGGCTCGGCCACTGGTAGCTGAGGTTAAGGAAATTATCACTGAACTCGGTCTAAGCAAGCCGGAGTCAATGGGATAAACAGTGGGTGAGGCCTAAGGGTGTCGACCTTGGATATTGTGCGACATGTTTACTGTTATTAATCTGATGATTATGGCATGTTTATTACTTGGATGATTGATTATTGGTTTGCAGATTTATAGTACTGATTGTGTGAACAATGTGGTTTGCTGAGTATCATATTGATGATTTGTGAACTATTTGAATATTGATTATCGTTTATGCTTTGAATTATGGTTTTCTTGCTGGGCCTTGGCTCACAGGTGCAACGTGGTGCAGGTAAAGGCAAGGGCAAGGTGGACCAGTCCTGAGTTGGAGAGCTCTGGGGTGGAATGTACATAGTCAACTGATTGACCACCACAGCCGAGGGATGGTACAGGGATAGGAGAACCTAAAGTGCCTATTTTTCCATTAGAGTGGCTTGTGGTTGTACATAAACTTTGAAATTTTGTAAACTGCCCTTTAAAAAATCTATTTAGGGATCCCATGTGTTAAACGTTTATTTTAATGAGAAATTTTCTGTTTATGACCAAAATATTTTAACCCTAATCTAATTACGACTTTAGGGTCATGTTTTCAACTATATGACTTGATTAGCAAGTTTTTCACCTTTATAATCACACAGTGTAACGACCTTGGTTATCCAGGGTGTTACAACTTGGTATCAGAGCATCGTAGGTTTAAGGGTTCCTGAAGACTGGATGGACATGCACATTCACAATTAAAGGCAAGCTCGAGTCAAGGTTTGGTAATTGTGTATACATTTTTATATGCTTAAATGATTGGAAAGAACCATGATTGTTGTTATCTGTTTGATTAATAAGGAGCATGAGATACTAATAGGGCCTGGCCCTTGACTGCTGTGTGATGATATTGAGGTGTGCTTATTAGCATTGCTGCTGTATGTGAATGAATATATGGATGAACTGTTATATCTTGATTGCTTGTGATTGCTTGTGTTCCAATGGTGGATTATGGAAGGATTATTACCCTATCAGCATAGTTTGATCGTCGACTCGTTGATTCCAGATTAACTTGGATAGATATGCATCCAGATTAACTTCGTTAGGGAGTGCTACATCCATTGTGCCACCTGCAGTGGCACCGATTATACAGCCAGTGGAGGTTGGGAATAGATGGGAGTCGTTGTATGAGCGGTTCAGGAGACAGCGTCCTCCAAATTTTGAGGGAGGACCAGATCCACTAAAGGCCAAGTAGTGGATGGGTATGATTACCGCTATGCTGGACTTCATGAGGGTAGAGGGTTATGACAGGGTGGCCTGTGCCGCATATATGCTGGGAAAGGATGCCCGTATTTAGTGGGAAGTGGCATCACAGACCAGGGATGTTACAACTCTGGGTTGGGATGGATTCAAGGATTTGTTCAGCCAGAAGTATTATAATGTTGCCATCAGGGCAACAAAGGTGAATGAATTTGTGGGGTTGGTTCAGGGCAACATGATAGTTACAGAATATGCCCTGAAATTTTATAAACTCGCGAAGTTTGCACAAGATATTGTGCCTACAGATGCAGATAGGCAGGACAGATTTATCAGAGGACTTAATGCTATGATAGCCCAAGATGTGAGGATTACAACAGTACCTGGGGAGACGACTTATGCCCAGGTTGTTGAGAAGGCTCTTACCATTGAGGAAGCGGAGAACAAGATCTGGAGGGAGAATGCTGCAAGGCGGAAGGGTCGCAGAGCAGTGCCTCCATATTTTGGGTCTAGTAGGGGCGGAGGCCCCAGTGATCTGAAGAGGAACACCCCTGACACTTCGACCGCTGCTGGTCCTGATAAGTGAGGTCAAGGTACTCAGGGTGGCCGTCAGGGAGGCAGTGATACATGGAGGAGTTATCCAGAGTGCACGAGGTGCTGAAGACGCCATCCGGGCAAATGTCGGGCTAAGGCCTGTTATGTGTGTAGGGTGGCAGGACACCTCAAGAATGACTGCCCAACAGTGAAGAAAGGGGAAGTACGGAAGGTGGACAGCTTGACTCCAGCTCGAGTGTTCACCCTGATGCAAGCAGAGGCCGAGGCTAGTCCCTCGGTGATGACAGGTCAACTTTCTAGCACTGGCTCTCCTTTTACTGTATTGATTGACTCTGGTGCTACACATTCATTTGTTTCTAGTAAGGTGATTGATAGACTGTGTAGACCTAGTGAGTACTATACTGCGGGGTTCAAGACTATATTGCCTACAAGGGAACTAGTAGTTTCTAGGAGGTGGATTAGAGCATTGCCAGTAATGGTTGATGGTAGGGAATTATTAGTAGACTTGATTGAGTTGGGTATGGAGGACTTCGACATGATTTTGGGCATGGATTGGCTGGTTAGATATGGGGCTGCCATTTATTGTAGGAAATAGATGGTGACCTTCGAATCAGTGGGAGAGAATCCTTTTGTTTTCGTGGGTGCGGTATGTGGATCCCGCGTACCCATGATATCAGCGCTTAGAGCTAGGGACCTATTACAGGGAGGATGTATAGGTTTCCTGGCTAGTGTGGTGGATACTACCAGAGTGTTGCCAGCAAGGCTGGAGGGGACCAGGTTAGTTCGTGTGTTCTTGGATGTGTTCCCTGAGGATTTACTAAGACTACCACCGCACAGGGAGATTCAGTTTTATCATTGAGTTGGCACCGGGGACAGAGCCAGTGTTGAGAGCACCATATAGAATGGCACCGACAAAACTGAAGGAATTGAAGATACAATTACAGGAGCTTCTGGATTTGGGGTTCATCAGGCCTAGTTTTTCGCCATGGGGTGCTCCAGTTTTGTTTGTGAAGAAGAAGGACGGGACTCTGAGGATGTGTATAGATTACAGAGAATTGAACAAGTTGACCATCAAGAATAAGTACCCTCTACCAAGGATCGATGACTTGTTCGATTAGCTATGGGAAAGACGGTATTCTCAAAGATTGATCTTCAATCTGGTTATCACCAGCTGAGGATCAAGGACGAGGATATACCGAAGATGGCCTTCCGAATGAGGTATGGGCATTATGAGTTTTTGGTCATGTTGTTTTGTTTGACCAACGCCGCAGCAGCCTTCATGGACTTAATGAACAGGGTGTTCAAGGACTTCTTGGATCAGTTCATCATTGTCTTCATCGATGACATTTTAGTGTACTCCAGTTCAGAGGTAGAGCACGAGCTACATCTTCGACAGGTCTTGCAGAGGTTAAGAGAGCACCAGTTGTACGCCAAGTTTAAGAATTGTGAGTTCTGGCTACTAGAAGTGACATTCCTTGGACATATTGTTGGTGAAGACGGGATTAAGGTGGACCCATCTAAGGTGGAGGTAGTTAAAGATTGGCCGAGGCCAAGGAACGCCTCAGAAGTTCAAAGTTTCCTCGGGTTAGCAGGTTACTACAGACGATTTGTGGAAGGGTTCTCGAAGATTGCTGCACCAATGACAGAATTGACACAAAAAATTTGAAGTTCGTCTGCTCAGACAAGTGTGAGAACAGTTTTCAAGAGTTGAAGCAGTGACTTATTACTGCACCTATGCTGAGTCTTCCTTCAGAGGAAGGATAGTTTGTGGTTTATTGAGATGCGTCGAGGTTGGGTTTAGGTTGTGTGTTGATGCAGAATGGGAAGGTTATAGCTTATGCGTCACGACAGCTGAAGGAGTATGAGCAGCAGCATCCTACCCATGATTTGGAGTTAGCAGCGGTAGTATTCACACTAAAGGTTTGGCAGCATTATCTGTACGTGGAGAATTGCGAGATATACACCGATCATAAGAGTTTGAAGTACTTCTTCACGCAGAAGGACCTAAACATGAGGCAGAGGCATTGGCTAGAGTTAGTACAAGACTATGACTGTGATATTCTTTACCATCCGGGGAAAGCCAACATAGTGGCAAATGCATTGAGTCGGAGGGGCCCGGGTCAGCTATTTAGTTCCACCCAGATATGGAGAGAGTTACCTGATGAGATGGCCAGAGCGAGGATAGAGTTGATGGTGGGCCGGTTTGCCAACATTACTCTGCAGTCGACCCTACTAGAGCGGATTAAGGAAGGTCAGTTGGTGGATGCTCAATTACTGGAGGTTAGAGAGAATGTCTTAGCGGGAGTAGCTAAGGACTAATCTATTTCTGAGGTTGGTCTGCTATGGTATCAGGGTCAGATTTGTGTTCCTACTGATGTGGGAATTAGACGTGAGATATTGGATGAATCGCATACTACGCCGTACTCACTTCATCTGGGTACCACGAAGATGTATCAGGATCTATGGACGTTGTATTGGTGGCCCGGGATGAAGAAGGATGTGGTGGAGTACGTGGCGAGATGTTTAACCTGTCAGCAGGTGAAAGCTGAGCATCAGCGACTAGCAGGGCTGCTTCAGCCTTTGGGTATTCCCAAGTGGAAATGGGAGGATATTACGATGGACTTTGTGGGAAGTTTACCCAGGATAGTAGGGTTTCATGACTCGGTGTGGGTGATAGTGGACAGATACACCAAGTCAGCTCATTTTCTTCCAGTGAAGACAACTTATACGGTGGATCAGTACGCAGAGTTGTATGTGAGGGAGATTGTACGTCTTCACGGGGTTCCTAAGTCTATTGTGTCAGACCGGGATCCTATCTTTACCTCAAAGTTTTGGGGTAGTTTCCAGAAGGCTTTGGGGACTCACTTGAACTTCAGCACAACCTTCCATCCTCAGACTGATGGATAGTCTGAGAGGACGATTCAGGTGTTGGAGGATATACTTTAGGCATGCATGATTGATTTTGAGGGATCTTGGAGTAAGTACCTCCCGTTGATTGAATTTTCATACAACAAAAATTATTAGTCAACGATTTAAGTGGATCCATAAGAGTTGTTATATGGGATGAGATGGGTGAGAGGAAGTATTTGGCGCCAGACATGGTTCAGAAGACCAATGAAGCTATTGAGAAGATCCAAGCTAGAATGCTTGCTTTCCAGAGCAGACAGAAAAGCTACGCTGATTCTAAGCGTAGCGACGTGGAGCTCCAGGTTGGGGACCACGTGTTTCTGAAAGTTTCACCACTGCGAGGAGTGAGGAGGTTTGGGAAGAAGGACAAGTTGAGCCCTAGATTTATTGGACCTTTTGAGATCCTGGAGAGGATCGGATAGGTGGCTTACAGGTTAGCCTTGCCACCATCGTTGTCGGGAGTACATGATGTATTTCATGTTTCTATGCTCCAGAAGTATGTCTTAATTACGACACATGTGTTGAAGTATGAAGACTTGGAATTGCAGACAGATTTTCCCTATGAGGAGCGACCGGTTCAGATTTTAGATCAAAAGGATAAGGTTCTACGGAACAAGACAATTCCTCTGGTTAAAGTGTTATGGAGGAATAGCAGGGTCGAGGAAGCGACCTGGGAGCTTGAGTCAGTAATGCGAGATCAGTATCCCGAGTTATTCAGGTAAAATTTTGAGGACGAAATTTTCAATAGGAGGGGATAGTTGTAACGACCCAAAATTACTAATAAGGCTTAAAGGCCTTGATTAGTGTGTCGGGAGGGCATAATTGGTTTATATGTGATTTAAATGATTTAATGCATGATTATGTGATAAGCATGCTTATATGATTATATGGATCTGTGAAATGGATGTTTATGAGTATTAATAAGCATGTGGGCCCTGTTTAGTTTATAATGGCATATTTGTAATTTTGGCCCGTTGAGGGCATAAATGTGATTATTTGTGATAAATTGTTAAGACCACATTATTATGTGGATGTATTTGCAGCATATGGCTCTAGGCGATCCTAGTGAGCGGTTTACCGAAATAGTCACAGCGAGGATTTATACCCGGCTCAGAGGAGCCTGGGAGTATTCATGGGAATTTGGGAAATATATTGGAGATTATTAGACATTGGGGAAAATAGCTGGTGATTAATTAGATGACGGGATTTAAGGGGTAAATATTAGGGACACTTGAGGAATTAGCGGGAATTGTGATCAAATGACTAAAATGCCCTTAGAATGATTAAAAGACTTGGATTTAATTGGGAGGGCAAAAGGGTCTTTTGATTATTAAGGGGGATAATGGATATATTTTGTTCATTTAGACTTTAGTGGAAGTTGTAGAAAGGAGCTAGAAGCTAAAAAGGAAAGGAAAGGAAAAGAAAGAAGGAAAACAGAGACTCCCAACTCACCATCTCTCTCCCACTCGATTTCTTCTTTCTCTCTCTCTTTCTTGTGGATTTTGGAGCTAAGAACTCAGAGAAAGTCTAGACTAGGTCTTGGGACTTTAATCTTTGGAGTGGCTAGGAGTTCAACTAGAATTAGCTTCCAATTAAGGTAAGGTTTAAAAGGTTTTGACTTAATTTGCTAAGCTTTGCTGGGTATGGTTTCTGAGTTTGATTTTTGGGTGGAGGTTTGAAGACTTAAACTTGGGAATTTTAAGGACTCAAAGCTGGGAGGAACACTAAGGGCAACCTTGGGTGGGATTTACCCATTTGAGGTAACCAAGTCAGACCTTAATTGTTTATGTTTTTTGGTTTTCAGATGGTGATTTTGAGCTTCAAAGCTCAACTTTGATTCCTATGGTTGATGGGGTTTCTAGCTATGTTTTGGATGTTATTATGTTGTATTGGGTGAGCTATAGAGGTTTAAGGACTTGATTTAAGTTTGGTGGAAAATTGGGAAGGATTTTTGGGGTTTTGGCTCAAGGAAGTTCGAAGGAAAAACCCAGAAATTTTGCATGTTCGGGTTGTAGCACTAGGATACAGCGCTATGCTTCATTTTCTGGGGGGCTAGCTTTCTGACTGTAGTGCTGTAGCACCCCTCTTGTGGCGCTGTAGCGGTACCCTGCCTCCAGAACTTGGTTTTTGGGATTTCTTTTAGGGTTTTTGCTTTGGGGCTCAGGGGTCGATTCAACCACCCCGTTTGGTGGAATTGGGCTTCCCGAGAGCATGGGATTGGTTCTGTAGTTGGGTTACAGAATTGAATGTTAATGAGGGTTCTATTTTACGGTTGTGACTAGGTGTACACTAGGGCTCAGACGGGATCATGCTCGAGGGTCGTCTCATTTAGCCAAAGCGCTCGAAATCAAAGGTAAGAAAAACGACACCCGGCTATGTGGTTATGTTGGGACTAAGAGTTCCCTATAATTGTATGTAATGTTTTATGACGGTATTATGCCATGTGAACATGAAATAAACGGCCTAAGAGTGCTGGAATTAATATTGGCACACAAGGACGGGGCTCGGCCACTGGTAGCTGAGGTTAAGTAAATAATCACTAAGCTCGGCCTAAGCGAGCCGGAGTCAGTGGGATAAACCAAGGGTGCGGCCTAAGGGTGTCGACCTTGGATATTGTGTGACATGTTTACAGTTATTAATCTGATGATTGTGGCATGTTTATTACCTGGATGATTGGTTATTGGTTTGCAGATTGATAGTACTGATTGTGTGAACAATGTGGTTTGCTGAGTATCTGATTGATGATTTGTGAACTATCTGAATATTGATTATCGTTTATGCTTTGAATTATGGTTTTCTTGCTGGGCCTTGGCTCATGGGTGCTACTGTAACGACCCAACTATTCTAGAATTTGGACCATTAATGATTACTATACTAATCTTAAGAAAACGTACATATGAAATAACCATAACTTTATTTAAAAATTGTAAAGTAAAGGTTAAATACATAAAAATTCATTTAGGATATGGGATCCCATTGTTTTGAAAACAAATATAACTTAAATAAATTGGTTACAAAATTAAGTGCGGAAAAAAAATAATACATAGAAATCATAACTAAAAGACTTAAAAACTTCATCCTCGAATCGAACGCGCAATCCACCGATTCCATTCTGCCTCAATACACATCCCCAAGCTTCCAAGAATCTTTCCGCAACCATAACTATTTTCCTGCACATGTAAACATAAAGGAATGAGCCTAATGCCCAGCAAGGAAAATCTAACACATAAATCATATACATAAAATTCATATCAACATATACTAAAACATATCATAACATATGTCACATATACTATAATGGCCATTATTACTTGGGGTCCCATAAACTAAACAAGTCATATGCCCATAAATTTATTGGGGCTTGTTAGTTGTACAGGTCATATGCCCAAGTCTACAAACATACATATCACACAAATCATAAGTTAACATAACACATAAATCATAAGATAACATATGGCACAACACATAATATCCTATCCTATTTTCCTTACCAATATACCGGGATGATGAGAACAAAGTCGGGATTTTGGAACACTCCTAAAAACCATTAATATAGAGGTGAGTATTCTAAAAGAAAGAGATGAATGAACTAAAAACCACCGAGAATATACTTACCGAGAAGAATCTTACGTTCAAGATCTTAGATGCCTAACCAAGAATAGAGAATACGAGTTAGGATTTGAGTAGAAAAACTATAAGAACAATACAGAAAGGAACTAGAATAAGGAATACCTTGAATGCTTCTATGACCGAACTATACCTCGAAACAGAAATACACTATAACCTTACTTCCCAAGTGTTTATTAAGCTTATAACTTCAATCCAAGTGTTTATCACTCTATAGTCTCACTAGAACATGGAAGGCTCTAATCAATGCTTAAAGAATGAATGAAAAGGCTTGGTGCTAGGTCCTATTTATAGAGTTCTAGGAATAAAAATCTTCTTTTTGGCTTTGAATAAAAATAATGAATTTAATTGAAAATATTTGAATATCCTTCAGCCAAAGGCTTAGGAATTGGTCAAATTATTCAGAGAGATTTAAGGAGTCAAAGCTTGATTTTTAAAACAAAAATAATAAAAACAAATAGAATCCTAACTTCTAACTCCCTAAATCTCGTAACTCTAAACTCACCTGCAGTAAAATCAACATATCTGAAGTTATAGGACTCCGATTTAGACTCTCTTTATACCGTTAGAAAGCTAATTCAATTATCTACAACTTTTTAGAAATACTATTTTTCGAAATTCATAAAATAGCTGGGTCAAAAACAGGTCGGAATTTATAGTACCCTAAAGTTACGAAAAATCTATTTAATTATCTAAATAACAACCTAATCCACAAATAAATAAAATTGTGATAAATGTCATGCTCCTAACAGATTCTGATGAATACTAAGTCTTATATGTCCCTTATTTTATCATTAAAATAATAATTCCTTAATAATCATGCATATGACATGTGTCATAATCTTATTGGCTCTATCTAAACCTTAGGTTATAATAATCATCATATTAATAACCAGCAACATTAATCAAACCTTATGTTATAATTAATATTCTTAAACTATAGGTTAAACTTATAAAATCCATAACTATTGCTAGGAGTTTCCAACTAAATCCCGGCTTGAACCAAAATCCACAGTAATAAACATACTATAACTACTACTAGCTATTACTATTACTACTACTATCTAACTAGCTAAGTACAATTCTTGGACTCTACAATTCTCCCCTACTAAAATGAATTTCATCCTCGAAATTTACTTACCAAATAATTCCGGATACCGAGCTTGCATGCCCTCCTTTTACTCTCACGTTGCCTCTCGTTCAGAACTATTTCTCCATAGGACCTTGACTATAGGAATACTCTTAGACCGTAATTCTTTCATCCCTCTATCTAGGATGCTAACCGGCTGTTCCTCATAACTCAAGTCTTTCTGGAGTGCTATCGTATCATACTTGAGGACGTGAGATGGGTCTGACACATACTTGTGTAGCATTGAGACGTGGAACACGTTGTGACTATCTGCTAGGGCTGGCGGTAGGGCTAGTCTATACGCACATGCTCCCACTTTGCCCAATATCTCAAAAGGACCTATAAATTAGGGACTAAGTTTTCCTTTCTTCCCAAACCACTTCACACCTTTCATAGGAGATATTCTTAAGAAAACTTAATCTCCGACTTTGAATTCCACATCACGTCGCTTGGCATCCGCATAACTTTTCTAACGACTTTGAGCAGCGAGCATACACTTTCTAATCAGGGCTACTACATCCCGAGCTCCTCTAACAGATTCAGTTCCAAGTAGTTGCCTTTCTCCTACCTCGTCATAATGCAATGGTGATCGACACCTTTTTCCATAAAGCAACTCATAAGGTGTCATCCCGATCGTTGACTGGTAGCTATTGTTGTAGGAGAATTCTATCAGCGGCAAATACTCACTCCAAGATCTCGATGTAAACACCGATCCTCTATCGAATACTATTGTCTTAGAGATTCTATGTAGTCGTACTATTTCTTGGATTTAAACGTCTCCGTATTGATTTGCTGTGTACAAAGTCTTAACAGACAGGGAATGAACTGACTTGGTTAATCTATCTATTACTATCCAAGTCGAATCATGCTGCTTACTTGTTCGTGGCAAACCCATCACGAAATCTATGGCTATATCATCCCATTTCCATTTTGGAATGCTAGGTGGTTGCAATAAGCCTTCAGGCCGCTGATGCTCTGCTTTCACTTGCTGGCATACAAGATACTTAGACACAAATTCTGCTATGTCCGTCTTCATCCCTAGGAACCAATACATTGCCTTAATGTCGTGTGCCATCTTGGTCAACCCTGGGTGAACTGAGTACGGGGTACTGTGTGCTTCTTCTAGAATCGTCATCTTAATCCTTTGATCATTTGGCACACATACCCAATCCTTATATCTCAATAATCCTTGACTTGATATTGAGAAATATGTGGCCTTGCCTTCTCTGACTGCATCCATTTGTGCCGCTAATGGGTCGTCATGCCCTTGCCCAATCCGTATATCTTCTAGTATATTTGACTGGACAGACATATTAGCCAGCTTACCGACAACTATTTCTATTCCAGCACTGATCAGCTTCTGCTGTAGAGACTTTTCTATTCCTGCTAGCACTGTTAAACTTCCATAACTCTTCCTACTTAGCGCATTGGCAACTACGTTTGCCTTTCCCGGGTGGTATATGAATTCGCAGTCGTAATCCTTCACTAGCTCTAACCACCTGCGCTGCCTCATGTTGACCTCCATCTGTGTGAAGAAGTACTTTAAACTTTTGTGGTCCGTATAATTCTCATACCGTTCTCCATAAAGATAATGGCGCCAGATTTTCAACACAAAGACCACTGCTGCCAACTCCATATCATGCGTTGGATAGCGTTGCTCGTACTCCTTTAGCTGCCGTGAGGCGTAGGCTATCACCTTATCATTCTGCATCAGCACGCAACCCAATCCTTGCTTCGATGCATCGCAGTAGGCTACGAACTTATCATTGGGTGTCGGTACACAGAGTACTGGTGCTGAGCACAACTTGTCCTTAAGCAACTGGAAGCTTTCTTCACATCCATCATTCCAGTTGAATCTTTGTTGTTTGCGAGTCAGGTTGGTGAGTGGAGTGGCTATCTTAGAAAAGCCCTCTACGAACCTCCTATAATAACCTGCTAATCCCAGAAAGCTCCTTACTTCGGATGCATTCTTTGGTCTTGGCCAATCCTTCACGACCTCTACTTTAGATGGGTCTACAACAATCCTGTCCTTGGATACTATGTGGCCGAGAAATGCTACTTGTGAAAGCCAAAATTCGCACTTCTTGAACTTGGCGTAAAGCTGATGCTCCTTCAGTTGTAGAAAGATTAACTTTAAATGTTTCTCGTGCTCGACTTTATCCTTTGAGTACACCAAGATGTCGTCAATGAAAACTACGATGAATTTATCCAAGTAGTCCTTAAAGACCCTATTCATTAGATCCATAAACGCGGCTGGAGCGTTGGTAAGACCAAAAGATATAACTAGAAACTCATAATGTCCATAATGAGTTCTAAAAGGCGTCTTGGGAATATCCTCTTCTCGTACCTTGAGCTGATGGTACCCAGATCGTAAATCAATCTTTGAAAATACAGTCGCACCTCGGAGTTGATCAAACAAATCATCGATCTGGGGTAGTGGGTACTTATTCTTAATTGTTACTTTATTCAGCTCGCGGTAGTCTATGCACATCCACATACTTCCGTCCTTCTTCTTCACGAATAGCACTGGTGCTCCCCATGGTGAATGGCTCGGCCTAATAAAACCCAAGTCTAGGAGTTCTTGTAGCTGCATCTTTAACTCCTTGAGTTTTGTAGGTGCCATCCGGTACGGTGCCTTGGAAATAGGCTATGTGCCCGGTACTAATTCTATCGTGAAGTCAATTTCCCGAATTGGCGGCAATCCTGGCAAGTCATCAGGAAATACATCTGGGAATTCTCTTACAATACGGACGTCTCCAACCTTGAGTGGTGTTTCCTTTACCACATCTATGATGCTGGCTAAGAACGCTTGACATCCTTTTTCCATCATTCTTTGAGATTTGAGAGATGATACTAACAGTGTGCGTAATCCTGAAGCTTGTCCCATGAAGCATAGTTTCTGGCCGTCAGGAGTCTCGAACATCACCTCCTTGCGTTTGCAGTCGATGGTTGCACCATGCCGTGCTAGCAATTACATGCCTAGTATCACGTCAAAGTCCTTTATCACCAGTTTTATTAGGTCTCCTTCTAGTTCTACGTCCTCAATCTTGATCGGTACGCCTCGTACTATCCGTGATGATAGAACTACTTTACCCAAAGGCAACTATGTCACAAACCTAGTTCTACAAGGTTTGTCTAATTTCTCTATCATTCCTAACGAGATATACGAGTATGTTGCTCCTAAATCAAGCGATATTAGAACATATACTATCGAGGATAGGAATCTGACCTGTAACTGCTTGTTACTAGCAGGGCTCCTCCCTGGGTCAAGGCAAAGACTTTGGTCTGGAACCATCGTTTAATCCCTCTTCTCCTTCTGCTTGAGCTATGGACATTCCTTCTTTCGATGACTTTCCTAACCACAGTTGAAGCATCCCTTGATGTTTGCATGACATTCCCCAAGATGTTTCTTTTGGCCCTTAGAGCATTGCGGGTATTCTACATAACCGACTTATTGCCTCCATTGTTTGTCCGTGCTCTTTTATCACCATTGGCCTGCTTATCATTATGATGCCTTCTCTCCTGACCATGACTATTACTATTGCTATGTTGACAGCTGTTGTTGTGGTTGTTCCGACCATTTTGAGGTTGACACTGCTGTTTAGGCTCAGGCCTACTAGCCTTCTCCTTACTAATGTTCGCCTGAAGCCTTTCTACTTCTATTGTCGTTTCTAGAACATCGACATAGGTAGTATTTCTCGGGTTTTCTAGCTTAACCCCTAATTCAATCTTTCGTCTAAGTCCTCTAACGAACTTGGTCACCCTCATAAAGTCAGTTGGAACCAACTCTGGTGCAAACTTGGCTAATCTGTCAAACTGCCGAGCATATTCTACTACCATTAAGTTGCCCTGCATCAAACTAGCGAACTCCTCGACCCTTGTAGCGATGACTGCCGAGTTGTAATACTTCTTGTGGAACAACTCCACAAATCTTGTCCATATCATGGTGGTGACATCGTTAGTTTGCTGAACTAAGTCCCACCATATTCTAGCATCCTTCTTAAGCATAGACGAAACGTAGGATATGCGGTTTGCGCTGCCGAGATTCATATGCGCTAGGATCGGCTCTACATTTCTGAGCCATTCTTCTACTTCAAAGGGGTCTGTTGTCCCTTCAAAGTTTGGAGCGTGTTGCTTATGAAACTGCTCATAGATTGGCTCCATGTGCTGAGCTGGGTATGGCGCATAGTTCTCCATTGGCCATCCCCCATAAGGACCTACTTGATGGGGTACTTGAGCTATCTACTGAGGCAGTGGTTGCGGCTGAGGTGGAGGCTGAGTCTGAGTCTGATGTCGCTGTTGCTGTAGTAATTCCTCCACTTGTTGTCGCAGTCTGGCAATCTCTATAGTGTTGTCAGCTGGTGGCGGTGGCGCGTTGCGGCTGGCAGTAGCACGCACTCCCCTTCTGCGAACTGGAGGGGCTTCATTGTTCACTGGAGCAGCGTTGGAGGCGTTTCCGTTGGTGCAAGAAAATCTTCTGAGCGACATCTTTAGCAAAAGTTATAACAGTTGAGAACATGTTAGAACTTACCCTAATAGGCTCTAAGGCAAAACTTAATCTAAGCAAACATAACTCGGACCTATTAATTATGACTTCTTATGAAAAAAAAAATTATGTAAGCCTTCTTTATAATTAGGGTGTGTTTCTAAACTTTAAAAAAAATAAGCCATCTTTATTATTTTCTAAGTGTGTTTCTAATTATCCTATATGACTTCATTCTCAGACTTGAAACTCATCGTTGTTCCAAAGTTAACCATATTGAGGGAGGGCTGGGATCAGTAAAATCGTTCCCACTACTATGGCCTCCTAAACTCTCAATATAGAAACTTGGTTCATTGATTTGTATCCACCCTCACCGAACTTGGTCATTATTTATTATGATTGTAAAAAAAATCAAACTCATACATGTCATTCAAAAATAACAATGATATTAATTTGGAAAAAAAAAGTTTTCACTATGTACAATCATAAATGCAAAGATAATAAATAAAATAAATAACGAAAAATAAACTAATTTACAAATATTATTAACTGAAAACATAAGGACTAAAACATTAACTAAACACATAATCAAAACAACTAAAACATAAACACTTACATTGGCGGTTAGATTCGGAGCTTTGAGTGTGTGTATCGAGGAGAACTTCATGCGAATGGACCGTTGCTTTGATACCAACTGTAATGACCCAACTATTCTAGAATTTGGACCATTAATGACTACTATACTAATCTTAAGAAAACATACATATGAAATAACCATAACTTTATTTAAAAACTGTAAAGTAAAGGTTAAATACATAAAAATTCATTTAGGATATGGGATCCCATTGTTTTGAAAACAAAAAATAACTTAAATAAATTGGTTACAAAATTAAGTGCGGAAAAAAACTAATACATAGAAATCATAACCAAAAGACTTAAAAACTTCATCCTCGAATCGAACGCGCAATCCACCGATTCCATCCTGCCTCAATACACATCCCCAAGCTTCCAAGAATCTTTCCGCAGCCATAACTATTTTCCTGCACATGTAAACATAAAGGAATGAGCCTAATGCCCAGCAAGGAAAATCTAACACATAAATCATATACATAAAATTCATATCAACATATACTAAAACATATCATAACATATGTCACATATACTATAATGACCATTATTACTTGGGGTCCCATAAACTAAACAAGTCATATGCCCATAAATTTATTGGGGCTTGTTAGTTGTACAGGTCATATGCCCAAGTCTACAAACATACATATCACACAAATCATAAGTTAACATAACACATAAATCATAAGATAACATATGGCACAACACATAATATCCTATCCTATTTTCCTTACCAATATACCGGGATGATGAGAACAAAGTCAGGATTTTGGAACACTCATAAAAACCATTAATATAGAGGTGAGTATTCTAAAAGAAAGAGATGAATGAACTAAAAACCACCAAGAATATACTTACCGAGAAGAATCTTACGTTCAAGATCTTAGATGCCTAACCAAGAATAGAGAATACGAGTTAGGATTTGAGTAGAAAAACTATAAGAACAATACAGAAAGGAACTAGAATAAGGAATACCTTGAATGCTTCTATGACCGAACTATACCTCGAAACAGAAATACACTATAACCTTACTTCCCAAGTGTTTATTAAGCTTATAACTTCAATCCAAGTGTTTATCACTCTATAGTCTCACTAGAACATGGAAGGCTCTAATCAATGCTTAAAGAATGAATGAAAAGGCTTGGTGCTAGGTCCTATTTATAGAGTTCTAGGAATAAAAATCTACTTTTTGGCTTTGAATAAAAATAATGAATTTAATTGAAAATATTTGAATATCCTTCAGCCAAAGTCTTAGGAATTGGTCAAATTATTCAGAGAGATTTAAGGAGTCAAAGCTTGATTTTTAAAACAAAAATAATAAAAACAAATAGAATCCTAACTTCTAACTCCCTAAATCTCGTAACTCTAAACTCACCTGCAGTAAAATCAACATATCAGAAGTTATAGGACTCCGATTTAGACTCTCTTTATACCGTTAGAAAGCTAATTCAATTATCTACAACTTTTTAGAAATACTATTTTTCGAAATTCATAAAATAGCTGGGTCAAAAACAGGTCGGAATTTATAATACCCTAAAGTTACGAAAAATCTATTTAATTATCTAAATAACAACCTAATCCACAAATAAATAAAATTGTGATAAATGTCATGCTCCTAACAGATTCTGGTGAAGGCGAAGTCTTATATTTCCCTTATTTTATCATTAAAATAATAATTCCTTAATAATCATGCATATGACACGTGTCATAATCTTATTGGCTCTATCTAAACCTTAGGTTATAATAATCATCATATTAATAACCAGCAACATTAATCAAACCTTATGTTATAATTAATATTCTTAAACTATAGGTTAAACTTATAAAATCCATAACTATTGCTAGGAGTTTCCAACTAAATCCCGGCTTGAACCAAAATCCACAGTAA
This sequence comes from Humulus lupulus, assembly GCF_963169125.1. Lineage (NCBI taxonomy): Eukaryota > Viridiplantae > Streptophyta > Magnoliopsida > Rosales > Cannabaceae > Humulus > Humulus lupulus. The sequence goes on along the minus strand of NC_084794.1, from coordinate 175,039,132 downwards.
TAAACATACTATTACTACTACTAGCTATTACTATTACTACTACTATCTAACTAGCTAAGTAAAGTTCTTGGACTCTACAACAACGTGGTGCAGGTAAAGGCAAGGGCAAGGTGGACCAGTCTTGAGTTTGAGAGCTTTGGGGCGGAATGTACATAGTCAGCTGATTGGCCACCACGGCCGAGGGATGGTACAGGGACGGGAGAACCTAAAGTGCCTATTTTTCCATTAGAGTGGCTTGTGGTTGTACATAAACTTTGAAATTTTGTAAAGTATCCTTTAAAAAATCTATTTTGGGATCGCATGTGTTAGACATTTATTTTCATGAGAAATTTTCTGTTTATGACCAAAATATTTTAACCCTAATCTAATTACGACTTTAGGGTCACATTTTCTACTATATGACTTGATTAGCAAGTTTTGCACCTTTATAATCACACAGTGTAACGACCTTGGTTATCCACAGTGTTACAGTATTGGATTCCTCCCTCGACCTTTGTGTTGATTTTGTTTTCTTGGGGAGATTAAAGATTTATGAATTGTAATGATATGTTGTTTTGTTTTCCCTTTTATTTGTTGGTGGCATGTTATTTTGATCATGGGATGAAGGGTTTTGTGGTTTAATGCATGAAGGGATTTGGTTTTGATTTGCTAAGTATGATGATTTTGGTATTTATGTTTATGTACATGTAGTGTTCGGCCACGGCCTATGTAAGGATTTCATGTTTTTTTTTTTTTTATGTTTCTATTGCTTTTATGTGAACTTGTGCATTGTTTTGAGGTAGAAATATGTTAGGGTTCATGTAGATGTAAATGGAGGTTTTGGTTTTATATTATGTTTAGGTCATGTAAATTTTGGCCTAGGATTCTTGTGCCATGTATACGTGTGATTGATCTTGGATTATGCCTATGATTTAAATGTATATGTGATGATAGGGATTTTTCATAGAATAACAATATGATAATAGTTACATGCTAGGGTTTGTGATTTATTTGTATAGATTTAAACATGTATGGTTATGGGGTAAATTTTTGTGAAGCATGATGTAAAAGATGGATTCTTGATGAATATGCTTATTGATTTTGTGTTTAAGTGATGAGAAATATGATGAAATTAATGATTTTGCATGCATAAATAATTTTGCAAATGCTATGATGTTTTTAAGAAATTAAAGGGAATTTTGATAAACATTAAAATGGTGTTTTTACTCAAATTAATACCTACAGATTTTTTTTTATTTTAGGAAGAAAATATAAGTTTTAATTTCAAGTTTATGATTTTTGAGTGTTTAATATGTTGCTGAAAGTTTTGAGTAAAAATGAAAAATTGTCTTTTAAATGAAATGAATTATGTGTGTATGTTGAAATAAAATTAATACTCTAAACTATGTAAATATTAAAAATGGTATATTTAATTGTAACCATGAGTTTTCATTTTAATAGATATGTTTGTTCTTTATTTCAATTCAGAAAAATGTTAAAATTAATTCACTTGTGATTTTTAAATAAATTAAATGGTGGCTGAAAGTTTAGTTTAATAATTTTAAATAATTATTTGATCATCACTTATGAATCTATTCTACTTAAAATTTAGTCTTAAAATAATATAAATAATATATATTTTTCCGACACCTAAAATTTATATTTTTCTCACATGGGTTTGTAATTTTATTAATTTAAATAAAATTGTTATTTCTAAGGAAACATGATAATGATAAGTATTTTAAATAATTTCAAGCCTTTATTGTTTCTATGCAATTTAAAAATAATAAATGGATTTATTATATCTTTAAATGGCTAAATAAATTATTTTTATGAAATAAAAATAATGTTTTAAAGAGGTTTAATCAACTTAGTGATTTTAAAAGAAATAAATAATGGTAAGAAAGTATGTTGCTAAATCCTTATTTTGAAAACAATAGAAATAAGCGCGTAAAAATTATCGTTTTTAACGTTACTTTTTAACAATGTTCCCACATATGCATGTCGCATGCAAATGCACTTTTACGTAAAAAAAATATTTCTAGCATTCAACCATATGATTTTTATTTAAAAACCATGCATGTAACATAGGTATAATTTGCATTATTCTTTTGGTGATTTTATGTGTAATTATGCCTATTTGGAAATTTTGAGTAGTTTTCACCATGTGTGCATGACCCATCCACACATGGTGTATATGAGTTGGGCACAAGAAAGTATTATGCGATGCTAAAAAAATACTATTTGATTATGGTTACAGGCTCGTTGTGAAGTTTGTCAGGTTTTGCTTTGCTTAGACCTGAGGTAAGGAAGTTAGATAGAATTTTGTTTATTTATGCTATGAACGGTAAGATTGTTTGTATGAATAAAATGTTATGTACGATGATACGTTTTGCGATATGAAGTATGAAATGATATTTTGTGATGATGTGACGATGTTGATAAATCATGAAATTTCCTTTATGTTGATATGACTGGGATGTATGTGTTTGGATGCTGAATGATATGTAATGGTTGTTAGCGTGATGAACGCGACACAATAAAGGGGTTACTAAGGATATGAAGACGTAACCCAAGTTACTAAGGATGTAAAGACGTAACTCATAGGGCGAACGCGCTGAGGTTATTCAAGGACCAGAGATCTTATTTACCTCAAGATGTGACATGGACAAGTTAGCGGGCCATGTTCACAAAGTTATGATGATGATGATGATGCTTATGATGATAATGTTCATGATGATTATGTATACGATGATGATGCTTATGATGATAATGCTTATAATGATTATGTTTATGATGATGATGGTTATGATAATGATTTTTAGGATGTGTAACGATGTATGAATATGAACATGTTTTTGTGTGTTATTTGTACTTCCTTACTGGGCTTTTTGCTCACTCCCTTACTTTCATTTCCAGGGAGCAAATAGGATTTCTCTGTGGCAGGCGTGGTGATGTGGGGAGTTCCAACGTCAGGGTGTGTATGGCATGGGGGCATCCTATGGACTAGAAAACGATAAGTTTAACGCCAGTTTCTAAAGAATAATATTATGTTTATTTTTTTTAACTGTTTAGAACTTATCAGTGGGACATAAACTTTAATTATTTTTAAAATGTTGCATGAAAACTATTATTTTCTTTTTAAACTATTGGGCCCAACTAGCATGTTTTAGCAAGGCCTCACTAAGATTTTTCATATACTAAATGGCTTTCTTTTATAAGTTTATGAGCATGTAAAAGTTTTACAAGTACTAGATTAGGGCATTTTACATACCAAGTTGTAACGCCCTGGAGAACCAAGACCGTTACACTATGTGTTTAAAATAGTACTTAACTTGCTAAGCAAGTCGTTTGAACTTAAACGTGTAATTAAAAACTAAGTCATAGTCAAGTATTGGAATATTTAGTCAACAAAACGGTTATTTTTCATTAAAATATTATGTGTGTACACAGGATCCCAAAATGAGTTTACAGATTTATATAAGACAAACAAAATACAGCTTAGCCGTCCTAAGCGGCAAAATAGGATTTAGTCCTAGTTCCTCCCAAGTTGTTTAGACCATGACAATCGAGCAGGTTGCATATGTATTTACCCCCTGAAGCTCTCCAACTCATGGCTAGTCCAGCTATCCATTTCCCGTACCTACACCACGTAGCACCTGTGAGCCAAGGCTCAACAAGAAAACATAACCCAACATGCACAACTAGGCAGCAATATAAGGCAGTAAACATAAATCCTTAGAGTTAACTAACAACGGGATATAAGTATTAAGCTTGGAAACAGTAAACATATACTTCCAAATATATAACTCAATCTTTAATATAAGTATTTAGGTGTCGGCGCCCTTAGGCCGAGCCCTCTTGTTATTTAGCTGATCCCGACTCGCTTAGGCCAAGATGTGTTTAGTACGCTTATCATCAGCCCCAACTCCCTTAGGCCAAGTCCACTGGTCTTATAGCCGACCTTGGCACCCTTAGGCCGAGCTACATTCCACACGCTTGCTATCGGCCCCTCGGCACCCTTAGGCCAGCCTGTAAACATATATAATCACAAATATATATATTGCATAAAACATAATCAATGGCAACATATACAAGCATGCCCATCCAGATATTTTCAGTATAGATATGTTCATATTCATAATACATCCATATAAGGGGTTTAAGCCTTGTTCATAACTCGGGTGCAGTTTTCTTTCCTCAGGTCCCGAGCAACAAGCGTATGACAACCTCAAGCACGATCCATAATTTTAAGCCCTTGTGGTATAACCTATTCACAATGTGATAGTGGATAACCAATAAGATCCTAAACCATTTCAAATCTTTGGAATCAAATACTAGTCTCCGGGACCTCGAATTCTGCTAAACCAGGTAATAGAATCCTTCTCGAGCTTTAACATTTGTGTTCCTGAGATAAAAACCTTAACCTCCCCTATTTTTCCATTTAGGGTCGCAGCCCGCTACTTGGTCAGAGGGTAAGGCCCTCCCCGTTGGAGGACACGGGCCACAGCATACTCCCCCATGCCTCGGCGTTTGGGCAAACCAGAGGCGTTTCCAGCCTCTTCAAATAGGCGGGTCGCAGCTCATGCCTCCGAACCTAGAAACCCAATATTTCCTGTATTTTTTCCACAATTCAAAGCCACAGAATTCAACCTAAACATGTTATAAAACCATAATTGAGTTTAGAGCTCTCACTAACACATCACAGACAACACTTATGACCTATGATAGCTGCTCAATCCACCCTAAATCTCAAAATCAAAAACTAACTTAAGCATCCCTAAGCATGACCAAAACTACTCAGGAATTCAACAACAATTCAAGGTTTATAATCTTACCTCAGCCATGATACACAACCTTGAGTTGTTCCCTGCTCCAATCCCAACTTGAATCCAAATTCCCAGCCTCTATTTTCTAAATTTTCTCTTCAAAATTCCCAAGTGCACAAAAGCCTTAGAGTGAGAGAGAGATGAACGTGAGAGTGAAGGAGCTGAGAGTTTTTTGGTTGTTTCTAGCTAACCCCTGAAGTTTCCTAAGTATATCTCATAATGCAAAGACCAAAATACCCCTTAAGCATTCTCTTAACCTTAAATGGCCACAAGGAAAAAATCACCATTTGCCGCATTTCCTACTAATGCTCGAGTGGGCCTACAAATTCCCAATTAATCTCATTGTCCCCAACTAACTACCAAATATTTACCCATTTCGATAAATCCCAAATATACATTACACTTCCCAAAATACCCCTAAGCTCGCCCCGAGCCAAGTATTGGACCTCGTTGTGACTATTCTGCTAACCCTCTCACTAGGATTGCCTCGAGCCGTATACTGCAAATATATCCACATAATAATGTGGTCTCAATCATTTACTCACATATAATAACATTTATGCCCGCTACGAGCCAATATTACAAATATGCCCTTATTGTCAATAGTGGGCCCACATGCATATCTAATACTCATAAACATGCATATAAATATATTCATATCATCATATATATCATGCATGCCACATAGTCACACATTTATTCAATTAATTCAACATGCATATCCCATTATGCCCTCCAAGCACTGTAATCCAGGCACTTAGCCTTAACAGTAAATTCAAGTCGTTCCAATGTGTGTCGCCCAGCCCTATTAAGGTTTCCCTAATTTTCTCATTTGTTTATTTAATCAACTTTTAGATAATATATTTATCCCAACATAAATATCAGTTAATTCAAAATTAACTTTATCTTAAAATATCAGTTTTTAATTAAATAAATAAATATCATATTCCAAATAAGATATTTATTATTTTCTCTCTTTATATTAATCCAAACAAGATTAATATTAAATTTAACATATAGTTTTTCAAAATAAAAACTATATTGTTAAATAATTAATTAATTCACTAATTAATCGACTACCCATATTTATAATTATTTCCTTGCCCTAGAAACTTAATTCCTTTGGAATTTAGTCATTCTCTCTACAAATCTTTCTTTTGACATACTTACCCTCGACAGTGTAGGACAGAGGTGATCTGTGGACCATGGACCTATAATATGAAGCTCTAATAAACTAGATTACTAATCAAACTCTTTAATCTAATAATCTTATTTATTAATTCCATGACTACTCCACTCTAAATATGGAATAGCACTCTAAGTATTTATAAAATTATACTTATAGAGTTTTCTCTTGTAGTCTATTAATATAATCAATATATGTAGTTCTGTCTTCAATTATTGGTTTGTTAATTAAAGCTGGTGTAAATTACCGTTTTACCCTTCTAATTAACTCTTGATCCTTAAATACAATTAATTCACTATCAAATAATTAATCTATAATCTAATTATAGATTTGAGCTTAATAACTATTCAATTCTAGTATTAACCCTTAAGGGAACCAATATTTGATACGTTAGGTGATGAGGACATCAAGACTAATGACCCAATTCAAGTTCCAGTTGGTCCGGTGACGAGGGCGCGAGCTAGGAGATTCAAAGAAGAACTGAACCAATTAGTTCGGAGAATTCTACAACAGGAAGAGGTCGAGTTCACTACTGAGGGTGAACAAAAGCTTGTGTTGCTCATCAAAGTTGATTCAGTTTAGGGGCTTGATTCCTTTTATTATTTTGGGCTTTTGTTATTTGGAGTCAAAAGACATGTCATTTTGGGCTTTTGTTTTGGGTCTTTTCATTATGGTTATTTTAGGGTTCTTATTTGTCTAAAAACCCTCCTTGTATTTTTGGCTATATTAGTCCTTGTGGACAACTTGGAATTCAGATTTTTTTTGTTAATGAAAAATATTGTGAGGTTTTCTTCTTGAGTTCTTGAAGAGACTTTTCGAACTTATCAAGGGTTTCCTTGTGGCGTTCAACCTGACTTATCTAATGGATATTCCATCCCCGTTTGTGGCGTCTTTCACTATACCAAGGTTTGTGCTTTGCTAAGCATTGGGTCACGATTATCCATTCCAATTTCGAGTGTTCTTGGGTTGTTTGTCCAGATTTGGTTCAGGTTTCGTCACACTTGTTGGCGTGGTTCGTATCATTAGGAAAGTATGGATTCCAATATTTTTATTCACGTTCCCAGCCATCCATGATATTGAATCTCCAAAACAAAAGTCATTAGCCACATTATTCTAAGAATCCTTAACAAGTGAATCAAAAGATCCAATAAATACAAACATGAGTTCATGAATACTCAGGATTTAGACTGATCTACAATTGATCATCTATTATGATAAGAATTAATTTTTTACGTCAAACGACAAGTTTATAAAGATAATTCATTCTTATCGGTCTTGTCATATATAATCTCTATTATATGCAGTACCTTTACTAAGTTGTCTATCCACATAAGTTTTCCGAATCTAGATCACTCACATCTCATATGCTTAGAAAACCGTACTAGTAACCATTCATTAAAAATTCCATACTTTAATATGTTACTGACTATTTTATTCATTATATATGATCTTAATTCTCTCATACTAATACAAGATCATATTCTTATGAGTGAATAGGGAATTTTCTTGATATTATCATATAATTAATTCAAACGATAATTATAACATTCAAATATAATAAAATTGTATTTTTCTTTAAAACCAATAAAATGTCTTTACATGCTTTTAAGGCATTAATCCTAACAATCTCCCACTTGCCCTCAAACCAAGTTAGGCATTTCCCTTAATCCCATATTATGCATGTGTAGTGCACCAAATATTTATTTTATTTTATTTATTTTGTGCTTTGTTTTATTTAATTGTTAAGTGTGATGAATTATTTTTTTTATTGTTAGAATTGTTTGATAGAAATTGTGTGAATTTAATTGATAATTGTTTTGTTTATTTATTAAATGAGTTTTGGTTGAATGCACCAAGGTGCATGGTAGGTAGTGATTCACCCTAGTAATTAAGTGTGTGCATGTGCATGTCCATGGTTGCATGGTGCACTTGCATAGAATTTACTACACACTTTCATTAGAATTATTTTCGTTAATTAAAAAGAAAAATAAAATAAAAAGAAGAGGAAAGGAAGAGTGGTGGATGACAAGAGAGTGGTAAAGGAAGGATTACATTTTCTTTTTAATTTGGGTGATTTTTTGCTAAAAAGTGAAGAGGAGTTGTCATCTTTATGCACCCTTTATTTTCCCCCTAATTAAGAAAAAAAATAAAATAGAAATAAAATTAATGAAAATAAGTAAAAGAGTAAACTTATCCTTTCCCACTAGGTTAGGCTATTTTCTCTAAGTTAGATAAAAGGAAAAGAAAGAAAATAGAAGAGAATTTTTGCTCCTTGGGCTGGCGTGCAAGAGAGAAGAGAGAGTGAGGGAGAGCACGAGAACTAGAGAGAGAGAGAGAGAGAAGATAAAGAAGGAGAAGAGAAGCGAATAATTTTGAAGGTCTTGGGTGAGTGTCTTTGATTTTTGGTGGTTTTAATCCTCTCTTCTACATTCTCAGCTTCTTAATCTAGTTTTCATGTTAATGTTTATATCTTTATTTTTTGTGGATTTCGAAACCTAGGGGTTGATTGAAGGTGGTGAACATTTTGGGTATTGGTTCTATCAAGGAGGTAGTTGATCCCTAAACCTTGTTTATAATTTTGTTGTTTTATTGAAAGGATCTTGAGGTTTTGATGTCTATTTGAATCCTTGCCATATGTTGATTTGATTTGTTGTGAGATACTTGAATATGATGCATGGTACTTTTGTTGATGATTACTTTGTTATATAGAAAAGATGTATGATTAAGTTTGACAAGGGTTTTGGTTTTGATCTACTAAAATATGATGATTTTGGTATTTTATGTTCATGTTCATGGGGGTTTCGACCAAGCATATATAGGGAATTCTTATCATTTTTTTTTTATGTTGCTATGTTGGATTCATGTTCTAGGGTTCTTGTTTTCTCTTGAGCTTTGAAATCACCTTTGGATATGAGAGATGATTATGATATTTTTGAAAACATGATGGGTTTAAATGAGGAATCTTGTTGTATGTTCTTGTGTAGGTCTAATGATTTATTTTCTTAAAAAGGGCACGAAAATTTGGTGATGTATTTTGAAAATAGTACTATGGATGTTTCGGCCTTGTGAGTATGTTTTATGGTGGCTTGATTAATTATTGTATGCTAATGGTAATATCAAATGCTTAAAAGAGGTGTAGAAACATGCTAGGGTTTGTGTTTAAATTGTGTTGATTAAACATGTATGATTTTTGTGAGACATGATGTAAAATGATGAATTTCATGACTTAATATGCTTGTTGATTTTTGTGTTTAAGAGATGAGAAATTTGGTGAAATAATGATTTGCATGCATAAATGTTTATGCAAGTGCTATGATGATTTTATGAAATTAAAAGGGTATTTTGGTTTAAATTAAAATGATATTTTTACTCAAATAAATACCTACAGTTTTTTTATATTTTATAAAGAAAATATGAGTTTTAATTCCAAGACGGTGATTTTTTTTAGGGTTTAATTTGTTGCTAGAAGTTTTGGTAAAAATTATGAAATGTCTTTTAAATGAAAGGAAGTTTGTGTGTATGTTGAAATAAATTAATACCCTAAACTATATATAAATTAAAATGATATTTGAAATGTAACCTTGAATGTTCACATTTTAAAAAGTATGATTTTCTTTATTTTAATTAAGAAAAAAATGTTGAGTTTAGATTCACTTGTGATTTTAAAAAAAATAAATGGTAGCTGAAAGTTTAGTTTAATAAATTAAAAATAATTATTTTGGTTATCACATATGAGTTTACACTACATAAATTAAGCCTTAATTGTTACAAGCCAATTTTTTTTTTTCTCACTAAAAATTATATTTATATTTTTCTCACATCAAATCTTGTAATTTTATTAATTTAAATAAAGTGTTATTTTCTAAAGGAAACATGATATTTATAAGTATTTTAGATAATTTCAACATTTTGTTATTTTCTATGCAATTTAAAAATAATAAATGGAATTTTTTTTTAAATGGCTAAATAAATTATTTTTATGAAATAAGAATAATGTCTTAAGAGGATTAATCAACTTAGGAATTTAAAGGAAATAAATAATGGTGAGGAAATTATGTTACTAAATCTTTATTTTGAAAAGGCTAGAAATAAGCGTATAGAAATTTATCATTTTTAATGTCACTACGCTCCCACGTATGCATGTCGCATGCAAATGTAATTTTACGTTAAAAAATATGTCTATTATTCAACCATATAATTTTTACTTAAAAGCCATGCATGGATAATAGGTAAAATTGACATTATTCTTTTGTGAATCTATGTGAAAAAAAATGTGTATATTGGGAAATTATGTGTAAATTGCACCATGTGTGCATGGCCCATGTACACATGGGATATGTGAGTTGGGCACAAGAAAATCTTATGTGATGCTAAATAATGTTATTTGATTATGGTTATAAGCTCGTTGTGAAGTTTGTTCAATTTTTGCTTTGTTCGGACCTGAGGTAAGGAACTTAGATATAAATTTATTTATTTATGTTGTGAACGGTAAGATGGGTTTGTTTGAGGTTAAATGTTATGTATGATGATGTACTATGTGATATGAAGTATGAAATGATATTTTTGAGATGATATGATGAATTTGATGAATCATGTATTTCCTTTGTGTTGATATGACTGGACTGAATGTATTTTGTATGTTGTATGAAAATCAAATGGTTGTTAGCGTGTTGAACGCGACACAACAAAGGGGTTACTAAGGATATAAAGACGTAACCCGAGTTACTAAGGTATGACGTAACTCATAGGGCAGACGCGCCGAGGTTATTCAAGGACCAGAGCCTCCTATTTACCTGAAGATGTGACATGGACAAGAGAGGGGGCCATGTTCACAAGGATATGATGATGATGATGTTTGAATATGTTAATGATATATGATGACGTTAAGTACGATGTATGGTGATGTATGGATATGATGTTGTATGAGTCTTATGATATGATTGTGTTTTGTTGTGTTTTTCTTTGTTTGTTGTTTGTACTTCCTTACTGGGCTTTTAGCTCACCCCCTTACTTTCCCTCTTTCAGGTAATAAATAGGGTTTCTCTTTGGCACGCGTGGTGATGTGGGGAGTTTCGACGTCAGAGTGTGTATGGCGTGGGGGTATCCTATGGGCGAGTAAACGATCAGCTTAAACGCCAATTTTAAAGAATGATGTTATGTTATATTTTGGTTTCAAAACTTATCAGTGGGACTTGCACTATATTTATTTTAAAAAATGTTGCATGAGAACTTTTTATTTTATTTTAAACTATTGGGCCCAACTTGCAGGTTTTACTAAGGCCCCACTGGAATTTTCATATGATAAGAAGTTTTTCTTTTATATGTTTATGAGCATGGAGATGTTTTACAAAGTATTAGTCTATGGCGTTTAACAGCACGTGACCTATGAACGACTTTGCAGGAAGTGTCTTGGTAAACAGGTCAGCTAGGTTCTGTTATGACACTATCTTTATAACAGTCACACCACCCCACTGTACAATCACTACAACAATATAAGGGTTTTATGACTTTATTTGGGAGACATTAAAAGTCTACAATGTCTCTCGCTGGGGGAGACATCGTAAGTAGAGTCATTGTAAGTGCACATCCCACGACTACCATTGGGAGAGGTGAGAGACAACCCACGTCTCCCAGTGGGAGATGTTGAAAGGTGTCCAAAAACAGGGGCTTTCAACGTCTCCCATTGGGAGACGTCAGATGGCTTTCATGTCTCCTTAGGGGAGACGTTATAGGTATTTCATTTTTTTATTAATTTTAAAAAATATATATATATTTATATTTGTAATTTTTAAATTCCACATTTCTAATTTATATTAATATATTTGTATTAGAATTTGATAAAGAATAAAATGAATACTAAAATTATTCTGATTTTCAATAAAATAATCTATACAAAGATTAGTTAATACAAAAATTAAAGAAAAAAACACCACAAATACTACAATACAAACTGAGATTGACACAAAATACAAAACTATTGGAAAAAAAAAACTCGAAATACAAATCAAATCTACAAATTATCACAGGAGTTCATCCTTCCAAGCTAGACTCCCTTGTCACCCACCGTGAGTCCACCAGCCGCGAAACCTCACCTCCGCACCAATTCCCCACCTCTGCAAGCCCTCACTACCATGACGCCACTCCTGCACCACCCATCCCCATCTTATGAGTGCCTATATTTGCCGAAATCCCAGCCACGCTGACGACCTGGAGAAGAAAAAAAAAAGAGGGTTAAAGAGATTGAGAGAAGGGAAGTGAGTAATAGATTGAGAATATAGATAAATAGAGAAAGTAATAGAGAGAAGGGAAGAAATCAATTAAGCTTAATTGAATAAAGAGAGAAGGGGGAGAGGCGACTAATGTATTTGAGGGAAAAGAGAGAGAGAAAGATGATATATATATATATTAGGGTTTCGAATATAATAATAATAATAAAAGTAAATGTGTGTAAGTGTGTTGCAAAAAAAGCTGCAAAAAAGGAAAACGTGGGAGAGAATACCGAGTTATCATTTTTTTAAAATAATTTATGTGTGCTCTTTAATTAGGGGAGGAGATCTAACATCTCCCAATAGGAGACATGAGACCCATCTAACTGTGACAACAGTTAGAAGTCTTGACTGTGGGTCCCACGTCTCCTAATGGGAGGCGTTAGAAGTCTTGACTATGGGTCTCATGTCTCCTAGTGGGAGATGTTACAAGAAGGCCCAAAATCGACCACGTCGGGCCCACTCCAATTTACAACGTCTCCCAATCTTTCTAATGACTTACAATTGTAGTCATTAATAAAAAAATTCAATGTCTCCCAACATAAGACATTAAAAATCCCTCCTAATTTTTAATGACTTACACTAATGGTGTAAGACATTGTAGGGAGTCATTGAAAGTAGAATTCATTGTAGTGAATCTCTCTTACCAGATGGTATTTCCCTTCTATATGGTTTCCTCTCTTGTGGCTTCTCAGTTCTTTGGAATTAGCTACTGTTCCACTATTGTCACAGTACAGGATTAGTGTCTTATCCATACCTGGAACTACTTCCAGATCAGTGTAGAACTTTTGTCAACCAAACCGCCTCCTTAGCTGCTTCACAAGCCGCTATGTAATTTATTTCCATGGTTGAATCAACTTTTCTGGATTGTTTAATGCTTCTACAGACAATAGCTCTCCACCAAGATTGAACATGTTGGGAATAATGCCCTTAAAGCAATTGTAGTTGAAAAATGTTTTAAATGAAATCATTAATTGAATTGAATTATTATATATATAGACTATGTCCGATATTATATGATAATATCAAGTGAATATCAAACAATTCCAAAGTTTATCTATGTGTTCTTAATCTTATATTGGTATGGGAGGATCAAGATTAAGATAATAAACTTAAATAGTTCGCAGAATAGAGTTAGGGAATCTTTAGATTAATTATTGCTAGTACGGTCCACTAGTATTATGAATACATGTGACCTTACTAGTGTAGTAGGACATTTTAGTATAGGTAGTTTGCATGCTGAGAGTATGTAGAACTGGACAAGATGTGATTTGTTGATACTTGTTTAAACAACGTTTCATAATATTAATCAAACACATCAAACGATGATCATATACACGATAATCTTAATCTTTAGGTTACTATGAACTCCTATATATTTCATCTGATCATTTGATTCATGCGTTAAGGTTTGTCAGAATGATCAGGCTAAGAACAATTTTTTTGGGGACTCAATGATGTATATGGCTGGGGTCGTAGTTTAACAGATATGGAATCTATACGTTCTTATAAATTGAATAATGATTTCCTATTGGATTGACTTTTGGAACTGAAAAGGTTATGAGCGCTCACGTCGCAAACTTGTTGTGACATAGCCTTCACTAGTAAAGTCAATGGTACTCTAAGAACAAGATATAGCCAAAAGGGTAAAACGGTAATTTTATTCCCTTTTAATTATGAACCATTAATAGAAGATTAACGCTGTATGCAATGATTATATCAATGGACACTTTATTCTTAATAAAGTACTCAGTAATTATATGTCTATAATTATCAAGAGTTCAATCTCATATTTTTAGTGGAGTAATCATGAGATTAAGAAATATGATTATTTAGTCAAAGAGCTTTGACTAATAATGTAATATTTTATTGGAGCTTGATATTATAGGTCCATAAGTCCCAATGGCGGCTCTATCAACACCATATCAAGGTAAGAATTGATACAAGGGTATAACTGTAATTTGGGAATTTGAGAAGAATTTTATTCTTCGGGTAAAGTATGCAGTTATATGATAATTGAGGTTGAATATAATTAATTATTAATTTCAAAGATATATTTATTAATTTAAATATATAAATTTTTGAATTTCATATATATAAATAAATTAATTATTTTATTTGAGTGGGAGAAAATAAAATTTGTACGTCAAAAATAGTTTTTGATTTATTTAATTTTAAAAGATGATGATAATAATGATCATCAATTTGAATTTAGAATTTAAATTTTGAAATATGGTTGTCATCTTTTCCTTAAAAAGATAAACACCATATTTTGTGGGAGATTGATTTAGTTAAATAATTAAATAAAAGAAAAATACAAATTTCTTGAAAAAGGAATAACAGTACATATATTGTATCTGTGTAGTTTTTATTTTATTTATTTAATTAATTAATAATTTGAAAATAGTTTTTCAAGATTGGTAAGTTAGATGTTTACCTAAATTCTAATCCTATCATCATTATTATAATATATTTATATTACTATTATTATTACGAATAATATGGTAATATGAATCTCTATACATATGATATAGAAGAAGAAGAGAAAAGACATAAAAACAAGTAGAAAAGAAAACACACAACAATATACAATTAAGAATAATTCTGAGATGTTTTTGTTAGATAAAACTCTCTCTTTCTTCTTCTTTATTCTAGCCATTCTCATACCATAATCCAAGTCCTCACGTGTTGAGAAATACCTGTGAGTCCTAAAATACAAATCCATACTCTCTATGTGCCACACACATCTTGAGGTATAGAGAACACTCCGGAAGATCGTGGTTTGAGTACTCAAAACTTTGGATAGGAAGATCGTTAATAATACAAAAAGACTCAAGAAAACTTGATAGGCTTCAAGAGGTAACAGTTTATGTTATTGATTTTTGTGTTTATATATTTTATATAAATATATTGTATATTTATATACATATACATATTTGTTGCATGATTAATAGTATTGTATGATAATATTTTTGGATTGTTTTCTTTGTCATATAAATTGTTTATAAGATTAATGAAATTTTTTTATTGTTGTTCTGTTGTTCATAAATGTTGACCCAAGATTTGGCCAACTGACACGGAGTCAGAATATGCTTGATATGAATGAATATAATGAGAAGAACGTAATGACAAAAGTAAATAAGACACAGTATTTTATAGTGGTTCGGCCCCAAGATCTGGTAATGACCTACGTCCACTTAGACTGATATTGATCTAAGGATCAAAGGAGTGATCAAAGAACAAGGGTTCAATGAGTTTCACTTACCTCTGAAGAACAATACAATATTACTCGGAGAATTCCTATAGTCTCAAATGATTCAAAAGCCAAAAAATTTCTTCTCTTGAGCTATCTCTTGATATTTATAGGCTCAAGGGGGATTACAAAAGATTGTTACAGATATTCTTTCCTGAATCATCGGATACTCAGGAGATTGTGTGAGATAAATTCGGGATGCACAAAGATCTTCCCATTAATGTTGCCTTGTATGCGGAACTATCGACCAGCCTGGTCGCAGATAAGACTGGGCCGCTGACTGCTTCTAATGCGTCTTCTGATCGATACTCTAGCAGAACGTTCCCAGGTGTCAGCCACGTGTCTAGGGATCACTTGCCACATCACCAATGCTAATTTTCTGGATAACAATAAACAACAATGCGCCCACCACGCAAAGTTTTCGTTGCGTGCTCTAAATGGTTTTCCAACAATTGGTACCAAAGCAGGTCATTAATCTATACATATTATTAATTTTTGTGTGGGATTATATGCATTTTTTATATTATATGTGTATATGTTTGAATGGATGGATGTTTATTTTCATGATGATAGATTCTGAAGGGTTGTTCATTATGGTGTTTTTGGGTTTAGGAATTGTTCTTAAAATTTCTAGATGAAATGTGTAAGCCAATTTGGCGCATATGATTTTTGTAATTTTTGTTAATTATGTGGTGGCCCAAGCTCGAACCCCGAGCCCGAGCCTAGCCTCGAGCTTCGCCAGCCAGCCCGTGCGCACATCCTAGCTAGACCCGTGTCCCTGCGCCCAGGCAGCCACGCTCCCTGCGCCCTAGCCGTGCCCCTTCGCATCTCTGCCGAGGCCAGCCGCTCCTCTACCGCCAGACCACCAGCTGCCACCACCCCATGGTACAACACCTAATGTGTTATTACCTTAAATATATTTTTAATTAAAAATCAGAAATTGAATTAAAATAATTTTAATTTGGTAATTTCTTTAATTGAAATAATGGTGATTATTTACCTTAATTAAAAATGTTTTAATTGTTATATTCCATAATTAAAATATTCAAAATTAAAATTATCTTGAATTTTAATTTATTAAAATTAAAATTTTTAATTAAATTAACCAAATTCAAATTGGGTCTTAGAAACTTTTGGGTCTTAAAACCCAAAATTTAAATATTTTAAAAGTTTGTTTAAAATAATTAAAATTTTGTATAATTCCAAATGGATATGGAAAAGGGGTGGCATTGGCTCAACAAGACTACATCTAAAGGTTCAAGATCAAAGTGTTCTTTATCAAGCCTTAAGTTAGTGTAGGTTACATTTTCATGTATATTTTTTGCAAGTGTTGTAATTTTTCTAGAAATACCCAGAACTTACCATACCTGTTTTTATTTTATTTATTTATTATAAATTTTTTAATGTGATTAAAATGTTTAATATTTAGTCATACATTATAACATGTCATTCATATACATACACAGTATGCAACTAGCATGCATTGCATTCGTGTAGAAACATGCTATTAGGAATGTTCTATATTTTTGTTCTATGTTTATATATGATAATTCATATAATAATAAATTTTAGTTTTAATTAGTTAAGACGGTAAATCAAAATTAAAGTTGTTTAATTTGTTATTTTAATGAAAATGTTTAATAAAAATGAAAATGATATTCTCTTAGTTAAAGCAAAATTAGAATTAGAATTAAGGGCACAATTTTTTATTTTGGTTTTGCTTAATTAGGTTAGTAATTAATAGAATATCATTTGGTAAAAATAATTAAATTTATTTTTACAACTAAATTAAAAAATATTGATGTAGTGAAAAACTCATTTTTTTTTTCCCAAAATAGTGAGTGGGAGAGGGAGTTATGACAATAAGTCACATGGTCTCCATTATTGGTTGAACACCAAGAGCCATAAGAAGTGCCTCGTGCGCCTCCGTTTGCGGCCTCCCTAATTAAAGGCTTCCGAATATGTTTATTTTATCTCAAGGTTGACTTCTCTTATGAGAATATAATTAGTGATGTATTTCAAGTTTGACTGACCCTAAGGCACACTCTTGAGTTAAGTCATTGATTGAAAATAATGTGTTACACTCCAAAGGTGTATCTAGGCTTTCGAGCACAACTAGTACATCTTGACCAAACTAGCGGTAGTTCATAAGTCAAAAGAGAAAAATGCGTTTTTAAGTTTTCACTTATGAAATTGAGATTTGTCTCAAAATTAATTTGGGGTTAGTCTGACCTACCCTAAGACGGTCCATTAACTTTTCTAATTAATTTATCGTGGATTGGTATATTTTTTTATGTGTTTTTATATGTTGCATTCATGCATCATATTTACTTTTCCAAATAAAATCTAATATTTATTATATGATTTAATTCATTATATTTTATTTATTTATTTCTAGAAACAATGGTTAATCCTCTTAATCCAGATCAAGTACTTGAAAACTTGGGAAATCAATCCTACCTCATTGCCAAACTCTTAGAAAGGATTCCATATAATCTTAACCACATGAGAAGTTGGAACGATGGGGTTCATATTGCCTTCAGAACACAAAACATGTGTGGAACGATCTATGATCTACCACCAGAGGAACCAAGTTTTTAATCTAACTTTGATGAACAAGAAAAATATGGTAAATGGATGAGATCGAATCACCTAGCAAGTCAATTCATGTTATCGAACATGCATGGCGACGTTAAAGAAAGATATATGGTTATTGAAACTGCATACGAGATATGAGCCATGATAAACGATGATGCTATAGCACATGCTCAATTTTTGAAATACGAGGTAAATTCGATTTACTCAAAAACTCATCTTTAATATTTTTGAATGCTTGATTCAAAATTATGTCACAAATAATATTTTTCATATGTTCTTGTTTTCGGGGATGCATATGTAGAGTCCGGGAATATTTACTTAACTAGCTAGAGAGTAGTAGTAGTAGTAGTAGTAGTAGTAGTAGTAGTAGTAGTAGTATTTTAGATTCTGTGGATTTTGGTTCAACTCCGAACTTAGTTGGAAACTCGTAGCAACAGTTATGAATTTTATAAGTTTAACCTATAGTTTAAGAATATTAATCATAACATAAGGTTTACATTTTTTTAGTAGTTATGATTATTATAGTATAGTATATGTTTATGATATTAGTAGCCTTGTTTGTGGAAAAGGGGTGATTGCATAAGAATAAATTAATCATGATATTATTAAAAAGTGTTATGGATCGAGCCTACATCAAGCCCAAAAGCCCAATAAGATTTTGGGCTTAGTAAATTCGAAATCAGCATAGGGAATTAGAGTTTGTTATTTTATGGTTAGTTAAGATATTTGTGGATTATGTTGTTATTTAGATAATTAAATAGATTTTTCGTAACTTTAGGGTACTGTAACTTCCGAAAAATAGTATTTCTAGAAAGTTGTACATAATTTAATCAGCATTCTAATGGTATAAAGATGGTCTAAATCAGAATCCTACAGCTCCAGTTATGTTGATTTTAGTACATGTGAGTTTAGAGTTACGAGATTTAAGAAGTTAGAGGTTGGGATATTTTTTTTATGTTAGATTATTCCTCAATTATTTAATAAAAATATTAATAAGATAATTTAAAGATATTTTCTACAGAAGTTAGGATTCTATTTTATTTAAATTTATATTTGGATTATAGTTAGAATGAAATTAAGTGTTTTTTTAAATAAAAGAAAGATCTAGAAACTCTAGAACCTTCCAGAACCATTAAGAGCATGACACTTGTCATAATCATGTTTATTTAAGGATTTAAGTTTTTTTTTTTAATAGGATAGTCTCACTCCTAAAACTCTATAAATAGGACCTAGTGCTCAGCCATTTTCTTCATTCTTCAAGTACTTGATTAGAGCCTCCAAGGTGCTAGTGTTAGTATAGAGAGATACACTTCGGTTTGGGATAAAAGCTTTATCATTCTAAGTTTTCTAAACACTTGGGAAGTGAGATATAGTGTGATTTTAGTGTTGAGGTTTAGATCAATCTATAAGATCAACCAAGGTATTCCAATTCCTAAGTTAAGTTCTTTATTCAGATCCTAACTCTTGTTTATGATTCTTGATTCTCACCTTTTCTACTGTTGGTTTATAGGAGTTTCCTAATCTCGTTCTTGTTCTCAAATATCTCGGCTTTTGGTAAGGAAAATAGGATAGATTTTATGTGCTTATATGTTATAATATGTTTATGTTATGATATGTTATGCTATGATATGTATATGTATGATATGTTTTAGTTCTTGGTTATATGATTTGTTTAGATAACAAGCATATAACTTGTTCAGATAACAAGTTCCAAGAATATATTCCTTGGGCATATGATTTGTTCAGATAACAAGCCCCATAAATTTATATGATTTGTTTAGATAACAAGCCCCGTAAATTTATGGGCATATGATTTGCCTAGGTAGCAAGCCCCAAGAGGAATGATGGCCATTGTAGTCCTATATGATATATGTTTTTATAGTCATATGTTTTGTAGTGTATGTTCATATTATATTCTTATGATTTATGATGTATGTTTTTAGTAGATTTTCCTTGCTGGGCATTAGGCTCACTCCTTTATTTTTAGTGTGATGCAGGAAAATGTTATGGAAGGCGGAAGGATTCTTGGTAGCTTGGCTTGTGTGTTGAGGATGAATGGAATGAATGGACTGCATGTCGATCGAGGATGAAGTTATTTATTTTTAGTCTTTTAAATCATGTTTTTCCGCATTTAGTTTTTAAACAATTGAATTAAAATTTATGTTTTTCTTTTAAACAATGGGTACCCATGCCATATTTTATATTATCGTGTATTTGCTACAATATTTTGAGTTTTCAATAAAGTTAAATTATTTCTTATGTATCTTTCTCCAAAAGTAGTAACTATGACTAGTAGCTTTTAATGGTCCAAGGTCTTAGAAATAGTTGGGTCATTACAGTTGGTATTAGAGCAACTGTTCATATTCATGAAGTTCTCCTTGATACACACGCTCAAGCTCCGAATCTAACCGGCAATGTAAGTGTTTATGTTATAGTTATCATGTTTATGTTTATTATGTTTACGTTTATGTTAATATCCTGATTTTGTTTTCACCTTAGTTATGTTAGTTTATTGTGTTTATTTTGCATTTATGATTTTACTTAGTGAAAATCTTTTTCCAAATAAATATCATTGTTATTTTTGAATGACATGTATGAGTTTTATTTTTTTTACAATCATAATAAATAATAAATTTAATAAATAATGACCAAGTTCGGTGAGGGTGGATAAAAATCAATGGACCGTGTTCTATATTGAGAGTTTAGGGGGCCATAGTAGTGGGAACGATTTTACTGATCCCAGCCCTCCCTCAATATGGTTAACTTTGGAACAACGATGAGTTTTGAGCCTGAGGATTAAGTCATATAGGATGATTAGAAACAGACTTGGAAAATAATAAAGAGGGCTTACTTTTTTAAGTTTAGAAACACACCCTAATTATAAAGAAGGCTTATATAATTCTTTTCATAAGAAGTCATAATTAATATGTTCGAGTTATGTTTGCTTAGATTAAGTTTTTTTTAGAGCCTATTAGGGTAAGTTCTAATATGTTTTCTCGACTATTAGAACTTTGTTGAAGAAGTCGCTCAGAAGGTCTGTACGCACAGCCGGCAATGCCTCCAATGCCGCCAACGAGACCAAGTGAAGTCTGTTGAGTCCTAGAATGTTTACTTAGTTAGCTAATTAGTAGTAGTTGTAGTATTTTAGATTTCGTGGATTTTGGTTCAAACCGGGACTTAGTTGGAAACTCCTAGCAATAGTTATGGATTTCATAAGTTTAACCTAAAGTTTAAGAATATTAATTATAACATAAGGTTTGATTAATATTGCTGGTCCTAAATATATTTATTATTATAACCTAAGGTTTAGATGGAGCCAATAGGAATATGACACTTGTCATAAGCATGATTATTAAGGAATTATTATTTTAATGATAAAATAAGGAAATATAAGACTTAG
This sequence comes from Humulus lupulus, assembly GCF_963169125.1. Classification (NCBI taxonomy): domain Eukaryota; kingdom Viridiplantae; phylum Streptophyta; class Magnoliopsida; order Rosales; family Cannabaceae; genus Humulus; species Humulus lupulus. The sequence goes on along the minus strand of NC_084794.1, from coordinate 175,017,621 downwards.
TCTTCACTAGAAACTGTTAGGGTCGTAGTTTGACTCAGTCAAAGTAGTTATCCAACCTTAATTATGCTGAAAAAGTGCAATTACGTGTTTAAAATATTCACGTATGCCGATATATCACAGATTGGAGTTGATATATCGCGTGATGAAGAATAAGGAAAACACGTTGACGTTGAACAATCGTATGAACGGAGGCTTGAGATTAGGGCACAACCGATATATCGCCACATAGGGGCGATATATCGCCCTAAATTCTTTATTATTATTATTTTTTTTAATTTTTAAAAACCAACTTTGACTCCTTAGACCTGCCCTGGATAGTTTTGACCGAGTCTTCAGCCTCTGATTGATGAATATTCAATATTTTCAATTAAATTCATTATTTTTATTCAAAGCCAAAAATAAGATTTTTATTCCTAGAACTCTATAAATAGGACTTAGAACCCAGCCCTTCCACTCACTCTTCAGCTGTGATCAGACTCCAAGGTGCTAGTGAGACCATAAAAGTGATAAACACTTGGGTTGGGAAAAAGCTTTGCCATTCTTAAGATTTATCAAACACTTGGGAAGTGAGGATTAGAGTATTTCGGTATTGGAGTTAGACCAATCCATAAGCTCAACTAGGGTACCCTTATTCTTAAGTTCAATTCTATTTGATTCCTTAGTTTCTTTAGTTTTCATTCAGGTTCTAACTTTTGTTATGGTTTTGTGGTTAGGTTTTTAAGTTCTTTGAACTTAAGGTGTCTTTTCAGTAAGTTTCCTCTTGGTGGTTTAGTTCTATTCCTTTCATCTCTTTCCTTTAGAAATACTCACCATTTTTATTGCTGGTTTGAGGAGTGTTCCAAGTCCCGCATTTGTTCTCAATTATCCCGGTGTTGGTAGGGAAAATAGGATAGATCTTATATGTGTTGTATGATATGTTATGCTTATGTTATATGTTATGTTATCTTATGTTGTGTTATGATATGTTAACATTATGTATAGTATGATAATACACCTTGGGCATATGACTTGTCTAGCTAGCAAACCCCAATAATTTATGGGCATATGACTTGCTTGACTAGCAAGCCCCACAAATCTAATGGGCATATGACTTGCATAGTTAATAAGCCCCAAGTAGTATAATGGCCATTGTAGTAGTATATGACGTATGTTTATAGTATATGTGTATGATATGTTTATAGTATATGTTTATGATATAACTTTATGTATATGTTTATGTTGTTAGTAGTTTTTCCTTGTTGGGCATTAGGCTCATTTCTTTTTCTTTTTAGTGTGATGCAGGAAAATAGATACAAAGGCGGAAGGATTCTTGGAAGCTTGTTGTGTGTGTTGAGGTGAATGGAGTGGATGGGCTGTGTGTCGATTCGAGGATAACATTATTTGTTTTTAGTCTCTTTAAATTATGTTTTTATGTATTTTCTGCATTTATCTTTGTAAACAATTTCATTTAAAGTTTATGTTTTATTTTAAAACAATGAGCTCATTTATGTATTACAAATATTTTTTTTTTAAGTTTTTCAATAAAGTTATGAATTTTTCTCATGTATGTTCTCTTCAAAGTAGTAGTTATATTTATTAGGTTTAATGATCTAAGTCTTAGAAATATTTGGGTCATTACAAAGTCCCTCCAGTTCGCAGAAGGGGAACATGCGCTACCACTGCTGCTGCTAACGAAAGTGCACTACTGCCGCCGATTGACATCACCGCAGAAATTGTCAAGCTACGGCAACAAGTGGAAGAGTTGCTGCACTGACAACGACAACAACCTCAGCCGCAACCGCATCCTCAGCACAGCAACAATAATAGGCAAGAGAGAAGTCATTCTGATAATAAGCAGGCCAGTAGTGACAAAAGAGCACGGACAAACAATGGAGGCAATAAGCCGGGTTATGTAGAATACCCACAATGCTCTAAGTGCCAAAAGAAACATCTTGGGGAATGTCGTGCAAATACCAAGGAATGCTACATTTGTGGCCAGGAAAGTCATCGGAAGAAGGAATGTCCACAACTCAAGCCAGAGGAGAAAAGGGACAACAAGATGGTTCCTGCCAAAGTTTTTGCCTTAACCCAGGGAGAAGCCCCTACTAGTAATAAAGTGGTCACAGGTCAGATTCCTATCCTCGATAGTATATGCTCTAATATTGTTTGATTCGGGAGCCACTCATTCATCTATCTCATTAGGAATGATAAAGAAATTAGACAAACCTTGTGAAAGATTTAGAACTAGGTTTGTGACATAGTGGCCTTCAGGAAAAGTAGTTCTATCATCACGAATAGTACGAGGTGTACCGATCAAAATCGAGGACGCAGAACTAGAAAAAGACCTGATAGAGTTAGAGATCAAAGACTTCGACGTGATACTGGGCATGGATTGGCTAGCAAGGCATGGCACAACCATCGACTGTAGACGCAATAAAGTGATGTTCGAAACTCCTGACGGTCAGAGACTATGATTTATGATTTCAGGACTACGTACACCGCTTATTTCATCTCTCAAAGCTTAGAGGAAGATAGAAAAAAAAGATGTCACGCATTCTTAGACAGCGTCATGGATGTGGTAAAGGAAACACCACTGAAGGTTGGAGACGTCCGTATTATAAAGGAATTCCAAAAGTATTTCCTGACGATTTGCCAGGGTTGCCACCGACATGGGAAATTGACTTCACAATCGAGCTAGTATCGAGCACCGAGCCTACCTCCAAGGCACCATACCGGATGGCTCCTACTGAACTCAAGGAGTTAAAGATGTAGTTAGAAGAACTCTTAGAATTGGGTTTCATTAGACCGAGCCATTCGCCATGGGGAGCACCGGTACTATTTGTGAAGAAGAAGGACGGAAGAATGCGGATGTGTATAGATTACCGCGAGCTGAATAAGGTGACAATTAAGAATAACCCGCTACCCCAGATTGACGACTTGTTTGATCAACTCCGAGGAGTGACCATGTTTTCAAAGATTGATCTACGGTCCGGGTATCTTCAGCTCAATGTACGGGAAGAGGATATTCCCGAGACAACTTTTAGAACTTGTTATGGACATTATGAGTTTCTAGTTATGTCTTTTGGTCTTACCAATGCTCCAGCCGCATTCATGGATTTAATGAATAGGGTCTTTAAGGATTACTTGGATAAATTCTTCGTAGTGTTCATCGACGATATCTTGGTGTATTCAAAGGACGAAGTCGAGCACGAGGAACATTTAAGGATGACATTGTTACGACTGAAGGAGCATCAGCTTTACGCCAAGTTGCGAATTTTGGCTGTCTCTAGTAGCATTCCTCGGGCACATAGTATCCAAAGAAGGAGTTGATGTAGACCCATCTAAGATAGAGGTTGTGAAGGATTGGCCAAGACCTAAGAATGCGTCCGAGATAAGAAGTTTTTTGAGACTAGCAGGTTATTACCGGAGGTTTGTAGAGGGATTTTCTAAGATAGCCACTCCACTTACCAATCTGACCCGGAAATAGCAAAGGTTCAACTGGACTGATAAGTGTGAAGAAAGCTTCCAGTTGCTTAAGAATAAGCTATGCTCAGCACCACTACTTTGTGTACTGACACCCATTGACAAGTTTGTAGTTTATTGTGATGCGTCGAAGCAAGGTTTGGGTTGTGTGCTGATGAAAAATGACAAGGTGATAGCCTACGCCTCAAGGAAGTTGAAGGAATACGAGCAACGCTATCCAACACACGATATGGAGTTGGCAGTAGTGGTCTTTGCATTAAAAATATGGCGCCATGATCTCTATGGAGAATAGTGTGAGATTCCACAAAAGTTTGAAGTTTTTCTTCACACAAAAGGAGCTCAACATAAGGCAGCGCAGGTGGTTAGAACTAGTTGTTGACCCTGATTTTGGTCAACTGACACGGAGTCAAAAATGCTTGATGTGGACAGATATGTTGAAGTGAGGATAATGACAAAAACAGTAAAGCACACAAGGATTTATAGTGGTTCGGCCCCAGAATCTGGTAATAACCTACGTCCACTTGAGCTGTTATTGATATAAGATTCAAAGGAGTGATCAAAGAACTAGGGTTCAATGAGTTTCACCAACCTCTGAAGAAAAAAACAATATATCAAGTATGATAGCTCTAATATACTCGTAAAACTCTAATCTCATACAATTAGAAAGCCCAAAAGTCCCTTCCTTGAGCTATCTTTCTCTATTTATAGGCTCAAGGAAGATTAGCTCAAGGAAGATTACATTAATTTGTTACAGATATTCTTTCCTAAATAATCGGATACTCAGGAAATCATGGGAGATAATTTCGGATATGATTATAACTGCATAAGATTTTCTCCAAATATAGCGAGTATACGACCAGGCTGGTCGTATATAAAGATTGAGCGTTGCGCCATAAACATCTCTCTGGTCGATGGTTGAACAAGACTCCTGCCAGATGTCAGCCACGTGTATTAAACGCTTGCCTTGTCATCCATGCCTAATTTTTGGATAACATTTGCCCCCCAAGTTTGTTTAGTGCGACCAGCAATAAAGAAACTTTAGGGAAACAACCGTTCATATGCCCCACGAAATCTGTCAGAATCCTCGTGCGTTTTTGAAAACCGTGACATAATTATGTCTAATCAAGCCTTTTCGGTTTTCAAGAAATCAATTCGACGACTTATACACTCCCCCACGTTTCGAAAATGGGAAAGTCATGATTGCCACTTTTTGCCATACTTCAGCCTTTATACGTAACCTCTTTAACTTTCTTATAATTTTTTACTCACCATTCCAATCAAGAACTTCAAGAACTTTGCTCCAGAGCCCAGAATTTCGAAACCATTCAGACGTCCTGCCGAAGGTCTTTCCAACTCAAAATTTTTATTTTTCTGAATCTCCATCTTTGCTCAGGTAATCACTTAGTCTTTTAAACTCTTCATTATGCCATGCATGTTGTTACTGTGTTCTCCGATTTCCAGCGTTCTTGAGTAGAAATTATGTGGATTTTTGTATAAACCATCTGATGCTTGGTAAGAGAGTGTATTTCTGCTTTATATAAGTTGGAGCTAGTTCGATAGTAAGGATCATAGGTTTAGGGCGTAAGATTGACGTAAAAATTCAATCTTTAAGCTAGTTGAAAAAACTGGGTTTTTTTTTCGCCCTTTAGGAGTTGAAAAAGTTCCTTTTCATAAAACATTTTATTTCTTTTTTGATCCATTTTTCAAACCGCTAGCACCAAACTTAGTGTATGGGTAGGATGCTGCTGGTCAATAGACGCGAGCAACGTTATCCCAATCTCCCATGTAACTCCGCAGGCTATGTGTGTTATCTCCTCCTTTGTCTATTTGCAGTTCATATGCAAGACCCTTGGGGAGGAGAAAGATCCATTGAAGACGACCTCCTAGCTCAGCTGCTTGAAGGTGAAGAAAAACCCTCTACTCTGATACTAGATATACCTTTCTCTCGCCCTAGCCCAAACCCTTCTCCAGTTCCAACCCAAAGAATGGCTCAAACAAAAACAAAAGCTCAAAAAAGGAAAATCCCAAACTCCTCATGCCAGCCTACTGCTGATGCCCCCTCGACCAATGGTCGAGGTGAAAATGTTCTTGATGCCAATGTACAAAGGCATGCCCATCCTCGACACGCTGCTCAGCCGGATGTCGAGTGGCATGTTGTTCCCCAGAGTAGAGTGACGATGCAGATGATCGCCAACTACTTAAATAAGTATAAACTGACAGGGGTGACCCTGGTCAGACCTTCCATCGACCAAAGGGCTAACCTGCCAGGCGGGGCCTATAGCGCTTGGTCACGGTTTCACATTGAGGCAGGTGCCACTTTGCCTCTTCACCCGTTCTTTCAGGGGGTGGCAAATTACTTTGGAGTTGCCCCCTTTCAAATCACCCCAAATGGATATAGAATGCTGGCCGCACTCTATATCCTTTACAAACTCAAAAAATGGCCAGAGCCCACTCCTTACGAGGTCAACTTTCTTTTTGACCTTAAGTCCAACCCTAACCAAGAAGGCACGGGGTTCTTCCACTTTTGTCATCAAGAAACTGGGCGCGCTTTCTTGTCCGAAACTACTCACATCTCCAACGTAGGGAGGTATCATCAGGAATACTTCCTTACTCTCGATTTAGCCGCAGACAACTCGGCCTTCACCCGAGGAGGTAAAAATTCTTACGTCACTAGCTTCTTCGCTTAGTTTTTTTCTACCACAATGTTTTGAAATTTCACTGTGTTCCAGGCCCATGGTTACGCCCAATCCCAACTCCAGGAATGGAGTCAAGGGCAGCACTCTTAGCCAGCATGCCGAATGCTGATAAGAGTGTCAAAAATTTAGTTACTGAGGCTAACCTTAGGCTGGTCGTTCTCTCGAATCCCCAACCAGCGACGAGCGAACCTTCGGCGGAAAATGCCCAAGCTAAAGTGGAACCCGAGCAGCAACCCCAAGCATCTCCTCCACGGAGGAGACCAACTGGGGTTACGATCAGGGAACCTGCCGTCCCTCGTCGAGCAGAGAAACCCTTGGCCCCCGAGGGCAAAGGAAAACAAAAGGTTGCTGAGCCTACCGAACTTTCTGACGAATCTTCGGATGAAAACGGTATAATAATCTCACTTTTAAATCATTTGCCAATTCCCTCTCATCTATTTGATGGGGATGGCAACTTTAAGAATGCTCCCTCCTTAACATCAGATTTCTTCCAGGAACTAGGTAGTTCAGTAAATAATGTTACGACCAGTAGTTGTAGTGCGGTTACTTTACTTATAATCCTTTTACTTTTACTCTTTTATCCTGCATGACCATTTAGTCTTACTGCTTGTGTTGCTTCCTTTTGTGCAGGTATGGACTCTGAGGATGTCTTTGAGCACTATCAAGTTGTCGCTGCCTCTTCTGTCCTGAAGAAGGATAGCAAGAGGGCTCGAGGGGAAAGCAGCAAGACCCCCTCGAAAAAGGCTCGAACAGATGATGCTCCAGCCACTGCTCCCTCCAAGGAGAACTCACCACCCCCGCCCCCCTCCAAGCAGACAACTCCCACTCCTGCCAAATCGCCTTCTACTAAGGCTGCTGACAAGGAGGCATTGGACACCTCGCCCGAAGGCTCCCTGCCCAGCTTCGTGGTCGGCTCAGCCAGGGAGAGGATATATAAGCTCTCGAAGCATAGACGCAGCCAGGCCGCCATTACTGAAACTGCCTCAATGGAGGCTGATCAGGTCGTCAACAGAGGGCTGAACGAGATAGTTAGCATAAGTTATCTCCTGCTACTTTATCATTTATGTCTAATTTCTTTTCCTCACTTTATCTCATTCTTTGTCTTCAGGGGCTGCTAACTTTAACTGCTGGCTGGCACCGTGTTGGGGCATTGGTTTCTCGTGGAAAGAACTTCGACTCCAGGCTTGCCCAGACTAAGCAAGCACTTGAGACTGACTACAACAAGCTGCTCGAGGAGAATAAGGAGCTATCCAAACAGAATGGACAACTGTGTGAGGACCAAGCCACTCTCACCAAGGAGCTTCTGGACGCCCAAGATGCCTTAAAGAAAGCCAACGACTCTCGGGAAAAATTCAGGGAAAGTACCAGGCTCAACACTCAAGAATGTAAGTAGCTTGAGCTTGATCTGATCGCCAGCAGGCAGGAGACGAGGGAGCTTGAAAAGCGAGTGCAGGAGCTTGAGGAGGACAGGGCCAAGAACTTGAAGAAGTATAAGGAAGCCACTCACCTTTCCTTCTATGAGTTCTGGAAGCACAATCGGGAGGCCAACTTCAACTACCTGTCCGAGCGGTTGAAGAGGACTCTGATGGCACAGTGCGCCATTCGGCTAGAAGAAGAGGAAAAGGCCAAAGTGCTTGCCTCCCCAGGTGCTGGTGCTGGTGCTGAAGCTGGTCCTTCGGCTAACCAAGGCACTCCTCTTAACCCTCAGGACCCTCCTGCTCCTTAAAAAAAAAAATTTCTTTTTATTTCATTTTCATGGCCCACAGGTCGTATTGTAAAGACAATTTGTTTTTATTACTGCGAGGGTAGCTTTTTACTTTGCTACAAGGGCAGCTTTTTACTTTTAATTAAACAATTACATCTGAGCAGTACTGCTCGCGGTGTAAAAGAATGCCTTTAGATATTATAATATTTTTGTCTATTATAACATCTGTTCGCATGACCGAACTTAGCATAGTACTTTGGCTTGATTTAACAAAATATAAATTTTGAAAAATAATCTAAGTACCGTAGCATGCTTTCACTCATTTTATTCATGTGTTTACATACCTTTTGGTATGCTTTGCTATCGATGTACCTTATATGCCCCCCAAGTGATCGAGGAGCTTTAGGTCCTTGGTCACTTGCCCTGACCATGACCTGTGCGAACATTACTGCTCGGTAGGAAACGTAACACTTATAATACAACAAAACAACACACGTAATGAACAAATACTTGTAAAAATAAATTTACAAAGGTTGGCAAGAATGACTGGCTGCGCACAGTCCCTTATAATTATCGTATTAAAATGGACTAAACATGTCTTTACGAGTGATCTTAAAAAGATCTTACATTTATAAGCGATTAGCCATACAACGTGGCTAACCCTTTTTCGAAACTTGTAAAAAGTAACAATTAATAGAAGCCAGTCCTTTAAAAAGAACTGTTTATTGATAATACTTGCGCAGGTGTTCTCCGTTCCAATAGCGTGGAACAAGATCTCCATTTAAGTGTGCAAGCTTGTAAGTGCCTGGATGAAAGACTTCCTCAATCTGGTAAGGTCCTTCCCAGTTTGGCCCGAGCACTCCAGCAGTTTGGTCGCGGGTGTTTAAGAAAACTCGTCGTAGTACTAGGTCTTCGATGTTGAATTTTCTTTCTTTCACTTTCGAGTTAAAATACCGGGCGACCTTTTGCTGGTACGCAGCTACTCGGAGTTGGGCTCTTTCTCGCTTCTCTTCAAGTGAGTCTAGGGACTCCATCATCAGTTGGCTATTCTGGTCTTGGCCGTATGTAATTCGTCGGTGTGAGGGGGGATCTAACTCGACGGGCAACATAGCTTCATACCCGTATGCTAAGGAAAACGGGGTATGACCTGTCGCTGTTCGATGGGACGTTCTATACGACCAGAGTACTTCATGCAGCTATTCTGGCCATGCTCCTTTAGCGTCTTCAAGTCTTTTCTTCAGAGTATCTTTAAGTGTTTTATTCACTGCTTCAACTTGCCCATTTTCTTGTTGATGTCAACTGAAGAAAAGCTTTTGATGATTCCATGCCTTTTGCAAAAGTCTGTGAATAAGTGGCTGTCAAACTGGGTGCCGTTGTCTGAAATAATTTTTCGAGGCAAACCATATCGACAAACAATGTTCTTGATGACAAAGTCAAGAACTTTCTTGGTCGTTATGGTAGCGAGCGGCTCAGCTTTGGTCCATTTGGTGAAGTTATCGACTGCTACGACTGCATATTTTACTCCACCCTTTCCCGTTGGCAGGGATCCAATCAAGTCTATACCCCATACTACGAAAGGCCAAGGACTCTGCATTTGTTTTAACTCGTTGGGAGCTGCGCGTGGGATCTTGGAAAATCTTTGACACTTATCGCATTTTCGTACAAACTCCATTGAATCTTCGTTCATAGTTGGCCAGAAATAACCCTGCCTTAGAATCTCTTTTGCCAAACTTTTCCCCCCAGCGTGATCCCCGCAGAAGCCTTCATGTACCTCCTTCATCAGCTCTTTAGCCTTTTCTGGTGTAATACACCTGAGCAGTGGCATGGAATATCCTCTTCGGTACAGAACACCATCGACCAGTATATACCTAGCAGCCTGTCTTTGGAGAGTTTTGGCTTATTTCTATCTGCTGGTAGTACACCATTTGTGAGAAACTCCAAGTATGGTGCCATCCATGTATCCTCCATCCAGATTTCCATATTGGTTTCGCCTGCTCGTATGCTTGGCTGGCATAATCTCTCTACTGGCACAATATTCAAAGTGTCAGCGTCTTTCACGCTTGCGAGTTTGGCTAAGGCATCTGCGTTCGAATTTTGATCCTGAGGTATTTGCTGGAGGGTATACTTCTCAAACTGAGCCAACAGATCTCTAGTTTTGTTTAAGTAGGCCACCATTTTGAGGCCTCGTGCTTGATATTCCCCTAGGACTTGATTCACTACCAGCTGTGAATCACTGTAAATATCCAGCACATTTATACTCATGTCTTTTGCCAATCTTAACCTAGCGAGGAGTGCTTCATTATTTGACGCAGTGAAGTCGAACCTAATAGCGCAGTGAAATCGATGCCCTTCTGGCGTTATCAATATCACTTCCGCTCCTACGTGAGATTCGTTGGACGATCCATCCATGAATAACTTCCACGAAGGAGCTTCATCTCGGGGCTCAGGCGCACTAGACTCTTCGCACGGCTCGTTGTCTGGGAGCTCAGTGAACTCGACAATAAGATCAGCCAAGACTTGTCCTTTTACTGCTGGTCGTGGTGAATATGTAATATCGAACTGCCCGAGTTTGACTGCCCATTTTAATAAACACCCAGTCGCCTCTGGTTTTTGTAGGACTTGCCGAAGGGGCTGGTCAGTTAAGACTGTAATGGTATGGGCTTGGAAGTTAGGACGTAGTTTCCTTGAGGCTAAGATTAAACAATAGGCTAACCTCTCGGTGGGAGGATACCTCAATTCCGCTCTGATTAGCCTTTTGCTTACATAGTAAACCGCCTTTTGTACGCCTTCTTCTTCTCGTACTAGTACCGCACTAGCAACAACTTCGGTGATCGCCAGGTAGATGAACAAAGTTTCTCCTTCGATAGGCTTTGATAAAATGGGAGGCTATGCCATATGTGCTTTTAGGGCTTGGAAATCCTGCTCGCAGCCTCCTGTCCATTCAAACTTCTTGTTGCCTCTAAGTAGATTAAAGAAAGGGACGCATTTATCCGTCGACTTGGAAATGAATCTACTTAGTGCGACATTTCTTCCAATTAAACTTTGCACATCCTTGATCTTTTCTGGTGATTTTATGTCGATCAGGGCTTTTATCTTGTCGGGGTTGGCCTCGATTCCTCTTGAATTGACAATGAACCCCAAGAATTTCCCTGATCCGACTCCGACGGAACATTTGAGAGGATTTAATTTCATTTGGTACTTGTTCAACACATCGAAACACTCTTGTAAATCCTTCACATGTCCTTCCACTTTTTTCGACTTTACCAGCATGTCGTCCACATACACCTCCATGTTTACTCCTATCAACTCCTTAAACATGTGGTTAACCAATTGTTGGTAAGTCGCACTTGCGTTTTTCAATCCGAAGGGCATTACTTTGTAACAGTATAACCCCGTATCGGTCCGAAAGCTGGTGTGATCCTTGTCAGGGGGATGCATACTAATCTGATTGTATCCTGAGTATGCATCCATGAAGGAGAGGATCTCATGTCCTGCAGTTGCATCGACCAGCTGGTCGATCCTTGGGAGTGGGAAGCAATCCTTTGGGCAGGCTTTATTAAGGTCTGTGAAATCCACACAGGTTCGCCATTTGCCGTTAGGCTTGGGAACCAGTACTGGATTAGAGACCCACGATAGATAAAAAGCTACCCTGATGAACCCATTCTCCTTTAATCTTTCAACTTCTTATTTTAAGGCTTTCGATCTATCCTTATCAAGCAGCCTTCTTTTTTGTTGCATGGGTGGAAAACTCTTGTCAACGTTCAGGACATGGCTGATAACTGCAGGATCTATCCTAGCCATGTCTTTGTGTGACCAGGCAAAGACTTCCTGGTTCTTTCATAAAAATTCCACCAGTGCATGCTTCGTGGTTGCTTCTAAGTTTTTCCCGACCTTTACGACTCTGGTCGGGTCTTTTTCGTCAAGTTGGACCTCTTCCAAGTCCTCAACGGGTCCAACATTTTCCTCAAAATCCCCAAAGCGAGGATCTAAATCCCTATCCTCACTTTGGGAAACACCCTATTTGGTGACTCCATCACCGGATTGGGCTTGTGTATCAATAGCCATATGCAACCTATCTGGGGGAGTGCTCTTTGACGTTCCCTTCTTTGCCTTTGTAACCGAGGCGTTGTAGCACTCCTTTGCTTCTCTTTGGTTTCCCAACACGCGTCCTACCCCTGTATCTGTCAGGAATTTCATGGCCAAATGCCATACTGAGGTGATGGCTTGAAGATCAACCAGTATGGGCCTTCCAATGACAACATTGTACGCCGAAGGGCAATCGACTACTATAAAAGTAGCGAGTAATGTCTTGGTAGCAGGCGTTGTACCTACTGTCACTGGAAGTCTGATTGACCCTGTTGGGGCAAGTCCCTCACCAGAGAAGTTGTAAATTGTTTGGTTGCAGGGCTCCAAGTCCTTAACGGACAACTTCATGCATTCCAGCGAAGATTTGTACAGGATGTTCACTGAACTTCCTGTATCAACTAGTACTCTTTTGACCATCATGTTGGAAATTTGAACGTCCATGACCAGCAGATCGGAATGTGGGAACCGGACATGCTTGGCATCACCATCAGAGAAGGTTATCTCACCCTCCTCTGACCGAGCCTTCTTTGATGCCCAGTCCTCCACAGTCATCATCTCGATGTGCTGGTCGTGGCGTAGGGTCCGAGCATATCGTTCCCTCACCTTTCCACTGCTTCCCGCGAGGTGCGGGCCTCCACAGATGGTGAGTAAAGTGCCAGCTACGGGGTCAGGCTGCAAAGGTGGCGAGTATTGCCGTGTGGGCGCATGCTCGTTGCCATCTGAAGCTTCTCGTTGGGAATTTCCCGAGGCCCGTACATATCTTCTCAAGTGTCCTTGTCTAATAAGGAACTCGATTTCATCCTTCAACTGGTTGCATTCATTCGTATCATGTCCGTAGTCGTTATGATAACGACAGAACTTGGTAGTGTCTCTCTTTGAAATATCCTTTTGAATGGGGGCAGGTTTTTTGTAAGGCACACTGGAACTCGTGGCCTGATACACCTCTCCCCGAGACTCAATAAGGGCAGTGTAGTTAGTGAACCGAGGTTCATAATGATTACCCTTGGCTCGTTTATTGTCAGAGGTGGAAGGCTCATTATGTGGCCATTTCCCCCCATTCTTGCCATTGCAATTGCCATTCCCGTTGCCTTTGTCTTTGCCGTTGGGCTTTGACCCATTGGCAGCTTTGGTGGGGTCGGCAGTCCCCTTATCCTTGCCTGGGGGCTTTCCTTCACTGGCTATGGCATCTTCGAGCTTGATGTATCGATCAGCTCAATCTAAAAATTCATGGGTGGTCCTGACCCCATGCTTTCTGAGGCTGTTCCAGAGAGGCGTGCGACGCTTAACCCCTGCAGTTATGGCCATCATCTTGCCTTCATCTCCCACTGTTTTCGCTCCAGCAGCTGCTCGCATAAAACGCTGGACGTAATCTTTCAGTGGTTCTCCATCTTGGTGGCGTATTTCGACCAGCAGATTTGCCTTAGTTGGGTGCACACGACCCGCATAGAATTGTCCGTAAAATTCCTTCACGAACATCTCCCAGGAAACTATACTTGCAGGAGGGAATTTGAAAAACCACTCTTGTGCAGCATCAGAAAGTGTTGCAGGGAAGATCCTGCACCGAGCTTCTTCGGACACTTTCTGAATGTCCATTTGTATCTCAAATTTTTTGACGTGAGATACCGGTCACCATACCCGTCAAAGTTCAAAAGCGTAGGCATCTTAAACTTGCTAGGAGTTTATGCCATAGCTATCCTTTGAACGAAAGGAATGCCCTTTCTCCTATCGTGGTCGATATAAGATGTTCTTCCCCCGACCAGCTGTTGCACTGCTTGGTTGAGGGCATCTATCTGGGCCTGCACGGCGCCAAGAATCGTCGGGGCCTCTGCTGCTGTTGGGAGAATGTACTCATCATGCCGTTCCCTGCAATCGTTGAGTACATCTCTTAAATCTTCGTCCCTTCGCCACTGTTTGCTGGCTCCAAGATGGTTAAAGACGTTATTTTGTCTGGGCTGCCCCCCAGCGTCACGTCTTTCGGGTTGGTCATCCCTAGGTGGTAGGCTTCTGGCCCCACTTCTTTCTTTTTTTCTCCGACCGGCGTTTCCTCTGCCTGAGTTGGCCTCATTATAATTATGGCCATCTCTGAATCTTGATTGGCTATGATGGGATCGACTGTTCCCTCGGTCGCCTTCCCAGGCTCGAACCTCCCAAGCGTTAGAGGGTGGCTTGCGTTGGTCGGTAGGTCCCCGTGCATTATCATGCCGTGGGGGGCCCCGAACCGCAGATCCTGTCTCTGAGTTCCTTCTGTTGCCAGAAAGACACTGTCCTTTGCTCGGAGGGTTTGGCTCTTCGCCCCTATGGCGTCTAGGACTGCGGGGCGGCTGCCCGGCCCTATTCTGCCTTGGTTGCGGGGGATTGCCGCGACTAGCCTGGGATGGAGGTTGTGCCTCAAGGTCCCTCAACGGATAATCGTCCTGAGGCATCAGTGGTTGCTCGGGCCTTTGGGGGCTCGAGGGCTGGATAGGCGGGCTAGGATTGGAACCCCTTTGGGGTGGTCCATTTGTAGGTTGATCAGGCTGCGATGCAGGTGCAGCCTGATTCCTAGCCAGTTGTAAGGCTGCTTCGAGGGCTGCCATGGCCTCCCTCCGACGGCGGTCCATCTCTGCCTGCCTTTCACTTAATTCATGGCGCTGTCGTTCGATCTCTTGTTGCTGCCGCGCCATAATCTCAGCAGCACTTTCTTGGCTGGCCCTCAGACTGGCCAATTCATCCTGCAATACCCCCAGGGTATTCCTCGGTGCCTCGGAATCTAACTCTTCCTCATCAAATTCCAGATGTGGCTCATCTTCGATCACGTTTGGAGGAGGAGGAGGCGGCTGAGATGGTGCAGCGCTAGCCACATGTCCCGTCTTCTTGGTGGTTTTTGCCATTGAAAATTCAACAATATTATATCAAGCTCTCAATGAAAGCACCAGAATGTTGACCCTGATTTTGGTCAACTGACACGGAGTCAAAAATGCTTGATGTGGACAGATATGTTGAAGTGAGGGTAATGACAAAAACAGTAAAGCACACAAGGATTTATAGTGGTTCGGCCCCAGAATCTGGTAATAACCTACGTCCACTTGAGCTATTATAGATATAAGATTCAAAGGAGTGATCAAAGAACTAGGGTTCAATGAGTTTCACCAACCTCCGAAGAACAAAACAATATATCAAGTATGATAGCTCTAATATACTCGTAAAACTTCAATCTCATACAATTAGAAAGCCCAAAAGTCCCTTCCTTGAGCTATCTTTCTCTATTTATAGGCTCAAGGAAGATTACATTAATTTGTTACAGATATTATTTCCTAAATAATCGGATACTCGGGAAATCATGGGAGAAAATTTTGGATATGATTATAACTGCATAAGATTTTCTCCAAATATAGCGAGTATACGACCAGGCTGGTCGTATATAATGATTGAGTGTTGCGCCATAAACATCTCTCTGGTCGATGGTCGAACAAGACTCATGCAAGATGTCAGCCACGTGTATTAAATGTTTTCCATGTCATCCATGCCTGATTTTTGGATAACACTAGTGAAGGATTATGACTGCGAAATCCTATACCACCCGGGTAAGGAAAACGTAGTTGCTGATGCGATAAGTAAGAAGAATTATGGAAGTCTAGCAGCGTTAGCTGGAATAAAAAAGCTGCTACAGCAGAAGCTGATCAATGCCGGAATAGAAGTAGTCATTGGTAAACTGGCTAACTTTTCCATCCAGTCAAGTCTGTTAGAAGATATACGGATCGGGCCAGGGCATGATGACACATTAGTAGCACATATGGATGTAGTTAAAGAAGGCAAGGCCACAAATTTCTCGATATGAAAACAGGGGTTCTTGAGATATAAGGATCGGGTATGCGTGCCCAATGATCAAGGAATTAAGATGAAGATTTTAGAAGAAGCGCACAATACCCCATAATCAGTTCACCCAGGGTCGACCAAGATGACTCACGACCTCAAGGTGTTGTATTTGTGGTCAGGAATGAAGAAATATGTAGCGGAGTATGTGTCTAAATGCTTAGTATGTCAACATGTGAAAGCAGAACACCAGCGGTCTGCAGGCTTATTGCAACTGCTTAGTATTCTAGAATGGAAATGGGACGACATAGCCATGGATTTTGTAATGGGATTTCCACGAACAAGTAAGCAGCACGATTCAGCTTGGGTAGTAGTAGTAGATAGACTAACCAAGTCAGCTCATTTCCTGCCTATTAAGACTACGTACACATCAGACCAATTCGCAGATGTTTATGTTCAGGAGAAAGTACGACTGCATGGAATCCCTAAGACTATAGTGTCCAATAGAGGATCGGTGTTTACATCGATATTTTGGGGAAGCTTGCAGCAAGCTATGGGTACCAAGTTAAGTCTTAGTACGGCATTTCATCCTCAGATAGACGGTCAGTCCGAGCGTACCATACAGATTTTAGAAGATATGTTGCGCGCTTGTGTACTTGATTTTGGAGGATCATGGAGTAAGTATTTGCCACTGATAGAATTCTCCTACAACAATTGCTACCAGTCAACGATCGGGATGGCACCTTATGAGTTACTCTATGGAGGAAGGTGTCGATCGCCGTTACATTGGGACGAAGTAGGAGAAAGGCAACTTCTTGGACCTAAAGCTTTTAGAGAAGCTCAGTATGTAGTAGCAATGATTAGAAAACGTATGCTCGCTGCTCAGAGCCATCAAAAAAATTATGCGAATGCCAAGCTGCGTGATTTGGAATTCAAAGTCAGAGATCAAGTATTCTTAAAGATATCTCCTATGAAAGGTGTGAAGCGGTTTGGGAAGAAAGGCAAGCTTAGTCCCTGATTTATAGGTCCTTTTGAGATATTGGACAATGTGGGAACAGTTGCACATAGATTAGCCATACCGCCAGCTTTAGCAGATAGTCACAATGTATTTCACATCTCAATGCTGCATAGATATGTGTCAGACCCATCTCACATCCTCAAGTACAATACGATAGCACTCCAGGAAGACTTGAGTTACGAGGAACGACCGGTTAGCATCCTAGATAGAAGGATGAAAGAATTATGGTCTAAGAGTAGGTCCTATGGAGTAATAGTTCTGAACGGGAGGCAACGTGGGAGTTGGAGGAAGACATGTTAGCCTGGTATATAGCTAGGTAGTAGAAGCAGCAGCAGTAGCAACAGCAGTAGTAGTAGTAGATTGTTATGGATCGAGCCTACATAAAGCCCAAAAGCCCAATAAGATTTTGGGCTTAGTAAATTTGAAATCAGCCTAGGGAATTAGAGTTTGTTATTTTATGGTTAGTTAAGATATTTGTGGATTAGGTTGTTATTTAGATAATTAAATAGATTTTTCGTAACTTTAGGGTACTATAACTTCCGACCTATTTTTGACCCAATTATATTATGAATTTCGAAAAATAATATTTCTAGAAAGTTGTAAATAATTGAATTAGCTTTCTAACGGTATAAAGATGGTATAAATTGAAATCCTACAACTCTAGTTATGTTGATTTTACTACATGTGAGTTTAGAGTTACAAGATTTAAGAAGTTAGAGGTTGGGATATTTTTTTTATGTTAGATTATTCCTCAATTATTTAATAAAAATATTAATAAGATAATTTATAGATATTTTCTACAGAATTTAGGATTCTATTTTATTTAAATTTAAATTTATATTATAGTTGGAATGAAATTAAGTATTTTTTTAAAATAAAAGAAAGAACTAGAAACTCTAGAACCTTCCAGAACCATTAAGAGCATGACACTTGTCATAATCATGTTTATTTAAGTATTTAAGTATTTTTTTAATAGGATTGTTTCACTCCTCAAACTCTATAAATAGGACCTAGTGCTCAGCCATTTTCTTCATTCTTCAAGTACTTGATTAGAGCCTCCAAGGTGCTAGTGTTAGTATAGAGAGATACACTTCGGTTTGGGATAAAAGCTTTATCATTCTAAGCTTTCTAAACACTTGGGAAGTAAGATATAGTGTGATTTCGGTGTTGAGGTTTAGATCAATCTATAAGATCAACCAAAGTATTCCAATTCCTAAGTTTAGTTCTTTATTCAGATCCTAACTCTTGTTTATGATTCTTGATTCTCACCTTTTCTAATGTTGGTTTATAGGAGTTTCCTAATCCCGTTTTTGTTCTCAAATATCTTGGCTTTTGGTAAGGAAAATAGGATAGATTTTATGTGCTTATATGTTATGTTTATGTTATAACATGTTTATGTTATGATATGTTATGCTATGATATGTATATGTATGATATGTTTTAGTTCTCGGGTATATGATTTGTTTAGATAGCAAGCATATAACTTGTTCAGAGAACAAGTCCCAAGAATATATTCCTTGGGCATATGATTTGTTCAAATAACAAGCCCCATAAATTTATGGGCATATGATTTGCCTAGCTAGCCAGCCCCAAGAAGAATGATGGTCATTGTAGTCCTATATGATATATGTTTTTATAGTCACATTTGTAGTGTATGTTCATATTATAGTCTTATGATTTATGATGTATGTTTTTAGTAGATTTTCCTTGCTAGCATTAGGCTCACTCCTTTATTTTTAGTGTGATGTAGGAAAATGATATGGAAGGCGGAATGATTCTTGGTAGCTTGGCATGTGTGTTGAGGATGAATAGAATGAATGGACTGCGTGTCGATCAAGGACGAAGTTATTTATTTTTAGTCTTTTAAATCATGTTTTTCCGCATTTAGTTTTTAAACAATTGAATTAAAATTTATGTTTTTATTTTAAACAATGGGTACCCATGCCATATTTTATATAATCGTGTATTTGATACAATATTTTGAGTTTTCAATAAAGTTGTATTATTTCTTATGTTTCTTTCTCCAGAAGTAGTAGCTATGACTAGTAGTTTTTAATGGTCCAAGGTCTTAGAAATAGTTGGGTCATTACAGCAAAAATATTTTGAGAAAAAGAGTAGTTGCATTGAAACCAAATCAAAGAAGAAATGATGAAGACAATTGAATAAAGAAAAGATTAGTTTAGAAATTTATTTTGTTTAGTTTAAAACAATTTAAATTTTTTTCATTTTGAAATAGTTGATTTTCATTAAGAAAGAAATTAATAAATTCTTTTTCTAGAAACTATGTTTTTAGATTCCTTATTTGATGAATGAACAAGTTTAGTATTTCTTTTGAATAATAAATTTCGTTGTTATTTTTTTTTAAATATACTTGTTCCACCTATTTCATCAATGAGTATACATGATAATTATGAATTGTTCATTATTGTACAAATCATACATTAAATAAGACATTTTTATTCCAACCCCAATTAAGTGAAACATATATGTGAATTATTTTTTAGATTGATTTGTAATTAGTTAGACACATAAACCAAATGAAAGACAGTCTTTTATTGCAACCATTCAATTGTTCTCTCCCTGTTTATATAGTTTGTTAATTAAAATTAACCAAAAGACCTTTCTCTAATAAAGGCTCAAAAATCACTTAATCGTTTAACTAATACATAGAGATGTATGTTGAACATTTTAATGTTCAAAGCTATAAGATATAATAAATAGTAAGTCAATATTTATTGACATCTATTTAAGATATGTTTAAACTTTAATCAATTGCAAAGAAATTTTCTAGAAATTTTTATGCAACATTCAAAGTAAAGTCGCTTAAAGACTTGTTTGATTTGATTAAAAGGAAATCTGAACTCGAATTTGGAATTCAAGTAGTTTGCATGTGAACTTGGAATTCAAATCCAACTCACATATAACTAGAATGCTAACCAAAATTAGTATTTTGGAAATGGAATATAATCATATTGGATAAGATTAAATAGATAATGAGTAGTCATTATCATCTTTATTATTTCTATAATTTTAACACTTGTCATACTCTGTACATGTTTGATTGTACAGCATCGAAGACTTAGAAGTTGGGATTCACAAGTTGTTGTGTGAATGAAAAATTGAAAATTTTCCATGAAGTTATTTAGTGAAACAATTTAATAATCATAAAAAATTACAAAATATTTTGTATCTCTTTAAATGCTACTCTAATGAAGCATGATTATTACAATCACTATATTTTCTAGTTAAGTTGTACTAGAAATAATGACTACAAGTCAAGAAAGCGAGTTACTGATAATTAACAATGATAAAACCAAAGAATATCATAAATTATATTAAACATAGTTGTAGTGGGAGTGTTAGTTAGTAACTACTCCGTTACAAATGTAAAGATAGTTAAATTGTATGTAAGACAATCTAACTACACTTTATTCACATACTAGTATATGAAATGAAAAAGTTTTTACAGAAAACAATGGTTGAAACACCATGAATCAAGAAATTGAATTTGGAATTCTATGACATCTGGACTCTTGAACATCCAACTAAAGTTCATTGAACTTTAGTTTGAAATAGGATATTCAAGATGAAGAGGAGAACATAAGAAAGTACAGACTTTTCAAAGTTAGGTTAATAGCCAAAGGTTGTGAACAGAAAGAAGAATTTATTACTTGAATAAATGTCTTCTACTGTAACCAAATTTGAATATGTTTACATACTCTTGTCCACTGCTTTATGCATGGATTATGAGATTAATTTAAATGAATGTCTAAGTAGTCCTTACTGGAGTGAATGACATGACAAAATCATTTGAAGATCTCGACCAAAAAGATTTTGTTGTGATTCTTATTCTTAATATTGACAACGTTCTAATCATTAGGAATGATGTATAGAAATTGTCAATAAAAAAGAAATGGTTAGCTGAAAATTTCTAAATATTGGATTTAGAAAAGCCAAGATTATTTTGTGCATTCAATTCTATAGAGATTGAAAGAACAATCCTTAGGCTCTGTCTCAAGCAACTTATATTGATAAGAAGCTTAAATACTTTAGTTTACAAAATTGAAGAAAGACCTTTTTTCCTTCCCGATAAGGAGGATGTTTAATCTAAATAGTAAATGTATGTTTATTCTTTTACTAGAAAATAGGACATGAGACAGTCATTCCTACAACTCATTGTAGACTATTTAATGTATCGAATGTTATATTTTCGAATTGCCATTTGTTAAACGGCGGGAATAGTCAGCAGTTATCAATCCATTATGGATTGAGTCATTGCATTAGTAAATAAATTTTTGAAATTAATTATTTTATTTGAGTGGGAAAAAATAAAATTGGTAAGTAAAAAAATAGTTTTTGATTTATTTAATTTTAAAAGATGATGATAATGATGATCATCAATTTGAATTTTTAAATTTTGAATTTAGAATTTAAATTTTGAAATATGCTTGTCATCTTTTCCTTAAAAAGATAAATACCTTATTTTGTGGGAGATTGATTTAGTTAAATAATTAAATAAAAGAAATAAGCAAAATCCCTAAAAACGGAATAGTAGTATGCGCCTGACATAGTCCAAGGACTATGCCATGCGTGTACCACTATACAAATATTGTATCTGTCTTGTTTTTATTTTATTTATTTAATTATTTAATTATTTGAAAATGGTTTTTCAAATTTGGTAAGTTAGATATTTACATAAAATCTAATCCAATCATCATTATTATAATATATTTATATTACTATTATTATTGGGAATAATAAGGTAATGAGAATCTCTATATATATATGATATAGAAGAAGAAGAGAATAGACATAAAAATAGATAGAAAAGAAAACACACAACAATATACAATTTAGAATAATTCTCTGAGGTTTTTGTTAGACGAAAGCTCTCTCTTTCTTCTTCTTTATTCTATTCATTCTCAGACCATAATCCATGTTCTCATGTGTTGAGAAATACTTGTGATTCCTAAAATACAAATTCATGTTCTCAATGTGCCCACACACATCTTGAGGTGTAGAGAACAATCTGGAAGATTGTGGTTTGAGTGCTCAAAGCTTTGGATAGGAAGATTGTTAATAATACAAAAAGACTCCAGGACACTTGATAGGTTTCAAGAGGTAAAAGTTTATGTTCTTGATTTTTGTGTTTACATATTCTATATAAATATATTGTATATTTATACACATATTTGTTGCATGATTAATACTATTGTCAGATAATGTTTTTGGATTGTTTTCTTGGTCATATAAATTGTTTATATGATTAGTGAAAAATTTTGATTGTTGTTGTTTTGTTCATAAAAAACAATAATGGGCCCACCACGCCAGTTTTCGCTGCGTGCTCTGAATGGTTTTCCAACAGAACACTGACCCAGATGTCGACTTTCAACTTTCTTTGTCTGATTGGAAATCAGAATCAGTGTATCAAGTGAGGTTCAGCTCACCCCTTGAATATAGAAGCATATAATCTCTTGTTCTCCTAAGATACTTGAGAATGTGCTTTACTGCAATCTAGTGTTCCAAACTAGGATTTGATTGATAACAACTTACAACCCCAACTACATAACATATGTCGAGCCTAGCATACATCAGATTCCCAACTGCTGAAGCATAGTGATACTTTCTCATATCCTCTTCCTCCCGAGGTGTCTTAGGACATTGTTCCTTGGAGAGAGCAATTCCATGTCTGGTTGGTAACTAACGTTTCTTGGAATTCCATTGAGAATATTTCAAGCACCTTATCAACATAATTAGTCTGAGAGAGTGCCATGAACTTGCTCTTCCTATCCCTTAGGATTTGGATTCCCAAAACATAGCTCACCTTGCCCAAATCTTTAATTTGGAACTTTTCGGCTAACCACTTCTTCACGTTTGACAATGTGTTTACATTTTTCCCAATGAAAAAAATATCATGAACGTAAAGAACTAAGAAAACCACCACTTTTTCTTTGATGTATTTATACACACATTCTTCGTCAACATTCTATTTGAAGCCATATGTTTTCATTGTTTCATCAAAAGTGATATTCCAAGATCTAGATGCTTGCTTTAATCCATAAATGGATTTCAGCAACTTGCACACCTTTTGATCTTCCCCATTCTTTATGAACCCTTCTGGTTGTACCATATAGATACTTTCATCAAGATAGTCATTCAGAAAAGTTGTCTTGACATTCATTTGTCATATCTCATAGTCATTGGCAGTCGCTAAGGTTAAGAGGATGCGAATGAATTTGAGCATGGCCACAGGAGAAAATCTTTCTTCATAATCAACACCTTCTATTTGAGTGTAACCTTTGGCTACTAGCCTCACTTTGAAAATCTCTACTTTTCCATCTACACCTCTTTTCTTCTTATATATCCACTCACACCCTATGGGTCTGACATCTTTAGGTGGATCCACAAGTTCCCAGACAGAATTGGAATACATCGATTCCATTTCTTGGTTCATGGATTCTTTCCATTTCAACTTTTAAGGATCATCCATTGCTTCTTTAGAGGTTAATGGATTGTCCTTGTCTATATCAGACACAAGGACATGTGCCTCTTGTTCATAGGGAACAGGTTGTCTCACAATCCTCCACTACAACGTTGCATCAGGGTTTTTCTTTTAGGAGTCATGGTTTCCTCAGTTTTTTGTTTATCATTTAGTGATGAAGATGATTGTGATGGGACCTTATCAGCTGGGAGTTCCTCCAATACTACCTTGCTCTAAGGTTTATAGTTATTCATACAGTCATGTTTCAGGAAGGTTGCATTTGTGGAGATAAATACATTTTGATCCTTGGGACTATAGAAATAATCGCCTCTTATTTCTTGAGCGTATCCAACAAAAAATGCACACTTCAAACCTTGAATTAAGTTTTCCTTATTTAGGTCTAAGAACATGAGCAGGATAGCCCCAAATGCGGAAATGGTGCAAACTAGGTTCATTTCTATTGTACCCAAATTTCAGCCCGAGTTTATTCACCCAGCTCGGGTACAGTTGGCAAATAAATATAAGGAGATGTAGCAATGGAGTGATATCTGATTGTTATGCACGTGGACAACTCGGGTTTCATGTGGTCACCCGTGGTGTTAGGTGCCCTGGGTCTAACCCGAGCAAGGGATACGAAGGTCGTGAAGCACGAGCTCAGGATATTAAAATAGTTGTCTAAGAACGAGCTTGGAGGAGACAACCAACTCGTGGTAATTCTAATATATTGCACACCTGCGGATCCCCAAAGACTCGAGTCCTTTTATGCATTTATTTATGACCAGGTTGTCATATTTAATGTCTCAGATATTAGGAGGACATTTACTTTGTGATAAAATCATATCCCATTATAAATGGGAAGTATATGTATTAAATGTAATAAATATGTAAATGTGTGATTCACTCACGCGGTTACCCAAACCTGTCTATGGAATTCCCTTATAAATACTGGGAATATTGGACAGGGAGGGGGACCATTATTCTGTAATACCAAAACTCTGCCAAAATAGAGAGAGAAACATCAATAATATAGACTTGTGGACTAGGTGGATTTTAACCACTAAACCACGTAAAAGTTCTGTGTTCTTAAGTAAAATCATTTATTTTTCATTACGATTTATTAAGCAATAATCTACCTTATTATCTCTTAATACACTGTTGGCGAAAAACTGCGTCAACAATTTGGTGCTTTAATTGAGAGGAAAATTAGTGCTTTATCAAAATCCCAGTCAAATCTCATCATGGTGCTCACTCGCTCAATGCACGACAATGAGATAGAACAACCTGGTGGGCAGGAGACCCATCAAACCGTTGTTTCGAAAGAGCATGGCCCTGAAGTCCAGCAACGTCTGGCAAAACAACCGGTGGGTCATAGCCACACTGAAGTTCAACGTCATTACCACCGAATCCAAACCCAGGCTACTTAACTGTCGTTGAGATGGAAAACATGTAGTTAAGAAGCCATCTCGCTAAGGCAAACAGGAAAATTGAGGAGGTTTTTGCTCGGTTACCCCCTCTTGCAACTGACGTTAATGTTGGAAAGAGGCAAAGTGGGTCTCATAAATCCCACAAGAATAACAGATCCAAACCAAGTTGGTCATTCAGAACTGCCACCCCAAGTTCTATGCCTACAGGGCGAGACCGCCAGAATGCTCATCCCAGCGGCCCTCATAGGGGTCATCAGCATATTAGTCGATCGGTTAGAACCAAAACCCCATGTTCGGTTCATCCTTCACAAGAACCTAGGAATACCCATGGCAATCCACAAGGAGGGTCTGGGATAGGCTCACAGAGACAAAATGTTCCAGCAAACCCTCCTACGTCACAATTGGATTGTTAGGCACAAAGAGCAAGAGACAGTGGAGGAGAGTAGAGGCAGGCTAATCTAGTTCGCCCTGATGGGACAAGGATTACCTCACCAATAAGGCATAATCTGTCATCTGTTAGACATACAATACCACCTCGTCCTATGTGGAACAATCCAACTTATGGAGACAGCAGGAGAAATCCTCCTCCGTCTACCCATACTTACGTCCCACAGACACGTGTTGAAAATCCAGATCCTTGGTCTCAACCGCGAGCTGTAAACTTCGCAAATGGAAGTTACCAGACTGAAAGTCGTCGAAGTGGTAGGTTTGAGGGCGATCTTAGAAATTAGCTGAGTTCGGCAGAAAACCCTCGTTATGATTCACAACCTGATTGCGTGATCGTCTAAATTCACAGAGAAGGAATCTAGCTCGGAATGAATATGTTAGTTATACTCGATAAGAAGGAGGTCCTTCCGTAGTACGTGATAATGGGAATGCCCCATCAAACCAAGCTCAAGCTTGGAGGGACAATAACCCATCAAACATGTACGATAGGATGGGAGTTGTTGAACAGCCCCCAAATAACCTAGGGACCAGAGATAAAACCCTCAAGAGGCTAGCTCTGATGGAAGAGCAAATGAAGAGGCTTTTATCTGGAAAAGATAAAGAAGATTGCGACTCAGAGGATGAGCTCGAGCCTTTCACTCTAAATATTGCGGCGACCACATATCCGATAGGCTTTAGAATGCCACACTTGTCAAAGTTTGATGGAGATGGAGATCTGTCAGACCACATCGAGATGTTTAATACCATGATGATGACCCACAATTTCAGACTCGATCTAAGGTGCATTTTATTCCCTTCAACTCTGGTCGAGCCATCCAGGCAATGGTTTAAGCAATACAAGAGGCATTCTATAAGTTTGTGGAAGAAGATTTCTTTTGACTTCAAAAAAGCATTTCGGGCTTCCCAGACAGCTCGGGTTAAGGCTAATTCATTAGCCAATGTAAAGCAGTAACCTGGCAAAACATTGAAGGCATATCTAAGTAGATCTGCCAATGTCGTTGCATACGCTAGGGATGCCGATGACAGCTCCAAGCTTATGGTAATGAGGATGGGAATCCTTGTTGGGGATGACCTATGGCAAGAATTACAGAGAAAAGGATTTAATAGTGTGGACGAGTTCTTGGCATGAGCTCAAAGATGGTTTAACCTAGAAGAGGAGCGAGCTTCTGTTGCAGGAACCAACCAGTTCCCTGTCCAACCTGTTGGAGCGGTAACAGATGTTGCAGCTACGGCTCAAACTGTTACCCAGAATAACCAAGGGGGGAGTAACAAAAGGAAGGGAAATGGTGAGGGCGACCAGAGCGGAACAAAGAAAAATAAGTCAGGGGAGAAATTCAAGCCTGTTTACCACACTTATACCGACCTCATGGATACTAGGGAGTGCATCTTCCTGGAAACTTGTACTCACCTTCCATGGAAGAATCCAGAACCGTTGAAAAGCCAAAGAGCGAAGAGAGATCCTTTGAAGTTTTTTCGATTTCATAATGATATTGGTCATAACACTGATGACTGTTGATAGCTGAAGGATGAGATTGAAACTCTCATTAAAGTGGGACCTTTGGCCCAGTACGCCCCAAATCGGATGGTCCCTAATCAGCCCGCTGGAACAAACCCTCCTTCAGCCCCCAAAGCTCCAGTAAGTAAATCTGGAGCTCAAGAGAATCAGGACGATCCTCCTCTGATAATAGGGGGAGATATAGCCACCATTTCGGGAGGACCTCATTTGGCAGGCACGAGCAGAGGGTCCCATAAGAAGTACATAATGAACTGAAATCCCATAACAGAGTGGAGTTCATCCCAAAACAACGGTTATCAAAACAAAAACGATTGGAAAAAAAACCAATCATTTTTACAGAAGAGGATGCTAGCCACGTCCAATTCCCACATAATGATCCTGTGGTCATAACCGTTCAGCTCACCAACCAGAGGGTCTGGAGGACACTAGTAGATAATAGGAGTTCTGTGAATCTACTTTTTAGGTCCACCTTGGATAAAATGGGGTTGTCTGTAGCAGAATTGAAGGCGACCTTAATGCCTTTGTACGAGTTTTCTAGTGAAGGGTCAGCAGCCATCGGGACAATAGAATTAGTGGTAACATTGGGAGAAGTTTCACGAACTGTCCCCAAGCTACTTGAGTTCGTGGTAATCGATTGTCCAACTGCATACAATGCGATTTTGGGCCGACCTGCATTGATGGCATTTGAAGCCATAACCTCTATCTGCCACCTAGCAATTAAATTCCCCTCAGCTGTGAGAATATGCATCGTCAGAGGTGATCAGCTCACTGCCAGAGAATGCTATAGCATTTCTATGAAGGGAAAATCATAATCTGGGTAGCAAGCTATGGTCATAAATGATGGAGGCGAGGAGTCCCAAGAAGTAGAAGTTACTTGTGGGATGGAAGAACCTTAGCAAAAAGAGGACAGTAACGACACCCAACGTGATGACATTGACCCACGGATAGGCAAGGATAGGTCAAAACTCCAAGCTATAGAGGAGCTCGAGGAGGTAAACATTGACCCCAATGAAGCTTCAAGAGTCGTGAAGATTGGGAAGAATCTTAATGATAAAAGGAAGAAGGAGCTTGTCAATTTCTTACAAGAGAATCTGGACGTTTTTTCCTGGTCACATGAAGACATGGTGGGAATAAGCCCAAGTGTAATCATGCACACTTTACATTTGAATAAGAACGTGCCTGCAAAATCCCAAAAATGGAGATGCTTGGGAACAGTCCGAGCTAAAACTCTTGAGGAAGAAGTAGCTCGAATTTTAAAGTGCAAGTTTATTCGTGAAGCAAAATACCCGATCTGGGTCACCAATCCCATGCTAGTCCCAAATCCAAATGGGAAATGGAGGACCTACATCGACTTCTCCGACTTGAACAAAGCTTGTCTCAAGGATTGCTTTCCACTACCAAGGATTGAGCAGTTGGTAGATGCCACGGCAGGTCACGAGCTCATGTCTTTCATGGATGTGTATTCTAGATATAACCAGATCCCGATGAATCCTGCGGACCAGGAACACACTAGCTTCATGACCCCAATTAACGTATATTGTTATAAAGTCATGCCCTTCGGGCTGAAGAATGTCGGGGCTACATATCAACGCTTAGTCAACAAAATGTTCGCTAATCAGATCGGGAGAAGTATGGAAGTGTATGTCGATGATATGCTTGTCATGTCAAAGACTGCCGATAACATGTATCTGATCTAGAAGAATGTTTTGGAATCTTAAGGAGGTAGGACATGAAGCTAAATCCTCAAAAGTGCACGTTTGGAGTGGCATCTGGAAAATTTCTGGGTTTCATAGTCAACATGAGGGGAATAGAGGCAAACCCCGAGAAAATCAGGTCATTGTTAGAAATGACCTCACCCAGGTCGCGTAAAGAAGTTCAAAGCCTAAATGGAAAGGTGGCAGCTTTAAATAGTTTTATTTCAATATCTACTCAAAAGTGCCTGCCATTTTACAACTTGCTCGGGGGAAACAAAAATTTTGAATGGATTGAGGAGTGCGAACAGGCATTACTCGACCTAAAAACGCACCTGGCCGAGCCCCCAGTGTTATCTAAGCCTATGATTGGAGAACACCTGTTCCTTTAATTGGCCGTGACAAAAAATGCAGTCAGTGCCGTGTTAGTTTGAGAAGAAGACCGTGCTCAAAAACCAGTATATTATATAAGCAAGAGACTTCTTGGAGAAAAGTCACGATACCCACTGATAGAGAAGCTGGCATTCTATCTGATATTGGCTTCCAGGAAGCTCCAGGCATATTTCCAGTCCCATTCAATCAACGTCGTGACCGACCAACCTTTAAGGCAGGTATTGCAAAAACCTGAAACATTCGGACGTCTTTTAAAATGGGCTATCAAGCTTAGCCTGTTTGAGATATTGTACGTGCCACAGACCTCAATCAAAAGTCAGGCCATTGCTGATTTTGTGGCTGAATGCACCGGATTTCCAAAGGAGCTTTTGAAGGAATTGGTGCAGGATTTATGGAAAATCTTCATGGATGGATCATCAAACGAGAACAGATCGGGAGTAGGGATCATCTTAATCTCCCCAGAAGGATATCGATTCCATACAACTCTGAGATTTGAATTCGAAGCATCCAACAACGAAGCCGAATATGAGGATTTGCTAGCTGGGCTGAGAGTGGCAAGGGAGGTCAAGGCAAAAGCCATCCAATGCTATAGTGATTCTCAGCTCGTTATTAATCCGGTGTTGGGAGAATATCAAGCTCGAGGTACCAAGATGGTAGCCTACCTAGCTAAGGTGAAGGGAGTGCTGTCCGAATTTGAGTACAGTACTATTGAACAGATACCTCGCAAGCAGAACTCTAATGTTGATGCTTTGGCAAGGCTTGCCACCACCAAAGAAGTTGAGACATTGAATGTAGTGTCAGTGGAGTTCTTGAAGAATTTGAGTGTAACAGAAATGGTAGAAGTCAAAATGATTGACACAAGACCAACTTGGATGACTCCCATAATGGAATACCTCACAACAGGAAGGCTACCTGATGATAGAAAGGATGCAAGAAAAATACTATATCAAGCTCCACAGTATGTGATAGTGGATGGGACATTGTACCGACGTGGTCATTCATTGCCTCTCCTACAATGTGTTTTACCCAAGGAAGCTAAAACCATTTTGCAAGAAGTGCACGAAGGCTTTTGTGGAGATCATGCTGGGGGGCAAAACCTAACACTAAAAATACTGAGGCAGTGCTATTTTTGGCCCACTCTAACAAAGATTCAATCTTGTATGTCCAGAAGTGAGACAAATGCCAACATTTTGCCATAATTTCCCAAGCTTCTCTAGTTAAGCTAATGATGATCTCATCCCTGTGGCCATTTGCGGTATGTGGAATTGACCTAATAGGGTCCCTACCTATGGGAAGGGAGGAGTTCGTTACGCGGTTGTGGCGATCGACTATTTCACGAAGTGCGTAGAAGCTGAACCTCTGGCAACACCCACTTCAAAGAGAGTCCTAGACTTCGTGGTGAAGAGTATTATATGTTGATTTGGGCTTCCTAAAAAGATCGTGTCAAACAATGGGACACAATTCAACAGTGATCTTTTCACTGACTTCTGTGAAAAATATGACATTATTAAGAGTTTTTCCTTAGTAGCATATCCACAGGCCAATGGACAGGTCGAGGCTATGAACAAAATCCCAAAGGCGAGCCTGAAGATGAGGTTAGACGAGGCCAAAGGATTATGACCCGAACAGCTCCCGCAAGTACTTTGGGAATACCGAACTTCTCACAAAACTTCCACGAGACATACTCCTTTTTCCTTAACTTTTGGAAGCAAGGCTGTCCTTCCAGTCGAATCCATGGTAGCCACTCACAAGCAAAGGACATTCAACCAAGATCATAATGAGGGACTACTTAATTCATCCCTCGATCTAATTGAAGAAAAATGGGAAGAGTCGCAGTTACAGCTCGCCCATTATCAATAAAAAAGCACTCGCTATTTTAATTCTAAAGTTAAGACGCGTAGATTTGGATTGGGCGACCTGGTTCTCCAAAGGGTATTTCTAGCAAATAAAGATCCCAAGGATGGTGTTATAAGCCCGAATTGGGAGGGATCATATCAGGCCGTTGAGGTTTTGCAAGAAGGAACTTTCAAGATAGCTCGGCTGAATGGGGAAGTAATCCCACGAACCTGGAACACCCTACATTTGAAAACATATTATCAGTAGCACCACCATCAATGTAAGGCTTATTTATAAAAGATATTTTATTAAATAATAGGTGGATAATTAAATAATTTTTAAGATTTTATGAGTTCATGTTCTAGTTTTGTAAAAGCAACCAAGAAAGTTTCTACATTCTGGTTACTTGGGGGCATATAGCTTTCTTGATAAGCATAAATCATTAAAATCCCTGCATACAACCAAGTCCAAAACTTAGAGGCTTGAAAAATTGATTACTCGACGACTGTTTAAGAGCTCGAGTTTTCAATGAACCTAGCGCAAACTAACTTGAAATCATTTAAAATCCTGGACGTAACCATGTCTGAAATTTAGAAGCTTGGAAATATTGATTATTCAATGGCTTTTTAAAGTTTGAGTTATCAATAAACCTAGCACAAACTAAGTTGAAATCATTTACAATCTTGGACGTAACCAGGTCTGAAATTTAGAAGCTTGGAAATATTGATTATTCAATGGCTTTTTAAAGTTTGAGTTACCAATAAACCTAGCACGAACTAAGTTGAAATCATTTAAAATCCTGGACGCAACCAGGTCCAAAACTTGGAAAGTTGGGAAAATTGTTTAATATCAAGGGCTTGTTAAAGCTTGAGTTATCAATAAACCTAACGTGAACTAAGTTTAAATTGTTAAAAACCTCAGATATAACCAGCTTCGAGGCCTAATTCTTAACAGGTATGATACAAATCAGCACACAAAACTTGGATATAACCAAGTTTGATAAATTCTATCCCGAACTAAAAATCAATTCCTAAAATCTCGAATGTAGAAGTCTAAGGATTCATAAACATGAGAGATAGTAAAGGAAAGATAATTGGATCAAAAAGTTAGATGTATATTGAAATAAATTAGGCAAATTATCCCAAGGAGAAAAAACCTCGAACTGAGCTCGAAGGCAATTATTTAATAAAAAAAGTGTTAAACAATTACAGACATATACAAAATGATATCATTGAGCTCCACCAATTCGCCCAGCCGAGGTGACCTCCTTGCCATCTCCCTTAGCTGCTTCGGAAGCCTCACCAGTCTCTGACGGTTCTTGCAAGAGCCAAGCCTTGAATCTTGCAAGGTACGGATCCCACAGCTCGCCCCCCATGAAAGAGAAGTTCCCATCCGAGTTGAAGGCCCGACATTGGTATAGCATCTCTTCCATGGATGACGATGAGGCCTCCTTTTCTTCTTTGACTGTGGCCTCAGCCTCGAGCATTTTTGCTTTGGTTTCATCAACCTCAGCCTGAAGTTGTGCAGTTTAAGCCTGGAGGGCAGACAATGCAGTCTTTGCAACCTACTCTCTTTCTTCGGACGAGGTGAGAGCAGCTTGGCGTCATGCTCACTCTTTTGAGCAGCCGCCAAGGCATCTTTGGTGGCCTGCTCGCCTTCTTCAGTGACAGTCAGGGCAGTGTTGGCAGTGTTCAGATCGGCCCGGAGCTCATCGTTTCTAGCCCTAGCATAGGCTATGCTGTAAATTTGGGCCAGGACAGACTGCAAAATAACAAAACAAGTTAGAGATATACCCTTGATCACAATAAGAAGAAAATTTTCACCAAGGAAAGACAACATACAGTGAGGTTCATCCCCATAGCTGATTCCATGACATTCTCTGGGGTACGCTCCTCGATGGTCCTCAGATCCCTCGAGCTGGCCTTATAGGCGTGCCCCACCATATGGCTCGCATTCTCATAAATGATACCCCGAAAGGCTTGAGGGATCTTCTCCAGGTCTTGAGGATCTACAAGTATTCAGACGGTAGAAGTTGGGACAGTAGGAGCTGGGGGCTCAGCTTGTATCACTTGAGCCTAGGGAGGTACGAATCAAGGTGGAGGAGGAGGTGGGGGAACCTTAGCGGTAACAAAACTCATCGGAACTGATTCTCGAGTTGAGCTCGTGTCTTTCCCCTTGGCAGGGGATCTTGAGGTGTTTCCCATTGCAGGAGGGGTTTTCTTCGTGATCCTAAGCCTCTTTACGACAAGGCCCAAGCCGACTTTCTTAGTCTGGAAAGAAGTTCGGAGGTCTGGAAAGAAGTTCGGAGGTCATGATCCATCTCTTTGCCTGAAAAGAACAAAAAGGAATTAGTTCATAAATAAGGTTGTTAGAAAAATGTATAAAGAAAGAAAATAAACAAAGATCCTACCCTCCGGGCTGGGGGAGGAGTCTATTATCACGACCTCCAGCCTTGGAACTAATGGAGGAGAGGGGGATTCTACAACTAATATTTCTGGGATCTTAAGGGGTTCAGATTCAGGTCCTTCCTCAGGGCTGGATTCCTCTACATACTGTCTAAATCCAGGGGCAAATGCACCCTGGAGCAGAGAAGGCCAAGTCCTACGGGTCAAAAATGGCAGATCTAAAGTTTAAAGTGTTATTTACTACGATTGTGCCCTTGGGATAACTGTTGTCAAGACATACCACTAGGTGGTCTACACACTGGAGCAGGGTTATATTTTAATCCGGGTTATAAGGATTGTGGTGGACGAGCTGATTTGGGTTAAATCGAACTAACCTAAAATTGACAACATCCCTATCTAATTCCCTATAACGGTATGGGTTACCTTGGCCAGAGGGGCCGGCTGCTGCCCCTAACGCAACTCATTCTAAACCAGGTTCCAGAACAGCCTCAGGAACCCGCCTTTTTCGCACAAGAGACACCTCATCCTCTTCCCGTTCCTCGCCTTCAGTGGTTGGCAAGGCCCCCTCTTGAGAGGATGGGAGCTCGTGGATCACCGGAAGGGTAGCCCGGGTCCTTAAGGCCAACATTTGACCTTCATCGATAAACTTGCATGCCAGCATCGTGATGTCATTCATGATCTAGCTGTAGGCCTTCTCATTGGGTGGAAGCCCAGACAACTTCTCATACTGACCCCCTAGGGTCACGGATTTTTCTGTCCTTGCAAATATGGCTACACAAAAAAATATTCAGTTAAGACTTGGGAAATAAAAATATATATAAATTCACAAGCTGAATTCACCAAGATGGAAGACTTACGAGGTCGGTTGAAATATCGGTGTTCGCAGTTTCAAAATCCATTCGACATAAAGAACAAGTCCTTGTAGTTGTTGGGATGACTGGGAAGCTCGATGATGGGGGCATAATTGGGAAATCGTGTGAGATAATTGAACCTGTCACCTCGCCCTCTCTGCTCTGGGCTAGCTTTGAGGTAGAAAAAGTATAGTATATCTGCCGAGGTGGGGACCTCCCACTCATGCTTCAAAAACAAATATTTCAGCCCCGCCAAAAGTCTCTAAGAATTTGAGGGGAGCTGAAATGGAGTCAACTTCATGTAATTTAAAAAGTCCGTGAAGTATTGGTCCACGAGAAGAAAGGCCCCAGCCTTCAGATGCTCATCACTCCAAGCCGCAAAGTCGTCTTGGAGAGGGGAGCAGCTCAGTTCCCCTTCAAACGCAAGTCGGGCAAGGAGAGTTCCGATCCTGACCTCTATGGTGTGGCTCAGCATGATTTTATTCACCCTCCCTGGGTCGTGATCTTTGATACGATACGTTCAGCCTCGAAGTAGGCGTTGGGGTCAACCACCAGCTCCTTCTCCACCACCGGACCGAAGTGCACGATTGGAGACTTTGGGGCGATCTGCTTCCCCTTGTTCTTCTGCTGAGCAGACGAGCTTAAGCTTGATGCATTCTTCTTGGGGGCGGTTTTCTTTGGAGGAGCCATCAGATCGCCTAACGAACATAATGACCTAGTTAGTAGGAAGACTATGACGCGGAAGTATGAAGGGAGAATGGTTTACTTTTGTTATACGAGCTGAGGTTAGCCTCAGCCCCATCACGTGATGCCATGCGATACCCTGAGTTACGCGCCTCGATTTCCTAACAGACCCCTGATAATTAGGGATCCATGTGTCAGACTGCCAGACCACTACTTTCCTTGGGAGGCGATTTAGTGCAAAACCACCCAAGAAATGTAACCTCTAAGCTCTCTGGTTCTAAACCTAAAAACCCTTCATTTCCTTTATCCCCAAATGGGTATTCTTTAAATTAATGCACCATTAGGATTACCCAGATTTACCTAGAAAATTCCCAGTTTTATGAACGTCTTTAGGATTACCCAGATTCACCTGTCGAACCTAAGTCAAGACCTATTCTCTACAAATATTCAGAAGTAGCCTAACAATAACTACAGTGAATGTTACAGATGAATGTAGTAAAGAACAGAAATTCCATTGAAAAAAAAGGAAGGGAAAACACTTCAAAGCAAAAAATGAGATACTTACAGTGTTTTCTTCGACAGTAAGTTGTAGAATAGGCGACAAGAAGCTTCTGGAAAGCTTCTGAGTGACTGGGTACGGTGAGCGATTTTTGGGGATTTCTGGGAAAGAAGAAATGCTTGGAAATGCAGAATAGGAAATTTTTTAAATGAAAGGTTTTGAAGTTTGAACTCTGGCCATCCTTTTTATACATAAATTATGTAGATTAATCTGGGCCATCCAATTGGGTTAGTTCAAGATCCAAGGGTCAAGGTTAAATAGACCAAATGGCGGCAAAAAAGTGACAAGACAATTATTGCAGTCCTCGAAACCCGAACAGACGCCAATCGTGGTATGGAGACGTAGCATGGGAGTGATATCTGATTGTTATGCACGTGGATAGCTTGTGTTACGTGTTATCACCCGTGGTGTTAGGCGCCCTGGGTCTAACCCGAGCATGGGATATGAAGGTTGTGAAGTGCGAGCTCAGGATATTAAAATAGTTGTCTAAGCATGAGCTTGGAGGAGACAACCAGCTCGTGGTAATTCTAATATATTGCACACCTGTGGATCCCCAGAGGCTCGGGTCCTTTTATGCATTTATTTATGACCATGCTGTCATATTTTATGTCCCAGATATTAGGAGGACATTTACTTTGTGATCAAATCATATCCCATTATAAATGGGAAGTATATGATTAAATGTAATAAATATGTTAATGCGTGATTGACTCACGCGTTTACCCAAACTTGTCTATGGAATTCCCTTATAAATATTGGGAATATTGGACAGGGAGGGACCATTATTCTGTAATACCAAAACTCTATCAAAATAGAGAGAGAAAAAATAATAATATAGACTCGTGGACTAGGTGGATTTTAACCACTGAACCACGTAAAAGTTTCGTGTTCTTGAGTGAAATCATTTATTTTTCATTACGGTTTATTAAGCACAATCTACCTTATTATTTCTTAATACACTGTTGGCGAAAAACCGCGTCAACAGTTTTCATTCCATAGTTCCAGTTGCGTTTTGCTTATGGTCTTAGAAGAGACTATATTCAAAATGTAAGTCGTCATTTAAAGTGCATATCCCCAGAATGAGAGAGGAAAAGATGAGAAGCTTAACATAGACTTGACCATGTCCAACAAGGTCTTGTTTCTTCTTTTAGAAACACCATTTTGCTATGGCGTTCCTGGTGCTATGAGTCGGGATAGAATACCATGCTCCAGCAAGAAATCTTTGAATTCTAAATCCAAATATTCTTCATCTCGATTAGATCGAAGTATCTTAAGAGTCTTACCTATCTACTTCTAAGCCTCAACTTTGAATTCTTGAAACTTACCAAAGATTTCAGATTTCCTAAGCATTAAGTAAGTATGACCATATCTTGAGTAATCGTCAATAAAAGTGACGAAGTACTCATAACCACTTCTTTCTTGTACATTGATTGGACCACAAAAATCGCTGTGTACAAGCTTCAAAGGTTCTTTGGCTCTATTGCCTTTCGCTGAGAAAGGAGGTTTGGTCATTTCCCTTCTAGACAAGATTCACAAACCGGAAGAGTGCCAACTCTTAGTTCTCTCAAAGGTCCACCTTTTGTTAACCGAATTATCCTATCTAGACCTATATGACCAAGTCTAAGATGCCAAAGATATGTGTCATCCTCGTTTGAAACTTTTGTCTTTTGTTACCATGCGGTTTTGCTACTTTAAATAATTCTGGATTATTAAGCATTTGTCTGTTTCAATGAAAACGTTAAAGTCCAAAATATTCAATTGCATATCTAAAGAAAAATTAAGAATAATCAAATTATAAATAAAATATTCTAAAGTCATTACATGCAATGAAATTAAAAAATAACTAAAAACAAAACATTGTTCAAATAACAATAAATTTTTATTTTAAATAAATGGACTTTCTTCTACGCTTTCTTGAAATAGATGCTTTTCCTCTCTTCCTTTTCATCTTTTTCTCTCCATCTACAAGTTCTTTTGATTGCTCAAGTGTCTATAAAGAAGAACAAAATTATGATTAGTGGCTTCTAAATCAAAGATTCAGAACATTATATATCATAATCCACTATTAAGTCTAAGGTAAAGGTAAATCATGTCTACCTTTTTTGCGATTGTGGTCTTGTCTGTATATCCTCATAGACAGCGTCCCACAAGTCACGACCATATTCAATGTGTTTGAACTTTTTCCTTAGCTTCTCTTCCATGACACTAAGACAGTAAAATGTCGCCATGTGATTTGATCTCATCCAATTAGCATATTTTTCATGTTCCTCTTTCCTTGCATACCATGATGGTATAAGAGGAGGCGTTCTATCATTATAGATATGTTTAAGCTTTTTGGCCAAAAAAACGAAC
Source organism: Humulus lupulus (assembly GCF_963169125.1). Taxonomy (NCBI): domain Eukaryota; kingdom Viridiplantae; phylum Streptophyta; class Magnoliopsida; order Rosales; family Cannabaceae; genus Humulus; species Humulus lupulus. The sequence continues at coordinate 174,980,223 of NC_084794.1, read as the reverse complement.
ACAGTTGAATTTATCCATCCTCCTTCTTCCTCTTCAGTCAATTTTACTTTACTTATATGATCATCAATCATTTGATGCATTATCACGCACATAATAGGAAAATAATTGGGTGGCAACATTTTATGGCTGAAAATAAAATACAATAATATTATCATTTAAAAAATATTAATGTTTTGGAAAGTAAACATGACACATGAATACAATAATTAAAACACATAAATAAGCATTTACTATTCAACGATAAAACTACCCAACAAATAAAGTGTCGCCTTAGGGTTGGTCAAGTTATATCTTATAAGACAATCTTATATTTATAATTTAAAACTTACAATAATTCTTTATTTTCTCTTTTAAATATAATGTGCCACTGGTTTTGTCAAGAAGAAATTATCCACCGCAAAAGCTTAATTGCATCTTTGTAAGTGTAACCCATTATTTCGGAATTCAGGACTTAACTTAGAGAGTGCCGCCTTAGGGTCGGTCAAGCCTAAAATACATCACTCCTTCCTATTTTCGTATGAAGTCAACCTTGGTATTAATATTTCTAGAAACCTTCCTTAGGGGACGGAAAAAAGCCGCCTCGAGGCCCTATTCATATCTCACGGTGTTGTTCTAATAATGGAGACCATAGGTCACATTGAGATGTTCACCTTCTCCTACTTACTATTTTGGATTAAATGTGTTTTATTAAACTAATCAATTAATTTCAAATTAATTACTAGTTTATTAATAACCCTATGAATGTAATTAATTATAAAATACATTTATAATTATAAAAGAGTCTGTTTCTATAATTAATGTGATCTACATAATTACCCATTACATTCATCTAACTTTAATAAAAATGTTTTTTTATATATAAAGTTGGTTATCTTAAAAGCCTGCAAAATCTGTTGTCTTTATTATGGTGTGAGTTACCAAGTTTTAACTAATTTAATACTTAGTAGTTTATACGCAATTGATTTCTCCAAAATAATTCATATAAACAAATAGGACAATCATAAATAATCATGAATGGTATGTAATTGACTAATGCATGTTCATGTTATCAATCAAACATCAATGAACATTTATTTAAATAAATACAATAAATAAACAATAAATGATGAACTGAGCACTATTGGGTATTTCTAAAATTTGCAACCCTTGGAAAAATTAGAAATAAAATTGCAATCTAAGCCTATGTAGCTTTCAAGACTCTCCAATAATCTATGATATTGAATCTTCAAAACAGAAGTCATTAGCCTCATTATTCTAAGGAACCTTAACGAGTGAATCAAAAGATCCAATAAACACAAATAGGAGTTCATGAATACTAACGATTTAAACTGATCTACAAATGATCATCTATTAATATAAGAATTAAATCTTTACGTCAAACGAGAAGTTTATAAAGAGAATTAATTCTCATTGGTCATGTCATATATAATCTCTATTATATGGAACACCTTTACTAAGATGTCTATCCACATCAGTAATCCAAATCTAGATCACTCACATCTTGTATGTTTAGCAAACCGTACTAGTAACTATTCATTACATATTTCATACATTAATATGTTATTAACTATTTTATTCATTATATATGATCTTAGTTCTCTCGTACTAGTACAAGATCACATTCTCAAGAATGAATATAGAATTTTCTTGATATTATTATATAATTAATTCAAATAATAATTATAACATTCAAATATAATAAAATTGTACTTTTATTTAAAACCAATAAAATATCTTTACATGCTTTTAGGGCATTAATCCTAACAGGTGTTATGTCCGCCGTTCTTCTTATTTCTAGCTTTCGAAGATGAAGCTAGGTTAGCTTCAGCCTTAGCTGGATCAACAACAACACCAATAATCTTCTTTTCTCCTCCCTTACTTGATCCACCCATGATAGACTCGAAAGTTTGAAACTCCTTCTTGAGCTGCGTCAGACCATAATCAAGTTTATTCAACACATAGTTGGTAGTGAACGATATGAAAGCTGGAGAGAGAATGTTGAGGATTAAGCTGACTTCAATCTCCTCATCTATTGTAGCTCCATCCAGTTCAGCTTCCTGAAAGTATTTCGTCATCTTGATCAAGTGATCACGAACGTGCTGAGATGGTGCCATCCGAGCAATGGCATACTTCTTGGTGGCCTCAAAACGATTGTGTATTCTCAGAGCTGATCCATGATTTCGTAGGCCATCTAGACATTCTCCATCTTTGCCTTAAGAGTGTTGACCATGATAGTCAACATGTAGTATCGTGCCTTGTTGTTAGCCACCTGCCAACACTCGTATTTGTCTCTTAAAGACTTGGTTGCTCCTTCAGTTGGAACTTTCGGTAATTCCACAGTCATGAAGAACTTTGAGTTGTCAACCAATCAACACAATCCTGATATTTTTCTTCCACTTAAGGAAGTTTTCTCCATTGCGTTTCTCTATCAATAATTGAGAAAGGATGGGAGTAGCCAAAACCATAATTAAAAATACAAATTATCAATAAAATAGAAATCAATCACTTTTGCTCAATAAAACTTCTATTCACATAAATTTTAAGAAATAACACAACATATACCAAATATATGTAAGATATGAGAAAAAAATACCAAATTATTTCTTTAGGTTTTTAACTAATATATGATATCATTGTCTCGGTTGGCGAGAGTCACAAAAATACCACTAGTTAAATAGAGTTGTAAACTCATTTAATAATGGACACCATTATTAACAACCTACTATTCAATCAAAATAAGTAAACAAAATTTCTTATTTTATGAGCTATATCCACGGTTTCGATATTCATAAATTTAGTCCTAGCAGTCACCGTTGGGGTGAGTCTATTAGAATTTGACCTATAATTATCTATCTTTCGAAATATAACATTGTCAAAATAACTGATGAACACCTTCTATAGGGGAAAGAATCAAGGCGTCTCGAGGCCCCATGAAGCTATCGACCTTGTTAAACTAACGGTGGATTCGAATATAATTCTTAAAACAAGCTCATTATATAATTAAGTATTTTTATTATAATTTTTTCAAAAATTAATGACTAAGGTTCTTCAAAAATTAATTTGTAAATTAAATTTTAAAAACCGAAGTCTTATAATTTTCTTTTAATTCTAAAGTGTCACATTGAAACAAACTCATTTAAATTAGAATTATTTGTTGCTAATAAATTATTAGGTTCAACTATCTAGAAAAAAATAAACATAAGACAATTAAGTCAAACTCAGGTAAATCGGCCTTAACAATTGAGTTTACATAGAGGAGGGCTGAGTTCAGTATGTCGTACCCACTACTAAGACCCCCTAACTTCCACACAAGGCCCGAAAGACAATAATTTAAACCTTCATTTTATTAACTGCTATTAATTGATTAGGTACATTATAATCATGCAAAACAAATGAGCCTTCACAAGTTGAATCACCCACAAGAGAGGAATTTAAACTTTCTATTTTCTAATGAGCCCAAATAAAACCGATCACTTTATGAATATTTTATTTGGCAACCAAAACCACACATATATCCAAACATATGGACCATTATATACATCTAAGCCCAATTGCAATAAATCACATATAGTTCATAGATATGTCACATAATTGAATATCCTAATCATGTTACTAAATCAGCAATATCTATGTGTTTATGCAAAAAATATTACAATTTATCACATTTGCAAAAATATCGTATTTAATTAATCTAGAATTTATCTACACAAAATTCATAATGAATTATATTTTTGCAAAAATAATTAAGCAAGTTAAATAAAATTCATCAACAATTAACAAAGTTAATTTTGATTTTATTTATCAACAATTAACTCAATTATGTTATTTTAAGAAATATATTAAATTAATAAAATTTAATTTAATATCTATGGGATATTTGATTTTAAAGAATAATTGCACAAAAAAATCTAATAGATAATAATAAAACTAATTTCTATTTTTATGCAAAAATAATTAATTTTATTATTGTTGACCCCAGATTTGGTCAACGATACTGAGTCAAAATTACGATATAAAATAATAATTGAACTTATGAATAAAAAATGACACACAAATATATAGTGGTTCGACCTCGCTGATCAGTAATGACCTACATCCACTTTATATTCATATTTATGTAAATTCTCAAAACCTGCGATCAGATGACTAGAATCAACCAAGTTTCACAAGCTGAGAGAGAGGATACAAAAACATGGATAATAGCACTAGATTCTTAGAATTCTCTTAAAGTAATGAATTACAACGTAAAAAATAATGAATTCTTGAGTCCTCAATTTATAGACTCAAGAATGTACATAGATGGGCCATGGGTCTTGCGTAATTTGTGCAACAAGTAAACATAAAATAATAAGTAAATAATACACTTTATATTTTAAATAGAAGTTATCTCATATATATATATATTAAACTAACTTTGATTTTTAACTGCATTTAACTGAACAACTCTTGTTGCAAGTCTTTCGTCAACTTCTTTTCCTGTTGTTCCGCATAAATTATGAATTTACATAATAACATGTTTTCTTCTCCTGTCTGGTCGTGAGTCTACTAGTCATCTATAAATGTCTCATCATGTGTCCTTCACGTGTCTTATGTTTGTGTTACGTCATCATGCTAAATTTTTGGGAAACAGTTGCTCCCCAACTTTATTATGATGCGATCAACATTAAATAAACTTACTCAACTAGCATTCACCGACCTGCCACATCCAACTGTACTTTTACTTCTTCAAAAAGGTATTAAATCATGATTTTATGGTTTCCAAAGAAATATTTGGCGACTTTACGTTTCCAATGTTCCAAAACCCTCTTTTCACTCATGAACTTTTAGCTACCCTGAGCAGTATAAATAGGCTTCTTCCTTTCTCATCATTTTTTACCTCAACTTTTTCTCTCTTCAAGAACTTCAAAGTTTCAAGCACTCTCCCAATCAATCCGAGACGAATTTTCAGGCATTTCCAAGCAGTTTAAACACAATTTCTTGAGCAATTTCCACTTCAAGAAAAATTTCGTCAAACTCCCTTCTATTTTTTTTGTAATTTTCTTACATTTCTACTAGGAATAATCTTTTTCTTCGTAACTGTCATATTGAAGTTCTTGGTATGTTTTTTAGGATAATCAGTTATAGGTAGGAATGTGTATGATTCTGGGTTTTAATGAGTGTTTTTGGTAATATTTAGGAGTGTACAGATGTTTATAAAGGCTTTATTAGGATATAACTACTAATTTTGGGTCCGAAATCGAAGTAAAAATTCGATTTTTAGGCCCCGGAGAAAATCTAGGTTTTTTCCCGCATGTGACAAAATTGAAAAGTTTTCTTGATTTTTTTTTTTACTTTTTTTTATCTGTTACATTCACCTGCTTGTATCTTAGAGTCTGTTTGTTGCTAAATACTTGCTGGTTGGCTAAATAATGAATTAATTTCCACGAACATTAGTTATTTTCTTATTCTCCCCCTATTGGTTGTAGATTGTCACTTCCTCTTCTTCTTCCCGGATATTCATGCACGATCCCTGGGGAGGTGAGAGGGCAATAGACGAAGATCTTTTAAATTTTCTGTTTGTAGACTCCGAGTAGCCTACATTGCCTATTCCATAAAATCCAACACAACCAATACCATCAACCAGCTATCCCAGTTCAAATCCTTCCATGGCACCAGTAAAGCATGTTGCTCTGAGAAAGAAAAAGATCCCCGATCCTCACATTGGTCAGCATGCATGTTATCCTACCTTTCCTACGCTAGACGTTTCTATAAAGCCTTCTAGGATAGCCCGTCTATGTAGTTGATGTGATGAGACACCAACTCCCGAGACTTTTTGGAATGGCGTACTTGGTCAGCTCCAAGTCGCTGATTCTTTGTTCCACACTGAGAAGCCTCGACCTAATGAGGTTTGCTTTAGTTACCAGGACGCTAAGGTCCAAATCTCGGTCGGGGAGAGCCTTCATCACCTGGAGATGATCCTCAAAGAGTTGGAGATAGTGGGTTCGGCGAAAAGGATATATTTAAAAGGAATTGACTAAGTGTCGAACACTAAAAGAAGCTATAAAAATGTGAAAGATAGCACGTTCGGGAAGATACTCACCAACTCGGGCGAAGTCGAGAATTAGGTTCGGATTGTTGCGAGTTGGGAAGTCGTTCATGAAGAAGAAGGCGTCCTTGTAATCCCAAGAATGATTCTCGTTATGGTGAGGAGCCTTGTAGTCGAGCGATGAGGTTGCATACTTTTCCATGGCATAGTACCCGTCTCGTTTGGTGTTCTTCTTATGAGGAGTGGTGGGGAAGGTGTAGAAGTAGAGGATCTCCATCGGTGAAGGCTCGGGCCATTTCTGCTTCCAATACATAATGTACATCCCCGCGAGGACTCTGTAGCCATTGGGGGAAAGCTAGAAAGGGGCTATCCCCATGAACTTCAGGAAGTTCACAAAATATTATTTGTGGGGTAGGGTAGCCCCTGCCATCAAGTGGGCCTGGCTCCAGGCACCCAGGTTGTTGACGCTGTGGTGTGCCTTTTCGGACTCCCAACAGAGACGGATAAGACATTTTTCCCCCACCGAATAATGCCTAATGATAGCCTCAATGGCATTGGGGTGTTGAAGCAGAGTGTGGTAATCTTCTGCTTCGAACGCATCGCCCTCGTGCGTTTGTGTAGGTTGTGGAAGCGAGCCCCTACTAACCTCCTCAATAGTTAACCCCTTGTCTTCGAGCATTTTGGGCCTCTCCGCCACTTGGTTGTCAGGACAAATGACTAACTCCCTAGCTGGCTCTTGGGTTCCCATCCTTGTATTTCCTTCGGAGGCACCATGTGCTCGAGCCATATCAGAAATTTCCTGGTCAAAGAGATAGAACCCGTGTTCGTGTAGCTGTCGGAGTTCCCTGGACATCTGAGACAAAAACCAAGCAGTTATTATTCTGACTGAAAGAAAGATGACCAAAACACAGATGGCTCTAGGGATACTACTCGAGGAGAAAAGAAATATTTTGGAAATGCGAGGTATCCCCGGTGCCAAAGGACAGGCCAGAGGGGATGAACCTACTAGAATCTTGGATTTCCCTATATTCCGGTTAAAGGACTAGAAACGCAAAGTTGACATAAAAACTTTTGAGGGCCATTTTGAACATTCCTAATATTAGAATGTGCCTAAGATGACTCGTGAAAGCTAAAAATAGACTCTTAAATGCCATCTCACTGGCATTCCTAACTCTATATCAAGAATCCTCAAGCATAAATAGAAACAGAAAGACACGTACCCGAGATGAAATGAAGATAGGTGCTAAGGCGAATCCTGACCCTGAAGTATCATTTACTGTCCACCCAGAAGTAAGACGATTCATGCCAATTGTCTAGAGCTTCGGGAAAAATGGTTGAAGATGAGGGTGAGGAAGGAGAGAGGTTTTTGTGAGGATTTTGGTTTTCGTATCGTTACAATGTGAGAATGAGTAGGTTTTTTTGGGTTTTATACCCAATAGAACTTAAGGGGAAAGCAACTTCCCTACAACCGTCGGATGGCTCCCCCTAATAAGGTCACGGGGATGATCCAGTGGTCAGTGTTTGAAAGGCATAAATTGTAATCATTGTTTCTTTGGGAAAAGACGCCTTCGGTGTCGGGTAGATGTTTGGGATCCTGGAGTTGACCCCAAATAAAATGCACGGATTGACGAGCCTAACAATGGGGCATCGACACGTGGATTCACTTTTCAGAGTAACGACAGAGGAAAGCACAAACGTTTTTCCCTCCAATTTTTTCTGAATCAATCTTCTTAATTTAAGTCTCCACTGCGCAAGGCCGAGTAGAGACTTGGGGGGCAAATGTTGTTTGTATTTTTTCCTCCCACACATGGCAACTCACAATGACTAGCTCGGACGGTCTTAGACGTTTTCGGAGTATGTTACCCCCCGAGGGCTCTATTTGAGGTGAAGATCCTTTTAGGTGAGGTCGCTTGTCTCCACCAATGGGTAAGGTAGATTACTCTCCGAGGCTTGCCCTCAAAGCCGAAGGTTCTCCAGCTTAGGCAATTAAAGAGAAGGCTATCCTTACCCCAATCACCTCCCAGTTCTGAGGTTCCAGTTCTCAGACTTAAGATAAGGCCCTAGGTGTCATCCAGTGCTGGTTTACAACATCATAGGAGCACCTAACAACCTTTTAGGCGATCTGCCTACTATGTTGTCGGTTGTATGACTCTACAATTTGCATTCCCAATACGGCGTCTGACATGGAAATACGTACAACATCCCCTGACGACACCAAGGGCATGTTCCCCATAAAGAAGGTACCTTTATACAGTGGGCCCCATGGATCTCACTTAGGGCGTGGTCTCTATTCAATACAGCCCAATGCATTGAATTGGTATTAATCCCTCAATTACGGGAAGAATGTATATTAATTACAAATTATTAGTATTAATTACTCCAGTCTCTATAAATAGAGATGAGAGTCTCATTGTAAGGGGTTCGGTTTTTTAGAGAGAAAACACATTGTACACAGAGCAATCTAGACGCTGCCTGAGAGTAGACCGTTGAAACTTGCCATAACGAGTTTTCTATCTTCTTAATACCAGAGACTCGTAGACTAGGGTTATTTCATAACCTGAACCACGTAAAAATCATGTGTTCATGTTACTTGTTTATTTAATCTCTCATTTTAAGGTTGATAGCGAAAAAGGCAGTCAACAATCATAATAATATTTTATAATATTTGAATTTATATTAATATAATTATTAAATATCTAGTCTCTTATTACATATTTTTATAATAACAATATTTTATAACATTTGAATTTGAATTTATATTAATATAATTATTAAATATGCAATCATATATTAAATATTATTATAATAATGATATTTTATAATATTTAAATTTATATGAATATAATTAATAAATATCTATTTTTAATAACTTTTAAAAGTATATTCCGTTAAATATTTAGAATATTCCATTAAAGTTAACAAAAAATAAACTATTAAAACTAAGAATTTCTGTTATCTACACATTTTTTTATATAGAAGAGATATTTTTTTCGCATTTTTTAAGTATATATTTTAATTTTGAATAATCACGTTATTGTATTTTATGTCCGTGTATTTATAAATTTATAATTTAATTCCTCTTTTCTTTATTCGTTCTTAATTTATGAATTTAATTTGAACATATCTTGGATATATTTTTAATAGTTTTTTTGGTATATATTAGAATATAGAAAAATTATTGGGTAGTGATTGTTTTTAATCACCACCCATTGGTACTTTTAGTATTTTCGAAACATGAAGAAGTTGCAACTCTATTTTTTTATATGACAATTTATAATGTAATTACAAGGGACCTCCTACAAATTTTCAGGAAATTCTAAATAATATAGGATGCTAAAATCATGATTCAAATAGCTTATTGCACGTGTGTATAAATATCGAAACAAACATGTGTGCAACATGCTACTTAAATCTTAATTTCGACATCCTAAATTATTTATAATTCTCTTAAAATTTGTGGAAGATCTCCTACAACTACATTATACACCATCATGTAAAAAAATGGAGTTGTAACTTATCCATGTACTGAAAATACTAAAAGTACTTGTAGGTAGTAATTAAAAGTAATCACTACTATGGTGGCACTCTTAGATATATATACTCAAAGTTTCTTTAAGATATATATTTATATATATATGGGGACCAATTCTATTCTGTGGAAGGAACCATTCCGTGAAAATCATTTAGCCGTTGGATCAAATCCAAGGGCTGGGGTTCAATTGGTGATTAAAAAGTTTAGCTGACAATGGCAGCCTTTTGTCAGCAGGGGAAAATAGTGTTTTCACTGTTCACTCAATCTTCAATCAACCGGTTTCGTCTCTCTCCTCTCAGCCTTACTCGACCTGCTTCTTGAAGAAAAACCCACTGTTTCTTTAAAAAAAAAACACACATTATCTTTGGTAATTAATTTTTTGGGTATGGTTTAATGGATTCCTCTAGTGTAGATCAAGGTTTTGCGGTTTCAAGGTTTGAGCAGGTATAGTTGTTTATCATGATCAGTTATTGTGTTATGTTTTGCTTCTTCAAAACTCAATTTTTTGTTAACTCGGTCACTCATTCTCTCCTCATTGAAGCTCAAAACAAGAAGCGAACTCTGTACCTGAACTCTAGGAGAGCCATTGTTATTTTCGAAGGTAAGATGGATAAAAAAATTTAATTTGTCTCGGAGAATGCAGAGGAGAGCATGGAGCAGTTGAGTTAATTTATTGATAGAGTTAGTTTTCAAAGCCTCCTTTAATTTGATTTGTTTTTAAAAAAAAAAAATTAGTGGAAATGCATGTTGGTTGTTGCTGAATATTGGTTGATTGTAAAGATTTAGTGTTTCATATTTTTGTTTGTGATAGTGATGATCAATTGTTTTTTTGAGAGAGACACATTTTTAGGATTAATCTAGGACATTGCCGAGGGAAGCATTTTAGAATTTGTGATACATTGTTGTTGAATATAGAATTAGGAGATTAAAATGTTAGTCGAAGAAGCTAAATTATGAGCATAAAAACATTCATTTAAAACTCATTTATCAAATCCCCATTACAACCAAGGGACTGAAAACCAATATTAATATGTGTAGTTGCTAGTTACAATCAAACCAAGAAAAAATGATCTCAAATGAAGAATGATGAAAAAGCCATGTCCCCACTTGAAATCCCTGCAAACAAAAAACTATTTACCCTGACAAGAAAGAATGAATGTCTCTGTTTCCTTGTAGAGGCAATGAAACGAGATATATGTACATAAAGAAATTGAGTAAGATGATGCCTTAGAACAAGAAATCATGAATATATATGTAAAAGCACCAAAATCCAAATCATATACTAACTACCAATCAAACCAAAAGTAAACATAGATAAAGAACAATAAGACTTTCAAAACAAATATAAACATTTTCACTTTAATTTTCTCTCTTAAGTTGCAAATATAGTTGTCTTCTTTCATCGACCATAAAAATTCAAATAGTATTAAAACTTGAACTTAGTGCTATTAGTAACAAGTAAAGCCACTCTTGACAACCTTTTGTTGGTTGCTAATTTACTGCATTAAAACACTTCACCTAAACCTGGTTAAGCCCTTGTAACCCATGATCAGTAGCTACCAATGTCTTTCCAAGTTGGTATCCTAGTGCAATATGAACCTTAATTTCTTGCCATGAAACAATGAAACAACTATTGAATAAACTAATAGCTATGCATGGAAAATGAATAGCTAAGACTTGAAACTCATATGATGGACACTTATAGGAAGCCAAAGTTAACCAATATTTAATTAAGCAGTTGTTGTTATTTTCCGGAGATCAATATTGTAAGATCAGTGAATGTCACTTTTATTTTTCCATGCTACTTTAGAGTGTACATGTTGAGTGGTAGAGAAATTCACGAGTTAATTTCCATTAACTGTCCCAGACATGGAAATAAACCACTTTCAGACTCTTAAGGGAACATTTTATCTTTTGAACATTTTATCTTTTGAACTAGCAAGAGCATGGCCTCTAGCAAGATTCAGAAGTCCTGTTTTGAGCTTGGTCACCAGCTGACCTTGGAACAGCAAGTTAGCTTAGTTAAGCCTTTTTCTACTAAGGAAGTTAAAGGAGCTTTTTTCGGCATTAACTCGATTAAAAGTCCGGGGCCGGATGGGTTTGGCTCGGGCTTTTTTAAAGCCCTTTGGAGCGAGTTAGAGGCTGAACTCTCAGCAGCTGTTCTGGACTTCTTTGAGTATGGTGTGTTGCCAGAGGAAATCAATAAAGCTACTATTTCCTTAGTCCCTAAAATTGAGACTCCCTCCCGCGCAGCGGATTATCGTCCTATTGCTTGCTGTAGTTCTATTTACAAGTGCATTTCTAAGATGCTTTGTAGTAGATTGGCTTTAGTGCTTCCTAGTCTTGTTAACCAAAACCAAGGAGCCTTTGTTAAAAACAGATTATTGGCTCATAATATCCTTATTCTTCAGGATATTATAAAAGGCTATAAGAGGAAAAACATTTCCCCTAGGTGTGTTTTGAAGATTGATTTGAGCAAAGCCTATGATATGTTAGATTGGAACTTCTTAGAGGATATTCTCAATGAGTTTCGGTTTCCGGCTAAATTCATCAAATGGGTCATGGCTTGCTTGAAAGATCCTACCTATCTTCTCCTTATGAATGGAAAGGTTCAAGGGGAATTTAGAGGTCGGAAGGGGCTTAGACAAGGGGACCCTATCTCTCCGTTATTATTTGTCTTAGCCATGGAGTACTGTACCCACTTATTTCAGCAAGCTTCAATGAACAAGGGGTATCGGTTTCATCCTAAGTGCAAGCACCTCAAGATCGTCAATATTTGCTTCGCAGATGACTTGGTTATTTTTTGCAAGGGAGTTCACAATTCTATTCAGATTATTAAAGAAAGTTTCAGTGATTTCTTTTGTGCTTCTGGTTTGACTGCTAACAAGGATACATCCCAGGTTTACTTTGGTGGTGTGGCTGGAATTGAGGCTCAAAATTTGCTTGAGGGGCTCGGTTTCACTGAAGGTCATTTTCCCCTAAAATACTTGGGAGTGCCTCTTCGAACAACAAGATGGAAGGCTGGTGACTGTTCGCTTATTATCAAAAAGATTCAGTCCAAACTTCATACTTGGGCGAGTCGGCACCTTTCTTTTGCGGGGAAGGCGCAATTGATCAATTCAGTGCTTCTGAGTATAAGAACTTTTTGGATGAGCATTTTTATCCTTCCTAAGAGTGTAACTAAGGAGGTTGATCGGTTATGTAGGAACTTCCTTTGGGGAGTTAAGGATAGTAATTTTCAGCGGAGTAAATTGCACTTTACTGCCTGGGATCAGGTTTGTTTGCCTAAGTGTATGGGTGGTCTTGGCTTCAAGGATAGTGATACTTGGAACTTAGTGCTTCTGGCCAAATATGTTTGGGCAGTTTCTTCTAAACATGATATTTTGTGGGTCAAGTGGGTGGATTCTATATACTTAAAGGGGCAGAATTTCTGGCATTATAGAGTCCCTCAAGATGTGAGCTGCTATTGGAAGAGATTATTAAAACTTAGAGATATTTTTCCTGGTTGCAGACTTGATGAGGCAGTCCATCTCGGCAAGCTTAATCTGAAATTTCTGTACCACAGGCTCATCAACAAAGACAGAGTTGCCTATGCGAATGTAGTGTGGAACTCCTTGACGGTGCCTAAGCACAGGTTCATTTTATGGCAGGCTACGCTGGGCCATCTGTTGACTCGAGACAATCTCAGTCCCTGTCACTTGGAGCTTTCTTCTGTGCTTTGCCCGGTTTGTGAAGAGGAGCAAGAGTCTCATGCTCACCTGTTTTTTGAATGCCATTTTTCCTGGCAGGTCCGAGCTCTTGTGGAGTTTGTGGCCGCTTCAGCTAGATGGGTGGCGTGCTTGGATGGCTGGTAAGCTGAAGGGCCTGATGCATACTGTTTTGGCTGCTGCTTTGGCAGCTTCAGTGAACTTTATTTGGAAAAACAGAAATAATTGCATCTTTAAACTTAGCTCCTTTTCTGTGGACTATGTCGTTCAGTTGATCAAATACTGGGTTAGGGGTAGACTTCTTTATCATTATAAGAGGCTTATTAGGACAAAGGATCTAGCCTTCTTTAATAGAGTGATTCAGATGTAAGGCTTGTTGTTTGTAATCTGTTTGGTTGGTTTTCAATATATTTCCTTTTCATAAAAAAAAAAATGTATTTTTCATGAGACTAATCATAGTAAGAGATGAGACTTGTTAATTTTTTTAATTGGTGCAGTTGGAATATAGATTTAGATATTGGATCGTATTCTCAGATGGAGAATTATTTGTGAGGGAAAAGTTTTATGTACCGTTTTTTATATACATTTTTTATCTAGGGCAGCTATTAGTCAGCACGATTTATTTAATTTTTTGTAATGTACTATCTAGATCGTAGTCGATTATTCTAGATGGTCATCTAGATTTGTGGTTTAAATCGGGTTGTGAAGCAATTTTTTAATTTAAAGACCAATTTTTTTCATTAATATTTGAACTTGTAATATAATTTTGAATTTGATAAGTGTTCAAATTTGTTAAAACTGATTATGTACGTTGTTTATAGGTTGTTGTGAAGAATATTAATATCATAAATTGATTTGTATTTTGACAGCTACTATTTTGGGACCACATCCAAGCAGACTCTACACCATTAAATAAGATTGAACAAGTTTCTACAGAGACATGTTCCACCTATTGTATCCAACTGAGAAAGATGCCCCGTTACCCCCCCAAAAAACAACCATCTCGAAGACTGATCGGGTCGAAAAAGTAATAGAAAAAAGTCCTGATGCAGCATTAGGGGAAGAGGGAATATCAAAGGCTGGGGACATCATCACCCGGTGCTCGTTCGAGAGAATTGGCCGAATCTTATCAGTCATGTCGCCAGACCAAAAGGAGGTGGCTGCAATCACAGGATTCGGTTCTCTAATGACGATTGATGGTCCGAGCACTAATAGTAGCTTAATTCAATGGTTGGTTAAGAACGTTGACACGACCGATAACAAGTTATGCATATATGGAAAGGAGTTCTACATCAACACTGCTGCCTTTGAAAGGGTGATGAATATAAAAGATGGGGGAACAAAGATTAAAATGACTGGCCCACTTCCTAAAACAGATTTGGTGAATGTTGTTGTGGGAAAAGAATGCAGTGTTTGCCTGAGGAAGCTGGAGAAAGACCTGAGGGAGTCACAAGACGCCGCCGACCTCTTCATTGCCAGATTTTCCCTGGCATGCATCGGCAGTAGCCTGTGTCCAATGGCCGGAAATAAAGTTAGTGCTTCCTACATGAAGGTGTTGCATGATATTAATTCCATAGCATTGAAAGACTGGGCCACATTCTGTGTGCGGTTCCTTATGGAGTCCATCAGGAAGTTCCAAGTGGGTGGGTACAAATACTTGTCCGGATGCTTAATCTTTCTCCAAGTATCTTATTTGTGTTTTAATTGTTCAAGTTATGACTAAATGTAATCAAAGCCAGTGTATAGAAACTTACATTTTTTGTTTACTATTTTATGGTGTAGCTCTTCTATTTGGATCACGTTGACTCCGGTTATGTTGATCGAACCATTCCTTGCATAGATTTCTGGACGAACATCCAAGTGAAGCGAGAGAAGAAGTGGCTTCAACAATCTGGAGGATTCCAATCGAACAATGTAATTTTTTTTTTTTTTCCTTTCTTTATTTCAGTGAAATGTTTGTTTGATGTGCTATTCTTGATAATGCCAAAAAATTATGTAGTTATTGCTCAAGATCATTTTCTTTATGTTTTATTTTTGCAGATTCTGCTTGCTAAGGGGGTCAGGATCCTAGCTGTTGGTACCTCTAAGTCCCCCCTGTTGCTGTAGCTGATGACGGAACAAAGCAGTATGTTGACAGTCTAAGGCAGGTTTTAGATGGTGTAAGGCAGGATGTGGGCGCTCTGAAGCAAGACTTTGGCACATTCATGAGTGAGTTGACAGAAGTGAGAAAAATCATACTCACTTTACCACAAGAAACATCTGCGAAAGTCCAAGTGGGTGTGGATGCAATGCAGAAGCATTTAGACCAAAAGTTGAGTGAAATAGCTTTATCCATTACAACCAACCTGGTTGAAGAACGTACTAAAAAAGAGACCATTGAGGATATCATTAGGGCTGCTGCGGTTAAAGATTCAGAGTCGACAATGGAGTGCGAGGTGGAGAGTGTTGGAAAAAGACGAAAGAATTTTGAGTTTATAAAAAAATAGAAGAAGGGATTTAGTGAGAAAAAAAGTTATACAGAGAACACCGAACCTGCGGCTGAGAGGGTAGTGCATGATCTTACGCACATGGAGTTTGACGGGGATAGTAGCCCCACAAAATCAAAGTCCCCAAAACAAAAATTACTAGCGCAAACATGTCCTTATGGTGAGAAAGCCATTGAAGTTTGCTCTAGTTCGGGGGGAAAGGTGGTGGGCTCTTTTCACCTAGATGTGCCAGTCCTACTTGAGGTGATGAAGCTTGCGAAATGGATGTTCAGCCCATACTTGGAGTGGAGGTATGGAATCGTGCAATTAAGTGTTATACCATTTCAGTTGATTAAATAAAATTTAAATACCTTCCAGTGGTGTATTAATAATGTGCCTTTATTTTTTCTGTCTCCTTCATTTCAGCTACACTCTGGTGAAGTTTGGGAAGATGGAACTGTTCAGGAGCTCCATGTGGACCTTGACTCCCGAAAGAGACATTTCTGGTGATGTAAGTCGTTACTGCATGTGGATTTTATATTTCCAACGTGATTACTTTGATCATTAACATTTACATTGTTGTTTCTTGATTTTAGATCATTACTTGCTTTTCCCGAGTGTTGACACACGAGGAAAGGCAGCGACAAGAGGTTCCTCAAACGACTTCCATTTGGTATATGCCCACTCAAATATCGATAATTCTCCTAAAGTCCATAACCGGAAATTCAACCCACTTTTTATGTTTACTATTTTGTGCTGTATGACGCAATTTGACAAATGTCGTGAATATAATAGGAGGCATACTTGGGGAAAGGGAGGCCAGTGGAAGATTACACCGTAAGCCAACAATGGGCTGATTTCCACTTTGGGCAGTTTTCCTTATGTTAACTGGTTTGTATTAAGCCTAATCCTTTCATAAAATGTATTTTTTAAAGTTAACAATATCCCCTCTGCTGAAATGGTGATAATCTAATGAACGCCTGACTATCATCTAATTTTGTTGTATTCTTAGATGCTTGTACCCGTGTTCGTCACTGAGATTTTCAATCATTGGTTCCTAGTTGCGGTGAATATAATCAATAGGTGTGCTGATATTTGGGACCCCCTTGTTGCTGCCAGAAGCAAAACCGTAAGAACGAAAGCCACAAAAGAGATGGTGAGAATATGCCCAAACACCCTTGTCATTGTTATTCCTTTTACAAGTTTTGTTTTTTAATTTTTCATGACTACTAAACATTTTGCACGTTAGCTAAGTACTCTTGATCGCCTTTTCAAGTCCGAGATAAAGTAACATAAACAAAATGACTTCCAGTTCTCCAACTTCAAGGTTTCAATAAAGAGTGGTACACCCCAGCAGGACAATGGCCACGGTTGTGGAGTATATGTCATGAATTTTATGGAGTCCTTCTTCAAACGGGAGGAATCCATGTCTCCGGTATGTAGCTGTTAAAATTAATTATTCGTCTACCTGTGTGTTAACACTAAAATTAACCATTTTAATCAATGTGTCCTTGCAGTTTGCTCCAGTGGATGAACGGCTGAAGATAGCATGTCGGCTTGTAACACATGATCGAAACGAGGTGAGGGCGGTTGTTTTCGCTGACAAGGCAAAATACTACATGCAACAGACTCCTCTACCCGTAGGTAGCCCTGTGAAGACCCATTCGGACCCCAGATTTTCAACGAAGAAGCTGAAGTCGAAGAACTCCATTCCCACACGTCCAGTACCAACAAGGACTAGTGGTAGACTGAAGAGAATTAAGTATGAGGAATAGTTAATCAAACCATCTATGTTTTTTGGTATTAGCCATGCCCACTTTTCCTTCTCCCGGATGTATTAAATCAAGTTAGAAAGGGTTGAGGAATTTTAAATGAGAACTAGTTTCAGTTTTTTAATAGGCATTTTGATTTATTAGGTCCAGATACATTTGTCTACAATCGACATTGTAGATCGTGTTGGAAATGTGCCCTGAAAGCATATGTAGTAGACATTGTTTTTTGAAATAAATAAATAAATTAAATTTGTTATGCATATATTTTATGGACTATATTATTCTATGATAATATTATGTAAATATCAGGAAAATTCCTAAGTTCAAGTATGTAATCTCAAACACGTATTAGTACGAGAGGATTGTGTTTGAGATAAATGAACTTGAATAGTTCGCAGTAAAATAAAGTTATGGAATCTTTAGATTAATTACTGTAAGTACGGTCCACTAATATTATGAATACATGTGATCTAGATCCGGATCACTAGTGTGGAAGGACACTTTAGTGGAGGTGCTTTATATATTAGAGAATATATAGAACTGGACCAGATATGTTTATTAATACTTAGTTAAATACCGTTTCGAAGTATTAATTAAATATATCAACTAATGATCATATACAAATAGATCTTAATCCTGAAGTTACTATGAACTCCTGTTTATGTTATATGAGTTCTTTGATTCACTTGTTAGGGTCTGTCAGAATGATCAAGCTAAAACTTTTGTTTTGGGAACTCATTAATATAGATGGCTGGGGACATAGTATACAGATATGGAATCTATACCTTATCGCAAGAGATTGAATGATGGTTCTCTTAAGGGTTGATTTTTGGGACTGAAAGGTTATTGAGCTCAAATTCATAATTTAGTTATGAATTAACCTTCACTAGTAGAGTCAATGGTACTTAAGGAAACAAGAGATAATTAAAAGGGTAAAACGGTAATTTTATTCCCGATTAATTATGAACCATTATTAGAGGGTCAAGTTGTATGCAATGATTATATCAATGGACGCTTTATGATTATAAAGTACTCAGTAAATGAAATGTCTATAATTACAAGAGTGCAGTCTCATATTTATAGTGGAATAATCATGAGATTAATAAATTAAGATTATTTAATTAAAGAGTTTAATTAATAATCTCAAATTTATTGGAGCTTGGAATTATAGGTCCATAGGTCCCCATAGCGGCTCTATCAACACTGTTCAAGGTAAGAGTTGATATGAAGGGAAAATAGTTTAAAGACATATTTAAGAAGAAATTTGTTCTTCGGGCCAAATATGCAATTATATGATAATAGTGATTAATTAATTAATTACAAATTAGTTGTAGTTAACAAAATTAATATTTAATTATTATATAATTTTCGAAATTATATTAAATAATTAAATTAATTTTCGAAATTTATTTAAATAATTAATTAATTGTAATTTTCGAAATTATGATTAATTAAATATTTATTTTCGAAAATTTGGGTTTAATTAATTTGTAGAATTAATTAAATATCTTTATTTGAGTGGGAGAAAATAATCTGATAAGTTCAAATTGGATTTAAATTTAAAAGATTGATATTTATTCAAATAATTAATTATATTTGATAATTAATTAAAAAGATAGTTAATTTGAATTCAAATTTGAATTAGCTATCAGGTTGTTAGATCTTATCTGACAAAGAAATTTGAATAAATAATTAAATAAAATTTGAAAAACTAATATCCCTAGAAATTAGGAAGCTACACGTTCACACACAGTCCATAGACTGTGTGTGGCGTGTAGAGCAGTATTTTTTCAGGGATGGGATTTTCAATTTTATTTGTTTAATTAATTAATTAATGGATAATTCAAAAATTGGTTTTTCGTATTTTTCCATTAATGGAATAATTAATTAATTAAAATTAAATTGTAAAATGGTTACAGTTTTAATTTTTAAATTTTGAATTTTTTCTGTTAAGTATGACTGATCAGAAAATTATTCAAATAAGATAAGTGAAGAGTGTAAGACAACTCAGAACATTCGCTCGATGAAAAATAGAACGATAGTTTTCTCTCTCCCTGAAAATAAAGAACCAAATCTCAGGCCTATTCTCTTGATCTCATGAGTTGAGTACATCAAGAAGAATCACAAATAAACTATCCTTCATTCTCTAAGTGCCCACACATTTCTTGAGGTGTAGAGAACGCTTTGGAAGATCTTGGTGTGAGTACGTGGGAGCGGCTTGGATAGGAAGATCGTTCTATATACGAAAAGATAGCAAGGACACTTGATAGGCTTCAAGAGGTATGATTTCTATTAGTATCTTGTTTATGATTAATGTATGTATATTAATGGATCCGCATATTTAAAGGTAGTTTAAATATGTTACAAAATTTTTGTTGTACACTGGGCCAACCTCATCACCTTTCCGCTGCGTATTAGGAAACTCGTTCCTAACAGAGCGTAACCTCTAAATTTGGCCAGTACGAAGTAGATATGTTTGTATACTGAGTTAATGTGTAATAATTAAGTACTAAGTTAACTTGTCTAAAAAAAGTATAATTCCATTTTAATATTCAAACTATTGTGTACATATTTAAATTTAGTAAGAAAAGCCACCACAATTGTGGCCCTAAACTACACCATTCAATTTGTATTTGGTGAAAATATAATAAATAAATTATGCAGTAATCTTTTGATTAGAACAATTAATGAAAAAAAAAATTATCCTCAAAATTGGAAGTTATTTGACATTTCTTTTTTACTTTTGGGTAATCTAGATGGATCTAGATGACAGTCGAATTTATTAGCAGTTTGTATTTCTCTGTTGAATTGATATTTAAATTTATAAATCTATTTTTGTTTCATCCAAACCACACGAAAATTGTGAGGGGGTGATTGTTTTAGAAATTTGAAAGTTTATTTTCCAATAAGATATGAATTTAAGGAGATAACTCAAACGTTAATATGGAAAATTATTAGTTCGAACATGATTTCAGTATTTCACTAGATGGAACATGTGTGTCTTAATTGTTCCTTCGTCGCTGTGATGGCCTTCTAAAATTAACATTAGGGACATCATCATCATCATCGTGGTCAGCATGGCTTTTGGCACGAGTCTCACTATTTGTCGCTGCATCATCACCTTGATATGGTCCAAGAATACTGTCAGGAAAGCTATCTTCCCTATCCGATCGCGCCCCAACAGTCTGTCGCACCAATAAAAGTAGATTGTCGAGCTTATCCATTGTCTCTTTTTGGCGATTCTGCATATCCCTCTCTCCACTTAATATGTTGGCAACTTGAGCCTTTAACTCCAATTGCATTGCCTTGACCTCGGCCAAGTCTTTCACCATTTCCGATAAGCCATGAAAGTATGTTCGAGATTCCTGGTTTTGTTGTGTGAAATCATCCTCCATCATTTCATCATCCCCAGCAATGCGATCAAGCCAAGCATCCTCCATTATCTCGTGCTCCGTGAGTGTTCGACCCACACAGTGATCTATTCCCCCGAGCTTACGTAGGTGGGAGGTGTCCATGTGTTGGTCTCCTGTTACCTTCGCCAACTGTGGTCTCTCCTCCGGTGTAGGCTTCAAAGTAGAACAACAGTGGTACTAAATGTGGAACAAGCACAAAAAGACTACAATTACTGGAATTTCAATTAAAAAAAATAATTAGTCTTAGAAAGTGGAAAGACCGCAATAGAACCCTTACCTTATCTTTGTTCAGCATGTTGGCCACATCTACGGCAGTGAAAATCTTCACGCTTTTCCATCGCACCATTCTTGGAATATCCTTGCTAGTAAATGTTGCACATTCCAATCCTACCTCGCATATTGCCTCATAAGCCCAATACTGAATTGCTGGAGAAAATCCGTATAATGTGTACTGAGCATGAATTTGCTGGCCTTTACATTGCTTCGAATTCATTGTACTTTCCACAACCTTCTCCAAATACTTAGCTCTTTGTTTTCTCATGTCCTTGCGATATGAACCTAAAGTCTTTTCAAACGATTTATGGCCCCAAGGGTAGTTATAGAAAAAATCAAGATCTTCAACGACTAGCAACAAGTCCTTTTCGATTGCGGCAACAGGCTCATTTCCATATAGGACGCTGTCAACTAGAAAACATAGTCCGAGTTTCCAGGTGTCTTCTACGTCTTTGCAAGCCTTAAAGACCTCCTCCAACTTGCTTGACAAAATTGTGTTAGCACCTTCAAAGTACAGCTCCACTAATCTTCCACTTTTCAAAGTAAGCTTCTCATATTTCTTAGTGTCTGGTGCTTCGAAAGACAACCCAGTGATCATTGCAAACTCCATTGTCCCAAACCGGAGCCGCTCACAACCGATACGGAATTGTACCTCATGCACCTTGTTTGAGGGTATCTTTCTCATAAGCAGCCCATGTATGAGTGTCCTTGAAAATTTGAATTGTGGCGCTGTGAAGAACTGCTTAAATACTGACTTGTTAGCCCTCTCAAGAAGATTATGTTCATTAAACTTGTCTTTCAACTTCTGCAGCGCCGGCGTTCCTCGGTAGGTGATCCGGCCCGAAAACTGGTCGTCCACGGGAATTATGAGGTCTGACATCTGCGAAATAACCAACAACCATATCAATCAGAAAATGTATCTATCCAATAATGTGACAAGGAAAGTTCTAGGGTTGAACACTGCAAAACATATATGGAAGAAACTTGAAGAAATTTATGCCTAGCCTACATTAACTAACAAACTTAATTTGTTAGAGATATTGTATGGTTTTAAGATTGTTCCATATTTATCTTTACATGAAAATTTAGATTCTTTTAACAAACCGAAGCAGTGATTCTACTTCGATCAGTACCAGCTACATGTGAAGATGTGAAATCAGTCTTGAAGATGTGCTTGGAGCAATTAAATGAATTAGAAAAATAAGCAGAACATTGCAAGATATTGAGCAAAATATTATGATATTTAATTTTTTTAACCAAAATTAGGTACCTATGCAAATTAGAAGTGCCTTGTTGAGTCAGGCAAAGTAGGGTTTAAGCTCCTAGTTTTCATTATGGTAAAATCATTAATGTCTAAATGCAAACGAACAAAGATATTGATGCTTAATTGGATTGATAGTGCATATTTTCGCTACTAGGAGTGGCAGTATTGATGGAAAATGGCATATAAATGTGTTATTATAGCATGACAAAGATGATAATAATTAACAAGTTTGTTGTCTTTATCAGCTGCATTAAAATATTTTGGTTGTGCAGGTTGATGAGCATAATAATGAGACATCTAAAAACATGTGGTTGTAATTCTTAGCTTGACATCCATATAAGATTATGATCATTAAAAATCCTATTGATATTTTTCAACACAATTAGTTGCTGTCATGGGAATTCATGGAAGATAATATTCATTTTTCTTCAAATGGGGGAATGCAAATTAGACCAGAAACTAAGGAAGGAAAAATTCAGCTTCATTACTCAAATATATCATATATCTGGTAATAGAATGAGCTGCATTGTCAATAAATCTTAGAGCAAAACTAAAGCCACTGCTAGAAGATGCTACACATTTCTAGCATAGTTAACTCTAAAACTACATCCTAGACATTTTGAAAATACTTTATTTATTTTGCTACTCAAAGGTTTGTTGATTGGAAAGAATGTGATATCTAGCTCAAATGAAAGACACAATGAGTAGAACTACTATACATTCCCATACACATAAATGTGTATACATAATACTAAACCAAGAGACAAATTTAAAGAAAAAAAATGAACATCAACGAGTACTTTCATCAAAACAAACACAAGCAATAATAAAAATACTAGATAAGAAATGGAAATTTTTCATTTGATGTTTAATGAGGGATTTCATCAAACAGATGGAATGCAATATATTAAACAATCAAAATTAACATACCTCACTAAATAGGTGGTTCGAATAGGCACTAGAACAGTGGAGCACCGCCGAAATCTTTGCGAGGTGTCGAAGATTGCAATAAAATCAAAGATGTGGCGGAAGAAGATGAAAGGAATATGACTTGAGTTTGAGGAGAGCAAGGGGTGGAGAGGGGAAGAGAGCTTCAAAATGGGCTGTAGTTCGGCTATGTCTTGGGGGAAGAAGATTCTGTGGGATATAGCTTGAGTTTGAGGAGCAGCGGGAGTGAGAGAGTATGTTTGAGGAGAGAGGAGAACCAAATTGCAGAATGTGTGAGTGTTTGAATCGTAAAACTATAGAGGTATAATAGGGATATAGATTAAAATAGTGAGTATTATTCTAACACTTAAAAACTATGGGTAAAAATGGAAGGAGTTACTTAAAATTGGGTACTGCATCTATTTTTCACAAACATAACTGTATGGGATTGAAACTAAAAAGCCCCAATTCGAATTTTCAATTAAAAACACAGCCCCAATTCCAAAACAATTGTGTCTCTTACCCTTTTTATAATTAACTGATTTTATGGCTAGCATAAATTTAAATTTTGATTTCAAAATTATTATAAATACAAAAGTTAATAATATAAAAAATTTAAAAACACAAAAAATCTAGTTTTAAGGTTTTTTAATAATTATATAATTTTTATAAAGACATATTTACATAATTGGCCCCCGGCCATAATTTAGTTTATTTTTAAACTTATACTATTCATTATTTTTTTTAATAATTTTTCAGCCCAGGTATTTTAAGGACTCGAAAAGCGAGTCCTTAAAGAGTATTAATGAGTCACAAAGTAAGTCCTTAAAATGGTTAAATAAAACACTAATTTTTTAGCCCAGATTTTGTTAGGACGCGCTTATTTTTTTAGGACACTCAAAAATGTGTGTTTTTAGGACTTTCAATGAGTGTTCTAAAAACTCGATAAATATTTTTAAGAACTTGCATTTGTGTGTGTCCTAAAAAAGTCTCCCGTAAAGGGTATTTTGTAGTAGTGACTATAATTTATTACCACTGCCAAGTATATAATATTACAATATTTTCTTTACTGGTAAAATGAACGTAACAGAGAATGTCGTCTGAATATTTAATTCCAATTTTCAAAAACTATGAAATTGTTGCAAATTTTGCAATTTACAATTTCGCCCAATCTGCAATGATCTAGAGTCGTCGAAAATTGTGGCAGATTGCATAAGATTTGTTTCATATTTCGACCAATGTCGATGGATCTAGTTTTCCATCGAAATATTTGGCAGATAGTATAATATCATACTTGAAAATTCGACCAATATCAACGTGACAAGACAGCACACAATTATTTAAGCATAGTGGTTTTCTGTATTACTATGTAGCCCTTAGTAGCCGATTTTAGTATATAACAAGCACACTGAGTTTGCATTAAATTTAAACAAACTTAAATTTTACCAAACCAACTTTTCTGTCTTATTTATGGGAAAATTAAATTTTAATTATTGTAGGTTAAAAAAATGAAACCATGTAATAATATCATTAGAAGGTGAACAAATGAATAAAACTCAACGATTTAAAATTAATTTTCATTTAGGCAACCCCTAAGGAATAATGTTTGAAATTATGCCTTTGTAGAGAGTCAATTAAAATTTTCATATACATTTGGATGCTACACTTTACCCCAATATATGCCCATAATTTACATGTGACTCATTGAAAACCAACAAAATTTCGACACATCAAAGTACTATCACCGGAAATTTATCATAGAGTTCCATGTAAATTATAGATATTAAAACATTCATTATACTAAATTTGGAACATATCAAGTAATCATAATTCTATTTCTTTGTGGAGAAGTCATTAGTTACAACAAACACAAACATTATGAAGATAGAACTCAAGCCCAAGATTAAGAATAGTAGAAATATCTTATCAGTCTTTACTGTGTTGTTGTTTGTGTTAAGTTTGTCAGTTTCCAACCTTTCAATTTTCTCCAGCATAGCAGGTATAATTTCTTTTGACCTTGGGCACATCGGTGGATCTTTCAATCTAAGAAACCCGCAACATGGATATGGTGAAGTGTTGAGCTATGGTGAAGTGTTGAGCTATGAATCAGTAGAACAACTCATTATAATACGTACAAGCAGAAATGTGATCATTCTTATATGAGAAATCAAGAAAAGAAGTTGACCTTATTACATACATAGTTCGTGCATCCAAAGAATCTTCTTCTAGGATTTACTGGACTCCAGCAAACTTTCAAAGCTTCTGGTTTCCCGCATTTGCACACTGGATTATCGAACTCATCAATGGCCGTGTTGGAGTCAACAACGACAGTGTTAGTGTAATTTTGATCAGCACTATTACTAGTTCCAATATGACTACCGTTTGCCTTGGCGGCTTGTTGAACTCTCTTCATTTTCATGTTCATTGATTGAATCCTTTTCACTTGAGCATTTAGTACATAACAAATTTTGATGGAGAGTTTTTCGCACTTGTTTGTGGAGGGTTAGCAAAACTAGTTAAAATAGTGTAATCCACAACTATGCAGGCCATGCTTGTGACGTGGGACCTAGGCTGTGAAATGAGTTGATGGATCCATAGATTTAGGCCATGCTTGTGACGTGGGTGGTAACTTTGTTTTAAGAAACACGTGTAAAAGAGAAGTGCTATTATCAGGGTTTTTTTTTCTAATATTTTTTTCCAATGATATATGCTATTAGTTACGAAGTGAGTTACATTTTTTTTTAAACGGACTTGCCCATAATTGATATAAATATGTACATGCACATATGAATGAGATTAAAAAAATTAAATACAAACATAATAATTGAAGCAAAAAAATTTCGTGTTCATACTTCTACAATTATTTCAATTATAGGTAATTCCTGTTTTAAAAAAAAAAAAGATGACTGGGTAATATAAATAAAGTAAATGACACTATTTTTTTAAATTAACTATATAATACTTACTTATATATTAGTTGAGTAACAAACAAAACTACTTGTCAAGTTGTAAGCATGTGTCTGTTAAATTATTTGAAAAAAAATTAGTAGCACTTCTATGTGTAAAAAGTATTGTGGCCATGCGTGTGAGGTGACTCCACCTGTGAAATGGATTGATGTGACATTTGACACGACAAGTCACAAGTGAAGTTTAATGCACAACTTCAACAGTGCAAAGACATTTAGCACTCTCCCATGTTGCCAAAAAAAATTAAAATATTAATACTTTTGTATTATCTTTCATCCACATAATCAAAAATATTTATATTAAAATAAAAAACAAGTTGGGCAACGTTGCCAACTTTTGGCACTCTCTCTTGCCAATAATCTGATCTTGGGAGCCATTTTTTTTACTTGGGACCCACAAATGACTATGGCAACCCTTCTAGCTACAGCATTGGAGTTATTATAAAGAAAAAGAAATGTTTTAGAGTTGTAAAAGAAAGAAAAAAAAGGGCTCCACGTGCTCTAATTCATTATGTGAATTCCAACAAAAACTTATTAATAAATACGAACACATTCCAACTAATTCCCAAAAATTTTTTTGTATATTTATTCATATAAAACTTATGATTTTATTCATATATAATATACAAGTTATAATATAATTATACTTTAATTAAGATTACTTCCAAAAAACAAATAGTAGCTAATCGAATATTTAAAACATAAACTGAGAAAATTAAAAAGAAAAGCAATTTAAAAAGGTAATAGGAAAATAGTGTTAGAATAACATTTTAAAATATGATAATTTTACCCTTTTTATGTAACACCACATATGAAAATATGATGTTATGGGTTGGATATATGTACAAAGTGGTTGATTTAGTGAATAGTTATCATACATCATGGGGACCGTGCACTTTACATTCTTCTACACTGCAAGATTAAGTACTATTCATTTAATTCATCTTATAGTAATTTCACATGTTCATGGACTTTTAGTGAGTTGTCTTGTCACTTATATACAAACAAAATATATTAATTGGACTAAATCTAAAAATTATAATTGTGTAGCATTTCCTTTTACATGTGGGGACAAGTAAAAGCTGTTTTACTCTTGTTTTTTTTTATAAGAATTTAACGAGTGTGTAAGTGTGAGCTTGGAATATTGACTATTTATTATCTTTATTGTAGGATGTTATTATGCTCCACATGTTGTCCATATAGAAAATAAATTAAGAATGGGTTGATCATATGTTATGGACATTGTATCAGATATTTGACAGACCAATAAATCCTACGCATTTAGCTGATATTGAACCCAAAATTCCTACACATTTATTTTTTATATTATAAATTTTTTCATATGTTTACTTTTTAAAAAAAAATATTACGACATACCACTTTAATAAACATCAAAAAACACAATTAGTCATTTATTATTCAAACTCATATTTAGTATACTAAAAAAAATTAAAGAACAAGAAGAGATAAGTATTATCTATGATTTCTTATACTAATTGTTTTTACACTTATTGACACTTTTATATCTTTACAACTTTAAGTTGATCTTAATAATTATTCTTGTAATTAATTAGTTATTAGTAATTATTTTTATAATTAGTTAAATATTTTTTAATTATCAAACTTATTTTTTGTTTTACATATCAAATATATGAGTGATGTTATTTTTAAAAAGTTTAATTTATCCATTTTTTAATTCAGAATAGTTAATTTCAAATTTAGTAGCTTTAAAATTGTAAATATTTTTTTAATCAAACTAATTAGTAATAGATTGATTTTTTTATTTTTTATTTTTTCACACGTGTCGCTTCGCCATTGGCCTATCAGGACGGTTTCCTACCCTAAAATGTAGGTGGTCCCAAAATCCTAGCGGAAAAGGTGCCTAAGACCACTTCTTAGAAATGTGGTCCATCGAATCTCTGAGAATCTCGTGAGGTCGTTATGGGGACTTGCAGGGCTCTTTGAAGAGTCACCGTAAACGTTTCTTCTCTGACCCAAACTCAGAGCCCCCTACGAGCTACGCTTCAGAAATTCACGGAGGGTTCCGAGGCCTTTCCTCAAAGGTTTGGAAGATTGTAAGTCGATAACCTGTCAACTAGGTAGTTCCCCCTCGAGAACTTCTCGGGAAGTATATCGGATGCTGACATGGGTAGTGTTGACGCAGTTCTTCGGCAACAGATAATTATATGAATAAAGAGACGGATTAGTGCTAAATGATGAACCATAATATGGGAATAATCTCAAAGGGAGGTTGTAACTCATTTACTCTTTTTTTAGGTAGTTCGAAGGTTAAAATCCCTCTAGTCCACCAGTCAATATTATTGATATATCTCTGATATTCCCTACAGGGTATTTCTTTACAAATTAGAAGCCAACCCTTTGCAATGCCCAGGGTCTCCATATTTATAGGGAGAGGACACCTGAGTGTTGGAAAAGGGGGCCATCCCGTGACCTTCTTACCCATCATGTCACTTCTGTGACATTCATGATTAATTCCTAAAACCTGACAATGAAGTGTGGTCTAATCAATAGGTAATGGGGATAATGGGCCGCATGGCCCAAACCAGTCGTGATGTGCCTGAACACGCACGTTTATGCTGCGTGTCCAAGAATTCAGGAATGGAGTAGACATGTGATGTCTGATATGCGCACGTTTACATTGCGTGGTTGACTTTATAAAGGGTCGGAGGTGTCAGCTCCAGGTCGTACCTCGAGCTTGATGTAGTCCCAGCTCGTGGTGTCCACACTGCTGACCCGATGCCTTTGAGTATTCTTACTAAAATTTTGGCTAGCTCGAGCTAAAGAGATAAAGACTCGTAACAGCAGCTCCGGGTAGGTGGCTTCCACGTGGCTGATAGGGTTATGCCCTTTTCCAGCTCGCTAATAACCCGTGGATATTTAGGGCATACAGGTAGTAGGGCGAAAAATGCATGGAACAAGCACTATTAGTGGCACTAGCCATATTCAAATGTTCCAAATATTATACCTATTCACCTAATTAATTAATGGTTACAAACAGATTAGGTTGGAGGTTGCAATTTTTGAATACAATTGATGTGTTTTCCTCATTATTAGGGCTCCTGAGTAACGAAGTGGGTGTTTACTCAAAAATGGCTTATGATGACGTGGCAAGAATTTCTCACATGTGGTTGGCACGAGGCAGCGTCAAAGTGAAAAGGTGTTGTTGGACTATACACCAGCTCCTTCTTGCTTCATCAGATCTCGCGATTAGATGCGACCAGCTTGGTCGCATACTTTGGTTTATTTCCTTTAAAGACATGTAATCTTGTAATAACTGCAATTATTATTTCCTCTTTGTTGCCTTCATACGCTGATATTAAGGATAATTAAGGCTGAATGGTTCAGGTAACCCCCTTCAGCCTATAAATATGAATGAGAGGGCTCAAGGAAGGGACTTCTGAACCTTTTTTTTTTAGTAATGATAGAAAGAGAGTAAGTGTGATTATCCACCATTTTGTTGTAATTCTCCTAAGGATTTTGAAACTCAAGAACCGTAGTTCTTTGATCACATCATTGAGATTCAACATCAATAATAACACTAAGTGGACATAGGTTGTTAGCTCGGAGGTTGCAAATAGTGACTATAAATGCTATTGTTCTCTTCATTACAAGGGATGTTGAGTGAGTAAATGAGATATTGGAGATGTTAGTACTATAAGTAATACTACCCATCAAAGGCATGGATACTCTTGGCTTCTCTGGCGGAAGCCCAATACAAAGGATAAAAATACATAGGTCGAAGAATCATTAAGGCCCAATGGGGCGGCCCATGGACTATATTTCGCCTGACAAAATGGTGATTTTGGTTTGGGCACTCCGAGTTACGAGGGAGATTCAGCGGAGAAAGTCAGTCAGTGTACTGGAAGCGCAGGTCTGAACTAGCGGCATGCAATCCCGAGGTGGCCTTTTCCGCAGGTGAAAAGTGGGACAACCCCCACGAGTCGTGGGGCGGCATCAGGGTCATGAATGCCTTTTCTTGCCAACCTGGAGGACATGACCCGGGTGCGTTTACCTTTGTCCCTCTTCGTTTACCATAGGCCCGAACCGGTAACCAGGCTCCGGGATTGTTTTGCGTATACCGCGACCGTATCCCCAACTGGCCATACGTCTCCCGGGCAACTGTCATGGATCATCTTCCTGGACACCATCCGGGTCCGGAACCACACTTCAACCGTCGTCCTTGGTTACTCCCGTACTAAGCAGGCCTGTGCTGGGCCCATATCCAATCACCCAAACCATGGGCCTGGACCATCGTCCCGGGCCCACAACAGGAAATGGGGATAACAGGGACATATCCAATTTTAATAATCTACAGTACTTATGTCATGTTCATTAATTAATAGTTTTAATTTTATTAAATTATTTAATTGCTCATAAAAATTGTGATGATTTTAGTTACATTTAATAATACTTCACATAATATTAAATAGTATTAAATAAATAATATATTAATAAAGATAAGTTATTTCGGTTAACTTTTGGTGGAATGGTTGGAGATGGAAAGTCAATATTACTTTTGTCTTTTAGCTATCACCCATCCCAATTGCATGCTTTCCAATTCGGTCAAATTTTACAACTTCAATACTCAACTACTCAACATAAATGTGTGATTATGACAACGGTGGATGTAGTTTTTTTATGACACCTAATTTATCTCTGCATTTATGACAACTTTTCAAATTTATTAAAATATATCAAAATAATTTTGATGGAATATTTTATTTTTTCAAATTACGATATAAGAAGCAACAATAGTTGCCTCAACACAACTCAAGTATAAAGCTCAAACTTCTTAGAATAACCCATTACTAGAGAAAACTCAGAATTGATAGGATATGAACAGGCGCAACGGAAAGGAAATCGTCGGAGAGTCGAGCACAGCTTCGACCGATGGAACGAATCAGCGTAGTGGTAGGGACGAGTATATGCAGCCGATGGTCAGTACTCGTTGTGATGCTTGCACAAGATTGTATGGAAATATGGTTAATCAATCCACTCTTCATGAGCAGATTGAGCATGTTTCCGGAAAAATAATGGCAAAATATGCAGCGGCAGAAAAGGAAATGGCAGATTTGAAGAATGCTATATCGAAACAAGAGTTAAAACAACAGAGACTTGGGCGCAGTGTGAACACTATGAACAACGTTCTACGAAAGTGATGGCAAAGGGGAGATATATATCATACTATGATTATGTTCTTTACGATATTTTTAGTTTTTAATTTCTGTGGTTTGTAGACTTTTGGTATTTTAAGTGTGAACTTTTTCTATTATGTGCTATGGTGAGCGCCTCTACCATTTTAAGTACATTGTTTTTCGATTTTAAGTAATCATTCCAGTGCCAAATATATATTTAGTACTTTACATGCAAAACTAATCATCCCAAAATCTTGAAAAATTCAATTCATATTAATGTTGAAGTATATCCTCCCTATATGGTCCGAACACATCCTTACACTACATTTAATTGCCGTGTGTGCATGAGGTTTAATCTTATTATTATATATGTCATGACTTGACAAGACCATGGGGAGTTGTTGGGAGCATGGTAAGGACTTTGCCTATAAATACAAAAGGCCTACATTTACTTTTCAACCACAATCATCCATCTAAACATTCAACCATTCTTATTACTTCTTTTGATAGTTATTTCCTAACGTTCATCTATGGACACCAACAACCAATGCAACCAGAACTGCCCTGATGTTCCCCATTGCCATGGGTATGCTGATGCTGAAAGATGTGTTTGCGGGGCTGCACAAGAAGTGGAGTTTGCTTACGATCAACTGCAATTGAAGCACGAAGAAATTGAAGTTGTGGTCAATCAACTTAATGGCCAGCTCAATGAGATGCAAAGTGTTTTTTACTTGTTAAAAGATCGTGTATATTCTCTAGAGAGGTTGGTGGATGATATGGGGGGAGATATTATCACCCTAAACCAACTAATCAGCCAACTTTAGTGGCTCATCTAGTAATATTTATTAATATTTTTTTTTTCGTTGTTTGAGAAATGAACTACATATTTTAGAATATGTTTTTCAATTCCTTCTCTTTCTTAGAATATTAATGTCATTTGTTAAGCAATGGTTTATCTCTAATGGAATCTTTGTTCTCTATTAAATATTTGTTATATCGTATTTATATTAAAATATTACCCTAGATTAGCAATGAATGTGTCCTGTTGAAAAAAAATTAAACAAGTCATGAAAAAACAATCACGAAGACAAGATGATTTCATGGGTTTTGCAAAATAAATATATTAATATTATGTTTTATTGTTTTCGAAATCAAGTTAGAAAATCTATTTACTGTTAAAATAATTTACTAAAATTTGTGATTTTTTTACAATATTATAAACATGGACCATAAATTATGTGTAATTTTTCACTCGTTTCCAACTTCTTCCCAACAACATTGTAAAAAAATAAAATATTTTAATTCTTGTTTGAACTTCACGGAAATGACTCATAGGTAATTATTTTTTAACTTGTTATTATATTTGGACAATTCAAAACTCACATGGTTAAGTACTACAACGTGTAAGTACTTTTTATGGTTGGAATGCAACCACTGCACAAGTTAAATAGTATATAATTAAATTGATCTTCATGAGATAGAAGAGGACAAATAATATTAAGTGCATGCGAGGATGACACCATTGTACAACTTAAATAGTATAGAATGTTACTTATATTTATCATAGATGAGGACAAACACAAATATCAAGACAAACATATAATATCATAATATTAGTACAAAATCTTGGGAATGATAGTCTTTGTTAATAGATAAGAAATAAATTTTCATATAAATAGTGGAACCGAATGACCATAGACTATTGCAATATTGCACGTGGGGGGAGTTCAAGAATTATCTTTCATTTTGCATGATCACTAATTGGTGGATAGATTTTTATTTCAAATGATGGGAATGCTGTGAATAGTATTATAGGAAAAATAATTAAAGAAGGTGTAAGATTATTGAAAG
This sequence comes from Humulus lupulus, assembly GCF_963169125.1. NCBI lineage: Eukaryota > Viridiplantae > Streptophyta > Magnoliopsida > Rosales > Cannabaceae > Humulus > Humulus lupulus. The sequence continues at coordinate 174,946,872 of NC_084794.1, read as the reverse complement.
AAAATGCATTGATATTAATTTATCTATTTTTGTAATATTATGCTATTCCTTGTTTGACAGCATAAAATAAGTTAATTATTTATCAAATATACTAATTTTGATCATTGGGGAGGAGTGAACTTTATTGAACATGACATGGACAATAGTAGATAATAGTACCTTTGACTCAGAGAAAAAGACAAGGAAGACAATTGACCATTAACTGTTTAAATAGTACTAGCGATTGACCACTTACTATTAAAATAGTGCACTTGAATGACAACTGTACTTTTGTAATAGTGGACATGAATGACCTATCAATCACGTGTGAAAAGAGGAGAGAAATAAGCATGGGCAATAATTAAATAAATATCCTATCTTTTTTTATAGATTACGAGAATGTTTTATATTATCAATGATAACACTTTTTAGATATAACAAAAAATGTTACAATATATGAAACAATAGCATTGGAACTCACTTAGTCGGTAAAAGTCCAAAATTGGAAGTTGGCTTTTTCTACACAGGATGTTAAGTGTTTAACTCTAACTAATTTTATTTTCTGGTGTTATATTAATAATAGCCTATATTTTAGTGTAATATCCAAGTAGCTCAGTTACTTAATTGTTTTCTATCTAGTTATAACATGTTCATTAATAGTGTTAATTTAAAATAATACTTTTAGTTGTGGTATTATTTTAATTAATTTTAGAAAAAAGTGAGATGATTGCATAGATTACCATAGAACTAGGTTATCAAAAAAATTGGTATTTGTCTGAAGTTTAGAAAATACCCTATTTAATTATTTAAGTTCCTTGAGTTTAAAGATAGTTGTTAATATCTATTATAGATAAATTAAGGATAATTAAATTAAAATCTAGTTAATGGACTATATACATATATGTCGACTAAAATGGGAATACGTTGATTGTTTTTCTTATGTTCAAAGAAGTTGGTGGTATTTAGTATTTAAGTTAATTAATAGTGGAATATATATATGTATATTTTCTTTGATATTCATAATTCAATTTGAATTGAGTTATTTGGAGCTAGTCTAAATAGTTAGATGGTTGAGAGATTCTAGGTACTTTTGTTAAGATATTTAGAATTTTGAAATATGAATCAATGGTTTATATTATTTTGGTGAGAATGTGTTGTGGGGAATCACGTGCATGTAGTAATAATAATAATAAGATAATTGTAAAAGAAGTTGTTGGCGTAGATAATTATTGGTATTGAAAAAAATATATATTATTTTACTATTATGAAGAGGAGATTTCGGCTGGCTTTATCGAAGTAAAACAAAATAGTTAATAGATATTTTTATGGTTTCAAAATTTAATAAAAGTGGTTAGTGTTTAGGTATATATATATATATATACGAAAAATCTGTGGTGCGGGCGTACGAAACACCCGCACCCGTGCGTCTCTTTTTTATAGATTTTAATTGGTTGAAAGTGGTAAGTGCATAATGGGTACAATGGGGAAGCATGTATTATATATTTGTGCTTGTAAACTCTTTTCCCAATCATAGAAGTTAAATTCATTTTCTTATGTCGACTAAATATGTCTTCAGACCATAAAAAAAAAAATCCATAAAAAAAATTATCTTTTTCAAATGCAATATGTTACAAGCTTCACCATCATTGTATCATGAATATTCATTCATTTAATAATTTGAGTTAGTTTTAAAATTATTTGAATGACTATAATGTAAAACATAACTTCATTCAAACAAAAATAAAATAAACAATAATAGTCAGGTAATATTTTAATTGAGTTATTCAATAATCTTTAATTTTTTATATTTGTTTATTGTGTAATTGACTTCATTATTTATATTATTTTTCTAATATAAAAATAAGTAATAATTTTAAATTTTTCCTTTTGTGGAGAAAATAGATTTGTAATAGTTGGATTATTTTGAAAAAAAACTAGTTTGGATTATGTTTTATAAAAAAAGCTGGTCAATTAGGTTGGATTTTTTTTATTAAACCAACAATCCGATTATATATAAAAAAAAACCTACATTTTTTATAAAAAATAAATTATTCGGATTTTTTGGTAATAGTTAGCAAGATATGATATGACAAGGTAAATGTAACACAATCTTATTAATAAATGGTAATAAAAGACAAGTAAGACTATTTTTGTAAATAGTGCACACGAATGACCGTTTACTATTGACATAGTGCACATGAATGACCACTGTACTATTGTAATAGTGGACATGAATGACCGTTCAATTGGGGATATAATATTTTATTTAACACGAATGACCATTTACTATTGAAATAGTGCACTTGAATGACCACTTTACTATTGGAATAGTGGATATGAATGACCATTTCAATTGTGGAGATAATATATTATTTAGCTTTTGGCAAAAGTGCACAGGAAAAACCATGGCCAACTATTAAATAAATATCGAATTTTTTTTTTATAGATCACGAGTATATATATATATCAATGACAACACTTTTTAGTTATAACAAAAAATGATACAATATATGAAACAATGCCATTGGAACTCATTTAATAATTTGAGTTAGTTTTGATATTATTTAAATGACTATAATGTAAAACATAACTTCATTAAAACAAAAATAAAATAAATGATAATAGTCAGGTAATATTTTAATTGAGTTATTCAATCATCTTTTACTTTTTATATTTTTTTATTATGTAATTGACTTCATTATTTATATTACTTTTATAATATAAAAATAAGTAATAATTTTAAATTTTTAGTTTTGTGGAGAAAATTGATTTGTAATAGTTGGGTTATTTTGAAAAAAAAACTAGTTTGGATTATGTTTTATAAAAAAAAAACCAGGTCAATTAGGTTGGATTTTGTTATATTAAACCAACCTTCGGATTATATATAAAAAAACCTACATTTTTAAAAAAAAATAAATTAATCGGATTGTTTTAGTAATAGTTAGCAAGATATGATATGAAAAGACAAGTAAGACTACTTTTGTAAATTGTGCATATGAATGACCGTTTACTATTGAAATAGTGCTCGTGAATGACTACTGTACTATTGGAATAGTAGACATGAATGACCGTTCAATTGGGGACATAATATATTATTTAACACGAATGACCATTTACTATTGAAATAGTGCACGTGAATGACCACTTTACTATTGAAATAGTGGACATGAATGACCCTTCAATTGTGGAGATAATATATTATTTAGGTTTTGGCACTCATGTGCACAGGAATAACCATGCCCAACCATTAAATAAATATCCAAACTTTTTTTTTTATAGATTACGAGTATATATATATAAATGATAACACTTTCTAGTTATAACAAAAAATGTTACAATATATGAAACAATAGTAATCCTTTAATATTTTCAATTACTTATAATTTCATGTACATATGTTCATAAAGTAAAACAGACTTAATTCAAACAAAAATAAAATAAACAATAATATTCGGGTAATATTTTTATTGAGTTATTTAATAATCTTCCACTATTTGTATGTGCTTACTATCTAATTGGTTTGATTATTAAATTACTTATGTAATGAATCATAAGTAATAATTTAAAATTTATAGTTAGAATGGAACCAAATTTATTTATAATTACTTTTAATGTGTTGAAGCTATAGAATACCATAGTAACAATACAATAAAATGTATATTAAAAATTGGAAGGTTGAACACGATTTGGAAAATTTTCCACAATGTGATGTCATGTCAACTTATGGTCAGAAAATATTCAATGTTTTGACATGTTGACACTCACAAACAAACAAAATACTCGTGCATTGTATTCTATTATTGTTGTCTGTTTGGGTATAAGTTTTATTCATATTTCTTAAAGCACACCTATTTAAAAGGCATTTCGTTTAATTCTACTTGAAAGAATACATTCCAAAAAATATAAACTTATTGGAAACATTCATAGACCCAACACACTAAAAAACAAAGTGTAACACAATGTCTTCCGGAGAATTCGGTACACCAAAAAGTGCTTCTCCCATGGTTTTCGGGACTCCTGGTTCGTCAGGGAAAAATGGTTCATCAATTTCGAGTCGACACAAGTTAGCTCATAAAGTTGTCAAGTGTAGGAGATGCCCCATTTTGGAAGATGAGTTGGAGGAGGAGATGCAACTAAGGCGAAAGGCTAACCGACAATGTGTTGAAGCTAGGGACCTTTTGTTTGAATTAAGTGAAATAATATTCAAACTTTTGAAGACTTCCAGCTTGGCAAGAGAGCAGACGAGGAGTGTTGATGAAGTTGTTGAGAAGATTTCAGACCTACTAAATAACCCATCATCCTTGGTGGAGAGTATTACTCCTGTAGACTGAATTCCTGCTTTGAAATCCTGCCACAAACCTAACAAGCCCTTTTGAGAGTATGACAAATTTATTAGTAACCTCCTCTCCGTAACAATTCACCTGCAATATTTTGTATTGGTTCTCCTACCATGTGTTGTTATTAAGTTAGAACAATGTTCCAGTTACATGTAAACTTGTCTTACTATAAGTTGGACCAGTTATTCTAACAAATTGGTTAAGTTTTAATTAATTAGCAGCTTGCTTCATCATGAACGTCACATGACTTGTATGGGTTTCGCAGTTAAAATTATAAGTTATTAAAAGTGAAGATAATTGGTGTATATTTTTTAATTGTGCCTTTCATTGCTTGAGTTCTTAATTTGGGTCAATAAAAAAATTTCAACAACGAAAATATAATTTATATTAAAATACTAGTAAAAATAGACACAATTAATATTATTTTTTGTCCATATTATCAACATACCATAAATGTACCAATTTTAGGACAATTCTGACTAAATAAGGGCTATATATTAGTTTTTACGCAACGAAAAGTAATGTAAAACCTACTTTTTGGCTAAATGTAGAACACTTACTTTTTGGTTTTTTAAATGAACCTCGTTCATGAATATTTATATATGTACTAATTCGACTAGTCTAGATTGGAGGAAAGCTTTGAATTAAATGGTAGGAAAAATGTACAAAATTAAATATGGCAGTGACATAAGTAGTTGGGAGATGTGACCACACACAAACATGTTGCACATTTGTTAAATGTTACAAGACCTATAGTATTTTACAAATGGTCAATTTAGAATATATAAGTAAAATGTTATGTACTAAATTAAAAATAGAATTGTGGGTTTTTTTTATATGTTTTAAGACCATGAAATAATTATTTATTAACTGATTTTTTTAGTGAAAATATAATGTTTTAGAGGAAATTAATTTGTATTATAAATTATAATATTATTAACAGTATACCTGAAGTTCAAATAGTAATGATATAGTTGAATGATAGAGTAGAAGACCCATGACCTCAATAATTGTGACATTGGGTCAAATTGTGAGAAGATTGACTTGTCCCATCGGGTTCGCATTACTATTTTATAAATACAATATTATAATATGATAAAAATATGTTGTATTATCTTTTTATTTTTTTAAATAAAACAATATTTCATCATGTGTCATTTACGCGCACCACGAAATTCCACTGCCCAAAATTTTTTATTTATTATTTATAACATCAACAGTCACATTTTCCCAAGAAGAAAACGCGTTTTACCTTGTGGAGGGAATATTTGAGAGGTTTAGAATTTTTTTTGGGAAATTTCAAAGACTATATAAAAAACAATACCGTCCTCATATTGTCTCAATTTTTTTGAAATTGTTAGCCAAGAAAATTGAAAAATGAGGAGCCCAAATAACCCCTCTACTAATGATGAAATGTCTGTCTTCATAGGTGGAAGGGGTTCAGAGAGTTATTCTGGGTCCGACAATGGTGAGGATGAGTTTGATGATCCAATAATCTCGAATCCTTATGACAAATGTGGCCCGTCAATTGAGGGGATCAACGAATCCAACAACATTCGACAAAAAATCATCAAATTGGGAAAACAAGTTGTAGAAAAATATAATGCTGCAGCAAACGAGATGACCACCTTATCAGCCGCCATTCAGGAGATGGAGAGGAAGCTCGACGCACTCGCTCGTATTGCAGAGGCTATCAATAATACACTGGAAGGGTGATACCTGTACTCAGGTAGTTCCACTTATGTTCCTTCAATTAGATGTCTTTCTACTTTAGTTTTTAATGTTCAAGCACCTTCGATGTTATGTTTGTAATTTTATTTTTAATTGTTCTATTGTAAACTGCTGTTATGTTTTTTTTAATTTAACGTGTGACATTCAAAATGCATAATGGTTTTTATTGATGTCTGATATTTATGTTATTTTGTTGAATATTGAATTGAAGGGAAATTAATCGATAAATGGGGCAGAATAAGTTTTTCTGTTCTAAACGTAGAAAGGAAATTAATACCCATTTATGAGGGTAGTGTGTTAATCATTGTCTAGATAGTTGTTTCAAACCTAAAACAAATATTAAACATTACCATAACCGCCTGAAGAATTTGACTATTAAACATAACCAAGACGAAAGTGGGTAGCAAAATGTTACATTTGAAGTGACCTTTCAGAAAAAATAAAATCATTGAATTTTTTAATAGATTTCTTATACTCGAAGTGACAATTCAAGGAGGGTAGTTACACTACTAGAAATATAGGTTTTTACTTCGGTTTTTATAGTGAGCATACAAAAAAACGAAGTAAAAACCTATTCAAACTCTTTTACTTCACTTTTGAAAATGGAGCCCTGAAAAAAATTACATACTACTTCGCTTTTTTAAAAAAACGAAGTGAAAAATTCATAGTGAAGAGGGCCGTGTTTGGTTGCACAAGCCCGTGGCTTATGTTTAGAGATAATAAAAATGCAAAAAAATGGCCAAGCCAAACGCGGCCCTTATGTACATTTCACTTCGGTTTTTAGGTAAAAACCGAAGTAGAAAGTGCACTTTCCACTTCGGTTTTTACCTAAAAACCGAAGTGAAATGTGCACAACCATTATTCCCTTGTGCACCTTTAACTTCGGTTTTTAGGTAAAAACCGAAGTTAAAGGGTTTTATAATCCTTTTTTAACACCCGAACAGTCATCTCCCTCAAGCCCTACTCTCTCCTCTGTGCAAAAAAAACCCCAAAAACCTCCATTAACAACCGTGAGACAAGACCCATTTTCATTCTCCACACCCTTTTTTTTTTGTTTTTTCTTTATTTCTTGCTGCTTTTCTACGCTATAAACCGAAATATAGTCCAAAAATCTTTTTTTTTTTTGTTTTTTAGAGAAAAAAATAAAGCATTTGGCCGTGGGTAATTTCTCCATTGTTTCTTGGTGTTTCTTGCCGGATTTTGACCGGGATTTTGTCATTGCAAGGGGATTTTGAGCTTCAAAACAGGTATAGATTACTAAAATATGGTTTTGATGATAATTTTTTATTTTTCTTTATTTTTTTTATTTTTTTTATTATTCTGAATTTTATAATTAATATTTTGTTAACTTTTATAATTATTTGTTTATTTTGTTAGGTTAAATAATGTGATAAAAATTAGGTTTATTATAAATATATATATGTATATTAGTGAATTTTAGAAATTAGATAAATTTGTTTTTTAAATATTTGAAAAAAAATAAATAGCTTGAAGATGATCAAAGTGTTGTTCATTAGTTTCATTAACTAGTTTGGATTTTTTTTTATTATTTGGTTTGATAATTAATTATGTAGTTTACTAATTATGTAATGTTTTAGTAGGGTCGTTGATTGAGTGGTGAACTTTGTTGTTCATTTCGGGTGCATTAAAGAGTAATATTGAAGGTTAGTTATTTTTTTTATTTATATTACTACAAGATTTATGTATAAAGATAAGGCAAATGTAATCATGCATATTAGATTTAGTGAAAGTTATGTTTGAAAATTAGTGAAGTAGGCTCTGGGAAATTTGCATGCTGTGGTGATATAAGGATGGATTGATTTATGCTTGATTATTGTGTTTGTTTGTGTTGTTGTTATAGGAAATTTTGAAATTGTGGTATGCTATAGAAACAGAGGATACTCTGCCGAATTTTTTAAAAATTTTATAAGACTAGAACCTAATAATTATGGATTCATCTATGCTTGATTATTGTGTTTGTTTTAATTGGTTTTATAGGTAATTATGAAATTACGGTATGCTATAGAAACAGATGATACTCTGCCGAATTTTATAAAAAATTTATAAGACTAGAACCTAGTACGAGAAAAGCACAAGAAAAGAAGAAGGTTCTTGTCACAGATTTGTACGAGAAAATTCTATAATATTTTAGTTTAGATATTAAATATATAAATAATACATGCTTTTATATTTTAAGAAATACCTTGTATATATAAATATATATCTATTAATATGCTTTAACATTAGAGGCTAAACCTAGATAATGCATGCTTGCTGAATTAAACATGATGTTTATTTTTTAGGGTAATTAACGGCTAAAGTCTCTGTTATTTTACAAATGTAGCATTTAAGTCTTATATATATATATATTTATTTGGCAAAAGTCTCCAACTTTACGTAATTTGTGCATATTTTCTCAAACCCGTTATTCGTGCGTTAAAATAGGGACTAAACATGAATGTTAGGGATTATTACCGGTAAAAAATAAAAGATCGGTGACTTAAGTTAAACTAAAATATTTTATATATTGTACGGGCATCAAATGCAATAGAAATCCTAAAAGAAAAAGTAAGTTCATTTTTTATAACTTATTTTGGTATCGATAATCTATAAAATTAATTTATATTTATTAATTTTACAGTTTGGTGGGAAGACACAATATTGTGAGATTGCAGACCTCTTGCCAATCCAACACGAATGGTTAGGTCAATTGATGACATACATTTATCAGTAAGCCTATTTTGTTTATAAGTTCGTTTAGTTGTAAGTATAGTTTTTTGTAAATGTATTAATGTTAAGGGTAGTTATCTTACTTAAGTACTTGTGTTTTATATGCTCATGTATAACATTTTTAATTAATAAAAGTTATCATTTTTTCATTCAAAAAAAATTCTTAACCAATTTCAATTGTAAAAATATATATAATTGTAAATTCATATAATTAAATTGCTGAAAAAAAATTAGGCCAATATATATATATATAAATAGAAATCGTCCATTTAAAAATAATCAGAAATATATATTAAATAAAAAAGTGGGCACATTCTACTTCGGTTTTTACTAAGAACCGAAGTAGAATGTCCCCTTTCTACTTCGGTTCTTAGTAAAAACCGAAGTTGAAAGTAGCCCTTTTACTTCGGTTTTACCTAAGAACCGAAGTAGAAAGTGCCAAGGATGGTCGCGTATATTCACTTTCTACTTCGGTTATTATGTAAAAACCGAAGTAGAAAGTGGAGATTCTACTTCGGTTTTTAACTAGTTTTTACTTCGCTCCGAACTATTGCGGTTGCAAATTTTAGCGAAAACCGAAGTAAATCAAGTTTAAAAACCGAAGTAAAAGCCCCTTTTCCTTGTTGTGTTATATAATTATTTGTCCTTTATAGGGTGGGGTCCAGCGTGGCGTCTTATAGTGTGCATTTTGACCTTTTTTTTAATATATTTTTTTGTTGTGGGAGGGTACACGTGAATGAGTTGGGAATGGAACCTGATAACTTTTATAATTTTATATTATATGTGTTTACTTAGAAATAAATTTGTTTGTAAATATGGACGAATTAAGATATTTTTAAATTCACACACTTTAAATTCACCTCTCTAAGAGCACTTGTACTCTACTCTATCATATTCTCTATTTTTTTCTCTATATCATTTATATATTATTAATTTTAATTATTTTCTATCACTTTCAATGATATCTCTATTTCTTACAATAATATTTATATATCTTTTAATACTTGCAATATTTATTTATGCATAATATCAAATATAATAATATTTTATTTTCAATTAATCCAAATTTATAAAATAACCTAAAATATATTTTTCTTACAACATTTAAATATTTAATTTTTTATTGATTTCAAATATTTATCTAATTATTAATAATATTATTATATATCTTCATATTTACATTAATATTTATTTCAAATATTTATATAACTAAAGATATTTAAAGATTTGTTATACAAAAATATATGGTAGAGAGAAAATATATATATTAGAGTATATATATAAAAAAAGAAAAAAAATAATTACAATTTAAATAAATTAATCATAACTAATTTTTGGCTGTGTTGCTAGTTTCAATTAATATAAAATAACTAAAGAAAGACATTTAAATAAAAAAAAAATGGAAGTAGAGCTTGAAGGAGACAAGGAGAGAGAGAAAGTATGAGAAATTAATAAAAATATAATTTAGAGTATGAACAGTATGTTATAAATGTAGTGTAGTACTGTAGCAAGGTTAAAACATTTATGTGATGGAGCTCTTTTTTTGACCGGTTCTCTATTGGGACTGCTCTAAATCGGTGTTGTATTATAAAGTTGATTTGGAGGGGTAGACTACTTGTCAAAATATAAAATGTGATTATTTACAAGTATGAGTGGTCAAGTTTCAATGTATGCATGCCTTGTAATCAAAATGAGTTCACATGTGTTGGTAATAATTACAATGAGTTGACATGTGTTTTGATTTATTTTAATTTTCTTGAAAAGCATACCTACTCCAAAACTTTTTTAATCTGCAATGTCACATTTCCTTCCCAAATGAGGTAAGGCATATAAATAGAGCATTCATTAGCCATTTTCAACTCATATTTTCCAAGAGTCTAGAGAAATCTCTCAAACAAACAAAGAAGACAATTGTTTTAATATTCAACCAATGGACCATAATTGCACTGAAAATTGTCCAAACCAGCCACACTACCATGCCCTACCCGCCCCTTCCCATAACTACCCTCTATGTGGAGTATCCCAGCAAGTGGCCAAGCAATATGAGGAAGTTATCATGGTCAATGATACAGTATCCGTCTTAGCAAGCACAGTCTCGGGCTGCGATTTAGATATGGAGGCCCAATCAAAGATGTTAAGTTAATTATGAAGAAGCTAGAGAAAAGGCTCCGTGACATGGAGACAAATATCCACACTTTGGTGGAATTATTGTCACAACTATTTAGGGGATGAACTAGACAATCATTCCTTTATTATGTTTAGTTGTTTTTATAATATGTTTTAGACTTTTAAATTGTACATGTTTCAAGCTTTATTTATATTTTCTGAACTTTGTTTTTTTTTTGGGTTATTTTTATGTTTTGTTTAGTGGAATTTGAAGATTGTGGGAAAAATAAAAGTTGTTCTACATGAACTTATTTCTTATATAGTTAAAAAGTTACAGTGTTACAAAAATATTGCAATATATTAAATAACTACCACAATTAATGTTCACTTAACCAATAAGAAAATCGTTCTTTCTAGGAGGGTAGAAAGGTAATAATTTTGTTTATCATATTTTTATAATCCAGTGATGTAGATTGTTGGAACAATGCAAGGGTAATTCACAATTATTTTAAAATATAATTGTGAGTTGGAACTTCAAAATTACTTCATGCCTTTTGGGTGATCTCACTAATTATACATGTGTAGAAAAATAGTCCCATTAAAAAAGTGCACATACAGACAATATAGCACGTATATCTGGTCAACAATGCTACAATGAAAGACATGATATTTTAATATTTTTTCCTACCTATTTATAGAAATTATTCTAGCCGAAATGGTTTAGACCATCATTGCCAAAATAATACTTCATAAGTGCTAGTGGGAAGTGTGTTAGAAGTAGTACCTCTCAAAACTCATAAACTTATTACCTTCATTCAACATGGCTTATAAAACAAAATTGAATGAATTTTGTCAAAAAAATCACTTACCATCTCCCTTGTACGTATGCACAAATCATGGGTCCACTGACAAAACCATGTTTGCTGCCTCCGTCACAGTCAATGATGAAGCATTTCGTGTTCCCGCAACATTTAACACGAAGAAGGAAGCTATGAATGACGTAGCAAGGATTGCATATGGATTCCTCTCTGTTGAGAAAGCCAACTTTCAGCCTTCAGGATTTAATGGAGGTACTCACTTTTAAATATATAAAGGGTCAAATATATTTTTTCTTTAAACAATTATTACGTTTTTCATATTATTTACTTCTCAACCCTAATGTTTAAATCCCACTTTATTAAACTAAGGGTCATCATCAAGTTCCCATGGTAGTAGGTCTCCTTACACATCTTTTGAAAAAGACGTGTCGTGGAAAAATATCTTGCAAGAGCGTCTCCAAAAAATGAATTGGAGCTTGCCAAAATATTATACAAAAAAATCTGGCCCGGATCATTGTCCTACATTTATCTCACGTGTGAAGGTAGAAGGTAGAATATTTGAAGGAGTGGAAGAGTGCTCCAAAAAACTGGCTGAGAGGAGTGCCACCAAGGCAGTGTGCAATGCCTTGACTTGATTTTTTACTATTCCATATATAATTAGTTTTTAAGTACACAACTTTATTAATGTTATTCGAACAAGTACAATTTTAAGTTGGTGCTACACCACTTTTAATAGTATGGTTATTATTAACTATATTTCAATATGTTTATAATGTTTGTACTATCCAGGTGGGTGACAATCTCTATTGTAACTATTAGATAATTTTTAAAATATTAAATGCTATTTCTAACAGTACTGTAGTAGTTACTATTTACATATTTTGTTTCTTAATGAAATTTACTTCTGAACCTCATTTGTTGGTTATCCGTGTGATCCTACTATTTCCCCTTTTTAGAATGTATGATAGTTCCATGAAGCAATCATATTAATGGACCTAAAAAAATTAAAATAATATTAAGAGTTTTGTATTGAATTTTTTTTTTTTTTGTGAAAAATTTCCACGTGTACATTGGACACTTCTTAAAATACCTAAACGATGATTAAACAAAAAAAAAATTGGGTTGTACCAGACACGATATGTGTACTTTTAAGGTGTACCAGTTGTGGGAAAGACACATAAATTGTAACATTCCATAAAAGTATGACTTCTCCCATTTACATTGGTAGTGGCCCATTTATGTCTGTCGCCTACCCTAAAGTTGGGTGACGAGGTGGGGCCAACGACCCAAGACCACTGCGTATACGTATGGTGGGATCCACTGCCCCAGCACCTTCTCTTCTTCCTCTTCTGACTGCTTCTTGCTTTGCCTCCGGTCTCACTCACAATCACAATCCCAATCCCACTATAGAAAAATACAATCATGGCCCCACCAAATCGGCTTAGCTCATTCAAGGGCCAACACCTCCTTCCTTCTCATTGGGCCTTGCAACAGGTTACAAATAAGATTGCATAAACTTCTAAATTATAGTTAAACATTTATATAATTGTTAATTTGAACCATAATACCATCATAGGAAAAAAATAATTAGTGATTGAATATATAATTAAGCATAAATATTTAATAACTATTTGGCAATAAATATATCGTTTAATTTATTGAAAATGTGACTGAAAATTATTTTTTATAAATTAGAATATATCAAAATTTTAGCCGCTATAAAATAATTTTTAATTATTAGTAGTGAATAATAAGGACCACAATAGAAAATAATTATTTTTATTAAAACTTGTTATGAATGTATCTAAAAATAAAATGTTAATTCAGATTGTCATGTCAATGAATGAGGACAAAATCTTTTAGTTTGGTGGTTCTTATATTTGGTGGGTCCACAGAATTCAATGTACAATGGACTGTCATGCCACCTAATTTACTATTGAAACTATTGGCAGAATAGTATGTGAACAGTACTTCCCATGCCGTGGCCTTACATTTTTAGGGTCCACTTAATTTAATGTGGCATGGTATAGACACATTTTACTATTTAAAGTATGGGTAAAATAGTACGTGAATAATACTTGGTGACTAATAAAAATCAGACTACACGAAATGAACACCTATATAATGGATGGTTGGTATAGTGCATTTATTGGTTAGAGATTTATGCATAAACCACCAAGACGACAACTTTTCCCCCTGAAATTAATTATGTCGTCCGGAGAATGTGGTACTCCAAACAGTGCATGCCCGATGCATTGCGGGAGCCCGGGATCGTCAAGGATGAAGGCTTCATCAATCTTGACTAAATACAAACGTGTTTCTGTTAAGTGTGTTAATTTTTCTAATTGCACTACTCTTAAGGATAAGTTTTATGAAGAGAGGAGGCTGAGGAATAAGGCCTATAGACTTTCTAAGGAAGCAAGAGACCTCCTGCTTGATTTGTCAGATTTGATCTACAAATTAACAAAGACAACCAATCTTGCAAATGAGCACATGAAAGGTATTGAAACGGTTGTCGATAATATGAACAATCAATTGAGTATGGCCGCATGTTTGAACTTGGACAATGTTGATTGATCCGACAACTATTACTAGACAATGAAGCCCACATCAACCCATTTTCACTATGTTAAGTATTTTTAATTTGTATTTGCTGGAGTCTTAACTCAGATAATCTTACTTGGTCTCTTAGGTTATTTAGTGTTTCAATATGTTGTGGTTGAATTAAAAATACCATGTAGTATGGATATTAAATGATTGTGTGTACTTGTACGAAAATATCATTATGACAAACTTTGTGGTGATGTGGTTAGTTTCTAGATTTTAGTAAATGTTGACTATTTTACATTATAAAATATGTTGAATGGATTTATTGTTTTAACTATTGTAAGTCACAAGAAACCACTAGTCGACAACACAAAGTTTACAAATTAAATCAAGTAACAACCAAAAGTAGAGGATAAACATACATGGCAAAATAAGGGTCAATTGTTTAATAAAATATTTTCATTAAAAACATATATTTCAGGTGGCCCAAAACATCAATTGGGCCTCGTTAAAAAAGGTGTACACTTTATTCAACATTAAATGTCCCAATAAATATGTCTACCTAATAACTTGCTTGGATAAAAACCTGTATCCCCCAACTTTAAAATTTAACCAACAGCACATTTTGTGTTCACAATTGAATAGAATATAACAAAATCTGGAGGATATGCCAAGTTCACCTTCAAAAGTTTCAGTGCACGAATCTCCTTGAACAAGGTGAGCATAATCTTTATTTTATTCTCCTCAATCAAACTAAATTTATGTTGACACTATTTTAATTTGAGTATGTCTCCTATTTTATGTGGGAACCAAATAGGGGCTATAATTAAAGTAATAGAAACTGAACATATTTTTAAACATCAATTTCATGACTCAAAGTTTGTACACATGCACATATGTAACTTTCAAGGTTGTCATAAACAATCACTTAGTTTAGATATCAAATTTTAATTTAGTTAAAAAAATCGTTTTATTATTAATTTAAAATCTTTTTTATTTTCAAAGGAAATTTGTCACAAGTCTATTAATGCCCACATTCCCTCATCATTAGAAATTCTTCCAATATATTGACTAGCTTATTTTACTGGGCCCATTGTTTAATCTCCTCAATATCAATGGAAGGCCCAAATAAATCTTACACTTGAAAATGCATTGGCCTTTATTATTTACGTTCACATTTCCTTTAATTTGGGTATGTCTCCCATTTTCTATGGGAACCAAATAAGGAAAAATTATAATAATAGGAATTTTCTTCTATTTTGAAAATCCAGTTTCACATTTGTGCCATGTTTTTACACACCTTTGCAATATCAAGCTTTTCACCAATATCGACTGAGTTTACAGGTCAAATTTTATGTATAATGGGCTATGTAAAACATACAATAACTCTATTTATAATATATTGCCTAAAACTTGGATTTTCTTTCCCAAATTTAACTTAAATATGGACGAGGTAGGAAGTTTGCAAGAAACATCAAATTGGGAAAATATACTACAATCTTTGGGGATTGAGAAACTCGCAAATGATATTGAGACGGAGGATGTCCAGGGAAAGGTCTTGGAGTCCCTTGAAGAGTGTGAGGATTTTTATTACACATACTCTTTGTGGGTAGGCTTCAGTGTCCGCAAAGCAGATGTACGGAAAAAAAATGGGAACATCACCATGAGAAAATGGGTATGTTCAAAAGAAGGTTTCCGCAAACACATGGAAATTGACAAGGCCGGTGGGAGCAAACGAAAAACATCTATTACTAGGACTGGTTGCCAAGCTAGTTTTCGAGTCGTAATGATGGGCGATGAGGGTCCGTGGATTTGCAAGGAATTCCAACCTCTGCACAACCATGACAAGGCAGCATTAGATGAGTTGCGATTTCTGAGATCAAACCGTTCCGTGTCAGAAACCCTAGTTGCTCAAGTGAGGTCAATGAACCAAGTTGGGATAAGAACTTCACACATCATCTCCCACTTGGCAATGCAGTCTGGTGGGTACGAAAGGATGCCTTGCCAGCTACGAGACGTTTACAACAAGGTCGCCCATGTCAAAAGAAAAGAGAAAAGATGTACAGATTCAGATGGTGCTTTGGGATATTTGGATTGTCTGTCAAAGAGGGATCCAAATTTCTTCATTCAATATCAATGTGACGTGGACAACAGATTGGGGAACCTATTCTGGGCGGACGGATATTCTCGACGGGATTTCGTCGCATTCGGTGAGGTTATTGGATTTGACACAACATATATGACAAACAAATATAATAAACCCCTGACAATTATTTTGGGCGTCAATCATCATTTCAAGACCTGCATATTTGGAATGGCACTGCTTAACTCTGAGGATGAGCAAACTTACTTTTGGTTGCTTGACAAATTTATTGAATGCCACAATCATGTAACACCAAAGGTTGTGGTGACAGATGGAGATGGAGCTATCAAAAATGCTGTCTTGAAGTACTTCCCAAATGCAACTCACCGGTTGTGTGCGTGGCACCTGTGCACCAACGCTTTAAAAATTTCAAAAGACCCCTGATTCTTACAAGGATTTCAAGATGTCATGTACAACTATTACACAATAGAGGAATTCATGCAAAAATGGGGGGAATTAATACACAATTTTGACCTCCATTCTAGCCAATGGTGCACCAACACTTATCACAGTCGTCGTTCATGGGCAGAGACATACCTAAGAGGGAAATTTATCGTCGGAATGCGGACCAACCAAAGATGTGAGTCCATGAATTCAAGTATTAAAAAATTCCTACATGCAAGTTATAGTCTCCATGAATTCGTTACCTCGATTGACGTTGCTATGACAAAGTTGAGGCACGTCGAGAGAGAAGATGATTACAATAGTCGACATAGTAGTCCTCCAATACCAGGTCCCAAAAATGCTCTTAAGACGTACCATGAGCAGTGTGCCAAATTATACACTAGAAATATGTACTATAAAGTGGCTGATCAAATCAAAGCGGAACATGCGTACTTTGTCAACAATTGTGAAGACAACGGTGAATCATTCTCCTACAGTTTGTCAAAGTTCCAACACGAGGATAGAGTGTACAACGTTCATTACCACCCACAAGAGGAGACATTCACTTGTCACTGCTTGCTTTTTGAGACAGACGGCTATCCGTGTAGATATATTTGGGCCGTAATGAAATACCGTCATATGAAGATAGTACCATAGTCTCTCTTGCTGAAACGGTGGAGTAAGAATGCAAAAGCAGACCTCCCCCTCGAACTAAAGCAACACTCCACAGAAAAGCAACAGTTATTTGAAATGGCTAGGCAGGCATCCCTCGCTTTGGATACAAACTTGTTGAGCTATTACGCTTTCAAGTCTGAGCAATCTTACACCAAAGCGAAACAAGAAGTGGCAACACTAACTGTAATGTTCAAGGATGCAGTTCCATTGGAATCAAACACCGGTGACAATGACTCGGGACGATATCAAACCTATCAAGAAAATGAAAACATTACCAGGGACCCAACACCTTGTAGAACTAAAGGATCCGCCTATGCAAGAAACAATAGGGACAATGTTACGATAGATATGTCGGATGGAGCCGTTAAAACTAAAAGGAAGTGTTCGAACTGTTATTCTGCAGACCACAATCGAAGAACATGCCCTCAGCTGGTCGGTCTACCGCTTCCTCACAGTCAACAACCCTCACCATGTAAGAGAGCTTAGCATTCGGCTACATTCGACGAATCTAGATAACCATCGAACTTTATGACAGAATGATAGTGCAAATTGACTAAGTGTCTATTTTCGTAGGCTTTCTGTCCTACTTAACAATTAAAGTGTTTTGTAATGGTTTAGGTGGCTGAATTAGTATAACAATTGCATTAATGTAAGTGAATTAAAATTGTAGCTAAATAGTATATTTGTTTCAATGGTAAAAAATTATTGATTATGGCAGTTCAATCATATTTGTAATGTTTTAGAAAGGTAGATTAATGATAATCAAATGACCAATCCTAAATATACATTCTTTTTTTAGTGACGCTTCACTCTAATTGATAAAATTAGATAACAAATTGACTGTAATCGTTTCTTTTCTTTCTCTTCATTATATACCATGCGTATCACTATTTTTGAAATTTCATCAATTGTACATTAAAGATGAAATTAGTAAAAATATTCATCTTCACAATTACAATGAAGGATTACAAAATATGACATAATTACACTTACTTAATCATATCGTGTAGATTCGAGCCTACTATCTATACTTACGAGATTTTAATAGTAAGTAACTTTGTTAGCTTTTTTAATTGATTGCTTAAAGTATATATGCTTCTCACCAAATAGGCATAAAATCATTAAAACCATGTTTAAAGCATAATATTAATATGAATTAGGTAATTAATTAGGATAAAAAAACAAAAAAAATTTCAATGTTAATGCAACTCACCAAACTTGTTTATTACTATTACAAATTCACCAATATTATTCTATTAAGTAAACTAATAATATTGTTAATTAGGATAAAAAAAGTGTTAATTAGTTTTGATTTTAGCAGTCCTCATTATTTCACTAACTTTTCACTACAATATTCAATACTACGTCTTCTGATATATTAATTGATCACTACTTTGTCTGCTGGTAACATAACAAAAGGGGAAGATATATTAAATAAAACATCTTCATTACAAAAATTTATCTTACGTGCCCCATTCTTAACTTTGGGCCTAATAAAAAAAAATCTCGATTTTAAAGTTTATTTCACTGTAATAGACCCTTTTCGTTTGGGCCGTGCTCATGGACTCGGACTGGCCCATCTACCTGTGTTAAACAGTATGTGTTGCGAAATCATAAACAATGTGCAAAATAGTAAGAACAATGTACTAAATGTACAGTCAATGTAAAAAAACAACAAATATGTTATGAAGCTACAAATTACCAAAAAACCAAAAGTTCAAGAAGTACAATTACCAGAAAACCACCCCCAACGTGTAACTATTCACATAAAATAATATAAAATCGGTTATCTCCGGTGGCTTGCACAGTTACATTAACTGTGCGATGGGACAAACTACACTATTTAGCCTCACTTTTTATCAGAAATAGTGTTACAATGTCAGTCGAATAGTAGTACAAATTGGGGCCCCCTTTGACTATTTTATGACTGAACCGTTCCGTGAACGGAATATAATCCAAGGCCATATATATATATAGAACAATTCTCAATGGTTACTATCCATAGATGAGTACTAATAATTATGATGATGTGGCAACATAGTGACTTGGTATAGCAAGTCACCAATAATAGATAAATATTTTTTCTACATTAATTTTGAATTTAGATTTTTTTTTTGCCATAATTAATGTTGTTTCCAACTAATTAGAGACACTGACTATATTTAGAAATTGACATGCATTTGAAAAATGAAAAGTTTACAATATTATATTTTCATAATAAGTACATGTTTTTTATGGTAAATCATTCCAAAAATTTAAAAAAATCAAATTTATTTTTAGAAATATTAATTAACAACTATAAATATGGATCATTGATCTTAATCCAATAATTATTATTAAAGTAACTATCCTTGGGTAGTAACCATTAAGAGTGCACCCATATATATTGGTTGTAAAGAACGCCCTAGACTAATACTTACAAAACATTCGCATAACATAGTTTATAAAAGAATACCATTCATTATCAAAGTCTCAGGGGGACTTGTTTAAAACCATGCAAGTTGGCGCCATAAGTTTTAAAATAAAACATAGATTTTTATGCAAAGTTCAAAGAAACCAAAAATTAAATAACTGAGTCCCACTGATAATTTAGGAAAGTCTCTTAAAAACAAAACATAATTTAAATGGCGTTCTACGTTGATTGTTGTTCCGTCCATCGGATTACCCCATGCCATACACCCCATGATGATAGAACTCCTCACGTCACCACGCGTGCCATAAAGAAATCCTATTTGCTACCTGGAAGGAAAGTAAGGGGGGTGAGCTAAAAGCCCAGTAAGGAAGTACAAACAAATAGGCAAGTAAGAATACAACAAAAACAAACACTAAAGTTCATCTAAAACATCATGGTATATCATAACATAATTGTAACATATCATCATATTATAACATAATCGTAACATATCATCATATCATAACATAATCGTGACATATCATCATATCACAAACATACAGCATACATGATGAGCATGGATCGCTAATTGTCCATGTCACCCTATGAGGTAAACAGGAGATCACTGGTCCTTGAATAACCTCGGCGCGTCCGCCCTAGGAGTTACGTCTCAATGTCCTTAGTAACTCGTTCGATGTATCTGACATCGTAATATGTTTGATGTATCTAACATCGTAATCTGTTTGATGTATCTGACATCGTAATTGGTTTGATGTATCTAACATCCATACACATATCACATTCAACATATCACCACGTTATGGCATTCATAATTCATAACAATTCATTCATACAACAATCTTACCATTCATAGCATAAAATCATAGAATCTATCTAACTTCCTTACCTCAGGTCCAAGCTAAGAATTTCACAATCGTTCAACGAGCCTATATCAGAATAAAAATAACATTTCTTAGGTTCATAAAATTACTATTTTGCCCTTCCATACAACTCATGTGTGCATGGGCCATGCACACATAATAACAGTTACACAAAACATGCAATTATCGCCATAAAAGAATAATGCTCGTTTTACCCATTTTACTAGCATGATCGTTTTATAAAAACCACATAGTTGAATAATAAACATAATTTTGGACGTAAAAGTGGAATTGCATGTAACATACATACGTGGGAACATTGCGTAATAGAGACGTTTTCAAAAACAATAATTCTACATTTCTTACTTTTATTATTTTTAAATCAATAGACATATTGCATGCTTTATTTTTCTTAAAATTTATAAGTTGATTAAATTTCTCAAAACATTATTTTATTTTAGCTTAAAAAAATAAAATATGTGACATTTTCATTTATTAATCTCAAATTACAAAGAATTAGCCAAAAAGCTTGGATTTAATTAAAATACCTATTTTAATATGTTTCTTTAGAAAAATAAATTTTATCATTGTGTTACATAAATGATGTGAAAAATATATTTTTAAGTGTGGAAAAATATATTTTTATTTAAATTATTTAAGACTTAGTTTTATGTAACAAAATCCATATGTGACAATTAAATAACAATTTTTAACTTTTTTAAAACAAACTTTCAGCCACCATTTATTTTCTCAAAAAATCACAAATAAATAGAATCTAAATATTTTTCTCAATCAAAACAAAGGAAAAATCATAACTTATCAAAATATGCATTCATACCATTAAAAATACCATTTTTCAATATTACCATAACTTAGGAAAAATAATTTATTCCAAAAACTCATCAAATTCATTTTAGTAAAATTCACTTCATATTTTCTTACAAAAATTCCAGCAACTATTTTTATCATTAAAAATCACCATATTCAATTTAAAAGCTCATATTTTCTCAAAAATCAATAAAAATTCTGTAGGTAATTATTTGAGTAAAATATCATTTTAATGAGACTTAAAATCCCCTTTTTAATTTCATAAAATTAACATAACATCAAGGACATTACTTATGCATGCAAATCATCTTTTTATCAAACTTTTACCCAATTATTTACAAAAATCAGCAAGCTTAATTCCTCATGAAACTCATATTTTATCCCAAAAATTTCACATAAAATCATACATGTCCAAAATCTCATCATACTCTTATTATATACATGATTCTAATATTACTAACATATTCACATGAAATCTTATAAAACCATCTTTTTCTATTCCATTGAATCTACACATGAAATCCAACGACAATAACCATAATGGTAACATACATTAATTCATAAGCACCATATTCACATATGCCTTCGTATTAACCTAACATGTTTCTATCATTATTTTCATGCATCTTATAATTTATTCATTCACAATATAACATGCATCCTATCAAAATTTCATGGATCCAAATATCAAGATTGCCAATTATCATCTTACCGATATTACATAGGTCCTAAAACATGGATCTAATATATTGAAAATCATACAACATCAAACAAAATATCAAGATAATCCTTAGGTATGCCTAGGCCGAAACCCCATATTTGCATTCATAAATTGCCACCAATCATTATACATAGAAAAATCAAGATCATAACCCTTTTATACATTAAACCATGATACCCTTTTTAAACAAATCATATTCTCAAAATATACAAATCATAATCATCAATCCTACAATAATCAACCATTAGCATCACCATCAAAAACCTCAAAGACAAACCCATCAAAACCAATATATAGGCTAAGAAAGACCATTACCTCTCTTGATTGTAAAATCAAGAACACAATAGCAAGAAAACCTCTTGTCACCTATAGATGATTTCCAAACACCATACACCCAAAGAAAGAAACCACAAAATCAACCTTAGATTAGAGAAGAGGGGAAGATCCAAAAGCAAATATGTGAAACACTAGTTGATAGATTCTTACCTAGGGTTCGAAACCCTCTTCTTCTTCTCCTTCTCTTTCTTTTCTTCTTCTTCTTCTCTAGAAAATATTGCAGCCCTTGCTTTCTCTCTCTCTAGCTCGCCTCCTCTCTCTCTCTATCTCCTCTCTAGGTCACGGCCAAATGGCCTAATCTCTTCTTAATCCCCTTTTTAAATTCTCATTCCCATAAAGCCACTATCAAGAGGAAATGGTAAGTTTCCTTTCTTCCCCATTTTCCTTTAATTTCCTTTCATTTTTCTTTTATTATAATAGATATAAAATAATAAAGGGTGATCACATTCCTATCCCAAAATAGCTAGTGCCTTCCAAATTTTGATTTTATTACCTAAAAAAAAACAATCCTTTTCCCACTACACACCCCACACTACACGTCCACACTAGCCATTTCCCTTTTCTTTTTTTTTTTATAAATTAATTCAAATAAAATCTAAAATAAGGAAATATAAAGTGTGTAGAAAATCTACACATGTGTACCATGCTACCATGCACTAGCACACATTAAATCACTAGGGTGCATCACTATCTACCATGCACCTTAGTGCATTCAACCAAATGTCACATAATTATCTCAATTGTCACACTTATTTAAAATATAATACTAATAGTAAAATAAATATGTTACACAATTATTCACTTATTAAATTAATTAACCAAACACACAATTAACAAATTTAAATTCAAAAGATTATACCAAACAATTCTAACAATTAAATAAAATAATAAACAATCAAATAAAACAAATAATCAACCAAATAAAATAACAACACTTAAATAAAACCATTCATCACACTTAACATTTAAATAAAATAAATCACAAAAATTTAAATAATCTAAACAAAAATTTTTTGGTGCACTACATTGGTACATTTAAATATGCAATGAATTCAAGTTTTTTTTAAGTATACTTTCGGTATAATTTAAGTTTATATTAATTATATGTTGGGTTGATTTTTGTTTTCCTAAGTTCAATTAAGATATATTGTTGTTTTGTGATTTTTTTTGCAGTTGATGTTTAGTTATTTTGTGGTTTATTCTGAATACACATGTAGTTGTTCTTATGTGCTTTTACTATTTTTTTATTTAGTTTAGTTTAAGTTTATTTTAGGTACATTGTTATTGTACAGTTACTATATCTTGGGTATATATTTTAATATTTACTATTGTGTTGGTTGATTTTTAGTTTATTTTGGATATATTTAAAAAAAAAAATAATCAGTGTTTTTAATTATTCTTATGTATATTTTTTGTTGATTTAGTTGATTTCTAATTCAACATATTTTTTGTATTTGTTGGATATATTTTTAGTTAATTTTTTCCATATATCTTGGGTATATATATATATTTTTTAAAATAATATGCTTTTTGGTAAATTTGTATAGGTTGGATTTTAGTTATTTTTTATTTTATTTTTGATTGATATCTAGTTGATTTGGAGTTATCTTTATTGACACTATTGTTGATTTTTAATTTATTTTTTGACACTGTATATTTTGTAATTTAAAATTTTAAAAATTGTATTTTTAAAAGTTTAAAGTCCAATGTTTTGAAAAATAAAAATTATAGACAGCAAAAAAAATAGAAAAAAAATGTGTATTTATGGAAAAAAAAATACCCCAATAAAGTTAAGCCGCTCTTTGTTAAAAGTTGATATTTTGTAAGGAATTTTTCAATTTTCTAGAGCATAATTTCCAAAATTATAAGGTAAGAAAGACCGATAACAAACAAAACAAATGCGCTCAAAACATCACAACCAAACAATGGCTCTACTCCCCAAGACACATCCACTCTTCTATTAATAGGACTAAAAAATTATGTACATACGTTAACACCCTCTCCACCTACGCAGCACAAAATAAAAGAAAATTATAATACCGACGTAAATGTAGGGACAAATTAGAAAAAGCGGTAAACTTATTATAATGAAGATGAGGAGTGAGAACCAACAACGTTGAGACAAAAAAGAAAGTCCCATGCTCTCTGATCCACAAGTTTATGGTCCGTGACACCACAGTAGTACCGCCCACAGGTATACATGCACGGCAACCAAACCAATCATTGCTCCTTCACGGGCTGCACCTAGTGCACCAAAAGTCCACTCTCTCTCTCTCTTTCTCTCTCCCTGATCTATATATTCGTGTGTGAATATATAGTGTCATTCTCCATATAAACCTTAAATCTAAGCAACAAAGTATAGGAGCGTATACGAAGATTGTTTGATATATATTTACAAAAAAAGAAATTATGAATATGGAATGTTTTCCAAGGCTGGTAATAGTAGCTTTGCTTGTGGTTGGCATTACTACTAGTATTAATGTTGAGCTCAGTTATGCTCAGACCATATGCAAAGTGCCAATGAAAGGTCTGATGGAGTGCAAGCCGGCCGTGACGAAACCAAACCCGAAATCACCTACGCCCGAGTGCTGCTCTGCGTTGACTCATGCTGACTTGCAGTGCCTATGCTCCTACAAGAACTCACAGCTTCTGCCTTCTCTTGGCATCGATCCCACTCTTGCCCTGCAGCTCCCCCAGAAGTGTAATCTTCCTCACCCTGCCAACTGCTAGGACTTATAATAAGACTCGTCTACAATCTTCATGAAGAAGTAACAAATGTCTTTCAAATGCTTTTTTTTTTTAAATCTTTAAAGTTTCTTTTCAATTTAGTAATTGTTATCTTTTCCTAGTATTACGTACCAATGTATCGTCTCTTTTCTATATTAAATAAAATTTACATTTCATGTCAGTTACCTGCAGTAGCTTTCTGTTTACACTACAACAAAAAACACTTCTAGGGGCAACAGATGTCGCCCCTAATAATCATAAAAGTCATCCCAGATATGTCACCCATAATAAAATGTGTCTAATTGTGTACATTAGAGATGTCGCCCCAAAATTTTCACATGCGCCATAACTTTTGATCGATGTGTCGCCCCTGATATGTCAACAGTCGCCCCTCATACATGATTATTAGGGTCCCTCTAATACTATTTTATTTATAAAAAATTATTTTATTAATTAAAAAATAATTGATTAAAATTTAAATTATTAATTAAAATTAAAATCATTGAAAAAATATATATTAAAAATAAAAATATTATATTAAATATTCAAATTAGTTCATTAAGATAACAAATATTCACATTGTTAATATAATGTAATAATAACTAACAATAATATAAACCTAGTCTCTTAAATCTGTTGTCTCATCCTTCATATTGTCTCCTTGTTGCGGTTGTGGTGTCTGTGGCGATGGCATTAGCCAGGGATATTGAGGAGGTAATGTGGGCGATCCTACTCCATACATGTAGGGATACGACGACTGCGATGAGAGTGGAATCAGCCACATATAAGGTGATGGTGTTGCTCCGTACATGTATGGAGGTGCCACAAGTTGAGACGGCGCTGCCCCATACATGGAAGGCTAGGATGGAGCTGGAGGTTGAGAAGACGAAGCTTCAGAAATATTGTCTATATCAGGCATATGTGACATCTGAATGTTTGGTGGACGAAATGAAGATGGAAGAAATTGAGACAAGAAATTGACTTGGTTAGTCAGATTCTTTAGCTTATTCTCCAAATTTTCTATCTATTATGATGAACGTTGAGGAGGAGCTTGAGACTCGCTGAAGTGAGAGCGCTGGGTAGATGATGACCCCGACCCCTTCAATTTGTGGCCCACTCCTCACTCGTGTCCACTCCTTTGGCCTAATACTTTTTGTAGCACGTCCACCTAATCAACTGTTGTCGAACCATCATCATTGGAAGCGACACCAGATGTTTGCTGGGTTTTTAACTCAAAATCAGCCTTCAGTTTTTTCTGTATTAAGAAAATGTTAGAGACACTAACAATAAATATAACTCTATGAATATTAAAAAACATAATTCAAGCTTACATAGTCTTGGCGAGCATCGTCGTTTACAAAATCATTTGTTGTTTTCTTCCAGTGATATTCCTTCCATGACTCAATAAGGTCCGGGTTCGCCTAAAAAATATAACCCAAATGTTAGAGAACATATAATTTAAAACAAAATAATTTTGATAACATTTTAACTTTCACTTAATCTTTCGTGATGGATGACTGCCAGCAATTTTGTACCCTGCGTTGTAGAAGACTTCTGTTTCTTTCGATTTTCCTTGTTCTTTAGGGAGCGCGCAATAAATTTTGGACTTGTAAATAACTGACAGATCTGCTTCCACTCCTCCTTGGTAACATCCTTGGTTAGGTTGTCTAGAACCTTGTCCCAATCCTCTGGTCCTTTGTAGTATTTCTCAAAGTGTCCATGTCTTATTGTTTTTCTATGACGGTATTGGTCTTTATTCTCTCGATCGATACCATCTATACACTTTAAGAAATCCTCGCGGCCCTCTATTTGATAATAACACTAAATTGAAAAATAAATATATTAATAATATATATTATATTAATGACTCATTTTTTTTAAAAAATCATTTAATATTTTTTTACCTTGATTGTAATGCCCCGAATTTCCTAATAAGGGTTAGGACCTTGATTAGGAGGTCAGGAGGGCCATAATTGAGTTATGATGTTATTTAATGATCATATGCATGTTTATGTGAATTATATTATTATATGATGGTAAATGCGTGCATATGAGTGTATTTATAAATATAGGGGTATCTTGGTAATTTGGCCGCTGTGGGCGTAATTGTGTATTTTGGGTGCATGGTTGTGATTAATTAATATAGCCATATTATAAGGTGAATTGGTTCGAGCTATTCAGCATGAGACGATCATGAGATGTAAGTGTTCGGTCTAGTCATAACGGGTTTAAGTTCGGGGCTCGGGGTGAGTCTCGGGGTCATTTTGATGATTAGAGCGTTACCGAGAATTATAGGGTAACGGGATATGGATTATTGGTGTTTGAGATTATCAAGATTAGCGGGAATTGGAGAGCGTTAATTATGATTAACGAGATAGGTGGAAAATACCGATTATACCCTCGGGATGACTTTAGAAGCCTTTATTTGACCTAGGGGTAATATGGTCATTTGGCAAAGGATATGTATCATTTAAAGGCTGTAGAAAATGTATGAAAAGAAAATAGAGCATCATCATCCTCATCTTTCTTTCTCTCCCGTACTTATTCCTCCTCCTTCTTCCTTTTGATTTTTGAGAGCCAATTTGAGGTAGCAAGCTAGGAGAGCAAGGCTTGAGGGTTTAGGACTTTGGTTCAATCATTGAAGGATATCTAAATCAAGCTTGAGGTAAGATTTCATCCTTGAATATAAGCCATACTCTATTTTTCTTTATAGTTTTCAGCTTATAGTTTTGATGTGGATAGTTGGAATCAATGGGAGTTTTTGTGTAAGATTGATTGGGTTTTGATGAGGGTATGATATAGATGATGATTTGGAGGGTTGGTTTTAAGAGAAATCGCAAAGAAGAGGACCCAAAAAGTTTCTGGTCTGTTTTTGGCGCAGCAGCTCCATTCAGGGCGCACCAGCGCTAAGCAAGGCAGAGAGCATGGCTCTCTGACTTGGAAATAGGGCTGCAGCGCCATCTAATAGGGCTGCATCGCTGGTCCATTTTTCAGCAAACCTATTTTAGGGCTCGAAATGATCCTTAAGGCTCGGGGTTTGGTTCCTTTGCCCCGTTTGAGCATATTAAGATTCTTGAGAGTGCGGGATGGATCCCGGGAGTGTGGTTTTAGATTATAAACCTTTTTATGATTTATTTTATTGATGGGATTCCATATTTGGTTATGACTAGGTGACCGCTAAAGGATAAAAGGGTTGATCGTTCTCAAGGGTCGTTCTTTTACTAATTCTTGCTCGAACCCAAGGTAAGAAAACTGTACCCTGTGTATATGTGACATGCATGGATATTCTTGATGCATGTTGGTTGATTATTAAGTATGACATGCATGGCTATTCTTGATGCATGTTGGATTGTTGAATATTATGCATGTGACGCATGAGAAACATGTGATTAGGACATGCTTTGAGTACTGAGTATGATATTGTTCAGAGCTTGTGCCTCTGGGCTTGTGCATGGTCCTAATTGTATTAATACTTGTTGAGTAAGCATGCTGAATACCTTGTTTATGGATATTGGACATGTGACATATGTTTGGTGGCATGACTTACTTGTGTATGGCACTGACTTATTAGTCAGAATTGGCAATGGTGTTGGATTCATTTGTGAAGCTGTGATTTATTAGTCAAGTTCACAATGAGTTGAACACTGGTCGTGTTTCACTGACCTGAGGGTCAGAAACGGCATAAGCGTCGAGGACGTAGGGCCGAGTGAAGATTAGATTTAATCAATATCAGCATTGAATGGCTCCATGGCATTAATGCTGGACCGACCCTAAAGTCGATGAACTTACAAGCGCTTGCCTGGTCTAAGACCAGATGTTCAGAGCCAGAGCTTATGGCCCCGGTGACTGTTTGTCACATGGCTAGGGTACGATGTTCCACAGTTACGACTCTAGAGTCGGGAGGAAGGTTGTGTTGGTGACCAATCACCATGCACCTATCCTGCTGAAGCTAGTGAGATGCTCACTTATTTATTAAGCCCTGATGATCCTATCGTCACATGGCTAGAGGGTGTTGTCCCCAGGTTATGACTCTATGATCATGAGGAAGGTTATGTTGGTGACCATTCACCATACACCTATCCTGTTTGAACTTATGAAAGGATAACTTATCAGTTAAGCCCTGGTGACCCTATCGTCACATGGCTAAAGGGAGTTGTACCCACTTTTGTGACTTTGGCTACTGTCACCTACCTGTTTTGGACTGATAGTCCTAAATGATTGTTATGATCATTGTTGATA
The DNA here is from genome assembly GCF_963169125.1 of Humulus lupulus. Taxonomy (NCBI): domain Eukaryota; kingdom Viridiplantae; phylum Streptophyta; class Magnoliopsida; order Rosales; family Cannabaceae; genus Humulus; species Humulus lupulus. Next base: position 174,917,298 of record NC_084794.1, on the reverse strand, counting down.
TTATATCATGCTTTATTGTGTTTTCTTGCTGGGCTTCGGCTCACGGGTGCTATGTGGTGCAGGTAAGGGCAAAAGAAAGCTGGACCATCCTTGAGTTGGAGAGCTTAGGTGATGACGTGTACATATGCAGCTGCTCGTCTGCCACGGCCGAGGTTTAAAGAGGAACTAGGGCTGAACCCTGTTTTGCCGCATAGAATGACCTGTTGTAAATATCTTTTTGTAATAGACTCTGAAATTATATTTTTGGGATCCCAATGTGTATATTAAACGTTCTAGTGAAACGTTACATCTTAACCAAAAATTTTAATCCCTAAACCGCTAATCATACTTAGTTCACGATTTTGGCCAAATGACTCGATTAGCGAGTTTAGCACTGTTTACAAGGCACACCGTAACGGTCCCTGGAGTTGGGGCGTTACATTGATCATGCCAAGGACTTGGTCCTTGTATTGTTTAGGCACTGATTTCCATGAATCGAAATATCCGGGAACTTTAGTTTTAATTTGGGTGCCCACGAGGCGGACAAAAATAGCGTGCTCGCCCCCAACAACCTTGTACATTCGCGGGAAAAATGTTACTTCCAGTGGTTTTCCATTTTTACGCCGCCTCCCATCTAGATCTTTTCCAATAGCTACGCCACAACCCTTTCTCTTAGTTGAGATTCCTGTACTTTTTTTATTAACAATATAGAGAATATTAGTATATACGAGATAAACATATTTGAGTGAATAAAAGAAAAAAAAATTACCTGACTCGCATGAAGTCGGGATCCTAGTAGGATTCGGTGGAGGATCACCACCAGCGTCTCCACCGTAGGCTCTAGCCACATCTGCTAGCACGACGTAATTTAACCTATTTATTAAAATATTTAATTCTTATTTATAATTAATTTTAGTGTGTATTATTTTAATTGATTAGGTACTTTGAAACATGTTATTTGGAGAATATTCACGTTATTTTTATTTCTCAATATGTATAATACTTTTACAGAGAAACAAAACTAAGTAGAATATTCATTATCATCACTAATTAAATCAACATATATCGGGCACACATCATCATTATTATAATCAGTAAGGTCGACAAGCAATTCATCCTCATCTTCTGCTTCTTCTATGTTGTCTGCCATATCATCTTGAACAACTGAAGAAGGTTGATGGGCAGTGTGGACTTGTGTTGCTGGTGCATCATGTACAACATCAACATCAATAATCATATCTGAAGCATCTGGAAAGTCCCAAAATTTCCAATGATTCACTTCTTGGACAACTTTCCAATCTCATCCTCTAATGGGAGCATTGATGTAGAATACATGTTTTGCTTAGCTAGCTAGTATGAATGGTTCATCCTTATACCATTCACCGCTGACATTGATACTAGCGATATTATTTTTAGTGATGGTTTTCTTCTTTTTCGAATTTGTATTGAACCATTTACAACGAAATAATACCAACGAATAAGCACCACTAAAAGACAACTGGAGCATTTCTTCAAGTTGTCCATAATAGTTAAAACCTTATGTTCTAGCAACACACACTCAACTATTTTGTGTAGTTCAATTTTGATCTCGATTGTATGAAACAAATCGAACTTCGTTCATTGTACATTCTTGACAGGAGTAGGCCAATAGATCCGACCCATATGTTAAAGCTAGCAATTCATCAGCATGCTCTAATGACCCGAGCTGGTAAAATTCATATATCTAATAATAAAGAAATATAATTGAATGAGAATGTGATTTTTAGTAAAAAATTTGCTAAGTACAAGTTACCTTTTTATGAAACCATGAACGGAACTCTTTCTTTTGTGTCAATTTATGATTAGCAGCAACATCTCTTTGTTGAGCCTCAGTTAGGTGTAACCTATTAATTAATTAACAATGTTAAGATTATGGGAGGAGTATAATGTTGTAATTACTCTAAATACACTTCAGTTTGTGGAGAATTATCAAATATGAACCACTTAGCTTTATTCGAAGTATTTTTGTTAAGAGGCACGAGAATTCCCTTACTAATTGGACGACATTGAGATTCAAACACTGTGAGGTGTCGATTTACATACGGTGCATCTTCATTATGATCATGCTGATTAAATTTTGTTTCCACAACTTTGAAATACATTGAAAAAAATGTCAAAGCCTCATCTCCTATAGACCCTTCAGGACGAGCTTTATTCCTAACATAGTTTTTTAATTTTTCATGTATCTTTCAAAAGGATACATCCACCTCATAAATACGGGTCCTCCCAAAATAGCTTCATTAGGCAAGTGAAAAACTAGATGGATCATTATGTTGAAGAATGCTAAAGGGGAAATCAACTCCATCTTGCATGAAATTATAATCAAGTCATCCTTAGCTTTCTCCATATCAGAAACGTTTAGTGTCCTAGAGCACAATTGTTTGAAGAAATTACACAATTCTGTAATAGTAGTGGATATAGATTTTGGTAAAATCTTCCGGACACCTACTGGAAGTAATCATTGCATTATCACAATACAATCATGGGACTTCAACCCAACAATATTTGAGTCATTGTCTGTGACTTTCTTCTTCAGATTAGAACAAAAACCACCAGGCAACTTTACTCCTATAAAAAATTGACAAAAATCTCGCCTTTGTTCAGGCGTGAACACATATGGAGGATGCAGTTTCATTAACCTTTTATTGGCATCCTCATAAATCCACAACAATTGCCTAATGTAACGCCCTACTACCTTGGAGTCATTACCATGTGATTTATAAATGTGCCATTAGCTTGCTAATCGAGGTTTTAGGTTGAAAAGTGTAATTAAATTGAAATAAAGACTCATTTGACAACATTAATTATAAAAGATTTGGACATTCATTAAAATCATAAAAGTTATACATTTGGGATCCCAAAATATTGTTTCACAAATGTATTACAACTCAAAATGTAGATACAGTCGACCTAAGCGACAAGAAAAATTATTACAACATATTCCCCAAAATAACCCTGGTCGTGGCAACCAGGTAGGTTGAACATGTACACGCTGCTCCACACTCTCCAACTCGTGGTTGGTCGATCTTTCCCTTTCCCTTACCTACACCAAAGAGCACTCGTGAGTCGAAGCCCTGCAAGAAAACTCAACGTATAACAAATCACATATCAATTCAACAATATACAACAAAATAATCAACAGACTAAACACATAGCAGCCTACGCCGACCCAGGTCCTTTACCAGGCCCTGGGTTCGCAGTCTTCACTGAGCGGGTGGATATCGCACCATTGGAGGGTCTCGCCCTAGCGCTCTGCACTCGGCGTACTTTCGCCATTCACGGCCTTCGCCGTTCTTAGCCTTCACCGTTCATTCAATAATCATGCACAACATGGCATAGTATTTAAGTATTCACACATACATTAAACACAAATATAGGGGTCATGCCCTGAATCACAAATAATAGGGCCATGCCTTGTTCTACGGGCACCAATGATTTTCTTACCTGTATCCTGAGCTGACGGATTAACGCGATCCTGAGCATGATCCCCTAAACCCGAGCTTTGACGTAAAACCTAGTCACAACGCCATAATAAATAGATATCCATCCATTCCTAACTAATTAAGAACATCAGATTAAAATACTAGCCTTTGGGACCTCTAATCCTACTAAACCGGGTAGTAGAATCCTTCCCGAGCCTTAATATTTGGGTTCCCGAGCTTAAAACCTTCATTTGGCCTTTTCCCCTAATTTGAGTCGCTACCCGCCTCCCAAGGGTCGCGGCCCACTGCAAGTCAGAGAGCACAACTCTCACATTTGGGGGACATGGGCCGCGGCGCGCCTGAGCTTGCGTCGAGGTGCCTAGGAAAAAATCTAAGTCTCCCACGCCTCAAAGTTCAAGCGGGCCGCGACGCTGAAGAACAGGGCCGCGATGCGAGCCCTAAAACCCAGAAATCCCATGCATTTTTTTGCGTTTTTTCCCAGCATAACTAACCTAAATACCCCAAAACTTACTTCACCAACTCAGAAAAACTCAAGGATCACATTCCATAGTTTAACTCCATAAAACCTCAAAACTACAATTGAAAACTCAGTAATATCACTAGAAATTTATACCTCAGTTGGTAGTTCGACCTGAGTTGATGCTAACCTCCACAAGCTTTACATTTTCCAAGCTTCAGCCTCAAATTCCGAGCCTCACACCAGAATTTCCCAAAATTCCTTAAGTCTCCAAGAGAGGGTGAGGGAGCCAAAAGAGATAGAGAAGAGATAGGGTAAAAGGAATGTTTCTTTCTGATTTTTGGTTCATTCTACAGAATCCCCAAGGCCTACGCTAAGTCTATCCCGTAGTGCGAAAGACAAAAATACCCCCAACTTAACTTTACCCTGCTAACACCAACAAGGGCAAAATTGTTTTTTGCCACATTCCCGCTAATTCCTCGAATAGTCCTATAAACTCCCATTCAATCCTGACATACTTAAAGAAGTCATTTAATATCTACCCGTTACCCGGTAATCCCGAACACATATCATATCCCCAAAATACCCCTAGGCTCCCCCCGAGCCGAGTACTCGACCTCGTTGTGACTATTTAGCTATTTCGCTCCCTAGGACCGTCTTGGATAGTACATCCCAAATATATCCCCACAGACTTGTGTTATAAAGCACAACACACATATAATTCACATTTATGCCCTCAACGGGCCAAAATTACTAACCAAAATGGGCCCACATGCATATTTAATTCACCTAAACATGCATTTATAGTCTCATAATTATTTAATCCATGTAATAACTTAATTAAATCAATTATGGTCCTTCCGATATGCTAATCAAGGCACTAAGCCTTATTGGAAAATTTAGGACGGTACGCCTAACCCCCGTATTCTTTAAATAATGTCTTGCGTTAGTGGTGTCCTTAGATTTATCATTATCCAACAAAGTTCCAAGGAGATTGTCGCACACATTCATCTCGACATGCATCGCATCTAGATTGTGTTTTAACTGGTTTGAAATCCAGTATTCAAGTTCATAGAAAATACTTTTTGTCCTCCAATTACTTTCATTTGCACCTCGCTTGCGCTTCAACCCCCCAAATCGGTCATGTTTACCAGACACTTGTGACGGTAAAGCATTGACTTGATCTAACATTTATTGACAAGTAAGTTTTTGTTGAGGATTTCTTTTCTCAACTTGGCCATCAAACTCTTTGTCCATTCTATAATAATGATTACTCGTCAAGAATCGCCTATGACCGACATAAGATGTCTTACCAATCACTCGGATGGAAGTGGTGTCTTCATTGCAGGATGGACATGCTTTGTATCACTGCCCGCTCCAACCAGACAAGCTACTATGAGCAGGGAAATCGTTAACTGTCCACAGTAGGGCTACACACATCTTGAACAATTCATTCCTTGTGCCATCTCTTGTGTCGACCCCGTTGATCCACAATTGTTTTAACTCATCCACCAAGGGTCTTAGAGATACATCCATGTCTTTACCCGCTGATTTTGACCCAAGAATAAGGAGAGTTAGTATAAAATACTCCTTCATGCACAGCGTAGGGGGGGAGATTATAATTCATCAAAATCATAGGCCACATGGATTAAATGTAATGGCCTGAATTCTCCAATGATGTTTAATAGCTGGATTAGTATGCCGGGAGGGCCGTACTTGCTTAATAATGCCATTAAATGATATTATGCATGTATTTGTGAATTATATTATAATATGATGTTAAATGCATGCATGTGGGTCCACGTTTTAATTACAGGGGAGTGATGGTAATTTGGCCCGTTGAGGGTATAATTGTATAATTGTATGCATGTCGATGATATGTGTTGAGACCACATTATAATGTGGGTTTGTTCGAGCTATTCAGCATGAGACAATCTTGGATTATAGATTAGCGGTTTAGTCACAATGGGTTTAAGTGCGAGGCTCGGGTTGAGTCTCGGAGTGATTTTAATGATTAGAGCGTTACCGAGTATTAGAGGGTAACAGGATGTGAATTATTGGTGTTTGAGGTTATCGAGAATAGCGGGAATTGGAGAGCGTTAATTATGATTAACGAGATAGGGGGAAAGTACCAAATATGCCCTCGGGATCCTTTAGAAACTATTAATTGACCTAGGGGTAAAATGGACATTTCACCCCTAGGATAGATATATCTATTGATAGATATATCTATTGATAGTTGAAAGAAGGAAGAAAAAACAGAGCATGTTTAAGAGTTCTCCCGTACATTCTTCTCTTCACCTTTCTTTGTGATTTTTGAACCAATTTTGAGGATTCAAGCTTGGGAAGCAAGCCTTGGAAGTTTGGGAGTGTTTTCCACCATTGAAGAGCATCATAAGCTGAGCTTTGGGTAAGTTTCCAACCATAGATTTCTTTGGTTTGCCCTGTTTTGGTTTTGTTTTGCAGCTGAGATTTCTAGGGTGAATTTTTGGTTTTTTTGGGGAGTTTTGGCTAGGGTTCCTATGCTTGTGATGTTTGGGGTGTGTTAGGATGGTTTTTGGGTTCATTTGGCATCAAGAATGGGATTTGTAAGCTTGGGAATCATATTAGAATCGAAGGAGTTAAAGAAGGTCGGTTCAGGGCAGTGGTGGTCTGGAGGTAGCGCTATAGCGCCCACCCTAGGGCGCTACATCGCTCCTCAGGAGGGTTTTTGGCATGTTGGTGGTTCTGAGTATAGCGCTGGGGTGCTAGGGGTTGAGCGCTGTAGCGCTACCCTGTTCCTTCTAAGTCCCGTTTTGAGTGTTTTTAAGGGTTTTTGACTTGGGGTTTCAATCCTTAAGGCCTGGGATCGAATCTACCCACCGCGTGGGCATGCTTCGAGGTCCCGAGAGTGGTGCTTAGGTTAAGACCCTATTATTGTGAATTTTCATTAATGGAGGTTATAACTGGTTGTGATTACGTAACCGCTAAGGAACTAGAAGATCGATCGTTCTCAGGGGTCGTCCTTATTATACTTCTCGCTTTAACCTTAGGTAAGAAAACTGTACCCTGTGTATATATGACATGCATGTTGGCTATTGAGGCATGTTGGTTGATAAATGTGGACATGGATTGCATATTATATGCTAGTGAGTGTTGTGTATTTGTATATGGCACTGACTAGTCAGGGATACTGACCTAAGAGTCAGAAATGGCAGAGCTTCATGAACGCCGGGCCAAATGAGGATTGGATCTAATCGATATCAGTGTTTAATGGCTCTAAGGCATTAACATCGGACTGACCCTAAGGTCAATGAATTTATAAGCGCTTGGCTAGTCTAAGACTAGTTATTCAGAGCCAGGGCATATGGCCCCGGTGACTGTTTGTCACATGGCTAGGGAACGCTATTCCAAAGTGATGACTCTAGAGTCATGAGGAAGGTTATGTTGGTGACTAATCACCATGCACCTACCCTGTTAAAGCTAGTGAAATGCTCACTTACCTGTTAAGCCCTGGTGACCCTATCGTCACGTGGCTGGAGGGTGCTGTCCCCGTATTAGTGACTCTTACGATTGTCACCTATATGTCTGGACTGTTGGTCCTGGATGATTATCACAATTCTTGTTGAAATTATATCATGTTGTATTATGTTTTCTTGCTGGGCCTTGGATCATGGGTGCTATGTGGTGCAAGTAAAGGGAAAGAAAAGCTCACCCAGCCTTGAGTGGAGAGCTTAGGTGGTGATGTGCACATATGCGACTGCTTGACCACCACGGCCAAGGTGTTCTCAGAGGAACTAGGGGGCTTTACCCTATTTTTGCTGCTTAGGTCGGCAGAGTTGTAAATTTAAAACAGTAATGACTATTTTCTACTGAGAACGACTTGTAGATGTTTTGATTAGCTCTGCAGAGTAGTTTGTAATGAAAAATATCCATTCCTTTTTATTAGTTTTTCACCATAACCTGTTAATCATACTTAGAGCACGTTTTTAACCAAAGGACTCGGGTAGCGAGTCAAATTTTCAGTTCACCGTTCACCGTAACTGTTCTGGGGTAACCAGGGCGTTACAACTTGGTATCAGAGCAATGCCAAGGTTAGAGTTCCTGTAGATTGGCTGGGCATGTACACACATCACTGAAGTCAAGCTCGACTCATGGTTTGGTAACTATTTATGTAGTTATATGTATAAGTACTTAAATGTGGTATATATGTTTTACCTGTGTGCATGAGACACCATGTTAAACCCGTGCCCTGAAATATTATATCCTCAGCAACTGTGTGCTTATTAGTACTGGGAATTGCTGGAACATACTTATAAGTATGATTGGTCGTGAGCTATTATGTGATACATGCTGAATGTTAAAAGCTATAGACATGTATCTGCTTGTATACTGTATGACTGTGGAATGTGATAATTGTCTGCTTGTTCTTGGACCGTGAGGCAGCAAGAGGTTTAGTTATTAATACCTGACTGGCCGTATTGATTATTATTTCAGCAAGGTATCAGTGATAGAATTATGAATCCAGGGCAGATAGACACTTCAGCTGGCCAGAGTGATCAGGGCCAGAATAATAATAACAGTCAGGGTCAAGAGAATGACCAGTCTCAGATTCCACAACTAGGTCCTGTAAACTGGCAACAGATAGTCAGTGATCTGCAGGCTACAATATTGAGGCAGGGAGAAGAGTTGCGTCTCCTGAAATAGCAGCAAGCGCCTGCTGTAGCTAGTGTATCAGAGGCACCCCCTGTGTCGGTGCCAGCAGCTGGGCAACTGCCTGAGGTTGGGAATAAATGGAAGCCTCTCTATGAAAGGTTCAGGAAGCAACAACCTCCGGTGTTTGAGGGCAGTGCAGATCCTGCCAAGGATGAGCAATGGATGAGCATGATTACCACTATCCTTGACTTTATGAGGGTATCTGGTAATGAGAGGGTGGCCTGTGCTACCTATATGTTTCGGGAGGATGCCCGGATTTGGTGGGAAGTGATTACCCAGACCAAGAATGTGAATGCCTTGACTTGGGAAGAGTTTCAGACTCTATTCAATGAAAAATATTATAACGATGCTATTAGAGCGGCGAAGGCCGAGGAATTCATTAGGCTACTTCAGGGGAGCTTATCAGTTACGAAGTACGCCTTAAAATTTGATCATTTGGCAAAGTTTTCCAAGGAACTGGTGCCCACTGATGGGACCAGGAGAGAGAGATTCTTGTAGGGGCTACAGCCTAGGTTAGCCCGAGATGTACGTATCACCACTGTGGCAGGGGTTACTACCTATGCACAGGTGGTGGAGAAGGCACTCACAGCTGAGAGTGCAGAGATCAAGAACTGGCGTGACGGTGCAACCAGAAAGGATTTCAGGAGGCCAGGTCCTCCATTTGTGGGTTCTGGTAGGGGTGTAGGCCCCAGTGATCAGAAGAGGAAGGTTCCTGACACCTTCCCTGTTCCAGGTCCTAACAGAAGGCCCCGTGGTATTTCAATGGGTCGTCCAGGTGGTGGTGAAGACTGGAAATCTTATCCTGAGTGCCCCAGATGAAAGAGGCATCACTTGGGAGAATTTAGGGCAAAGGCCTGCTTCTCATGTGGAGCAGTGGGTCATCTTAAAAAGGATTGTCCCAAGGCAAGAAAGGAAGAACCCAGAAAAGCGGACAGCTCGGCCCCAGCTCGAGTGTTCGCGTTGACTCAAGCAGAAGTTGAGGCTTCTCCCTCAGTTGTTACAGGTCAGCTTCTTAGTGCTGGAACCCCTTATAATGTGTTGATTGATTCTGGCGCTACACATTCTTTTGTTGCTAGTCGTGTTATTGATAGACTGTGTAGGCCTTGTGACTTTTATGCTGTGGGGTTTGGTACTTTATTGCCCACTGGAGAGTTAGTGGTGTCCAGGAGGTGGGTCAGATCCTTGCCAGTGACAGTAGAGGGTAGAGAGTTATCAGTGGATTTAACAGAGTTGGTTATGACTGACTTCGATATGATACTGGGTATGGATTGGTTGGCAAAGTATGGGGCAACCATTGATTGCAGAAGGAAGATGGTCACCTTTGAGCCTAAAGGTGAGGATCCTTTTGTGTTTGTTGATGCTGTGCATGGACCTCGTATTCCTATGATTTCTGCATTGAGGGCTAGGGATTTATTGCAAGGAGGTTGCATTAGATTCTTAGCCAGTGTGGTTGATACCACTCAGGTCGTGCCAGTTAGACCAGAGGATACCAGGTTAGTTTGTGAGTTTCTGGTTGTGTTTCCAGAAGATTTGCCAGGGTTGCCACCACATAGAGAAATTGAGTTCGTTATAGAACTGGCACCAGGGATGGAGCCAGTGTCTAGAACGCCTTACAGAATGGCCCCAGCTGAGTTGAAGGAATTAAAGGTACAATTGCAAGAACTGTTAGATTTGGGTTTTATCAGACCTAGCTTTTCACCTTGGGGTGCGCCAGTTCTATTTGTAAAGAAGAAGGATGGTTCTCTGAGAATGCGTATTGATTACAGGAAATTGAATAAGCTGACAATTAAGAATAAGTATCCTTTGCCAAGGATAGATGATCTGTTCGATCAGATGCAAGGCAAGAAGGTATTCTCTAAGATCGACCTTCGTTCTGGTTATCATCAGTTGAGGGTCAAGGAGGGAGATATACCTAAGACTGCTTTTCGTACCAGGTATGGGCATTATGAGTTTCTAGTTATGTCATTTGGATTGACTAATGCCCCTGCTGCGTTTATGGATTTGATGAACAGAGTGTTCAAGGATTACTTGGACCAGTTTGTGATTGTCTTTATTGATGATATTTTGGTATACTCTCAGTCAGAGTCAGAATATGAGTATCACTTGAGATTGGTTCTACAGAGACTGAGGGAACACAGACTATTTGCTAAGTTCAAGAAATGTGAATTCTGGTTGTCTCAGGTATCTTTTCTTGGACACATTGTCAGTAAGGAGGGGATTAAAGTGGATCCAGCAAAGATTGAAGCGGTCAGAGATTGGCCAAGGCCAACGAATGCTTATGAAGTTAGAAGTTTCATTGGATTGGCAGGGTATTATAGACGTTTCGTGGAAGGGTTCTCCAAGATAGCTAGTGCTTTGACCGAGCTGACACGCAAAAGCCAGAAGTTTGTGTGGTCAGACAAATGTGAGAACAGCTTCCAGGAACTAAAGCAGAGGTTGATTTCAGCTCCGATCCTAAGTCTGTCGACAGGTCAGGAGAAGTTTGTGATTTATTGTGATGCTTCTCATCAGGGTTTAGGCTGTGTTTTGATGCAATCAGAGAAGGTAATTGCTTATGCTTCTCGTCAGTTGAAGGAGTATGGAAAGAGGTATCCTACTCATGATTTAGAGTTAGCAACTGTGGTTTTTGCTTTGAAGATATGGAGGCACTATCTCTATGGAGAGAAGTGTGAGATTTATACAGACCACAAGAGCCTGTAGTACTTCTTCACCCAAAAAGATCTTAATATGAGGCAAAGGCGTTGGCTAGAGTTAGTGAAAGATTATGATTGTGAGATCCTGTTTCATCCAGGAAAAGCCAACGTGGTAGCCGATGCTTTAAGCCGGAATGGTCCGGGACAGATTCATGGTGTGAGGTTAATAGCCAGGGAGTTAGCTAATGATATGACCAGAGCTGGTATAGAGTTGCTGGTGGGCCAGTTGGCTAATATTACGCTACAGTCTACGCTGTTGGAGAGAATTAAGGAGGGTCAGCTGAGTGATCCACAACTGATCAAGATTAGAGAGGATGTTTTGGCTGGAGTGTCCAGGGATTATTCAGTGTCTGAGCTAGGCTTGTTGAGATATAAGAGGCGGATATGTGTTCCATTAGACACTGCATTGAGACGAGAGATTCTGGATGAATCTCATACTACACCTTACTCTTTGCATCCAGGCACCACGATGATGTACCAGGATGTAAGATCATTGTATTGGTGGTCAGGGATGAAGAGAGATGTAGTAGAGTATGTGGCTAAGTGCTTGACATGTCAATAGGTCAAGGCTGAGCATCAGAGGTCGGCAGGGCTACTGCAGCCTCTGGATATCCCAGAGTGGAAGTGGGAAGACATCACAATGGATTTTGTGGTGGGCTTACCCAGGACTGTTGGTCAGCATGATTCTATTTGGGTGATAGTGGATCGCTACACCAAGTCAGCTCACTTTCTGCCAGTGAGGACTACATATACAGTTGACCAGTATGCAGATCTCTATGTGAGAGAGATCGTGCGGCTCCATGGTGTGCCTAGGTCGATCGTGTCAGATCGGGACCCTACTATTACTTCCAAGTTTTGGGGGAGTTTGCAGAAGGCCATGGGGACACAGTTAAATTTCAGTATTGCTTATCATCCTCAGAAAGATGGACAATCAGAGAGGATGATTCAGATATTAGAGGACATTCTGAGGGCATGTGTGCTGGACTTTGGTGGATCTTGGAGTAAGTATCTGCCTTTGATAGAGTTCTCCTACAACAACAGTGTAATGACCCACTACTCTAGACTCTTGGACCATTATCGAACTATACATACAAATTCTTACTATAACATACATTTGCGAAAATACCATAATTTATTATAAACTTGTAGAAACAAAGGTTACTTTCATAAAAATAAGTAGGATATGGGTACCCATTGTCTTTAAAACGAAAATAACTTAAAGTAAAAAGAGTTACATAGAAAATGCGGAAAATACATCTAAAACCATAAAAAACATAAACAAGACTACATCCTCGAACCGAATAACGCTCGGCCCCTTGACTCCATTCACCATCGATACACATCCTCTAAGCGTCATGAATCTTACCGCCTCTAAAGCTTATTTTCCTGCACATAAAACAGAAAGGAATGAGCCTAATGCCCAGCAAGGAAAATCTAACACATAGTCATACACATAATTTCATAAGAAACATAAAGACTTAACATAACACATATAACATACACTTATTATAATGGCCATTATTACTTGGGGTCCCATAGACTAAACAAGCATATGCCCTTGGAATTAGTGGGGTCCTACTAGCTAAGTAGGTCATATGCCCATAACCCATTTGGGGTCTTGTTAGCCATATGGGTCATATGCCCAAGCCTACAAACATACATACATATCATAACACTTTTAATAACATAAAACATATAGATAACATAAGCACATAACATATTGATTCTAGCCTATTTTCCTTACCCAAGTTACCGGGATATAATGGACTGAGTTGGGACCTTTTGGAACACTCCTAAAACCATAAGAAAGAGTGAGTCTAAAGAAAGGAGATGAAATGAAAGAGATGGAAAGACTAAACCATAAAAACATACTTACCGACTTATATGCTTAAGAACTTGGATTCCCTAACCAAAATAAGAATGAGGTTAGGGGACTGAGTAGAAGGTTTTGAGAAAGGAAATAACATAAAATAAGTGAAATAGAGTTTTGGGTTTACCTCAAAGATTTGCAAGATCAATCTAACCTCCACCGAAATACTATAGAACTCACTTCCCAAAGTGTTTGATAAGCTTATGATGTTTAAGCTTATAGTTTTTCCCAAACCAAGTGTTTACACTCTCTCACTCACTTAACACTAGCAGCTTCTGAACTTAGAGCAAATGGTGAATAATGGCTGGGTACTAGGTCCTATTTATAGAGTTTGGGAATGAAAGTATCTTGATTTTACTTGAATAAAAATAATGGCTTTTTAGATGAAAATCATTTGAATAATCGTTCAGCAGAGGCTATGCAAATCCCAAACGCAGGAACGTGGAGTTCCAGGTAGGAGACTATGTCTTCCTTAGAGTCTCGCCATGGAAAGGGGTGAGAAGGTTTGGGAAGAAAGGCAAGCTGAGTCCCAGATATGTAGGTCCATTTGAGATCCTGGAGAGGGTTGGTCAGCTGGCTTACAAACTAGCTTTGCCTCCGGCATTGTCGGCCGTGCATAATGTATTTCATGTTTAAGCTCTTCGGAGGTATGTGCTTGATGTTAATCATGTTTTGAGCTATGAAGATCTGGAGCTTGAGGCAGATCTCTCCTATGAAGAACAACCTGTCCAGATACTCGACAGAAAAGATAAGGTCCTCAGAAACAAGAAGATACCTTTGGTTAAGGTATTGTGGAGGAACAACAAGGTCGAGGAAGCGACCTGGGAGCTGGAGTTAGACATGCAGAATCAGTATCCCGAGCTGTTCAGGTAAATTTCGAGGACGAAATTTCTGTAAGGAGAGGATAGTTGTAATGGCCTGAATTCTCCGATGATGTTTAATGGTGGGATTAGTAGGCCGGGAGGGCCGTACTTGCTTAATTATGCCATTAAATGATATTATGCATGTATATGGAATTATATTATAATATGATGTTAAATGCATGCATGTGGGTCCACGTTTTAATTACAGAGGTGTGATGGTAATTTGGCCCATTGAGGGTATAATTGTATGCATGTCGATGATATGTGTTGAGACCACATTATAATGTGGGTTTGTTCGAGCTATTCAGCATGAGACGATCTTGGATTATTGATTAGCGGTTTAGTCACAATGGGTTTAAGTGCGAGGCTCGGGTTGAGTCTCAGAGTGATTTTAATGATTAGAGCGTTACCGGGTATTAGAGGGTAGCGGGATGTGAATTATTGGTGTTTGAGGTTATCGAGAATAGCGGGAATTGGAGAGTGTTAATTATGATTAACGAGATAGGAGGAAAGTACCAAATATGCCCTTGGGAGCCTTTAGAAACTATTAATTGACCTAGGGGTAAAATGGACATTTCACCCCTAGGATAGATATATCTATTGATAGTTGAAAGAAGGAAGCAAAAACAGAGCATGTTTAAGAGTTCTCCCGTACATTCTTCTCTTCACCTTTCTTTGTGATTTTTGAACCAATTGTGAGGATTCAAGCTTGGGAAGCAAGCCTTGGAAGTTTGGGAGTGTGTTCCACCATTGAAGAGAATCATAAGCTGAGCTTTGGGTAAGTTTCCAACCATAGATTTCTTTGGTTTGCCCTGTTTTGGCTTTGTTTTGCAGCTGAGATTTCTAGGGTGAATTTTTGGTTTTTTTGGGGAGTTTTGGCTAGGGTTCCTATGCTTGTGATGTTTGGGGTGTGTTAGGATGGTTTTTGGGTTCATTTGGCATCAAGAATGGGATTTGGAAGCTTGGGAATCATATTAGAATCGAAGGAGTTGAAGAAGGTCGGTTCAGGGTAGTGCTGGTCTGGAGGTAGCGCTATAGCGCCCACCCTAGGGCGCTACATCGCTCCTCAGGAGGGTTTTTGGCATGTTGGTGGTTCTGAGTATAGCGCTGGGGTGCTAGGGGTTGAGCGCTGTAGCGCTACCCTGTTCCTTCTAAGTCCCGTTTTGAGTGTTTTTAAGGGTTTTTGACTTGGGGTTTCAATCCTTAAGGCCTGGGATCGAATCTACCCACCGTGTGGGCATGTTTCGAGGTCCCGAGAGTGGTGCTTAGGTTAAGACCCTATTATTGTGAATTTTCATTAATGGAGGTTATAACTGGTTGTGATTACGTAACCGCTAAGGAACTAGAAGATCGATCGTTCTCAGGGGTCGTCCTTATTATACTTCTCGCTCGAACCTGAGGTAAGAAAGCTGTACCCTGTGTATATATGACATGCATGTTGGCTATTGAGGCATGTTGGTTGATAAATGTGGACATGGATTGCATATTATATGCTAGTGAATGTTGTGTATTTGTATATGGCACTGACTAGTCAGGGATACTGACCTAAGAGTCAGAAATGGCAGAGCTTCATGAATGCCGGGCCAAATGAGGATTGGATCTAATCGATATCAGTGTTTAATGGCTCTAATGAATTAACATCGGACTGACCCTAAGGTCAATGAATTTATAAGCGCTTGGCTAGTCTAAGACTAGTTATTCAGAGCCAGGGCATATGGCCCCGGTGACTGTTTGTCACATGGCTAGGGAACGCTATTCCAAAGTTATGACTCTAGAGTCATGAGGAAGGTTATGTTGGTGACTAATCACCATGCACCTACCATGTTAAAGCTAGTGAAATGCTCACTTACCTGTTAAGCCATGGTGACCCTATCGTCACGTGGCTGGAGGGTGTTGTCCCCGTATTAGTGACTCTTACGATTGTCACCTATATGTCTGGACTGTTGGTCCTGGATGATTATCACAATTCTTGTTGATATTATATCATGTTGTATTATGTTTTCTTGCTGGGCCTTGGATCATGGGTGCTATGTGGTGCAAGTAAAGGGATAGAAAAGCTCACCCAGCCTTGAGTGGAGAGCTTAGGTGGTGATGTGCACATATGCGACTGCTTGACCACCACGGCCAAGGTGTTCTCAGAGGAACTAGGGGGCTTTACCCTATTTTTGCTGCTTAGGTCGGCGGAGTTGTAAATTTAAAACAATAATGACTATTTTGTACTGAGAACGACTTGTAGATGTTTTGATTAGCTCTGCAGAGCAGTTTGAAATGAAAAATATCCATTCCTTTTTATTAGTTTTTCATCTTAACCTGTTAATCATACTTAGAGCACGTTTTTAACCAAAGGACTCGGGTAGCGAGTCAAATTTCCGGTTCACCGTTCACCGTAACTGTTCTGGGGTAACCAGGGCGTTATATTAAACCAATTGGCAGCCAAGCCTAGATAAACATTTTTGGGATCTTTTGCAAAATCATGATATGTGGCGTCAAAGTCTTTCATGAAAACCAATCAACTGGATGATGCATCACCCCATCTTCTTTTGATCTCCCATTATGATGCCATAAAATATCATTAGCTGTATCCCTTGAATTGTATATTCACTTTAATCTGGGAATCAACAGAAAGTAACGCATCACCTTATGAGGAACATTTTTCCCCTTCTTCTCTTCATTGACGCACCGTCTAATCCCACACACAAGACATGAATCTTTGCTTGCATGCTCATTATAAAACAAGAAACAATCATATTTACAGACATGGACTGATTGATATCCCAACCTTAACTTACCCAACTTCTTTTTGGCCTCATAGTGTGTTGGAGGAATTTTATTATCTTTTGGAAATGCAAACTTTAGTAACTTCAACAATTCATCAAAAGAGTGTTTAGCCACTTCCCCTAACTTTCAAATGCATTAGCTTCTCCAAAAAGTTTAAGGATGATATCCAACCACAACCCGGATACATCGCAGCCTCAATCTCATTGAAAAACTCGTCATAATATTGTCCCATTTGACTGCCAGACACACCATCTGCTTCATTTGCATTTGTCGGTAAGATGAAATCGTCAACGATGTCAATCATCTCATCTACACCTTCATTCTCCTCAACTACCTCATTGGCAACACTAACTTCCACCTCACCGTGGTACACCCACTGTTGATAATTCTGTTGAAAACCCTTGTCAATGACATGAGCCTCCACCATATCTATAGTTTGTAGTTTAACATTGAGGCACCTTGCACAGACATTTAATTCTCCCGTCGCAGTCTACGTGGTATTTTTTCTATTTTCAAGAAGGCTTGAAGACTGTTCCAATAAGCATCATAGTTACGATTCCTTAATGTCGTCCAACTCTTATTGATTGACATCTACGATAAAAGAATAAACAACAATGAAACATTATTGACTATGTGTGTGTGTGCCATAATCCACATTTTCACCCCACTTCTAAAAGGATAAAGAACAAAAGAAAAACAAAAAAAAAAAGAAATATTTTTTTAAGACTAGCTGTTTTATGATGTCTTATAAAATTTTATGATACCATAAAAAAATTATGATGTTTTATAAACTCTTATTTTACAATGTTTAAAATTATTAACTATTCCTATTTTAATTATTATTTAATTAACTTAACCAATAGTAATTTGCTTTATTGTTCATTTTTTATTTTCATAATTAGTTTTTTTTAACTATCGAACTTACTTTTTCATCTTAATTAATTAATGATTTATTTTTAAATTATTCCTCTAATTTTTTAATTTATTTTTGATAAACTAAATTTGTTAATATTGAATTAAATTATAATTTATTTATTTATGTTTAAATTATTAAATTAAAATTTTGTATATTAAATTAAATTACTCAATTTGTTAATATTAAATTAAATTATAATTTTTTAATTTATTTTAAAATTATTAAATTTGTTAATATTAAATCAAATTATTTATCTAATTTTTTAATTTATTTTGTTAATTCTAATTATTCAAAGTTTTATTTATTATTTAATTTTTTATTTAGTCCCATAACTCTACCAAAATTTCGGCAGCATAACGTCTTTATTATAATCTATCCCAAAAATTTAAAAGTCTGCAAATGACATTTAGAAAATTTTCAGAACATTGACAATATATTACACATTTTTCTATACATATATTTCATCATAAAATTTTATCACTAGTGAGAAAATCAACAAAAATGAAATATTTTATAAACACATTTTATGATGTCTTTCAAAGTCTTATGGTTTTATTGAATTCATATTATAATTATTATTATTTAATTGTTTTATTCCGAACTCCAACCTACCTTATTCTGACCTAGTGGATCCCTCTGGAAATTGTAAGCAGACATCTACTACTACCCATTTTTTCAAGATATTTACTAGATGAATACATTTACTCATATTACTATCCTCAAGACATCCACTAGATGCATGTTTATGACTTTTTGTTATTATAAATAATAACAATTATCACTATGTGATAATAACCATCCTATCTTATATATATGATGTTTTACAATATCTTATTTCATAATGTTTAAGGTTAAATGTTCTTTAATAATTACAACTGCATTAATTAAGAATTTTATTATAGGTATGATTATTATTAATTTCTATTTTAATTATTGTTTAATTAAATATAATTGAAATTAATGACATGTAATTATTTTCATTCTTAGTTTACAAATTTGTCAAGATTTTTCATAATAAGTTATTTTTTTAATTATCAAACTTATTTTTTCTTCTTTCAAATTAACGTTAAATTTATGAATAATTGTTTTTTTAAAATTATTTTTAAAAAAATTATTTATTATTTGTTAAGTTTATATTACTAATTAAATATAGATATGAGTATCAAATTAATTATTTCTAATATCACCAAATTTAATTTAATTTTAATTAAATATTACATTTATTCATCATTTTATATTTTTGAAATCTTAATTTAATTCTTAATATATTTCTTAATTTAATTAATTAATAATGATAAAATCAAAATAAATAATTATTTATTATGAATTAATCTTATAATGATTTATCCGAACACTACTAAAATTTCTCCTAACTCCACTAAAATTTCGATAGCATAACAGCTATATTCTAGCCTATCCCAAAAATTTAAAACCTTGCAAATTCAAACACTAACACTTCATACAATTTTATACACACATTCACAATATGTTATTCTACACACACATATAAATATCATTAAACACATCTTACTTTCTACACACATTCACATATAAACTAAAACAACATAATAATAAAAAACAAATACATTGATGCCACAAAATTAGAAATACCCCAGTCACCAAATTTCCTTGATTCAATTTCTACACAAACATAATAAACTTTGTTATAAATAAAAAAAGTAAAAAAATTTATAAATTTATATATATACACTCGTAACACACATAATATATATTTATATAAAAAAATTATATATGCATATAAATATATATATGTTCTCGGCACACGCACATTATATATACATATATTTATAAACAAAAAAATTAAACATAAATTTATAACATACACGGCACACACAATAATATATATATTTATAAGCAAATATATATATAGGCGCACACATGTATATATCTAAAAAATACTAATCATATATATATATACATATAAAAAAAATATGAATAAAAAACTAAAATATATATAAACTGCACACCATATATATTTATAAATAAATAAAATAACTAATAAATATATATAATCTTTCTGTTAAAAAAAACTTACTATATATATAAGTGGTGGTGTGGTCCTCTCGACGTGGTGGCGTGGTGGTGGAGGCATAGACATCGTCGGCGTGGTGGTGGTCGTATTTTCTGAGGGAGTGAAATAAATGGTGAGGGAGATAGAGAGAGAGAAAAGGGATAATGGTGAGGGATTTGTGAGAAAGAAATGGATTTGAGAGAGAGGGGTTTTCGGGAGAGAGTGATTTCTGGAGAGAGAATTGGTGTCGATGCAGAGAAGAAGAAATGAGGAAGAAAGTAGGGCTTGGGTATATAAACTTTCTAATTTTTAATCAAATGAATAAATAAAATTATATTTATGGTAACAACACACTTGGTGTGTACCATGGGGTGGTGGCAGCTGGTGGTCCGGTAGTGGAGGAGCGCAAGGCCGCAGCTGAGATGCGTAGGGGCGCAGCTGGGTAGTTGGGAGCCTAGCGTAGGGTGCAGCTGGGGTGCAAGGAGCGCGGATGTCTGGGCGCATGGGCGTAGGGCCAAGTCTACTAGGCACGACAGTGGCTGGGGCGCGGGCTTGATTGGGATGCACACACGGGCTGGTTGGCGCTACTTATGGTTAGGCTCAGGCTTAGGGCTCGAGCTGGGGCCACCAAAAAAATTTTATACCCAAAATTTTTAAGCAAAAAATTACAAAAATCCTATGTCCCAAATTGGTTTACACATTTCATCTAGAAATTTTAAGAACAATTCCTAAACCCAAAAACACCATAATAAACAACCCTTAAGAATCTATCATGAAAACAAACATCCATCCATTCAAACATATATCGCATATAATATAAAAAATCATATAATCCCACACAAAAATTAATAATATACATAGATTAATGACCTGTTCTGGTACCAATTGTTAGAAAACCATTTAGAGCACGCATCGAAAACTTGCGTGGTGGGCCCATTGTTGTTTATGAACAACATAACAACAACAATAATTTTTTTTCATTAATCATTATGACATCGTTTTTCATCAACTTAGAAATGAAGAGCAATTAAACAAAATACCAAAGGAGACAAACAACAAGAGACACGATTTTTACGTGGTTCAACAGTTAAAATCTGCCTAGTCCATGAGCCGGTGTTATTCAATTTTTGGAATTCTCTCAAAGCTTTTCTGGAAGAAATTTTACAGAGTCTCCCCTATACAAATTTCTCAGTCCCCACAAATGAATTGTTCCACAATATTTATAGAGTGATTTACAGAATATATCCCCTCACATTTCGAGGGAGTTATTATCACAATGGCAAATTAAATATAATTAAATGCATATAATTACACAATACATGCATAAATCCCACGATATTCGGGATTTATTAACATATTACAATCAATCCCTTATATATAGGGATATTCAAACAGTAACTACGTTCACATGTGTCTATTGACCTCGAATGAATGCCTCCGAGATTGGTCATCCACAACGAGCTCATCAACTTGTTTTACCTGGGTCTTAGCAAGAGACTTTATTGAGAACGTCCCTCCTCGAGCTCGTAATGCCTGAGCTCGAGTTGGCTTGTCTAATGGCAGAAATTGAACCAGTAGATCTATACAAGTGCTAACTCCCTTTTCATTGTAACTTCGAGCTCACCAATTCCGACGTCACCGTTTTAATACTTAGTGAGACCGTCCTTGACTTTCTCATTACAACCAACTATATGATGAATATTCTTACTCCAAGCTTACATTTCACGAGCCTGACTTTCGAGATCAAAATTTCTATTCTTGAAATTTGGGTGTAACATTTTGCCCCCTCAAAAGTTTTAGTTCGAATCCTATGAGAAGGAAACGTTTGAACTGCTTCCTCCAAAAATCGAGCCACCTACCACACTCGAGTGTCGACACGCGTCATCCATGGATTGCACAGTCAGAGTACTTGAGTACTCTTTTCATCTTCCCACGTCTCTTTGTATCTTAGCTTTTTGCCGCCATCATCATATTTGTACGCTAACCATCAGATTAGTTTCTAAACCAAGCCAATGGCCCAGATCAATATGACCCTTGATATTTTGGGTTCTATAAATGAACTTTCTTCATCTTCCTCATTCACTTTTTCACTCTATTTACAGAAATATCTTGCACCAGAGAAAGAAAAACGAGATACCAGATACCTCTTTGTATGTTTTCCAAACCACGGAAACAAAATAACTCCAGTTCTTTCGAATCCGTGAAAGCTTTCCAGCAATCACTCCTTCAGTCGACAATCTCCTCATTTCCACGAACTACATTGTGTAAGTTCACACTCTTCTCTCGTGCTTTTGGTTTTCATGTGTTGTTTACGTATTTATTCTGCATTGTGAACATATTTACTGGTTTTTTACTACTGATATAAGGATACTTGATCGATATTAGGCAAAAAAATTTATTCGAAATATTGTTGTTGTAGTTGCTGTTTTAGACCCAAAATCTCTGGTGTAAATGAGTAGAAATGGGGTTTTTTTTTTAATAGCGTTCCGTGTAAGCCAAGAAATAGGGGTTTCGATTTAGGGTTTTAAATGTACGAATCCCAAAAATATCACCTTTTTTGTTAACTGTCAGCTTTATCCCTGAAAATCCGGGATCCTTAAAACTGATATCCACTTCCCCACTCTCTTGTGTGAGTACACGCTTGAAGCCCGAGCATTTTAATGTTTTGGGGCTCGCCTTCAAACTCATCCTACCCTTTCGAGAATCTAATCTCGATTGAGGTATACTCGTGGTCATGGGCTTTCGAGATTGAATCACCAGAACTATCTTTTCTGTTTTTTTTTCTTAATGCCTGTCCCTCACCCTTTTCTTTCTTTATAGATGTCACAGAATTCTAAGAATCGGTGGGGGTTAGAGCTTGCAATCCCTTATTCTCCATCAACTCCTAGGCCAGAATCACCCTTCACACGGAATCAACGCCTGATATGCGAGTACCGAGAGAGGTGCGAACAAGAAGACATTCGAGATCACTTTCGACGCCAGATTGACGAGGCTGAGGAAAAGAATAGGAAAATACTCCGGGTCGCAGTCTACCCAGATCCGGATCCTGAGATCAGACCCGTCCCTCTCAATCCGAAACTCAAAGTCACCATTGATTTCGAGCCTGGTGTTCTTTCATTCTCGCTGATGGGAGATCCTTTAAGCTGCCCTTCTACCTCACAAGCTGCTTTAATTCCGACCTCAAGGGAGGAATTATTTGAGGTCGAACACTACTGGAGCTCAGTCACATCCACGAGCCAAATATTTGAACTGCTAGCCTTCCATGGCTTAAAACTCTCAGGTGCTCTAATGTGTCAGCCTGCGACCTCGAGTGAGCGGAGCTGCTTTGCCTCGGGAGATGGCAATCCCGATAACAAAATCAGGCTCGCTGCATAGAGTCACGAGCACATGAGGGCAAGGGCTATGCTCCCCCTGAAGTCCTACTTCAAATACTTTCTAGACTTCATTGGACTTTCTCCTTTCAAACTTCAGACCAACTCCTACAGGGTCCTCTCAGCCCTTAAGTCATTATATCATGAGCTGAAGTGGGAAGGACCCTAACCTTGAGAGATTTTATATCTCTTTTGCCTCAAGGGAAACCCCTCTCGAGCTTGGGGAGGAAACGACTTCTATGACATCTCAAGTTATCCGAAGGAGAAGAAGCTTTTTGGGGACATGCCAAACCATCCCCCGAACTTCAAGCTCGCGTTCTTCTGGACGGACGACCTCTCCCCTTCGAAGTTTTACTCCTTCCAACACATTCATAAGTATTCTCAAGCCTAACCTTCTTTCTTTTTCACCAAATCCTAAAGCTTGAAATCCTAACGTTAAACTATTTCTATAGCCAACTACCACCATCCCACTCCCACTGACTCAATGGTGGAACATAAGGCAATTTTGTTCCAACTGCCTTATGGATGGCGATAACAGTCGTATCATCTCCACGAAGAGCGACTTCGAGCCTACGACCTTTAGGAGGAAGGCCAGTCGACTGATTACTCTACCTACCACAAATATTTCGAGTGGGAACATGTGCCCCTTCCTACCGACAAGCTTCCTCCCAGAGGAGGTCTTTGAGCTTGCAGGCTCACCTCCCTGCAGCTCGCCGTAATGACCGTCCCGCTTCTGGAAACGAAGCTCAAGATGAGGCTTCGCCGAGCTCGAGTAGTGGAGGTAAAGTTGTGCTTAAATCCAAAATGTGGTCACCTTCCTTACTTAAGCACAAACCCGACACCTTAATCCTTTTCCCCGACCCTAGGGATAATTTTCACGTTTAGTCCTAGGTAGATCATAGGGTGCATAGGTTCGATAGTTGGCTAGGCCTGTTTCAAACCATGTATAGTCTAAATGAGATTTGGGACGGGGTCGTCGTTCAGTACGGGACCAATATATATAGGGACCTCTTGAGGCTAACCCCTACTTATAGAGAAGGGACTCCCCTTGCATCCTCAGAGGATAGAGGAATTACTTGGTCGCCGATCTCAAGCTCGATACTGAATGCCAGTCAGGTTTATTTTCTCCTTATTTTTTCTTCTTTTAGTGGTTTAGGCTCGTATACTAAACAGTCACTTGTCTGTTTTGTAGACGGCATGGACTCTGACCTGAACAACGTGCTCAACTTCCCCACAAGAGCCAAGGGAAGCAAGCGCCCAAGGGCGTCTCAAAGAGGAGGGTGCTCATCCAAAGCCCTGAAGAAAACTGAGGTGACCTCTCCAGCCTCGGCTATCCAAAATCCAAGTCAAGCCACCGACTATACACCTGAGGTCAGGGTCTCTACTGAAGTGGAGTTGGTGGCGCCTACGAACCTCCTACCTCCAGTATCCTCCCCCAAGCGACCTGTACTAGCCCTCAGAAAACCAGTCCATGCCCGAGAACGTCTTCCTTCTATCTTGATCCACATTCTTGAGTATGTGATTGACCCTGCCGCAGGGTCACATGGGATCAAATTGGGCTTGGGCATCTTATCCCGAGTCGGCCAAAGCCTTAGCAACCTCAGAGGTCCCCAATGGCAGTTCCTTACCTCTTGTTGCGATACAAACACCATCTTTCATAAGGGCAGTGAGCTCTTCACCTCGGTAAGTTATTTTATTTGTAACGTCACCTATACATACTAGTCTTGAATGTTTAATAACCCATTTTTGTTTATGTGTACAAGCTTTCGCTACGTTTGTTCAACACAACTTCAAGTTGAACAATGAGGTTTTAGCGAGTCGGACCTACGCTCAAGAAGCGAAGGACCTCCAGTTAAAGCTTACAGATGAGGGCAAGGTCGTGGTGCTGAAGGTGTCCGAGCTTGAAAAGAAGCTAGAGGCTGCCCTGATATCGACCCAATGGTTGTCCGATCTCGAGTCTACAATGGCCGTGACTTTGAAAGAAGTCGAGGCCAAGAACTCCGAGATCAAGGAGAAGGAATCCAAAATCAGAGAACTCCAATAGCTCAATGCCAAACAGAAGGAGGACAAAAGGCAACGTTCGATATAATCGAAGGTGAGAAGGCCCACCTTCTCGAGGAGTTCAAGAAGAGAAAAGATCATGCCGTCGACATGGTGATGTACCATATCTCAGTCAACAACCCTGAGCTTGAGACCAGTTTCTTGGACACCCTCGAGGCTGAGTTTATTGAGAGATGGCAGGCTCACATCGATGAAGAAGATGCCAGGGCTGAGGTCGAGGAGACGGCTGGAGCCTTCAGAGCCGCTGGAGGGGAGGAACTTGCTCTGTGAGGGGGAGGTCAAGGGCTGCGTCCCATTAATATCTTTTGTAATAAATATCTTATTTTATACATGCCCTTAGGGCGAAGACAATTCTCAGCTCGATTCAGAGCTTTTTTTTTTTTATAGCAATGTTAAACTTTGATGCAAACAATCTTCTGGCTTGAAATTGTTTTATGCATTTGATTTTACTTTCAGCTTTTTGTTTTAATATTATGCTTTGCATTTCTAAATCAATATATTTTGAGCATGTTATATTAAAAACTTTCTCTTATATTTATTTATCCATACAAATACATATATATTGGATTTATGCTCGAATTCCAATCCATTCACGCACAGTTTGTTCGAAATATCCATATTCGACTTCGTCAATGTCAAGGTCGAACCTTACTTTCACCACGTACTCGAAAGTACTTAATTGGCATGTAAGTTGAGTAGTTTAGTTATATCTTGCTTTTCTAGTCACTTTTTCTCATCCTCGAGGTTGTGAGGTTGAAACTAATTTTTGCAAAATTTTCCAGCCTCGGGATTGACTTAATTTGTAGTTGGTTTATTTTCTATTCCAACTTTCTTGCTTGTCGATTAGTTTTAGCTAGTTTGTTCCAAACTAATTTAGCTCATGTTTGGTTTGTAATTCATCCACTTATAAATTTTTTCAATCTGGTTAAGTCCAGGCAGCTTTGGCTCGCGTGTCTGGTTATTACTCCATACACTTTTAGTTTGCATGTTTGGTTATTATTCCATACACTTTTAGTTTTAACGTCAGGTTAAGTCTAGGAAATTTTAGCAAAATTTTCATGTCAGGTTAATGATCCAGACATTTTTATTCTATGTTATTTATTTTTTCAAACTTATGGTATGATTGTATACCACTGATGCCCCCTTAATATCCTATGAGTGTGACCATAGGTTATTGAATTAAGAGAGTTTGCAAAAAATACAACATTTAATCATGAAAACAAATTTTTGAACAAAACTTAACATTTTATTAAACAAGCTTGGTTACAACGAAAACAACATTGCCACATTATTGATAATAAGGTCGTAGATGTTATCCATTCCAAGCTCATGAAACCAACTCTCCTTTCAATCTTGCCAATTTATACACCTTAGGTCGGATGACAGATTCGATCTGGTACGGTCCTTCTCAGTTAGGTCTGAGTACCTCGACAGACGGGTCTCGTGTAGCTAAAAATACGTGTCGTAGTACTAGGTCTCCAAATCTGAATTTTCTATCTCGAACCCTCTTATAAAAGTACCTTGTAGCTCGTTGCTGGTATGCAAAATTTTTAAATTGAGCTTCATCTCGTCTTTCTTCAATGAGGTCTAGACTTTCTTCGAGCTGGGATTGCTTCGAGGCCTGATTGTACGCGTGGCTCCGTATTGTAGGAATTTTGACTTCAATAGGAAACATGGCGTCGCACCCATACGCTAGGGAGAAGGGAGTATGCCCTGTTGAAGTCTGAGCTATGGTTCGATAAGCCCACAAAACCTGAGGTAACTCCTCAAGCCACCTTCCCTTAGCCTATTCTAACCTTTTCTTTATGGAGCTTTTTAGGGTTTTGTTGACTGCTTCGACTTGGCCATTTGACTGGGGATGGGCAATAGAGTAGAATCTTTTTATTATCCCATTTTTTCATAGAAATGAGCAAACAGGTCACTGTCAAACTGGGTTCCATTGTCTGACACTATCTTTTTGGGCATCCCATATCGGTAGATGATATTTTTTACCACAAAGTCTAAATTTTTTTTCGAAGTAATAATGGCCAGGGGTTCAGCTTCGGTCCATTTCGTGAAATAATCAACCACAACGTACCTTACCCCACCTTTGCCAGTTGACAATGATTCTATAAGGTCGATTCCCCACACTGCAAATGGCCATGGGGAGGTCAACATGGTAAGCTTGGTAGGTGGAGCTCGTGGAATTGAAGCAAATCATTGGCATTTATCACATCGTTTGACATACTTGAACGCGTCTGCCTGGACTGTGGGCCAGAAATACCCCTGTCTTGTCACTTTTTTGGATAGACTATGCCCCCCAGTATGATCTCCAAAAAATCCTTCATGAATTTCGTCCAAAATTTTCTTTGCCGCGGGTGGAGTTACACATCGGAGTAATGGTATAGAATACCCTCTTCGATACAACCTTCCTTCCACAATAGTGTACCTCGGGATCTGATACATAGCCTCCGAGCCTTGTTCCGGTCTGCTAGGAGACTTCTTGTTTTCAGGTAAACAATTATTGGGGTCATCTAGGTAGCTTGTGAGTCGATCATGCATACGTCCTCTTCGTCAGGCTCGCTGATACTCGGGGTCAATAGAAATTCTACCAGGACCACGTTCAGTGTATCGGCCTCGCTGGTTGTAGCAAGCCTGGCCAACACGTCTACATTTTAAATTTGTTCTCGGGGGACTTGCTCTATAGCATAGAATTCGAACTGTCCGAGCACAACTTTTGCTTTCTCAAGGTACACGATCATTTTTATGCCACGAGCCTGATATTCCCCGAAAACTTGGTTGACCACCAGCTGCGAGTCGCTGTAGCAGTGTATAGCCTTTGCATTGAGTTCTTTGGCTATTCGAAGTTCTGCTAGTAATGCTTCGTACTCAGCCTCATTATTTGATACTTCGGAGTTGAACCTTAAAGTGGAGTGGAATCGATTTCCTACTGGGGTAATCAGTATAATGCCTGCCCCCAATCCGTTTTTGTTGGAGGATCTGTCGACATAAAGTTTCCACAGCTCATGGCTCGGATTACAACTTCGTCATTTGAAATTCCAGTACACTCGACAATGAAATCCGCTAGGGTTTGTCCCTTGATGGTCGTTCTTGGGTGGTACGTGATCCGAATTGTCCGAGTTTGACAACCCACTTTAACAATCTTTCGGATGCCTCTGGTTTGGACAAAACTTGTCATAGTGGCTGGTTTGTTAGCACATGAATGGGGTGTGCTTGGAAATAAGGTCAGAGCTTTCGAGATGAATGTATCAGGCTAAGAGCGAATTTTCCATCAACGGGTATCTCGATTCTACCCCCAATAACCATTTGCTGACATAGTATACAGGCTTTTGTACTTTTTTCTCTTCTCGGAAGAGCACCACACTAATGGCGTGTTTGGTTGTCGCGAGGTATAAATACAAAACCTCTCCCGTGATAGGTTTCGACAAGATTGGTGGTTCAGCGAGGTGCTTCTTCAGGTTCTGAAATGCAAGATCACACTCCTCTGACCACTCGAATTTTTTGCCCCCTCTCAAAAGGTTGATAAAAGGAAGACAACAGTTTGTAGATTTCGATATAAACCTACTCAATGCCGCCATCCGTCCAGTTAAGCTCTGGACATCCTTGTGCTTCCGAGGTGAGGGCATTTCTATCAATCCTTAATCTTGTCTGGATTACCTTCTATCCCTCGTGCATTTACTATAAATCCAAGGAACTTTCCCAAAGACACTCTGAACGAGCACTTTTGTGGGTCAAGTTTCATGTTGTACTTTCAAAGTACGGTAAAGCACTCTGCGAGATCATCGACATGGTTATTATTATGTTTTGATTTAACTAACATATCATCAACATAAACTTCCATGTTATTTCCTATCTGCTCGGCAAACATCCTGTTCACCAGCCTTTGGTACGTGGCTCCAACATTTTTGAGCCCGAAAGGCATGACATTGTAACAATATAACCCTTTGTCAGTCATGAAGCTTGTGTGTTCTTGATCTGGTGCATGCATGGAGATCTAGTTATATCTAGAATAAACATCGTTGAATGACATGATGCCATGACCTGCAGTTGCATCTGCGAGCTGATATATCTGAGGCAAGGGGAAACAGTATTTAGGGCATGCCTTGTTAAGATCTGAGTAGTCAATACAGTTTCGCCATTTGTCGTTGGGTTTAGGGACCAACACTGGATTGGCAATCCAATCAGGATAAAAGGCATCTCGTGTGAATTGATTCGCCTTTCACCTGTCAACCTCCTTCTTGAGAGTATTCTTTCTATCATCATCCAGGAGTCTTCATTTTTTCTACTTCGGTGGGAAGCTTTTATCAATATTGAGTGCATGGCTCATGACATTCGGACTGATTCCTACCATGTCCAATTGCGACCATGCAAGCACATCCTGTTTTCTATCTAGAAGCAAATTAATTGCTGTCTTGCCTTTTCAAAAAGGTTCTTACCCACCTTCACCACCTTTGTAACATTTACTTCATTGAGCTTTACCTCCTCGAGCTCTTCCAAAGGTTAGAGATCAACCCTCTCATCGACTTTGGGATCGATTTCCTCATTAATTTCTAAAACGACTTTATTTATTTCTTGGATAACTACAAGGGCTTGCACACTTGCCTGACTTTTTCCTCTTATGGAAATGCTATAACACTCCCTTAAGCATCCCAATGCAACTAGAGGTCGGGAACTTGATAGCCAAATGCCTAACAGACGATACTGCCCCCAGCCCAATCAGGGCGGGTCTCCCGAGCAGTACGTTGTAGGCCGATGGGAGGTCCACCACTACAAACTCCATCATCTTGGTTACTAAGACTGGATAGTCTCCCAAGGTTACGGGGAGTTCAATGGATCCCATACAAGCAATCCCTTCTCCTAAAAAATTGTACAACGTTGTTGCACATGCTTTCAAATCGCGAAGCATAAGTCCCATCTTTTGTAGAGTGGCTTTGTAAAGGATATTGTCTGAGCTCTCGTTATCAATCAGGACTCAGCATACCCTCTTGTTCGCAAGATGGAGTGTAATGACTAGGGGATTGTTATGAGGAAATTGGACATGTGACTTGTCCTCTTCGGTAAATGTTATGGGTTGAGTCTCAACCCTATGTTGTTTTGGAGCTCGCGGCTTGAGTTTGTAAGCAGAACCATCTCCGGTCCTGAGCTCGTTTATGTATCTTTTTCGTGCGTTCCTTCCCAAACCTGCGATATGAGGTGCCCTCGAGATGGTTACTACATCATCTCCATCAATCGGAGGGGGTCTCTCATCCTCCCGAGCTTGAGAGTTATTTTGTTGGCCAGGCTGCGCAGCTGTTTCCCTCTGACTTATTGATGCTTGATTGGGATTTCAGTTTTTGACATATTGACCGAAATATCCCCTCGAGATCAAACCTTTGATCTCGTCCTTTAATTGCTGACACTCATCGGTTGTGTGTCCAATGTCTCTATGGAATCTACAGTGTTTATTTGAGTCCCTTTTTGCCTTCTGATTCCTCATGAGGTCAGGTCGTCTGGACAGGACCTGGTTTTCATTGGCCAGGTAAATATTCTCCCGAGACTTATTGAGCTCGGTATACACCATGTATACGGAGAAGTATTTATCCCCTTTCTTCTTTATACCTCCATCAACCTCGGGGCTATTCCCTTTGTTCTTCTTCCTTTTAGAAGGGTTATCCCTAGAGGGTTTTGAAGTTGATGGGGTCATCGAGGTCGAGGCAGAGTTCACGTTTGTCGTTGTAGTTATGGGCGGAGAGGTCAGATTCAGTGTTAACCTTGCCTCTTCTACATTGACAAATCTCTGGGCCCTATAATTGAACTCAGTTAGTGACCTGATAGGTTTCCTTTGTAAATCTTCCCAAAGGGGACTCCTTGGAAAAATACTCGCCCTAACCACCATTAGGTGGCCGCTATCGTCGATAATCTGAGCTCGAGCCACTTCTAGGTTAAACCTCGTGAGGTAACTCTTTAATGAATCATCTTGCTGTTGTCGGACATTGGTTAAGGCCGAGGCCTCGAGCCTGATGCCAACCATAGCTTTAAATTTCTTCTTAAATTCTCTAGCTAATTGATCCAAGGACGAGATCGAATATCTTCTAAACTTCTCAAACCAGTTTTTTGCTGGTCCTATAAGTGTGGTTGGGAACAACATACATCTGAGCTCGTAGCCAACTTTGTTGGCTCGCATGATGGTATTGAAGGTACTCAGATGACTATACAGGTCTGAGTTTCCATCAAATAGTGGGACATGTGGTATTCTAAATCCCTGAGGAAAATGAGTACTAGAGATATGCGGGGCAAAAGGCTCGAGCTCCTCATTAGACTCTTTATCCTTGTCCCTGTTACGCTCGTCTTGCAGGAGCCTTAATGCTCTTTCTAACTGGTCAATCCTTTCCTGAACTAAATCCACTGGGGGTCGAGCTTGGACCTAAGGGGGCTGGTTATCATTAATAAAAACTCCAGCTCCCTATCTTGGTATAGGGTTATACGCTGGCTGCTCACGACCGTTTAGATGGTCACGCATATCAGGGTTCGGGGGATTATCTCGCCCTTGGTTATGGTTTAGATGATTTCACAGATCGAGTTGATTCCCTCGATTCCATGTTGGCCTTGGCTCAGTGTTATAAATGCTTACAAACTGAATGTAGTCTAAGCTTTCGCTTACGTAACTTGTAGCCCTCTCTGGAGATGTGGCTCGGTGATTACGAGGTGGGTCCCTTGCTGGCCTTCTTGTTCCAGCAGTTTATGATCTTGACATTTGGCTTCCTGAAGGCTGAGGAGCTTCGCGATCTTGGGTAGCCTCCCTTTCGTTCCCCTGTCAAGGCCTGGCCTGTCGGTTTCCATCTCGACTCCTGCTATGAGATGGCCTCTGTGGGACCTCTCGGACTAGCAAGGGGTGTCTTATTGGTGATGGCGGATGCCTTATAGGCAACGGTGGTAGTCTCCCATTGTTGGCCCTAGATAGCCCAGAATTCCTCTGGACAGGCTCCAGGTTGTTTCTTGCAGTATCAGGATTCGGGTTCCGAGCCACTGGAGGGGCTCGGTTATTACCCGTTCCTGTAGGCAAATCTGCAGCTGGGTTGACAGTGGCCTCATCCCGGGTACTCCTCTGGGGCCTTGGAAAATTCAGCTATGATGCTTGTTCTTCCCTCCTGGCGGCCATGCTCCCAAAGGGGCATCCTCTAGGCCTCCAGGGAGGTGCCTGGGCATCAACTTCCTGTTTGGCTAATTCTTCTTTACGCTTTGTCGCCTATACCAATTGCTTGCGCAATTGACGATTTTCAAGTTCCACGATAGGAACATATCTTTCAAGGTTGTAGTATAAATCCTCATCAGGCCTGGGAGCAGGTGGCCATCGAGAATTGGATGAATCACTCCTCTCATCAGGGTCCGGGTCCACCATAGGTTGCTTTCCAGGTCGTCGGGGATATTCCTCGGCACGAGGATTCTGCTCCTCGGCGATCTTGGGCAATGGTCGCCCACCAGTACTTGGGTTGTTTGCAGCGGCCATTGATGATTTAGAAGGTTTTCTGATTAAACAGGCTCACATCTTGTTTAGTGGCTCTCAATGAAAGCACCAAACTATTGACTCCGTTTTTTATCAACCTAGAAATGAAGAGCAATTAAACAAAATACCAAAGGAGACAAACAATAAGAGACACGATTTTTACGTGGTTCAACAGTTAAAATCTGCCTAGTCCATGAGTCGGTGTTATTTAATTTTTGGAATTCTCTCAAAGCTTTTCTGGAAGCAATTTTACAGAGTCTCCCCCATACAAATTTCTCAGTCCCCACAAATGAATTGTTCCACGATATTTATAGAGTGATGTACAGAATATATCCCCTCACATTTCGAGGGAGTTATTATCCAAATCGCAAATTAAATATAATTAAATGCATATAATTACACAATATATGCATAAATCCCACGATATTCAGGATTTATTAACAGATTACATCCAATCCCTTATATATAGGGATATTCAAATAGTAACTACGTTCACATGTGTCTATTAACCTCGAATGAATGCCTCAGAGATTGGTCATCCACAACGAGCTCATCAACTTATTTTACCTGGGTCTTAGCAAGAGACTTTATCGAGATCGTCCCTCCCCGAGCTCGTAATGCCTTAGCTCGAGTTGTCTTGTCTAATTGCAGAAATTGAACCAGTAGATCTATACAAGTGTTGACTCCCCTTTCATTGTAACTTCGAGCTCACCAATCCTGACGTCGCCGTTTTAATACTCAGCGAGACCATCCTTGACTTTCTCATTTCAGTCGACTATATGATGAATATGCTTATTCCAAGCTTACATTTCACGAGCCTGACTTTCGAGATCAAAATTTCTAATCTCGAAATTTGGGTGTAACAATCATATAAACAAATTATATGGCCAAGAAAATAATCCAGAAACATTATCATACAATATTATTAATCATGCAACAAATATGTATATAAATATAAAATATATTTATATAGAATATATAGACACAAAAATCAAGAACATAAACTTTTACCTCTTGAAGCCTAACAAGTGTCCTTGAGTCTTTGTGTATTTTTAACGATCTTCCTATCCAAAGCTTTGAGCACTCAAATCGTGATCTTCCGGAGTGTTCACTATACCTCAAGATGTGTGTGGGCACATAGAGAACAAGAATTTGTATTTTAGGCATCACAAGTATTTCTCAACACATGAGAACTTGGATTATGGTATGAGAATGGCTAGAATAAAGAAGAAGAAAAAGAGAGTTTTTGTCTAACAAAAAACTTTAAGAACTATTCTGAATTATAAATTGTGTTGTGTCTGATGTGTATTTTGTGTATTGTGTATATTTCTCTTCTTCTTCTATATAATATATATAGAGATTTATATTACCTTATCATTCCTAATAATAGTAATATAATATAATAATGATGATAAGATTTGATTTAGGTAGATATCTTACTTACCGAATTTGAAAAAACTTGTTGACGCTATTTTTTGCCAACAGTGTATTAAGAAATAAAATGGGTAGATTAGTGCTAGATTATAAACCGCAATGAAATAACAAGCATTTACTCAAAAGCACATAATTTTTACATGGTTCAGTGGTTAAAATCCACCTTGTAGTCAATATTGTTACTGTTTCTCTCTCTATTTCTGCAGAGTTTCGGCAATACCCCGAATCGTCCCCTTCCCAGTCCAACATTCCTAGTATTTATTGGGGAATTCCATGGACAGGTTCGGGTATATGTGTAAACAAACTGCGTAATTATATATGGCATGTAATTAATACAGATTATTCCCATTTACATTGGGATATGATTTGATAACAAAATAAATATGCTCCTACTATCTTGGATAATAAATAATAGATATATGATACAACTTGGTCATTAATGAGCGCACAAAGAATTCTCGAATCTCTTGGGATCCTTCAGTATGTGTAACGACCCAAAATTACTAATAAGGCTTAAGGGCCTTGATTAGTGTGCCGGGAGGGCATAACTGGATTATGTGTGATTTAAATGATTAAATGCATGATTATATGATAAGCATGCTTATATGATTATTTGGATATATGTGATGCATGACTATATGTACTAGTATGCGTGTAGGCTTTGATTAGATTATAAGGGCATATTCGTAATTTTGGCCCGTTGGGGGCATAAATGTAAATATTTGTAATAAATTGTCGAGACCACATTATTATGTGGATATATCTACATCTTGTGACTCGAGGCGATCCCGGTGAGCGGTTTAGCGAAAAAGTCATGGCGGGGATTTATACCCGGCTCGGGGAAGTCCGGGGGTATTTTTGGGAATTTGGGAAATGTATGGGAGGCTATTTGGCATTGAGGAAAATAATTGGTGATTAGTTAGGTGTCGTGTAGTAAGCAGTAATTATTAGGGACACTCACGGAATTAGCGGGAATTGGGAGCAAATGACTAGAATGCCCTTAGGGTGACTTAAAGGTTTAGCTATAAATGGGAGGGAAATATGGTCATTTGGTTTAATAAGGGATAAATGATATTTAGCCTTTATGGACTTAGTGGAATGTTTAGAATGAAATAGAAGCTGAAAGAAACAGAAGGAAGAAAGGAAGTAAGAAAAACAGAACACTTAACCTCTCCTTTTTTTCTCATTCGGTTTCCTCTTGCTTCACCATCTCTTGAGGAATTTTGAAGCTTTGACTCAGGAAAGCTTAGGCTAAAGCTTGGGGTTAGGATCTTTGATGAAGCTAAATGATTTAGCATGACTCAAATATTCAATTGAGGTAAGGTTTAAAGGTTTTTCTGTTGAGTTTCTGAACTTTATTAGAGTTGAATTCTAAACTTGGTTTTTGATGGAAGCTACGGGAATTAAGCCTTGGAACTGAGTAGTTAAGGGTTCGAAAGGCTTGGAGGACAACCTAGGGTCAAATTCCCAATCAAAGGTAAGGAAACTCTGAGCTTGAACACTTGAATTCCACCACCCCGTTTGGTGGAATTAGGGCTTCCCGAGGGCTCAGGATTAGTCTCGAGGCTAGGTTTTGGAATTGAAGTTTGGTGATGATACTAATTTATGATTGTGACTAGGTGTACGCTAGGGCTTGGACAGGATTGTGCTTGAGGGTTGGTTTCATTAATCAAGCTATCAGAATCTAAAGGTAAGAAACTGCACCCGGTTATGTGTTAATGATGAGACTAAGAGCTCCCTATATATGTATGATGTCATAGATGGTATTATGCCATGGGACATATGATAAGCGACCTAAGAGTGCAAGAATAAATATGTGCGCACAGGGCGCGGTTCGACCACTAGTAGCTGAGGACAACTTAATATTCATTGAGCTCGGTTTAAGCGGACCAGAGTTAGTGGGATAAACAGGGGATGCAACCTAAGGGCATTGACCCTGGTTAATATACAAATTGGTTATTAATGATAATTGATGAACTTGGTATGCTGAATGCCTGATTATGTAACTATTATGGATTGTTGAGTATATGGATAAGCTCTATGAGTTGTCTGATTGTTGATTTGTAAATTGATTGTTTAATGACTATGCTCTGTTATCTGGTTTCTTGCTGGGCCTTGGCTCACGGGTGCTACGTGGTGCAGGTAAAGGCAAGGGCAAAGTGGACCAATCCTGAGTTGGAGAGCTTTGGGGCTGAATGTGCATAGTCAGCTGATCGGCCGCCATGGCCGAGGAGTGGTACAGGACGAGAAAAGCCTAATGTCTATTTTGCCCTTAGAATGGCTAGTAGCTGTACTTTTATCCTGAAATTTTGAAAACTGTCTTTTAAACGTTATTACTTTTGGGATCCCATGTACAAAATGTTTGATTATATGAAATGTAACTTTTGTGATCAAAATCTTTTAACCCCAGTTCAATTATAGTTTCAGTAGCATGTTTCTAACTAAATGACTTGATTAGCAAGTCTTGCACCTTTATAAACACACAATGTAACGGTCTTGGCTGTCCAGGGCATTACAACATGTGTTATATCTGGGTTCTCACAAGCTGAATATCTCACCTGAGCTCGTGCTTGACAACTATCTGACTCTGAGATCGGAGTAGGTTTAGAATGCCTAAAATTGGGTTTGACCATTATGAGTCTCGAACTCGATTATTACATTAAGTGTTGGTCAGATAATGACTTGTACACCGTGTATGAACTGGATTGAACCTCGAGCTACTCACATGGTTAATAACTAGATACTCTACTTGATGATTCTTCTACACTTTTAACTGGCAACTGTACCCGAGCTGAGTAATTGAACTCATGCTAAATAGGGTACAACATTTGCCCCCAAGCTCCTGCTCGTGTTAAATTTCGTCACTTTATGACATACACAATATGAGCTTTTTGACTTCCTTTCATATAAAATCATGCTTGTCCACTACTCATGTATTGGATACATGGCTTCCTACAATTGGCGTCCGTTCGGGTTTCGAGGACAGAAACAACTGTCCTGTCAACTTTTTGCCGTCGTATGGTTTATTTAATCTTGACCCTTGGATCTTGAGCTAGCCCAATCAGATGGTCCGGATTAATTTCTATAGTTTATGTATAAATAGGGTGATCAGTCCTGAGACCTCACCACCTTTGTATTCAAAAATTTCCTTTTCAAACACTCAAGCTTTCCTTCTTCTTCTCCAGTATCCCCATAACATTCAATGCCTCTCAGATCATTAGAAGTATTTCATCACCTGATTTGAATTTTTTTTTCATATTCTTCAATTTCAAGTGACACGCAGATCCCAAAGTATCTGGGGATTTTAATTAATCAAGGCACGTGATCTAGGATACTACGTGGGACCACACGTTGAAGCTAGGGAAAAATTTAGCTCGTATGAGCTTTCAAATTTTGAAAGTAGTCCAATTAGGCCTTTTCGTTTCCTGTACCTCCACAATCATAGCTATAGACCATCTTAGGCAACATACTAATTAGGCAACTTTGTCGTCAGGTGATCTGAATCATGGCGCCTCCCAAGAAGAATGTCACGAGCTCATCCACCCAAAACAAAGGCAAAGGCAAGCAGGTCACCTCTGATTCTCCCATTCCACACTTTTGTCCTGTGGTGTAGAGAGAGGTTGTCATTGACCCCAATGCATTTTTTGAGGCTGAGCATATAGTCTCGAGGATAACAACTCAGGGGAAGGTGAACAAGATCCTGCTGAGTCACAATATCGAGATGGGAGCTAATGGTCTCATCGTCCGACCCACACTTGAGGGGGAACGGAGTTGTGCCCCCTTTCAAGATGACTACGGATCTTGGAGTGATGAACACTTGAAGGTTGGTACCTTCCTCCCATTAGACCAATATTTCGTAGATTTTCTTAACTACGTTAAATTAGCACCCTTTCAGCTCCCCCAAACTCCTACAGGCTTTTGGTGGGGTTAAAATATTTGTTTCTGAGGCATGAGTGGGGGGTCCCCAGTTCAGCAGATATCCTATACTTCTACTGTCTCAAGGATAGTCCTAACTAGAATGGGCGAGGTGATGGATTTTATTACCTCACTCAGTTTCCGAACTCCACTTCCATCATCGAGCTTCCCAACCACCCAAATGACTATAAAGATTTATTCTTTATGTCGAATGGGTTCAAGAAATGTGAGCATCGGTACTTCAACTGTCCTCGTAAGTCTTCTATCTTTGTGAATACAGCACGTGAACTTTTGTCATCATCATGAATTTTTTTTATATATGTTTTGATTAAGTTTGCTCCTTCTGTAGCTATATTCGCGAGGACGGAATGGTCTGAGACCCTCAGGGGTCAGTACGAGACTTTATCTAGCCTTCCTCTCTGGGAAAAAGACTATCGCCAAATCATGAATGACACCACCATGGTGGCATGCAAATTAATCAGCAAGGGTCAGACATTAGCTCTAAGGACTCAAGTTCCACTTCCCGTCATCCCGAGCTCCCCTCTCCTCAAGGGGCCTCGCCAGCCATCGAGGACACTGAGGAGGAAGAAGATGTGGCATCGTTGGTGCGAAAAAGACAAGCTCCTGAAGATAATCAGGGGCCCGGTCCTCAACGAGCTGCGTCTGGGGCAACATCCGTTCCCTCCATCCAAGGTAACCCATACCTTTTAAGAGAATTAGATCGGGCTGCTGCCAGCTATAGGCTGATTCGTTTTAACCCTAACCAGCTCGTTAACTGTCACCCTACCGATCCAGACCTAAACGTAACTCTTCTCCAATGTGTGGATCATTTGGTGGTACGTTATGATCATAGCTATCCTGAAGGCACCATTGTAGTCGACAACACATTAAACTTTAGATCCACCATCTTTGAAGAGTATGGGACCAACCGTAGGTCTTGGCCTTCCCTGCTCCAGGATTCATTTGCTCCTGGGTTCAGGCAGTACGTAGATGAGTCCAGGCCTGAGGAAGGACCTGAACCCCCTAGGATCCAGGAGATCGTAGCCTTAGATTCCCCTTCCCCTCCGTTAATCCCAGTATCAGAGGTTATGCTTAGCCCGGTCAATACACCCGAGCTGATCGTAATAGATTCCTCCCCAAGCCCGGAGGGTAGGATCCTTATTCTTTTTTCTTTGCATTTACAATACTTTTGAGGCATTACTCTTGTGAATTAAATCCTCTGATCATTATTTTTTTAGGTGAAGAGATGTCATTTCCTGGAGCTCTAGATTTAAGGAGTGCCTTTAGGGCCGGAGGGTCCGGAGCTAAGCCCGTGGTAAAAAGGCCCAGGGTGGCAAAGAAGACCACCCCTAAGAAAGGGGGTACTACAAAGTCACCTCCCAAGGGTAAAGCTGCAAGCACTGCTCTAGAGCAGTCATCAAAAGAACTCCCTCTCAACTCCGTTAACAACTGTCACTGTCCAACAAGCTCCTCATCCCCCTCCTCGACATATGCCTTCCTCATATCCCCAAATGATTCAAACTGAGGACCCCGTCCAAAGTGAGATTGCTCTTGTCCAGATACCGGTCGAGCCACATGATCTGGACAAGATCCCTAAGGATTTTGGGGGTATCGTTGTAACGCCCTGGATAGCCAAGACCGTTACACTGTGTGTTTATAAAGTGCCAGACTTGCTAATCAAGTCATTTAATCAAAATCGTGTTACTGAAGCTATAAAGGAACTAGGGTTAAAATGTTTTGGTTTCAAAGTCGCACTTCCATTAAGAAACATTATCTGTTTACACGGGATCCCGAAAATATTAAGTTCAAAGACCGTTTACAAAAGTTATAAAGTTTAGATTCAACAACAAGCCATATTAAGGCAAAACGAACAGTTGGGCAATCCTTGTCCTGATCCACTCCTCGACCGTGGTGATCGAGCAGCTGGCTATGTACATTCCACCCTGAAGCTCTCCATCTCAGGCTTGGTCCAACTTGCCCTTGCCTTTACCTGCACCACGTAGCACCTGTGAGCCAAGGCCCAGCAACACAACAATAGAGCATAAGCAATCAGCAGACAAATCAATATCTCATGTTGCATCTCAAGTTCTCAAACACATAATCATTCAGTAAAACCAATTATTCAACGTACTAAACATATCAACTCATATCATATATCACTGCATAAATGATAACTAGGGCTAGCGCTCTCAGGCTGCTCCCTCCGTTATCCCACTGACTCCGGCCCGCTTAAACCGAGCTCAGTGAATATAAGCTGTCCTCGGCTACCAATGGCCAAGCCGCGCCTTATGCGCAAATATTATGTACAACACTCTTAGGCTGCTTTCACATGTCCCATGGCATAATACCATCATTGAAATGATGAAAATATCGGGAGCACTTAGTCCCATCACAAACATATAACCGGGTGCAGTTTTCTTACCTTTCAATTCACTAGCTTTGATCCCTCGACTCCTTGAGCACGATCCCCCCTCGAGCCCTAGCGCTCACCTAAACACAATCATGGGCCAAAGTCATCATCAATCGTCAAGTCCAAAACCTAGCCTCTGGGCCAATCCCAAGCCCCCTTTCCACCAAACAAGGTGGTGGAATCAAATCCCAAACCCTTGGTAAAAAACCCTTGCAAACAACCCTAAAATCCTCTTCAGAAGACAGGGTAGCGCTACAGCGCTACAAACAGAAGCAAAATCCCCTCAGCAAGCTTGGCCTAGCGCTACAGCGCCCAAAGGCTAGCGCTGTAGCGCTAGTCACAGGCAGGCTAACACCAGTTTTTTCCTCCTGCGATTTCCTAGAACCAACCTCAACCATAACTCCTCCAAATCTTTCCCAAACTCAAAAACAACCTTATGACCATACTCCACTCATCCCAAGCACCCCAAATACCTAGAACTCAAGCACATGCATCCCCAAACTCAAAATTCACCATAGCCACTTCTAGACAATGAAACTCAGCAGAAACCAGTTAAACATCAAAGTTAGAGCTTAGAATTTATACCTTTGATGGGATTTCGACAACAAGTTGCCTCTAGACTTCCTTGGCTTGCTCCTCCTCAGCCTTAAGCCTGAATTCCCTAAAGTTTCCATCCAATTCAACTTAAACATCATAGCTCAAAAACCAGAAACAGAAACTGAAGAACTCTAAAGTCTTACCTCAAGTGTTAG
This sequence comes from Humulus lupulus, assembly GCF_963169125.1. Taxonomy (NCBI): domain Eukaryota; kingdom Viridiplantae; phylum Streptophyta; class Magnoliopsida; order Rosales; family Cannabaceae; genus Humulus; species Humulus lupulus. Next base: position 174,876,107 of record NC_084794.1, on the reverse strand, counting down.
TGACCTCTTGCTAAACCTCTGCCAATTCCTTAACCCTAGCTTAGGATCCTTGGTGTTCAGTCTATCCCAGCTCTCCTCTGAGTTTTGCTCCAGAAATCCTCAAGAAATTGATGAAGGAAGCTTAAACCGACCTTAGAAAACTCTCTCTGTTTTTCTCCCTTTCTTTTTCCTTCCTTTTTCTTCTTTTCTCTCTTTCAGACTTCTACACTTCTCTACACTTCCTACTAACATAAAGTCTCAGTAATTCCATCCTTAGAAAGCCAAATGACCCTAATGCCCTCCCCTTTATTCCTAATCCTTTAATCCACTTAAGGGCATTCTAGTCATTTTACCCAGTTCCCACTAACTTCTCGAGTGTCTCTAATATTTCCCACTTAACTCCCGATACCTAATTAATCACCAATAATATTCCTCAATGTCAAAATAGACTCCAGTATATCCACTAAATTCCCATTTATACCCCTAAGCTCACCCCGAGCCGGGTATAAATCCCTGTCATGACTTTTTCGCTACTTTGCTCACTAGGATCGTCTCGAGAAACAGATCACAGATATATCCACATAATAATGTGGTCTCGAAAATTATTACATATATCAAAGCAGTTATGCCCATAATGGCCAAAATTATGATTATGCCCTTCTAACCTAATCAGGGCCAACATGCATACTAATACACATAGTCATGCATCTCAGATATTCAAATAGTCATATAACATGCTTTAAATCATAATCATGCATCTTAATCATTAAAGTCACTCATAATTCCCATTATGCCCTCCAGGCACACTAATCAAGGCCCTTAAGCCTTATTAGCAAATTTGGGTCGTTACAATCGTGTACAAGACGGCGAGTCACATGGTGGGCCTTGCGTACAAAGTTAGTGCTAGGGATTTGAGGGCCATAGAAGAGCACAGCCCAAAAGATGTCCTCGAATCTTCTATGGGGATGAACCTCACCGTGAGTCCTTTTCCCACTTCTAACCTTTTTTTTCTTTATTATGTGTTTTTTGTTTTTGCTGGCTTGCTTCGTTATTCTGCAGTCTATCTTTGCTTAATACCAAAGCACAGCTCATGCTAAAGCTAGGAATGAGCAACTACGAGCTGCCTTGATTGCTGCCCAAGAGAATGCGCAGGTCGTCAGAGCCGCCCTGAGTGTTGCTCAAGAGAGTGAGCATGCTGCCAAAGCTGCTCTCATTTCTTCTAAGAGGGCGAGCAGTCTGCGAAGGCCGCATTGTTCACTTCTCAGGCTCAGTTCGTGGACGCGAATCGCCGCTCTGATCAGCTTGAATCCGAGAACAATGAACTTAAAACGAAGCTGATCGAGGCCGAAGCTAAGGCCAAGGAGGAAGCTGCAATGTCCTCGTCGATAATGGAGGAGATGCTTTACCATTGCTGGGCTTTTAACTAGTATGGGAACTTGTCCTTCATGCAGCCTAATCTCTAGGATCTGTATCTTGCTAAATTCAAGATATTGTTTTCGTAGGAACCCTTGGAGACTAGTGAGGCTTCCAGAGCTGCGGAGGGAGATGGTGAGGAAGTGACTTCGATGGAGCATATTGACGGAGCCCAATGACTTATTCAAGATTTTTGTTGTAACTATTTTTTTTAGTTTCTATAACAATTCATTGGGATTACAACGATTACCTTCGGGCTCAGCTCGAGGTTTCTTCTCCTCGATGTGACAATATTTTTTTATTTGAATATACGTCTAACTTTTGATCTATTTGTCTTTCCTTTATTATTTTCTCATGTTTATGAATCCGTAGACTCTTATACATTCAAAATCTTAGGGATCGACTTTTAGATCGAGATAGATTTTATCAATCTTGATTGTATCCAAGATTTCGCTCGCTTATTTGCGTCATACCTGTTTAGAATCAAGCCTCAGACCTGGTTATATCCAGGATTTTTAATAACTTAATAGCATTATACATGTTAGGACTCAGGGCTTGGACCTGGTTATATCCAGGGTTTTCAATAAAAAAAATTTAGGCTAAGTTCGCGTTGGGTTTATTGAAAAATCGAGCTTTTAATAAGCCGTTGAATTATCAATTTCTCCAAGCTTCTAAGCTTTGGACCTCGTTATATCTAGGGTTTTAGATGATTTTTCAAACTTAGCTCGTGCTATGTTTATTGAAAACCCAAGCTTTAAAGAGTCGTTGAATAATCAATTTCTCCAAGCTTCTAAGTTTTTAATCTTATTCGAGTAAGCTTAATTTTCTCAAAAACTCACCTCGGTTATTTGCCCCCGAAGTAATCAAAACGTATAAACTTTCTTGGTTGCTTTTACAATGTGAGAGCACGAGCTTGCAATAATAAAACTAAGAAATGGTTATTAAATAATATATGTCATTTATTTGAAATGGGTTTTATAAATAAGCCTTACATTAAAATAATACTATTGATAATTCTTATTTAGATAAAGAGCATTCTAAGTTCGTGGGACTATTTCTCCATTTAGTCAGGCTAGCTTAAAAGTTCCTTCGCTTAAGCATCTATAATCTAGTACGGTCCTTTCCAGTTTGGGCCCAACACACCATCTTTGGGGTCTTTATTTGCCAAAAAGACCCTTCAAAGCACCAGATCGCCTAATCCGAGTCTACGTCCCTTGAATTTTGAATTGAAATTGCAAGTGTTGTAATGACCCAAATTTCCTAATAAGGTTTAGGACCTTGATTAGGAGGCCGGGAGGGCCATAATTGATTTATTATGCAATTAAATGATTATATGCATGTTTAGTTGTATTAAATATGCATGTGAACCCATTTCTGATTAATTGTGTGATGTTGACGGTGAGAACTCGTCAACGATGTTAAGTCAGAAAAACCAAAGTGTCGAGCTTATAAATGAAGAACTTCAAGAACCTAACAAGAAACTTAGAAAATAGTTTCAGAAAGAAATGGGGAAAAGAACTTGTATTTCTCTAAGTTCAAAGCTACAATGTTTTACCAACCACCTTCAATGATGAAGTGGTTCCCTTTATAGTGGGCTCTAATGGCCTCTAATACATTGTGGTCCCAGGGGACCAGATTGTTCACAAGTACATTGTCAGGGGAGTGGTATCAGACATAGTGGCACAGGTGGTTGTGGTGTCGGCTCTGATATATGGTCAGAGATGTGCAGGTAGTGCCTCCACTATTGGTACTAACCTACACTATCACTACCAATCTAATACGGATGTCAGAGTCATGCCTTTGTGCTTCTCCGGGTCATACAGCCTGTTCCCGTACGCGTACCTTGTACTTAAGGGTTTCTCTCATATATCCAAGGCACACCCTTTCTCCAAGCCCCTCTATATTTTGCTAAGTATAAGACGGCTTGTAGCCTTGAGTGAGATACGTACATGGGAGTTGCACCCCGCTGGTGACACCTTCCTTAGAAAATAGAGAAGGGCCTCATCAGTAGGGCATATGAGTGTATCATGGTGACGCGAACGAGACGGTCCTAGGCTTTGCGTCCTGAGGAGCATGAAAAGGTGTGCACGCGAGGCGGCCCATGTGAGGTTCTGGGCGAGACGGTGCGCGCGAGGTGGCCCACAGGAGAGGCGTGCACACGAGGCGGCCCACGCGAGGCGCGCACGTGAGGCACTTTGGCGAGGCCGTGCCTCGCGAGACGGTGGTGGCGCAAGGTGCCTTGGGACGGCCGTGTCTTGCGAGACTCCTAAGGGCGAGGTGACCTATTATTAGAAAGGCATATCCGCCTCCTTGGGACCCTCAGTGCGAGACGTGCCGTTAATTTTGTGGGGTGATCTTGCCTGTGCCTGCGCATGAAGCGAGGCTTTATAAGAGGGGAGCATGCCTTACGAGGCCCTTGGCACAGGGTGCAAGGCCAGCCTTGGTTACTCGCCTTCCATGCCTTTACCTTGAGGTTCACGAGTCGGGGTCTTGTGCGACTAAAATTCTGATATCCACACTTGCCCCCCGGTCTATGGGAGGGGGGGGGGGGGTCTTTAGGCTCTCCAGTAGACTTTTTGGTATGGTGTCTTCAAAGCGTAGGCGGTGTGTGTGTGTTTCTTTACTTTGGTGGCATAAAAAAATACATTTTTGAGGTGGAGACTATTATGAGATGTTGAGAGTGAAGGTGAGCCTATCGTTGTGCTTCGCGGATCCCAAGGCGAGTGTCAAGGCCTCTCTTTGACCATTGATCAGGCATCGCTTTTGATGGCTAAGATGAGCCTATGGTTCTTATAAATAGGCCTTCATATCTAGCTTATTATTTACACCTTATCTCCTTAGCTTAGTGGTTTTTGAGTCCTTACTTCTTTCAAGAGGTAAGGGGTTCAATCCCCCACAATCCTCACTTTAGTTGTCCTTCCCTCTTATTATTTGAGTTCATTTATTTTATGCCAATATCCACACAGGTCCTTGGGGACAAAAACTCCTCTCTTCAGTTTTGTAGGCACGAATCTTCAACCCTTTGCATTTGTTCGATCACAACGGTGCTTTGGACCCTTGTCCTCCTTTTGACCGTGCTGGTACTTTCGACCTTCGGCCTCTCTTACATAAGGTTTACTTTCTTTCTTTCTTTTTTCATTGGGTCCAAATTAGCACTACTCGGGATGGGTTGCCTTGGTCGGAGCTCGTTGTAAGTTGATCCACTTACATGCCCTTGTTCGTACCCCGTAGTTGGTCATTTAAAGTGCTCGTGACTACATGTTTTGAGCCCATTCCTTTGTGTTTTGTAGCAATCCCCTCATTTACACGTGCACCCTTATTACCTACGAGACGAGGCTCCATGGCATGTGAGGGATCTTTTGGTGCTCCTCCGGAGGTCGAGTTTGTAGACTTATCTTTAGACTCAGAGTCACCCAAAAACAACCCTCACCAAGACTATGACACTTTGAGGCATGCCCGTATACGTCACCTTGAACATATGGCTGAACTTAGGCCTAAAATCTGGGTAGTGGAGAGCGAAATAAACTTAGTTTTGAGGGGCGATGGAGTTCATTTCCCCTTTGACCTTAGCGACCACATTGCAAACCTTAGGCTGACCCTTTTGGATCTACAGATGGAGTTGGAGTTCATGGAGGGAAATCTCTCGCCTGAACCGCCTGCCCTGTTCTCCCCTTATGGTTGCCATGGGGTCATCTTGGGTTCCCCCCAACCCTTGTTTTTTATTCACCCTTGGTTAGCGCTTCCACACTGAGGGATTCGGTGGAAGACCCTTGCTAGGAAGAAAAAATGGAGGGTAAAGTGCCTTGTTTCTACCTCACCTTTTTCCTTTGGAAAAGATAGTGCAGCGGCAGGTGGCTTCCGAGGGGCAAGATTCTGGTCCTCTATTGGAGTCCTTTATTGTGTCCAATGTGTTAGAGAATCAGCTGTTGGAGCTATCCGCTAAATATCACATTGGCAAGGAATACAAGTTGTATGTTCCTTCCAATAACTGCCGGGCCGATAATCCCTCCAAGGGATGCGTGGTCATGAGCGAGCATATCTTGAAAGTGGGTGGGACCATTCCTTTACACCCATTTTTCATCATGATGCTTAATCACTTCGACCTTGCTCCGCTCCAGCTGGCTGACCTTAAGCTGGCTATACATGGCATTTACTGAGCTCAACAAATGTGCTCCTACGACTCGAGAGGTGCATTTTATGTATAACCTTTATGCCAACCCCTAAATCCAAAGGCTTCCATTTCTTACAGAAGGCAAATTCTCAGGTTTCCCTCATAGAGGGTTCTGTATCAAACCCGGGGTCTTGGAAGCAGGACTTTTTCTTCGTAAAAGGTCCCATTTTCGTACGTGAACGCTTTCGCTCGTCTCCAAGTAAGTACTTCAAGCTTTTCTTCCTTTTACTTTGAATTGGTTATTTTGAAACTTATGCTTATATTAGTAATTGTGTTGATTGTGCAGAGGAGTTTGGTAACCTTGACGTTCCCGAGTCGGAGTCAGCACCAGTGGACAACTTCATCGATGCCGACCTCATCAAGAAAATGGTTGCCTGCCTCTTCACCGTGGAAAACCTGAACTGCCACAACTTATCTGCGGTTTCGGATCCTGATGCATTGTGGCATGTTTCCGAACAAAAGAAGAAGGTGCCTTTAGTTGAGCATCACTCTGACAGAAGCGACGCGGAGTGAGTGCCCGAGAAGGTTTCCCCAGAACCCAGGCGACCACACCGATCATCATTGTCTCCCAGGAGGTGCCCTCCTTTGGCCCCTATGAATCGTGACATGGCCTCTCACTCCCACGGTCCGCAAGCCATGCCAGGGTGCTTCATCTGTCCCTTTTATAAGGAATACAATACTTTTCCTCATGCTCCCCTCAATCCTGGTCTGTCGGGGGCTCATTTTCTCGGTGTTTCGGCGCCCCCTCCTCCTTCGGTGAGCGGGTCATCTGTCCCTGCTCAGCCGGGTGCCCCTGACTCGAAAGGGGCACCTTGGGTGGGTCGTATGGCGGCCTCTTATGGGCAACAATATACCTGGGTTGTCGAGGGTCTTCCTAAGACTGAGTGGAGAAGTCTCAGGAATTTTTCCATGTCGGAGCTTGGGGAGAATCTTGTGCACTCCACAGCTTGGGTGAGTTTATACGTCTTACATTGGCCTAACTCTTTTTTTTTTTGGATTCTATGTTTGCTCATCATCATTATTTTTTATATACGAGTTTTTTTTTGTGCAGGCTTCTCTGGTGGCCCAATGCTTCGCCGACTCGGCGCAGGACCTCTCCTCGTCAAATGCCGAAAGGGATCATCTAACGGTCAAGGTTCAGGAGCTCGAGAGGGAACTCACTGATACCAAGCTTAAGCTTGAGAAGGCCCTGGCGAAGGCCTCTTCATCGTCAAAAAAGAAGAAGAGGGTGAATGCCAAGGTCGTGATGTTGCAGAAGAGGGTTGCTCGCCTAGAGGCCGATCTTGGGGGAGCAGAATCTAAGGTTGCAATGTTGCAGGAGAGGGTCACTCTCCTAGAGGAAAATTTGGCTGAAATCGAGTACAAATCCATAGAGCTTGCCCTCTATGGAGTGTGGAGGAAACTTCCTAACTTCGATTTCTCCTCCTTTGGTGAGCACGCCATCGCCAAGGTGGCTGAGTGGAATGCTCGCGATGGGAGGCCCTGAGATTTTGCTTCTGGAACATTATCATTTAATTTTATTTTGCTGTATGCTCATTTGAGCCTATCATTAATTTTTTTTTATTTTGTTGGCGCTTTTACAAGTCCTGCTATATTATCACAACTCCTTTTTTCTGTATATATATATATATGCGATTATTTGCTTTTGTTCCTCTATGTTTGAGGTCCTTTTGAGCCTGCAAAAAGGGGTTTGATAGGTCTTTTTTTATATACTTTTTTATTTATCATGCTTAATGTCCTTTGGAGCCCATACGAAGGGGTTCGATAGGTCCCTCTTTGGTGCACCTTGATTGTATCTATAAGGATATGTTGACCCTTTGGGTTCTAGTCATCCTTTATATACTTTTGCGTGCACTTAATATATGTTGCGAGAAGTGTCTTTCTCGTCATTATGCATAGTACTATTTTTACAAGGGTCCCTTTTAGGATCCTTTTTGGCTAGACAGCTTGGTGGCCACTCTTGGCTTATTGGTGGATGCTCTTCTTATGGCCTTTCCTCTCGTGGAGGCGTCAGCCTTTACTAGGAGGCTCTTCCTAACGCCTTTCCTCTCGTGGAGGTATCAGCTTTTATTAGGAGGCTCTTCTTAAAACTTTTCCACTCGTGGAGGTATCAGCCTTTATTAGGAGGCTCTTCCTGAGTCTTTTCCTCTCGTGGAGGTATCAGCCTTTATTAGGAGGCTCTTCCTGAGGCTTTTCCTCTTGTGGAGGTATTAACCTTTATTAGGAGGCTCTTTCTGAGGCCTTACCTCTCGTGGAGGTATCAACCTTTATTAAGAGGCTCTTCCTGTAGGACCTTTTGACCCTCTTGATGTTCATAAGGGTAGGGAATCCTTGTGAACTCAAGAGATGCCTTGCAAGGTTTTCTTCCTTATTTTTTTTTTTATAAGGGTCTCTTTTAGAACCATTTTTGGCTGTGTACCCTGCCCCCTAAGTGGTTGGCGAGATTTATCTCGTCAGACACTTTGATCATTTTACTCATGAACTTTGATAATTCCAATTGGTGATAGGTACAAAAGTTAGATACGTGCTCACGTAAATGAGGGGTGTGACATGCCAATAAAAAATATATTCATTAAAAATAAGGAGAGTACATAGGTATTTTTGGCGACGATGTTCTTACTACATATCAGGGCATCTAAGTTACCCCTCTAATTAATAGCTGTTGGGGGGCTAACTATGGTAACCCCTTTGATTTATCATACTAAAAGTGGAGCTTTACCCGATGTTCCCTCTCAGGCGCGTATGCACAACCATCGATTCTGATCTCCTCAGTGACTTTGGGGTTGAACTCTCTCAGGTTGTGCCACCATGCACTACCATCGTCATAAGTTCTGGCAGTCTCATGGCTGGGCGAAGGGACGTGTTATAACATTCCCTTGCTTCTTTCTGTTCCCCTTTCACGCTCGCCACCCCTTAGGGGTTGGGAATTTTATGGCCAAGTGGTATACTGAGGCTAATACCACGTTGAAGGCCGATGAACAGTTTACTACAACAAAGTTTTTCATTACAATGGTCTGTCTGGGTGGCTCTCCCATGGTGAGGGCTAACTCAATTGTACCCAGGGGTTGTATCGAGTCTCCTGTAAACCCATACAGGGAGGTGTTACAGGGCTTTAGGTTCCTGATAACCAGTCCCATATTCTTTAAGGCCGGGAGATATAGGATGTCTACGGAGCTTCCATTGTCCATCAGGACCGATGTACCTTCATGTTTGCAAGCTGAACAGTCAACACCAAGGGGTCATTGTGAGGGAAATGAACGCTCCGCGCGTCTTCTTCGCTGAAGGTTACTGAGTCATTTTCCCCTTTAAAGTTTTTCAGGGGTCATTGTTCTAAGCTTAGCATGAATGAGGGTGGGCTTCGTTTAGCTTCCTTGGCGTACCTATCTCGCCCATTTCTCGATTCTCCTTTGAATCCTGGTCCTACGAAGATAGTCCTCACCTCTCCTTGGACTTCTGGGACTACGTCTCACGTTCATGGCAAGGGTGATTATCATCTAGTCCTTCATTTTCTCTTCAAACGTATCTACCCAAGTCTCCCCTGTGTATGAGTTCCTCTATCTCCACCTTTAAATGAGTGCATTCTGCGGTGATGTGGCCAATGTCTTTATGATATTTACAGTACTTTCCAGGGTCTCTCTTTGAGCAATCTCTCTTCATTTGTGGGGGTCTCCTGAAGGGGACCTGATTCTCATTTGTTATGAAGATATGCTCCCTAGTATGTGTCAGGTCAGTGTAGAAGGTGTGGGATGTTTGCCTAGGATTACCTCCGTGTTTGTGCTTCCTCTGGTGGTCATCTCTTGGGCCTTCATACACCCTTTTCTTTTTTGTGTCATTCAAACTTTCAGGGCTGAGGGCTTGACAAGGGATGCCTTCAAGTTCTCATGGCCATCTTCGACACGAATGTACTTCTGTGCCCGCTCGTAGAAATCGTCTAAGTCTGTAACCTCTTTTTTGATCATATTATCCCAAAGCTTACTTCCTCGGTGCACTCCAGCCATGATCACCATCTTGAGTTCTCCTCTGGTCAAGCTTCCCACTTTAGCTGCCTCCATGTTGAACCTGTGGATGTAGCTCTTCAAGATCTCTCCTTCACCTTGCTTTATATTAGCGAGGCTAGTTCCTAGTAAGGTATAATCGCGTACGACATGATGTTGTTGGAGAAAATCGTCGGAATATTGTTGCCATGACCTAATAGGCCCTGGTCAGAGTCTCTTGAACCATTTGTATGCAGGTCCTTTTAACACGACAGCGAAGCAGTGACACCTAGCCCTGCTATTAATTCCTCTCAATTTCATCAGGACATTGAGCGCATCTAGATGGTATTTGGGGTCCGTATTTCCCTCATAGGGGGTCATATGAGGTTGTTTAAAGTTAGCTAGGAGCCGTTCCAACTGGATTTCTCGCGTGAAGGGCAACTTGTAGTCAAACTCTTCATCGGTAATGTGCGCTCCAGACGCCATGATGATCTTGCTCTGAAGGCTCCTCATCTCGGTGTCTAGCTCCTGTCGCCTCCTATTCAAGGAGTCTATTAGCTCAGTAGGGTCTGACCTTTCTCTTTTCTCCACCCTTCAGAGGGGCCATAGGAGGTGTTGTCTTTACTTAAGACCTCATTCTATTGAGCTTTTCTCTTAGGTCAGGTGACACCTCCCTAGAGGTGGCTTCGGTGTCATTATGAGGGTTAGCATTGTTCTCTTACGCTGGCCTCTGGGGCTGCTTCACCTTCCTAGGATATTCACGCTGCTTTGTCTGAGGGGTATTACTAGTGGAGAGTGGATTCCTCCCATCATCTACAGGGACTACGGTTTCTCAACCCTCTGGGCCTTTTTCCTTTCATCTACGAAGGGGCATGCTTGATTTTCCTTGTAGCATGTCGTTCAACATCTCTTGCATATTTTCTAAGGTGGTTTCTAGCCTTTGGTTCTTCTGGTGTAACTCCCGTATCTCCTCTTCCTTAAATTTAGACCTAGAGCTTGAGCTTATAGAATGCCCCCGGTGACTTTTGCCTGGCTTGCGCGTTGATGGACTCGGATCTTGCCGGCCGGAGTTCGGCCCCCGTGGTGGCGTTGGGGGCGGAAGCTCTCCAGCATCTTTTGCGGGAGCAACTGCGGATCACAGATGGTTCTCATCAGGCTGGATTGTTGGGGATGAAGCCTCCATTTCATTCCCAGGATCCATGGGCTCCATTGGTGCATCCACATTTTTGGGTGGCGGAGGAATTTTCATAGGGGCTTTTAGTTGATCTCCGTCGACCGTCTTGGCATCTTTTCCTGCCGGAATCAATGGAAGAATAGTGGCTTGGCACTTATCCTTCCCACAGACAGCGCCAAACTATTGACAGTGAGAACTCGTCAACGATGTTAAGTCAGAAAAATCAAAGTGTCGAGCTTATAGATGAAGAACTTCAAGAACCTAACAAGAAACTTAGAAAATAGTTGCAGAAGGAAATGGGGAAAAGAACTTGTATTTCTCTTAGTTCAAAGCTACAATGTTTTACCAACGCCCTTCAATGATGAAGTGAGGTTCCCTTTATAGTGGGCTCTAATGGCCCCTAATAGATTGTGGTCCCAGGGGACCAGATTATTCACAAGTACATTGTCAGGGGAGTGGTATCAGACGTAGTGGCACATGTGATTGTGGCGTCGGCTCTGATATATGGTCAGAGATGTGCATGTAGTGCCTCCACTATTGGTACTAACCTGCACTATCACTACCTGTTTAATACGGATGTCAAAGTCACGCCTTTGTGCTTCTCCAGGTCGTACAGCCTATTCCCTTACGCCTACCTTGTACGTGAGGGTTACTCTCGTATATCCAAGCTACACCCTTGCTCCAAGCCCCTCTATATTTTGCTAAGTATAAGACGACTTGTAGCCTTGAGTGAGATACGTACATGGGAGTTGCACCCCACTGGTGACACCTTCCTTAGAAAATAGAGAAGGGCCTCATTAGGGGGGCATATGCTTGTATCATGGCGAGGCGCGCGAGACAGTCCTGGGCTTCACGTCCTGAGGACAATGGCGAGGCGTGCACGTGAGGTGGTGCGCGTGAGGCGTTGGGTGAGGTGGTGCGCGCAAGGTGGCCCGCACGAGGCACTTTGGCAAGGCCATGCCTCGCAAGATGGTGGTGACGCGAGGCACCTTGGGGCGGCCATGTCTTGCGAGACTCCTACGGGTGAGGTGACCTATTGTTAGAAAGGCATATCTGCCTCCTTGGGACCCTCAGCGCGAGATGTGTTGTTAATTTTGAGGGGTGATCCTGCTTGTGCCTACGCATGAAACGAGGCTCTATAAGAGGGGTGCATGCCTTACGAGGCCCTTGGCGCAGGGTGCTTGAAGTTCACGAGTTGGGCTCTTATGCAACTAAAATTCTGATATCCACAGGTGATTTTCATATTTTGGCCATTTTGGGCATATTTGGCATATATGTGGCATGTGTGTGGTGCTTCATTATTATTTGGTTATGCTAGGGTTACTCAGTACGAGACGATCCTAGAAGGTAAGCTAGTGGGAAAGTTACAATGGGATTTAAACTTGATTTGGAGTGAGTCAAGGGGTATTTAGCACATTACCGGGTTATTGGGTAATGTGAATAAATATTTGATGATAAATTGGGAGTTAGTGAGATCAGGGGGAATTTCTTGTAGTTTTGACTATTTTACCCTGGGGGAATTTTTGGGACCCCGAGCATTAGGATTTTCTTGAGATTACTTGTTTGAAGTAACCTGTTAAGAAATAAAAAGAATGTTCAGAATGTTCTCTCTCCTTCAAAGTTCCATTTTCGTCTCCCGATCACATTTTTGAAGGAAAATTGAGTTGTAGGACTCAGATTCAAGCGAGGATCGAGGCATAGCGATTGTAGGGAAGATTATAATTTTATTAGCTTGAGGATTTAGTTGGGAAACTGCATAATCGGAGGTAATCCAAGTTTTAAGTTCTAAGTTTTTTAAGTTTTTAAGCTTGAATTGGATTTTATGTTTTGATGAGTTATTGGATGATTTGAGACTTAGGTTTTAATGGTTTTGGATAATTAGGATGTTTAGGAACTTTGATTTTTGGATTTGGAGATGTTTGGATAGGTTTTTGGAAGGTTTTAAGTAGAAGAAGATGAGGTTTTCAGCTGGGTTCGTGGTTGGGCCGCGGCCTGGTTCTTGGGCACCGCAGCCCAGGCTTGACGAAGAAGGTGAAGTTTGCTGATGGGCAGTTAGGGCTGCGGTGCTAGGCACAGGTAGAGATGGGTTTGGCCTCTGTTTGGAGGTGGGCTGCGGTGCAGGTCTGGTGTGGGGCCACGGTGCTAGAGGGCAGTTTTGCCCAGATTTGGTTTTTAGTCATGGGAACTTCACTCTAAGGGCTTGGGATCGATTCTACTACCCATTTGAGTAGGATTTGACGTCCCGGAGGCTAGGTTTGAGTCTGGAAGTATTTATTTACTCATTTTAATGAGGTTTTATATTATGGTTGTGACTAGGATATCACTAGGGGCTTGGAATCAAGATCGTGCTTGTGGCTCATTTATTGGTAACTTGTGCTTAGACCTAAGGTAAGAAAACTGCACCCAGTATGTGATGCATATGATGCATGAGATACATGTGATTAGGGCATGGCATGAATATTGAATATGAGATTGATCAGAGCTTGAGTCTCTGTAAATGTGAATGATCATAATTATGCTAGTGATTGTTCAGTAAGCATGTTGAATGCCCTACATTTGGATATTTGACATATGATATATGCCTGGTTGCATTGCTTACTTGTGAATGGCACTGACTCATTAGTCAGAATCGGTAATGGTGTGAGTATTAAGTGTGAAGCTGTGACTCATTAGTCAAGTTTGACAGTAATATTGAGCACTGGTCATATGGTATTGACTCATGAGTCAAGAACTGTATTAGCGTGTTTAACGCAAGCCGAAATGATTAGATCTAATCGACATAAGCATTGAATGATTCATCATGAACATTAATGCTTCACCGACCTTAAGTTCGATGAAAATTAAAAGTGCTTGCCTAGTCTAAAGACTAGTTATTTAGAGCCAGGGCCGAAAGGCTCAAGTGACCGCAACGTCACATGGCTGTGGGTGCTGAGCCCAAGTTAGTGACTTACTCATCTGGTTTAAGTTAGTGACTTACTCATCAATCACTCATCTGGTTTAAGTTAGTGACTTACTCATCAGGTTTAAGTTAGTGACTTACTCATCAATCACTCATCTGGTTCAAGTTAGTGACTTACTCATCAGTGACTCATCTGATTAGGGGTATAAGCCCCAACATGGTTATCAGAACCTCAAAGTGTTAATCACTCATCTGATTAGGGTTACACGCCCCAGCATGATTATCAGAATCTCAAGTGTTAATCACTCATCTGATTAGGGAAACACCCCCCAGCATGATTATCAGAATCTCAAAGTGTTAATCACTCATCTGATTAGGAATGACTTGATAGTCATCCATACATGAGAGCATGATCCATCATCATTATTTGGATTTATTTGCATGCATGAATAGGGCTTTTATTGCTAGGCATGCCTATTATGATTTAGTAACATGTTATTACTGTTCATGAGCATATTGAGTTTTCTTGTTGAGCTTTGGCTCATGGGTGCTATGTTGTGCAGGTAAAGGCAAAAGAAAGCTGGACCATCCTTGAGTTGGATAACTTAGGTAACGATGTGTACATATGCGGCTGCTCGACCGCCATGGTCAAGGGTTTAAAGAGGAACTAGGGTTAAACCCTATTTTGTCGCTTAGGTCGGTTGGTCGTAAATCTTTTGTTGTAATTGACCTTTAAATTATTATTTTTTGGGATCCCAATGTATACATTAAATGTGTTAGTGAAACGTTGTATCTTTAACAAATTTTTTAATCCCTAAACCATTAATCACATTCAGTTACACGATTATGGCCAAATGACTCGATTAGCGAGTTTAGCACTGTTTAAAATGCACACCGTAACGGTCCCTAGGTAGTAGGGCGTTACACAAGTGATTTTTTGTTGATAATGGGCGAGCTATAACTGCGATTCCTCTCGTTTTTCTTCGATCAGATTGAGAGATGTGCTGAGTAGTTCATTATTTTGTTCTTGATCAAATGTCCTCTGCCTGTGAGTAGCCACCATTGCTTCAATCAGAAGCATGGCCTCACTTTTGAAGGTTAGAGAAAAAGGAGTATGCCCCATGGAGGTTCTATGAGAGGTTTGGTAGGCCCAAAGTACTTACGGGAGCTGCTCGGGCCATAATCCTTTGGCTTCGTCCAACCTTTTCTTCAGGCTCGCCTTGAGGGTCTTATTTACAGCCTCGACCTGCCCATTGGCTTATGGGTATGCTACCAACGAGAAACTCTTCGTTATTCCGTATCTTTCACAGAAGTCTATGTAGAGATTACTATCGAACTGCGTCCCGTTGTCTGATACAATCTTTATGGGAATTCCAAATCGACAAATGATATTCTTTTCCAAGAAATCTAGGACTCTCTTTGAGGTGATGGTTGCCAAAGGTTCGGCTTCTACCCACTTCGTGAAGTAATCGATTGCCACAACTGCATATCGAACTCCTCCTTTCCCCATAGGTAGGGAACCTATCAGGTTAATTCCCCACACTACAAATGGCCACGGGGATGAAATCATTGTTAGCTCGACTAGAGCAACTTGGGAAACTATGGTGAAACACTAGCTTTTTGTAGCATTTCTGAACATACGAGATCAAATCTTTCGTTAAAGTGGGCCAGAAATAACCCTGTCTCAGTACCTTCAATGATAATTTTTGCCCCCCCCCCCCCAGCGTGATCTATGCAAAAACCTTCGTGTATTTCTTATAAAATAGTTCTGGCTTCCTTGGGCAGAGCACACCGTAGGAGGGGCAATGAATGATCTCGCTGATATAGGATTCCATCAACTGTTACATACCGTGGAGGTTGATAAAGTAGTTTTCTCACGTCTTTTCTGTCATCAGGTAACTTTCTAGTCGTGAGATATTCCACTATAGGGGTCATCCAGGTCGGTCTTACGTCAATCATTCCAACCTCCATCGTTTCTCCCATTACACTTGGGCTTTCTAAGAACTCCACTAGTACTACATTCAATGTTTCGGCCTCTTTTGTGGTAGCAAGTCGTGCCAATGCGTCAGTGTTAGAGTTCTGCTCGTGGGGTATCTATTCAACAGAGTTAAATTCAAATTCAGATAGTTCCCCTTTTACCTTAGCCTGGTAGGTCGCCATCTTGATGCCTTAAGCTTGATACTCTCCCAATATCTGATTTACCACAAGTTGGGAATCATTATAGCATTGGATGGCTTTCACCTTCAGCTCTCTTACCACCATCAGCCCTGCCAGTAAGGCCTCATATTTTGCTTCGTTGTTGGATGCCGTAAATCTGAAACTAAGAGTTGTATGGAATCGATGTCCTTCAGGAGAGATTAAGATTATTCTTGATCCTAATCTGTTCTCATTTGACGATCCATCAATGAATATTTTCCATAATTCTTACACCGTCTCCCTCACTTGCTCGTCCTGAAAACTGGTGCATTCAGCCATAAAATCAGCAAGGGCTTGACTCTTGATTGAAGTTCATGGCACGTATAATATCTAGCATTGGCTAAGTTCGATGGCCCATTTTAAGCGGCGTCCCAACGTTTCAAGTTTTTGCAATACCTGCCTTAATGGTTGGTCAGTTAAGACGTCGATAGAATGGGACTGGAAATATGGCCGGAGCTTTCTGGAAGCTAAAATTAGACAGAATGCTAGCTTCTCTATTAGTGGATACCGTGATTCAGCTCCGAGAAGCCTCTTGCTTACATAATACACTGGTTTCTAAACACGGTGTTCTTCTCGAACTAACACGGCATTGACTGCATTCTTTGTCACGGCCAGATAAAGAGAAAGAGACTCTCCTGATGTTGGTTTGGATAATATTGGGGACTTTGCCAGATGTGTTTTCAGACATAGAATGCCTGTTCGCATTCTTCGGTCCACTCAAAGTTCTTATTTCCTCTAAGCAAGTTGTAGAATGGTAGGCACTTGTCAGTGGACTTTGAAATGAAGCGATTTAAAGTTGCCATCCTTCCAGTGAGGCTTTGAACTTCCTTATGCGACCTGGGTGAAGGCATGTCTAACAACGATTTGATTTTTCACGATTCGCCTTTATTCCCCTTGTGTCGACTATGAACCCTTGAAATTATCCAGATGCCACCCAGAAAGTGCATTTCTGAGGATTCAGCTTCATGTCATATCTCCTTAAGATTCCAAAACATTATTCAAAGTCGGATACATGGTTATTGGCAGTCTTTGACTTGACAAGCATGTCATCAACATACACCTCAATGTTTCTCCCAAACTGGTTAGCGAACATTTTGTTGACCAAGCGTTGGTATGTAGCCCCGATATTTTTCAATCCAAATGACATAACTTTGTAACGATATACTTTATGCTCGGTCATGAAACTGGTATGCTCTTGGTCCGCAGGGTTCATCACAATCTGATTATATCCAGAGTACGCATCCATGAAAGACATCAGCTCGTGACCTACCGTGGCGTCTACCAACTGGTCAATCCTTGGTAGTGGGAAACAGTCCTTGGGACAAGCCTTGTTTATGCCAGAGAATTCGATATAGGTTCTCCACTTCCCGATCATCTTTGGGACCAGCACGGGATTGGAAACCCAGATCGAGTATTTTGCCTCCCTGATAAACCCGCATTTTTGCAACCGAGCTACTTCATCCTCTAGTTCTTCAGCTCAAATTGTTCCCAAAAGCCTCCATTTTTTGGATTTTGTAGGCACGTTCTTGTCCAATTTTAATGTGTGCATTATTATATTCGGACTGATTCCCACCATATCCTCATGCGACCAGGAGAAAACATCCAGGTTCTTATGTAAAAAATTGGCCAGTTCCTTCTTTCTTCTGTCTTCAAAATTCTTTCCAATTTTTACGACTCTTGAAGCTTCTTTGGGGTTGATGTTCACTTCCTCAAGCTCTTCTATGGCTTTGAGCTCTGTCCTGTATTCGCCTATCCGCAGATCAATGTCGTTGTGTTGGACGACCTCACTATCCACTTCTTATTGAGGTTCTTCTGCCCCACGAGTGACTTCTACTTCCTGGGGACTCCTCACCACCATCATTTATGACCATTGCCTGCTGCCTGGGTTGTGACTTTCCCTTCATAGAAATGTTGTAGCATTCTTTGGTAGTGAGATGATCGCCTCTAACTGTGAATATCCCCAAAGCTGAGGAGAATTTCATTGCCAGGTATCGGATCGATGTTATGGCTTCAAATGCCATCAGCGCGGGTCAGCCCAAAATCGCATTGTATGCGACCGGACAATTGATTACTGCGAACTCGAGTACTTTGGAGACAATTTGTGACTCTTCTCCCAATGCCACCACCACTCTGATTGTCCCTATGGCCGCAATTCCTTCACCCAAAAACTCATACAGAGTCATTGACGTCGCCTTCAAATCGGATACGGACAGTCCCATTTTTTTCCAGGGTGGATTTGAAAAGTACATTTTATAGATCTTCCGTTATCCACCAGTATTCTTCGGACCCTTTGGTTGGCGAGCTCCACGGTTACCACCAGTGGATTATTATGTGGGAATTTTACATGGCTAGCATCCTCTTCCATTAAAATGATTGGTTGTTTTTCCAATTGCTGCTATTTTGATAACCGTTGCTCTAGGACGAACTCCACCCCGTTATGAGCCTTCAACTCATTAATATACCTCTTTTGGGCCCCGTTGTTCATGCTTGCCAAATGAGGTCCTCCAGCAATAGTGGTTATATCTCCCCCTACTATTGTAGGAGGTTCGAACTAATTTTCATGAGCTCCAGATTGACCTATCGGAGCTTCTGGGACTGACTGAGAGTTCTGTCCAGCGAGGTGATTGGGAGCTACCCGATTTCAAGTGTATTGCGCTAACGACCCAGCTTGGATGAGAGTCTCAATTTCATCCTTCAGTTGTCGACAATCATCAGTTTTATGACCAATGTCATTATGGAATCTGCTGAATTTTGAAGGATCTATCTTTGACCTCTGGTTTCTTAAAGGTTCTGGCTTCTTCCATGGGAGGCGATTAGAATTAGCCAGAAAGATACACTCTCGGGTATCCGTTAGGTGGTATATGTAGCGTAGATAGGTTTGAACTTCTCCACGGACTTGTTTTTATTTGTCTCGTCCTGATCGCCCTCACAGTTCCCCTTTCTTTTTTTGTTCCCCCTTGGTTATTCTAGGTAACAGCTTGAGCCGTAGCTGCAACATCCTCTACCGCTCCAACGGGTTGGACAAGGGTCTGGCTGGTTCCTGTGACAGAAGCTCGTGCCTCCTCCAGGTTTATCCATTCCTGAGCTCGGGACAAGAATTCATCTACACTCTTAACTCCTTTTCTTTGGAGTTCTTGCCATAGGTCACCCCCGATGAGGATTCCCGTTCTCATTTCCAGGAGCTTGGAGTTGTCATTAGCATCCCTAACTTGTGCAGCAACATTGGAAAATCTGCTCAAATATGCCTCTAGTGTCTCGCCAGGTTGCTGTTTTATGTTGGCCAATGAATCAGCCTTGACCCAAGCTGCCTATGAAGCTCGGAATGCTTTTTTAAAACCAGAGGAAAATTTCTTCCACTAGCTTATGGAATGCCTCTTGTATTTTTTAAACCACTACCTGGAAAGCCCGACCAGAGTTGCGGGGAACAAGATACACCTTAGATCAAGCCCGACATTGTGGGCCATCATCATGGTGTTAAACATTTCGAGGCGATCAAATGGATCTCCATCTCCATCAAACTTCGACATGTGTGGCATCCTGAAACCTACAAAATATGTTGTCGCTGCAATGTTTGGAGCAAAAGGTTCGAGCTCCTCATCTAAGTTGCAATCATCCTTTTCCTTCTCGGACAAGAATATTTTCATCTGCTCTTCCATTAGAGCCAGTCTCTCAAGGGTTTGGTTCCTAGTCCCTAGGTTAGCTGGGGGCTGTTCAATAGCTCCCATCCTATTATAAGCGTTTGACGGGTTATTGTCCCTCCAAGCTCGAGCTTGGTTATGTGGGACATTCTCCTTGTCGTGTACTATGGATGGAACTCCCTCATGTTGAGTATATCTAATATCCTCATCTTGAGCTGGATACCTTCTTTGTGAGCTTAGATGATCGCGCAGGTCGGGCTGTGGATCATATCGAGGACTTTGTGTTGAACTCAAATGATTTCTTAGGTCGCTCTCGGACCTTCCTCCACTATGGCTCTCTGTCCAATAACTTCCGTTTGCAAAACTTACAACTCGTAGTTGAGATCGAGGACCTGGATTCTCAACATGCGTTTGTGGGATGGAAGTATTTGTGGATGGGGGAGGATTTCTCCTACTGTCCCCATGAGCTGGAATATCTCATCGAGGATGAGATAGTGTTGGATGTCTTACAGGTAACAGAGGATGCCTTATTGGCGAGGTTATCCTCGTTCCATCAGGACGAACTAAATTAGCTCGCCTTGGTTCTACTCCAACGTCCCTAGTTCTTTGTGCTTGTTGCTCCGATCATGGCACAGAGGGATTTGCTGGAGCGTTGTGCCTTCGTGTGCTTGTCCCAACCCCTCCTCGCGGATTATTATGGGCATTTCTGGGAATCTGTGAGGAAGGCACTGAGCTTGGGGTCGCAGTCCTAACTGATCGACTGACATGCTGATGATCCCTATGATTATTAGTGGGCCGAGTATTCTGGTGATTTTTCCCTAAAGGCATAGAACTCGGAGTGGCAGTTATAACAGATTAACTCGGTTTAGGCCAGTTATTTCTGTGGGACTTATGAGACCCACTTTGCTTCTTTCCCACATTAACGTCGGTTGCAAGAGGGGGTAACCGAGCCAAGACCTCTTCAATCTGTTTTTTTTTCTCTAGTGATATGGCTCCTCAACTACATGTTTTCCATCTCGATGGCAGTCAGGTACCCTGGATTAGGAATTGGCAGTAACGACGTCGAACTTCCAGTATCTTCCCGGCCCGCCGGCTATTTTCCTAGACGTTGCTGAACATCCGGGCCCCTTTCATTAGGAACAGCGGTATGATGGGCCTCCTGCCCACCAGGTTGTTCTATCTCATTATCATGAATTGAGTGAGTGACCACCATGATGAGAATTCGTTGGAACTTGTGAAGCGCTAATTTACTCTCAATGAAAGCACCAAACTGTTGACGCAGTTTTTCGCCAATAGTGTATTAAGAAATAAAATGGGTAGATTAGTGCCAGATTATAAACTGCAGTGAAATAACAACATTCACTCAAAATCACAGAATTTTTAAGTAGTTCAGTGCTTAAAATCCACCTAGTCCACGAGTCAATATTATTACTATTTCTCTCTCTAATTCTGCAGAGTTTCGGCAATACCCGAATCATCCCCTTCCCTATCCAACATTCCTAGTATTTACATGGAAATTCCATGGACAGATTCAGGGAAACTGTGTAAACAAACCACTTAATTATATATGGCATGTAATTAATACAGATTATTCCCATTTACATTGGGATATGATTTGATAACAAATTAAATACGCTCCTGCTATCTCGGATAATAAATAATAGATATATGATACAACCTGGTCATTAATGATCACACAAATAATTCTCAAATCTCTTAGAATCCTTTAGTATGTGTTATATC
This sequence comes from Humulus lupulus, assembly GCF_963169125.1. Lineage (NCBI taxonomy): Eukaryota > Viridiplantae > Streptophyta > Magnoliopsida > Rosales > Cannabaceae > Humulus > Humulus lupulus. Next base: position 174,854,920 of record NC_084794.1, on the reverse strand, counting down.
TGGGTCCTCACGAGCTGAATATCTCACCTGAGCTCGTGCTTGACAACTATTTGACTCCGAGATCGGAGTAGGTTCAGAACACCTAAAATTGGGTCTGACGATTATGAGTCTCGAACTTGATTATTACCTTAAGTGTTGGTTAGATAATGACATGTACACCGTGTACAAACTGGATTGAACCTCGAGCTGCTCACATGGTTAATAACTAGATACTCTACTTGATGATTCTTCTACACTTTTAACTGCCAACTGTACCCGAGCTGAGTAATTGAACTCCTGCTAAATTTAGGGTACCACAAAACTATTTTCAAATTATTAAATAATTAAATAAATAAAATAAAAACTACATTCATACAATATCAGTACAAGTGGTACACGCATGGCACAGTCCTTGGACTGTGTCAGGCGTGTACTGCTATTTCCTTTTCAGAGATTTTGCATTTTTCTTTTATTTAAGTATTTATCTAAATCAATCTCCCACAAATTATGATATTTATGACAACCATATTTTAAAATTTAAATTCTAAATTCTAAATTCAAATTGATGATCATCATTGACATCATCTTCTAAAATTAAAAAAATCGAAAACTATTTTTAACTTACCAATTTTATTTTCTCTCACTCTAATAAAATAATTAATTTTAAAAATTAATTAATTTATTTTTATATATATGAAATTCGAAAATTTATATATTTAAATTAATAAATATATTTTTGAAATTAATTATTAATTCTAAATTAATTATTCAACCTCAATTATCATATAATTGCACACTTGACCCGAAGAATAAAATTCTTCTCAAATTCCCAAATTATAGTTATACCCTTGTATCAACTCTTACCTTGATATGGTGTTGATAGAACCACATTGGGGACCTATCGACTTATAATATCAAGCTCCAATAAATATTACATTATTAATCGAAGTCCTTTGATTAAATAATCATATTTATTAATCTCATGATTACTCCACTAAAAATATGAGATTGAACTCTTGATAATTATAGACACATATTTACTGAGTACTTTATTAAGAATAAAGTGTCCATTGATATAATCATTACATACAACGTTAATCCTCTATTAATAGTTCATAATTAAAAGGGAATAAAATTACCGTTTTACCCTTTTAGCTATATCTTGTTGCTAGAGTACCATTGACTTTACTAGTGAAGGTTGTGTCACAACAAGTTTGGGACGTGGGTGCTTATAACCTTTTCAGTTCCAAAAGTCAACCCAATAGGGAACCATTATTCATTCTATAAGAAGGTATATATTCCATATCTTTTAAACTACGTCCCCAATCATATACATCATTGAGTCCCCAAAACAATTGTTCTTAGCCTGATCATTCTGACAAACCTTAACGCATGAATCAAATGATCAAATGACAGATATATGAGTTCATAGTACCCTCAAGATTAATATCATTGTTTGATGTGTTTGATTAATACTATGAAACGGTGTTTAAACAAGTATTAACAAATCACATCTGGTCCAATTCTACATACTCTCCGTATGCAAAGTACTTCCACTATATTATCCTACTACACTAGTAACCCGGATCTAGGTCACATGTATTCATAATACTAGTAGACTGTACTAGTAGTAATTAATCTAAAGATTCCATAACTTTATTTTACTGTGAACTATTTAAGTTTATTATCTTATTATCGATCCTCCCATACCAATATAAGATTAAGACCACATAGATTAACTTTGGAATTTTCTAATATTCACTTAATATTATCATATAATATCGGACATAGTCTATATATATAATAATTCAACTCAATTATTTATTTCATTTAAAATATTTGTCAACTACAATTGCTTTAAGGGCAATATTCCCAACAATCTCCCACTTGCCCTAAAGTAAATTGAGGCATCTCTTTCAATATGTCAATCATATTCTCATGATCGATTTTTTCTAACAAAACCTTTGTCATAGTTTTGTAAGAAACTGTTTTGAAATTATCTTCAAGATCATTACATCAATTATGTAAAATTTTCTTGAATTAAATGATACTTCATTTCATGTGCTTTATCCTCTCATGATTTCTAGTTCTTCTAGAATAGTTGTATCTCCATTGCTTTCGCAATGAGATGCTAGCAGTTTATCCTAGTCTGAAAAACCTTTCCAGAATGTCAAAGAACTTAACTAAATCAAATAGCCTATTTAACTACTCGTAGATGTTATATATTAGCCTTTTGTGGTGACACATATAAATTTGAAATGTCTAACACATTTCTAGATTAATGTGTTTCCTCCACAATTATGGAATCTGATTTTGATATCAATCTTTGACGATTTTATATTAGATCATCCATTGGGATTTTAGGTCTCTGCCTAAATGCACATACATATAATCTCTATTATTTAAGATACTAAAAAATAAGTCCTTATAATTATTCGATGACTCAATACAAAATTGATTGATAACTGTTGACTATTTCCACCTTTTAACAAATGCCAATTCGAACATATAACATTCGATCCATTAAACAACCTATTACTGAGTTGTAGGAATAACTATCTCATGTCCTATTTTCTAGTAAAAGAATAAATGGACATTTATTATTTAGATAATAAATCCTCCTTACTGGGAAGGCATAAAGCCTTTCTTGGATTTTGTAAACTAAAGTATTTAAGCTTCTTATCTATATAAGTTTCTTGAGACAAAACCTAAGGATTGTTCATTCAATCTCTATAGAATTGAATGTACATAACTTTCTTGGCTTTTCTAAATCGAATATTTAGAAATGTTCAGGTAACCATTTCTTTTCTATTGACGATATCTCTACACCATTCCCAATTATTAGAACGTTGTCAATATCATGAATAAGAATCACAATAGAATCTTTCTGGTCGAGATCTTCAAATAATTTTTTCATGTCAACCATTCAAGTAAAGACTACTTAGACATTCATTTAAATCAATCTCATAATCCATGCATAAAGTAGTGGACAAGAGTATCTAAATAGATTCAAGGTTTGTATAGTAGAAGACATTTATTCAAGTAATAAATTCTTCTTTGTGTTCATAGCCTTTGGTTGTTAATCTTAATTTGAAAAGTCTGCACTTTCCTGTGTTCTCCTCTTCATCTTGAATATCTTATTTCAAATTGAAGTTCAATGAACTTTATTTGGATGTTCAAGAGTCCATATGTCATAGAATTCCAAATTCCATGGTGTTTCAACCATTGTTTTTAGTAAAAACTTTTTCATTTGATATACTAGTATGTGAATGAAGTATAGTTAGATTGTGTTACACACAATTTAACAATCTTTACATTTTTAATGGAGTAGTTACTAACTAACGCTCTCACTACAGCTATGCTTTACATAATTTGTGATATTCTTTAGTTTTATCATTGTTAATTATCAGTAACTCGCTTACTTGACTTGTAGTCATTATTTCTAGTACAACTTAACTAGAAAATATAGTGATTATAATAATCATGCTTCATTAAAGTAGCATTTAAAGAGATACAAACTCTTTTGTAATCTTTTATGATTAATAAATTGTTTTACTAAATGAATTTATGAAAAAATTTCAAGTTTTTCATTCACATAACCACTTGTGAATCACAACTTCTAAGTCTTTGATGAGACAAGTGTTGTTTAGTATAACAAATATTTGTGAACCCCCCCCCCCCCCCCCCCCATTTTTATGTTCTTGGAGATCTTTAAATTACCACATTCCGATCTTAAGTACTATCTTATAGAGCGTTAATGTCGGTCATGACTTTATGAATAAGTCTGTAATATTATCACTTGATCAAATTTGATGAACATCAATATCGCCACTCTTTTGAAGATCATGAGTAAAGAAGAACTTGGGTGAAATGTATTTAGTTATATCTCCTTTAATGTATTATCCTTTTAGTTGAGCAATGCATGCATCATTATATTCATAGAGAATTGTTGGTACTTCTTTATCTGTTGATAATCCACATGTTCCTCGATTATGTTGTTTCGTTGATCTCAATCACACATTCTCCACTCATTAAAACCCTTGTCAGGAAAATCCAGTGGGACAAAACCTGAACTAAGGGAAAAAGAGTGCAACACATATATATCTCCCCCTCATGCAAATATTCGTGGTAACTTTGGTGATCAGATATCTCATATAATTTTCATTTTAATTATAAATCACCACTTTTAAATATCACCATAAATTTTCTAAAAATATTTTCTATAACTCTTCTAGAGCACGTGTGAGGAATGAAACATAAATATTTATCCAATTTTATAAATATGCATCACATTTGTGGATATTCATTATATATCACTATGGTCAACCCAAAATTCAAAATTTAAATATCACATGAATGAATATCTTCAATATTATCAATTCTCATTTGCAATAAAGATGGTTTTTTGGGACCATATATTTGTTGCATTCTCGTTACATGTTCTTTAATTTCTACATCAAGTGAGCATATACACTATAATTCTTTATGCAATATTAAAAAATGAAATAAAGTTGTAAGTCTCACTAACGAAATTGAAATAAAAAAAATCATAACATAAGTTCTTTTATTCATAGATTTCATTAAAAAAATTTAATTTATTAAAATAATTCCTTAGCTTTAATTTGCATATAATAATACTCCAATTTATTATTTAATAACAATCAATATAATGTGACAAAAAAATTTAGTTACTTATAAATAATTAAATAAATTATTTAATCACCTTTACAATAATCTTACTTAATTATTCTGTAAACAATAAAAATAATATAAAAAAACTGCATAAATATAAATGAGAAAAATACATTTTTAGCGTGTGGAAAATTATATTGACCATATGCATAGTCTAAGGTTTACTTTATTTGAACACATGCTTTACTTATTTTATTTAAAAGACATTTTTCTTCTCATAAACCAAAAATTCCAGCAAGCATTTTATTTGTTTAAAATCTCATAATTGAACTAAAACTATATTTTCTTTAACAAAATAATAAAATCTGCATGTATTTGAAGAAGGAAAAATACATATTTACATGTGACATTTACCCATTTGCTTGCCTTTGTTTTAAAAGGTGCATTACACAACATGATTGGTTCTTTTCCTAATTTATTTATAACTTTCTATAGAGTGGATACTAAAATCAGACAACATAGATGTAAAATACATGCTCATATATGCACCAAACACCATATTTAATCATGTAACACTAACAACAATAAATTAAACAAGTCTAGGCCACAATATACACCCATAGCCAAACCTTCATGCTCAATCAACAACAAATCCAAACTCAAACCCTAGCATGCACCTATTATCATATTTTCATTCTTAAAATTAGATCACTAAATTCAAAATACTAATGACAATATAAACACAGAACTCCCACAAGGATTTTCAAATACCCTAGATGATGCAACATCAACACCAATATGATCATGTTTCTAATATCAAGATAAAATCAACAAACAAAGAATCAACAACAAAATAAACTATACTCACAAGCCCTTTTTAAAACCCTAGGCCGAAACCCTATACCCATGATCAAACAACTCAAATCTCTTTGCATGCTTATAAGAATATAAAAGAAAACAATATCACATCTATTAGTAGATAAAGATTCAACACCCATATAGTAATAAGACTTCTAATCATTCATCTTGCATCAAATCCTATCTTATATAAAAATAAAACTTTTTCGTATTTTAACCATATTAAGATTCTCCCATGATCAATAATAAAATGATTTCATAAGCCAAAACTACATAACAAAACAACTAACCAACATTCATAAACAATATCCTCATGAAGTCAAAACAACAAGAACCAAAATGACAAGAACAACAACCATAAGATAAAGGTTCCCATTACCTCCCTTGCTAGAACTCAAGGAACCAAAACAATGGCCACCACCTTTAATCAAACCCATAGGGATTTTGAATACACAACAAAAGAAAGAAAAAATTCTTAGAATGAGAAGGAGGACTATCCCTAGAGAATCAAAACAAGAACACAATCAAAGCTAACCTTATGATTTTCAAACCCTAACCTCCTTCTTCGCCTTCCTCTCTTTCTTTCTTTCTTTCTTTCTTTCTTCCTTCCTTCCTTCTCTTCCTCCTCTATGCACATGACAACCACCAAAAGAATGGGTCAAGCTCCTCCTTGTTTCCCCGTATTAACCTAGCCAAGCCCCTTTGAATCAATTGCCCAAAATTAAGGCCTCAATCTTCCCTTAATTCCTTCTCCCCAGTTCATGTAATTGCCAACTATGGCTTGATTGATTTGTGTACAAAATAGGAAATCCCCCCATTGCACTCACACTATCCTTGACTGAAACCCCTAACCTATCCCTTTTCTTCTATACACGACTAGCACACCAAATCATCTTCATCCAACATACCCAATATCTCTTAGGAGGTCACTAATAGCCATATCACCAATATCTTTAAACTAAATTAAATTAAATAAAAAAAATATACATACTATCCCATTATTTCCCTTTTTTCTAAATTGACAACACAAAAAAATCAATAATCAATAATTAATAATTAATAGAAAATAAACACTATGCATGGAAACTAATGCTCACCGTGCATACCATGCACATGCACATGCACACACACAAGTTCTAGGGTGCATTTCTACTAACCATACACCTTAGTGCACCCAACCAAAACTCAAGAAGGCTCTTAAAATAATATAATTAAATAAAACAATTAACAAAATTGAATTCACATAATTCCTTCCAAACAATTCCAACAATTAAAAATAATTTTCTAACACTTAACAATTAATTAATAAAATAAAGCACAAAATTAAATAATTTTTTTGGTGCTCTATAATATACCCTTCTTAAAAGGAATTTTGTCTTGAAATTATTTATTACCAAATAACTCAGGGTATCTTTCTCTCATTTCTTCCTCTAGCTCCCATGTCACCTCTCTTTCTGTGCTATTATTCCATAGGACCTTAGCTAATGGAATCCTTTTGGATCTCAGCTCCTTGATTCCCTTTTTGATGACACTCTCTGGCTGCTCATCGTATTGGCGAGACTCTCAAGAACACACACTCGCCAACTGAAAACTTGATGTCCCTTCTCTTAAGTTCTGATGTAGCTCTTTTTCCTACAGAGCAGTAAGCATCCTTTGGCGAATCTTCTCAATCGCCTCGTTGGCTTCCCTAACCGCCTCGGGGCCTAAAATATGATTCTCTCCAACCTCATCCCAGTGCAAGAGAGATCTACATTTGCGCCTATAAAACATCTCATAGGGAGTCATCCCAATCGTGGACTGATAGCTAATGATATAGGAGAACTCCATCAGGGGTAGATATCGACTCCAAGACTCTGAAAAGTCCAACTCACAACATCTCAACATATCTTCTAGAATCTGAATAGTCCTCTCAGACTGCCCATCAGTCTGGGGATGAAAAGCGGTATTGAACTTCAACTTTATAACCATAGCTTTCTGCAATCCTTTTCAAAAGTTCTATGTGAACACTGACCCTCGGTCAGAAATAATCGACTTTAGAACCCCATGAAGTCTCACTATCTCGCTAACATATAACTATGCATACTGATCCGTTGAGTAGATGGTTTTAACTGATAAAAAATGGGCAGATCTGTGAGCCTATCCACTGTTATCCAACTAGAGTCTTGTTGTTTTGTGGTCTTGGGTAACCCTACCACGAAATCCATTGATATGTCTTCCCATTTCCATTATGGAACATAAAGTAGCAGAAGTAGTCCTACTAGCCTTTGGTGATCTGCTTTAACTTGTTGACATGTCAAACACATTGTAACAAACTCAGCAACATCTTTCTTCATTACAAGCCACCAATAACACTTTAAGTTCTTGGTACATCTTTGTCGATCCTAGATGTAAGGAATAGGGTGTTGTATGCGCTTCTTTCATAATACTCACCTTAATCTCATCATTTTTAGGCACACATATCTTATTCTTATATAACAACAATCCACTTTTGGACATCGTGAAGTCACCGCTACCACTTTCCTATACCAAAGCCTCTTGCTTCATTACGACTTCATACCTTCTTCTCTAATTTGTTCTAATAGGGAGAACTGTAGAGTGAGGTTTGCTAGGCCCCATGTTACTAACCCAATACCAGCATTAATAATGTCTTTCTGCAAAGGTGTCTCTATTATGCTCAGAGTTGAGACACTTCCATGTCCTCGCCTACTCAATGCATCTGCCATCACATTGGCCTTGCCTGGGTGGTATAGAATTTCGCAATCATAGTCCTTTACTAATTCTAATCACATCCGTTGTCTCATATTCAACTCTTTTTGAGTGAAGAAGTACTTCAGACTTTTGTGATCGGTGTAAATTTCACACTTATCCCCATAAAGGTGATGTCTCCATATTTTTAGTGTGAACACCATTGCTACTAACTCAAGATCATGGGTGGGATATCTCTGCTCATAGTCCTTGGGCTGCCTTTACGCATAGGCTACCACCTTCCCAGTCTACATCAACACACAACCTAGACTGTTCTTAGATGCATCCTAATACATCAAGAACTTCTTGCCCTCTGTGGGAACACAAAGGATAGGTGCAGAGATCAACTTATCCATCATAGTCTGAATGCTTTCTTCAGACTTCTCAGTCCATGTGAACTTTTGGTATTTGTGGGTTAACCCTCAACAAACTTTGGGTAATAACTCGCTAACCCTAAGAAGCTTCGAGCCTCCGAGGCATTCTTTGGTTGGGGCTAGTCTTTAATGGCCTCGATCTTTGTTGCATTTACTGCTATTTCATTCTTGGACACTATATGCCCTAGGAAAGTCACTTGTTCCAACCATAACTCACACTTGGAGAACTTAGCATATAGTTGGTGTTCTCTTTGTCTATTGAGCGTCAACCTCAGGTGTTTCTCATGCTCTTACTTAGTGTTTGAATAGATAAGTATGTCGTCTACAAACTCCACTACGAATTTATCCATGTAGTCCTTAAACACTTTGTTCACCATATCCATGAATGCCGCTGGAGAATTTGTGAGTCCAAAAGACATCACTAGGAACTCATAATGTTTGTAGCGAGTTCTAAAAGTTGTTTTAGGACTAATTCCTTCATTTACTTTCAGCTGATGGTACCCAGATCGCAGATCAATCATTGAGAACACTATTGCCCCTTCAAGTTGATCAAAAAGGTCATCTATCCTGGACAAATAATATTTGTTCTTAATTGGGACCTTCTTGAGTTCTCAGTAATCATTCGCATTCTCATACTTCCATCCTTTTTTTTTTCACAAACAGAACTGGTGCCCCCATGACGAATGACTAGGTCGTATGAACCCCTTGTCAAACAATTCATGTAGTTAGGTCTTGAGTTCCTTCAACTCTACTGGTGCCATTCGGTAGGGAATTTTGGATTTGGTGCTATTTCTAGTGGAAGTTCAATCACGAATTCGATTTCTCTGTCCGAGGGTAAACTTTGTAAGTCCTTGGTAAACACTTCCGGAAACTCACAAACAATGTGGACATTTTCTGGTTTCAACTCTGTCTCCTTAGATTTATTCACAACATTTTCCAAATATGTTGAACACCCATGCTACTTCATATTCTGAGCTTCCAATGCCGATATAATGGGTGTACGAAATCCAGTTACTTCTCCCTTATAAGAAAAAAAAATCTCCTTCCTCCAGTCTGAACCTCACTACACAAAATGTATCAATTAGTGACATTTTAATTGGTGGCACTTGTCAAAAAATGTTAGATTAGTGAGAATAAATGACATTTTAATTAGTGGTATTTTTTAAAAAATGCCACTATATATATGATTTATTGAAATTTGATAAAAAAAAATGTCACTACTATGTGAATATTTAGTTTTAGTAGCATTCAAAAAAAAAGTCACAAGAATATATCTATACTGGCATTGTAAAAATGACACAAAATATAGTATTTAGTGCATTTAAAAAATGTTAGTGATTTTTTAGTGGCATTTTTTATTTGTCAATTATTTTTTAATTTGTTTTTATTTTACAAACAAATAATATAAGTTTAAATGTAGTTTATTTTTGTAGGCCTAATCATAGATGAAAAATAATCAAATAAATACTAGCATAGGATTATGATAATATGTTTTGAAAATATATAATTTAACTCCATAAATATTATTAAGACAAATAAATTTAGCAATTTATGAAAAATATTAATAAGAAAGGAAATTACAATAATTAAGCTTCTTCATCCATGTGAGTTGTATCAAATGACAATGATGTATCAATAGTTATGTCTTGCATATCTTCCTTAACCAAACTAACATTTCCATCCACAACATCAATAGTTGTACTACAAACCTTAGTTTGCAAATAAGACTCCACATTTTCATCGTGTGATTGCACGCTCATATTATAATAGTCTCTAGGATTTATTTTTAAAGCAACATGACATCCTTCGTGTTTGAGGTCTTCGACATACATTACCTGTTCTGCTTGAGAAGCTAGTATAAAGGGCTTATCGTCACGTAGCAATCATTTTCCTTTTTAATGCCATTTCTTGAAACCCAATCACACTTAAATAACACAACACAATTTTCTGAAGAATAATCTAGTTCTATAATATCAGTTAACATTCCATAAAATGTAACCTCCCAAAAAATAGGATTTGGATCCCGACTACTTGCGAAACTTTGAGTCTTTGCAATCATAATAACTCCATTATTTTGAGTTCTTAAGTTTTTTTCGATTTCTTTTGTGTGAAACCTGAAACCATTTATTGGATATCTTTTAAATTGAAAGGAAACATTGTTTGGTCCTTTTGCCAAACAACGTAAATCTTCAGATACTCGATTATCCTCATTATCATATAATTCTTCTACCTAATTTGACAAAAGTAATAACTATAGTCAATGTGTATGTGACTTATTAAGTTAATGCAAAATTTATTAAAAAAAACAACTTAACTTGTTAGCAAACCATGAAGGAAATGATTGGCTATGAATCTGATCGATGGTCATTGCTGTTTGATGAGAGTTTTGTTGTGAAATCATATTATGATGTTCCCTACAAAATGAATTAGTATTAGTCATAGTTATAAGATGTTTGAGGTATTTATTATTATTAGAGATATAATAAATGACACTTACTCAATAAATGAATCTATGATATTGCAATTAAATAACACATATTGACGTGCCTTAACTTTAGAAATGCTTGCCTCATATGCTAAGTGTATCACCAAATGAACCATGATATCAAAAAATGATGGGGGGAAATAATTTTTCAAGATTACAAAGAATGATAGGTATTTTTTGTTAAAGTTGCATAAAATCTTTTGGTCGAGCAACTTTTGAAAACATCATGCAAAAATAGTTACTTAAAGTACTTAAATGTTGACGAACATGAGAACTTGATATTCCCCTCAGTGCTAGTCATAGTAATTGAGTCATAATAATATGAAAATCATGAATTTTGAGCCTGTAAATTTTTCTTTGCCTTACATCAACACATCTAGAACTGCTGGCAGCATATCCATCTGGAACTTTGATTGTCTTTAGAAATCGACAGAAGACAATTTTTTCATTTTTGCTTAATGTAAAACATGCAGGGGGGTGACAGTTTTCTTAGACTCACTCTCCTTTGGATGAAGTTCAGATCTAATACCCATATAGTTTAAATCAAGATGCGCATTCAAATTGTCTTTTTTTTTTGTTGCATCTAAACTCAATAATGTCCTAATCAAACTTTCACATACATTCTTTTCAATATGCATCACATCAAGATCGTGTCGTAATAAATTATTTTTCCAATATGGAAATTAAAAAAATATAATATTTTTTTCCAACCATATGAAAATGGAGGATTAACAACTGTCTTCCCAAATTTAATTTGGTAGCCTGCTAGCGTATCCTGTATCATAGAGCCACTTAATGGTGTTGGAGCCATTCTTTTCTCTTTTGTGCCCTCAAAAGACTTTTCATCATTTCTAAATGGGTCGTTGATTCCTAACCATCGTCGATGACCCATATAACAATTTTTTTTACTATACTTCAACCACAAATAACAAGTGTCTTCATGACAAGATGGGCACGCATATTTTCCTTTTGTTCTCCATCCTTGTAAGTTTTCATATCCTGGAAAGTCACTGATAGTCCATAGTAGTGATACCCACATATTAAAGTTCTTTTTGGAAGATGCATCAAAAATTTCAACTCCAATTTCCCATAAATCCTTTAGCTCTTCAATTAGTGGCTTCACATATACGTCAATATTATTTCCAAGTGCATCTGGACTGGGTATGAGTGAAGACATAATGAAATTAGGTTGTTTCATGCACATGCACGGCGGAAGATTATATGGTATCAAAATAACTGGCCATGTAATATGGCTAACACTTAATGTTTTGAAAGGATTCATTCCATCAGAAGCTAACCCAAATTTAACATTTCATGGATCTGCAGCAAAATCCTTGTAGTTGTGATCAAAAGTAATCCATGCTGGAGAATCTCTTGGGGGTCTCATACAACCATCACTTGTATGCTCTTTTTTATGATGCCATGTCATAAAATCAAATTTTTTTATGACATAATTAAAATGGCGCAAGACTTTAGCTTCACTCCTATTTTGATAATTAAAATGTAAAGTTAGTCTAATCTAGAAAGTATATCGGCTAAAAAAATAAGAATCTAAATTGTTATATTTTACGTACCTTTGTGTAGAGCATACTTCACATTCTGTGTCATTAGCATGTTCTTTTCTATACAACATGCAATCTTTCGAACATGCATCAATTTTCTCGTAATCAAGTCCTAGCACGTTGATTAAGTTTTTGGTCTCATAAAAAGAGTTGGGTAATGTTTCACCTTTGGTAACACTCTTTTAAATAAGTCAAGTGCCTTGCCAAACGATTTATCACTCCATCCAAACATGCACTTAATATGAAATAGCTGAATAACAAATGAGAGCTTTGTAAAACTAGTACAACCGGGTAAAGTTCTTTCTCTGCATCTTTTATCAAATCATAAAATTCTTTTGTTTTCACATTTGGTTCATCGCCTTCGCCTTGAATATTATCATTTTCAATTTCACATTCATTGCCTTCAATATTCTGTCCAACTACATCATTTATAACTCCTTGCATATCAATCGTATAATTTGACTCGTGAATATCACTAGGAGTCTCAACATTCTGCGCAGCATGTGAAGAAGTTTCTCCATGCAATACCCGTTTAGTGTAACCCTCCACAAATCCATTGCATATCAAATTTTCAAATGCAATTGTGCGAGTGACAAGTGTAATAAGACCACACTTTACACAAGGAAATATAATTTTTTCTTCATGGCTTGCATTTTTAAATGCAAAATCAAGAAATATATTAACTTCTTTTGCATATGAATCACTCAATCTATATTGGTTCATCCATCTCTTATCCATCAATACTAAGAAAAAAATATCAAATCAATTAATTATAAAAATTACTAAATAATATTAAATAAAAATTTGAGTCAATCATACTTCAGGATAATCAAATAAGAAAGAATAAATATGATTTTTCCCCTTAACTATTACGTACCACTACTAGATTGTACCCCCAAATTTTTTCCTTGTTAAAAATTCTCCCAAAACTATGCACGTTAATGAAGTTTAACACTTCAGTTAGTTTTCGTTATGGAAAACAGAAGGCTCGTTTGACATTTTAAATACTGACGTGGCATGTGTACGTAATTCCAATTAAAAATAAAAATATGATTTGATTTTTCATTATTATGAAGAACACATTGTTATTTTAAAATATATATTAATTGAAATATATAAAAGTTCAAATTTCAGTGAGTGTTAATATTTTTGAATTTTTTAAATCACCTCCTGTAACGACCCAAAATCACTAATAAGGCTTAAGGGCCTTTATTAGCGTGTCGGGAGGGCATATTTGGTTTATGTGTGATTTAAATGATTAAATTCATGATTATGTGGTATGCATGATTATATGATTATATGGATATGTGAAATGAATTTTTATGAGTATTAATATGCATGTGGGCCCTGTTTAACTTAGAAGGGCATTTTCATAATTTTGGCCTGTTGAGAGCATATTTGAATATATGTATGTGTTATGATTGAGACCACATTATTATGTGAATATATTTGGGTTAATCGGCACGAGGCGATCCTAGTGAGCCAGTTAGCGGAAAAGTCACAGCGGGGTCAAATACCCGGTTCGGAGTGAACCTAGGGGTATTCTTGTTTATTTATCACATTACCGAGTTTATCGGGTAATGGGAAATTATTTGGTAATCATTTGAGGGAATTACAGATCACGGGAATTTGCAAGGCGCTAATGATGGTTAGCGGGGAAAAAGAGGGTAAAAGACTCATTTACCCATATGAGCTTTAGAGAATGGGTAATGGGCTGAGGGTAAATTGGTCATTCCTAGCCTAAGGAGGGGTTACATTTAGTTCAGAAGCTAGTGGAAGGAATAGTACATTTTCAGCACCCTTAACTTTCTCTCTGGTTTTTCCCTCTATCTCTTGGAGAATTGGAAGTTTTGATGAATCTTTGGAAGGAAAGGAAAGGAGATTGAGGAATTGAAGCCAGGATTGAGGTGGAACAACGTGGAGGTCATGATCCTTCTTTGAGGTAAGGCTCTGTTCTGCTTTCTTGGTAAATTTTAGTAGTGGTTTAAGTTTATGCAGAATTTTAAACCTATGATTGGGTTTTTATCTAATTAAGAGTTTGGGTTCAACTTTTAAGGTGTTGGTACTGTCTATTATGTGTTATTTGTGGTTTTAATCTCATTTGGGACTTTTAGACAAGTTTAGGGCAAGATTTGAGAGATTTGGCTCGGGGAAAAATGGTGGAAAAACCCAGTTTTTCTGGGTTCGTGAAGGAGCGTCACAGCCCTGTTCTACCATGCCCCAGCACTGGGATGAACCAGGGCAAGGGGGGCCCTGCCTATGCGCCACGACGCCTGTGTGCCTGTGCTGCAGTGCTAGGCCAATTTCAAGGCCCTTGACTTTTTGTATTTTTAGGGCTTGAACCCAGGGGCTCGGGGGATGTTTTAGCTATTCCATTTCGGGAAATTGGAGGTCTTGTGTAACGACCCAAATTTAATAATAGGGCTTAAGGGCCTTGATTAGTGTGACGGGAGGGCATAATTGGAATATATGTGATTTAATGATTTAAAAGCATGTTATATGACTATTTGAATACTTGAGATGCATGACTATGTGTATTAGTATGCATGTATGCCCTGATTAGGGTAGAAAGGGTATAGTTGTAATTTTGGCCCGTTGAGGGCATAACCGTATATATATGTCTGATAATTGTTGAGACCACATTATTATGTGGATATATCTGTAAATTGTGATTCGAGACGATCCTAGTGAGCAGATTAGCGAAAAAGTCATGGCGGGGATTTATACCCAGCTCGAGATGAGCCTGGGGGTATAAATGGGAATTTAGTGAGTATATTGGAGTTTATTTTGACATCGAGGAATATAATTGGTGATTAATTAGGTATCGGGAAGTAAGCGGGAAATATTAGACACACTTGAGGAATTAGCAGGAATTGGGTAAAATGACCAAAATGCCCTATGTGGATTAAAGGTTTAAAATTAAAAGGGAGGGAATAATGGTCATTTGGCTTGCAAGAGATAAGTATGCTGAGGCTTTATACTTAGTGGGAATTGTAGAAAAAGGTAGAAGGCTGAGGAAAGAAAGAAAAGAAGGAAAAGAAAGAAAAAGAAAAGGGAGAAAACAGAGCAGTTTTTCCAGAGGGTCAGTTTGTGGTTCTCTCACCATTTCTCTTCAATTTTCTTGGAGCAAGACTCAGAAGGAAGCTAGATTAGGCTGAGCAACAAGAGTATTGAGCTAAACTTGAAAGGTTGGCAAGGGATTAGCAAGATCACATCAATATTTGAGGTAAGCCTTTAGAGTTTTCAGTTCCTGGTTTGGCTTGATTAAGTTATGGTGTCTAAGCTGAGTTGATGGGAACTTTAGGGGAATTCAAGCCAAGGATTGAGGAGGATCACGCTAAGGAGGTCTAGAGGTAACTTAAGGTCGAATTTCCATCAAAGGTATAAAATTCTAAGCTTTAAAGTTTGAAGGTTTTATTGTCTTTGCTGAGTTTCTGAAGTCTATGAGCAACTATGGTGAATTTTGAGATTAGGGATGCATGTGATTGGGTTTTGAGTATTTGGGATGCTTGGGATGAGTGGAGTGTGTTAATAAGCTTGTTTTTAAGTTTGGTGAAGGTTTGGGAAGTTTTGGTTAGGTTTGGCTTGGGGAAATCGCAGGAAGGGAAAATGTGGTGTTGGTTGTCTGTGACTAGCACTACAACGGTAGCCTTTGGGCGCTGTAGCCCTAGGCCATGCTTCCTGGGGGATTTTGGTTCTGCTTGTAGCGCCCTCCTTAGAGCGCTGTAGCGCCCTCCTTACAGCGCTATAGCGCTGCCCTGTTTCCAGAAAGGGATTTTAGGGTTATTTACAAGGGTATTTGACCAAGGGTTCGGGGTTCGATTCCACCACCCTATTTGGTTGAATTAGGACTTCCCGGGGGCTCGAGATTGGTCCCGAGGCTAGGTTTTGGACTTGAAGTTTGGTGATGACTTTGACCTATGGATGTGGTTAGGTGAGTACTAAGGCTCGAGGGGGATCGTGCTCAAGGAGTCAAGTGATCAAAGCTAGCGAATCTAAAGGTAAGAAAAATGCACCCGGTTATGTGTTTGTAATGGGACTAAGAGCTCCCGATATCTGTATAATGTCAATGATGGTATTACGCCATGGGACATGTGATAGCGGCCTAAGGGTGCCGTACACAATATTTGCGCACAGGACGCGGCTTGACCACTGGTAGCCGAGGGCAGCTTAATATTCACTGAGCTCGGTTTAAGCGGGCCAGAGTCAGTGGGATAACGGAGGGTGCGGCCTGAGGGCGCTAACCCTAGTTATCATTTGTAAATTGATATATTATATGAGTTGATATGTTTAGTATGCTGAATACTTGGTTATTCTGAATGTTTATGTGGTTGTGAACATGTTTATGCAATATGATATATTGAATTGGTTGTTGATTGCTTATGCTCTATTGTTGTGTTTTCTTGCTGGGCCTTGGCTCACGGGTGCTACGTGGTGCAGGTAAAGGAAAAGGCAAGTTGGACCAATCCTGAGATGGAGAGCTGCGGGGTTGAATGTACATAGCCAGCTGTTCGGTCGCCATGGCCGAGGAGTGAATCAGGACAGAGATTGCCTATTTGTCTGATTTGCCTTAATATGGCTACTACTGTATTTAATTCCTAAATCTTTTGTAAATAGTTTAATCTTAATATTTTTTGGATCCCGTGTAAACATGAAATGTTTCTTTATAAGAAATGTGACTTTTAAGACCAAAATATTTTAACCCTGGCTCCATTATAGTTTCTATAACACGGTTTTAACTAAATGACTTGGTTAGCAAGTATAGCACTTTTATAAACACACAGTGTAACAGTCTTGGCTATCCAGGGCGTTACAACTTCGTATCAGAGCATCCTAGGTTTTTGGATTCCTTAAGACTGGCTGGATATGTACATTCGCTGCGAGAGACAAGCTCGACTCAGGGTTTGGTAAATTGGGTATACATGACTATGTGTTTAAATGATTTGAATGAGATATGACTGTTGATATCTGTTTGATTAATAAGGAGCATGAGATACTGATAGGGCCTGGCCCTTGACTATTGCATGATTTTATTGAGGCGTTCTTATCTGCACTACTATGCATGTGGGTGAATATCTGGATAAATTGTTGTAAATTGATCGCTTGTGAATCATTGGAGTTCCAGTGATGGATCATGAAAGGATTATTACCCTGTCAGCATAGCCTGATTGCCGAGTCGTTGATTGCAGATTGACTTGGATAGTTATGCGTCACTACTACAATCTGGACATAGTCATCGGCCATGAGAGGTCGGTTCCGCTTAAACTGACTTACCGCATGTTCATAAGTCGGTTTACACAGAACCGACATATCATGTATAACAAAGGTAAGCATGGGAGGTCGGTTATGCCGGAACCGACCTACCATGTGGACATGGTAGGTCGGTTCACATTGAACCGACCTCCCATGCTTGAAGATGTCATGGTAGGTCGGTTCCTGCAAAACCGACATCCCATGTTAATCATGGAGGTCAGTTCTGTGTGGACCGACTTACCATGTCCTACATTTCTAACATGGTAGGTCGGTACTATATGAACTGACTTATCATGTCACATTTTTATTTATTTTACATTATTTGAATTTTAAAATGCAATAATTTATTTAGTAGTGTATGAAATAAATGTAAAATTTTTATATTTATTAATGTACATTATAATGTTTTGAAATATAAATAGATTAGTCAAATTAATCAATTATTTATAATATAAAAAATAATTATATTTTATAATGAAAAAATATTTTAATTGAATAATATTTATAATTTAAAATAAAAAACTTTATAAATATTTTAATGTATTTAATTAATATTTTTAAATGACATGGTAGGTCGGTTGTGTGGGAACTGACTTTTCATGTGACATGGATCAAATTAATCAATTATTTATAATATAAAAAAATAATTATATTTTATAATGAAAAAATATTTTCATTGAATAGTATTTAGAATTTAAAATAAAATTTTTTATAAATATTTTAATGTATTTAATTAATATTTTTTTAAATGACATGGTAGGTCGGTTGTGTAGGAACTAACTTTTCATGTGACATGGTAGGTCGGTTCTATGGACTGACCTATCATGTCATAAAAATATATTGTTAAAGATATAGTCTAATTTGTTTTTGTATTATTTGAATTTTAAAATATATTACTTTATTAAACAATACATATATATAATTGATTTGTGAATGCAATAAGTATAAAAATTATTTATTTATTAATATTATATATTATAATTTTTAAAATATTAATTAATTAATTATTCAGAATTAAAAAAATTTAATTTAGTTTTTAATAAGATAACATTTTAATTTATACATGACATATTTATAAATATTAGAAAAAAAAGTAAATAAGTTGGAGATTTATAATTTTAAAATAAAATATCAACATATTACAGTTATATATTTTTTAATTTTAACATCATAAGTCGGTTCTATAACAGACATATTATGCTGCATCATAGGTCGATTGCTAATGAACTGACTTACCATGTTAAAATTATATATATTTAGCTTTAACAGCATAAGTCGGTTCTAGAAATGACTTATGATGCTACATCATATATGTCAGTTGCTATTGGACTGACATATCATGTTAAAATTAGGGTGAAAAAAAAAAAAACCACAAATCCCGCGCATTCTCCTATTCTTCACTGTACACCCCCACGAAATTATTTTATTCTTGTCTTCTTCATTCCACCAACTACAGCGACTCCTCAACTCCGGTCGGCAGCAGCTCCTCCTCAATTCGTTGGTGATTTCTCTCTCTCTCTCTCTCTCTATATATATATAAATTATGGATTGAAGCGTATATGTTGATTGATATCCTTCTCTTAGTTTCTCTGGTCTCTTCTCCATTGTGGTTTATATATCATTATCTGGGTTTTTCATGACCATTTTTTTTCCAGAAGAAGCCATTATCTTACTCCGGAAAATGTGGAATTACTTAATACTTTTCAAGAATTTGCGAGTGGAATTACCAATCTAAAAATGTGAGACAGCATTCTAGTGAATCCAATGTCATTATGTGATTTTACTTCTTTCAGTTGGGTTTTTATGATGATCAGAGTATCTTTCATATTTACTATCACTTAGTTGGGTTTTTCCTTCGGTTCTCTTATCTCATCCGCCACCACTTTGTCATTTCTGATGCTTATCGGAAAAATAAAGGACTGAGCAGACTATATTTTAATTCCTTTAAATTGCTTAGTATTTTGGTGGTCATCAATTCAGCAACAATAATTTTCATATTCATGTAAATGCAGATACACCTTTTTGATATTGACATTCCTGGGAAGATTACTTTTATTGAATCGAAGACTCTAACTGTTGGCCAGAATCCTACAATTGTGGACACAGGTTCTTGATGATCACACTATCTTGTTCATTCGTTTTGGCAAATTTCGTTTTGCTGATAAAAGGGAATACAATTTTTTGATGAGAAATTAACCATTAAATAATTTATGCAGATGTGGGAAGAATCGGTATAGGTATATGTTATGATCTTCGGTTCCAGGAACTAGCAATGATTTATGCAGCAAGAGGTTGGCATTTTATTTAACTACGGTAGTTTTGATTTCCTATAATTGACTTTTGAAACTGCTCTGAACAAACCATTTTACTCTTTTCTCGGGAAATAAATTTTCTGTTTAGTTATTTAACTTGACAGCATAGAAATTTTTGATTTTAGGTGCTCACTTGCTATGCTATCCTGGGGCTTTCAACATGACTACCGGACCTGTGCATTGGGAATTGCTACAAGGGCGAGGTATCATAACTGTTTCATTCAGGTTTTCATATTTCTTCACTGCATGGAGTTGCTTGGCTTGGCTTGACTTGTGTATATCAGTCATCTTTATTGATATGGTGAAAGAAGCAATTTGTCTATATTGGAAGTTGTTCAAAATATGTTCATTTACAATTAAAAAGAAACTACTTTTGCACTCATTTTGAGAACTGTAAAATTTTATGCTGACTCATTCTTAACCATTTTGTTGTCCATGCTAAACAAAATTTGTTCTTTAGATTTTATTATCAATGGTATTTATTTCCAGCACGAAATCATTCTCACTTGAATTCCCTCTTCTGTCATGTGCAGGGCTGTAGATAATCAGGTATAATAACAAATCTCTTATCTGTTTTACACCAAATTCCGGAGTTCCAATACAAGAAAGTTGTTTTTTCATGACCATTTTTTTTCCAGAAGAAGCCGTGTTGAGACTTGAGAGCAAGTAACAAGTAGTCCTCACTAGAGAAGACAAAGAAGTGAATAAGTCATATAGTTTTCTTAGATAGCCTAATCTAAAAGCGAAGTCACTTCAATACTGACAAATATTGAAAGAAGAAATAAGAAAAAGACAGAAAAAATGGTGCTCCTGGCACTCCAAGTGACGTTTGCACCTTGACTAAATTGGTATGATGGCAAAGTCATTTCTCATTTCTTTAATCATCTTCTTTATTGATTATGAATTATATATATATAAGCATTTTCAGATTTTTTTTATATATATGGAATTTGGGCTTCTTATTTTGCTCTGTACATTCATATTAATACTTGTATGTACTACTTCCTTGTAGCATAACTCCTCCCCATCATTGACTTGAGGCCATGGGTTTTGCCAAGTATTTATGTAAATCTTGACTAATCTCTTATCTATTAATCTTGACTAAATCTTGTATTATACTATAATATATACTCATTAAGGTTGTAAGTTCTAAATGATCAATGAGCTTAATTTTTATTTGTCTAGTAATCTTTAAGGTATTAATTTAATTTTGTAGGTTTTGGGTGGAAATATTAGCAAGGATCATTGCCAAGTGAATTAATTTTCTTGATTATTGTTAATTGCAAGAGGTACGTATGTTCTCTTATTTTTTTTATAAATATTATTATAAAAATGTTAGAGGAGTTTGAATATCTTAAATATTCATCCATAGTGAAGTAGGTTCTGAGATTAAAATTGTGTGTTGCGGTGATAATGGAAGGTTGAGAACTTGTGTGTTTTAGTGAAATAGTTTCTGGGAAATTTATTTGTGTGCTTCGGAGATATAAGGAAGAAACTTATTGTGTGTTGTTTGAATTGCTTGGTTCTCTATTGACAGATAGTTAGGTCACTATTACAAGGGAAATGTTGCCCAAATTCATCTTGAATTATGTTTTATTTTCTTATATTTAAATTATGTTGTGCTTGCATTGTTCTTTTTTTATTGGTATAGGGAAGCTCTGTCAAAATTTAAGTTAAAAAGATAGTGTATTAATAGGAATATGACAGCGCTAAAATATTGTATTCAAGTCTTGGTGAAATTGCTTTTGTAATAATAAAGTAATTATGTTTTCACGTATTGTGGTGTTTAACATTCTAACCATTAAATAATCATACACTATAATGATTAGTTTTATTGTATAAAAAATAAATAGATAGCAATTCCAAATAGCAAAGAACAAAAAGATATCCTCTCCAATTCGAAAGTTAAGAGTCCTTTAGCTAGCACAATTCAATAAGTTGCTTATTCTCAATTACTCAGTTGTAGCAAACTGAAAAAAAAAAATATACACATATATGATAAGTGGCTAATATTTTGTCATATTGATTAATGATAAGTTACTCATTAGCATGATACTTATAATACATAATATAATCCATTTGAACTACTAATTAATACTTAAAAAACTATTGAGAGATTGGTCAAAATTGTAAAATGGCCATTGTTTGATCATGATTATCTCTTTCTTTCAATAGCAATTTTTTTGTCTCTTTTGTGGTTCTTAAGGACACGGGTCAGTTATATATTCTACCCATTTGAATACATATTTATCTAATTAACTCAACCCCGCCACACCACGCCACACATGTCACACACACCTTGAGTCATCTTTACTTGACACACCTTTCTACTTTTGCTAAATTTAAATCATGAAAAAAGCCACACTTTATTGCCTAACTATCCTATCGGAGTCTATTAGTTCTATATAAGCTTCAATCTATATCTTCTAAGTCATCTCAAACAATTATTGAACATCTACATTTTACTTGCTGCGTGTTTCTACTATGGCACTTCCTCAAGCCAACTTCGGTACCTTTTCTAGTTTTTATTCTAGTTCGAATTAAGATGTTTGCATGCCATGTCTTCAAGGCCAAAGTCTATTGACGTTGATTGGACTACAAAAGTGATCTCTCATGTTCGTGCTCACCAACCTCTCTTTCTCTATATTTATCTTAATATATTTGGATATATATATATACACATTGATCTCTCATATGTGTGCACTTCAATTTCTATTTCTCTCTCCCTATATATGTTATTACTCTCCTGTCATGATTACAAATGCAGCACAATCATGATTTTTTTTTTTTAAATCAAAGTCTGGTGTCTATTTTAAAAATAAAAACAACAGAGTCTGGTTCTGGGCATAAGAATAACTACTTTAAGACAAAAAACATATTACAAAAACTTCTTAAGCATATTATATATGGAATTTTATTTTCATTTTCCTGACCTTTTTTTTCTTTTGACTTCTTCGACTATTACATTTTATAACTCACTCAATGTTATAAAGAAAGCCAAATAGAAACATTCAAAGAGGCAAAACAGAGCAAGATTTTCAAAGTTCTTATTTGAAATATACCTCGAGCATTAACAAATCTAATGCAATGCTTCCATTTCAAATCCCTACAAACATAAAGCTAGATATTGTGAGTAAAAAGAAACCAATGAAACTGAAAAAATAGAATGGAAAAAAGTATAAACCCCATGCCAAAAAGCTATTCTTTCTCACTATAGGAGTTATCGTCAGGTCAAAACTCAAAAGGGCAAATGCACAATAAGATGAAAAATAAAAAGTTAAATCAAGAATAAATCTGATCAAATAAAAAAATCATATTCTATAATAAAACAAACCAATGATCACAATGGTTAGATAAAAAAAAACTTCAATAATGAAACTAGTCGAACTTGAGATGAGAGAAGGAGATGCGAGAAAGTATATAGGTCAAAACCATTGGTTATCAAATGTTGGATCCACTGAAGAAGAGCGAGTTAAATGGGTATCAAAGCGTATGCTTGATTCAAATCCGGATCAGATGTGGTTGTTGCCATATCATAAGGGGTAAGTTTTTTATTTTTAGTATTTTGTTAGTGAATATATATAATATTAATAATGAAATATTTTTGTGTTTTTGTTAGAAAGCATTGGATGCTTATAATAATTGATTTTGATCACCAATTGTGCTATTTCCTGGATTCTCTTCACAATTTTCCACCAGATGAAATAAAATCTCTCATTTCTCGGTAAAAATCTTACCAATTAACTGCATAATCTTTAATTCATTTAAAATTAACAACATCTAAATGTTTATGTTATTATTATTTAGTGTCTTTCAACATTTACACACAAATAATGCAAAAACTAAGGAAGTCGCGTGGAGAACAGTTAAGTGTCCTTGTCAACCATTACAATCAGTACAATGTGGGTTCTATGTTATGAGGATGATGAAGGACTTCGTGACAAATGAGTTTTCAATGCGATGGCTAACTAGTAATGTAAGTGAAAATATTCATTATTAAAGTTCTAGCTTTACCTTAAGATTAAATATATTAATTCAACTCATGCAATTAATTTTATTTTAGTGTAGCGGGAAGAACTATTACACAAAGGATGAGATCAATGAAGTACGTGAAGAATGGACACAATGCGTCATGGATTTGATGAGTACTATATAGGTCCACTCACTTTTGTTAACTTAGACTTTTAATGAGATATACTTACAATGTTAACTTAGACTTTCTTGAAGATATACACACTTTTGTTGCCTAACTATAGTTTACAATGCTTATGTGAGTCATTTTGTAATTAACTTAAGACTCGTTATTTTAGATACTTAGTTCAAATTCTAGTATTTTATATTATTGTGATATATGTTTTGTTTTGTTCAGTTTGTTTGTATAAAAAAACATGATTTGTTTTGGGCATAATACACTTTTTAAGAGAAAAAAAAACACCATAAGTCGGTTCTACTAAAACTGACAATAGATGTCTACACCATAAGTCGGCTGTGAACCGACACATCATGTTTTACACCAGAGGTCGGTGTACAACCGACCTACCATGTCTTACACTAGAGGTCGGTTTGCAACCGACGTACCATGTCTTACACCAGATGTCGGTTTTCCACCGACGTACCATGTCTTACACCAGATGTCGGTTTGGCGCCAACTGACCTTCCATGTTTTTACATCATAAGTCACTGCATGGGAAGTCAGTTCCCAACCGACTTATGAACATTCAGATGTCAGTTTTTAACCGACTTATCATGTAATTTTTGTAGTAGTGCGTCCAAGAAAATCCACGCGACTAGCCGGCAGGTCTAGGGCTAGAGATGATGATCAGGGCCAGACCCCTCCGCCAGTTCCTGAAAACTAGCAGCAGTTGATGGCAGACATGCAGGCTCGGCTTCAGAGCCAAGATGAACAGATTCGAATTCTGCAGTAGCAAGCTCTATCTGGGAGTGTTGCCCCTATTGTGCCACCTGCTGTGGTACCTGTTGTGCAGCCAGTTGAGGTTGGGAATAAGTGGGAACCGTTGTATGAGTGGTTCAGGAAGCAACAGCCCCCGATCTTTGAGGGAGGACCTGATCCACTAAAGGCTGAACAGTGGATGACTGTGATTACTACCATTCTTGATTTTATGAGGGTGGAAGGACATGACAGAGTGGCCTGTGCCACTTATATGCTGAGAGAGGATGCCTGAATCTGGTGGGAGGTGGTATCACAGACCAGAGACGTTACTGCATTGACTTGGGAAGGATTTAAGGATCTATTCAGTCAGAAGTATTATAATGTTGCCATTAGGGCAGCGAAGATAAATGAGTTTGTGGGGTTAGTTCAGGGCAGTATGACAGTTACAAAATATGCCTTGAAGTTTGAAAGACTTGCGAAGTTTGCACCTGATCTTGTGCCTACTTATGCAGCTAGGCAGGACAGATTTATCAGAGGGCTGAATGCTATGATAGCCCGAGATGTGAGAATTACCACAGTTCCTGGAGGGATAACTTACGCCCAGGCTGTGGAGAAGGCTCTTACCACTGAGGAAGCAGAAAACAAGATATGGAGAGAGAGTGTTGTAAGGAGGGAGGGCCGCAGGGTGGTGCCTCCATATTCTGGCTCTGGTAAGGGCGGAGGCCCCAGTGATTTGAAGAGGAAGACCCCTAAGGCTTCGATCGCTCCTGGTCCTGATAGGAGAGGTCGGGGTACTCAGAGTGGCCGTCAGGGAGGCGGTGATTCATGGAGGACTTATCCTGAGTGCACAAGGTGCGGAAGACGCCATTCGGGCGAGTGTCGGGGTAAGGCCTGTTATGTATGTGGGGTAGTTGGACACCTCAAGAAAGATTGCCCGACAGTGAAGAAGGGAGATGCGGGGAAGGTGGACAGCTTGACTCCAGCTCGAGTGTTCACCCTGACGCAGGCGGAGGCCGAGACTAGTCCCTCAGTAGTGATAGGTCAGCTTTCTAGTGCTGGCACTCCTTTTACTGTATTGATTGACTCTGGTGCTACACACTCATTTGTTTCTAGTAAGGTGATTGATAGACTGTGTAGACCTAGTGAGTATTGCGTTTCAGGGTTTGGGACTATTTTTCCTACAGGGGAACTGGTAGTATCTAGGAGATGGATTAGAGCACTGCCAGTGATAGTTGATGATAGGGAGTTGTCAGTAGACTTGATTGAGTTGAGTATGGAGGATTTTGATATGATTCTAGGTATGGATTAGTTGGTTAGATATGGAGCTACCATTGACTGCAGGAAGAAGATGGTGACTTTTGAGCCAGAGGGTGAGGATCTCTTTTTTTTTGTGAGAGCGGTGCATGGACCCCGCGTACCTAGGATTTCAGCATTGAGAGCCAGAGACTTGTTACAGGGTGGATGCATAGGCTTTCTAGCTAGTGTGGTGGATACCACCAGAGTTTCACCAGTAGGACCGGAGGAGACCAGATTGGTTTGCGAGTTCCTAGATGTGTTTCCTGAGGATTTGCTTGGGTTGCCGTCGCGTAGAGAGATTCAATTTGTTATTGAGTTGGCACCGGGGACAGAGCCAATGTCAAGGGCACCATATAGGATGGCACCGGCGGAACTGAAAGAATTGAAGATACAGTTGCAGGAGCTTTTGGATTTGGGGTTCATTAAACCTAGTTACTCGCCATGGGGTGCTCCAATTTTATTTGTGGAGAAGAAGGACGGGACCTTGAGAATGTGTATAGACTACAGGGAATTGAACAAGTTGACTATCAAGAATAAGTATCCCCTACCAAGGATTGATGACTTGTTCGACCAGCTGCAGGGTAAGACGGTGTTCTCAAAGATTGATCTTCGATCTGCTTATCACCAGCTGAGGATAGAGGATGAGGATATACCTAAGACGGTCTTCCGAACGCGGTATGGGCATTATGAGTTCTTGGTCATGTCATTTGGGTTGACCAACGCCCCAGCAGCCTTTATGGATTTAATGAATACGGTGTTCAAGGATTTTCTGGATCAGTTTGTTATTGTTTTCATCGACGACATCTTGGTGTATTCCAGTTCAGAGACAGAGCACGAGCTTCATCTTCGACAGGTTCTTCAGAGGTTGAGGGAGCATCAGTTGTACGCCAAGTTTAAGAAATGTGAATTTTGGTTACCAGAAGTGACATTCCTTGGACATATCGTGGGTGAAGATGGGATTAAGGTGGATCCATTTAAGGTAGAGGCGGTTAAGGAATGGCCGAGGCCAAGGAACGCTTCGGAGGTGCGGAGTTTCCTTGGGTTGGTAGGTTACTACAGACGGTTTGTAGAAGGCTTTTCAAAGAAAGCAGCACCGATGACAAAATTGACATAGAAGAATCTGAAGTTTATCTGGTCAGACAAGTGCGAAGACAGTTTTCAAGAATTGAAGCGACGACTTATTACAGCGCCAGTGTTGAGTCTTCCTTCGGGGGAAGGGAAGTTTGTTGTTTATTGTGATGCATCGAGGTTGGGCTTATGTTGTGTGCTGATGCAGAATAAGAAGGTTATAGCTTATGCATCACGACAGCTGAAGGAGTATGAGCAGCGGTATCCTACCCATGATTTGGAGTTAGCAGTGGTTGTATTTGCACTGAAGATTTGGCCACATTAGTTGTATGGGGAGAAATGTGAGGTATATACTGATCATAAGAGCCTGAAGTATTTCTTTACACAGAAGGACCTGAACATGAGGCAGAGGCGTTGGCATGAGTTGGTAAAGGACTATGATTGTGACATTCTTTACCATCCGGGGAAAGCTAATGTGGTGGCAGATGCATTAAGTCAAAGAGGCCCAGGTCAGTTGCACAGTTCCACCCAGATCTCAAGGGAGTTAGCTGATGAGATGGTCAGAGCGGGAATAGAGCTAGTGGTAGGTCGGTTGGCCAATATCACTCTGCAGTTGACCCTACTAGAGCGGATCAGAGAAGGGCAGTTGGTAGATGCTCAGTTACGAAGATTAGGGAGGATGTCTTAGCTGGAGTAGCTAAGGACTATTCTGTTTCTGAAGTTGGGTTACTTCGGTATCAGGGACGGATATGTGTTCCAGTTGATGAGGGGATCAGACGAGAGATGCTAGATGAGTCTCATACGACACCGTACTCACTTCATCCGGGTACCACGAAGATGTATCAGGATCTATGGACTTCATATTGGTGTCCCGGGATGAAGAAGGAAGTAGTAGAGTACGTTGCCAGATGCTTAACCTGTCAATAGGCGAAAGCTGAGCATCAGCGACCAGCAGGATTGCTTCAGCCTTTGGGTATTCCTGAATGGAAATGGGAGGATATTACTATGGATTTTGTGGGAGGTTTACCCAAGACAGTGGGGCTTCATGACTCAGTGTGGGTGATAGTGGATAGATACACCAAGTTAACCCATTTTCTTCCAGTGAGGTCGACATATACTGTGGATTAGTATGCTGAGTTGTATGTGAGAGGGATCGTACGTCTCCATGGGGCTCCTAAGTCTATTGTGTCAGACCGGGATCCTATCTTCACTTCCAAGTTTTGGGGTGGTCTGCAGATTGCTTTGGGGACTCAGTTGAAGTTCAGTACAACCTTTCATCCTCAGACTGACGGGCAGTCTGAGAGGACGATTAAGGTATTGGAGGATATGCTCAGAGCATGTGTGATTGACTTTGAAGGTTCATGGAGTAAGTATCTTCCGTTGATTGAATTTTCAAATAACAATAGTTATCAGTCAACGATTGGAGTAGCTCCCTATGAGATTTTGTACGGGAGGAAGTGCAGATCACCCATTCATTGGGACGAGATGGGTGAGAGGAGATATTTGGGGCCAGATATGGTCCAGAGGACAAGTGAAGCTATAGAGAAGATCCGGGCTAGAATGCTCGCCTCTCAGAGCAGACAGAAAAGCTACGCTGATCCTAAGCGTAGGGACGTGGAGTTTCAAGTTAGGGACCACGTGTTCCTTCGAGTTTCACCTCTACGAGGGGGGAGGAGGATTGGAAAGAAGGGCAAGCTAAGCCCTAGATTCATTGGACCTTTTGAGATCCTGGAAAGGATTGGTCAGGTGGCTTACAGATTAGCCTTGCCACCATCGTTGTCTGGAGTTCATGACGTATTCAATGTTTCTATGCTCTGGAAGTACGTCTCAGATGTAACTCATGTGTTGAGATATGAAGATCTGGAGTTACAGATAGATATGGCTTATGAAGAGCAACCAGTTCAGATCTTGGACCGAAAAGACAAAGTATTGCGGAATAAAATGATTCCTCTTGTTAAAGTATTGTGGAGGAATAGTAAGGTCGAGGAGGCGACCTAGGAGCTTGAGACAGCGATGCAGGATCAATATCCCGAGTTATTCAGGTAAATTTCGAGGACGAAATTCTCATTAGGAGGGGATAGTTATAACGACCCAAATTTACTAATAGGGCTTAAGGGCCTTGATTAGTGTGCCGGGAGGGCATAATTGGAATATATGTGATTTAATGATTTAAAAGCATGTTATATGACTATTTGAATACTTGAGATGCATGACTATGTGTATTAGTATGCATGTATGCCCTGATGAGGGTAGAAAGGGTATAGTTGTAATTTTGGCCCGTTGAGGACATAACCGTATATACATGGGTGATAATTGTTGAGACCATATTATTATGTGGATATATCTGTAAACTGTGATTCGAGACGATCCTAGTGAGCAAATTAGCGAAAAAGTCATGGCGGGGATTTATACCCGGCTCAGGATGAGCCTGGGGGTATAAATGGGAATTTAGTGAGTATATTGGAGTTTATTTTGACATTGAGGAATATAATTGGTGATTAATTAGGTATCGGGAAGTAAGCGGGAAATATTAGATACACTTGAGAAATAGTGGGAATTGGGTAAAATGACCAAAATGCCCTAAGTGGATTAAAGGTTTAAAATTAAAAGGAAGGGCATAATGGTCATTTGGCTTGCAAGAGATAAGTATGCTGAGGCTTTATACTTAGTGGGAATTGTAGAAAAAGGTAGAAGGTTGAGGAAAGAAAGAAAAGAAGGAAAAGAAAGAAAAAGAAAATGGAGAAAACATAGCAGTTTTTCCAAAGGGTCGGTTTGTGGTTCTCTCACCATTTCTCTTCAATTTTCTTGGAGCAAGACTCAGAAGGGAGCTAGATTAGGCTGAGCAACAAGAGTATTGAGCTAAACTTGAAAGGTTGGCAAGGTATTAGCAAGATCACATCAATATTTGAGGTAAGCCTTTAGAGTTTTCAGTTTCTGGTTTGGCTTGATTAAGCTATGGTGTCTAAGCTGAGTTGATGGGAACTTTAGGGGAATTCAAGCCAAGGATTGAGGAGGATCAAGCTAAGGAGGTCTACAGGAAACTTAAGGTCGAATTTCCATCAAAGGTATAAAATTCTAAGCTTTAAACTTTGAAGGTTTGATTGTTTTTGCGGAGTTTCTGAAGTCCATGAGCAACTATGGTGAATTTTGAGATTAGGGATGCATGTGATTGGGTTTTGAGTATTTGGGATGCTTGGGATGAGTGGAGTGTGTTAATAAGCTTGTTTTTAAGTTTGGTGAAGGTTTGGGAAGTTTTGGTTAGGTTTGGCTTGGGGAAATCGCAGGAAGGGAAAATGTGGTGTTGGTTGTCTGTGACTAGCACTACAACGGTAGCCTTTGGGCGCTGTAGCCCTAGGCCATGCTTCCTGGGGGATTTTGGTTCTGCTTGTAGCGCTGTAACGCCCTCCTTAGAGCGATGTAGTGCTGCCCTATTTCCAGAAAGGGATTTTAGGGTTATTTACAAGGGTTTTTTATCAAGGGTTCGGGGTTCGATTCCACCACCTTGTTTGGTGGAATTAGGACTTCCCGGGGTCTCGGGATTGGTCCCAAGGCTAGGTTTTGGACTTGAAGTTTGGTGATGACTTTGACCTATGGATGTGGCTAGGTGAGCGCTAAGGCTCGAGGGGGATCGTGCTCAAGGAGTCAAGTGATCAAAGCTAGCGAATCTAAAGGTAAGAAAAATGCACCCGGTTATGTGTTTGTAATGGGACTAAGAGCTCCCGATATCTGTATAATGTCAATGATGGTATTACGCCATGGGACATGTGATAGTAGCCTAAGGGTGCCGTACACAATATTTGCGCACAGGACGCGGCTTGGCCACTGGTAACCGAGGACAGCTTAATATTCACTGAGCTCGGTTTAAGCGGGCCGAAGTCAGTGGGATAACGGAGGGTGCGGCCTGAGGGCGCTAACCCTAGTTATCATTTGTAAATTGATATATGATATGAGTTGATATGTTTAGTATGCTGAATACTTGGTTATTCTGAATGTTTATGTGGTCTAGAACATGTTTATGCAATATGTGATATTGAATTGGCTGTTGATTGCTTATGCTCTATTGTTGTGTTTTCTTGCTGGGCCTTGGCTCACGGGTGCTACGTGGTGCAGGTAAAGGCAAAGGAAAGTTGGACCAATCCTAAGATGGAGAGCTGCGGGGTTGAATGTACATAGCCAGTTGTTCGGTCGCCATGGCCGAGGAGTGAATCAAGACAGAGATTGCCTATTTATCTGATTTGCCTTAATATGGCTACTACTGTATTTAATTCTGGAGTCTTTTGTAAACGGTTTAATCTTAATATTTTTGGGATCCAGTGTAAACAGGAAATGTTTCTTTATAAGAAATGTGACTTTTAAGACCGAAATCTTTTAACCCTAGCTCTAATATAGTTTCTATAACATGGTTTTAACTAAATGACTTGGTTAGCAAGTCTAGCACTTTTATAAACACACAGTGTAACGGTCTTGGCTATCCAGGGCGTTACATCTTGAGAGCATGAAATTGGTCTCGAGGCTCTATCATGGGATCGAACGATAATGAATATGTTATTATGGGTTCTTACTAGGTTGTCGCTTGGGCTCGAGAGAGGATTGTTCTCGGGGGTCGTGCTTTCTTGCTTATTTGCTTGTGCTTGGACCAAAGGTAAGAAAACTACACCCGCTTATGTGGCTATGTTGGGACTATTGTACCCTATATTTGTATACAATGTTGTATGATTGTGTTATGCCATGTGAACATGAAATAAACGGCCTAAGAGTGTCAGAATTGATATTTGCGCACAAGACGCGTCTCGGCTATTAGTAGCTAAGGTTCGCTATATAATCACTGAGCTCGGCCTATGTGAGTCAGAGTGAGTGGGATAAACAGAGGGTGCAGCCTAAGGGCGCTGACCTTGGGTATTGTATGATGTGTTTACTGTTATTAATCTGATGATTATGGCATGTTGATTACCTAGATTATAGATTATTAATTTATTTATTGATATCACTTATTTTGTGAACGCTATGGTTTACTGAATATCTGGTTAATGTTTTGTGAATTATTTGATTACTGTTATTTGTTATGCTCTGTATTATGGTTTTCTAGCTGGGCCTTGGCTCATGGGTGCTACGTGGTGCAGATAAAGGTAAGGGTAAGCTAGACTAACCCTAAAGTGGAGAGCTCTAGGGGCGGAATGTACATAGTCGGCTGCTCGGCCGCCACGGCCGAGGGATGATACAGGGACATGAGAACCTCAAAGGCCTATTTTTCCATTAGAGCGGCTTGTGGTTGTACATAACCTTTGAAATTTTGTAAACTTTTCTTTAACACTGTTTTTAGGATCCCATGTATCAAACGTTTAGTTAAATGAAAATTATCTTTTATGACCAAAATCTTTTAACCCTAGTTCGATTAAGTAGCAGGTCTTGCACCTTTATAAACACACAGTGTAACAGTCTTGGTTATCTAAGGCGTTATAACTTAGTATCAGAGCGGTCTAGGTTTAACGGTTCTTAAAGACAGGCTGGACATGTACATTTGCCGCTAAAGATAAGCTTGACTAAGGGTTTGGTAATTGTATATTCGTGTTTATATGCTTAAGTTGTTGGAAAGAAATACGAATGATGTTATCTGTTTGATTAACAGGGAGCATGAGATACTGATAGGGCCTGGCCCTTGATTGTTGTGTGATGATATTAAGGCATGCTTATTAGCATTGCTGTTGCATGTGGATGAATATTTGGATAAACTGTTATATCTTGATTGCTTGTGATTGATTGTGTTTCAATGGTGATTCGTGGAAAGATTGTTACCATGTAATCATAGTCTGACCACCGAGTTGTTGATTGCAGATTAACTTGGATAGCTATGCGTCCAAGACGATCTATACAACTAGCCGACACAGGGTTTGAGGCTAGGGTTAATGACCAGGGCTAGAACCCTCCACCAGTCCCTGAGAACTAGCAACAGATTATGGCAGACATGCAAGCCCGACTTCAGAGCTAAGAAAAGCAAATCCATCTTCTGAGATAGCAGGCTTTGTCAGGGAATGTTACATCTATTGTGCCACCTACAGTGGCACCAGTTGTTCAGCCATTGGAAGTTGGGAATAGATGGGAGCCGTTGTATGAGCGGTTTAGGAGGCAACATCCTCCAACCTTCGAGGGAGGACTAGATCCACTGAAGGCCGATCAGTGGATGAGTATGATTACCGCTATCCTGGACTTCATTAGGGTAGAGGGTCATGACAGGGTGGCATGTGCCACATAAATGCTAAGAGAGGATGCCCGCATTTGGTGGGAAGTGGCATCACAGAGTTAAGATGTTACTACTTTGGGTTGGGATGGATTCAAGGATTTGTTCAGTCAGAAGTATTACAACATTGCCGCCAAGGCAGTGAAGGTTAATGAATTTTTGGGGTTGATACAGGGCAACATGACAGTTACAGAGTATGCTCTGAAGTTTGATACACTTGCAAAGTTTGCACCTGATCTTGTGTCTACTTATGCAGCTAGGCAGGACAGATTTATCAGAGGGCTTAATGATATGATAGCTAGAGGTGTGATAATTACAACTGTACCGGGGGGGACGACTTATGCCCAGGCTGTTGAGAAGGCTCTTACCACTAAGGAAGTGGAGAACAAGATTTGGAGGGAAAATGCTGTGAGACGGGAGGTCCACAGAGCGGTGCCTCCATATTCAGGATCTGGTAGGGGCAGAGGCCCATGTGATCTGAAGAGGAAGACCCCTGACACTTCGACCGCTGCTGGTCCTGATAGGAGGGGCCAGAGTGTTCAGGGTGGTTGTCAGGGAGGCGGTGACACATGGAGGATCTACCCAGAGTGCACGAGGTGCAGAAGACGCCATTCGGGTGAATGTCGGGCCAAGGCCTATTATGTGTGCGGGGTGGTGGGACACCTCAATAAGGACTGCCCAACAGTGAAGAAAGGGGAAATAGGGAAGGTGGATAGCTTGACTCTAGCTCGAGTGTTCACCTTGACACAGGCAGAGGCCGAGGCTAGTCCCTCGGTGGTGACAAGTCAGCTTTCTAGCGCTGGCTCTCCTTTTACTGTATTGATTGAATCTGGTGTGACACATTCATTTGTTTCTATTAAGGTGATTGATAGGTTGTGTAGACCTAGTGAGTAATGTACTACGGGGTTCGGGACATTATTGCCAACGGGGAAATTGGTAGTTTCTAAGGAGATGGATTAGAGCACTGCCAGTGATGGTTGATAGTAGAGAGCTATCAATAGACTTGATTGAGTTAGGTATGGAAGACTTTGATATAAATTTAGGGATGGATTGGCTGGTTAGATACAGAGCTACTATTGATTGTAGAAAGAAGATGGTGACCTTTGAGCCAGAGGGAGAGGAATCCTTTGTGTTCGTGGGTACGGTATGTGGACCCCGCATACCCATGATATCAGCACTGAGAGCCAAGGACCTATTACAGGGAGGATGTATAGGCTTCCTGGCTAGTGTAGTGGATACTACTAGAGATTTTCCAACAAGGTCGGGGGAGACTAGATTGGTTCGTGAATTCTTGGATGTATTCCCTAAGGATTTACCAGGGTTGCCGCCGCATAGGGAGATTCAGTTCGTCATTGAGTTGGCACCGAGGACAGAGCCAATTTCAAGGGCACCATATAGAATGGCACCGGAAGAATTGAAGGAATTGAAGATACAGCTGCATGGAATTGGTCTCGGAGCTCTATCATGGAATCGAATGATAATGAGAATGTTATTGTGGGTTGTGACTAGGTTATCGCTTGGGCTCAGGAGAGGATCGTTCTTGGGGGTCGTGCTTGCTAGCTTATTTACTTCTGCTTGGACCAAAGGTAAGAAAACTGCACCCGTTTGTGTGGCTATGTTGGGACTAGGGTACCCTATATTAGTATACAATTCTGTATGATTGTGTTATGCCATGTGAGCATGAAATAAACGGCAGTGTCGGAATTGATATTTGCGCACATGACGCGGCTCGGCTATTTGTAGCTGAGGTTAGCTATATAATCACTAAGCTCGACCTAAGTGAGCCAGAGTCAGTGGGATAAACAGAGGGTGCGGCCTAAGGGCGCCAACCCTGGATATTGTATGATGTGTTTACTGTTATTAATCTGATTATTATGGCATGTTGATTACCTGGATGATAGATTATTGATTTGTTGATTGATATCACTGATTATGTGAACGTTATGGTTTACTGAATATCTGGTTAATGTTTTGTGAATTATTTGATTACTATTATTGATTAGCTCTGTATTATTGTTTTCTTACTGGGCCTTGGCTCACGGATGCTACGTGGTGCAGGTAAAGGAAAGGGTAAGCTGAACCAACTCTGAACTAGAGAGGTCTGGGGGCGGAATGTACATAGTCGGTTGCTCAACCGCCACGACCGAGGGATGATACAGGGACAAGAGAACCTTAAATGCCTATTTTGCCATTAGAGTGGCTTGTGGTTGTACATAACCTTTGAAATTTTGTAAACTATCCTTTAACCCTGTTTTTGGGATCCCATGTATCAAATGTTTATTTAAATGATATTTATCTTTTATGACCAAAATCATTTAACCCTAGTTCGATTATGGTTTTAGTTTCACATTTTTAACTAAATGACTTGAGTAGCAAGTCTTTCACCTTTATAAACACACAGTGTAACGGTCTTGGTTATCCAGGACATTACATCTCCAAATTTAAAATTAATCATGAATGAATAATTTATTTTAGTATGAGTTTGGATATTTAATTGATAACAACTCAAGCATAAAAGAATAAATAAAATATACATATTTGTACAAAAATAAATTATACATTTAAAATATAAAATTAGATAGGATTTGATTAAATTAAAAAATATAAAAAATTGGAAAAATGAATAAGTTAATAATTTATCAACAATAAATTATTTAAAGAAAAATCATAAGTTATTAATCACCTTATTTACAATCTAAAGCAACTTGGAATACGTCAATCTCTATGTGCACTTATGAAATAAAACTTCTAATTTAATATTTTTGAATAAAAAATTAAACACCATTATGGAATGGATTTCTAATTAAAAAAAAAAGACTTAAGTTTTTTAATAAGCATAAATAATTCTTTATTAGATTTAAACATACATTCTTCTATATCAAAAATAATAAATACACATATAAACCCAATTAATTTTAAATTTAGTATGTTTTACAAGAAAAATAAAAAGGAAAACATAGAAAGAAGAATTACCTCAAAAGTATAATATTTGTAGCTTTTAGATTTAGAAACAAGTGTTGTGAAGTGGGTTTAGGAAGACCACTAGTGGGAGATTAAAAAGTAGAGATTTGTATAATCTATCTATTCATATATATATATAATTAATCTTAGCAATTAATTTTTTTTCATTATAGTTTAACCAAAATTATTGGAGAGTACGTTTAATTCAAAATTAAGTTTAAATTAAATGGAAGTTAGTTTTAAATATTTTTCTTTTAATTTAAAATTTGAATCAGATACCATATGACCTATTTTTGTGTAAAAAATATAATAATATATGATATGAAAGATAATAAAGTTTGTTTAAAATAATCATTGATAACGTAACTGAACTTTTCCCAACTAATTTAAAATATATATATTTCAATGATATATTATATTATATTTAGTATATATATATATATATGAAAACGAATTAATATACATATTTATAAATAAGATCTAACATCTTTTTTTGTGAAATATAACGAAATCTCAAAACTTTTAAATACAAATATATATAGAAAAAAAAGCGCGTAATTGAAAAATGGTAGTTATCGTTTTTAAGCTAACGATTCTTTTAAACCAAAATAATATAATCATCCCACAATTTTCCTTATTGTCCCATTCAACTCAAATATGCAGAAACTAAGGACAAAAAGATTACAGAAAATATGTCGTAAGACTATATGAACATTCAATAGTCTATATTTCTCTATATTTGAATAGATTTTTTAACCTTTCTATTTTTATCTTTTGTTTGGTATTGAAATGTGCAAACTATAGATATGGAAGCTGAAGCAGAGATGATCTTAGTAGAAGAACAATCATAATTGACAACAATTCACACCTTTGAAAACGATCTCAATATTTAAGGTGATCCTTTCTTTATTTTTTTTCTTGCATTATACATTTGAAATCTCTCATTAAGAAAGAACAAGAAGCCATTTATTTTTTCAGCAAGCCTAAAGACAAATAAAAAAAAGAACAAACCAGCTTGTAAAAAACGAGAAGCTATTTCAGTATCAAAATCATATATATGTGTGTATAGATGTGATTTTTTTTCTACTTATTCTTTTTCTACAAAGATTAAGCAACTTTTTATTCCCTGTAATGGTGTTTTAAACTCATTAAGAAGGGCCTCTATAGAAAGTGATTGACCTTTCTGGATTTTCTTGCCCCAAAATACATTTTTCTGATATAATAATTCAAATAATTCTAGGCAAAGTTTGAGTTTTCGGCCAATTAACTAATAGAACAAGTTTTTAATTTATTCATTAATTATCTTTCTTGTTAAAAAAATTGAAGTCATTTCTTCTTCAATTTTCAAGCTCACTAATTAGTTTTGCTCTTGTCACTTGTACATGTTAAACGTTGACATGAAATTTCAAGTGTTAAGGTTTAATTTTCTTTGAATTTTCATAATGTTTTGAAGTTTAGTTTTGGGATTTTGTGTTTTAAATATTCTTGTTGAATTGTGGCTTTAAATAGTACACTTAACCAAAGTTTGCAGGTTCATAAAACAAAGAGAAAAACTGAAATGTAAAGCATTATGAATAGAAAGAATAATAATAAGTAAAGCAGCCACTTAATTTATTGTGATTCAAACGTTTTTAAGGCATGTTCTCATTCATTGTTATTAATACAAAAAATAGTGAGTAAATTCTATGATATTTGAGATTTTAGTTGTACTATAACATTAAATATAACTATTCTACTTTGTTTTTGGAAAGGTTTGTAGGTATGGATCAATATATGCAATGTAGATTGGCCACACAAGATGAAGATACCGCAGAATCATTTGTAGATTTGTTGACAAATAATACTAGTAAAAAAGAAAACTTGAGGTCCTATACAAATGCATGATATTTGGGGTAATCATGATGGTAAAAAGATACAAATTACATGTAACGATTGTGGGCAGCCACATGATGAAAATGCAAAAAAAGTTACAAGCATTATTGGGACATTAGTACAAGATGGAAAAAATGCACCAATTAACTACAAGAATTGGCATAAGGTACCTAATAAATACAAAGATGGAATGTGGAAAATCACACCGATAAAATTATTATTTTTTCTTTTATTTAATTTAGCATTTTAGATTAATATTTAAAGTAATTTAAATATATATATCTAATATTAATTCTAGTTAGTATATTTAAAATTTATAATAGTCAACACTTTTATTCTTATGGAAAAATTTGACATTCCTCCTCTTGTGAAGAATTGGACTATGAGGACTTGTGGCAAGCAACTTAGAAATTGGAAATCTTACCTTAAGATTACTTTGTAAAATGTCCTAGTCTAATACTTTGTAAAATATTTGCATGCTCATAAGTTTATAGAAGAAAAAACCCTTATTATAAAAGTCCCTGTGGGGCCTTGCTAAAAACATGCAAGTTGGGCCCAATAGTTTAAAAAGAAAATAACACTTTTTATGCAACATTTAAAAAAAAATTAAAGTTCAAGTGTCACTGATAAGTTCTAAAAGTTAAAAATAAGCATAACAATATTCTTTAGAAATTGACATTAAACTGATCGATTTCTTGTCCATAGGATGCCCCCACGCCATACACACCCCGACGTTAGAACTTCCCACATCACCACGCGTGCCATAGAAAAATCCTATTTGTTACTTGAAAGGGAAAGTAAGGAGGTGAGCTACAAGCCCAGTAAGGAAGTACAAATAACACACAAGTATACACACAAAACATGTTCATATTCATACATCGTTATACATCATAAACATTCTTATCATAACCATCATCATCATAAGCATAATCATCATAAACATAATTATTATAAGCATTATCATCATAAATATCATCATCATATACATTGTCATCATAACATTAGCAATATAAGCATCATCATCATATACATAATCATCATAACATTATCATCATAAGCATCATCATCATATACTTGTGAACATGACTCACTATCTTGTCCATGTTACATCTTGAGGTAAACAGGATCTCTGGTCCTTGAATAACCTCGGCGCGTTCGTCCTATGAGTTACGTCTTTATATCCTTAGTAACTCGAGTTACGTCTTCATATCCTTAGCAACCCCTTTGTTGTGTCGTATTCATCACGCTAACAACCAATTACATATCATACAACATTCAAATCACATATAATCCAGTCACATCAACACAAAGGAAATTTCATGATTTATCACCTTCATCACATCATCACAAAATATCATTTCATACTTCATATTGCAAAACGTACCATTGTACATAGCATTCTATCATACAAACAATCTTACCGTTCACAGTATAAATAAACAAAATTCTATCTTACTTCCTTACCTCAAGTCCAAGCAAAGAAAATTTCACAAACTTCACAACGAGCCAATACCATAATCAAATAACACTCTTTAGCATCACATAACACTTTCTTGTGCCCAACTCATTTATCCCATGTGTGCATGGGTCATAATTACACATAATTACACATAAAATCACCAAAAGAATAATACAAATTATACCTATGTTACATGCATGGTTTTTAAATAAAAATCATATGGTTGATATATTAGACATATTTTTTAATGTAAAAGTGCATTTGCATGCGATATGCATACATGGGAACGTTGTTAAAAAGTGACGTTAAAGACGATAATTCCTACGTGCTTATTTCTATCGTTTAAAAAACAAGGATTTAGTAACATACTTTTATTACCAATATTTATCTCTTTAAAATCACTAAGTTGATTAAAGCTCCAAAACATTATTTTTATTTCATAAAATAATTTATTTAGTCATTTAAAAATATAATAATGCCATTATTTAGTTTTAAATTACATAAAATAATAAAGACTAGAAATTATGTAAAATACTTATAATTAGCATGTTTCCTTAGAAAATAACAATCTAATTTAAATTAATAAAATTACAAACTTGGTGTGAGAAAAATGTAATTTTTAGGTGTGAGAAAAATACATTTTATTTGTATTATTTTAAGACTTAATTTTAAGTAAAATAAATTCCTAAGTGATAATCCAATAATTATTTTTAAATTATTAAACTAAACTTTCAGCCACTATTTAATTTTTTTTAAAATAACAAGTGAATTAATCTCAACATTTTCTTTAATTAAAATAAAGAAAAATCATATCTATTAAAATGAACACTCATGGTTACATTTAAAAATACAATTTTTAGTATTGACATAACTTAGGGTTATATTATTTCACAAACACAAAAAATTTCCTTTCATTAAAAAAAAAAAAACTTTCCAATATTTTACCAAAAATTTCAGCAACCATATACACTCTCAAATATCACCATATTGAATTTAAAACCTCATATTTTCTCCAAAAATATATAAAAATCTGTAGGTATTTATTTGTGTAAAAATATCATTTTAATGTATATTAAAGTTCCATTTAATTTCTTAAAAACATCATAGTACTTGCAAAATTATTTAAGCATGCAAAAATATTATTTTCAACATATTCTAAACCATTTAAACACCAAAATCAGCAAGCTTAACAAATCAAAAATCCATCTTTTACATCATGCTTCACAAAAATTTACATCATTACCATACATGTTTAAATCTATAAAATTAATTCACAAACCCTAGCATGTTCCTAATATGCATGGGTGCCACAAAATCAAACAACTCATCATGCATTACACCATTTTATCCAAAACCCTCATGAATTAAACATAAATATAAAACAAAATTCTCATTTACATTCACATGGATCCTAGCATGTTTCTATCATCATTCATGCGTACAATAACTTATTGATACATAATCTCATAAACATATTCATCAAATTTCATGGATTCAATAACAAGAGTCCAAATTATTTATTATACAAAAATTATATAGGGTCCTAGAACATGGATCTAACATAAAAACATAATAAAAATATCAAAATATAAAGGGGATCCCTACACATGCATAGGTCGAAACCCACATATACACAAACATAAAATATCATCAATCATCATACTTAGCAAATCAAAACCAAATCCCTTCATGCATTAAACCACAAAACACTTCATGCATGATCAAAATAACATACCACCAACAAAATGAAAGGAAAACAAAACAACAAATTATTACAATTCATAAATCCTTAATCTCCCCAAGAAAACAAAATCAATACAAGGTTGAGGGAGGAATCCAATACCTTCCTTGAGAGAACACATGAACCAACTATGGTCACCACCTTGCTCAAATCCTAGGGATTTTAGAACACCACAAGAACATGAGAAGAGAAAACCAAATACTTAGAAATCATGGAGAGGATCTAAACTCAAGAATCAACCAAACGAAGATAATCCTTACCTATAGAAAGATTCAGTCCCCTCTTCTTTCTTCTTCCTCTTCTTCTTCCTCTTCTTCTTCTTCTTCTTCTTCTTCTTCTTCTTCTTTCTCTCTCTAGAAAATGCCTACTCTCTATCTCCTTCCCTCTAGGCCGGCGGTCCCAAATGAGCATAATGCTCTCTTCCTTTTTTCCTTCCCTCTTTATTTTATTCTATCCATAATATCCTAGGAAAAGAATTGATACGTTTCCTAATTGTGCTTATTATTTTTTAATTCTAATTTATTTGATTGAAGAAAAAAATATAAATGGACAACTCTCATTCCCTCCTTTCCCACTTCCCGTCCACACTACTTCTTGTTACCCTTTTATTTATTTATTTATTTTAATTAAATAATCTAAATAAATCTAATAAAAGGAAAAAAATAAAGTGTGTAGAAAATTCTACACAAGTGCACCATGCACCATGCACATGCACACACTCAATAACTGGGGTGTATCACTACCTACCATGCACCTTGGTGCATTCAACCAAAACTCAATTATTCACATATTAAAAATAAATAAATAAACAATTAACAATTAAATTAATAAAATTATACCAAACCATTCTAACAATAAATTTAAACAAATAAATAAAATAATTCACAACACTTAACAATTAAATAAAATAAAGCACAAAATCTGAATAAAAAAAAATTGTGCACTACAATATACCCTCATTGAAAGGAATTTTGTCTCGAAATTTTTTCTTACCAAATAATTCAGGGTATCTTTCTCTCATGTCTTCCTCCAACTCCCATGTTGCTGCTCATTCCGTTCTATTCTTCTACAAGACCTTAACTAGTGGAATCCTTTTGAATCTTAGTTCCTTGATTCATTTTTCAATAACATGCTCTGGTTGTTCATCATAACTCAGGTCCTACTTCAGCTGTAACGGCTCGTAACTCAACACATGAGAGGGATCTGACACATACTTACGCAACATCGAGATGTGAAAGACGTTATGCGTTTCAGCTAGTGCTGGGGGCAGTGCTAAACAGTAAACAACTTGCCCTACTTTGTCCAAAATCTCAAATGGACCTATATATCTAAGGCTTAACTTCCCTTTCTTTCCAAAACGCATAACACCCTTCATCAGCGAGACTTTCAAGAAAACAAACTCGCCCACTAAAAACTCGATGTCCCTTCTCTTAAGGTCAGCGTAGCTCTTTTGCCTACTCTGCATGGTAAGCATCCTTTGGCGAATCTTCTCGATTGCCTCACTGGTTTCCCTAACTGCTTCAGGGCATAAAATATGATTTTCCCCAACTTCATCCCAGTGTAAAGGAGATCTGCACTTGCGCCCATAAAGCATTTCATAGGTAGCCATCCCAATAGTAGATTGGTAACTGTTATTATAGGAGAATTCCATTAGGGGTAAGTATCGGTTCCAAGACTCTAAAATGTCCAAAGCACAACATCTCAACATGTCCTCTAGAATTTGTATAGTTCTCTCCGACTGCCCGTCAGTCTGGGGATGAAATGCGGTGCTAAACTTTAGCCTTGATCCCATAGATCTCTGTAGCCCTTTCCAAAAGTTCGATGTGAAAACTGACCCTCGATCATAAACTATAGACTTTGGCACCCCATGAAGTCTCACTATCTCACTTAGATACAATTCTGCATATTGGTCCATTGAGTATGTGGTCTTAACTAGCAGAAAGTGGGCGGACTTAGTGAGCCTATCCACTATTACCCAAAACAGAATCACGCTGCTTTGGGATCCTGGGTAACCCTACCACAAAATCCATTGCTATATCCTCCCATTTCCATTCAGGAACGTAGAGCGATTGAAGTAACCCTGCTTGTCTTTGGTGTTCTGCCTTTACTTGCTG
The DNA here is from genome assembly GCF_963169125.1 of Humulus lupulus. Lineage (NCBI taxonomy): Eukaryota > Viridiplantae > Streptophyta > Magnoliopsida > Rosales > Cannabaceae > Humulus > Humulus lupulus. Next base: position 174,811,083 of record NC_084794.1, on the reverse strand, counting down.
GCATGTCAAACATCTAGCAACAAACTCAGCAATATCCTTCATCATTCCATGCCACCAATATAACGCCTTAAGGTCTAGGTACATCATCGTGGACCCTCGGTGTAAGGAATAGGGTGTTGTGTTCGCCTCTTTCATAATACTTTCCTTAATCTCAACATTGTCAAGCACACAAATCCTATCTTTGTATCTCAGCAGTCCACTGTTGGACATTGTGAAGTCACTACTCCCACTTTCTTGTACCAAAGCCTCTTGCTTCATTAGGGCTTCATCCACTTTCTGTCCTTCTCGAATTTGTCCTAGTAGGGAGGATTGTAACGTGAGGTTCGCTAGGCTTCCTGTCACAAATTCGATGCATGCATTTATAATCTCTTTCTGAAAAGGCATCTCTATTGTATGTAGTGCTGGGACATTCCCATGTCCCCACCTACTCAATGCATCTGCAACCACATTGGCCTTGCCCGGGTGGTATAGAATATAACAATCGTAATCCTTCAATAATACCAACCACCTTCGCTGCCTCATATTCAATTCCTTTCGCGTGAAGAAGTACTTCAAACTTTTGTGGTCAATGTAGATTTCGCACTTGTCCCCAAATAGGTGATGTCTCCATATCTTTAGTGCGACCACCACTGCTGCCAACTCAAGATCATGAGTGGGATATCGTTGCTCATAATCCTTGAGTTGTCTTGAAGCATAAGCTACCACCTTCCCATCTTGCATCAACACACATCCTAAGCCGTTCTTTGATGTGTCACAATACACCAAAAATTTCCCGCCCTCTGTGGGAACACAAAGGATAGGCCCTGAAATTAACTTATCCTTCATGGTCTGAAAGCTTTCTCCACATTTCTCAGTCCATCCAAATTTTTGATGTTTGCGGGTTAAGTTGGTCAATGGTGTGGCAATCTTCAAGAAACCCTCGAAAAACTTCCTATACTAACCCACCAATCCTAAGAAGCTTCGAACTTTTGAGGCATTCTTCGGCTGGGGCCAGTCTCTAATGGCCTCGATCTTTGATGGATTTAGTGCTATTCCATTATTGAACACTATATGCCCTAGGAAACTTACTTGTTCTAGCCAAAACTCACACTTAGAGAACTTAGCGTATAGTTGATGTTCTCGTAGTCTTTTCAGAGTCAACCTCAAATGCTCCTCAAGGTCCTCTTTGGTCTTTGAGTAAATAAGGATATCATCTATGAACACTACCACAAACTTGTCCAAAGATTCCTTAAATACCCTATTCGTCATATCCATAAATGATGCTGGGGTGTTAGTAAGTACAAAAGACATCACTAGGAACTCATAGTGCCCATAGCGAGTTCTAAAAGCCGTTTTTGGAATGTCTCCCTCTTTCACTTTCAACTGATGGTACCCGGATTGCAGATCAATCTTCGAGAATACTGCTGCCCCTTGCAGTTGATAAAAAAGGTCATCTATCCTAGGCAAAGGATATTTGTTCTTAATGGTGATCTTATTGAGTTCTTGGTAATCGATGCACATTCTCATGCTCTCGTCCTTCTTTTTCACAAATAGGATTGGTGCTCCCCATGGCGAATGGCTAGGTCTTATGAACCCCTTGTCCAACAACTCTTGTTAGCTGGTTCAAAAGTTCATTCAAATCTGCAGGTGCCATTCGATAGGGCGCTTTAGAGATCGGTGTTGTTTCTGGTGGAAGCTCGATCACAAACTCGATTTCTCTGTTCGGGGGTAATCCTGGTAATTCCTCGGGAAACACCTCCGGGAACTCACAAACAATATGCACATTTTCAATTTTTAACTCTGACTCCTTGGATTTATCCACCACACTAGCCAGAAACACTGAACAACCATGTTGCATCATATTCCATGATTTTAGTGCTGAAATTATGGGTGTTCGAAAACCCACTACTTCTCCTCTAAAGGAAAAGACCTCTCATTCTTTTGGTCTGAACTCCACTGTCTTCTTCTGACAATCTCTTGTCGCCCCATGTTTGGATAACCAATCCATGCCAAGTATGACATCATAATCTGGTATACTCAATTCTATAAGGTCTGCTGGGCACTCCCTGCCCTCTATCGTTATAGGCATTGATGGTAACCACCTAGTTGACAACATCATGTCTCCCGACGGTAACATTGTACTAAAGCTATGCTCAAACAGTTTATAAGCCATACTCAGCTTATCAATCACATTCATGGAAACATAAGAGTGAGTCTCCAGAATCAATAAGGACTTTACACATCATACTAAATGTAGGGAGCTTACCTGTGACTACGGTGTTGCTGTTGGTTGCTTCGTTCTGAGTTAAAGCAAAAACCTATGCTGGCTCCAGATTATTGTTACTATTTTGTCCCGCCTTTCCTTGTGGGCAATTCTTTCTCAGATGTCTTGCCTGACCACATTTGAAACATTTATTTGGGCTGGCCTGGCATTCTCCTAGGTGTCTTTTCGAGCATTTAGGACAGATTGGATGCTCTACTCTGTTGCCTTGGTGATTCCCACAGTTCCGGTCATTATAGCGATTGTTGCAATTGTTGTGGTGGTTATGAGTGTTGTGACTGTGGTTATTCGTGGTTGGGGGTCTTGGTCTCTTATCAGTGCCACTGTTCTGCCCTTCATTAGTTTTCTTTTTGTTACCCTCATTGAAGCCCTTGTTTCAGTAGGTCTCTCTTCTGGAAGCATTATCCTTCCTTATCAGATCTTCCAAATATTCTGCTTCAAGTGCTCTATCAAGTACTTCTGCATAACTCAACACTTCAGCACTGGTCATCATAACATCCCTAGCAATCATTGGCTTGAGTCCCCTCATGAACCTTTGGACTCGTAGAGTTTCAATTGGCACAACTTCAGGAGAAATTTTTTCCAACCTATCGAACTTCTGTGCATAATCGGTGACATATAGGTTTCCTTGTACCAGAGTTACAAACTCATCTACCTTGGTTGCTAGCACAGTTGCACTTTAATACTTCTTGCTAAAATCCTGGACGAATTCTGCCCAAGTCATGGTATTCAAATCACGGATATGTTTAATTACATCCCACCATATTCGAGCATCCATTTTGATTAAATAAATTGCGCAGGAGACTCTCTGGCGATCATTCAACTCCATACAATCGAAGATGGCCTCGACCGATCTTAACCAATCCTCTGCCAGTATGGGATTAGCTTTTCCTTCAAAGGTTGGTGGGGCTTATTTACAGAAATGTTCATACACTGGCACGAACCCATAAGTTACAGGCAGTGGTGCAGGTGGTGGTTCTGGCGGCTGAGGCTGTGCCACTGGCACTTGAGGCAGTTGGGGCGTTTGGGGCACTTGCCTGGCATGTACCAATTCCTCATCTCTCAGTCTTATTTGTTCTCTCAACCTTGCTATCTTTACGGCCAGGTCCACAGATGGTGCTGCTGGAGCTATAGGTTGGACAGATGGCATTTTATGTCACGGGTTATCGTGGCCTTAGACCTTGTGGAGACACCCTTTCCTCGGCCTCCTCCTCTTCCCTTGCCTCCTCTTCGTCTAGTCAACATTTTGAGATTCTAAGGCATCAAAAGAAAATCATAAGTAAGGAAAATCGCATAATGGTTTGATAGATATTTGCAAAAATCATACATTCAAACCACATCATTTAGAGTTTGCAAGAGGAAAATATTAAACCATAGCATTCAAAGTGTTCAAATTATTCCAAAATTTAAACAACCCATAAAGTGTTTAATAACCAAAAACATAAATCCTTAGGGTCCTTTGTTTTATAAAAAAAATCCCATCTTATTCATTAACGTTTCATTGAGCGATCTACGTGAGGGACTCTAATTATCAACTGTGGACTCGTCCCCTGAGCTGTAATCAAAGACGTCCTCTGGGATGTGAAAGTAGCCGGGAGCGCTCACCATTATCCTCATCCTAGCAGTAACACGTGGTATGGCTCGAGTTACTTCTTCAATTTCCAAGGATCATTCCACATTGTGTACTGTCTCCAAACGCTCCTCTATTTCTCCGTCTTCCGTCTTCACCAATACTAGCTCCTCAAAACTAAAATTGTAGTTGTCTATAAGATCGTAGATTACGTATTCCATGGTACTAAATTCCAGGTCATCTTGAATGACGTCGTGCCATGCTTTGTCCGATTGGAGAAGGGCCTCAGAGTACATTAACAATGCTTCCCTCAACACCCAATATTTCTCTCTGGGCCATAGCAAAGCTCCTCTTTTGTTCATGATCCCTTGAATACGATCACAAACCACCGTTGTTGTTTTTAATACCGTAATCTGCCAATCGTAGGAATCCTCCTCAAGCTGGACCTTGGGTATTGCGCGGATCTCCTTGAGTAATAGTTTCTTACTAGTTTCAAAATGGGAGGCATCTTACTATACTGCAGTTACGAAAGTATAAAATTTAACAAAACAAGAACAAGTAGTAGCACATAAAACAAATACTTACGACGGGGTGAGATTTTCCCGTCTTTAGCGTGTATAGGGAGGGTCCTTGGAAACATGGAAAAATGTCTCTGATACCATTTGTAAAATGCCCTAGTCTAATACTTTGTAAAATATTTGCATGCTCATAAGTTTATAGAAGAAAAACCCCTTATTATAAAAGTCCCTGTGGGGCCTTGCTAAAAACATGCAAGTTGGGCCCAATAGTTTAAAAAGAAAATAACAGTTTTTATGCAACATTTTAAAAAAAAAAATTAAAGTTCAAGTGTCACTGATAAGTTCTAAAAGTTAAAAATAAACATAACAATATTCTTTAGAAATTGGCATTAAACTTATCGCTTTCTTGTCCATAGCATGCCCCCACGCCATACACACCCCGACGTTAGAACTTCCCACATCACCACGCGTGCCATAGAAAAATCCTATTTGTTACTTGAAAGGGAAAGTAAGGAGGTGAGCTACAAGCCCAGTAAGGAAGTACAAATAACACACAAGTATACACACAAAACATGTTCATATTCATACATCGTTATACATCATAAACATTCTTATCATAACCATCATCATCATAAGCATAATCATCATAAACATAATTATTATAAGCATTATCATCATAAATATCATCATCATATACATTGTCATCATAACATTAGCAATATAAGCATCATCATCATATACATAATCATCATAACATTATCATCATAAGCATCATCATCATATACTTGTGAACATGACTCGCTATCTTGTCCATGTTACATCTTGAGGTAAACAGGATCTCTGGTCCTTGAATAACCTCGGCGCGTCCGCCCTATGAGTTACATCTTTATATCCTTAGTAACTCGAGTTACGTCTTCATATCCTTAGCAACCCATTTGTTGTGTCGTATTCATCACGCTAACAACCAATTACATATCATACAACATTCAAATCACATATAATACAGTCACATCAACACAAAGGAAATTTCATGATTTATCACCTTCATCACATCATCACAAAATATCATTTCATACTTCATATTGCAAAACGTACCATTGTACATAGCATTCTATCATACAAACAATCTTACCATTCACAGTATAAATAAACAAAATTCTATCTTACTTCCTGACCTCAAGTCTAAGCAATGCAAATCTGACAAACTTCACAACGAGTCAATACCATAATCAAATAACACTCTTTAGCATCACATAACACTTTCTTGTGCCCAACTCATATATCCCATGTGTGCATGGGTCATAATTACACATAATTACACATAAAATCACCAAAAGATTAATGCAAATTATACCTATGTTACATGCATGGTTTTTAAATAAAAATCATATGGTTGAATATTAGACATATTTTTTAATGTAAAAGTGCATTTGCATGCGACATGCGTACGTAGGAACGATGTTAAAAAGTGACGTTAAAAACGATAATTCCTACGCGCTTATTTCTGTCGCTTTCAAAACAAGGATTTAGTACCCTACTTTTATTACCAATATTTATCTCTTTAAAATCACTAAGTTGATTATACCTCTAAAACATTATTTTTATTTCATAAAATAATCTATTTAGCCATTTAAAAATATAATAATTCCATTATTTATTTTTAAATTTCATAAAATAATAAATGCTAGAAATTATGTGAAATACTTATAATTACCATGTTTCCTTCGAAAATAATAATTTAATTTAAATTAATAAAATTACAAACTTGGTGTGAGAAAAATATAATTTTTAGGTGTGAGAAAAATACATTTTATTTGTATTATTTTAAGACTTAATTTTAAGTAAAATAAATTCCTAAGTGATAATCCAATAATTATTTTTAAATTATTAAACTAAACTTTCAGCCACTATTTAATTTATTTAAAAATCACAAGTGAATTAATCTCAACATTTTCTTTAACTAAAATAAAGAAAAATCATATCTATTAAAATGAACACTCATGGTTATATTTAAAAATACAATTTTTAATATTGATATAACTTAGGGCTATATTATTTCACAAACACGCAAATTTTCCCTTCATTAAAAAAAAAAACTTGCCAATATTTTACCAAAAATTTCAGCAACCATATACACTCTCAAAGATCACCATATTGAATTTAAAAACCTCGTATTTTCTCTAAAAATATATAAAAATCTGTATGTATTTATTTGAGTAAAAATATCATTTTAATGTATATTAAAGTCCCATTTAATTTCTTAAAAACATCATAGCACTTGCAAAATTATTTAAGCATGCAAAAACATTATTTTCATCTTATTCTAACCCATTTAAACACCAAAATCTGCAAACTTAACAAATCAAAAATCCATCTTTTACATCATGCTTCACAAAAATTTAATTCATTACCATACATATTTAAATCTATAAAATTAATTCACAAACCCTAGCATGGTCCTAATATGCATGGGTGACACAAAATCAAACAACTCTTTAGCCAAAACTCTCATGAATTAAACATAAATATAAAACAAAATTCTCATGTACATTCACATGCATCCTAGCATGTTTCTATCATCATTCATGCATACAATAACCTATTGATACATAATCTCATAAACATATTCATCAAATTTCATGGATTCAATAACAAGAGTCCAAATTATTTATTATACAAAAATTATATAGGGTCCTAGAACATGGATCTAACATAAAAACACAATAAAAATATCAAAATATAAAGGGGATCCCTAGACATGCATAGGCCGAAACCCACATATACATAAACATAAAATATCATCAATCATCATACTTAGCAAATCAAAACCAAATCCCTTCATGCATTAAACCACAAAACCCTTCATGCATGATCAAAATAACATACCACCAACAAAATAAAAGGAAAACAACAACATATTATTACAATTCATAAATCATTATTCTCCCCAAGAAAACAAAATCAACACAAGGTTGAGGGAGGAATCCAATACATTCCTTGAGAAAATAAAAGAACCAACTATGGTCACCACCTTGCTCAAATCTACAATGCCCCAAATTTCCTAATAAGGTTTAGGACCTTGATTAGGAGGCTGGGAGGGCCATAATTGATTTATTATGTTATTAAATGATTATATGCATGTTTAGGAGTATTAAATATGCATGTGAACCAATTTCTGATTAATTGGGTGATTTCATATTTTGGCCATTTCGGGCATATTTGGCATATATGTGATATGTGTGTGGTGCTTTATTATTATTTGGTTATGCCAGGGTTACTCAACACAAGACGATCCTAGGAGGTAAGCTAGTGGGAAAGTCACAACGGGATTTATTCTTGACTCGGAGTGAGTCAAGGGGTATTTAGAACATTACCGGGTTATTGGGTAATGGGAACAAGAATTTGATGATAAATTGGGAGTTAGTAAGACCAGGGGGAAATTCTGGAGGTTTTGACTATTTTTCCCCGGGGGTGTTTTCGGGACCCCAAGCGTTAGGATTTGTTTGAGGCTACTTAATCTTGAAGTAACCTTTAAAGGAATAAAGAGAATGTTCTGTACGTTCTCTCTCCCTCAAAGTTCCATTTTCGTCTCCCGATCGCATTTTCGAAGGAAACTTGAGTTCTAGGACTCGGATTCAAGCGAGGGTCAAGTCATAGCGATTCTAAGGAATATTGGAAGCTTATTAGCCGGAGGATTTAGTTGGAAAACAACTCAATCGGAGGTAATCCAAGTTTTAAGTTTTAAGTTTTTAAAGTTTTTAAGCTTGAATTGGATTTTTGTGTTTTAATGAGTTTTTGGGTGATTTGAAACTTGGGTTTTAATGGTTTTGGATGATTAGGATGTTTGGGAACTTTGATTTTATGATTTACGGATGTTTGGATAGGTTGTTGGAAGGTTTTAAAATGGAGAAAACGAGGAAAAATGGCTGGTTCGTGGTTGGGCCGCGGCCCTGGCTTGTTGAAGCAGGTGGAGGTTTCTGATAAGCCTAATGGCTGCGATGCTTGCCGGGAGGGCCGCGGTGCTTGATGCCATTTTTGGCAAAATTGATGTTTTGAGCATGGGAACTTAACTCTAAGGGCCTGGGATCGATGCTACTACCTAGTTGAGTGGGATTCGATGTCCCGGATGCTTGGGTTGGGTTTGGAAGTATTTATTTACTCATTTTGATGAGGTTTTATATTATGGTTGTGACTAGGTTATCACTAGGGGCTTGGAATCAGGATCGTGCTTGTGGCTCATTCATTGGTAACATGTGCTTGGACCAAAGGTAAGAAAACTACACCCTATGTATATGTGACATGCATGGTTATTATTGAGGCATGTCAAGTGATTAAATGTGATGCATGTGATGCACGAGAAACATGTGATTAGGGCATGCTATGAATATTGATTATGAGATTGATCAGAGCTTGAGTCTATGTAATTGTGCATGATTATAATTATGCTTTTGATTACTGAGTGAGCATGCCAAATGCCTTATATCTGAATATTCGACATATGATATATGTCTGTTTGTATTACCTAAATGAGGAAGCACTGACTTATTAGTCAGGGATTGGCAATGGTGTCAATATCAACTGTGAAGTTGTGACTCATTAGTCAAGTTCGAAAGCGGTATTGAGCACTGGTCAGATGGAATTGACTTATAAGTCAAGTACGGCCTTAGCGTGTTTAACGCAAGCTGATAAAGGATTAGATCTAATTGACATCTGCGTTGAATGACTCAAATGAGCATTAATGCCGGACCGACCTCAAGTTTGATGAAAATTAAAAACGCTTGTCTAGTCTATGGGCTAGTTAATTAGAGCCAGAGCCAGAATGGCTAAGGTGACCTACATGTCACATGGTTAGGAGGGTATGGGACCTCTAGAGCGTGACTCATTAGTCACCTATACAAGGTATGACTCATTAGTCATCCACATCAAGATTGATTTATTAGTCATCTATACCAAGTGTGACTTATTAGTCACCAATACAAAGTGTGACTCATTAGTCACCTATACAGGGTATGACTCATTAGTCATCCACATAGAGATAGACTTATTGGTCATCTATACAGAGTGTGGCTTATAAGTCACCTATACAGAGTGTGACTCATTAGTCACCTAGACAGAGATGGACTCATTAGTCATCTACACAGGGTATGACTTATTAGTCATCTACACAGAGTGTGACTCATAAGTCACCTATGTGGGGTGTGACTCATTAGTCACCCACTCCGATATTGACTTACTAGTCATCTATTCAGGAAGTAGGTCCTCAGAGAATGACTCATTAGTCTTCTATTTAGATGCAGGATCCCATAATCATTTATTTGAACTTATTTGCATGCATGACGGAAGCTAATATTGCTAGGCATGCACATTATGATTCGATGACATGTTATTACTGTTCATGAGCATGTTGAGTTTTCTTGCTGGGCTTCGGCTCACGGGTGCTATGTGGTGCAGGTAAAGGCAAAAGAAAACTAGACCATCCTTGAGTTGGAGAGCTTAGGTGACGACGTGTACATATGTGGCTACTCGACCGCCACGGCAGAGGGTTGAAAAAGGAACTAGGGTTAAACCCTGTTTTGCCGCTTAGATCGGCCTGTTGTAAATATTTTCTTGTAATAGACCTTTAAATTATATTTTTGGGATCCCAATATATACAGTAAACGTTCTAATGAAACGTTACATCTTAACCAAATTTTATAATCCCTAAACCGCTAATCATACTTAGTTACACGATTTTGGCCTAATGACTCGATTAGCGAGTTTAGCACTGTTTACAAGGCACACCGTAACGGTCCCTGGCGTTTAGGGCGTTACAAAATCTTAGGGATTTTAGAACACCACAAGAACATGAGAAGAGAAAATCTAACACCTAGAAATCATGGAGAGGATCTAAACTCAAGAACCAACCAAACCAAGATAATCCTTACCTATAGAGAGATTCGATCCTCTCTTCTTTCTTCTTCTTCTTCTTCTTCTTCTCTCTAGAAAAACGCCTAATCTCTCTCTCCATCCCTCTAGGTCGACGGTCCCAAATGAGCATAATGCCTTCTTCCTTTTTCCTTCCCTCTTTATTCTAATCTATCCATAATAGCCTAAGGAAAAGAATTGGTAAGTTTCCTAATTGTGCTTATTGTCTTTTAATTCTAATTTATTTGATTGAAGAAAAAAAATATAAATGGACAACTCTCATTCCCCCCTTTCCCACTTGCTGTCCACACTACTTCTTTTTACCCTTTCTTTTATTTATTTTTTTTAATTATATAATCTAAATAAATCTAATCAAAGGAAAAAAAAAAATAAAGTGGGTAGAAAATTCTACACAAGTGCACCATGCAACCATGCACATGCACACACTCGATAACTAGGGTGTATCACTACCTACCATGCACCTTGGTGCATTCAACCAAAACTCAATTATTGACATATTAAAAAAAATAAAAAAATTAACAATTAAATTCACAAAATTCTACCAAACAATTCTAACAATTAATTTAAATAAATAAATAAAATAATTCACAACACTTAACAATTAAATAAAATAATGCACAAAATTTGAATAAAAAAAAAAATCTGGTGCACTACGTACTTATTATTTGTAACACTTATCTTTTGAGGAGAAAAAAATATATAAGGACAAAAGAGTATATGATGGTCAATGGGAGAAATTGATAAAATATTGGGCGACGGAAGATTCAAAGATACTTTTTATTTTAACCTTTAATTAACTTCATTGTTTTATATCATTTTTCACGAATTTCATATTTATTTAGTGTATAGCTTTTGATGTTCTTTTAGAGTAAGTGTGCTAAAAACAAGACTAGTCGTGGAGAAAAAAATACAACCATACAACTGACACAAAGAGTTGCACAAATTAGACCACTGCAGGTAAAACTTGAAAATTAATTTTAACAAATAACTTGAAAATTATTTCATAATTATGCCTTCTTGGGTTAATTTTTAATTACAATAATATGTTCATTTGTAGAAGGAGGATGGTGGAAGTACACCCACACGTGCATCTACGTTTAAAATTTGCTACACAAAGAAGCATAAGAGTGTTGTTGATGAAAACACGAAAGAAGCAATGGTATGATTGAATACTTCTTAATTATTGTGTTATCTTGAGCATGTTGTTTTATTACTTCTTAACTTATATTAATTAATGATAGTTACAATTACAAGAGAAATAATAATTGAATGAGGATGCTTCAAAAGAAAAGAGTATGAATGACACTTTTTTTTGAAATTATGGGTAAAGAAAAGTATGGATCAGTTTGCATGTATGGATTTGGTGTTTGTCCATCTAATGTGTGGGAAAACAAATCCACTTGGAGGTGAAATCAAAAGGAGTATGTAGATGCCCTGAAATCTAAAAAGATGAGTTAAAATCTCAAGTTCAAACTCTTTCGAGCAAACAAAACAATGTCAATGACATATCTATTGTACAGGTTGAGGTTAGACTTTTAATTTTTCTTTAATTTTTATTATTATTCAATAATTTGTATTAATTAAAACTGAATATGTTTATGTGCAGGCTCCAAATCATAATGACAATGCCACGTCTTCACAATTGGTTAAGTTTTTATTTTGTTTAAATAATTTCTAAGATAACTAACAATAAACTAATTTATTTTATTGATATACTATTATAAATGTAGGCCAAAAGTGCTTGTCAATCACGTAACAAAGAACCACAATGTCGACTATTGTTTTCATCTTCATCATATGATACTCATGTTGCTGAAGTAAATAGTACCCCAATATTACTTAACTCTTTAAACATATCTTTTACTATTGAATCCATTTGTGTATATATCTTTATGTCATAATTTATATTGTGCAGGTTGGAGAAGTGGTTAATCTTAAGAGTGTCATTAATGATCCTCAAACAATTGATATCGGTCTAGTTAGTAGTAAGGATCCATCAAAAGAAGTTGGAAGGAAAGAGCTCGAAGATTTCTTTTCTGAAGTTATTGTTCAAGTTCCTATCCAACCTAACGAGCATTTAATTAGAGCATATGGATGTTTTAAGACAATTGGTGAAGTTGTTGGAGCACCTATTGCATGACCGACATCATTTGTGGTAAGTTGAATACAATTTTAAAGCAATTATCTTGCATTAAATATCATTATATATGTGTACAAATAATTATATGTTTGTTATTTGTTTTGCTAAAAAAATATGTAGATTTCACGAGAATCAAATACACAACTCCATGACTCAATGATGTGATTTTATTGTCTTAGAAAATAGACTCGTGTAAATATTTCATTTTCGTTGATGATGTATGGATAGTTTGAATATAATTTTCATTGTTGTTGTTGTAAAAAAATTGTTATGTTACTTATAATTTTATATTATGATAATATTTATGTGTCAAACTTTTTTTTATTAGAATGTACATTGAAACATTAAGTTAAATTTGTACTAAAATATTTGAAATCAATTATTATTTAATATATGGAAAACATTGAATGACATGACTAATATTAATTTAATTGAAACAAATTATATATTATAAAAATATTTTTCAATAGCATTTTAAAAAAATGTAACTGATATAACTTACTAGTATTTTTGACATTTTTGAAATGTCACTAAAAGAATTCTTTGAATATAAAAATAAATAAATAATTTAGTGACATTTCAAAGTGTTACTAATTAGGATTAAATGACATTTTAAAATGCCACTAAAAAGTCAATTTAGTGACACTTGAATTTTTAGTGACACTAGAATAACTTACATTTGCCACAAATGTCACTTAAACAAAAAATTTCACTAAATATTTATAATAATACCATTTAAAAATGCCACTAATTCATATATTTTGTGTAGTGTCTACTGTCTTTCACCGACAGTCTATCGTCTCCTTATTTGGCTAACCAATCCATGCGAAGTATAGCGTCATAATCTGGTATGTCTAATTCTATAAGGTCTGCTGGGAACTCTCTGCCCTCAACTATTATTGAAGCTGACTCTAACCACCTAGTTGACAACATAATGTCTCCTGATGGTAACATGGTACTAAAACTACGCTCAAATGGTTGACAAGGCAATCCCAGTTTATCAATTACATTCATAGCAACATAAAAGTGAGTTGCTCTAGCATCAATGAGGACTCAACATATTATACCAGAAATAGGGAGCTAATCTATGACAATGGTGTTACTGTTGGTTGCTTCATTTTGGGTCAATTCAAAAACTCTTGCTAGCACTAGATTGCTATTGTTGCCCTACCCTGTTCCTACTTTCCACTGTGGGAAATCTTTCTTCAAATGGCTTGTTTGGCCGCACTTGTAACACTTGTTGGTGTTGGCCTGTCATTCCCCCAAATGTCAACATGAACATTTAAGGCCGTTGGGGCGCTCAACTTTCTTGTCCTGGTGGTTTCTGCGGTTACGATTATTGGTGTGACTGTTACGTTTATTGTGGTTGTTATGATTGTATCCAGTCGTTGCCAGGGGTCTAGGCCTCTTTTCATTGCCAGTGCTCTGTCCTTCATGGGCCTTCCTTTTGTTTCCCTCATGGAAGCCCTTGTTTCTGTTGGTGTCCCTTCTTGCTGCATTGTCCTTCCATATGCGGTCCTCCACGTGCTATGCTTCAAGTGCTTTATCCAAAACCTCAACGTAACTAACCACCTCAGAGCTAGTCATCTTGACATCACTAGCAATCATAGGCTTAAGTCTCCTCATTAACCTTTAGACTCACATGGCCTCGGTTGGTACTATTTCAGGTGCAACCCTAGCGAAACCACCAAACTTATAAGCGTAATCAGTAACGGAAAAGTTCCCTTGAAAAGAAGTCACGAACTCATCCACCCTAGTTGCCATTACAGCTGCACTGTAATACTTTTTTGCCAAATGCTTGAACAAAATCTGCCCAGGTCATAGTGTTCAAATCACTTGTCTGCTTCACCGCATCCCACAATATCCTTTCATCCATCTTAAGTAGGTGAGCCACACATGAAACCCTTTGATGGTCGTTCAACTCCATGTGGTCATAGATAGCTTCTACTAACTTTAGCCAATCTTCTGCACCATTGGGTCAACTTTCCCTTCAAAACTAGGTGGGGCTAGCTTCCTAAAGCGTTCATATATTGGCTCGAAACTGTAAGCCATTGGCAATGGTGTAGGTGGTGGTACTGGAGGCTCAAGTTGTGCCAACGGTACTTGTGGCGCTTGTGGTACTTTTCTGGCTTGAGGCACTTCTTCCTCGACCTCTTTCCCTTCCACCCCTTGTTCCTCTTCCTCATGACTACATTATGAAGTTTTAAGTCACCAGTAGAAAATCAAATGAGGAGATAAAATGCATCATGTTTTTGGTTACTTAAAGCTAATCATGAAAGTTGTCATACATATTCACATCCACACAACATTTAGAGTTTGCAAGAGAGAGAAAATATAAAATTATAATATCCAAAGTTTTCTCAAAATTACCCCATAAAACAAACATCCAACAAAGTGTCTAAATAAAACAAAAAAAAAATCCATAGGTTTTTAAGGGTTTTTAAGGAAGACCCATTTTATTCAAATAAGATTTATTGATGGAAAATAGAGACAGACTCTAATCCTCAATCATTGACTCTTCCCCTGAATCTTAATAGAAGATGTTTTCCGAGATGTGGAAGTAGTCAGGAGCGCTAGCCATCGCCTCATCGTGACGCTCACTTTTGGTATGACGCGTATTGCTTTCTGACGCGCCATTTCCCCTTCCATGTCGTGTAATGTCTCATAACGTTCCTCCATCTCTCTGTCGTCCTTATTAACTAGGACCACCTCTAAATGATTGAATTCGTAATTGTCCACGAGGTCGTAAATAGTGTACTCGATAGTGTCAAAGTCCAAGTCGTCCTAGACGACATTGTGCCACGCTATGGTCAACTGAAGGAGAACCTCAAGGTATATTGACAGTGATTCCCTCAACACCCAGTATTGCTCAATGGGCCAAAGCAACGCTCCTCTCTTGTTAATCATTCCCTGAATACGCTCGCATACTGCTGCAATCGTCTTAAGTACGACAATCCTCCAATATTCATTCTCCTGATCAAGTTGCACTTTAAGTATAACACGGATCTCTTTAAGTAACTGTTTCTTAGTGGTCCAAATGATAGGAGACATATTTCTATACAGAAATCACGAAACTAAATATTTAAAACAAATTAAAATTAAAGCAAGTACTTAGGACAAGGTGAGGTGAGATTTTCCCGTCTTTAGCATGTATGTGGAGGGTCCTTGGAAACATTAACGAGTGCTCTGATAGCATTTGTTAAATGCACCCTAGTTCTATTCCTTTATAAAAATGTCGCCCAACTCACAAGTATTAGAAAAATATCATTTTATGGAAAAGCTCAGTGGGGCCTTAATAAAAACATCCAAATTGGGTCCAATAGTTTAAAAATAAAGTAACGTGTCTTTATGCAATATTAAAAAATGAAATAAAGTTGTAAGTCCCACTCATGTAATTGAAATAAAAAATCATAACATAAGTTCTTTTATTCTTGGTGCTCAACTTGATCGTTATTCGTTCATAGGACACCCCACGCCATACATACTCTGACGTCTGAACTCTCCATATCACTGCCCGTGCCAAGGAGAAATCCTATTGTTTACAGGACAGGGGCAAAAGTAAGGGGTGAGCTAAAAACCCAGTAATGAAGTAGTGATGACTCTACAAAATAGAGTTATTTTATCACATTTCATATACTAATTGTTGCTTAGTTCTTAAAATTTTTAAGTAATTTATTATGGTTTTATGTAATTTTGAATTTATTAGCCTTATTGTAATTTTTTAGATCTTTATATGTTTTTATAGATATTTTATTGTATTATGTTGTAGTTTAATTATTTGAAATTAGTGTTGTTAGATTAAAAGTTAGAAATGTGATTTTATTGAGCTTAAATGTCAAAGTAAATTAAGTTTTAATTAGTCTTTTCATGAAACCTATGTTGAATATTTTATTATTAGAAATATTTAGTTTTAATTTAATTTGTGTTTATTTTGTAGGAATCATGATGTATGAGTTTTTAGAGGAAAAATTTGGGGGTTCCTCCTCCAAATTATCCTATTTGTGTTTGTAATTTTTGGTTTGTAATTTCTATTGTAGTTATGGGTTTCTAATCATTTTAAGATTATTAAGGTGAAGATGAAACATTATGTAACTAGATAGTATTTATTTTGAATGTTGATTTCCCACTTGTGCAACAAAGTTTATGGATTTTTCTTCTTCAAATATCTTCTTTCATCTTAAATATAATGTATTTTTTATTGTTAGCACATATTTACACTTTGTTCTTCATTAGTGAAAAATCATAATATTCTTTGATTAAGGTGTGCCATTAAATTATGCACATCAAATGCTTAGAACAAAAATATTATGTTTTTCCTTAAAAATAATATTCATTGATTTATTTGTTGTTTCTTTAGATTGATTCACACTAAATACTTTGAAATTATATCTTAAAAAGTGAAGATAAATCCTATATTTTTAAAATAACTTGTGCTTAAATAGAATATCTAATTTGAATAAGTAATGGTTTGATTAATTTTTACTATTACTAAAACTTGGGAATCAATGTACTTATAAATATTATTGAACTTATGTTTTGTAGATTCTATTATTTTAATAATCTTTCTTCTGCCATCTTGTTCATAATTATTAATTTAGTTATATATATTGTCTTTAATATCTTTATTATTATCTTTTATTTTATTTTCTTGCAACAAAAATCTCATCAATCTTTGGAGCTGGGTTAGAATTTATTATTATTTTTTAAAAATAGTTTTCTTTTTGATCTTAGACAAATCCTTTGGGTTCGACATCCTTGCTTACACGATCGATATGAATATTTTAAAACATACCAATTTTATATTCATCGAGTACAACAAATAAAACAATATCAAAGAAAGCACAAGAATAGCATATTCGTATCGTAACTCAGGGCAAAAACATATCATCTTCATACTCATAAATTATAATCATAATCGTAATCATAGTCATACATCACAACCACACATCATAATAATACTCTTTGTGATCATGGCACCCCTATTTTCCATGTCACATCTTGAGGTAACCAGCAAAAAACATAAACTAGTAAGACATCCTCGATGAGGTAAACAAGATCTCAGCTCCTTGAATTACCTCGGTGCGTCCGCCCTTTGAGTTACGTCATATCCTTAGTAACTCATTTGTTGTGTCGCTTTCAACATGCTAGCAACCTTTTCTTTTCATTCATCATACAAGCACATGTATCACAATTCATATCAAAACATATAATTTACACTTTTCATAACACTTGACTTATCATAAAATATGCTTTCCATAGCACTTTATTTCTTGCAACATAACAAGTCATTCCTTTCATAACATAATTTATAGAAAATTCTAACTAACTTTCTTACCTCAGGTCCAAGTGTTATCCATATTTTCCACCTGTGACACGTGGCATGGCCAAACGGGTCCATGAGTGCTCAGAAGAGGCTCGGGCCCGATCTAGGCCCAGTGAATAATGAGTAAGGAAACCCTGACGGCCCAGATCATACCAAGCCCAATGACAGACGAATAGAAAGAGCATAAGAAAGAGGCCAGAACTAAGTTCCAGGGCTAAATCACCTTCCTGACCATACTCAATCTATATCCTCCAGGATGGAAATTATGATGGTGGACGATCCATTCTAGGAGATGGATCCCATCAAGTGGGATCTAGGAGAAGACTCCTCCATCAGGATGTCCGCCTTAGTAAATGAACTCGGGTCCTAGTAAACGAACCAGGACATAGATAAATGAACCCGGATATCAGTAAATGAACCCAGACCAGATGTCCGGATAGTACAAGACCAGTCTTCCCTGCATCTAACATGTCCCCAAGAAGTCTGGCAGTTGGTCTCTCCAACTAACCAGCAGAATAGGGTACCCGCGGAATGTACACTATTCCTAGGAAACGGTATTGCCACTACTCTGACAGATCATGTGCCTAGGATCTCCTTGATAGCCCACAAGGATTAGTACGTGCTAACGTACAAAGGACAGTTGTAAGGCTTCATCACGCCTAAGCCAGCCCAATGGGCCAAGATTAACAATCTTTAATTATGTTACATTTCTTGTATTATGGCTCCGTTAGCGAGCAATTGTAATTATATCCTTATTGGGCTCGAATTAGTGCAACCCAAGTGACATGACTGCCTATAAATAGGGTCATTCGTGCACTGTAGTGAGGTTCCAATAATTTCTCTAGTAAGCAAAACGTTGCTGAACTTTCAAAAAACATCCTTTGCCAAAACTCTCTAAAGCCTAATACTAGTGACTCGTGGACTAAAGCTCTTTAACGCCTCAACCACGTAAAAACTGTGATCTCGTTTATTTCTTAGCCTTTCTTTCTAGCTCCTACTTTTAAATATATTTATAGTTTTTGAAAAACTCGGTAAACACCAAGCAAAAGTAAAGTGTGAGTACGTCAGAATGAGCCTATAATCATAATCAAATGTTTGTCTTTAAAATAATGTAAGAGTATACATGCCTAACATACATACCCCACGTGTGCATGGACCATGCCCACGTGGCACACGTTTCATTATAGCTCTATTCACACAAGAAAGTCACATAAAATCATGGATAATAATGCCAATTCTAACCATTAATCCTTCATGGTTACAAAACAAAAAGCTTATCCGGGCCTCGGTACGCTTAAAAGCTCCTCGCTTTTGTTCAATTATAAATAAATAACCACTTTAATGGAGATTTATAGCATCATTCAAGTAAATACAGATTAAGATAATGGAAGAATTGGTTCAGCATCAACCCCGGGATTCTTTCCCCGACTACAAAAATAGAAAGACTTGCCTGCTTCTAATTTGGTTTGGTATTCTAAGGAGCAACTTCAGTTTGAATAATAAGTGTATGTTTGAACGTAAAAAATACACTTGCATGTAACATGTATACGTGAGAGTGTACTTAAAAGTAGTGCTCAAGTTGATAATTTTACTTGTTCATTTTATTGCCATTTTCTTTGAAAATTCAGCAAACATAAATAATTTCTACCTTAGTTAATACCACATTATTTCTTTAAATCACACATTTTCATTCATAAATTTTATTACAAAAATTTAATTTATTAAAATAATTCCTTAGCTTTAATTTGAATAAAATAATACTTCCATTTATTATTTAATAATAAAATTTTGTAGTTACTTATAAATAATTAAATAAATCCTTTGATCACCTTTCAAACAATCTTACTTAATTATTTTTTAAATAATAAAAATAATATAAAAAAATCTGCATAAATATAATAAAAAAATACATGTTTAGAGTGTGGAAAATTATATTTACCATATGCATAGACTAAGGTTTACATTATTTAAACACATGCTTTACTTATTTTATTTAAAAGACATTTTTCTTCTAATAAACAAAAAATTCCAGCAAGCATTTTATTTGTTTAAAATCTCATAATTTAACTAAACCCATATTTTCTTTCACAAAATAATAAAAAAAACTGCATGTATTTGATGAAGGAAAAATACATATTTACATGTGATATTTACCCATTTTCTTGTCTTTGTTTTAAAAGGTGCATTACAAAACATGATTGGTTCTTTTGCTAAATTATTTATAATATTTTATAGAATTGATACTAAAATCAGCAAGCATAGATGTAAAACACAAGCTCATATGCACCTCACACCCATATTTAATCATGTAACAATAACAACAATAAATCAAACAAGTCTAGGCCACAATATACACCCATAGTCGAACCTTCATGCTCAATCAACAACAAATCCAAACTCAAACTCTAGCATGCACCTATTATCATCTTTTCATTCTTACAACTAGATCACTAAAATCAAAATACTAATGACAATATAAACATAGGACTTCCTCAAGGATTTTCGAAAACCCTAGAAGAGGAAACATCAACAACAATATGATCATGTTTCTAATATAAAGATAAAATAAACAAACAAAGAATCAACAACAAAATCAACTATACTCACAAGCCCTCTTAAACACCCTAGGTCGAAACCCTATACCCATGATCAAACAACTCAATTCTCTTTGCATGCTTACAAGAATATAAAAGAAAACAACATCAAATCTATTAGTAGACAAAGATTCAACACCCATATAATAATAAGACTTCTAACCATTCATCTTTCATCAAATCCTATCTTATATAAAAACAAAACTTTTTCATATTTTAACCATATTAAGATTCTCCCATGATCAATAATAAAATGATTTCATAAGCCAAAACTACATAACAAAACAACTAACCAACATTCATAAACAATATCCTCGTGAAGTCAAAACAACAAGAACCAAAATGACAAGAAGAACAACCATAAGATAAAGGACCCATTACCTCCCTTGCTAGAACTCAAGGACCCAAAACAATGGTCACCACCTTTGATCAAACCCATAGGGATTTTAAATACACAACAAAAGAAAGAAAAATTTCTTAGAATGAGAAGGAGGACTGTCCCTAGAGAATCAAAACAAGAACACAAGCAAAGCTAACCTTATGATTTTTGAACCCTAGCCTCCTTCTTCTCCTTCCTCTCTTTCTTTCTTTCTTTCTTTCTTTCTTCCTTCTCTTCCTCCTCTATGCACACGATAGCCACCAAACCAATCGGTCAAGTTCCTCCTTGTTTCCCCTTCTTAACCTAGTTGAGCCCCGTTGAATCACTTGCCAAAAATTAAGGCCTCACTCTTCCCTTAATTCCCTCTCCCCAATTCATGTAATTTCCAACTATGGCTTGATTGATTTGTGTAAAAAATGGAAACTCTTCCTATGAACTCACATTGTAATGGCCTGGTTAACCAAGAGTTGTTACACTGTGTGTATAAACTATAATTAACTCGCTAAGCAAGTCGTTTGAACTTAAATGTGTAATTAAAGGCTAAGTGAAGGTCAGGTATTAAAATATTTGGTTAACAAAATGATTATTTTTCATTAAATTATTAAGTTTAAACACAGGATCCCAAAATTCAGGTTACAGACTTGTAAAAGACAAATAGAATACAACTTAGCCGCCGTAAGCGGCAAAATAGGGTATAACCCTAGATCCTCCCAAGCTATCCCGACCTTGGTGGTCGAGCAGGCTGCATATGTACACATTGCCCCTGAAGCTCTCCAACTCATGGCTGGTCCCGCTATCCCTTAACCTTACCTACACCACTTAGCACCTGTGCGCCAAGGCTCAACAAGAAAACTTAAATCAACATGCACAACTAGGCAATAGTATAAACGCAGTAAACATAAATCATCAGATTCAATTAACAATAAGATATAAGTAACCAACCAACAATAATATTCAACTTAGTCATCTACGTAAACCAAACTCATCAAAAAATAGAAATGATTAAGTGTGAACCACACTTTTTTTTATGGTATAATATCTAGGCCCGGCGGCTTAGGTCGAGTCCCCTGGTCTATTAGCCGACCCCGACACCCTTAGGTCGGGCTGCATTTCGCATGCTTGCTATCGGCCCCAAGCACCCTTAGGCCGACCTACAAACATATATAATAACAAATGCACAATGAATAGCAAGTAATCAATGACAGCGTATACAAGTGTGCCCATCCAGATATTCTCAGCTACAGATATGTTCATATTCATAATATATTCATTAACAAGGGTTTAAGCCCCATTCACAACTCGGGTGCGTATGATAGCCCCGAGCACAATCCCTAATCATGAGCCCTTACGGTATATCCTAGTCACAATGCGATAGTGGATAACCATTAAAATCATAAGCCAATTAAAATCTTTGGAATAATATAATATCCTTCGGGACCTCAAATTCTACTAAACCGGGTAGTAGAATTCATCCCGAGCGCCTAGGTTTAAGTCCTCGAGCTTAAAAACAAATCTTGGCTATGGCTGCCTAGGCGGGCCGTGACCTGGCCCTAAGGGTCACGGCGCACCCCAAGGCAGAGGCGCCAGCCTCTTGTCCCAAGGGGAGGCAAGCTGGGACTTTCCCTCTAGGGTCGCAGCGCGTCCACAAGTCAGAAAGCCCCTAGGGCCTTTTGGGTAACACAGGCCGTGGCGCGCCCCTGTGAACCCAGAAATCCCTGGGTTTTTTGCATTTTTTCCCAACTCAAAGCCTCACAATTCAACCTTAAATATATACCTAAGCCAGTATTAGGTTCAGAACTCTCAATACCACCCTACCAACAACACAAATAGCCTATAATATCAGTCCAAACCCAACTAGAATTTCAGCAGATTAAGACTTACAATCTTACCTCAGTGATAGCTTAATTCCTTAGCTAATCCTAGCTTCAATTCTCTAGTCCCCAAGCTTCAATTCCTCATCCTTTTTCCTCAACAATTTTCCTAAGTCTTCAAGTCATCCAAATATGTAGAGAGAGAGAGAGAGAGAGGGAAGGAGACTTCTCATATATTCTAACATACTCTAGAGGTTTAATCCATCCATATTCAATACCACAAGGACCAAAATGCCCCGATAATAACTCAGCCATTTTGTTGCCCATAATGGCAAAGTGGTCATTTGCCCCATCTCCCACTAATTCCTCGAGTCGTCCTACAAATTCCCAATTAATCCCGCTATGCCCAACTAACTACCAAATACTTACCCATTACTTGATAAATCCCAAATATACATTAAACTTCCTAAAATACCCCTATGCTCACTCCGAGCCGGGTATTAAACCCCGTTGTGACTATTTCGCTCATCCACTTACTAGGATTGCCTCGAGCCGTATACTGCATATATATATCCACATTTTAATGTGTCTCCAACCATATAAGCACAATTATGCCCTCAACGGGCCAAAACTAAAAATATGCCTTTATATCAATAATGGGCCCTCATGCATTTTTAATACATGTAAACATGCATTTAAATCCATATCATCATATAAATCATGTATGCAACATAGTCACACATTTATTCAATTAATTCAACATGTATATCCAATTATGCCCTCCATGCACTGTAATCAAGGCACTTAGCCTTAACAGTAAATTCAGAACGTTACAACTATCCCTTCCTTGTTGAAATTTTGTCCTCAAAATTTATGCAAACACCTTGGGACACAAATCCCATGAATTTGACTATAGCCACGAAGTCTAGTCATTTACCTTTTTATCCCTTAGTCACATTCTCACTAGAGTGATAGTGTAACGTCATGCGTTTCGGGTACCTTAAAACCACTCGGGTCAGGATTATTTTCGCCGAGTTAAGAATACTATTTTAAATAATATTATATTGTTTGGAATTTATTTCCATGAGTTATTGCTAGCCAAATTATGAATTTTATGTTTAAAAGTCAAGATAAGACTTTCGGTCTTGGACCGACACAAGAACCCTGATCGGGTAAAAATCTCAGAAAATAAAATAAAAAACTATGGCAATATATTTTGGGCATAAAATACATTCATAAAAATTAAAGTTCGGTCAAAAATAAAAAACCTAAGAGAAAATGGAAATTTTAGGGCATTTGGTGTTAAATGCTTAATTTTACCCAATTGGGGAATTTTATTCCATGAATGGACCTTAGGTTAAATTTTATTGTGTGATTAATTAAATTAAATGTGAGAGACATTTAATTTAATTATTATTTGTTATGTTTTATTTTTTTTCATTAAAAAAAATATAATAATAACTTTATTATGAGTGAAAAATGTTATAGGAAGTCAAATTGGATTTTTCTTCTTGGGATGTATTTATTAACCTTTATATATATAATATATATGATCACATATATAAAATGATTGGTGACTGGCCATGTGAGGTTTTAAATGGAGTGAACAAAATTAATTAAGTTTTAAATCCCACTTTTAAATATTAGGGTTAATGGCAAGTGGATAGTAAAACACTCAAGTGTTTTAGGATATTTTAGAGTAGTCTAAACCCTTCTAACCCCCCCCCCCCCCCCCCCAAACAAAATCCGACCCCTTCTCTCTCAAAATCACTCTCATCTTTTTTTAAAACTCTCTCTCAAGTTTTCTCTCCATGTTCAACCTCAAGAACACTAAGAAGGCTTGGAAGCCTAAGCTTTGGTCTAGGAAGGGTTTTCCTAAGGTAAAGATTCAAAAATCTTGACTTTGTAAAGTTTTTAACCATAGGTCTTTCAATAGCTAAGTATCTATGTTGTTGGGGGGAGTTGGTTAAGGTATTGAAAGAGTTTTGAAGGACTCAAAGCTAGTAGGAACATCAAAACCTAGAGCAAGAACAACAAGAGGTCAAAAGTTTACTTTTTATGGTTGTTATTGTATGGTTTTTATTTTTAAGCATTATTTCGTATATTTAATTCTTAAAGTTTCTTATTGGTGATGTAATAAGGCTATGGTAGTTGCTCTATAATTTTGATGATGCTTGTGTGTTGAATTTTGAAAATAGGTCCCTAAGGTTTTTGGTGAGAACCCTAAAACATAATACATGTTTTGAGCTGTGACTTCCAAGGTGTCAAGCATCTACTGTATATTGATTTTGTAAAATTAAATTATACTGTGATCTTTTTGAAATTGAATACATAAATTTTAGCTTTTGAAACACTCAAAAAATGTTTAAAAATGAGTGAGTTATGCTATTTCAAAGTTTAGGTAAAAAACTGTTTTTTTCGTATTCTTAATTTCGGGACCAAGTTTGGACAGCCACTGTATAGGGCAAATGAACCCAGTTTTTTCTAAATTTTGGTGGAAATATTCTTGGAATAACATAGTATTCCACTGTAAAATTTGGTAATAAAATACTGAATGGTTTCAAAGTTATTAAGTGCCAAAGTTTGGAAAAATTAAGGACTTGAAAATGAGGTCATTTTTACCTCAGTGTTGAAAAATAATTTCACCAATAAAAAATTCTCCTTTTGACCTAATATTTTACAAATACCTAAATGGCATACCAAAAATAGAATTGGGAAATTGTGGTAACAATTGGGTAAGTAAATTTCAAGTTATGACCTAACATAGTATGTAGTTAAAAATGTGAAAAATAGGGTTTTCACACTTAGTGTAAAAATGAGATTTTGGAACTTAAGGTAAAAAGTAAAATTTTGCTTATTGCAAGATATAAACTTGGTAAGTCTTGAAAACATATTTGGACCTAAAATACCACTTTGAGTTTAGTGAAAATTATTTTTATTAAAGAATTTTTATTCTTTCTAAAAATAAAATAATTTATTTATTAATAAGTTAATAAATTAAAAGAGGGTTTAAAACCCTATATTTTGACAAAATAAATTAGTGAATTATTTTTCTAGTAAGTAAACTTGATTAATTGACTTCGGAAAAATTAACTAGTCAAGATGAGAATTTTTAACGGTTTTTCCTAATTAAGATAAAATTATGCTATTTTCTTAAAACGGTTTTTTGAGATTAAAACCTTAAGAAAAATAAAAGGAAAGGGTTTATTTTCTTGAAAAACCATTAAGGAATTTAATTAGTATTTTTTGGATAAAATACTGGCTAAAATCTTCTATATATTTAACCGATTTGTTGAACGTACGGGTTAATAGCGATACTTTTAAAGAATAAGATTGTTAGCGGATTATGGGAAAATACTATTGTGATACCTGAGCCTAAGTATCGAGACCATAGGATAGGTCTCCCCGAGACTTAGGGTTTAGTCTCAAATTTTTTAGTCTGATTTTCTTGAATGGGTTTAAAACCAAATAAGGATCATTAATCTTTACAAATAATTTTTTAAAATGACCAAACTGCCCAAAATAATAATAATGAATTATGAAGTGCCATAAATAATCCGAGTATACTGTATGGATAATTACAGTATTGGCTAAGCATAACTGGATTATACATTGGAGTGTGAAATCTTGCTGAGAGCATAGGACTCCAAGTAAATCAACTTCTATTGTGTGGCTACAACATGAAACAACTATTGTATTGTATGTTAGTACAGAGACACATGCACATATATACACTGTCATAGAAAGTTTACTGATTTAGAAAATATGACCAGTAGATATCCGTCATATTCTAGACGGTTGATCCCTGTCACACTGCTTGATTTTATTATGTCCAGTTCATTACCGCGACGAGTGGCCAAGAGGTGTGGATTGCTGGTTTAAAGTTAAGGCGCCAAAATGAATGGGACCTAGGGGCCCTCATGCTTACTTAATCAGTGAACGGTTAGAACCCGAGCAAGTGCTCTGATAAGTTATTCTCGGATAGTAGCCGCAAATATTGGCCATTCAGTGAGAGTGCCTAGAGATACTAGGGGTGTAACGACCCAAAATCACTAATATGGCTTAAGGGCCTTGATTAGTGCGCCGGGAGGGCATATTTGGCTTATGTGTGAATTTATTGATTTAATACATGATTATATGTTAAGAATGCTTGTATGATTATATGAATGTTGGAATTGTGATTAAATGTGATATATGTGAGAACCACATTATTATGTGGATAAATCTGCAGCCGCCGACTTGGGGCGATCCTAGGGCTAGATAGAGGGAAAAGTCACAACGGGGCATTATAATTGACTTTGGTCAAGTCAGGGGTATTTTAGACTATCGGCTTATGAAAATAAATAAATGGAGATATATTTGAGGTTAGGATGTCCAGGCGGGAATACTGGGGAAATCTACTATTTTGCCCTCGGGGACGTTTCCGGTACCCCGAGCTTTGGGATTAGCTTAATAGCCTAAGGATAGACTTGGGAAGACTTTAGAAAACACTAGATAGAAATTAAACCGACTCTTTCTCAGACTTCTCTCTCTTCTCTCTCTTAAGGAAGAAAAACACTTAAATTTCAAGGGAAATCAGCTGAGGCTTGGGGAAATTGAAGGGATGAATTAGAGGTTTAGCTCAAGAACCAATCAAGGACTAAAATAGAGCTAAGGTAAGCAATGAATTTTCGTTTCTGTGGTTAGAAATTTTGAGTAATGACTGAGTTTTAAATATTTATGGTTTTGGCATTTAAGGTTTAATTTGAGGCTGGAATCTTTGAAGTTAGGTCAGGGAACTCTTGGAGAAGTGATTCTGCAGCTGAGGTAAGCTTTAATCCAAGGTTTAATGGTTGAATTCTAGTATCTCCATGGCTGGTTTTGTGTTCTTAGGTTAGAAGTTTCAGAAATTGAAAAGGGATTTTTGTAATTGTTAGGCTGGTTTTTTAGTTGAATTATGTTGTTTAAATTATTCTAATGGTGTTGGGATTAATTGGTTTTGAGTTGGGGAGCTTTGGGATGGATTAAGGTGAGGTTTAGATGTTGCAAATGTTGGGGTTTTCTGGGTTCGAAGGGTCGGGCCGCGGCATAGTTCTTGGTGAGCCGCGGCCCTTGGAAGCTGAGTTATGCTGAGGAAGGAGGGCGGGCCGCGGCATGGTCCATGTAGGGCCGCGGCCCTTACCTATTTTTTTGTCTTCGGAGGGTTCTGTTTGGGGCCATGCCGTTGCATGGATGGCTAATGCCACGGCGCTTAAGGGATTTTGAGATTCTAGGCTTGGGAATTTATCCTAGGGTGCTCGAGATTGAATCCTTTACCATGTTTGGTGAAATTCAATGTTCGAGAGATTAAAACTTTGTCTAGAAGCTCATTTAAGTTTGTTGATGGTATCATTTACCTTGGTTGTGACTAGGTGATAAAGGCTTAGGCCCGGAAACGGATCGTGCCTGAGGTGCGCCGCTCGTAATCCGAAACCGTAAAGATTAAAGGTAAGAAAAATGCACCTGGTTGAATATATGTGATGGGACTAAGGGTTCCCTATTGTGTATGCTTGAATAGATGGTATTATGCCATGCAAACTAATTAGTGAACCGACGGCCTAAGGGTGCCAAGGGTTACACTAGCGCACAGGGCGCGGCTTGGTCACTGGTAGCCAAGGACAGCTTAATATGCACTGAGCTCGGGTTAAGCAGGCCGGAGTCAGTGGGGTAAACAGGGGGTGCGGCCTAAGTTGTCGGACCTGATTATTATGTGATATGAATGTTATGAGTGTTTGATTGCATCCATGATTCTGAATATATGTTGAATGATTCATGTGGATTACTTTATGAGAGTTTATGCTTAGTGGGTGTGCTATATGTTATTACTATTGTGTTACACTTGTTTTCTTGCTGGGCCTTGGCTCACGGGTGCTACATGGTGCAGGTAAAGGCAAGGGAAAGCTTGATCAGCCTTGATTGGAGAGCTCTGTGAGCGGAATGTACATGGCCAGTTGCTCAGCCGCCATGGTTAGGGTTAAGGTAGGGACGCGTGACCCATAAATTGTCCGTTTTGCCTTAGTATGGCTGACAGCTGTTTGTATTATTTTGGGAGTCTGTAATCCAACTTTTAAACTCTGTTTCTTTGGGATCCCGTGTATAAAACTACTTACTTATATTAAATGAAACTTTTGAGACCAAAACCTTTTAACCCTAGCTCATACATGTTTAGTGACACGATTTTAAATTAATGACTTGATTAGCAAGTCTTGCACCTTTAAAAGTACACAGTGTAGCAGTCTTGGCTATCCAGGGCGTTACAACTTGGTATCAGAGCATCCTAGGTTTAAGGGTTCCTGAAGATAGGCTGGACATGTACATTCGCTGCTAGAGACAAGCTCAAGTCAGGGTTCGGTAATGTGTATATGTGTTTATATACTTATGTGCTTGAAAGGAGTTATGAATGTTGTTGTTTATTGGATTAATAGGAAGCATGAGATACTGATAGGGCCTGGCCCTTGACTATTGTGTGAGAATATTGAGGCATGTTTATTAGCATCTCCGTGTATGTAAATGAATATTTGGATGATTAATTGTATATTATGCATGGATGAATGCCTGTTTTATAGCTATGGTGTAATGAGATTGGAGGCGTGCTTATTAGCAGCCAGTGCATGAGAATGGATGCTTATATGTTGATTGTTTGTGATTGGCTATGTTCTATTGGTGGATCTTGGAGAAGTTTCTACCCTGTCATCATGGTCTGACTGCCGAGTTGTTATTTGCAGATTGACTTGGATAGCTATGCGTCCAAGAAAATCTACAAGACTAGCAGGCACTAGGTCCAGGACCGGGGGTGATGACCAGGGCCAGACTCCTCCACCAGTGCCTGAGAACTGGCAGCAGTTAATGGCCGACATGCAGGCTCGATTACAGAGTCAGGAAGAGCAGATCCGTATTCTGCGACAGCAGGCTCCATCAGGGAGTGCTGTCCCTACTGTACCACTTGCAATGGTACCAGTTGTGCAGTTTGGGGAGGTTGGTAATAGATGGGAGCCGTTATATGAGTGGTTCAGGAAACAACAACCCCCAATCTTTGAGGGTGGACCGGATCCATTGAAAGCCGAGCAATGGCTAACTATGATTACTACAATTTTGGATTTCATGAGGATAGAGTGGCCTGTGCCACTTATATGTTGAGAGAGGATGCCCGCATCTGGTGGGAAGTGGCATCGCAGACTAGGGATGTTACTACTTTGAGTTGGGAAGGTTTCAGAGACTTGTTCAGTTAGAAGTACTACAATGTTGCTGTCAGAGCAGCAAAGGTTAATGAGTTTGTGAGTCTTGTGCAGGGCAATATGTCTGTTACCGAATATGCCTTAAAATTTGATAGGCTTATGAAGTTTTCACCAGATCTTGTGCCTACTGATGCTGCTAGGCAAGATCGATTTATTAGGGGGCTTAATGCTATGATAGCCCGGGACGTCAAGATCACAATGGTACCTGGAGGGACAACTTATGCCCAGGTCGTTGAGAAGGCTCTTACTGCTGAGGAAGCGGAAAACAAGATTTGGAGGGAAAGTGCGGTGAGGCGTGAGGGTCGTAGAGCAGTGCCTCCTTATTCAGGACAGGTAGGGGTGGAGGCCCCAGTGATTTCAAGAGAAAGCTCCTGATACTTCGACCGCTGCTGGTCCTGATAGGAGGGGTCGGGGTGGTCAGGGTGGCTGTGAGGCATGGCGGACCTATCTAGAGTGCCCGAGATGTAGAAAACGCCATCTGGACGAGTGCCGGTCCAAGGCGTGCTTTGTGTGCGGAGCAGTAGAGCATCTCAGGAAAGACTGCCCAACGGTGAAGAAAGGTGAAGTAGGTAAGGTGGATAGCTTAACTCCAGCTCGAGTATTCACCTTGACTCAGGTAGAGGCCGAGGCTAGTCCCTCGGTAGTGACAGGTCAACTTTCTAGTGCTGGCTTCCCTTTTACTGTATTGATTGATTCTGATGCTACACATTCTTTTGTTTCTAGTAGAGTGATTGATAGATTGTGTAGACCTAGTGAGTATCGGACTGCAGGGTTTGGGCCTTTATTAGCTACAGGGGAACTGGTAGTTTCTAGGAGATGGATTAGGGCACTGCCAGTGATGGTTGATAATAGGGAACTCTCAGTGGATCTGATTGAGTTAGACATGGAGGATTTTTATATGATTTTGGGGATGGATTGGTTTGTCAGGTATGGAGGAACGATTGACTGTAGGAAGAAGATGGTGACTTTTGAGCCTAAGGGCGAGGACCCTTTTGTCTTTGTGGGTGCAGTGTCTGGACCCCGCATACCCATGATTTCAGCATTGAGATCCAGACACTTGTTGCAGGGGGGGTGCATAGGTTTCCTAGCCAGTGTAGTGGATACTGCGAGAGTTGTGTCGGTAGGGCCGGGAGAGACCAAGTTGGTGTGTGAATTCTTAGATGTATTTCCTGAGGATTTACCAGGGTTGCTGCCGAGCAGGGAGATTCAATTTGAGATTGAGTTAGCATTGGGGACAGAACCAGTATCAAGGACACCGTACAGGATGGCACCAGCAGAACTGAAGGAATTGAAGATATAGTTGCAAGAACTTCTGGATTTGGGATTCATCAGGCCTAGTTATTCTCCATGGGGCGCTCCAGTGTTGTTTGTTAAGAAGAAGGATGGGACTCTGAGGATATGTGTAGATTATAGAGAATTGAACAAGTTGACTATCAAGAATAAGTACCCTCTACCAAGGATTGATGACTTGTTCGATCAGCTGCAGGGAAAGACGGTGTTCTCAAAGATTGATCTTCGATCTGGTTATCACCAGTTGGGGATCACAGATGAGGACATACCGAAGACGGCCTTTGGGACACGGTATGGGCATTGGTCATGTCTTTTAGTCTGACCAATGCCCCAGCAACTTTTATGGATCTAATGAACAGGGTGTTCAAGGACTTCTTGGATCAATTCGTCATTGTCTTCATCGACGACATTTTGGTATACTCTAGTTCAGAGGCAGAGCATGAGCAGCATCTTCGACAAGTTTTACAGAGGTTGAGGGAGCATCAATTGTACGCTAAGTTTAAGAAGTGTGAGTTTTGGTTGCCAGAGGTGACTTTCCTTGGACATATAGTTAGGGCAGAAGGGATTAAGGTGGATCCGTCCAAGGTAGAAGCAATAAGGGATTGGCCGAGGCCAAGGAATGCCTCAGAGGTTCGAAGTTTCCTTGGGTTGGCCGGTTATTACAGATGGTTTGTAGAGGGGTTCTCGAAGATTTCTTCACCGATGACAGAGTTGACAAGGAAGAATCAAAAGTTTGTCTGGTCGGAGAGGTGTGAGAACAGTTTCCAAGAGTTGAAGCGACGACTTACTTCTGCACCTGTGTTGAGTCTTCCTTCGGAGGAAGGAAAGTTTGTGGTTTATTGCGATGCATCGAGGTTGGGTTTAGGCTTCATGTTGATGCAGAATGAGAAGGTTATAGCCTATGCATCTCGACAGCTGAAGGAGTATGAGCAGCTGTATCCGACTCATGATTTGGAGCTAGCAGCAGTGGTGTTCGCACTGAAGGTGTGGCGTCATTATTTGTATGGGGAGAAGTGCGAGATATACACTGACCATAAGAGTTTGAAGTATTTCTTCACCCAGAAGGATCTGAATTTGAGACAGAGACGTTGGTTGGAGTTGGTTAAGGATTATGATTGTGATATCCTTTATCACCCTGGGAAGGCCAATGTGGTGGCAGATGCGTTGAGCCGGAGAGGCCCAGGACAGTTTTATAGTTCCACCCAGATCTCGAGAGAGTTAGCTGATGAGATGGTCAGGGCAAAGATAGAACTGGTGGTAGGCCAGTTAGCAAATATTACCTTGCAGTCGACCCTGTTAGAGCGGGTCAAGGAGGGACAGTTAGTGGATGCGCAGTTGCAGGAGGTTAGACAGCATGTCTTAGCAGGGGCAGCTAAGGATTATTCTATTTCTGAGACAGGTTTGCTTCGATATCAGGGACGTATTTGTGTTCCGGCAGATGTGGGGGTCAAACGAGAGATACTGGATGAGTCTCACACTACGCCATACTCACTTTATCCGGGTACCACAAAGATGTATCAGGATCTACGGACATTATATTGGTGGCCCAGGATGAAGAAGAATGTGGTAGAGTATGTGGCAAGATGTTTGACATGTCAGCAGGTTAAGGCTGAGCATCAGCGACCAGTGGGATTACTTCAGCCTTTGGGTATCCCAGAGTGGAAGTGGGAGGATATTAGGATGGATTTCGTGGGAGGATTACCCAGGACAGTTGGACTTCATGACTCGGTGTGGGTGATAGTGGACAGATACACCAAGTCAGCTCATTTTCTACCAGTGAGGTCGACTTATACAGTGGAACAGTATGCAGAGTTATATGTGAGGGAGATAGTTCGTCTCCATGGGGTTCCGAAGTCTATTGTATCTGATTGAGACCCTATCTTTACCTCCAAGTTTGGGGCAGCTCTGCAGAGAGCTATGGGGACTCAGTTGAAGTTTAGTACAGCTTTTCATCCTCAGTCTGATGGACAGTCTCAGAAGACGATTCAGGTGTTGGAGGACATGCTTAGGGCATGTGTGATTGATTTTGAGGGGTCTTGGAGTAAGTATTTACCGTTGATTGAATTTTCGTATAACAACAGCTATCAGTCCACGATTGGAGTGGCCCCTTATGAGATGTTATATCACCCATACATTGGGATGAGCTGGGTGAGAGAAGGTATTTGGGGCCAGACATGGTTCAGAAGACCAATGAGGCTATTGAGAAGATTCGAGCTACAATGCTTGCCTCGTAGAGTAGACAGAAAAGCTACGCTGATCCTAAGGGTAGGAACGTGGAGTTCCAAGTTGGGGATCACGTGTTTCTGCGAGTTTCATCACTGAGAGGAGTGAGGAGGTTTTGAGTGAAGGGCAAGCTGAGCCCTCGGTTTGTTGGACCTTTTGAGATCCTAGAGAGGATTGGGCAGGTGGCTTATAGACTGGCCTTGCCACCGTCGCTATCAGGAGTTCATAATGTTTTCCATGTCTCCATGTTGCGGAAGTATATTTCTGATACTACTCATGTGTTGAAGTATGAGGACTTAGAGTTACAGACAAACTTGTCCTACAAAGAGCGACCAGTTCAGATTATGGATCAGAAAGACAAAGACTTACGAAATAAGACAATTCCATTAGTAAAAGTGTTATGGAGAAACAGCAAGGTCGAGGAAGGGACCTAGGAGTTATAGATAGCGATGCGGGATCAGTATCCCGAGCTATTCAGGTAAATTTCGATGACGAAATTCTCAGTAGGAGGGGATAGCTGTAACGACCCAAAATCACTAATATAGCTTAAGGGCCTTGATTAGTGCGCCGGGAGGGCATATTTGGCTTATGTGTGAATTTATTGATTTAATACATGATTATATGTTAAGAATGCTTGTATGATTATATGAATGTTGGAATTGTGATTAAATGTGATATATGTGAGAACCACATTATTATGTGGATAAATCTGCAGCCGCCGACTTGGGGCGATCCTAGGGCTAGATAGCGGGAAAAGTCACAACGGGGCATTATAATTGACTTTGGTCAAGTCAGGGGTATTTTAGACTATCGGCTTATGAAAATAAATAAATGGAGATATATTTGAGGTTAGGATGTCCAGGCGGGAATACTGGGGAAATCTACTATTTTGCCCTCGGGGACGTTTCCGGTACCCCGAGCTTTGGGATTAGCTTAATAGCCTAAGGATAGACTTGGGAAGACTTTAGAAAACACTAGATAGAAATTAAACCGACTCTTTCTCAGACTTCTCTCTCTTCTCTCTCTTAAGGAAGAAAAACACTTAAATTTCAAGGGAAATCAGCTGAGGCTTGGGGAAATTGAAGGGATGAATTAGAGGTTTAGCTCAAGAACCAATCAAGAACTAAAATAGAGCTAAGGTAAGCAATGAATTTTCGTTTCTGTGGTTAGAAATTTTGAGTAATGACTGAGTTTTAAATATTTATGGTTTTGGCATTTAAGGTTTAATTTGAGGCTGGAATCTTTGAAGTTAGGTCAGGGAACTCTTGGAGAAGTGATTCTGCAGCTTAGGTAAGCTTTAATCCAAGGTTTAATGGTTGAATTCTAGTATGTCCATGGCTGGTTTTGTGTTCTTAGGTTAGAAGTTTCAGAAATTGAAAAGGGATTTTTGTAAGTGTTAGGCTGGTTTTTTAGTTGAATTATGTTGTTTAAATTATTCCAATGGTGTTGGGATTAATTGGTTTTGAGTTGGGGAGCTTTGGGATGGCTTAAGGTGAGGTTTAGATGTTGCAAATGTTAAGGTTTTCTGAGTTCGAAGGGTCGGGCCGCGGCATAGTTCTTGGTGAGTCGCGGCCCTTGGAAGCTGAGTTATGCTGAGGAAGGAGGGCGGGCCGCGGCCCTTACCTATTTTTGTGTCTTTGGAGGGTTCTGTTTGGGGCCATGCCGTTGCATGGATGGCTAATGCCACGGCGCTTAAGGGATTTTGAGATTCTAGGCTTGGGAATTTAACATAGGGTGCTCGGGATTGAATCCTTTACCATGTTTGGTGAAATTCAATGTTGGGGAGATTAAAACTTTGTCTAGAAGCTCATTTAAGTTTGTTGATGGTATCCTTTACCTTGGTTGTGACTAGGTGATAAAGGCTTAGGCCCGGAAACAGATCGTGCCTGAGGTGCGCCGCTCGTAATCCGAAACCGTAAAGATTAAAGGTAAGAAAAATGCACCTGGTTGAATATATGTGATGGGACTAAGGGTTCCCTATTGTGTATGCTTGAATAGATGGTATTATGCCATGCAAACTAATTAGTGAACCGATGGCCTAAGGGTGCCAAGGGTTACACTAGTGCACAGGGCGCGGCTTGGCCACTGGTAGCCAAGGATAGCTTAATATGCACTGAGCTCGGGTTAAGCGGGCCGGAGTCAGTGGGGTAAACAGAGGGTACGGCCTAAGTTGTCGGACCTGATTATTATGTGATATGAATGTTATGAGTGTTTGATTGCATCCATGATTCTGAATATATGTTGAATGATTCATGTGGATTACTTGATGAGAGTTTATGCTTAGTGGGTGTGCGATCTGTTATTACTATTGTGTTACACTTGTTTTCTTGCTGGGCCTTGGCTCACGGGTGCTATGTGGTGCAGGTAAAGGCAAGGGAAAGCTTGATCAGCCTTGATTGGAGAGCTCTGTGAGCAGAATGTACATGGCCAGTTGCTCAGCCGCCACGGTTGGGGTTGAGGCAGGGACGCGTGACCCAGAAATTGTCTGTTTTGCCTTAGTATGGCTGACAGCTGTTTGTATTATTTTGGGAGTCTGTAATCCAACTTTTAAACTCTGTTTCTTTGGGATCCTATGTATAAAACTACTTACTTATATTAAATGAAACTTTTGAGACCAAAACCTTTCAACCCTAGCTCATACATGTTTAGTGACACGATTTTAAATTAATGACTTGATTAGCAAGTCTTGCACCTTTAAAAGTACACAGTGTAGCGATCTTGGCTATCCAGGGCGTTACAAGGGGTTTCTAAGTTTGAGTGAGGCTGAAGACCCTAGGGGCAACTGCTCAACAGCACCACTAATTAACATAGAAGTCTCTATAAAATCGTGTAACTTGGATTACACTCTTGGATAAGTAGTGATGCCCTAGTTAACTTGATGGTTACCCATGTGAGGGATTTACTCTTGGATAAGTAGCGATGCCCTAGGTAACACGATAGTTACCCTTGATGAGGATATTTATTGGCTAGATCTTAGTGTTGAGACTCGGTTCTCTCTTACAGATTAGCATTTATCCTAGAGGGCGTGTTATGCCCGAATTGTTGGAAGTTGTCGAGCGTTGGTCTCGAATTATATTGTGATATATTATATTTGCTTGCTCTGGGATTTTTTGAGTGCACGAATTTATTTGTTGATAAGAAATAGTTGTGATATAATATATCTGCTTGTTCTGGGATTTTCTAAGTGCGGGAATTTATCTGTTTATATGAAATAATTTGTCATTGGTTATCAGACATGACCATAAGTTTGCCAGGACGCTTTTGTGTTCTTGAAATTGATTGTGTAGGGTTCAGATGGATCTGGAACCCTAATTCCCGGCATGCTTTTGTTTTAAAGTTGAAGTCACTAAGCATTTTTGCTTACCTAGTTGTTTTCTGTTGTAGGTAAGAGCAAGGGCAAGGCAGAGCAGTGAGCACTGGAGTCTACCTTGCGAATGTACATGTGGACCGACCTTTTGGGAAGTCATTTTATTTTTGGAAATGTTGTGTTATTTTTATAAACTAGGCTCACTCTACTCGTTATAAAATATGTTTGTATTAACTGTTACGTATGGCCATACGACTTTTAAAAAGTTTCTTTTATACTGGTTTTTGAGACATTTGGTTAAATGAAAACATTTTTATTTCCGCATTATCGAGTCTTAAAAATCCAGGTCGTTATAGATAGTCTTATTTTATAAGACTTTATCTTATTTACCATAATTTCATTAGCTTTTCCTTGCGTAGTAACTCCCACTGAAATCCTAGGGTCTCCTCACCCTATCAGCGGTAATATTTTACAGCTCTTTCCTTGACATTGGAACCAGTAACACCTTATGAACCCCCACCCATACTAGGGTAAGGCTAATCGGTAGGCCCCTGTCCTAGTCCTCGGTAAGATCTCGGAAGTCTATTAAATTGGGAGTCAAAGCACCTCTTTCTTTCCAAAAATATCATGTTATCCAAAAAACAGGCATGGATGACATGGCGGGCATTTGGTACACGTGGCAGACACCTGGCGGAAGTCTTGTTCGACCATCGACCAGAAAGATTTCCGTGGCGCAACGCTCAATCTTTATATACGACTAGCTTGGTCGTATACTCGTTATATTTGGAGAAAATCTTATGCAGTTATGATCATATCTGAAATTATCTCCCATGATTTCTTGAGTATCCGATTATTTAGGAAAGAATATCTGTAACAAATTAATGTAATCCCCTTTGAGCATATAAATAGAGAAAAATGGCTCAAGGAAGGGACTTTTGGCTTTCTAATTACTGAAGATTAGAGATTTACGAGTGAATTAGAGCTATCACATTTGATATACTGTTTTGTTCTTCAGACAGAGGTTGGTGAAACTCATTGAACCCTAGTTCTTTGATCACTCCTTTGAATTCTATATCAATAATAGCTCAAGTGAACGTAGGTTATTACCAGTTTCAGGGGCCGAACCACTATAAATCCTTGTGTGCTTTACTGTTTTCGTCATTATATTCATTCTAACATATTTGTCCACATCAAGCATTTTTGACTCCATGTCAGTTGACCAAAATCAGGGTCAACATATCCTATCCTTTCTAGTCCACAATACTCGGAGAAATACAAAGTCTCCCATCCTGGAACTCTGTGTTCCCATACTTGAAATTCGCGAACTCTTATATCCTTTCAAATAGACAGATACATCTGCCCTAACAATCCTAATAACTTCATTGGTTCTCTAGAAAAATTCGGAACCACAATACTTCCTGTCTCTCATTTCATTACTTGGAATGAATCACCCTAGCCGTTGATTGGCTTCCATCACCGTGACTATTAAATTAAGGGATCGTACTTATCTTAATGCCCCAAATACTTACACATTTGATGTACACTTTTTAAAGTCTAAGTCATTTCTTCATATTGTTAGTCTATCTGAAGGTAACCAATAATTCTAAGTCCCAACCTTATACTCTATTTACCCAAAAACGGACTACCTGATGACGTGGCAGGATTGGTCTAAATGTGGGAGGC
The DNA here is from genome assembly GCF_963169125.1 of Humulus lupulus. NCBI lineage: Eukaryota > Viridiplantae > Streptophyta > Magnoliopsida > Rosales > Cannabaceae > Humulus > Humulus lupulus. Next base: position 174,772,807 of record NC_084794.1, on the reverse strand, counting down.
ACGTGGCTGTTCTTAGAAAGTGTATCCTACTCGCCCATCGACCAGAAGACTGTTGGTTTATCACACATCATACTTATGTGCAACCAGCCTGGTCACATATATTCATTTATTTCCTTCAAATGTGCAATCTTGTAATTATGCATTAATTGTAATTTCTTTATTTACCCAGATACGCAAATCTTAAGTGTAATTAAGGCCCATTGGCCCATGTAACCTTCTTGAGCCTATAAATATGAATCAAAAGGCTCAAGGGAGGGGACTTTTGAGACTGGGAGAATTTGGAGAGAAAATTATAGTGTTATTATTCACCGAAATTGTAATCATCCTAAAGCTTGTGAAACTCGTGAACCCTTAGTTCATTGATCACAGTGTTGGGATCCTACATCAATAATAACACTAAGTGGACGTAGGTCATTACCATCTGATTGGGGCCGAACCATTATAAATTGTTTGTGTTGTTTACTTTTTCATCTTGATTTCTTCTTATTTTCATTTCATTATCGTTTATCCGACTCCGTTTCATTGACCAATTCGAGGGTCATCATTTTGTTGCTTTCATTGAGAGATCGAATTCGAGACATCCAAAAAAATTAAATGGTGAAAACATCCAAAAAGACGGGACAGACTTCTGGTGCTGCATCCACCCAGCCTCCTCCACCAAATGTGGCTGAAGATGAACCACACTTGGATTTTGAAATGGAGGAGATGGATTCTAAGACCTTGAGGACAAAACTGAGTATGTTTCAGGAAGAGTTGGCCAATCTGAGGGCCAATCAGGAGAATGTGGCTGAGATGATGGCGTTGCAACAAAGGGAGATTGACTGTCAACGTCAAGAGTTCAATGAGCGGCAAGCTGACATGGAACACCGACAAAGAGATGCCACCGCCAGCCTGGAGGCAGCCATCCAGTTGGCACGAGGATGACCTGCACCAACTTCTCAACCAGATCAGCCACCAAGTGCACCACCACAACAAGGCCCAGATCCAAGTCCTCCACCTCAGCCAGCAAGCCCTCAGAGGTCGGAGCAACATCCTGCTGCTCAACAAGATATTCCATTTCAAGATCCTGAGCAGCAGCCACCTTCTCGCGCTGATCAAGATAATCCCAAGGGCCAAAGGCAGAATAGGGACGGGTAGCCTCCCCGAAGGCCTAGACGCCAAACTACTGAGGAACTGAATCCACTGAGTAGGGGACAATGCCTTTCTGCTAATAGAATGCATGCTGAGTCAAGCTATGCAGTCAGTCCCCCCCCCCCCCCCCCGCCACGACATAATAATGCCCGGGGACCCACCGACCAACGCAGGCCTCCTCCTAACGCTCGAGAGGTACCAGCGAGAGGAGGAAATAGTGCAACCAGCAGGTCGTGCCATAGCCAATCATGTTTTCGGGACAGTCATGACTACAACGAAGCTGATTCCGGCTGAGGGAATGATGGTCGAGGACAAGGAAAGAGAGGTGGAGAAAGGTACCCCCCACCAAGAGAAAATAGGCCTGCAAGCCAGAACGTTGGGGGCAGCCTAGGCAACCTAACAATTTTGATCGGTTAGGCGCTAGCCAGCAAAGGCGCAGAGATGATGACTTGAGGGACATACTCAATGACAGGTGTGAAATGCATGATGAGTACTCTCCTCCGGAACCAATCGCCCCAGCAATACCAGGCGCAGTATAAGTCCAGATTAATGCACTGAACCAGGCCGTTCAGCAGTTGGTGGGGAGTCGAACATCTCATATCGAGTATGATCGGAGAAGGGGCACTCCATTCATACAAATAATAACAATGGCAGAAACCCCTAGCAAATTCAAGATGCCAGTATTACCCAACTTCGATGGATATGGGGACCTGGTATCTCATGTGAATAAATTTGAGACACAGATGGACATCCAGAAGGTGTCGGATGATGCTCGCTGCAGAATCTTTCCGGCCACCCTATCTGATACTGCTTATGAATGGTTTTTTTAAATTCCCTCCTGCTAGCATAGTGTCATGGGAGATGTTCGTGAAGGAATTCTACGGGCAATTCTATGCTGGTCGTGTGCACTTGATTGAAGCCAATCAACTGGTCGAGATACGCCACAAGGAGGGAGAGTCTTTAAAGGAGAATGTCCACTGGTTTATGCAAGCAGCATCTGGAGCTAAAATAGTTGGCAATGAAGGGAAAATGATGGCCCTTACTGCTGGAGTTCGGTGTCACTCTCCCTTCTCGAACAATTTAAGGAAGGATGGGGTGAAGAGTACCCAGGAATTCCTAGATCGAGCAGACCGGTACATTAAGCTCGAAGAGGCGATTGCCAACGAAGGGAAGTTTCCTGGAAAAGACAAGGGACCAAAAGAAGAACCTGCTAAAGCTGCCAACGGGTCAGATAAACCCAATGGCAACGACAAAAGCAACAGAAAAAATGGTGGAAAAAGGGTGAACAATGAGCCGTCAACGTCTGAAAATAAGTGCCCTAAGGGCAATAGGTACGAGCCAAGATTCACCAACTACACAGCCCTTGTCAAAAGCAGAGTAGAGGTGTACCAGGAAACTAGCACCAATGTCCCTTACAAGCAACCAACGCCAATTAGGAAGGATATCTCCAAGAGAGATACAACAAAGTTTTGTCATTTCCACAACGACTATGGTCATGACACCAATGAGTGTAACCAACTGAAAGATGAAATTGAGTTCCTTATCAGACAAGGACACCTGAGGAGATATGTATGAGCCACTAGAGGTTCTCAACAAGAGGCTCAAGGAGGCAACGAGCAGGCACATGTGCGCCAACGCTCGGCCACTTTACAGTCCGCTCATGTGGCGGGTACATTGCTAACCATCTGTGGAGGCCCACACCTTGCAGGAGACAGTGGGAAGGCAAGGGAGCGATATGCTCAGACCTTACGCCACGACCAGGTTATCGAAATGCTAAATTTGGAAGAGCGAACTCCCAAAAAAGCTCAAACAAAGGAAGAGCTAATAACTTTCTCTGAGCTGGATGCTCAGCATGTCCGCTTCCCTCATTCGAACCCTCTGGTCGTGGACATCCAAATAGCCAATATGATGGTTAAGTGGGTGTTAGTGAACACGGGAAGCTCAGTGAACATTTTGTACAAGTCTTCACTGGAAAGAATGAAATTGTTAGTGAAAGACCTGGAGCCATGCAACGAAACCATTTATGGTTTTTCTGGCCAAGGGCTCATGCCAACAAGGTCGATCAGGCTTCCGGTTACAACGCCTGCGAACAGGACATTACTCACTACTTTTATAGTAGTTGATTGTCCTTCTGCATACAATGCTGTGATTGGAAGGCCTATTCTAATCGACTTGTGAGCCGTAGCCTCGATCTGGCACCTCGCCACGAAGTTCCCAACTGACGCACGGACAGGATCCGTGTTGGGAAACCAACGAGAAGCGAGGGAATGCTACAATTCCTCGATTACTAAGGGTGGATCAAAGGAAAGAGCCTGAAAAAAGTTACAATTGGCTGATGAGGTACAAGCCCAATCAGGTGAGCACGTCACCAAATAGGGTGTTGCCCAAAGTGAGGATAGGGATTTAGATCCTTGCTTTAGGGATTTTGATGAAGAAGTAGGACCAGTCGAGGACCTCGAGGAGGTCCAACTCGATGAAGCAGATCCGACCAGGGTTGTGAAAGTGGGTAAAAACTTAGAGACAACAGCAAAACAAAGATTGGTGGAATTTTTAAAGAAAAACCAGGAGGTATTTTCCTGGTCGCATAAAGATATGGTTGGGATTAACCCTGCAGTTATCAGCCATCTCTTGAACATAGATAACAATTTTCCACCAGTGCAACAGAAAAGAAGGCTGCTCAACAAAGATAGATTGAAAGCTTTAAAGGAAGAAGTCGATAAGCTAAAGGAGAACGGATTCATCAGGGTAGTGTTTTATCCATCGTGGGTCTCTAATCCTGTACTAGTTCCTGAGCCGAATGGCAAATGGAGAACATGTGTGGAGTTCACAAACCTTAATAAAGCATGCCTAAAAGATTGTTTCGCACTCCCAAGGATCGACCAGTTGGTCGATGCTACTTCAGGGCACGAGATCCTATCAGTCATGGATGCATACTCTGGATACAATCAGATCAGTATGCACCCACCTGATGAGGATCACACTAGCTTTCAGACTGATACATGGATCTACTGTTACAAAGTGATGCCTTTCAGTTTGAAAAACGTTGGTGCAACCTACCAGCGACTAGTCAATCACATGTTTAAAGAGCTGATCAGTGTAAACATGGAAGTGTATGTTGACGACATGTTGGTTAAGTTGAAGAAGGCAGAAGAACACATTGGGGACCTACAATAGTGCTTCAACATCTTAAATAAATATCAGATGAAGCTGAATCCCCTTAGGTGTTCCTTCGAAGTTGAATCAAGGAAATTTTTGGGATTTATAGTAAACTCATGATGTAACGAAGCTAATCCCGAAAAGATCAAGGCCCTGGTCGATATGAAATCGCCAACAAATCTAAAATATGTTCAAAGTTTAACCGGGAGGATTGCCACTCTAAGTAGATTTATCTCTAAATCCACAAACAAGTGCGTCCCATTTTTTAATCTACTTAGGGGGAATAAGAAATTCGAATGGATGGAGGAGTGCGAGCAGGCTTTCCAGGCTTTAAAGTCTCTAAACCGGTTGAAAAAGAAACTTTGTTCATCTATTTGGTGGTCATAGAATATGCTGCTAGTGTTGTCTTGGTAAGAGAGGAGGAACATGTGCAGAAAGTTGTGTATTATATAGGCAAAAGGCTAATAGGAGCAGAACTGCGGTATCTGCCCATTGAGAAATTAGCCTTCTGCTTGATTTTAGCCTCCAGAAAGTGGTGACCATACTTTCTAGCTCACCCCATTGCAGTACACACCGACCAGTCCCTATGGCAAGTCCTGCAAAAACCAGAAGTCGTTGGTCGATTATTAAAATGGGCAGTTGAGCTTGGAGAGTTTGATATTTCTTATTTGCCATGAGCAACAGTAAAGGGACAAGCTCTAGCAGACTTTTTCGCAGAGCTCACTGGACTTCCAGACATTGAACCAAAAGAAGAGACTGAGCCTCAAAACCAAACTCCCTATTGGAAATTGTTCACAGATGGCTCTTATAATGAGCACCATGGTGGAGCAGGTGTGATTTTGGTAACACCTACAGGACATCGATTCCACTGCGCAATCAGATTTGAATTCACAGCGTCCAATAACGAAGCCGAGTATGAAGCACTGCTCGCAGGGTTAAGATTAACCGGGGACATGAACATAAAGTCACTTGAAATCTATAGTGACTCCCAGTGGGTGGTTAATCAAATTACTGGAGAATATCAAGCCCGGGGTTTGAAGATGGTTGCTTACTTGAACAAAGTAAATGATTTTTGGCGCAATATGAAAAATATACTCTCGAGCAAGTACCTTGCGACCAGAACTCAAATGCTGATTCCTTTGCCAAATTAGCAAGTGCAAAGGATACTGACACCTTGATTATAGCACCTGTTGAATGGCTGTCTGGACCAAGCATAAAAGCAGAAGAAACCTCTCTGGTAATTCAGGCAGCAGACACGTGGATGGCACCCTTCATTGAGTACTTGACGCATGGAGTACTTCCAACGGATAGAAACAAAGCAAGAGCCCTCCAGAGGAAATCTGCTCAGTTTATCCTGGCCGACGAAATCTTATACAGAAGAGGGTACTCAATGCCACTCCAAAGGTGTGTTTCTAAGGAAAAAGCCAAAGAATTAATGCGAGAAGTCCATGAAGGTTTCTGCGGAGATCATGCTGGGGGCAGAGTTTATCAAAAAATATCCTAAGGCAAGGATACTTCTAGCCAACAATGAATGAAGACTCTGTGGATTTTGTTCGAAACTGCGAAAAGTGCCAAAGATTTTCCAAGATACCACGAGCAGCCCCTAATGGTCGTGGCCATTCACAGTGGGGGGGATAGATTTGATTGGGTCTTTGCCCACAGGAAAAGGCAACGTCAAGTACGATGTGGTTGTTGTTGACTACGTCACGAAGTGGCCTGAAGCTGAGCCACTTGCGACCATCACAACCAAGAAGGTGCTGGATTCTGTGGTCAAGAACATTGTGTGTCACTATGAATTGCCAGGAAAAATTGTCTCAGACAACGACACACAGTTTGACAGTGATCTGCTCACCAATTTTTGCGAAGGGCATGGGATTATAAAAAGTTTTTCTTCAGTAGCTCATCCACAGGAAAATGGACAAGTTGAGGCTGTCAACAAGACACTAAAGGATACTCTAAAGAAAAGGCTTGAAGAAGCCAAGGGAGCATGGCCAGAGTAGTTGCCTGAAGTCCTCTGGTCGTATAGAACATCTCATCGAACAGCAACAGGCCATACTCCATTTTCCTTAGCCTATGGGTATGAAGCTATGTTGCCTATTGTATTAGATCCGCCATCACATTGAAGGTTGACATACGATCAAGATGTTAATAGCCAGTTATTGGTGGAATCTCTGGACTTGGTCGATGAAAGGCGTGAACAATCCCAACTTCAAGTAGTAGCTTACCAACAAAAGTTCGCCCGATACTTCAACTCTAAAGTACGTGAAAGAAAATTTAATGTGGGATATTTGGTACTTAGAAGGGTTTTTCTCAACACCCGCGATTAAGCTACTGGAGTGCTTAGACCTAACTAGGAAGGGCCATACCAAATCGAAGAAGTCCTTCAACCAGGCACCTACAAACTTCCTCTCTTAAATGGAGATCTCATTCCTCACTATTGGAATGGAGAGCATATGTGCAAGTATTATCAATAAATAGCTCTTTTTAAAGAATTGGCTTTTATTAATTTCACTTTTTACAAGTTTATGAACAAGGGTTAGTCAGCCATACGGCTAATCGCTTATAAGTGTAAGATCAAATTTTTTATCACTCGTACAGACACGGTTGTCCATTTATTATGAGAAATAAAAGGGACTGTGTGTAGCAAGTCAATCTTGCTAATTATTGTATTTATTACAAGTATTTGCTCATTACGTGTGGTGTTTTGCTATATTATCATTTTTTTATAAATCTTTATTACGAGCAATAATGTCCGAGCAGGTCTTGGACAAGACAAGTGACCGAGCACCTAAAGCTCCTCAATCACTTGGGGGCATATAAGGTACCTAGTAAGCAAAGCATATTGACAAGTATATGTAAACACACGAGCAAAATAAGTGAAAGCATGCTATGGTACTTAGAGTATTTTTCAAAATTTTGTTAAATCAAACCAAAGTGCTATGCTAAGTTCGGTCATGCAAATAGGATGTTGTAATATATTGCAAATATTATAATATCTAAATATTAAAAGTAAATTGTTTTACATCGCGAGCAGTTACTGCTCGGATGTAATTCTCTGTTTAAAGAAAAAGTTGCCCGTGCAACAAAAAATATATTGTCTAGACACTACGAACCGAGGCTCGTGTGTCCTAAGTTACAAATTTAAATAAAAGAAATTATGAAGTAGGAGGATCTTGAGGAATTTTTTGGTCAACGGAGGCCCCAATTTCCTCGTCTACGCCATCGATGCCCATAGCCAAAGAGATTTCGGGGGATGTTGGAACTTTCGCTCTCTCTTCCTCTTCAAGGCGAGCCAGACACCTGTTTATCTCAGACTGCCTCATACGCTCTGATATATAGCTAAAGTACGCCCCATGGTTTTTCTTCCAGAACATATAGAAGCATTTAAAAGTGGCTCCCTTGTATCTCTCCAGGTTCTTGACATTTGTCTCCTCGAGCTCTTTGATGCGTTCCTCAAACCCCTCAGTCTCCTTTTTGCTGATGACCAGATCATCTTGAAGCTTAGAGGCTTCCTTGAAATTAAGCAAGGAAGCCTCCTTGTACTTCTCTTTAGTTTCGATGGCTTTGGTCAAGGTAGCCTGGTGCTGTTTCAACTCTTCGGCCAGCTTGGTTTTTTGTTCGAGCAACTCAGCATTTTTCTTCTCGGTTGCCTCGAGCCGCTCAGTGTATTTCACCTCAGCCGTCTTAAGCTCCTCAGCATGTCTATCCTCAGACACTTTGAGCTGCTCGCAAAGCCTTTTCTCATATTGAGCACTCAGGGCCCCCGAGCTGCACCAGCCAACACTCATGGTTAGAACTCCATGGGACCAGGAAAAAGGTAAAACTGTTAGTGGGAATAAAGTGACAAGATAAACAAATAAAGCTCAGCAAAAAATGACAACTTACGCTGAGCACTTCATTCACTGCACGGTTGAAGATCTGATCGACTTCCATGGAGTCAGTATTGTTGATTGCCTTTCGGCTGCATCGGTGCCTCGATAGATTTGTCAGCCTATCTTTGGCTGAACTGAGAACCATGTTCGTCAAAGCCTCTCATGTCTGATCAACGGGAGGTGGAGGAGTTGGCTTGGTAGGCACTGGAGGACATTTCTGGTCGACGGGGGCTGGTGGACACGACTGGTCGATGGGAGCTGGAGGATCCCCAGTTCGAGCCTTTTTTGTTTGAGGGTTGCTGCTGCTTTCTCAACAATGTTTCATGCTCCCCTTTTTCTTGCTCGCAGGAGCAACAGGGTCAGGTCTGCTAACAGGTCGAATAGATCTTCAGCTGACATGACTGCAATATAGAAGTGAACAGTCAGGCAATATAAATGGAGATACCTACTAAGTCAAGGAAATAAGATCAAAGAAATTACAAGTAAAATACTTGAGCTACAACTATTGGTCGCTATATTACTTATTGTATAACTGCTACACTCACTCTCTGTCTTGAAGAAGTCTTAATTTAAATTAGGTGTGTATTTAATGTTGTTGTCCCCGTCAAATAAATGATAGGGAATGGGCAAACTGTCTAAGAGTGAGAAGTCAGTACCGTTCTCACCCGAAGACTCAAGAATAGGCTCCGGATGCTCAAAGACCTTCTCCTTGCCTTTTCCTTTTTGAGCAGGAGCAACAGCTGCTCGCGGGGTGCTAGACAGTTCTCTGATGGTCACTCCCATTTCCCTCCTTGGGGGTTGTGACACACCTTGATGCTGCTCGGGAATTTCTCCCCCAGTAGCACTTCCCGCAGTTGTGTCGTAAGGCCAACCAACCTTATATTGGTTTCCGTGACGAACTCTTTGACACTTTTTTCAATATCTGTCATGCTGGCCAAGGATGTTGCTCGTATCTCCATATCTAGGGTGGGAGCTGGTCGATGCCATGGACCTGAATGACACCAAGATTCTAAGGAATGTGCAGAAAAGCTAAAGGAAATTGAACGACCAGTGAATAAATAATTTACCTCCTTCAGTGAAGGCTAGATTGTTGGCGACCAGGTCTGGCTTTAAGAAGTGCTCCTGGAAGTACTTTCCCACGTTGGACTTGTGGGTAATGTCATTCAAGAAGGTGCGAGCAGATTTCTAGTGGTGGAAGTGGAAGAACCTCATGTTGTTGTGATTGGGGTTGGACTTGAGATCGAACAAATAATTGATCTCGAGTGGCGTAGGAACAGACCACTTCTTGTGGCTGTACAGAATATAGAGAGCAGAGAGCACTCTATATCTGTTTGGGGTGATTTGGAATGGAGCGACCTCGAAATAGTTGGCAACCACCTGGAAAAATGGATGAAGAGGCAAGGTTGCCCCTGCCTCAATGTGATACCTCGACTAGGCGTTGTAGGCGCCCCCAGGCAGGTTTGCCCGCTTGTCGATCGAAGGCTTGATTAGGGTTATCCCAGGAAGTCTGTACTTCTTGAGATAATTCCCTACCATCCTAGTTGTAATGTTACTAGGGGGTGCTACGTACCATTCGACCTCTCGTCGAAGGACGTCCCGAAGTTGGGCTTTTGTTTGAATTCCTGGCTGGGAAGTATTTTCAGGATGAGGATTAGTTGAAGGAATTTTAGCCCGAGGAGCAGGCTGATTATCAGAAGGCTTGGTTGTTTTCTTTCTTTTTTGTGCGATGGATTTTATGCAACCCATGTTGGCTGGGCTGGTGGAAGGTCTATTTGAAGGGTTATAAGAAAAGGGAATTTTCGAGATTAGCAGCAACAGCCGTTCTTGATTTTCGAGTAGCTGCGCGAGCAAGTCGTCGTCGATCGGCCTCTCACCTCCCCACGGGTCGTGCATGAAAATCTGCGAATAGAGAAGGGGACATGAGAATCTACGGCCAATAGACCAAAGAAGTAGAAGCGGTGGGATAACGTTGCTCGTGTATAAAAGTTATGCTTTTATACGACCAGCAGCATCCTAATGTAAACACTAAATAGTATGCAAACAGCTTTGAAAACGTATTAAAAAGTATAAGTGAAAAGTTTTTCAGAAAAAATTTTTTGACTTTGAGAAAGGGTAGGAAAAACCAAGTTTTTTCTAAATGCCTAAGAATCGAATTTTTGCTTCGATTTTACACCCTAAATCAATAATCCTATCTCCCAAGCCAATTTCTAAGCCTCATTTAGTGTTTTTTCCTTATCCTGTCATGTCAATATCTACTTGCCCGATTACCCCAAATTGTTTTTTCAAGAATATTCAGGAACTTCGAATTCAAAGCAAACCAAAACACTAAAAATTGCATGGCATCTCAACGATGAAGAAGTTCAAGAGACTTGGATAAAAATTGGTGAAAATTTCTAAGATGTTGAGTCGAGTGGCTGGACGGATCGTCTGAGTTTTCTGGGTTCTTTAGGCTCTGTTCTTCAATGTTCTAGAGGAGAAATGAAAGGCAAAAGGTAAAAAGTAAATTTGAGGAGTTATTTATATTGGTCGAGGCACGGTTATTGAGGTAATGATGGGAGGTGATTTTTTGAGGCATGGAAAATCGTGATAGCCATCAAACCACTTTTGGGGAAACTGCAATGGCATGATTGGTTGCCTTTTTTGAGAAGGGATTAATGGCTCTGACAAATTGGACAGGACATATGAAAGGTCTGTTGTTTAAGTTTACTTTATGTTGGTCATAGTAAAATAAACTTGGGGGGCAAATGTTTACCCAAAAACGGACAACCTGATGACGTGGCAAGATTGATCTACATGTGGGAGGCACGTGGTTGTTTTTAGAAAGTGTATCCTACTCGACCATCAACCAGAAGAATGTTGGTTTATCACACATCATACTTATGTGTGACCATCCTAGTGGCATATATTCATTTATTTCATTCAAATGTGCAATCTTGTAATTATGCATTAATTGTAATTTCTTTATTTACCCAGATACGTAAGTCTTAAGAGTAATTAAGGCCCATTGGCCCATGTAACCTTCTTGAGCCTATAAATACGAATCAAAAGGCTCAAGGGAGGGGACTTTTGACACTGAGAGAATTTGGAGAGAAAATTATAGTGTTATTATTCACCGAAATTGTAATCATCCTAAAGCTTGTGAAACTCGTGAGCCCTTAGTTTATTGATCACAGTGTTGGGATCCTACATCAATAAGAACACTATAAATTGTTCCTAAATCATCCTAAAGTGGATGTAGGTCATTACCATCTGATTGGGATCGAACCACTATAAATTGTTTGTGTCATTTACTTTTTCGTCTTGATTTCTTCTTGTTTTCATCTCATTCTATATCATTTTTCTGACTTCGTGTCGTTGACCAATTCGAGGGTCAACATACTCATTGCCCTCAACACCTTTTTTCTAGAACATGGAAAATAAAGGGTCTTAGTCCAACACCATAGACTTTGGTGTCCTACGGAGACATACGGTCTCCCTTTGCTCATACGCATTATTGTGATACCCATTCACACGAACTGGAGTGTGTTAACCCAATCTGTTGAATCATAACTTTTCATATCCACTCATCTTACCTGCAGTATAATTTAATCAACCCTTATGATCCACAACTATACCCTTTTGAGTTCCAATATACAAATTTTGGATCTTAACATGCATTCAAATTTCCTAGATACAACAATTATAAGGAGATAGCACAAGACTCATCTAGAATCTCTACCTCAATGCCAGGTTCCATTAGATCATTCATCTGATCCTCATACCTTAACACACTCATACTAAAATGATAGGATTTTGAACCACTCCTACAAGATCTTCTCTCTGTATTTCATTGTTCATAGAGGTATATCTGCCAACTATCAACTGTAGGTTCTATACTAATCTTGGTGTCTACCTTGTTTGACTTTACTATAATCTGTGGCATCTCATGCACTGGAGTGACCTTAACGATCTAGGCCATCCCAGAGTTCAGTCCTCAAATAAATCATTCCTTCCGGGCCACATCCGTTATTTCAAAATCAAAAGCATTGACATATTTTGTCACTGACTTACCATCCTTAACAAAGTTTGTAAACTCATTAGTCTTTGCAACTTAGAGTGCATCACAGTAGTCTCTTTTGTGAAACCACAGTCTGAATTCCTCCCAACCAATCATAACAACATATCGGGTCTGGGGTAATACTTCTCATCACATACGAGCATCCTCCTACTGCATACGCGTGGCACAACCACTCTATCATCGCCTACCACCCTCATATCATCGGTGACAGAGCTAATCACGCGCAATCTATTGATAAATTCTTAACATACCCAAACCTCCCTCAGAAACTAGAGGATAACGCTTCTAGAGTATTTCATACGATAACTCATATATGTTTCCACCCTCAGGTTGAACCAACACTAGTGTCATTACCGTCAGGATATACGAAGCAACGTTCCTTGACTGAACCCACTGTCTCAACCATCTAATCTTCTCACTTTGATCTGGCAGGCTTGCTTACACACCAGCGAACATCTGCAGTGAATTCCAGGGGCAGATGGAGGGTTCTGACGCTAACTATCATCTGTAACCCCCATACTAATGATACCAGGTCAAGTTGACGATCTTGAATACATAATTTTTTAGTCAGTCCGCAGTCAATGACTTAACCCCTCAGCCCTGATATTCATATCTAGAATTATCCCACGGGTAGGTCTAAAGAATCACAATAATTACACACCCAACATGCATATCAAGACACAAATCTATAGTGTTCATGCATCAATTATCAAATACAATTTCCACCAAATACATTCATGCTCTCTATAATAGCATGCAAATAAGGCACATAGGTTCAATTTAAACAATTAACCACTTAATCATGTCGTTACATACCTAACTGTGAGTTGTGCTTATCGTTAGTGGCGAGTGTACACACCCAAACAATCTTCAGGAACCCTTAAACCTAGTAGATAGTAGATAACCATTAAAATCCTAAACCAATTAAAATCTTTGGAATAATATACTAGCCTCCGGGACCTCGAATTCTACTAAACCGGGTAGTAGAATTCGTCCTGAGGGCTTAGGTTTAAGTACCCGAGCCTCCTTGAGCCTAAAAGCCAATCTTGGCTATGGATGCCTAGGCGGGCCGAGACTTGCCCTCTAGGGCCGCAACGCGCCCACAAGTCAGCAAGCCCCCTAGGGCCTTTTGGGTCACGCAGGTCGCAGCGCCCATGAACTAGGTCGTAGCAAGCCCCCGTGAACCCCGAAATCCCTAGGTTTTCTGCATTTTTCCCCAACTCAAAGCCTCACAATTCAACCTTAAAGATATACCCAAGCCAGTATTAGGTTCTAAACTCTCAATACCACCCTACCAACTGCACAAATAGCCTATAATATCAACTCAAACTTCCTCAAATCCTAAAATCAGAAACTAACCTAATTATCCCTAAGCATGTCCAAACCCAACCAGAATTTTAGTAGATTAAGACTGACAATCTTACATCAGTGATAGCTTAATTCCTCAACTATTCCTTGCCTACTCCTAGCTTCAATTCTCCAGTCCCCAAGCTTCAATTCCTCAGCTTTTTTCCTCAATAATTTTCCTAAGTCTTCAAGTCACCCAAAGATGTAGAGAGAGAGACAAGAACGTGAGAGAAAGGGAGGGAGACTTCTGATATATTCTAACATACTCTAGAGGTTTAATCCATCCATATTCTATACAACAAGGACAAAAATGCCCCTATAATAACTCAATCCCTTATGTTGCCCATAAGGGCAAAGTGGTCATTTGCCCCGTTTCCCGCTAATTCCTCGAGTCGTCTTACAAATTCCCAATTAATCTCGCTATGCCCAACTAACTACCATATACTTACCCATTACTCGATAAATCCCAAATATACATTAAACTTCCCAAAATACCCCTATGCTCACCCCGAGCAGGGTATTAAACCCCGTTTTGGCTATTCCGCTAATCTGCTTACTAGGATTGCCTCAAGCCGTATACTGCGAATATATATATCCACATAATAATGTGGCTCCAACCATTTAACGCATATAATCACAATTATGCCCTCAACGGTACAAAACTACAAATATGCCCTTATTATCAAGAATGGGCCCACATGCATATTTAATACACATAAACATGCATTTAAATCCATATCATCATATAAATCATGTCTGGCACGTAGTCACACATTTATTCAATTAATTCAACATTTATATCCCATTATACCCTCCAGGCACTGTAATAAAGGCACTTAGCCTTAATAGTAAATTTGGGACGTTACACACACTATCCTTGACAGAACCCCCTTGCATATCCCTTCTCTTCTATACACAGCCAACAGACCAATTCATCTTCATCCAACTTACCCAATAAAGCTTAGGAGACCACTAATAGCCATATCACCAATATCTTTAAAATAAATTAAATTAAATTAAACAAATATATACATACTATCCTATTATTTTCGTTTTTCTAAATTGATCACACAAAAAATAAATAATTAATAATTAATAGAAAATAAATACCATGCATGGAAAGTAATGCATGCATAACATGCACGTGCACATACACAAGTGCTAGGGTGCATTTCTTCTAACCATGCACCTTAGTGCTCCCAACCAAAACTCAAGAAGGCTCTTAAAATAAAATAATTAAATAAAACAAATAAAAAATTGATTTCACATAATTCCTACCAAACTATTCCATCAAATAAAAATAATTTTCTAACACTTAACAATTAATTAATAAAATATAGCACAAAATTATATAAAATAAATAAAAAAAAAATTGGTGCGCTACAAGGTTCTTCTCAAGTGGGGATGAACTTGGTTGGCCCATCCTAGAGTGGATGTAGGCGTGTAGAGGGACCAGATAGGTCTGGATGCTTGAATAGATATTGTTGAGCTGTTTAGTCACCTAGAAAGGATTGGTAGGCTGAGACGGGATGAGACTTGGTTGCTCTTCTTCATGGGAATACTAGACATCCTAGTGAGGGGGCAGTTATGGTTGCTTCGAATCAAAGTTCGATGATGCCAGAAAGACAAATACCATGAGCAATTTCGGAGGGATGCTACAGAGGAGTTGGAACTCATTGACATTGGATAAGGTTTGATCGAGAGGTCATGCCTATATCTTGGTGCACTATGTTGGCTTTTCTTGAGTTACATTATAAGCCGCAAGAGGCACTTTTGTTGAAAAAGAAACTTGGGGGCAAGAGTGTGGAAGTAAGATAGTGGTTGTCAAACACTTATTAGTCACGATAGTGGCTGAGAGTGTACAATTTTGATGAATCAAATAGAGATGGATATGGAATGCTTCAGTTTATACTTGTGTGCCAAAGAGCATCGCAGGGAGACAAAGATGGTTGTAGTCGCGATTGTCAGAGGACAATCGTACTTGGAGGTGTTCGCATGTTATCTTGATTTGACCCAGAAGGGAGACGTCGAGACAATTGTGTGGGACTTGTTGGATTGTAGAAATGTTACAAGGTGTGAGAAAAACTAAGGTATCGAGGGAGATGCTTAGTTGTAGAATGTTTGTATCAAAAGCCGATAAGGCTGAGAAGACCGTGCGCGAAGGTCAGAGTTGTACTGGAGTTTGTAGGTGGCGACAAGGCTACATCGAGAGGAACTTAGTGCTTCTTGGAAGAAAAGTGAGGCAAGATTCTAGTATTGATCAGATGGGTTGTTATCTGGACAGTGCACACATATGGGAATCGACAGTGGTGCTACATGAAGTAGTTGACTCAAGAGTCACTTCCTGCGGGGTTCACTTCTAGATTTATTGTATGCATGAAGAGTTGAGGTGGTCAGACGTTCTTGCATGTGGGCAAGTTGTCGAGGACTCCAACTGTTGAAATGGAGGAGAGACCTTCACGATTCAAACATCCAAATAACAAGCCAACGTTCTATTACAAAAGCATCAAGATGATTTATCATTGAGAAGGAATGTTGTTTAGAATGTAAAGTCAAGACTAAGATCCGTGGACAGAGCCAAGTTACCTAGGGGGAAAGTCAGCAAAACTCAGGGACTAAGGTAACATCAATACAACGTTGGCCTTGGGTGAAAGTGTTGGTATTGAAAGAGCAAATTAAACATATGCAGAGGGAATGGACCCTTTTTAATAATTATTAATACCAGCCAAGATCATACACACACACACATGTATATATATAAATTAAGGCACATACAATCAGATTAGATTACCTCTTGTAGGCTATCAAGTGTCCTCGAATCTTTTTGTATAAAATCAATGATCTTCTTATCCAAGTTCTGAAAGTTCACACCTTGATCTTCCAGACCAATCCTCAAACACACACGGATTGTGGGAACGTAGGATTCAAAAGGTTTATTTATGACTCTCTAGATGTACTCAACACATGAGATCTAGAGAGGTTTGATTGAGAGAAGAGGAATTGAAAAAAATTCAGGTTTAGGAAAACTGTCGCTTCTGTCTCAGAGAGAGGGTCTATTTTTTAATCACATAAAAGATCATCTCCCTAAAACTATCTCTCTGTCAGTTTTTATAAAGAGAATTAATATTTATTTTATAAAATTTATATTTCAAATTAAAACAAATCTATTATAACTATTAATTTATTTAATTTAAATTATATTTATAAAAGAATAATTAAATAAATGATTAAACAAATAATTTGAAATTCAAAATTAAAATCACAGGGATTGGGGAATCTCTGTCTGTGGTACCACACTCACTGCACAGTAAGTGTGTAGCCCCACATACTAGGGTTTCCTCAAATTTTCTCATTTGTTTGTTTAATCAACTTTTATGACAATATATTTATCCTAACATAAATATCAGTTAATTCAAAATTAATTTTATCTTAACATATCAATTTTAAATATATAAATATCATATTCTAATTAAGATATTTATTATTATCTCTCTCTCTCTATATATATATATATTAATCCAAACAAGATAAATATTAATTTTAAGTTATAGTTTTTCAAAATAAAAACTATATAGTTAAATAATTAATCAATTGCTCATAATTATCACATAATTATTTCAGTGCCCTGGAAAATTAATTACTTTGCAATTAATTAATTCTCTCTACAAATCTTTCTTTTGACATCCTTACCTTTGACGGTGCAGGACAGAGTTGATCTGGGAACCATGGACCTATAATACTAAGCTCCAATAAACCAGATTATTAATTAAACTCTTTAATCTAATTATCTTATTTATTAATTCCATGATTACTCCACTATAAATATAGAATTGCACTCTAAGTATTTATAGAATTATATTTACAGAGTTTTCTCTTGTAGCCCATTGATATAATCAATTAATGTAGTTTTATCATCCATTTATTGGTTCGTTAATTAGAGTTGGTCAAAATTACTGTCTTACCCTTGTAATTACCTCTTAATCCTTAAGTACCATTAATTCACTAGCAAAAAATTAATCTATAATCAAACTATAGATTTGAGCTTAATAACTATTCAGTTCTGGAATTAACCCTTAAGAGAATCAATATTCGATCCGTTAGAAAAGTATGGATTCCATTATTGTAATTCATGTTCCCAACCATTCATGATATTGAATCTCCAAAACAAAAGTCATTAGCCTCATTTTACTAAGAAACCTTAGTAAGTGAATCAAAATATCCAATAAACACAAACAAGAGTTCATGAATACACAGGATTTACTAATGATCATCTATTATGATAAGAATCAAATCTTTATGTCAAACGACAAGTTTATAAAGATAATTAAATATTATTGGTTCATTAATATGTCTATCCACATGAGTAATCCGAATCTAGATCACTTGCATCTTGTACGCTTAGTAAACCGCACTAGTAACCATTTGTTTACCCAAAATATTTGCATGATGATGTGGCACGATCGAGGTGCACATGGATAGCACATACTTATTATTACTAGAGACCTGGTCGACCAACGATTAGGTTATCAAAAGGAAAATTAATCTGCTTGATGGGCGCAAGGAATATGTTGAACAACAAGGAAGAAGATGTGCTTACATATACAACCAGATCTTCTCGTAGGAACGGAGCCAGAATTCAAATACAGTTAAGAGTTGGATATTTTTTTATCTTATTTATGTTATTATTCAAATATGCTTGTAACAAAAATTGAACATGGCACATAGGCCCATATGTACATCTTAGAGCCTATAAATAAGACTTGTGGAATTCATTTAAGGGGACGAATTTTTTTGTAATCAAGAGAGATATAGTGTTTTTATCCATGATACTTGTACTCATCTTCAACCTCGTAAAACTCATGAACCCTAGTTCACTAATCGCATTTGTTGGGATCGAACCACTATAAATCTTGGTGTCATTTACCTTCTTGAGTTCAATTCATCGTATTTCTATTGCTTTTAGTGGCTCTGTGTCATTGAACAAACCAGGGGTCAACATTTTGGTGTTTTCATTTAGAGCTGAACTCAAGGACTTCAAGATAAACAATGGCAAAGAACTCTAGGAAAGCGGGTAAAACTGGGCAAACATCTGAAAGTGTGCCAAATCCACCCCCTCCACAAGGTGTAGCGAAGGAGGAGCCACAAGTGGAACTAGAAGAGGAAGAGATGGATGTTGAAACCTTGCGAACAACATTGATAGTGTTGCAAGAGGAATTAGCTACTCTGAAAGCAAACCAGGAAAATGTAGTTGAAGCTATGGTGCTGCAGCAAATGGAGACTGACCGGCAGCGCCGAGAACTAGCTGAGTGGAAAACTGACATGGATCATCGGTAGAGAGATGCCACGACAGCTTTAGAAGCAGCCATTCAGTTGGCTTGAGGACAACCTGCACCAACCTCTCAACCAGATCAGCCACCAAACTCTCACCCTCATCAAAATCTGCAGTCAGATCATCCCCAGTATCATCACAATCCACCACACCCAAGGAGTCCACAAAGACCAGAACAACCTCCCACTGCTCAGCAGAAAAGGCAAACCCCAAATCCTGACAGAAACAGTGAGCAGCAATCACCCTCTCGATCTGGTCGAGATAACGCTCAACAGCACAAGCAGAATAAGGACAGGCAGCGTCCCAGAAGCTCTAGACACCAAACAGCTGGGGAACAAAACCTTCCTAGCAGGGGACAACGTCCCTCGGGAAGCAGGAGGCAGGTGGACTCAGGCTCTATGGTCCAAGATCCCCCACGACATAGTAATGTCAGAGGACCCAACAACCAACGCAGGCCCCCACCTATTTACTGAGATGGACTAGGAAGAAGAAAGGGAAACAATGCATATAGCAGGTCATGCACTCATATGTTGCAATTCAAAGACGACCATGACTACAATGAGGCAGACTCTAGTAAGAGGAACAATGGTCGGCAACAGGAGGAAAGAGACGGACAGCAAAATCCTCCCCCAATGGAGAGCCGACCAACAAGCCAAAATACTAGGGGACAGCCTAAACAACCCAACGTCTTTGACCGACTAGGTGCAAACAAGTTGAGACGTAGGGATGAAGATCTGAGGGATGTGCTCAATGACCGAAAGGAAAGACACGATGAGTACTTCCCCCTGGTTCCAGCCGCTCCTGCAATACCATATGTTGTTCAGGCTCAGATAGATTCCTTGCGTGTAGCAGTTGGTCAGGAATAAAATGTCCCACATAGAGTATGATCGAAGAAAGGGTACCCCATTCGTTAATAGAGTTGTTGTGGAAAAAATTCCGAGCAAATTCAAAATGCTAGTCCTACCCAACTTCACTTGAGGAGAAGATCTAGTATCTCACATAAACAAGTTTGAGATACAAATGGACATCTAGAAGGTGTCCGAAGATGTTTAGTGCAGGATTTTTCTTGCCACTTTGTTTAAATTTGCTCAGGAATGGTACTTCAAGTTCCCTCTGGCCAGCATAGTTTCCTGGGAGATGTTTGTGAAGGAGTTTTACGAACAATTTTGTGCTGGTCAAGTACATCCAACAGCGGCCAATCAGCTGGTCGACATTCGACAGAAAGGATGAGAAACTCTCAAAGAGTATATACAACAGTTTATGCATGCAGCTGCTCGAGCCAAAACTATTGGAGACAAGGGAAAGATGATGGCAATCATAGCTGGAGTGCAACACCATTCTCCCCTTTGGAATAGTCTGTTGAAGAATGGAGTCAAGAGCACTCAAGAATTTATGTATCGAGCAGACAAATATATTAAGCTCGAGGAGGCCATAGCTAAGGAAGAAAAATCCCCAAAGGTCGACCTGGGTAAGAAGGAAGACTCGACCAAAGCTACCGACAGGTTTGGTAAACTCAATGACAATGGCAAAGGTAACAATAAGAATGGGGGGAAAAGGGCAAACACTGAACCAACGACATCTGATAACAACGCCCTAAACAAAATAGATACGGACCAAGGCTCACCAATTACACTGCCCTGGTCGATATTCGCACTGAAGCGTATCAGGCCAGTCATACCACCGCTCCTTTTAGGCGACCAACCCCGATCAGGAAAGACATATCCAAAAGGGATACAACTAAGTTTTGTTGTTTTCATAACGACTAAGGCCATGATACCAATGAGTGTAACCAGCTTAAAGACCAGATCGAGTTCCTTATTCGACAAGGACATCTGAGGAGATATGTACGAGGAGGAGGAAATTCTAAGTAGGAGGCTTACAGAGGCAACGAGCAGGCACCTGTGCGCCAACGCTCGACTCCTTTGCAGCCAGCTCCTGTTGCTGGTACATTGCTGACTATCTGCGGAGGACCACATATAACAAGTGATAGTGGTAAGGCAAGGGAGAGATATGCCAGAACCCTAAGTCACGATCAGGACATTGAAATGCTAAACGTCGAGGAGCGAACTCCCAAAAAAGCTCGAACAAAGGAAGAATTACTAACTTTCTCTGAGCTAGACGCACAGCATGTCCAATTCTGTCACTCAGATCCTCTGGTCGTGGATGTTTAGATTGCCAACATGATGGTAAAACGAGTGTTGGTGGATACAGGAATCTCGGTCGACATTTTATACAAATCTTCACTGGAAAGAATGAAATTATGAGTGCAAGATTTAGAGCCATGCAACCAAACCATCTATGGATTTTCTGGCGAAGGGCCAGTACCAACCGGGTCTATCAAACTCCTAGTCACAGTAGGAACTTCACTAGTGAATAGGACACTGCTCACTACTTTTATACTAGTTGATTGTCCATCCGCATATAATGTTGTGATTAGAAGATCTATACCCATCGATCTACGAGTCGTAACTTCGGTCTGCATATGGCCATGATGTTTCCAACTGATGCAGGTGTTGGATGTGTGTTGGGAAATCAACAAGAGGCCAGAGAATGTTACAACTCCTCGATCACAAAGGCAAGACTAGGTGGATCAGGGAGCACAGTAGAGAAAAGGTTGTTGGTAGTAAATGAATCACAAGCCTAATCAGGTGAACAAGTCACGAAATAGGGCATTGCCCAAAGTGAGGATAGGGAGTTAGATCCTCACTTTGGGGGTTTAGAAGAAAACATTGGGCCCATGGAGGACCTCAAGGACGTCCAACTAGAAGAGAAAGATCTGACCACGGTTGTGAAAATTGGTAAAAACATAGAGACAACAATAAAAAACAAATAGGTGGAGGTTTTGAGGAGGCACCATAAAGTCTTTGCTTGGTCGCCTAAAGATATGGTTGGGATAGACCCAGCAGTGATTAGTCATGTCTTGAATATAGACAAAAATCATCAACCAATGCAACAAAAAAGAAGGCTACTCGACAAAGACAGCTCTAAAGCCCTAAAAGAATAAGTCGAGAAGCTGAAGGAAAATGGATACATTAGGGTAGCATTTTGTCCATCTTGGGTCTCTAATCCCATACTAGTTCCCAAGCCAAATGATGGGTGGAGGACATGCATGGTTTTCACAGACCGTAATAAAGCTTGCCCGAAGGATTGTTTCCCACTTCCAAGAATCGACCAACTGGTCGATGCTACATTAGGACATGAAGTTTTTTCATTCATGGATGCGTACTCCGGTTATAATCAAATTATTATGCATCCACCTGATGAAGACCACACTAGCTTTCGAACAGATATGGGACTTTACTACTACAAAGTAATGCCCTTCAGTTTGAAAAATGTTGGTGCGACTTACCAGTGACTAGTCAACCACATGTTCAAAGAACTGATCAGCAACAACATGGAGATTTAAGTCGATGATATGCTGGTCAAGTCAAGAAAGGTCAGTGAACACATCAAGGACCTATAGGAATGTTGCAACATCTTGAACAAATATCAGATGAAGCTAAATCCTGTAAAGTGTTCCTTTGGTGTTGGATCAGGAAAATTTTTGGGATTCATAGTAAACTCGCGATGAATCGAAGCCAATCCCAAAAAGATTCGAGCACTGATCGAGATGTGCAAAGCTCGACAAGAAGAATTTCTGCCCTGAGTATATTCACATCTAAGTCTACAAACAAGTGTGTCCCATTTTTTAATCTACTCAAAGGAAACAAAAAGCATGAATGGATAGAAGAATGCGAACAGGCTTTTCAGGCGCTCAAAGTCCATATGTCGCAACCGCCCATTTTGTCCAAGCCAGTCGAAGGAAAAGCTTTCTACATCTACTTAGCCATAAAAGAGTATGCTGCCAGTGCTGTTTTAATCAGGGAGGAGGACAACATTCAAAAAGCAGTATACTATGTAAGTAAAAGGCTAGTGGGAGCGGAATTAAGATATCCACCTATAGAGAAATCGACTTACTGCTTGATACTTGTGTCTAGAAAATTGCGACCCTACTTTCAAGCACACCTCGTAATAGTGCTTACTAACCAACAACTACGGCAAGTCTTCAAGAAAGCATAAGTCCCTGGTCGAATATTAAAATAGGTTGTTGAGCTGGGGCATTTTGAAATTTCCTATACACCTCGAGCAGCCATAAAGGGACAAGCCTAAGCGAATTTTGTTGCTGAATTCACCGGACTTCCTGCCAGTGAGTCGATGATAGAGAAAAATAATCAAAACTGAACTCCCTCCTGGAGACTGTTCGTAGACGGGTAATCTATCGAGCACATTGTGGGGGCAGGGCTGATCTTAATCACTCTCGAGGGACATCAATTTCACTATATGATCAGATTCAACTTTACTGCCTCGAACAATGAAGTTGAGTACGAGGCCCTGCTTGCAGGATTGAGACTAGCCAAGGATATGAACATAAAGTCACTAGAAATATATAGTGACTCCCAGCTAGTAGTTAATCAGATTATTGGAGAATATCAAGCAAGGTCTCTTAAGATGTTTGCTTATCTAAACAAGATGAAGGACTTACTAGCATAGTTTGAGAAGTATACTCTCCAGTAAGTACCTCGCAACCAGAACTCAAACGTCGATCCCTTAGCCAAGTTAACAAGCGCCAAAGATGCTAACACTTTGAGCATAGTATCAGTCGAACATTTATCAGCATCAATCATTCAAGCGAAAGAATCCTACCTAATAATACAAGTGCCCGACACACGGATGACTCCCATCATACAATATCTAAAACAAGGATTGTTACTAGCAGATAGGAATAAGGCGAGGACGCTTCAAAGGCAATCGGCTCGGTTTATCTTGTTCAATGGAATCTTATATAGACGAGGACACTCCATGCCTTTATTATGGTGTATCTCCAAGGATAAGGCTAAGGAATTGATGCAAGAAGTACATGAAGGATTCTGTGGAGATCATGCTGGGGGGAAAGTTTGTCAAAGAAGATTCTCCGGCAAGGGTATTTATGGCTTACAATGATCGAAGATTATATGGAATTCATTAAGAAGTGTGATAAATGCCAACGATTCTCCAAGATACCTAAAGCATCTCCAAATGATCTTAAACAGATGCAAAGCCCATGGCCATTCATAGTTTGGGGAATTGACCTAATAAGATCTTTGCCCACAAGAAAAGGGAATGTCAAGTATGCAGTAGTTGTTGTTGACAACTTTACTAAGTGGGCTAAAGTTGAACCACTCGCAACAATCACGACCAAGAAAGTATTGGATTTCGTTGTCAAAAACATTGTATGCCAATATGGTTTACCAAAAAAGATTGTACCAAATAATGGCACAATTTGACAGTGACCTTTTCACCGATTTCTGTGAGCGGCATGGTATCATGAAGCGCTTTTCATCAGTCGCCCACCCACAAGCCAACATGCAGGTTGAAGCTGTGAACAAAACTCTAAAGGACACATTGAAGAAAATACTTGAAGAAGCAAAGGGAGCGTGGTCAGAACAATCGCAAGAAGTACTCTGGTCGTATAGGACATCTCACTGAACAACAACAAG
The DNA here is from genome assembly GCF_963169125.1 of Humulus lupulus. NCBI lineage: Eukaryota > Viridiplantae > Streptophyta > Magnoliopsida > Rosales > Cannabaceae > Humulus > Humulus lupulus. The sequence continues at coordinate 174,748,399 of NC_084794.1, read as the reverse complement.
CCATACGCCATTTTCCTTAGCCTATGGGTATGAAGCCATCTTACCTATTGAGTTAGATCCACCATCGCATAGAAAGTAGACATACGATGAGAGTATAAATAACCATTTATTAATGGAATCTTTGTACTTGGTCAACAAAAGGTGCGAGCAGGCTCAACTACGAGTTGTAGCTTACAAACAAAAGGCCACTCAATATTCTAACTCTAAAGTACGTGAAAGAAAGTTTGACGTGGGAGATTTGGTACTTAGAAGAGTTTTTCTTATCACTCGCGATCAGGCTGCTGGAGTACTCGGACCAAACTGGGAAGCATTGTATCAGATTGAAGGAATCCTTCAACCAGGCACATATAATAAACTTGCTCTCTTAAATGGAGATCTCGTTCATCGCTATTGGAATGGAGAACACCTGCGCAAGTATTATCAATGAACAATTCTTTTAAAAGAATTGGCTTGTATTAATTTTACTTTTTTACAAGTTTTTGAACAAGGGCTGGCCAGTTAGATGGCTAGTCGCTTATAAGTGTAAGATCAATTTTTGATCACTCGTACAGACATGAATCTTGTCCATTTTATTACGATAAATAAAAGGAACTGTGTGCAGCCAATTATTCTTGCCAAGTATTTGCTCATTACGTGTGTTGTTTTGCTATATTATCATTAATTGTTTATAAGTACATGAGCAGTAATGTTCGAACAATTATTGGTCAATAGCAAGTGACTAAGAACCTTATACTCCTCGATCACTTGGGGGGCATATAAGATACTAAGCGAGGAAAGCATATGCATATCATAAACATATGTAAACACAGGAGCAAAATAAGGGAAAGCATACTACGACACTTAGAGTATTTTTCAAAAAATTTAGTTAATAAATCATAATAAAGTGTTATGCTAAGTTCGGTCATAAGAGCACATGTTATAATAACAATAGTAATGTGCAACTATTATAATATCAAAATGAGATGTATTTAAAACCACGAGAAATTGTTGCTCGGATGTAATTAAAAATATTAAAAGGTAAATAAAATTGCCTTAGGCAGCAAATTGTCTCAACACCACGAACAATCTATTCGGGTGTTTTAATTACATAAATAAAAATATCTATTGTGCAGCTGAAGGGGGGTCATGTTTAGACTGTTGATCGACTGAAGGGCCAACTTCTTCTTCGGCACCGTCTATGCCAGTCGCCAAGGAGATTTCACGAGATTCTTTGTCACTTTTCTCCTTTTCCAAGCGAGCAACGCACTTGGAAATTTCAGCCTGTTTTACCTGCTCAGGAAGGTAATCAAAATTTGCATCTTGATTATTCTTGCAAAACATGTCAAAGTAGTTGAAGGTGGGTCCTTGGAACCTCTCCAAGTTTTGGGTATTTTTCTCTTCGAGCAGTTTGATTCGGTCCTCCAGACCTTTGCCCTTCTTCATGCTAGCCTCCAGATCTTCTTGTAGGTTAGCTTCCTCTTCTTGGCATTTCTTCAGCTCCTCGGTTAAAATAGAAGCTTTGTCTTCAGCTGCCTTAACCTTGGCCTCCAATTCCTTGATCTCCTCAACATGCTTTAAATCGACCTCCTCAGCGCAATGCCAATCGTTGTTCATGGTCAGAATACCCTGCGAACAGTGGAGAAATGAAGTTGTCGGAACTAATTAAATGAAATGTTGCTCGACTAAAATACAATATAGAAGAAACTTACACTGAGGACTTCATTAAACCCACGGGCAAGGATCTGGATGGGTTTCAACAAAGGGAGACAGGCAAAGGCCACCTAGCTACGGTGGTGTTTGGTTAGTTTATGCTATTTATCCTTTGTTGAGCTATAAGCATTGCTCAGCAATTCTGCTGCCAAGGATCCCCCCATCTGGTTGGTTGAAGGCCTGATGCGAGGAGGAAGGGGACGTGTAGTTGTTCTAGAAGGAACAGGAGCTAGAGGATCCTCTGGTCGAGCCTTTTTTCTTGAAGGTTCCCCACTGGCTTCTCCAGAATTTATTCTGCTCGACTTCTGCGTGCTCGCTGGTTTGCCTCCAGAGGCGTAGAGGTCGAATGCATCATCAGATTGCATGACTACAAAAACAAAAACAAAGAGAAGATATGTCAAGAAATAGTTTTGCATGATAAGGAAATAAACTAAAAATAAATTATAAGTAGCATACGCGAACTACAATTACTGGTCGCTACATTATTTAAAGAACAACTGCTACACTCACTATCTGCCTCAAAGAAGTCCAAGCTAAAACTACTGGTCGTAAATTTAAAGTTGTCATCCCTATCAAATAAATGATAAGGGATGGGCAATTTATCTAAGAGTGAGAAATCTATAATGTTCTTGTCAGATGATTTGAGTATAGGACTAGTATATTCTGGTAGTTTTTGTTTTCCCCTACCATGTTGGGAAGGGGTACTGGCTGGTCGAGTATTGGGGTTGGGCTCTCGAATAGTCACTCCCGTTGGTCGACGCCTTTGAGGCTGTGACAAATCGTGTTACTGCACGGGGATTTCTTGTGCTTCAATGTCGTCTCTAGTGGCACTCCTCAAAATTGATCCCCTCACTTCCTGGTGAGGTTCTAAAAGGCCAGCCAGCCTCAAGTTACTCTCCGTGACCGCTCTTTGATGCTCTTTTCTATGTTCGTCATGCTGGCTAGGGTTGTGACTCTTATCTCCATTTCTGGAGTGGGGTCCGGTCGATACCACCTAAATACATAACTAAGAATAAGGGAAAAATGCAAAGAGACTATATAATTGTCGAAGGAAGATTAAATATTTTACCTCCTCGTGTGAAGGCCATGTTGTTTGTGACCAAGTCAGTCGTAAAGAAGTACTCTTGGAAGTACTTTCCTAAGTTGGACTTGTAAGTTATGTCACTCAGGAATGTGCAAGCGGATTCCTGGTGGTAGAAATGGAAAAACCTCGAGTTGTTTTAATTGGGGTTGGACATGAGATCGAACAGGTAGTTGATCTCATGAGGGGTAGGCACAGGCCATTTTTTGTGGTTGTATAGGATATAGAGTGTTGAAAGTACTCTATATCCATTGGGAGTTATTTGGAAATGGGCTTCAAAATAATTGGCCACCCCCAGAAAAAGTCATGCAAGGGAAAGATTGCCCCCACTTCTATATTTAATCTCAACCAGGCGTTGTAGGCATGTCTGGGCACGTTTTCCCTCTGGTTGGGTGTAGGTTTTTATAAAGTAAACCTAGGAAGCCCATACTTCTTAGGATACTTGACCACCATCCTGGTCGATGTCATGCTTGGAGGGGCGATGTACCAGGCTAGCTCTACTCGAGGGCCCATCACGTGGATGAGCTTTGGGTTGGATATCTGGTGGTGAAAATTTTGAAGGTTGAGGATCATTTGATGGAATTTCGCTATTGGCTGCATGCTGGCTGGTAGGAGAGTTTGTGGGATTTCTTTTTCAATGAGCGATGTGTTTGACCCAACCCATATTCGGTTGGTTCCGTGAAGGATTGGGAGAAGAATTGGCGTAGAGTTTGGGTGTGAGGTCGGAGGCTCTGAAAAAGGCAGAGAAGGCTGTTCTTGATCCTCGAATAGCAAACTGAAAAGATCATTGTCTATTTTTCTCTCACCTCCCTACGGATCATAAATGAATATCTTATAAGAGCAAAGGGGAAGTGAGAATCAACGACCAATAGATAGAAGAAAATGAAAAGCAAGGATAACGTTGCTCATGTATAAAAGTTAAGCTTTTATACGACTAGCAGTATCCTGATAAAAACACAATAAACATGCGAGCAGGGTGGACAAATGGTTCTAGCAAATTTGAAAAGTTTTTTCAGAAAGACTTTTCAACTTCGACAACAGGCGGGAAATACCCAAAATTGAATTTTTGCATCGATTTTGGACTCGAAATCAATGTAAATACACCTTAAAAATTGTTTTAAGCACAATGTTTCCTACAATACCTATTTTTATCCTAGTGATCCTATGTACTTTTACCTAAACACGATTACCCAAAAAAAAATTCTCAAGAACAGTATAAACCCAGTAGTGAAAACGTGTAAATCAGTGGCAAAATACTTGAAATCTACTATAAAAGTAGGAAGATGGGATCAAAAACTTACTTGGAATGTGGATGGTAGAAGAAATCACGAAAGTTTTTCTCAGAGTTGCTTGAAGAAGTCTTGGATCGCACCGAAATGTCTGAGGTTCTTGGAGGTTTTTTCTGAGTGTTCTTGAGGAGAGAGAATGATCGTGTAAAAATGGAATAAAGGAAGGAGAGGAGTATTTATATCGGCCAAGGGTATTTGTTATGTAATGATGAAATTAAAGGGTTTTTGCATGGGAAATAGCAATAACTGTCGAATTGTTTCTAGGAAACTATAAAGGTCATGATTACTTGCCTTTTCGAGAAAGTAAGTACAGCCAGATATGACAGGTCAGCTAAATATCTAGTTGAATAAGTTTATTAAATGCTGATCGCATTAACATATACTTGCGGGGCAAATGTTTACCCAAAATATTTGCATGATGACGTGGAACAGCCGAGGCGCACATGGATAGCACATACTTATTATTGCTATAGACCTGGTTGACCAATGATTAGGTTATCACAATGAAATTAAGTTACTCGATGGGCACAAGGAATATGCTAAACAACAAGGAAGAAGATGTGTTGACATATACGATCAGATCTGCTCGAAGGACCGAAGCCAAAATTCAAATACAGTTATCAGTTGGATATTTCTAGAATGTTTGTTTATCTTTATATGTAAATATCATTATTTCTATTATTATTCAAATATGCTTGTAACAAAAATTAAACATGGCCCATAGGCTTATATGTACATCTTAGAGCTTATAAATAGGACGTGTGGAATTCATTTAAGGGGATGGAATTTTTTGTAATCAAGAGAGATATAGTGTTTTTATCCATGAAACTTATACTCATCTTCAACCTCGTGAACCCTAGTTCACTGATCGCAGATTTTGAAGTTTTACATCAATAAGAACACGAAGTGGACGTAGGTCATTACCATTCTTTGGGGCTAAACCACTATAAATCTTGGTGTTATTTACCTTCTTGAGTTCAATTCATCGTATTTCTATCGTTTTTAGTGACTCCATGTCGTTGACCAAATCAAGGGTCAACACCATTAATTAAAGATTTCTTACTTTAATATGTTACTACTATTTTATTCATTATATATGATCTTAATTCTCTCTTACTGATACAAGATCATATTCTCATGAATTGAATAAGAAATTTTCTTTATATTACCATATAATTTATTCAAACAATAATTATAATATTCAAATATAATAAAATTATTCTTTTAATTAATTCAATAAAATGTCTTTACATGCTTTTAGGGCATTAATCCTAACAATCTCCCACTTGCCCTCAAATCAAGTGAGGCATCTTCCTTAATCCCATGTTGCACACGTGACCCATGAACGACTTTGGAGGAAGTGTCTTGGCAAACGGGTCAGCAAGGTTCTGTTCTTATGCTATCTTCATAATAGTCACATCACCTCGGTGCACAATCTTTCTAACCAAATGGTGTTTCCTTTCTATATGATTTCCTCTCTTATGGCTTCTTGGTTCCTTGGAGTTAGCTACTGCTCCACGGTTGTCACAGTATAGGATTGGTGGCTTATCCATATCTAGAACTACTTCTACATTAGTGTAGAACTTTCTCAACCAAACCGCCTCCTTAGCTGCTTCACAAGCCACTATGTATTCGGCTTCCATGGTTGAATCTACAATATTGGATTGTTTAATACTCTTCCAGACCACAACTTCCCCACCAAGAGTGAACACTGATCTAGACGTCGATTTATGACTGTCTTTGTCTTATTGGAAAATAAAATCATTTTATCCAGTAGGGTTCAACTCATCCCTTGAATATACAAGCATATAATCTCTCGTTCTCCTAAGATACTTGAGAATGTGCTTTACTACAATCAAGTGTTCCAAATTAGGATTTGATTGATAATGATTAACAATCCCTACTACATAGTATATGTCAGGTCTAGTACACACAATTGCTTACATTAGACTCCCAACTGCTAAAGCCCAGGGATGCTTTCTCATATCCTCTTCATCCTGAGGTGTCTTATGATACATTTCCTTGGAGAGAGTAATTCCATGTTTGGTCAGTAACTGACCTTTCTTGGAATCCTCCATAGAGAATCTTTCAAGCACCTTATTGATATAATTAGCCTAAGAAAGTTCCAAGAGCTTGTTCTTCCTATCCCTTAGGATTTAGATTCCCAAATCATAGCTCGCCTCACCCAAATCTTTCATTTAGAACTTTTTAGCTAACCACTTCTTCACGTTTGACAATGTCTATACATTGTTGCCAATGAGGAGAATGTCATCCATGTAAAGAACTAGGAAAAACACCACTTTTACTTCGATGTATGTTTACACACATGCTTCGTTGACATTCTGTTCAAAGCCGTATGCTGTAATTATTTCATCAAAGGTGATATTTCAAGATCTAGATGCTTGCTTTGATCCATAAATGGATTTCAACAACTTACACACCTTTTGATCTTCCCCATTCTTAATGAACCCTTCTGGTTATACCAAATAGATACTTTCCCCAAGATAGCCATTTAGAAAGGTTGTCTTGACATCCATTTGCCATATCTCATAGTCATAGGTGGCAACTATTGATAAGAGGATGCGAATGGATTTAAGCATGGCCACAGGAGAAAATGTTTCTTCATAATCAACACCTTCTCTCTGAGTGTAGCCTTTGGCTACTAGCCTTACTTTGAAAGTCTTCAGTTTTCCATCTACACCTGTTTTCTTCTTGTATATCCATTTGCATCCAATGGGCATGACATCTTCAAGTGGATCTACAAGCTCCCAGATAGAATTGGAATACATAGATACCATTTCTTGGTTCATGGCTTCTTGCCATTTCTCCTTTTCAGGATCATCCATTGCATCTTTGAAGGTTAATGGATCATCCTTGTCTGTTAGGAGAGTATGGATTCCATTATTGTAATTCATGTTCCCATCCATTCATGATATTGAATCTCCTAAACAAAAGTCATTAGCCTCATTGTACTACGAAACCTTAATGAGTGAATCAAAAGATCCAATAAACACAAACAAGAGTTCATGAATACTCAGGATTTATACTGATCTATAGAACATCTATTATTGTTTACTGAGTTTTTTAGAAACTAGAACTATGAAAGATAAGAGAGCCAAAAGAAAGGATTTAAAGATAATCACTCAAGGGTTTTTATGTGGTTGGGGCATTAAAGAACCTTAGTCCACGAGTCTATTGTATTAAAGCTTGGAGAACTTTAGCAATGGATTTTTCTGCGAATTCGAGCAAAGTAATTGCTTATAGGAGAAAATTATGGGATCCGTTCTATAGTGCACAACTAGTCCTATTTATAGGTAGTTGGGTGCAGTGAGCTTGGGCCGGATTAACCCAGGCCTAATAAAGATATAATCATGGTTCACTTGCTAATGGAGGCTTAATACAAAGAACTTTGCTAAATAATACACACTAATCAGGGCCCATTGGGCCCGCTTGGGCATAACCATGCTTTACAACTGACAGCAGTACATAGCTTCAGACTGGTCCGCGTGGGCTTGTAAGAAGATCCTGGGGACAGGATCTGTCAGAGTGGTGGTAGTAATGTTCCCCAATATCAGCGTACATTCTGTATGTAACCTCTTCTGTAGGTTAGTTGGGGAGACCAAACTTCATGTTTCTCAGGAATGTGTCAGTGTTAGGGAAGTTCAATCCTGCAACCTAGATGCCAAGATTGGGTTCATTTACTAATATCCCGGTTCATTTAGTAGGACCCCAGGTTCATTTTTCCAGATCTCGGGTTTGTTTGCTGATGTCTTAGTCCATTCAGACGCTTGAACTTCATCCTTATTCGCGTCCCGGATGGTGCCACTAAATCGGGACCAGGAAAATGAGCTGGGCCTGAACCTTAGTCCTGATTCCATCGTTATGGTGGTGCCCATTGAACAGTGTTGAGCTTACTAATGAGTGGGCCACTAGGCCTCTCATCCTCCCTGTCCATTGAGCTTAGACTGGGCCTTTGATCTCTACGAAAGAGACCATAGTCCCATTATGTCATGCCACGTGTCCCGGGGAAAAATGGGGATAACAATTATGATAACAATCAAATCATTATGTCAATATATATAATTCTTATCGGTACTGTCATAAATAATCAAATTATATACAACACTTTTACTTAGATGTCTATCCAAATCAGTAATCTGAATCTAGATTACTTGCATCTCGTATGCTTAGCAAATCACACAAGTAATCATTCATTAAAGATTCTTTACTTTAATATGCTCTAACTATTTTATTCATTATATATACTTTAATAGCCCACAAAAATGCACACTTCAAACATTGAATAAAGTTTCCCTGATTTAGGTCTAAGAACATGAGCAAGACAACCCCAAATGCAAAAATGGTGCAAACTAGGTTTGTTTCCATTCAACAGTTCCAGTGGTGTTTTGCTTATGGTCTTAGAGGGGACTACATTTAAAATGTAAGTCACCGTTTGAAGTGCATATCCCCATAATGAGAGAGGAAGTGAAGAGTAGTTTAACATATGCCTAACCATGTCTAACAAAGTCTTGTTTCTTCTTTTAGAAACATCATTTTGCTATGGGATAGAATACCATGCTCCAACAAGAAATATTTGAATTCTAAATCCAAATATTCTCCACATCGATCAGATCGAAGTGTCTTGAGAGTCTTACTTAATTGCTTTCCAGCCTCAGCTTTGAATTCTTGAAACTTACCAAATGTTTTAGATTTCCTAAGTAGTAAGTAAGTATGACCATATCTTGAGTAATTGTCAATAAAAGTTACGAAGCAATCATACCCACCTCTTGCTTATACATTGATTGGACCACAAACATCGTTGTGTACAAGCTCCAAAGGTTCCTTAGCTCTATTGCATTTCGTTGAGAAAGGACGTTTGGTCATTTTTCCTTCTAGACAAGATTCACAAATCGGAAGAGTTCCAACTCTTAGTTCTCTCAAAGGGTCCATCTTTTGTTGACCGGTTTATCCTGTCTAGACCTATATGACCAAGTCTAAGATGCCAAAGATATGTGTCATCCTCATTTGAAACTTTTTGTCTTTTTTTTCCTTGTCGTTTTGCTTCTTTAAATAATTCTGAGTTATTAAGCGTTTTTTCAATTTAATGAAGCGTTAAAGTCCGAATATTCAATTGCATGTCTAAAGAAAAATTTAGAATAATCAAATTATAAATAAAATAAACCAAAGTCATTACATACAATAAAATTCGTAATACTAAAAGACATAAACTAAACATTTTTCAAAGAATAATAAAGTTTTCTTTTAATAAAAACTAAAGATTTTTATAATAAATGAACTTTCTTCAACACTTTCTTGAATTAAATGATTTCTCTCTCTTCCTTTTTCCTTTTTTGTCTCCATCTGGAAGTTCCTCTTGATTTCTCAAGTGTCTGTAAAGAAGAACAAAAAACATGATTAGTGGTTTCAAAATCAAAGATTCAGAATGTTATATGTTATAATCCTCTACTAAGTCTAAGGTAAATCATATCTACTTTTTTTGCGATTGCAATCTTGTCTGTATATCCTCATAGACAACATCCCACATGTCACAAGCATTATCAATGTGTTCGAACTTTTTCCTTAGCTTTTTTTCCTTGGTACTAAGAATGTAAAATCTCGCCATGTGATTTGATCTCATCCAATTAGCATCTTTTTCATGTTCGTCTTTCCTTGCATCCCATGATGGTATAGGAGGATGTCGTTTTTTATTATAAACATGTTTAGGCTTTTTAGCCAGAAAAACAAAGTTGAATTTATCCATCCTCCTTCATATTCTTCAGTTACTTTCACTTTACTTATATGATCATCAATCATTTGATGCATCACCAGGCACATAATAGGAAAATAATTTGGTGGCAACATTTTATGACTGAAAATAAATAAAATAAAATAAAATAATATTACTATTTGAAAATCATCAATTATTCGGAAAGTAAATATGATGCATGAATGCAACAGTTAAAACACATAAATAATTATTCCATGATAAAACTACCCAACAAATAAAGTGTCACATTATGGTCAGTCAAGTTAAATTTAGATAGCTTATATGAAATTCTTATCTTTATAATTTAAAACTCAAAATAACTCTTTATTTTCTCTTTTAAATATAAGTATCACTAGTTTGGTCAAGATGCAATTGTCCAATGCAAAAGCTTAATTGCATCTTTGTAAGTGTAACCCATTATTTCGGAATTCATGACTTAACCTAGAGAGGGTCGCCTTAGGGTCGGTCAAGCCTAAAATACATCACTCCTTTCTATCTTCGTAAGAAGCCAACCTTGATATTAATATGTCTAGAAAACTTCCTTTGAGGGGACAGAAACAAAGCCGCCTCGAGGCCATATTCATATCTCACGGTGTTGTACTAATAATGGAAATCATAGGTCACATTGAGATGTTCACCTTCTCCCACTTACTATTTTTTTTTAAAATGTATTTTATTAAACTAATCAATTAATTCCAAATTAACTACTAGTTTATTAATAACCCTACAAATGTAATTAATTACAAAATACATTATAATTATAAAATAGATTGTTTCTATAATTAATGTGATCTAAATAATTACCCATTACATTCATCGAACTTTACTAAAACACATTTTAAATCAAGTTGGTTGTCTTAAAGGCCTATAAAACTATTGCCTTTATTATGGTGTGAGTTACCAAGTTTTAACTAATTTAATACTTAGTAGTTTACATGCAATTGATTTCTCCAAAACAATTACCACAATCCTAAATAATCATGTTTCTAAAAAATGCATGATTAATGAAAACTGTGTGGGGTTTCATTAATGGCATGTAATCGACTAATGCATGATCATGTTATCAATCAAACATTAATTAAAATTTATTTAAATAAATACAATAAACGATGAACCAAGTACTATTGGGTATTTCTAACTTTACAACCCTTTAAAAAAAAGAAATAAAATTACAAAATAGTCTTTGATGTAGTTTGTAAGACTCCAAGAATGCTTCTCCTCTCTTTTAGGCTTCCTTGCTAATCTTTAGGAATTTAGTTATTTCGAACCAATTAATTAGAAACTAACTTTCTAACTAATTTATTTAATTAAAACTATCTTTTAATTAAATAACTATTTTTGTCATCTTTTTTTATTTAGTTGAATTTAAATAATTAATAATAAAATTCAAATAATTATTTAAACTTAAGATAAAATCTTAACCAACTAAGAGATATTTTATTTTCTAATAGTATAAAATAAGATAATTAAACTTTTAAATTCAAACAATTTAAAAAATTAATTAAATAAAAGATAATAATGCACAAAAATAGGATCTAGTGTTTAGGCACTAGGAATGGTGCCCTAGAAACACTAGGGTCGACGGTTGGGTTAGCCATAGTCTCAAGTTGGGTGGCCATCGAAGACAACCATTGGGCATGGCACGTGGGTGCGTGCAAGGGGCTCGACCAGGAAAATGGATGCGCAAGAGGCTCAGCTAAGCAGACGGGTGCGCGAGGTAGAGGCCAGGTGCACATGGCTCAGGTTTAGCAGGCGCAAGGAGCGACACAGGGGCGCGCATGGGTTAGGCAGCTGCGGGGCTCGAGCCATCGGCTAGGCTAGTGGATTGTGTCCTTCTCTCTTTGTGTACAAATTTTTAAAATTTGAATTTCAAGAAATAAAATTACAAAAATCTTATGCCATTGGTAGCTTACACAAGATCTAGAAAATTTAAATTCCTAACCAAATAGCATCATATATTAATGATCCATCATTCAACCATACATTCAAAAACCATATCCATTCATTCAATATACATATCAACATACATATATATAACAAATGAAAGAAACTTTCACAACATTTAATATATATATGTAGACTGCTCTGGATCCAATTGTAGGTATTAAAATAGAAAATCAAAGATACACAGCGGGGAATGGACCTTTTTTAATAATTATTAATACCAGCCAAGATCATACATACATATATATATATATTAAGTCACATACAATTAGATTAGAGATTACCTCTTCCAGCCTATCAAGTGTACTCGAATCTTTTTGTATAAAATCAACGATGTTCCTATCCAAGTTCTGAAAGCTCACACCTTGATCTTCCAGACCAATCCTCAAACACACAAGGACATGTGTCGACACGTAGGATTCAAAATGTTGATTTATGGCTCGCTAGATGTATTCAAGGCATGAGGTTTAGAGAGGTTTGATTGAGAGAAGAGGAACTGAACAGTTTTCAGGTTTAGGAAAATTATCGCTTCTGTCTGAGAGAGAGTCTATTTTTTAATCACATAAAAAATCATCTCCCTGAAAGTATTGCTCTATAAGTTTTTATAAATATAATTAATTTAATTAATTGTTCTAAATAGAATTAAAATTAAAGTTGATATGCTATAAATATTTAATTATTTAATTTAAATCATATTTAAAAAAGAATAATTAAATAATTGCTTAAACAAATAATTTAAAATTCAAAATTCAAATATTGTAATTCCTATTAGGGGTTTCCCTAATTTTCTCATTTGTTTGTTTAATCAACCCTTAATACAACATATTTATCTCAACATAAATATCAACAAATTCAAAATTAAATTTATCTTAAAATATCAGTTTTAAATAAATAAATATCATATTATAAATAAGATATTTATTATTCTCTCTATATATATTAATCCAAACAAAATTAATATTAATTTTAACCTATAATTTTTCAAAATAACAACTGTAAAGTTAAATAATTCATTAATTCATAATTAATCAACTGCCCATAATTATAACATAATTATTTCCTTGCCTGGAAAATTAATTCATTTGCATTTAAGTACTTATCTCTACAAATCTTTATTTTGACATCCTTACCCTTGACAGTGTAGGACAGAGGTATTCTGGGGACCATTGACCTATAATATGAAGTTCAAATAAACCAAATTATTAATTAAAGTCTTTAATCCAATAATATTATTTATTAATTCCATGATTATTCCACTATAAATATGGAATTGCACTGTAAGTATATATAGAATTATATTTATAGAGTTTTCTCTTGTAGTCCATTGATATAATCAATAAATGTAGTTATGTTCTCCATTTATTGGTTCGTTAATTAGAGCTGGTCAAAATTATTGTTTTAACTTTCTAATTACCTCTTAATCCTTAAGTATTATTAATTCACCAGTGAATAATTAATCTATAATCAAATTATAGATTTGAGCTCAATAACTATTCAGTTCCATAATAAACCCTTAAGGGAACCAATATTCGATCTGTTAGGAGAGTATGGATTCCATTATTGTAATTCATGTTCCCATCCATTCATGATATTGAATCTCCTAAACAAAAGTCATTAGCCTCATTGTACTACGAAACCTTAATGAGTGAATCAAAAGATCCAATAAACACAAAAAAGAGTTCATGAATACTCTGGATTTATACTGATCTACAGAATATCTATTATTGTTTACTGAGTTTTTTAGAAACTAGAACTACGAAAGATAAGAGAGCCAAAAGAAAGGATTTAAAGATAATCACCCAAGGGTTTTTATGTGGTTGGGGCATTAAAGAGCCTTAGTCCACGAGTCTATTGTATTAAAGCTTGGAGAACTTTAGCAATGGATTTTTCTGCGAATTCGAGCAGAGTAATTGCTTATAGGAGAAAATTATGGGATCCGTTCTACAGTGCACAACTAGTCCTATTTATAGGTAGTTGGGTGCAGTGAGCTTGGGCCGGATTAACCCAGGCCTAATAAAGATATAATCATGGTTCACTCACTAATGGAGGCTTAATACAAAGAACTTTGCTAAATAATACACACTAATCAGGGCCCATTGGGCCCGCTTCGGCATAACCATGCTTTACAACTAACAGCAGTACGTATCTTCAAACTGGTCCGCGTGGCCTTGTAAGAAGATCCTGGGGACAGGATCTATCAGAGTGGTGGTAGTAATGTTCCCCAATATCAGCATATGTTCAAAACGTCAGGGTACTTGTTTGGTTTCAGTGTGTAAATATAGGAGGAAACACAACAATAGATGGGTTGTACAGTGCGAAGGCATGCATGACTAATGTGAGTGGGTTGGGTGACCAAGTGAAGCCGCAGATAGACAGTATGCATGGGTGTAGGCTGAGACCAAGATTAGCCAGGGTTTGCATCATGTTATGTGACATGTTTCGAGTTTTATAGGGATACATGTTTATGGGAACACAAGCCTGTAATGACCCACTAATCTAGACTATTTGGACCATTAATGAAACTATACATAAAACTTACATTTTTACGAAAATACCATAATTTTATTGAGTAACTTGTAAAAATAGGAGTCACTTACAAATAAATAGAATACTAAGAAGGATTTGGGATCCCATTGTCTTTAAAAACAAAACATGATTTAAAGGAAAAGAATTACATAAGAAAATGTGGAAAATACATATAAAACCATAAAAAATTAAAATGAGACTACATCCTCGAATCGAATAACGCTCGGACCCTTGACTCCATTCATCATCGATACACATCCTCCAAGCGTCACGAATCTTTTCGCCTCTAAAGCTTATTTCCTGCACATAAACAGAAAGGAATGAGCCTAATGCCCAGCAAGGAAAAATCTAACACATAGTCATACACATCAATTTCATAATAACGTAAAGACATATCATAACACATAATACACTTATTATAATGGCCATTATTACTTGGGGTCCCATAGACTAAACAAGCTTATGCCCATGAGATTAGTGGGGTCCTACCAGCTAAATAGGCTTATGCCCACAATCTTTTTGGGGTCTTGTTAGTCAAATAGGGCATAAGCCCAAGCCTACAAACATACACATTCATAACATATTCATAACATATCAAAACATAACACATAAGATAACATAAACATAAACATATAGATTCTAGCCTATTTTCCTTACCAAAGTTACCGGGATATAATGGACTGAGTTAGGACTTTTGGAACACTCCTAAAACCATATGAGAAAGAGTGAGTCTTAAGAAGAAGAAGAGATGAAAATGAATAGGAAGACTAAACCATTAAAAGAAAAATATGCTTACCACAACTTATGTGCTTAAGAACTTGGATTCCCTAACCAAAATAAGAATGAGGTTAGGAAACTGAGTAGAAGACTAAGAGAAGGGAAACATAACATAAATGAATTAGAGTTTCGGGTTTACCTCAAAGACTTGCAAGATCAATCTAACCACAACCGAAATACTAACGAATCTCACTTCCCAAGGTGTTTGATAAGCTTATGATGTTTAAGCTTATGATTTTTCCCAAACCAGGTGTTTACACTCTCACACTTACTTAGCACTAGCAGCTTCTGAACTTAGAGTAGAAGGTGAAGAAATGGCTGGGTACTAGGTCCTATTTATAGAGTTTGGGAATGAAAATATCTTGATTTTACTTGAATAAAAATAATGGCTTTTTAGGTGAAAATCATTTGAATAATCGTTCAGCAGAGGCTGAAGACTCGTTCAAAAGATGCTGGACTGTTGAAGGAGTTTGAATGGCTGAAAGGAAATGAATTCAAAAGAGTTTGAATTTATGCTGAAGGAGGCGATATATCGCCCCCTGTAGGCGATATATCGCTTGGGCCAGTATGCCCGAGGCGACCGTGCATCGTCTCGTGTTTTCCGTATCTACGTGCTGCGATATATCGCCCCCTATAGCTGCGATATATCGGCACACGCTGAATATTTAAACACGAAATTGCACATTTTTAGCTAAGTTTGAATGGAGTAAACAGCCTTGACTAAGCCCTCAACGTATTCAAAGCTGCTGACTGACCCTATAACATTCAAACTTTACCCTTATTTAATTTAATCCTCAAAAATATTTAATCCTTAATTACCATTCATAACATGTGCTTAAAATCTTATTGGTTGATATCTAAACCTTATAATATAATAAATATAATCCTTAATATCAGTCACATTAATCAAACCTTAGGTTATACTTAATATTCTTAAACTATAGATTAAACTTAGAAAATCTATAAGTACTACTATGAGTGTCCAAATAATTCCCGGTCTGAACCAAAAATCCACAGTTATAAAGATAATACTAAACATACTATAATACTACTAAACAATTAGCTAAGTAAAGTTCTTGGACTCTACAAAGCCGAATGATTCAAAGAACATATGTTGATGAGAGCAGATTTGGGATGAATTCAAACCTCAAGAGTGAGGTAGTGTGCAACCAAGTTGGACAAGATGCAGCAAGTCACTTAGAAGGACGCATAGTTGATTCAGGGACTGAACTTGGGGCTAAGTGTTAGAGAGCTAGCACTAACAATAGCCAAAGATTTACTTCGTAGTTTCGAATGTTGAATGGATCATTGGCCACAACATTGTGGGAGCTTTGAAAAAGAATCTTAGAGGAAAAATTGTGCTTATGGTCGTAAGGGGTCGTTTGCATCAAGCCATGGAGATGCAGCAGGGACGAAGGGCCAAAAGTCAGAGAGACTACTTCTTGAAGTCTATGTGCAAGTGTGCACTAGATGCTGCATAAAGGCTACAACTAGCGTGAGTGTCTCTTCCAGAAATGGATGCATTAGAAATGTTCAAAAGGACTTATCTAAGAAGGACATGTCTTTAGTCGAAGCTTGTTTCATAGGTGTCATTGGGAACGATTGGTTTGCGAACCTCACCCTGCGGGGGTGCACCTTACATTGTCCTTGTCAATAGGAGTATAAATTGAAAAATTGGCGGGGAAATTACAATCAGAGGATGTGTTTGCTTTGGGTTACTGTTGCAAGGGCTACTTGGTTGACTTGAGGGAGGTCATGATAGACTGAGAGGAGTTCATTTAATTACACATTTAAGTTCAAATGACTCGCTTAGCGAGTTAAGCACTATTTTAAACACACAGTGTAACGATCTTGGTTAACCAGGCGTTACAAACTTCTTACTCAAAATCCCTAAAGTGAGGATCTATACCTTCGTCCTCACTTTGGGCAACACCCTATTTGGTGACTTGTTCACCAGATTGGGCATTTGGTCCGCTGACTCCTTGCAACCTTTTCTCTGACCTGTTAGTACTACTCAAGGCAATGAGGCCACTCCCCTCACTATAATTTTTTGCCTTCTTGATGGAGGAATTGTAGCATTCCCTTGCCTCCCTTTGATTTCCAAGCACGCACCCAATTCCTACATATGTTGGGAATTTCATGGCTAGGTGCCACATTGAGGTCACGGCTCATAGCTCTACTAAGATGGGTCTTCTGACTGCATTATATGCGGAAGGACAATCAACTACTATAAAAGTAGCGAGTAATGTCCTGTTCACAGGGGCAACTCTTGCTGTGACCGAGAGTCTGATCGACCCTGTTGGAGCGAGCCCTTCGCCAAAATCTATGATTTGCACAATAATAAACCATTCATAATTATCATTTATACTCATTGATGAAATAGGTGGAACAAGTATATTTCAAAAATAACAACTGAATTTATTATTCAAAAGAAATACTAAACTTGTTTATTCATCAAATAAAGGAATCTAAAAATATAGTTTCTAGAAAGAATTCCATAACTACTTTAAAGAAAAAGAACTTATTAATTTCTTGCATAATGAAAATCAACTATTTCAAAATGACAAAAAATTTAAATTGTTATTAACAAAATAAATTTCTAAACTAATCTTTCCATTATTCAATTGTCTTCATCATTTCCTCTTCGCTATGGTTTCAATGCAACTATTCTTTTTCTCAAAAGATTTATGCATCCCTGAAAACAAGTACAAATGAAAAATATTATTAGTGGCATAACTTTGAATCTAGCATTCAAAAATATTAAAGAAAAGTTTTTGAGTAAATCGAATTTACCCCGTATTTCAAAAATTGAGCATGTGCTATAGCATCATCCTTTATCATGGCCCACATCTCGTATGTTGTTTCAAAAATCATATATCTTTCTTTAATATCGCCATGCATGGTCGATAACATCCATTGATGTGCTAGGTGATTCGATCTCATCCATTCACCATAATTTTCATGTTCATCAAAGCTGGATGAAAAGCTTGGAACCTCTGGTGGTAGATCATAGATCGCTCCATACAAGTTTTGTGTTCCGAAGACAATGTGAATCTCATCGTACCATCTTCTCATGTGGTTAAGACTAAATGGAATCCTTTCCAAGAGTTTGTCAATGAGGTATGTTTGATTTCCCAAGTTTTCAAGTACATGATCAGGATTAAGAGAATTAACCATTGTTGCTGGAAATAAATAAATAAAATATAATGAATTAAAACATATAATAAATATCTGATTTTATTTGGAAAAGTAAATATGATACATGAATGCAACGTATAAAAACACATAAAAAAAACATATACTAATCCACGATAAATTAATTTGAAAAGTCAATGGACCGCCTTGAGGTAGGTCAGACTAACTCAAAATTAATTTTGAGACAAATCTCAATTTCATAAATGATAACTTAAAAACGCATTTTTTCTCTTTTGACTTATGAACTATCACTAGTTTGGTCAAGATGCACTAGTCGTGCTCGAAAGCCTAAATACTTATTTGGAGTGTAACTTGTTATTTTCAATCAATGACTTAACTCAAGAGTGTGCCTTAGGGTCAATCAAACTTGAAATACATCACTAATTATATTCGCATAAGAGAAGTCAACCTTGAGATAAAATAAACATATTCGGAAGCATTTCCTTAGGGAGGCCGCAAACGGAGGCGACATGAGGCCCTTCCTATGCCTTCACTTATTGTCATAACTCCATCTCCCACTCACTATTTTTAAAAAGTGTCTTTTTCACAAAATCAATATTTTTTAAATTAGTTGTAAAAATAAATTTAATTATTTTTACCAAACGATATTCTAATAATTACTAATCCAATTAAGCAACCCAAAACAAAATTGTGCTTTTAATTCTAATTCTAATTTTGCTTTAACTAAGAGAATATCATTTTTATTTTAATAAAACATTTTTCATTAAAACAACAAATTAAACAACTTTAATTTTGTTTTGCAGTCTTAACTAATTAAGACTAAATTTATTATTATATGATTTATCATATATAAGCATATAACAAAATATAGGACGTTCCTAATAGCATATTTCTACAAGAATGCAATGCATGCTAATTGCATCCTGTGTGGGTATATGAATGACAAGTTATAATGCATGACAAAATATTAAACACTTAATCACATTCAGACATTTATACTAAGTAAATAAAAGCGGATGTGGTAACTTTTGGGTATTTCTAGAAAAATTACAACACTTGCAAAAATAATTAAACTTTGGGTTTTAACACCCAAAAGTTTCTAAGGCCCAATTTTAATTTGGGTAATTTAATTCAAAAATAAAATTAAACAATTTAATTTTAATAAATTAAAATTCAAGATAATTTTAATTTTTGGACATTTTAATTAAAACAATTTTAATTATGGAAGATAACAATTAGAACATTTTTAATTAAGGAAAATAATCAACATGATTTCAATTAAACAAATTTCCAAATTAAAACTTTTTTAATTTAATTTCTGATTTTTAATTAAATGAATAATTAAAATTAATTATGGTAACAACACACTAGGGTTTGTTTGACACACACCCTAGGTTGTACCAAGTAAGGGGTGGCGGCAGGAGGAGGCTCGGCTGGGCACAGGGGCGCAGTGCTAGGTAGTGAGGCGCGCACGGCTGGGCGGGGGGGTGCACAGGAGCGCGAGCAAGGGTGGCGCGCAGGGGCGCGGTGGTTGGCGCATGCTGGCTAGGCAGCAGCTCCGGGCTCAGGCTCGGGGCTCCATCAGAATTTTTAAACAAAAAATTACAAAAATCATATGCCCCAAAATGGCTTACATATTTCATCCAAAAATTTGAAGAACAATTCATAAACCCAAAAGCACAATTATAAACAACCCTTAAGAATCTATCATCATGAAAATAAATAAACACTCATTCAAACATATATCACATATAATATAAAAATACAAAGCACTCAAACCACGATCTTTAGGTCTTTCCGTATATTTATTTCTCCTATCCAAAGCTTTAAGCACTCGGGCACATAGATAACATAGGTTTGTAATTTTAGGAATCACAAGTATTTCTCAACACATGAGAACTTGTATTATGGTCTGAAAATTGCTAGAATAAAGAAGAAGAAATAAAGAGTTTTTGTCTAACAAAAATTTTAAAAACTTTTCTTAATTGCATCTGATATGTGTAGTGTATTGTGTTCTTGTATTTTCTCTTTTCTTTATTCTATATCATATATAGAGAGATATTTCTATTACCTTATTATTCCTAATAATAAAAGTAATATTATAAAATATCATAATGATGATAAGATTTGATTTAGGTAAATATCTAACCTACTAAATTTGAAAACTATTTTTAAATTATTAAATAAATAAATAAAATAAAAATTACACTCATACAATATCAGTATATGTGGTACACGCATGGCATAGTCTCTGGACTATGTCATGCATGACCCAGAGACTATGCCATGCGTGATATTTTTAGGGATTTTGCATTTTTCTTTTATTTAATTATTTAATTAAAATAAATCTCCCACAAAATAAGGTATTAATCTTTTTAAGGAAAAAGATGACAACTATATTTCAAAATTTAAATTTTAAATTCAAAATTCAAATTGATGATCATCATTATCATCTTCTTTTAAAATTAAATAAATCAAAAACTATTTTTGACTTACCAATTTTATTTTCTCCCACTCTAATAAAATAATTAATTTCAAAAAATTAATTTATTCATCTATATATATGAAATTTGAAATTTACATATTTAAGCTAATAAATATATTTTTGAAAAATTAATAATTAATTATTTAACCTCAATTATCATATAATTGTACATTTGACCCAAAGAATAAAATTCTTCTCAAATTCTCAAATTACAGTTATACATTTGTATCAACTCTTACCTTGATATGGTGTTGATAGAGCCACCCTGGGGACCTATGGATCTATAATATCAAACTCCAACAAATGTTACATTATTAATCAAAGCTCTTTGATTATATATTCATATTTATTAATATCATGATTACTCCACTATTAATATGAGATTGAACACTTGATAATTACAAACATATATTTACTGAGTACTTTATTAAAGAATAAAGTGTCCATTGATATAATCATTACATACAGTGTTAATCCTCTATTAATGGTTCATAATTAAAGGGAATAAAATTAACGTTTTACCCTTTTAGCTATATCTTATTCCTAGAGTACCATTGACATTACTAGTGAAGGTTGTGTCACAACAAGTTTGTGACGTGAGCGCTCATAACATTTTCAGTTCCAATAGGGAACCATTATTCAATCTATAAGAATAGGCATGTAAATGGGGCGGGTCTGCCCCGCCCCGCCCCGTCTTAATCGGGGCGGGTCTGCCCCACCCCATTTGCCCCATTTGCCTTTTTTTTTTTTTAAGAAATATTAAATTTTAATTTTAGAATTCTCTTTAAACTTAAATTATTTTTTTATTACAATCTTTATTTTTTACACTTCTTGTCAACTACACCTTCAAATATTTTATTTTATTTTTTATTTTATAATTTACAAAAATAATTACAAGAATAAGGATAATTAAATAAAACATATTTTTTAATATTTACAATTCTTTCATAGAGTAGTTATAGAATAATTTTTTTTATAAATTTTATACTTAAAATCTATTTAAAATTAAGGATATTCTAAACCACATATAAAATGTCAATTTTACATATTATGCATGTATATAAGAAACATGAGAGAATTGTATTAAATCATATCATTATATCATCATTTAAATCAAGAATTCGCCAAGTATAATAAGAGTTTCTCAAGAGAACAAAATAAAATAAAACTATCATATGCAACATAGCACTCCACTTTTGAGAGTTTCTCAATAGAACAAAGTAAAATAAAACTATCATATGCAACATAGCACTCCACTTTTGAGAGTTTCTCAAGAGAACAAAGTAAAATAAAACTATCATATGCAACATAGCACTCCACTTTTGATGCGTCATCAAGATCTTCTTTATTGATCTGCTACCTTAATCATCAAGATCAACTATGTATGGCTCCTACAAAAAAATAATATATGTATTAATAATAGAAGTTAATAATTTATTTGATGACTTATAAAAACTTAATTAAGTACCATAGTTGGATCTACATCATTATCTTCATCATTCATGGTGACTAGTGGAGTCGCTTCTGTAAAGAAAATAAAAAAAATTAATATTGAAATAATACAATAAAATATGAATTTATATATATAAAAAGATAAGTATATTTACCTTTTTTGTCATTTACCAACCAATTTTGAGTGCATATCAATGCTTCTAATGTAGAAGGATGAAGTCTTGCTCGGTGTGAACCCACATGTCTACCACCAGTACTGAATGTAGATTCCGAAGCAACGGTGCTAATAGGCACAGCAAATATATCTTTGGCAATCATATTCAACACAGGATATTTGAGTCCTGTTACTTTCCAATAATTGCATATATCAAAGAACTCATCAGTCCTAGGTATCAATTTCTCTTCCAAATAGAGTTCTAACTCTGACTTCACATTCTCTACACCATATGCAACTCTAACATATGTGTCAAAGTTAGATAGATCATCTATTTGTGTTTGAGAAGATGCTGATACACTATCCATTTGCTGACTTCTTTCTCTAAGATTAGGAAACTTAGAACTGTACTCTTCTAGTAGCTCATAACAAAGCTTGCGGACCTTCTCAATTTCAATCTCACATTGATCATTTCCATAAATGGTAGGAAAATAATATTCGATCAACATAAACTTATATCTTGGATCCAAAACAACAGCCACAGTCATAAGCCCATGAATCTCTTCCCAATACTTTTGAAACTTAGACATCATTTGAGTTGCCATGTCCCTAATAAAGGGCTCATCCACTGTCATCCATTCTTTAATTCTCATTTTAATTTGACACATCTTTGGGAAAAAAAGATTAGTTGTAGGATACTTGGTTCCAGAAAACAACTCTGTCACCTCATGAAACACTTCCAACTTGTCACACAATTTTTGAGCTCTAATCCAATCATCTCCTGATGGCGCATATCTAACATATCTTGAATCACGTAGTTTTAATTGTTCAAATACTCTATTGTACAATAAAGCTATGTTGAGCATCAAGTATGTTGAATTCCACCTTGTTTGACAATCAAGTGATAACTTTTTAGTACATGTCACTTCAAGAGAACGAGCAGTGTCCTCAAATTTCTCATACCTCTTTGGTGTGCCCGACCAATAAGAAACACTGTCTTGAATCTTGTCAATGCTATCACCAATAACAGACAAGCCATCCTTGACAATAAGATTCAAAATATGCGCACAACAACGCATGTGAAGTAACTTTCCTTTTAAAATGAAACAGTTAGAATTAAATTTTTCCTTCAAAAGTGGAATCATTGCATCGTTAGTTGTACAATTATCCACAGTTACTGTACTAATCTTGTCTTCAATATTCCATTCAGACAGACACGAACTCAATGTATCAATAAGTGTAACAGCATCATGTGGGCATG
Source organism: Humulus lupulus (assembly GCF_963169125.1). NCBI lineage: Eukaryota > Viridiplantae > Streptophyta > Magnoliopsida > Rosales > Cannabaceae > Humulus > Humulus lupulus. Next base: position 174,724,818 of record NC_084794.1, on the reverse strand, counting down.
GTACATACTTAAAACTTATAATCCTACTATGCAACTTCCAAGAGTCATCTATGAAATGAGCTGTCACAGTCATATATCCCCTCTTTTGATGATTGGCAGTCCACATATCAGTGGTTATAGCTATTCTACTTCTATTCTTCTCCAAAATTTGGCTACATTTTTCCTTCTCAACCTTGTACATTTTCAAAATATCAGACCTAATTGTATTCCTTGACAACATTTTAAACATAGGGCAAAGAGTATTTGAATAGTCTATAAAACCACTATGCTCAACCATCGATAAAGGGTTTTCATGTAGAATGATCATTTGAGCTAACTTTTTTCTCCCTAGTTCAGGATCAAAATTGTAAGTTGTGACCGAAGGACTTGCATTAGGATTAGGATTCATGGCAAGTTGTTCCTTTATAACTGGGCATCTTTTCACATGAGCAAGCAAATGTTTAGTCCCATTACTACTCTCTCCCCCTAATTTCCTCCCACAATGGTTACAAACTGCCTTCAGTTTACCATCAATTATTTGCAATGTAAAATGATCCCATGCAGGAGATGTTCTCTTTCTTTTAGTACTTCTACTCTCACTTTCATCTCTTGTATTTCCTAGAGATTGTGCCTCTTGTGTATGTGTTGAATGAACATAATCAACATCATCGACAAAATTAGATTCGATAACATCTTGGGTAGACATGTTTAGTGTTTGATCTAACCTACATTATATCCACATAACAATTAAGAACTGCTTGGCTCCAAAAATATTATACATATGTATAAATATAACTTAAAGATTACAACACATAAATTCTAACCAGTAAAGGCTTTGACCAAGAAAATAGTGCCACTGACAGTCCTAATGAAACACAATCCGCAGGGGTCCCTGAGTAGAAGAATCATCATGAAACCTATTATTATCAATGACCCCAACCAAAACACAAAACAAAAGTACACATAGCAGAAGCTTTGAATGATTATGAGGCAATCTAATTCAATCCAACAATATTAATATGATCATCCTCTTCTCAAAATAACAACCAAAATTACAATCAAAATCAGCAATTTTTATATATAATCAAAATAACAACCTAGTCCTACAATTTTTATATATAATCAAAATAACAACCTGGTTCTACAATTGCATATAGCACCCTCGCAGCATCTCTTGGAAGTGAAAAAGGCTTGCATTTTAGAATATTCTACTGACCGTTTTCATTAGCGCTGAGTTCTACAACATTATATCGAAATATCTTGGTTTTCTTAAGGTATTGAATTGTCAATGTTAGTTAATCTGCAGGGTGATTTAACAATGACCATCTTAGATAATCATGCATCATATACTGTTAGACAAAGTCACATTGATCTTCAGCTTTTCTAAGTTTTGTCCCTAGTTCTAAACTGGAAATCTCTTCTGATATTCATGATTGGAATTTAGTTATAGAGCTAAAAACTTATGATCATTTAAAGAAACAAATAGGTCTATATGAAAGCTGTATAGCCATTTCCTGAACTAAAGAACATCAGTAGTTATGTTAGGTACTTATTAATATTAATGAAAGAACTCCATGGAATCTCTCCTGAGATTGTTCATTTTTAATACTGATTAACATTGAAATGGAAGCCTATACATATATACATAAATAAGAAGTAGCTAAATTTACCAATGTTTTACTAAACTTACTTCTGGTTGATAAAGCTGGTTTCTAACATGAATGTATTTTGTACGAGTTACAGGGGATACAGCGCAAGTCCAAAAGCAAGGATTCAATATTAAAGAAATCATAAATACCCATCACACAAACTCAAAAAATTTCAATAATAAAATATCATTATCACCCATATATCTAAATATCATATTAATCTAACCCCAAAATTCTAATCAAGTTGTGTAGTTCTTGCAAAAATAAAAAATCCAATTTCAAACAAACAAAAATTCAAGCAGTAGAAGATGGAAATAATACAATACCCATCTGAAAAAATGAGTAGAAGATGGAGAAGATGGAGATGGAGAAGAGAGCACTCACCATTACCCAAAACTTAGCAAAGAAGATGGAGACGGTTGGATTGGCAGCAGCAGCTTTGGTTTGGAGAAGAAGGGTTTCATTTTGGGCTTGCTCCACGACTTCAGGATTCTTGAGCTTCTTCAACAAATTCTCTTCTTCCTCCAAAACCGGGCCGTTGGAATTGGGGATTCCGGTTAGGGCATCAAGCTCTGCGATTTCAGAGGAAGACGGGGAAGAGTAGAGGTCTAGTCGTGAGGAGAAGAGAAAAAGGGTTCAGTCGAGTTACTTACTTGAGAATAAAAAATTAAAAAAAAGTAATCGGGGCGGGTCAGCCCCGACCCGCCAGAATTCATATCGGGGCGGGGCGGGTCAAAGCCCCGCCCCGAATTCTGCCCCATTTTTACCGGGGCAATGATGCCCCGCCGGGTCGGGGCCCCGACCCGCCCCGCTCCATAGACCCATTTTTCCATTCCTATATAAGAATGTATAGATTCCATATTTGTTAAACTACGTCCCCAGCCATATACATCATTGAGTCCCCAAAACAATTGTTCTTAGCCTGATCATTCTTACAAACCTTAACGCATGAATCAAAGGATCAGATGACATATATAGGAGTTTATAACAACTTCAGGATTAAGATCATTGTGTATATGATCATCGTTTGATGTGTTTGATTAATACTATGAAACGGTGTTTAAACAAGTATTAACAAATTACATCTGGTCCAGTTCTACATACTCTCAGCATGCAAAGTACCTCCACTAAAGTTTCCTACTACACTAGTAACCCGGATCTAGGTCACATGTATTCATAATATTAGTGGATTGTACTAGCAGTAATAAATCTAAAGATTCCATAACTTTATTTCACTGCGAACTCTTTTAAGTTTATTATCTTAATCTCAATCCTCTCATACCAATATGAGATTAAGACCACATAGATAAACTTTGGAATTTTCTAATATTTACTTAATATTATCAATATAATATCGGACATAGTCTATATATATAATAATTCAATTCAATTAAAACATTTTTTAACTGCAATTTCTTTAAGGGAACTATTCCCAACAAGTGTGACCAAATTCCTGGTGATTAAAAGGGAAGAACTCTGTGTTACTTTGGTTGGGGTTGGATTTGAGATCGAACAAGTGATTGATCTCGTAAGGGTTGGGCACAGGCCACTTTTTATGGTTGTATAAGATATATGATGCTGAAAGTACTCTATATCCATTGGGGGTTATTTTAAATGGAGAGAGCTCAAAATAATTGGCTACCCCTTAGGAAGAAATCATGCAAGGGCAGAATTTCCCTTGCTTCTATGTGATACCTCGACCAGGCGCTAAAGGTGCCCCCGGGCACATTTGCCCTCTGGTCGGGTGTAGGCTTGTATAGAGTAATCCCAGGAAGTCCGTACTTCTTGGGATACTTTGCCACCATCCTGGTTGATATGACGCTTGAAGGGGCTATGTACCAGGGTACATCTGCTCGTGGGCCTTCATGTGGATGGGCCTTAGGTTGGATATCTTGTGGTCCACCCTCAAGGGTTGAGGGTCATTTGAAGGACCCTCAGTATTAGCTGTTGCCTGGTGGTTTTTCTTTTTCTATGGGTAGTATGTTTGACATGACCCATGTTTGGTTTTTTCTTTTGAGAATTCTGAGGAAGGTCGGTCGTAGGAATTATTGGTGGTGTCGAAGGCTCTGGAAAGGCCAGAGAAGGCAGTTCCTTGTAATGACCCAAAATTCCCTACGAAGGCTTAAGGGCCTTGATTAGTGTGCCGAGAGGACATAATTGGTTTATATGTGATTTAAATGATTTTAATGCACGATTTCGTGATAAGAATGCTTATATGATTATATGGATGCATGTCTAAGAGTATTAGTATGCATGTAGGCCCTATTTAGCTTAAATGGGCACATTTGTAATTTTGGCCCATTGAGGGCATAAATGTGATTATATGTTGTAATTGTGGAGACCACATAATTATGTGGATATATATTTGTAGCATGCAGCTTGAGGCGATCCTAGGGAGCCAGTTAGCGGGAAAGTCACAACGGGACCCAATACTTGACTCGGGGCGAATCAAGGGGTATTTTAGGTATTAGATATTTATTTGGGTAATCGTGTTATGAAAATAAATAATTGGAGATATATTTGAAGTTATAGAATCTAGGAAGGAATATTGGGGAAATTTACTATTTTGCCCTCGCGGACGTTTTTGGTACCCCGAGCCTTGGGATTAACTTAATTAACTAAGGGTAGATAAACCAAAACCAGGAAACAGCTAGAAATTCTGCCAAACCGATCCACCTCTTCTTCACAGCTCACTCACCTTTTTCCTAAACTTTCTCTCTCTCAAGGAAGCCATTGAAACCAAAGGAGGACTTAGCTAGAGACTCAAGGATTTGAGCAGGAACTTTGGAGATTAGCCCAGTGTTAGCTAGAGGATCCAATCAGGAATTGAGGTAAGTTTCAAATTACACTCTTGGTCATTAAATTCTATAGTTTTGGCTGGGTTCTAAGAATTTTTGGGTTCTTGACATTGAAGATTGAATTGAGGTTGAGGACTTGGGAATTAGCTCAGCAATTGCTTGGTGGACTTGTTCCTCAGTAAAGGTAAGCTTGTAATGATAGTTTAGCATCTGAATTCTAGGAATTTCTATTTGTTCTAGAGGTTTATAAGCTTTTGGGTTTCAAGGATTGAAGTGGGATTTTGATGAGTTTCTAAGTTGGGTTTTTGTTGGGTTTTGCTGCTGGGAATGTGTTAAAGTGTTTGTGATAATTCATTTATATTATTGGGATGGTTTTGGGTTGGATTGAGTGAGGTTTGGTTGCTAGAAATGGTGTTTTTTCTGGGTTCGAAAGGGTCAGGCCGCGGCTCTATTCTTGGTGTGTCGCGGCCCTCTAGAGCAGGTGGAGATGAGGAAGAAGGGCGGGCCGCGGCATGGGGAGTGTTGGGCCGCGGCCCGTGTTTGTTGTTTGGTGAGGCTAGGCCTCTGGATGGAGGTGGGCCGCGACATAGAGGGCTTAGGGTCGCGACTCTTAAGGGCATTTTTGGCCTTAAGGAGGTTTTAGGTGCGACAACCTAACCTAGGGTGCTCGGGATCGATTCCACTACCGTGCTTGGTGGAATTCGATCTTCTAGAGGATAGAACTTGGTCTGGAAATCTTTATCCAATTATTATTGATGGAATCCCTTGTGTAGGTTGTGACTAGGTGTAAGCTAGGGCTCGGGAAAGGGATCGTGCTCAAGGGTCATCTCTCGTAATCATAACACTTGGAATTAAAGGTAAGAAAACTGCACCCGGTTGTGAGTTTATGATGGGACTAAGGGTTCCCTATTCTTGTATGCATTATGTAAGATGGTATTACGCCATGTGAATATAAAACAAATGGCCTAAGAGTGTCGGAGTTTATATTGGCGCACAGGGCGTGGCTCAGCTACTGGTAGCTGAGGACAGCTTTATATTCACTGAGCTCGGTTTAAGCGAACTGGAACTAGTGGGGTTAACAGAGGGTACAGCCTAAGGGTGTTGACCCTGATTGTTATGACTTGGTTATTAATGTTGATTTGATGGATTTAGTATGCCGAATGTCTGATTATGTGAATGCTATGTATGACTGAGTATATGGTTATTCTTTATGAGTTGTCTGATTATTTTCATTCTTCATGTTGTGATATTATGGTTTCCTTGTTGGGCCTTGGCTCACGGGTGCTACGTGGTGCATGTAAAGGCAAGGGTAAGCTTGATCATCCCTGATTTGAAGAGCTCTAGAGGCAGAATGTACATAGTCAGCTGCTCGGCCGCCACGGTTGAGGGATGGACAGGAACAGGAAAAAATTTAAATGTCTATTTTTCCCTTAGAGTGCCCAGTAGCTGTATATACCCTGAAATTTTGTAAACTATTCTTTAAACTTTATTTCTTTTGGGATCCCATGTATGAAACACTATTTATATGAAATGTATCTTTTGTGACTAAAATCTTTTAACCCTAGTTCATTAATGGTTTTAGTGACACGTTTTTCAACTAACGACTTGATTAGCAAGTCTTGTACCTTTATAAACACACAATGTAATGGTCTTGGCTACCCAGGGCGTTACATTCCTGATCCTCGAACAACAGAGCAAGGAGATCATTGTCTATTGGTCTCTCACCTCCCCAGCGATCATGCATGAATATTTGAGAAGAATCAAGGGGAAGTGAGAATCTACGACCAATAGAGAAAGAAGAACAAAAAGAAAAATAAGGATAGTGTTGTTCGTGAATAAAAGTTAAGATTTTATACGACCATCAACATCCTGATAAAATCACAACAAACATGCAAGCAGGCTGGGAAAATGGATCAAAAAGTGAATGTGGAAAGTGTTAGGAAAATATGTATTGCCTCAATGGAAATAGGTAAGAATATTACAACTCTAGGAAATATATTACAAATAAATATAGATTGATTAAATAAAGTTACAACTCTATAACTGAAAAATACAAATAAACAAAGAAAATGAAGAAGAAGACGAAGACGAAGAAGAAGAAGAGAATGGTGAAAGATACAACTCTAAACAAAAGATTAGAAGTAAAGGAAAGAAGTTTGAAACAAAAGAAAAGAAGATTACAACTCTAAACAAAAGTTACAAGTAAATAGAAAATGAAAATAAGAAGAAAAGCAATATAGAAAAAGTAAGAACAAAACAAAAGGAAACTCTCACTTACACAACCTAAGTGAAGAGGGTTGGGGATCACCAATTTGAACAAGGTTTAAAACCTTTGTCCAAAAGCTTATTTCCCTCTAACTCAAGCACTAAGGGATCTCTCTCAGATATTGGAAATGCTTTCTGGAATTATCAAGCCTCAAGGTGTTTCTAGCCAAGTGCTCTAATGGATAGAAATGTTGTGTCTTTCAAGTGAGCTATAGGCTCCTATTTATAGAGTTTAGAGACACCCTTTGAATTTCAAATTCCACCAACCCCCATGGCTGTTACCAATGTTTAATTGGATTAATATGGAATTAAAAATGAGATTTGGGAGTTATTTGGGTTTTTTGAGCCGTTCAACAAAGATTGAAAAAACTGAAAAAATGGTCAGTTTTGGCCTGTGGCCGCGGCCAGAGACATTAGAGGCCGCGGCCACTACTCTCTGTCCCACTGGTCGTGGCCACCAACATTCAGTGGGCGCGGCCACTGACCATTTTTAGCACAAAAATTTGTGCTGTCTTTCCAAACGGTTACAAACTCTCCCAAATGATTTTGTAACCCCCAAAACATATTATTGAGGTTAAAATCATATCTCTAATAGCCATTTCTCAAATGGCTTTATGAAATTCATCTCAATATTGTGTAACATCAAATTTACACAATAAAGGGTAATATTTGGAAGTTACAAATTTGTAACACCAAATATGTTACATTATTTGGATATATCTCATATATCTAAATATTGTAACTCTCTATTATATGTTACAATGTGTGACACTCTTTGGCACATTTATTTAATCTAAAATATTATATTATAATATAATATAATATTACCCCCACTAGATTAAATAGTTATCTATTGTAACACTTATTTAATCAATCATTATATTTTAAAATATAACATATCCCCCACTTGATTAAATAAGAACTCTCTCTTATAGGAGTTATGCATTAGTGCATAAAGAAAAGTGTTTTTCAACTTGAACTTTACTATAGTGTAATTATCACAAAATTTGTCAAAATTTTGGTTGCACTAGGCATTGAACCATCTTTTCATGATAACAAATCGGTGATAACACACACACCTTTGCGATGTTCACTTGAGACCTCTATGTCTCGCTTTGCAACGTTAATGGTCATGTGCACTTTCCATTCATGGACGTTCTTGAGAATACTCCCAATTCTCATGAGAGGCGGCACCACCTATAGGTCCATATAGGTAGAATTCTTACAATATTTTGTTACCAAAAATACTTTTCTTCACAAGACTGAATTCTATTAAAAAAACCTTTCGGTTTTAACCCTTAACTTGGTAACACACAAGTACTCAATGTCTCAAATGGGACTTGTTTTGAGTACAACTAATATTCACTTGATTGACTTGTTGTTACCTATTGAACCTAACACTAGTTGAATAACTAGTGTTAAGATAGGTTACCATCAATCGTGAATCTCTTTAGGGAGTTTAAGTCCCATCCCTCGAGATGATCCAGCCACTAAATCCCTCGTTAGTGGGATAGTGAAAGGATCCGCCAGATTTTCATTTGTTCTCACATAGGATATTGAGATGACTCCTCTTTGAATCAATTCTCTTACATATCCATGTCTTAGACTAATATATCTAGACTTCCCATTATACACTCTGATGTATGCTCTAGTCAATGTTGCTTGGCTATCATAATGTATCGATATAGTAGATACATTCTCTTTGATTAGGGGAATCTCTAACAACAGATCCCTTAAACATTCAGCCTCTTTGCCGGTAGCAGCTAGAGCTATAAACTCTGCTTCCATAGTGGAATGAGATATACAGGTTTGTTTCTTGGAACCCCAAGAAATTTCACCTCCACCAAGTGTAAATACCAAACCAGTTGTGGACAAGTTGTCCCCAAGATTGGATATCCAACTTGGATCTGTATATCCTTATAAGATTGAAGGAAATTTGGAGTAGTGAAGGCTTAGTCCTTTGGTTTTCTTGAGATAACCTAGGACTCTTCAAATAACCTTCCAATGATCCACACTTGGATTACTTGTAAATCTACTAAGTTTACTTACCGCAAATGCTATATCAGGTCTAGTACATTGGGCAGCGTACATTAGACTCCCTATAGCACTAGCGTACTCCAATTGAGCCACCGCTCTTCCTTCATTCTTCTCTAGGTTTACACTATGATCGAATGGAGTATTGGCATCTTTAACCTTGAGATGGTTAAATTTGTTCATTACTTTCTCAACATAGTGGGCTTGCCCTAACACAAAACCCCCACTATGTTTCTTTACTTTGATACCAAGTATGGTGTCAACTTATCCAAGATCTTTCATCTTGAAGGTTGAAGATAGAAACATCTTCGTTTCTTCTATCCCTTTCATGCTATTACTTAGAATAAGCATGTCATCCACATATAAGCAAACAATGATCACATATCCCCTACAAGTTTTGGAATACAAGCACTTGTCTCCATTGTTATGTCTAAACCCATTAGACATGATGGCTTGATCAAATTTCTCATGCCATTGCTTAGGAGCTTGTTTCAATCCATATAAGGATTTTACAAGTCAACATACTTTATGTTCATATTTTGGTAGGACAAACCCTTCGGGTTGTTCCATATAGACCTCCTCATTGAGGTCACCATTAAGAAATGTCGTTTTGACATCCATTTGATGAACATACAAGTTGTGTATAGAAGCTAAAGCGAACAAAATTCTTACAGAAGTTGTTCTTGCAACAGGCGCATAGGTATCGAAATAATCGATACCTCTTTTTGCCTAAACCCTTTAGCTACTAATCTAGCTTTAAATGTTTGGATAGTGTCGTCAGTGTGTTATTTTCTCCTAAATACCCACTTACACCCAATTGGCTTAGAACCCGGTGGGAGATCTACCAATTCCCAAGTGTTGTTGGAAAGAATGGAATCCATCTCATCATTGATGGCTTCTTTCCAAAATGCACTATCTCTCGATTGCATAGCTTCTCTATAAGTCTTAGGATCATCCTCAACGAGAAGTACAATAGGAATTTTCCTAATGACTTCCTCTCTATTTCCTTCTACCATGTAGAATGAAATTCTTTTAGAATCTATCTCATCCACAACTAGACTTTTATGATTTTTAAGCCTTTGACTTCTTCTAGGTTCAAAGGGTTGCTTTACATCCTTTTGAGAATTCTGCTCTTGAGAATCAACTTTGGATGTAGTAGCTTGATAATTGTTCTCATATGAAGCTTGAGAATTGTTGTCACATAACATATTCTCAAAAAATTCAACTTCTCTAGATTCAATCACAATATTAGACTCTAAGTCTAATAGCGTATAAGCTTTACTATTGTTGGCATAACCAACAAAAGCACACTTTATGGCTCTTGAACATAACTTTGTTCTATTAGGTTCGTTTTTCTTGCAATATGCAAGACACCCCCACACTTTGAAGTACCCTATGTTGGGTTTTCTTCCTTTCCATAACTCATATGGAGATATCTCATTTTTCTTCATCGGTATTCAATTAAGAATGTGACAAGAGGTTAAAAGTGCTTCACCCCATAAGTTGAAGTTCAACTTAGAAAACACCAACATAGAATTTATCATCTCTAGATAAGTCTTATTTTTCCTTCCGGCAACACCATTGTGTTGTGGTGTATAAGGTGCAGTGCACTCATGAATTATACCATTTTCTTCACAAAATGTATTGAATTCATTAGAGAATTACTCTCCTCCTCTATCACTTCTTAGCACCTTAATCTTTTTATTTAGTTTATTTTCAACTTCTAATTTATACAATTTAAAAGCATCAAAAGTTTAATCTTTATGCTTTAAAAGAAACACATAGGTATATCTACTAAAATCATCTATAAAGGTAAGAAAATACCTTTTACCACCTCTAGTTAAAACACTATTTAATTCACAAAGATCACTATGGATTAAATCTAGTAAATTAGATGATCTTTCTACACTAGGAAATGGTTTCTTAATCATTTTTGCCTTAACACATGTTTCACACTTACCATAGTTTTTAATATTGCATGCAATCATACCACATTTTACTACTCTTTTCATGGTTGAAAAACCTATATGCGATAGTCTAAGATGCAACAAAAATAAAGAATCATACTCAACAATATAGGCGGAATTAGCATTTTTATTGATAACATTGAAAATTACATCATTGGTGCACAATTTGACCATACCCTCACAAGAGTATCCATTTCCCAAAAATACATTTGATTTGGTAAGTATAAGTTTACCGGACTCAAAAACAGCTTTATTGCCGGGCTGGCCAAGCAAATCACCACATACCAAGTTTATACTCATTTTGGGAACATAAAGTACATTCACTAATGTAACTTTCTTGCCAGAGGTGAAAAAGACTTCAATGGTACCTTTGCCAAGTACCTTGGATTTGCCCTCATTGCCCATTTGAATCTCATGGTTGCCCTTTGACTCTTCAAAGGTCTTGAACAATGTTTTGTCATAGGTGACATGGACGGTGGTACATGTATCATACCACCATCCTTTCACCTTGCCTTGGACCGCATTCACCTCACTAAGGGTAGCAACTATGTTTTCCTCTTGAGTTGCGTTCACCTTAGGTCCTTGTTGGTCTTTTCTATGCCTACACTCTCTAGCATAGTGACCCTTTTTTCCACACACAAAGCAAGGACCTTTCTCGCCCTTAAACTTGTTTGGGTTGGTTTTTTGACCCAAAGGTTTCTCGTTACCCTTTTTCCCTTTGTTTTTGGGATGTTTTGGTTGTGACACCGCATTTGCTTTGGAAGTCTCTCCATTAGACCCCTCCACAATTTTATCTCTACATATCGATTCCTCCTCAATTCGAATATGTTTTTGGATTTCCTCCAAAGAATAATCCTCATTTTTATGAAGGATTCTTTTCCTATAGCTCTTCCAAGTTGGTGGTAATTTAGCCACTATAGCACCAACTTGAAAGGCCTCGAGAAGCTCAATCTTTAACACTTTCAATTTGTTAACAACTATTTGCAATTCATGTATTTGAGGAAGAATAGGTTTATCACCAAAAAATTTGAAATCAAAGTATTGAGATATCAAAAACTTTTTGGTACCTTCCTCTTCCGCCTTGAACTTTTTCTCAAGTGCATCCCATATCTCCTTGGCCAATTTGGTCTCGATGTTGAGGTCATAGAGCCTATCGGAGAGGGCGTTGAGGATATGACCCCTACAAAGGATATTTTCCTCCTCCCTCTTCCTTCTTTTCTCCACCTCCTCGGGAGTGTCCTTGTTGGATGGCATTGGGAGAGGTTCTAGAGTGGATTCTAGAATGTAGGCAATTTTGAGAGTGGTCAAAAGGAATCTCACCTTATCTTGCCACCTAGTGAAATTGGACCCATCAAACCTATCCAACCTCACTAGGTCTTGATGGTCTCACTTTCCATTGAAACATACAAGGGATAAGCTTTTGAATGTTATGAAAATATGTATTGCCTCAATGGAAATAGGTAAGAATATTACAACTCTAGGCAATATATTACAAATAAATATAGATTGATTAAATAAAGTTACAACTCTATAACTAAAAAATACAAATAAACAAAGAAAATGAAGAAGAAGAAGAATAAGAATAAGAAGAGAATGGTGAAAGATACAACTCTAAACAAAAGATTACAAGTAAAGGAAAGAAGTTTGAAACAAAAGAAAAGAAGATTACAACTCTAAACAAAAGTTACAAGTAAATAGAAAATGAAATAAGAAGAAAAGCAATAGAGAAAAAGTAAGAACAAAACAAAAGGAATCTCTCACTTACACAACCTAAGTGAAGAGGGCTGGGGATCACCAACTTGAACAAGGTTTAAAAACCTTTGTCCAAAAGCTTATTTCCCCCTAACTCAACCACTAAGGGATCTCTCTCAGATATTGGAAATACTTTCTGTAATTATCAAGCGTCAAGGTGTTTCTAGCTAAGTGCTCTAATGGATAGAAATGTTGTGTCTTTCAAGTGAGCTTTAGGCTCCTATTTATAGAGTTTAGAGACACCCTTTGAATTTCAAATTCCACCAACCCCCATGATTGTTACCAATGTTTAATTGGATTAATATGGAATTAAAAATGAGATTTTGGAGTTATTTAGGTTTTTTTAGCCATTCAACAAAGATTGAAAAAACCAAAAAAATGGTCAGTTTTAGCCTGTGGCCGCGGCCAGAGACATTAGTGATCGCGGCCACTACTCTCTGTCCCACTGGCCGCGGCCGCTAACCATTTTCAGCACAAAATTTTGTGTTGTTTTTCCAAACAGTTCCAAACCCTCCTAAATGCTTTTGTAACCCCCAAAACATATTATTGGGGTTAAAATCATATCTCTAACAGCCATTTCTCAAATGGCTTTATAAAATTCATCTCAATATTGTGTAACACCAAATTTACACAATAAAGGGTAATATTTGGAAGTTACAAATTTGTAACACCAAATATGTTACATTATTTGGATATATCTCATATATCTAAATATTGTAACTCTCTATTATATGTTACAATGTGTGACACTCTTTGGCATATTTATTTAATCTAAAATATTATATTATAATATAATATAATATTACATTATATTATAAAATAATATAACAAAAAAAATTTCAAAAAAACTTTTCAACTTCGAAAACGGACGGGAAAAACCCAAAATCGAATTTTCACTTCAATTTTGGACCCGAAATTAGTGTAAATAAAGCCCAATATTGCTTCTAAACATTGTTTTATGCACTACATTGCCTACAATACCTATTTTACCATAGTATTTCTAGGTGTTTTTTTGCCTAAACCCGATTTACCCAAAAAAACCCATCAAGAACATATGAAATCCAGTCACGAAAACAGACGAATCATGGCCAAAATGCATGAAAATTGCCACAAAGTTAAGAGGATGGGTTCAAAAACTTACTTGGAGTAAGGGTTGTTGAAAAAATCACAATTGTAACGCCCTGGTTACCCCAGAACAGTTACGGTGAACCGGAAATTTGACTCGCTACCTGAGTCCTTTGGTTAAAAACGTGCATCTAAGTGTTATTAACAGGCTAAGGTGGAAAATCAATAAAAATGAAGGGATATATTTTATTAAATACATAAAACTATTCATGGGCCCATCAAAACATTTACAAGTTATTTACAACTAAAAATGGTCATTACTATTTCAAATTTACAAACTTGCCGACTTAAGCGGCAAAAATAGGGTAAACTCCTAGTTCCTCTGAGAACTCCTTGGCCATGGTGGTCAAGCGGCCGCATATGTACACATCACCACCTAAGCTCTCCACTCAAGGTTGGGTGAGCTTTTCTTTCCCTTTACCTGCACCACATAGCACCCATGAGCCAAGGCCCAGCAAGAAAACACAATATAGCATGATATAATATCAATAATGATCATAATAATCATTCAGGACTTTCAGTCCAAAACAGGTAAGTGACAGTCGCAAAAGTCACTAAGTTGGGTACAGCTTCCTTTAGCCTTGTGACGATAGGGTCACCGGGGCTTAACAGATAAGTGAACCTTTCACTATCTTAAACAGGATAGGTGCATGATGACTAGTCACTAACATAACCTTCCTCATGACTCTAGAGTCATAACTATGGAACTCTGTTCCCTAGCCATGTGACAAGCAGTCACGTAGGCCTTTGGCCCTGCCTCTGAGTAACTAGTCTTAGACTAGCCAAGCGCTTATAAGTTTCATCGACATTAGGGTCGGTCCAACATTAATGCCTTAGAGTCATTCAACACTGATATCGATTAGATCTAATCTTCATTCGGCCCAGCGTTCAGGACGCTTATGCCATTTCTGACTCTTAGGTCAGTGTCCCTGACTAGTCAGTGCCATATACAAGTAAACAATATTCGCTAGCATTTAATATGAAATCAATGTCCACATTTATCAACCAACATGCCTCAACAACAATCATGCATGTCACATACACAGGGTGCAATTTTCTTACCTCTGATTCGAGCGAGAATGAACAAAAGAACAACTCTTGAGAACGATCTAACTTTTAGTCCTTTAGCGGTCACCTAGTCATAACCAAATATGGGACACCATCAAAAAAATGATTAACAAAGGTTCCCAAACCAAGATTTAGCCTCTGGGACATCAATCCCCACTAATCCAGGTAGTAGGAACAATCTCGAGGCCTAAAACCAAGTTCCCGGGGCCAAAACACTCAAACGGGCTCAAACCTGTCCAAGGGCTGCGGCCCTAACACCTTGGGCCACGGCCCCCAGCTACTCCAGGAGCAAGGGCCGTGGCACCCTAAACCTAGGGCTGCGGCGCCCAGCAAGGCCAAACTTGTTCCACCTGCTTCTTCGAGCTAGGGTCGCGGCGCCCAAGAACAGGGCCGCAGCCCCTAACCCAAAACCATTCCCAAACACATTCTCCTTCATCCCAAACCCTCTAAAAACATACCTAAACACTTCCAATTCATCAAATCAAAGTTCTCAAGCTTCCCAATGATCCAAAACCATCAAATCCCAAGGCTCGAACGAACCAAAAACTCAATGATTCACAAAATCCAATTCTAAGCTTAGAAACTCTAAAACTCTAAACTTAAAACTTAGATTACCTTTGATTGGGTTGTTTCTCGTCAAATCCTTCGGTCAAGAAGCTTCTAATCTTTCCTAGGATTGCTATGCCTCGATCCTCGCTTGATTTCGACTCCTAGAACTCAAGAGTTCTTCGAAAATGCTCCGAACGGTAAAAATGAACTAACGGGAAGAACGAGAGATTTTCTAACGTACGGTTCTATCTGACAAGCTACTTCAAGCTTAAGTAACCTCAAATAAAACCTAGTGTTCGGGGGTCCCAAAAACACCCCCGGGGACATTATAGTCGAAATTCCCAGAATTTCCTCCTGATCTCAATAATTCCCAATTTATCTTCAAATAACATTCTCATAACTCAATATCCCAATAAAAGACCCCCGTTATGACAAAACCGCTAATCCATAATATAAGACTGTCTCATGCCGAATAGCTCGAATATATCTCCATAATAATGGGATCTCATTCACAAATCACAATATGCACCCAAATACACAAATATGCCCTCAACGGGCCAAATTACCAAAATATCATAATAATCAAATGTGGATCCACATGCATGCGTATAACATCATATTATAACATAATTCACATAAAAATACATATTATCATTTAATGGCATAATTAAACAATTATGGCCCTCCCGACCTACTAATCCAACCATTAAACCACATTAGGGATTTCGGGGCAATACAACAATGATTTTTCTCAGAGTTGCTCGAAGACGCCTCAGATCGTACTGAAATGTCTGAAGTTCTTGGAGGTTTTTTCTTAATGTTCTTGAAGAGATATAATGGTCGACTAAAAATGAAATAAAGGAAGGAGAGGGGTATTTATATCAGTCAGGGATATCTGGCATGTAATAATGAGATTTGAGGGCTTTCGCATGGGAAATAGCAACAACTGTCAAATTGTTTATGGGAAATCGAAAAGGTCATGATTACTTACTTTTCAAGGAAGTAAGTACAGTCGGATGTGATAGGTCAGCAAGAATGTTGGTCGAGTAAGTTTATTAAATATTGTTCGCATTAAAATAAACTTGGGACAAATATTTCCCAAATTATTTGCATGATGATGTGGCATGTTTAAGAGGCACATGAACAACACGTGACTAGTTATTAGTGAAGACCTGGTCGACCAACGACCAGAGTATCAAGCAAAAATTAAAGCTACTCGATAGGCGCATGGAATATGTTGAGCAGAGGAAAAGAATGGGTGCATATCCATATGACTAGAGTGGCTCGTGGAACTGAGCCAAATGCTCAGAAACGTTTACAAGTTAGATATTCTCGAGATATTTAATTATTTATGTTACTATTTGGTTATGCTTGTAACGCAAGTTAAGGACGGGCCATATGCCCATATGTACATCCATGAGCCTATAAATAGGACTCATAGGATTCATTTATTTCACATGCAATGTTTTGTATTCAGAGAGAAATAGTGACTCATAGGACTCACAGTTATCGTCGAGACTTGTGAAACTCAGTGAACCATTGTTCGCTGATCGCAGGATTACATCAAAAAAATCACTAAGTGGACGTAGGTTATTACCAATCTCTGGGGCTGGACCATTATAACTTCCTTGTATCGTTTACATTCTTGCATTCAACTCTATAATCTTTATCGTTTTTCATGACTCCGTGTCGTTCACTAAATCAAGAGTCAACATGTTTATGTCATTCTTTTATGTATAATATTGTTTATTTATTTGAAATTTATATGACAATGATACAAATTTAATGATAATTATTTAAAAATAACAAAACCATGCATTTTTTTAACTTAAATAAAATTGAATTAAACTTAAACTTAATGTTATATTAAACATATAATATATAATATTTTGTTGTCGCTGCCAATTCAAAAAATAAAACAAACATAAACTTAAACAAAAATAAATAAATAAATTGTTATCCCTCAAAAATCCAGGGATGACATGGTGAATGAGAAAGCGACATGTGGCCTCACAAATCAAGGGAAAACGACGAAGTATTGAAAAAAGACCGATGAGCAAAAAAGATAAGTCCAGGACCTATAGGGATGTCGACCAGGCCTAAACCCCCTAGGGGTGGTCGGCCTGGCCCTAGCCCCTAGGGGCGGTCGGCTTGATCCCAACCCCTAGGGGTGGTCGGCCTGACATGTGTCAAAAGCCACATGGGTGGTCGGCCCACCTTATTCTTCATAGGGTGGTCGGCCTAAACTCCCTAATACACTTCGTTGGATAAAGTTCACGCTTGTACAAGCCTAAATCAACAGGCCGAGCACCCAAAAACTCAACAGGCCTAGCACCCAGAAGGTCATCGGGCCTAGCACCCAGAAGGTCATCAAGCCTAGCACCCACGCTCTAAAGGATCATTGGGCTTAGCACCTAAGTCTCATAGACTAACCAAGATGTAGCGTTTTCCCAAAGGTTTCAATCGTGCATCATCAACCACAATCCAAAGAAACAACGAGAAGACCCACGATCTCATAATCATGGGGAGGTGGACACGTTTCCCCACTACCCAACAATCGTGTACCAAACCACGATCCCAGTATTACTGATCATGTAACAACCCCTGGGTAATATAAATAAAGGATCCAGGGCTTCAAAACTGGGGGCTTTTTCTTGAGATCAGGGGCTGGGAACGATTTTGAGAGAGATATTTTCTGGGGATAAACTCTAGGAAAATTGGTGACAAGTGAATACTTCAATTCATCCGTGTAATTATCTATCAAGTGATTCAATACCAAAGACTAAGTGGATTAGGTTATTACTGTTCATCAGAAGAGGGTTGAACCACTATAAATATATGTGTTTATTTAAGATATTTGTACTCTATCATATGTCATATTCATTTTGTTCAAAATGTGTCCTATACTGTACATATGACCATTGACCAATTTCACAGGTCAACATAAATTAATTAAAATATGATATTTTAAAGATATTTTATGATAATTTAAATAATTAAATCATATTTATTTAAACATAATAAAGGCATTCATATCATTTTTTTTATCTGATAAATTTGTGTGATAGTTTGTTTTTTATCAAGTGATTGAAGCTCTTTTTCTTCATCAAATTCACCAAAGGACATTGCGAGATACATTAGAAACTAAAAATAGTTGATGCATATATACTAGTGTCTACACTATGATTTTTTTCTATTCTTATTTTATTTCAATTATTAATTTCTTTTTAAATATTATTGTGTTATATATATATGTTATGTAGCCATGTAAATATATATCTATGTCAACGTTGTGTTTAATAAATTCTAGAAATAAAACTAAGCAAGCGTGCATTGCACGTTGTAACGTTTGCAATGCACATTTGCTTAGTTTTATTTCTAGAATTTATTAAATTTGTATCATTGTCATATAAATTTCAAATAAATAAAAAATTTATATATAAAAGAATGACATAAACACATTAAAAGAAAAATTAAACCAAAACATTGTTTATAGTTTTTTTTTAATATATATAATATGTTAACCTTTTTAAATATAAATAATAATTTTTTTAATAAAAATTAACATCTTGTATTATATATTATTGTTATAATAATATTTTATTATATTTAAATTTATATTAATATACGTATTAAATATCTAATCTTGTATTAAATATTATTATAATAATAATATTTGAATTTATATTAATATAATTATTAAATATCTAGTCTTGTATGATATCTTATTATAATTATAATATTTAAATTTAAATTTATATTAATATAATTAATAAATATCTATTTCTATTAGTTTTAAAGGTATATTCGGTTAAATATTTAGAATATTCTTAACAAAATAAATCCTTAAAACCAAGAATTTCTACTTTTTAATATAGAAGAGATATCTCTTTTATATAAAAAAAAATGTATAGATAAAGGAAATTCTTGATTTTAATGGTTTTTTTTTTCTGTTAACTTTAACGGAATATTCTTATATTTAACAGAATATTATTATATAATGGTAGATTGTAAACATTACTTAAATTTAAATAAATAAATAATTAAACAAATTAAAATAAGATATATTTGAGATATTTTACAATGATAATTATTTAAAAATAATAAAACCAAATATTTTATAACTTAAATAAAATTTAGTTAAACTTAATATTATATTAAACATATAATATATATAATCTTTGTTGTCACTGCTAAATTCAAAAACTAGAACAAAGATCAACTTAAAAATAATTAATTAATTAATTAATTAAAATATTATATTTTTAAGATATTTTATGATAATTTAAATAATTAAATCATATTTATTTAAAAATAATAAAGACATACATATCATTTTTTTTATCATATAAATTTGTGTGATAGTTTGTTTTTTATCAAATGATTGGACCTTTTTTTCTTCATCAAATTCACCAAAGGACATTATGAGATTCATTAGAAACTAAATATAATTGATGCATGTATACTACTTTCTACACTATGACTTTTTCTATTAGTATTTTATTTCTATTATTAATTTCTTTTTAAATATTATTTTATTTTATATATATATATGTCATATAGCCATATAAATATATATTTATACGTTGTGTTTAGATGTTGTATATGTAGAGGTTATTGATATAAATATTTCTATAGAATATATAACTATAATTCATTCTATTATATATATATATATTTAAATAACAGTGAACCGGTTTTTATTAAAATTATAGACAATGTTTACAACTTTAAAACTAAGCAAACGTGCATGGCACGTTGCTTCTACATAACAAATATCTCTTCTATATAATAAGTGTGTAGATAACGAAAATTCTTGGTTTTAACAATTTTTTATTTTTCTGTCATGTTAACTTTAACATGATTTAAATTTAAATCAAATTAAATAAATAAACAAATTAAAATATGATATTTTTGAGATATTTTACAATGACAATTATTTAAAAATAATAAAACTATACGATTTATAACTGAAATAAAATTTAATTAAACTTAAACTTCACGTATTATAATAATATCATATTAAAAATATAACATAATATAATCTACTATCAACTAGAAACAAACTTCTTTTCAAAAAAATAATTCGTAACAAACTTAAATTTAAAATTCATGTATAATATTAATATTATATTAAGCATAAAATATATAATCTCTTGTAATCACTGCCAAATTAAAAAACTAGAACAAACATAAACTTAAACAAAAATTAATTAATTAATTAATTAAAATATGATATTTTTAAGGATGATAATTTAAATAATTAAATCATATTTATTTAAAAATAATCAAGCCATACATATTATGTCTTTTTATTTTATAAATTTGTGTAATAGTTTATTTTTTATCAAGTGATTGTAGCTCTTTTTTTCATCAAATTCACCAAAGAACATTGCGAGATACATTAGAAACTAAAAATAGTTGATGCATGTATACTACTCTACACTATGACTTTTTCTATTATTAATTTCTTTTTAGATATTATTGTGATTTATATATATGCATGTAGTCATGTAAATATATATATATGTCAATGTTGTGTTTAGATGTCATATATTAGAGATTATTAATATAAATATTTATATATACTATAGAACTGTAATTCATTTTATTATATATTGAAGAAAAAAAGTGAACTAATTTTTATTAAAATTATAGACAATGTTTTTCCCTAATTTTTTAATACATTTATGTCACACATTACATTTAACATATTTTATTTATTTTTATGATATTGTTTATTTATTTAAAATTTATATGATAATTAAAAATAATAAAATTAAATATGTGTTTGAATAAACATGTTTATAACTTTGAAACTAAACAAACGTTTGTAGTATATAATTTTACCTAGTATATTAATTTTAAATAACTGCACATTATTTTTACCTAGTATATCTCTTCTATATAATAAGTGTGTAGATAACGGAAATTTCTTAGTTTAACGGATTTATTATAAAATTCTATCAAGTTTAACAGTTTTTAGGAATCTGGCGTTAACTTTAACAGATTTATTTTAATCATTTTAAAAAAATTGATAAAACTATGTTAACGCTATTTCTTTGGATAACATGATAAACTTATTTTAACGCTATTTTTTTTGTTATCGTGAAAAACGTCTGTTAATGCTTAACAGTTTTTAGGAATCTCACGTTAACTTTAACAGATTTATTTTAATTGATTAAAAAATTGATAAAATTATGTTAACTCTATTTTTTTGGATAACGTGATAAACTTATTTTATCACAATTTTTTTGGTTATCGTGAAAAACGTCTATTAATGCAATTTTTTTTGTTAGCATGAAAAAAGTTTGTTAACGCGATTGGAAAAAAATCTCGAAGTTGATATTTTTATTTGAATTTTCAAACTTGAAGGCTTTTATTTAAAATGGTAAAAAAATTAATCTCTTAAATATCGTCATGTGTTTCTAGGGCTTGATTTTTTTTATTTAAAAAAAAAACATGAGTTAATATAGTCATAGTGTGTATAATCCATTTTGTTGAGATCTTTTCAAAAAAATATCAAGTTTAATTTTTTTTTTAAATAATATCTCTAATTTAACAGTACTCTTATATAAGATTTATCATATCAAATATATGAATGTAGAATTTTTCTCTCTCCAAACAGTATCAATTGTGAGAGTACATTGTAAGCCTAGAGTTTAAGAGGAAAACATGGTAAATCATTTTTGTCACACAAAATTACGTCTCAAATTTTTTATAATCATACATCATTGATTTACTATCCAATTTTTTCTCAAATAATTACATCTCAAATTCTTTATAGTCATACATCATTGATTTACTATCCAATTTTTTTATCAAATAATTACGTCTAATTCTTTATAATCATACTCATTGATGTACTAACCATTTTTTTCACAAATCAGGTGGTCAATCTACGCAAAGTCTCAAAGTAAATCGACACACAAAAATAATGAAAATTCAAAAATTTTAAACAAATTACTGTATTCAACTATGAATTACTCTATTCATCTTATTCATAATAAATGTTTGTCTCAAATCAAGCAATGAAGGCATTAGTGAGTCACAAATTCAAGGTACCATCTTATACAAATTCAATTATAAATTACCATATTCATCTTATAGAAATTTAGTTTTTTTTTCACAAATCACTGCAGTCAGTTCATATAAGATAAAGTTCAACAAAACACAAAGGTAGCATCTTATACAAATTCAGTTATGATTTACTCTATTCATTTTATACACACAAAATTTAGTCTCAAATTCTTTATAATCATACATCATTGATTTACTAACCATTTTTTTCTGAAATAATTAAGTCTCAAATTCTTTATAATCATGCATCATTGATTTACTAACCATTTTTTTTTCTGAAATTAGGTGGTCAATCTATGTAAAGTTCCAAGGTAAATCGACACACAAAAATAATGCAAATTCAAAATTTTTAAACAAATTACTATTCAGTTATGAATTACTTTATTCATCTTATTCAAAATAATTTTTTATCTCAAATGAGGCAGTGAATAACAGATTCAAAGTACCATCTTATACAAATTCAATTATAAATTACCATATTCATCGTATAAAAATTTAGTTTTTATCTCTAATCATGTAGTTATTCACAAATTAGTGCAGTCATTTCATATAAGATAAAGTTCAACAAAATACAAGGTAGCATCTTATACAAATTCAGTTATGATTTACCACTACTACAAAATTGACATGGGACGATGGTTTTAAACCGTCGTATGGACTCTCATACGTCGGTTCTAATACCGTCGTCCCATGCAATGTCATGCCATGTAAAGCATAAAACGACAGTTGAAATAAAAGTATCATCTCCTGTCGTAAATGAGATGATGGGACCTATACAAACATTGTCTCTTGTGGTACATGAGACGACAATTTCTGTGCAAGCGTCATCTACTGTAAAAAAATAAGACGACAGTTCCTACTAAAGCTTCATCTTCCTGCAGTACATGAGATGACAATTTATGTGCAAGCATCGTCCCCTGCAATACATAAGACGACAAGTTCATGGAGACCGACGTCCCATGTAGAATATGAGAATTTTTTCATTTCTTTATTTTCAACCACTATATTCATTCATAATTTCCAATATAATTACAACATAGTTCAGACATAATCAATAGGCAGACAAAATCAATAGAACTCAGTATGTTCCAAATCTAAAATTACAATATCAAAATATACACTTGGACTAACTATGTAAGTACTAACTAAATACTACAATTAGTATATTTTTTAATTCTGATTTCAAAAGTTACTCTAACTATGACTCATCCGCTCAAGAAGCTTGGCTGCCCATTCATTTCGAGTTTCATTAATTTCACCAAGTGTATATGTATTCTTTCCACCACACTACAAAACACAAAATAAAAACTAAGTCAAAAATTAAAAACTAAGCTTGATTATTGTTATCTTGCCAAATTTTAAAACAGCAGTCAAACTCATCACCTCTTCCATCAATGGGGACTCCTTAGCCAATTGAGAAGAAGATGAAGAATTGGGCAGCAGCGAACCAGTCAAAGAACCATTACTTAATCTGGTGACAAAAAGAGAAGTGGGTTCCGAACCATTGTAGGTTTCAGCCTGCATAGCCAAGTTTTGTTGGCTGGCTGAGACTTTCCGGACAAAGAATTTGGAGTTCAATTCTTCAATGCGAGATGTAAATTCATCCATCCTTTTATTTAGAGTAGAAATTTGTTCAGAAAGTTGAGTTATAATTCCCTGAGACCAAAAATTAAAAAAAATATTGATGGATGAAAAGCAAAGCCACACAGCCTACATTCACGTTTCATTCCATTATCATTAGGAAGTCAACCCACTTTTGAACTTTAATATTTGATATATATTATATGGATTATTCTTTTCATAGTAAGTTAAGAGTCAATTAAGATGATTTCCTATGCCCACTACACAATTCAGTTTCTTGTTAACCTAAATAAATAAAAAATTCTTAAGGACTCTATGATTGTTTATTTCCCTTTTCATTTTCTGAATAAACAACATAATTTATCGCTCTGATTATATAGAGGCAAAAACCATTTACCTGGTTTGAAAGTGGTGCAGGTGAATCTGGGGCCTTTCCATCAAACCTTCTGTGGTTAACAGCCAGTTTAGTTAGCTTGGCCATAGTCTTGTCTCTGATTTGAATATGATTGTGACACACCTCTGCCAAAACAGAGATACACAGTGAGGGATAAATCACCACCCCACATTTTCAGTAATTTCACAAATTATTGAATTACACTGCTAAAAGCCCTTAATTTTTTAAGAACTTCATGTGTAAATAACACTTTAGTTAAGACATTACATAATAATTCAGTCTAATAGAACAATCATTTGGATCAGACAGAGCTAATAATAGTGTCTCCAACCAGGGGATGTACCCATAAAAACTGTTGCAAGCTCTCACTAACTGAAATGGTTATAGTTTTGGATTCTTGTACCGAGGTTTTTAAAAAATGACCAGTGCTAGTTTAGTACATATGATGAATGAAACCCTTTTTCTTTGGCTTCTTGGTCATTTATTCAATTTCCACACTTATTCATATATTTTCTTTTCCATTTCTTATTTTCTCCCAGTTTAGATGGAAAATATATCAAATTGTAGAAAAATTGAGAGTACCGGCCGAGATGCTTCATTCTTCTATCTGCTGATGCTCGGGAAAGAGCTTCTTTAGGGCTTGCAGCAAAATCATCATCTATGCTGAGTTTTGTCTTTAAATCATCTGGCAGTGCCTGTAGATTAAGCATGTTAGTACCACTCACTCATCCAGAAGCTGTAGAGTGCATCGTTGCCAATAAGAGTCATACCATAACATCATTTACAAGTTTCTCCAGCTGAATCTGTTCAATATAAGTACGAGGAACATATGAACCATCCAGGCCCGGCTGCTCTGCAACAAATTTAACGTATAGCCGATCTTTCCCTTGCACCTTCATATCCATTCTAGAAAGTTAGTGCCATGCTTCTTAAAATTCACCTAATAATAAGACTTAGACATGGATAATTCATTTCTATATTTTCTAGCATAATTGCCTAACAAAGCAGTGAACTGCCCAAGCAAGTCCATAAGAGTTATAGAGTAAACACTCTAGTCTCTGGCGTAATTCCATGAAAAAAGAAAAAGAAAAAACTAAATAAATAAACTTCCATGTTGGCCAGGATGTATCTTAGGAGAGAGGTCGATATCACATTGGAGTACTCCAGGAAGTCTGAAAATAGCACCTTACGAAGTTTGAAGCACTTGCATTAATATGTCAAAATCATGTGAGAATAATTTCTCTTCCAGAAAAGAAGAGAAAGTGATAACAAGTACCAACAATTATAATTGCCTAATTAACAGTTCTACTTCTACAATGGCCTAAGTACTAAAAGTGTTTTGTTATGCTATCATACAAAGGAAAAGTTAAACAAATGGTAACAAGTACATATATGGCATGCTTCTGAAGTCTAAAATTTTTTCAATCAGAAAGGCATATAATAACGCCAAGTTAAAATGAATAATTTCATCTAAATGTCCAATAATATTCCTCAAGGTAAAATAATATTGAAGATGCAACTATAAATGAAAGATTTAAAATCAAAATCTGATTGCAAGCACGTGAATGCTAAAACTAGTATAATACCTGAACATATTGACGATTAAGTTGCTCCAACCAACAGTTTTAGCACAAACTCTATCGTCACAGAAGATATGGCTGCTTCTTTTCAGGATGCTAGCAATTGTATATCCCAATGCCATCAGTCCTCCGAGAAGGCGCACACTAACTTCAAAAGTTATTCGAGGAGAAATTATGAATGGACTATCTGTAACCCATTCCTGATTAGAGAGAAAGAAGAGAGGTTAACAGGTAAGAAATCCTTCTGTTATCTGAACTTCTCTCTAAAGGTTATTCATAAATCTCCTTGATAAACAAATCCTATCTTGTAGCAAGTCACATATCAAAATATCATACATAACATTCAATTTTGGAAGTAGCTTGCATTTCTTAAGAAACTTCAATTCCATTCTCTCCACCAAAACAAAAGAAAAATGAATATGAGCTTTTCATATTTAGCCTAAACATACACTCCCTGCTAGTTTTCTAACAAAGAAAATAATAGGTAGAAAGACCATTAATAAGGATACGTACAAAAGATTAGTTTCATTACTTGAAGAAGAGAAATGTATTGAAAGGAGAAAAAGTGAACAATAATAATATACATATGTATTTTTTCATAATGGCTCCTTGCTTAACCCTACAATATTTGAGAGAAACAATAATAATATAATAAACCAATAGATAGCCTGATGTATTTAAGTACGGAGCTTCTGCATGACATAATGAACTCACTGGTACTAAGCCAACTTAACATTGACATGTACAGACTTTCTTAAGAAACTAAAGATACTTGAACATATGTATTAGAACTAAGAACATAACAAGTGAAATATTGGCCCACTTTCAACTCTAGAGAAATTATATCACCAGAAATAATGGTTAGAAAGGAAGAACAAGTAGTCATGTACAAAAAAATCAGGAATCAAATCAGCAGCAAGCAACAAAAAAACACATCATCAGGAATGAATTGTGGATGGTGAAGTAGCCACATTTCAAGTAAAAACATGGATCTAAAACCTTGGATATAATGTAGTACGTAACCAGCACTAAAGATAAAGCTAGATACAAGTTAAATGATAGTTTATTCTACAATGGTTCACCTCAAACATGAGATTGTATTTTCCATCTCTGTTCCTCATCCTCAGATAAGACTGACATGCTTCAGGATCTTCACCAGGAGGAAGAAGAAAAATGTCATAAGTTTCCTCTGTAGTTTCCTTGTGATCCACAGAAATAACAGCCTTGATTTCATCAATAGTTACAACCTTAGTTGACTGCAAATAGAGGAATCATTCAGAGATTCAATTAGAAAAATATACTATGTTTACATTTAACATGGATACATGGAGACTTAAAGGAAAATGATAAATGACCTGGACAAGGACAAATGTAGAATAACCTTTAAAATATAAGTGGGATTCTGAAAACCAGTGAAGGGATTAAATTTGTTGATGATCTTTATATGTGATGTTTGCTTGATCCCAGAAGAAAAGCATGAGCTAAAAGCAAATGCCTTAAAATCCAATAAGAACAAGATTGTCTCTCTTATTGTATCAGCTTTGATCCCTTTGCTCTGAATTTTTGAAAAAAAACATTTGTTCCAAAACAGTGAAGAAAAAAATCAATCTTGGTGTTGTCAAGACAACTCTCAGCTGTAATGACACCTTGAACACCCAAAAATAATTCCTACACAGTATCAAGATCCTGTAATGACACCTTAGCACCAATAATAAACATTTATGCACTCAAACTCAGTACAAACAATGAAACAAACAACCGGTATGCACAGGAAAGAATTAAGAACAACAACTCTTCAAACAAGTACTTTAAAACTCAACAAAAACCAACACTTCAATCTTTTATGTACACATAAAACTCTCGGTTGCAGAGT
Organism: Humulus lupulus; assembly: GCF_963169125.1. Classification (NCBI taxonomy): domain Eukaryota; kingdom Viridiplantae; phylum Streptophyta; class Magnoliopsida; order Rosales; family Cannabaceae; genus Humulus; species Humulus lupulus. Next base: position 174,697,124 of record NC_084794.1, on the reverse strand, counting down.
GATTCTCTTAATTAAAAATAATTCCAACACAAAAAAATACAGTGACTATATTTAAAGTATTTTCTCCATATTAAATTGAATCTAAAAAAAAAAATACCTCATAAACAATTGGAGGTCTGCCTAGTTTACCCCAGAGTGGCCTGGTTCTTGCGTCGGCGGGGTCACATGGTTCTTGCATCGACGGGGGGGTCGCCTGGTTCTTGTGTCGGCGAGGTCGCCTGGTTCTTGCCGAGGCTGAGTGTGAAAGAGAGCAGCTCGACGTTATGGAGAGAGACAAGAGCTGAGTTCTTGCAGAGGCTGAGTGAGAGAACGAATCAAGAGGGCTGAGTGTGAGAGAGAATAGATCGAGCGGGTGAGCTGGTGAGCGTGAGAGAAAAACGATTGAGGCTATTTTGAGTGAGTTTCAGAGAAGCCAACTCGTAGAATTAAAAGATTAGGGATTTTTCTTGTTTTGTTAAATTTCATTTGGGGCTATTTTTGACTGAGGGCTATTTTGAGTGAGCCTCTAATTGTTTTGTTTTATTAATTTCGTGTATATGACTCATTACTTTCAAAAAAAAAATTATATCACATATTAAACTTGCAAACATTTTTTTTTCTTTTTTAAGGAATAATCTTTTTTTTTACAAGTGGATTAATTTTTTTTTATATAAATTATTTTTAGTTTAAAAAAAATAAGAAACATATGCATGAGTAATATATCTTAATATTAGACATATGCATGATTTTATTTTATTTAAGTTTTAAGTATTATTAATATAATATAATTAATTAAAAGTATAATATTATATATAAAAATTTAACAACTAATTAAAGTATTAATAGATATGTCTAGACAATATTTTTTATAAATATTAAAATATATATGTGATCCAATAATATTAAATATATTAATACCCTTTTAAAAAAAGGCTTATTAGGATTTTTTTTCCGGACTATTACGACTACCAAATCGTGCCTCCTGAATTTTTTGGCCTGTTAAAATTCCCCTTGAAAAATTCATGTTATTGAAATGAGGGACTTCCGTCCAATTTTGCTAACAGAATAGTGATATGGCAACACTGGAGTGCTGATGTAGATTGCTACTTGTATAATTTAAAAAATAGATAGGCTTTTACCCCCCAAACTATTACAGTTACCAAATTATGCCCATCGAATTCTAAAATTTAAAATTAAAAGGATATTTTGAATATTTGATTTAAGTTTTAAGTATTATTAATATAATATAATTAATTAAAAGTATAATATTATATATAAAAATTTAACAACTAATTAAAGTATTAATAGATATGTCTAGACAATATTTTTTATAAATATTAAAATATATATGTGATCCAATAATATTAAATATATTAATACCCTTTAAAAAAAGGCTTATTAGGATTTTTTTTCGGACTATTACGACTACCAAATCGTGCCTCCTGAATTTTTTGGCCTGTTAAAAATTCCCCCTGAACTATTCATGTTATTGAAATGAGGGACTTCCGTCCAATTTTGCTAACAGAATAGTGATATGGCAACACTGGAGTGCTGATGTAGATTGCTACTTATATAATTTAAAAAATAGATAGGCTTTTACCCCCCAAACTATTACAGTTACCAAATTATGCCCATCGAATTCTAAAATTTAAAATTAAAACAATATTTTGAATATTTAAAAGAAAATATTAAAAACATTAAACTAAAAAACCATTTTTTTTATAAATTAAATCATACAAAATAAAAACTTAAAGCGATATAGGTGACACCAAAGTTGAATGTCGCAAGGGACCCGCATGAGCCCAATCTGTCGACGATGTCACTACCCTCATTCTGACGTATGCCCAACACCCAAGCCAATTTTTTGTCACCATCAATTTTTTTTTAATTTTAATGATTTTTTCATTTTTTTTAATATTCAAAAGATCGTTTAATTGTAAATTTTTAAAAATCAGGGGGCACAATTTAGTAATGGTAATAGTTCGGGGGCAAGAATACTATTTATTATTTATATTATAAATGAAGCATTGACGTGGCAATACCACATCGCCCACCAAACTACCACATCACCATTCCATTAGCGAAATTGGAAGGAAGTCTCACATTTTAGTAACGTGAATAATTAAGGGGGAGTTTTTAACCAGTTCAAAAATTCGGGGGGCACGATTTGAATCAGTAATAGTTCGGGGGAAAAAATCTCAATAAGCCTTAAATAATAATAATAAGACGACACACATAAGACAACAGTCTAAGTAGAACTGTCTAATTGTGTTAAAAATAAACAGTGACGACATTCTTCTAAGAACTGTTGTCTAATGTGAGTTTTGTTGTGCATGGCATTACGGTTCTAGAGAGTCAGTCGTCATATGTTTATTTTTAACATAAGAAGACAGGTCTACTAAAACCGTCATCTCATGTGTGTCATCTAAGTACAGTAATCTTATACAAATTCAGTTATGAATTACTATATTATGCTATGTGAGTAAAAATATTTTAAATGTTTTTAGTTTATGAATTTAGTGAGTTTAAAATAATAACACAATCAAATAGTAAATAGAGAAATAAAACCTACAAACATTAATAAGAATTTATAATTGATTAGATTACCTGTCAAGATTAAATAATACTCAAACAAATAATGCTAACAATGCATAAAAAAAAATACTTAGATCTAGAGCTAACTCATTATTACTTGGATTGTTAAAATCTAACATAATTTTATTAAAAAAACCATGCAGCCATTAAAAAACAAAAACAAAAACTTTTAAAACCTATACTTGCCTCTGAAAAGTAACACGTTAAAACTTAATATAACATGTACACACAAAAAATATAGTAACATATAAATCCCCCTATGCCAAACCATTCTCAGATCTTCCTATGCCAAATATTTCACAAACCTAAATCCCCAAAAATGCTTACATTAGAAGAAAAAAAACATAATTAAATTATAAAAATATTTCAACAATACTCAAACAAAAAATTAATCACACAAATAAAAGGATCTGAATAAGTAGTAATCAATTTAGTGAGTTTAAAATAGCAACGCAATCAAATAGTAAATAGAGAAATGAAACCTACAAGCATTGATAAGATTTTAGGAATCAGTCCAAATGTCATAAGCCATACACTAAACATTGACAAGAGCTTCCCCCCAAAGCAGCAAAAACGAAGGCTCCTGGACGATGACAGATAGAAGGCCCTCAAAGAAGAAGTTGATAGGTTAAAAGCAAATCGATTCATACGAGATGCCTTTTATCTGGATTGGATGGCCAATCTAGTGTTGGTCCCAAAGCCCAACAGAAAATGGCGAACATGTATCGACTACTCAGACCTTAACAAGGTGTGCCCTAAAGATTGTTTCCCCTTACCTCTGATAGACTAGCTCGTAGATGCCACTGCAGGTCATGGCATCATGTCATTCATGGATGCTTATTCTGCATATAACCAGATTGCCATGCATGCGTCGGACCAAGAACATACGAGCTTCATAACCGATAAAGGGTTGTATTGCTACAGCGTCATGCCTTTCGGGCTCAAAAATGCTGGATCCACATACCAAAGGTTGGTAAATAGGATGTTTGCTGAACAAATAGGAAATAACATGGAAGTTTATGTGGACGATATGTTAGTCAAATCTAAACGTAACAATAACCATGTGGATGATCTCGCGGACATTGTACTTCAGAAATACAACATGAAACCTAACCCACAAAAGTGCTCATTCAGAGTGTCTTCGGGCAAGTTCCTCGGATTTATAGTAAATGCACGGGGAATAGAGGTTAATCCAAGCAAGATTAAGGCATTAATAGATATGCCCTCACCTTGAAAACATAAGGATGTCTAGAGCTTAACTGGACGAATGGCGGCCTTAAGTAGGTTTATCTCAAAATCTACAGATCGATGCCTTCCATTCTTCAATCTTTTAAGAGGGGGAAAAAATTTTGAGTGGTCGGAAGAGTGCGAGCTTGCATTTCAAAATCTTAAGAAACACCTCGTCGAACCACCAATCTTGTCCAAACCTATCACACGAGAGATTTTGTATCTATACCTCGCTACAACCGAGCACGTCATTAGTACAGTACTAGTACGGGTGGAAAAGAAAGTACAAAAACCTATGTACTACGTCAGCAAAAGATTATTGGGGGAGAATCAAGATACCCATTAATGGAAAAACTGGCTTTGAGCCTGATACACTCATCTTGGAAGCTCCGACCCTACTTCCAAGCACATCCTATTCATGTGCTAACTGACGAGCCACTGCGACAAGTTTTGTCCAGGCCAGAAGCGTCCGGAAGATTGTTAAAGTGGGTTGTTGAACTCGGGTAGTTCGAGATCACATATCACCCAAGAACGACTATCAAATGACAGGCTCTGGCAGATTTCATTGTCGAATGTACCGAGATCTCAAACGACGAAGTTGTAACCCCAGTCCGAGAGCTGTGGAAACTTTATGTCGGTGGATCCTCTAATGAAAACGGATCGGGGGTAGGCATCATATTAATTATCCCGTAGGAAATTGATTCCACTCGGCTTTAAGGTTCGACTTTGAAGCATCAAACAACAAGGCTGAATACAAGGCGTTATCAGCAGGACTCCGAATAGCCAGAGAGCTCAAAGCAAAAGCTATACATTGCTATAGTGACTCGCAGCTAGTGGTTAACCAAGGCTTCAGAGAATTTAGGCTCGTGGCATAAAAATGGCCGCGTATCGAGAGAAAGCAAAAACTGCACTCAGACAGTTTGAATTCTACGCTATAGAGCAAGTCCACCGAGGACAAAATTCAAATGCAGACGCATTGGCTAGGCTCGCCACAACTAACGAGGCCAATACACTGAATGTGGTCCCAGTAGAGTTTCTACTAACCCCGAGTATTAGCGAGCCTGATGAAAAAGATGTATGCATTATTGACTCGCAACCAACCTGGATGACCCCAATAGTTGACTACCTCAAAACCAGAAGTCTCCCAGCAGACCGAAACGAGGCTAGAAAACTGATCTATCAGATCCCAAGGTACACTATTGTGGAAGGGAAGTTGTATAGAAGAGGGTACTCTATGCCATTACTCCGATGTGTAACTCCACCCGAGGCAAAGAAAGTTTTGGAAGAAATCCATGAATGATTTTGTGGAGATCACACTGGGGGCATAGTCGAAAAAGGTGATAAGACAGGGGTATTTATGGCCCACAGTCAAGACAGACCCGTTCGAATATGTCAAACGATGCGATAAATGTCAACAATTTGCCTCAATTCCACGAGCTCCACCTACCGAACTCACCATGATGAGCTCCCCATGGCCATTCCCAGTATGGGGAATTGACCTTATAGGCTCATTACCAACTAGAAAAGGTGGAGTAAGGTATGCTGTGGTCACAGTCGACTATTTCACAAAATAGACCGAAGCTGAACCCTTGGCCACTATTATCTCAAAAAAGTCTTAGACTTCGTTGTAAAAAATATCACCTGCCGATATGGGATGCCCATAAAAATAGTATCAGACAATGGAACCCAGTTCAATAGTGATCTTTTTACCCATTTCTGCAAAAAAAAATGGGATAATAAAAACTTTCTCCTCCGTGGCCCATCCCAAGTCAAATGACTAGGTTGAGGCGGTCAATAAAACCCTAAATAGCTCCATAAAGAAAAGGTTAGAGGAGGCAAAGGGAAGTGGCCCGAGGAATTTCCTCAACCTCGTAACCTCAGGGACATACTCGAGGATGAGAAAAAGGGAATAGGAAAGCAAGATATAACTAAACTACTAAAATTACATGCCAATTAAGTACTTTTGAGTACATGGTGAAAGTAAGGTTCGACCTTGACAATAACGAAGTCGAACATGGATACTTCAAATCAATTATGCATGAATGCATTGAAATTTGAGCTTAAATCCAATAGATGTATTTGTGCAAATAAAAAAATATAAAAGCTAGTCTTTAATATAACATGCTCGAAATATTTCGACCTAGAAATGTAAATCATAATATTAAGGCAAAAAAGTTGAAAATAACATCAAATGCACGAAGAATTTCGAGCCAAAAAATTGTATGCATAAAGATTAAAGTTACTATTTAGTAAAAATAGATCTAAATCGAGCTATATATTGTCTTCGCTCCAAGGGCATAAGAAAAAAGATAGTTACAAAAGGATAATGGGATACAGCCCATGGTCTTGTCCTCATGAGTTAGATGCCTCCCCAACCCCAGTGTTCGATGCCTTAGCTGCCTCTTTCACTTCAAGCTTGGCCTCCTCTTCCTCAAGTCGAGTCTGCCATCTATCAATAAACTCGGCCTCTAAGTTTGCTAAGAAGCTGGTATCAAGGTCAGAATTGTTCACCTAGATTTTATACATCGCCATATCTACGGCGTGATCTTTCTTGGTGTTGAATCCTCAAGAAGGCGGGCCTTATCACCTTTGATTATCTCGAAGGCCACCTTCTTTTCCTCCTCCAACTTGGCATTTAGATCTTGAAGTTCCTTAATCTTGGAGTCTTTCTCCTTGATCTCAGAATTCTTGGCCTCGACCTCTTTCAAGGTCACCGCCATTGTTGATTCGAGGTCACACACTTTCTGGGCAGTCTCCAGGGCAGCCTCCAGCTTCAACTCAAGTTTGGACACCTTGAGAATGGCTGCCTCCCTTGCCACCACCTCCAACTTTGCTACTTTGAGCTCATCCACGAGCTTCAACTGGAGGTCCTTGGCTTCTTGAGCATGTTCCCTACTCGCAGCCACCTCGTTGTTCAACTTGAAGTTGTGTTGAACAAATGAAGCGAATGCATGTACACAAAAACAAGTACGAGTTATTAAACATACGATGTAAGTCAGTATAACATAAGAAAGTCACAGTACAAATGACTTACCGAGGATAGAAGCTCGCCACCCTTGTCGAAGATGGTGTTGGCATCACGACAGGAGGTGATGAACTCCCATTGAGGGGCGCCAAGGCTGCAGAGACTTTGGCCCACGCGGGACAAGACATCCGAGCCCAGATTGACACCATGCAACCCCGCAGCATTGTCGAGCACATATTCTGGGATGTGAGTTGAGATCGTCGATAATCGTTCCTGTGTGAGAGCTTGTCTTTTGTGGATGGCAGGAGCTTTTTGGGTGACTCAGACCGCAAAAGGAGGCAGGGGGTGTTATATTATTTTAAATAATATAATGTTAGATTAAATAATGTGACATAATGTGATTTGTCACACAAATGTGATTTGTCACACCTTGTAACATATTATTGAGAGTCACAAAATTGGACACATGTATGTGCCCAAATGTGACATATTTTGGAGTTACAAACTTGTAACTCCCAAATATTACCCAATAATGTGTAGATTTGATATTACATATTTTGATTTGAATTTCTTAAAGATATATGTGAAATATGGCTGTTAGAGATGTGATTTTAACTCCCATAATGTGTATGGAAGTTACAAAATCAAGTGGGAATGAATTTGGAACGTTTTGGCAAATTTGGAAAATTGGTTGCTGAAAAAATGACTTAGGCCGCTGCCTATGTTTTTCAAGCCGCGGCCTAAGAGGCAAAAATAGGCTAAAACACACCGTAGGCCGCGACTCGTGTTTTTCAGGCCGCGGCCTGAGCGGTTGACAGCATTTTCCAACTTCGGTTTTTATCCAATTTTGAACGTTTCCAATAGCCAAGTAACTCCCAAATCTCTATTTTAATTCCATAAAACATCCAATTAATCATTGGTTACAGCCATGGGGGTTGGTGGAATTTGAAATTCAAAGGGTGTCTCAAAACTCTATAAATAGGAGCCTAATGCTCACTTGTAAGACACACCATTTTTCATCCACAAAGCACTTGGCTGAAAAATACACCTTGAGGCTTGATTATTCCAGAGAGCTATTTCCTTGAGAGATCCCTTAGTGCTTAGAGAATAGGGGGAAATAAGCTTTTGGACAAAGGTCTTGAACCTTGTTCAAGTTGGTGATCCCCACTACTCTACACTTTGGTTGTGTGAGAGTTTGTTTGTGTTTCCATTCTTTTGATCTTATTTACTTGTATTATTATTGTTTTGAGTTTGTAATCTTTTTCTCCTACATCTTTCTAGTTACTTGTATTTTGAGCAATTGAATTGTAATATTTATTTAATCAATTACCTTGTCTATTGTATTTTTTCATAGAGTTGTATATTGGTTTTTCCATATTTCCATTGAGCAATAATATATATTCTCTAACAGGGGGTCTGTGGGCGCCACTGGCTCAATTTTAGTAGTTACCCTGACCTCGGGAGTAGGTTCGGTGGCCCGGATCAGGCCCTGAGCGGCTGAGGCTGGAGGGACCACCTCAGATCTCTTGAATATTTTGGAAGGACGCCCCCCCTCTTTGAGATGCCCTTTGGCATTTGCTTGTCTTAGTCACCGAGGGACGGTTGAGCACGTTATCGAGGCCAAAGTCCATGTCACCTGCAAAAACACAAAAGTCACAATTTAGTGATTGAGCCTAGGTTACTAAGAGATAGCCTCAAAAGGTCTCTATATATGTTGGTTCCATACTGAACGACAACCCCATTCCAGACCTCATTCAGACTATACATAGTTTGATACTGACCTAACCAGCTATCAAACCTATGCACTCTATAATCTACCCATGACCACACACAAAAATTATCCCTAGGATCCAAAAGGAGGATCAGTACATCGGGTTTGTGCTTAAGCAAAGAGGGAGACCACATGGAGGAGCTAAGCACAACTTTACCTCCATCACCCTAGCTTGGTGAGGCTTTGTCTTGGGCTTCGTTGCCCTAGGCAGGTCGATCATGTCGGCGAGCCATAGGGGCATGAGCCTGCGAGCTCGAAGACCTCCTCCTGGGGGGAATTCTATCACTGGGAAGCAGCATGTGTTCCCACCTTAGATATTTTCAGTTTGCTGAGTCATCCGTAGACTGGCCTTCTTCTAAAAGGCCACGGGCTCAAAGCCGGTCTTCATGGAGGAGATAAGACAAAGACCTTCGACCATAAGGCAGTTGGAGCAAGGCTGCCTTATGTCCCACCATCGATTCTGATGGGGTGGGCGGTGGTAATTGGCTACAGAAACAATTACGTATCAATATTCCAAGCCTAACTATTTAATGAAAAAAAAAAGATAAGTGTGATGAGGTACTTACAAATACGTTGAAAAGAGTAAAATCAAGAAGGAGCGAGACCGTCCATCCAGAAGAAAGCGAGCTTGAAATTCGGAGGATGATTTGGCATATCCTCGAAGAGTTTTCTATCCTTCGGGTAGCTCAATAGATAGTAAAATTCGTCCCCTCCACGAGCTCAAAAAGGATTGTTTTTTAGACAAAAGAGATATAATATCTCTTGAGGCGAAGGCCCTTCCCACTTAAGCTCATTGTATAACGACCTGAGGGTTGATAGAACCCTAAAGGAATTAGTCTAGAGCTGGAATGGGGCGAGCCCAACAAAGTCCAGAAATTCCTTGAAGTATGATTTTAGGGGTAGCAAAGCCCCTATCATCTTATGCTCGCGACTCCATGCGGCGAGCTTGAGTTTGAAGTTGATATTTCCATCTCCCGGGGTGAAGCAGCTCCATTCGTTCAAAGCCGCAGGCCGACACATCAGGGTGCCAGAAATTTTAAGTCCATGGTAAGCCAGTAGCTTGGATATCTGGCTAGTAGAAGTGACTGAGCTCCAATAGTGCTCAGCCTCAAAGAATTCCTCTTTTGAGGTGGGAATTAAAGCGACTTGGGAGGTGGAAGGACTCTTTGAAGGTTCTTCCATCAGTGAAAACAAGAGTGTACCAGGCTTGAAAGCAACAATGACTTTGAGTTCAAGATCTAGTGGAATAGGTCTGATTTCAGGGTCCGGATCTGGATAAACTGCAACTCAAAGTATTTTCTCTTTTTCTCCTCGACCTCGTCTATTTGGCGTGGAAACCGATCTTGGATATCTTCTTGTTCGCACCTTTCTCTATGCTCGCATATCAGACGCTGGTTCCGTGCGAAGTATGATTCAGGACTGGGAGTTGATGGGAAGTAAGGAATAATGAGCTCGGGCCCCCACCGATTCTCAGAGTACTGCGACATCTAACAAGAAAGAAAATGGTGAGGGCCCAGTATATAGGAAATCACAAAGAAAGTATAACTTTGATGATTCGAGCTTGAAAGTTCGAGTTCACGAAATTACCTCAATCGAGATTGAAGTCTCGAAAGGGTAAGATGAACTTGAAGGTGAGCCCCAAACTATTGTAAAGTTTGGGCTTCGAGCGTGTACCCACACGAGAGAGTGGGGAAGTGGATACCAGTTTCAAGGAATCTCATATTTTCAGGGATAAAGTTGACGATTACCCAAAAAGGTAATCTTTTTGGGATTTGTGCAGTTAAAAACCTAAATCAAAACCCCTATTTCTTGGCTTACACGAAACGCTACTCCTAATCAGAATAACCCCATTGTTGCATTTTTCGCACTAAAAAAATCTGGGTTAAGAAATCGTGATTCCAAAACTCCGAATCGAAAATTTGTTTAATGTCAAATAAACCACTTTGAAAAACTAGAAAAGAAACTAGTAAACATATTCATAATACAGAGAAATATGTAAAAACGCATGAATAAGAAAGCAAGGGTGAAAAAAAATAGAAACTTACACACAGATGCTTGCAGATATAGAGAAATCGTCGACTGGAAGATTGGTTGCAAGAAAGACTTCAGAAAATTGAATGTGCTGAAAGTAGTTTGTTTCTTTGGTTTGGAGAACATGCAATGAAATTTTATAAAAAAGATGAAGCTCTGATTTGCTCTGGTACGAGTTTCTCTCTCTAAAAAATATAAAAGAAGTGAAAGTGAAGAAGACGAAGTGGATATATATATACCCCAAGGGAAGTCAAAGGCCGGACAAATCTGAACCATCGGTTTGATTTGGAGTAAGATCTAACAGATGGGGTGTAAATGTGCTAATGGTTGCAAAAGGGAGATATGAAAAGATGTGAGCAGATATAAAAAGTACTCAAGTTCTCTGAATTTGCAACCTTTGGCTGACGTGTGTCCATACTCGAGTGTTGTAGGTGGCACAATTTTTTAAAGTAGCAGTTCAAAAGTTTCCTTCTCATAGGATTCGAACCAATACTTTTGAGGGGGAAAAATGTTACACCCAAATTTCGAGAATATAAATTTTGATCTCGAAAGTCAGGCTCGTAAATTGTAAGCTCAAAATAAGAAAATTCGTCATGTAATCAACATTAATGAGAATTGAGTTTGACAATCTCGCTCAGTATTAGAACGACGACGTCGGAATTGGTGAGCTCGGAACTATGCGGTCTCGAAGGTTTTTCAATGTTACAAGTCAAGCTCGAAGTTACAAAGACAAGGGTTCAACACTTGTATAAATTTCCTGGTGGCATCAGACAAGAAGGTTCGAGCTTAGGTATTGTGAGCTCGGAGAGTACGATCTCGATAAAGTTACTATTTAAGACCGAGGCAAGCTGAGGTAGCAAGCTCGTGATGATTAATCAATCTCAAAGGTATGTAAGTCATATGTTCAAGGTCGATAATCTAGTGTGAATACGGTTACTGTTTGAAAATCCCTATATCGAGGGGATTTGTTGTAATCTGTTAATAAATCTCGAATGTCAGGGGATATTATATATTTAAACACATTTAATTGTATTTATTGAAAATTTGGATAATAACTTCCCGAAATGTGAGGTGAGATATTCTATAAACAAGTCTATAAATAGACTGGAGACATTCATTTGTAGGGACACTGAAATGGGGTACTGGGAATAATCTGCTGAATTACTTTCTAAGAGCTTTGAGAGAATTCCACAATTGAATAATATCGACTCGTGGACTAGACAGATTTTAACTGCTGAACCACGTAAAAAATCATGTGCTTCTTATTTATTTTTCTGATTTTGTGTTTAGTGCTCTTCATTTCTAAGTTAACGAAAAATGGCATCAACACATGATTAATATGATTATAAGAGTATGTAATATGCATGTTTACGAGTATTAGATATGCATGTGGGCCCTTTCTAGCTTATAAAGACATATTTGTAATTTTGGCCCATTGAGTGCATAAATGTGATTATATGTGATAAATTGTTGAGACCACATTATTATGTGGATATATTTGTAACATATGGCTCAAGACGGTCCTAGTGAGCGGATTAGCGAAATAGACACCGCGGGGTTTAATACCCGGCTCGAGGGGAGCCTAGAGATATTTTTTGGAATTTAGAGAATATTTTGGGATTTATTAGATATTGAATAAGTATTTGGTAATTAACCGGACATGATGAGGTTGATTGGTTAATATTAGGAACACTTGATAAAATAGCGAGAACTAGGAGCGAAATGACCATTTTACCCCTTTGTACCCTTAGTGAACCAATAAGGTTAGAGAGGCAATAAGGTATTTTGTTAAAGTAAGGGATATACTCGGAAGGTTTAGGAAATTAACTCATAAAGTGTTGGAAGCTCTCAGCTCTTCCTTTCTCTCTCCCTCCCCTTCTACATGATTCTCTCTACCTCTCTCTCATGCTTGAGAAGTTCTTGTGGAACTAAAGGTTAAAGCTTAAGGAAATTCTACTTGGAGGTCTTGAGGAATCGAAGCATCTACCCAGAAAATTCAGCTGGGAACTTAGGAGAATTAAGCTCAAGGAGTGAGGATTGAAGCTGGGAAGTGTAGCAGCCAATTAAAGTAAGTTCTTTTCACTGAATATGTTAGGAAGTTCTAGTTATTTGGATGATAAATTGTAGATGAATTGGAGTGTTAGCTTAGGTATTATTGTTGTGGTTTTGTGTTTAAATTGGGTTATTAAAAGCCCTGAATTCGTGGCTTAGTTTAGTTGTGGTTGGGAGGTTAGTTTTATTTTATGTTTTGAGGTATTTGGCTGGGAAGGGTGTGGAGCAAACCCAAAAAATTCTAGGCACAAGGGGGTGTGCCGCGACCCAGCTCATGTGCACCGTGGCTCGCATGCCAGAACGTATGGGAACGCTCTCTGACTTGGGGGCGCGCCGCGGCCCTAGGGGGCAAGTCGTGGCCCACCTCCTCTTGAGGCTTGGGGGTTTAGCCTCTGACTTGGGGGCAAGACGCGACCCTTCTGGCCAGGTCGCGGCCCACCTAGGGATTTTTTCCTTAAGATGGTTTCTAGAAAAGGCTCAGGGGTTCGAGCCTAAGCGCTCAGACGATTTCTACTACCCTGTTTAGTAGAAATTGTGACCCCGGGGCTAGTTTTTGTCTCCTGAGTATTTATTTGGATTAGAATTTGATGATTACCCATTGGCCACTGTGACTAGGTTTATCGCCAAGGCTCAGAATTGAGGATCGTGCTCGGGACCATTCTGTATCCTCCGTTCAGAATTCAAGGTAAGAAGACTGCACCCTTGTGTGGTAGTGAACGGAACTAAGATTCTCATTTATTGATTGCTTGTACTATGTGTTTGTAAGATTGATATGATATACAAGAATGATCGGCCTAAGGGAGTCGAGGCTAACGGTAAGCATACTGAGCGTGGCCCAGCCTAAGCGAGCTGGGGCCAACTAAATCAACAGGGGCTCGCCCTAAGTGTGCCAACCCTGATTATTTGAGAACTTGAGATTATGTGTTTATCATTGATTAATTGAATATTCGTACTCTGTTTTATGTTTAAATGAGATAAGCTAGATTGAATATTCTTATTGCTACATGTGTTTGTTGTTTTTGGTTTTCTTACTGGGCCTTGGCTCATGGGTACTACGTGGTGCAGGTAAAGGCAAAGGGAAACTGGATCAACCATGAGTTGGAGAGCTCTGGGGGCAGAGTGTACATAGTCAGTCGCTCGACTGCGACAGCCGAGGAGAAGTACAAGGGCAGAAGCCTGAAACTTGTATTTTTCCATTAGAGTGGTCACTGGTTGTATATAACTTTTGAAAATTGTAAATTTGTCTCTTAAACCCTGTTTTTGGGATCCCATGTACCAAACATCTATTTTAATGAAAATTAAGTGTTTACGATCAAAATCTTTTAACCCTAACCTGATTATTGATTTTAGGATCACATTCTTTTGTCCAAATGACTTGATTAGCAAGTCCTACACTATTTCAAATACACAGTGTAATGGTCTTGGTTATCCAGGATGTTACATGAGATGTCCCCAGCAGTGTATAGTTTGCATTTACATATGGAGGATCAACACCCGGTCACTTTTTGAGCAAACAACGATCTAATTAACATCCTCAATTTAGATCGTTCTAGAAAATCTATGCTAACACAATTCTTTGCATTAAATCGAGTAGATAAAAATGCAAAGAAATTACTGTATAAACAAATTCCTGAATATTATGTTTGGAACCATCAACACAAAGAGTGGACTCCCCAAAAAATGAAAACAATCACATGTCGTATTGTTACAGCAAATCCATTTGAGGGTGAGCGTTATTTTATGCGGATATTGCTAAACCATGTAAGGGGACCACTGTCCTTTGAAGATCTTAGAACAGTCGAGGGAATTTTGGCCCCAATATTTCGTGAGGCAGCAACAATGCATGGTTTGTTACAAATAGACAGTAGCTTAGAAGACTGCTTACATGAAGCATCTTTATATCAAATGCCATCTAGTTTGAGGCGACTGTTCGCAACAATATTGGTATATTGTAATCCAACCAATCAAAGAGACATTTGGGAACGTTTTTGAGGAAGATATGTCAATTGATTTCAAATCATCAGAAGATTCTACATCGACTGCAAGATATCACGTATTAAGGTCAATCTCTTCTACAATTGAATCAATGGGGAAAACCATCAACTCTTACCATCTTCTTGATGAAGACATTTCTTTCGATGGAAATGAATTTCAATCTAGAGAAATTGATGATGAGTTGGGTGTTGAAATTCCAGAATAAGATATTACATCTTCAAGATCACTTAATAGCGAGCAACAAGTGTATAATGTAGTGTTGGAAAAAGTTTTATCAAACAAAAATGTTGTATTCTTTGTAGATGGCCCAGATGAGATAGGGAAAATATTCCTATACAGGGCACTTATGGCAATAGCATGATCAAAAAACTTGGTAGCACTTGCAACTGCTTCATCAGGTGTGGTTGCATCTATACTTCCAGGAGGTCAAACAACTCACTCATGCTTTAAGCTTCCATTTGATACTGACGAAAAAACCACATGTTGTGTGAGCAAACAAAGTGCACTTGCAAACCTACTTTGTGCAGGAAAATTAATAATATGGGATGAGGCACCGATGACAAGAAAACAACACATAGAGGCATTAGACAAAATGCTAAGAGACATCAATGATTCTAACGTAGCCTTCGGTGGAAAGGTTGTTGTTTTCGAGGGAGATTTTTGACAAGTATTACCTTTGGTTCGTAAAGGGACTAGCAAGAGCAGGTTAATGTGTGAGAGACATTTAATTTAATTATTATGTGTTAAGTTTTGTATTTAAAACTTAATAAGAGTGAAAAGGTTCTAGGAAGTCAAATTGGATTTTTCTTCTTAGGAATTATTTATTAACCTTTATATAAAGTAAATAAAAAATATGATTACAAATAAAACAAGTGGGTGGCCGGCCATGTGATATGGTTTATTAGGGTGGACCAATTTTTTTTTAGTTTAATCCCAATTTAAAGACAAGGGTTAAGGCAAGTGGGTGGTAAAACACTTGAGTGTTTTTAGGATAATTTTAGAGTTGTATAAACTCTTCTAACCCCCCCCCCCCCCTAAAACCGACCACTCTCTCTCTCTCTTTAACTATCATATTTTTGAAAACTCTCTCAAGTTTTCTCTCCATCTTCAACCTCAAGAACACTAAGGAGGCTTGGAAGCATTTAAGTCTTGGTCTAGGAAGGGTTTTCCCTAAGGTAAAGTTTCCATAAACTAGACTTTTGTAAAGTTTTAACCACAGATTTTTCATTAGCTAATTATCTATGTTGTTGGAGGGAGTTGGTTAAGGGTTTTTAAGGAGCCAAAGCTAATAGGAAGATCCAAACCTTAAGCAAGAACAACAACAAGAAAAAAGTTTACTTTTATGGTTGTTATTGTATGGTTTTTAGTTTTAAGCATTATTTTGTATAGTTAATGCTTAAAGTTTCTTATGGGTGATGTAATAAGGTTATGGTAGTTGTTTTATAATTTTTATGATGCTTGTGTGTTGATTTTTGAAAATAGGGACCAAAACCCCCAAGGATTTTGTTGGGAACCCTAAAACAAAATACATGTTTTGAGCTGTGACTTTCAAGGGGTCAAGCATCCACTGTATACTGATTTTATAAAATTCAATTGTAATGTGATGTTGTTGAGATTTAGTACATAAAATTGAGCTTTTGAAACACTAAAAAATATTTAAAAATGAGTGAGTTATGCTATTTCAAAGTTTAGGTGAAAAGAACTGTTTTTTCGTATTCTTAATTTCGGGACCAAGTTTGGACAGCCACTGTATAGGTCAAATGACCCCTGTTTTTTCTAAAATTTTGTAGACATATTATTGGAATAACCTAGTATTCCACTGTAAAATTTAGTAATAAAATACTGAACGTTTTGAAAGTTATTAAGTGTCAAAGTTTGGGAAAAAATAAAGACTTGAAAATAAGGTTATTTTTACCTCATTGTTGGAAAATAATTTCACCAATAAAAAATGCTCATTTTGACCTAAAATTTTACAAAGACCTAAAAGGCATACCAAAAATGGAATTGAGAAATTTTGGTAACAATTGGGTTAGTAAGTTTCAAGTTATGAACTAACAAATTATGTAGTTAAAAATGTGAAAAATAGGGTTTTCACACTTAGTGCAAAAATGAGATTTTGAAACTTTAGGTAAAAAGTAAAATTTTGCTTATTGCAAGATAAAAACTTGGCAAGTCTTGAAAACATATTTTGACCTAAAATACCACTTTGAGTTTAGTGGGAATTATTTTTATTAAAGAATTTTTTATTCATTCTAAAAATAAAAGAATTTATTTATGAATAAATCAATAAATTAAAAGAGAGTTTAAAACCCTACATTTTGAGAAAATAATAAAGTGAATTATTTTTCTAGTAAGTAAACTTGATTAATTGACTTCGGAAAATTAACTAGTCAAGATGGGAAATTTTTAACATTTTTTCTAATTAAGACAAATTAGGCAATTTTCTTAAAATAGTTTTTAAAGATTAAAACCTTAAGAAAAATAAAAGGAAAATTAGGAGTTTATTTTCGTTAAAAATAATTAAGGAATTTAATTAGTATTTTCGAGATATAATACCGGCTAAATTTTTTTATATATTTTACCAACTGTTGAAAGTACGGGTTAATAGCAGAACTTTTAAAGAAAAATATTTTTAGCGAATTGTGGGAAAATACTATTGTGATACCTGAGCCTAGGCATCGAGACCATGGGGTAGGTCTCCCCAAGACTTAGGGTTTAGTCTTAAATATTTTTGTATGAATTTCCTTAATAAGTTTAAACCCCAAATAAGGATCTTTAATCTTACTAATGATTTTGAAAATGACCAAACTGCCCAAAATAATAATAATGAATTATGAGTGCCATAATTAATCCGAGTATGCTATATGGATAACTACAGTATTGGCTAAGTGTAACCGGACTGAACGTTGGAGGGTGAAAACCTGCTGAGTGCAAAGGACTCCAAGTAAGTCAACTTATATTGTGTGGCTGCAACATTAAACGACTATTGTATTGTACGTTAGTATAGGGACACATGCACATATATACACTGTCGTAGAAAGTTGCTTAGAGACGTTAGTCTAGTGAGTGCTGATTTAGAAAATATGAACGGTAGATATCCATCATATCCTAAACGGTTGATCCCCGTCACAATGCTTGATTTTAATATGTCCAGTTCATTGCCGCGACGAGTGGCCAAGAGGTGAGGACTGCGGTTAAACCTAGGGGCGCCAAAATGAATGGGACCTAGGGGCCCTCATGCTTACTTAATCAGTGAACAGTTAGAACCCAAGCAAGTGCTCTAATAAGTTATTCCAAGATAGCAGCCGTGAATATTGGCCATTCAGCGAGAGTGCCTAGAGATACTAGGGGTTGCCAAGTTTGAGTGAGGGTGAACACCCTAAGGGCAACTGCTCACCAGCACCACTCATTAACATAGAAGCATCGGTAAAACCGTGTAAATTCGATTACATTCTTGGATAAGTTGTAACGCCCTGGATAGCCAAGAGTGTTACACTGTGTGTTTACAAATGTGCAAGACTTGCTAATCAAGTCATTTAGTTAGAAACGTGTTACTGAAACTACAGTTGAACTAGGGTTAAAAGATTTTGGTCACAAAAGTTTCATTTCTTATAATCAAACATTCTTACATGGGATCCCAAAAGTAGTAACGTTAAAAGACAGCTTACAAAATTTCAGGATAAAAGTACAGTTACTAGCCACTCTAAGGGCAAAACGGACAATTAGGCTCTTCTCGTCCTGTACCACTCCTCGGTCGTGGCGGCCGATCAGCTGACTATGTACATTCAGCCCCAAAGCTCTCCATGTCAGGACTGGTCCACTTTGCCCTTGACTTTACCTGCACCACATAGCACCTGTGAGCCAAGGCCCAGCAAGAAAACACAACAACAGAGCATAATCATCAAACAAACAACCAGATAACTCATACAGTATAGTCATATACTCAACAATCCAAATGTTCACAATAATCAAGTATTCAGCATACCAAGTTCATCATTTCATACTAATAACCAATTCACATATGATAACTAGGGTCAACGCCCTTAGGCCGAACCCTTTATTTATCCCACTAACTCTGGCCCGCTTAAATCGAGCTCACTGAATATCAAGCTGTCCTCAGCTACCAGTGGCCGAGCTGTGCTCTGTGCGCAAATATTTATTACGACACTCTTAGGCCGTTTATGACATGTCCCATGGCATAATACCATCTATGACATCATACAGATATAGGGAGCTCTTAGACCCAACACAGTCACATAACCGGGTGTAGTTTTCTTACCTTTGGATTCTGGTAGATTTGATCAATGATGACACCCCTCAAGCACGATCCCTTCCGAGCCCTAGCGTACACCTAGTCACAGCCATAGATCAGAATCATCACCAAACTTCAATCCCAAAACCCTATCTCGGAACCAATCCCGAGCCCTCGGGAAGCCTTAATTCCACCAAACGGGGTGGTGGAATCAAACCCCGAGCCCCCGGGCGAAAACCCTAAGAAATAACCCAAAAATCCCCTTCTGGAAACAGGGTAGTGCTACAGTGCCATAAAGATGGCGCTATAGCACTACAAACAGAACCAAAAACACTCCAAGCACCCAAGCCTAGCGTTGTAGCACCCTAAGGCTAGCGCTACAGCGCTAGTCACAGCCAGACAACACCCAGGTTTTTCCCCTTCGAACTTCCTCTAGCCAAAACCCTCTAACATCCTTCCAAACCTCAACCAAACACCAAAGCAAGCCCACCATCATCTATAACTCACCCCATATGACCCAACCATATGAAACTTAGGCACATGCACCCCAAAATGAAGAAACCACCATGATTGAGCTTAAAGCTCAAAAACTCAACAAAAAACAACAGAAACCTTACCTTAATTGGATGAGTAATCTCTGCCAATCCCTCAAGCCAAATCAAGAACCCTAGTGTTGAGCCTTATCCTAAGCCTTCTATGAACGTAAGCTCCAAATTCCTTCAAGAAATGGAGAAGAAATCCCAAACTGAGAGAGAGAAAGGAGACTCCCACTTTTCCTTCCTTCCTTTTCCTTCTTCTTTTGTTTTCTTCAGACTTCTAAAGCTTTCTACATATTCCACTAAAGCAATAAAGACAAAAACAACACTTATCTCTGGTTTAAACAAAATGACCAATTTGCCCTCCCATAAATCCCTAGCCTTTAAATCAATCTAGGGGCATTTTGGTCACTTGCTCCCAATTCCCGCTAATTCCTCGAGTGTCTCTAATATTTACCGCTTGCTTCCCAACACATATTCCTCAATATCAAATAGACTCCAATATGTTTCCTAAATTCCCATAAATACCCCCAGGCTCGCTCTAAGCCGGGTATAAATCCCCGCCGTGACTTTTTCGCTAAACCGCTCACTAGGATCGCCTTGAGTCACAAGCTACAAATATATCCACATAATAATGTGGTCCCAACAATTTATCACTGATATTTACATTTATGCTCTCAACGGGCCAAAATTACGAATATGCCATTCTAACCTAATTAGGGCCTACATGCATACTAATACACATAGTCATGCATCACAGATATCCAAATAATCATATAAACATGCTTTAATAATTTAAATCACATATAATCCAGTTATGCCTTCCCGGCACACTAATCCAGGCCCTTAAGCCTTATTAGTAATTTTGGGTCGTTACATAAGTAGTGATGCCCTAGGTAACTTGATGGTTACCCTTGTGAGGGATTTACTCTTGCATAAGTAGTGATGCCCTAGGTAACGTGATAGTTACCCTTGATGGGGATATTTATTGGCTAGATCTTAGTGTTGAGACTCGGTTCTCTCTTACAGATTAACATTTATGCTGGAGGGTGTGTTACGCCTGAATTGTTGGAAATTGTCGAGCGTTGGTCTCGAATTATATTGTGATATATTATATCTGCTTGCTCTGGGATTTTCTGAGTGCGGGGATTTAATTGTTGTTATGAAATAGTTGTGGCATTATATAACTGCTTTCTCTGGGATTTTCAACGTGCAGGGTTTTATCTGTTATAGGAAATAATTTATCATTAGTTATCAGGCATGACCATAAGTTTTCCAGGACGCTTTTGCATTCTTGAAATTGATTGTGTAGGGTCTGGATGGATCCGGAACCCTAATTCTCTACATTCTTTTGTTTTAAGGTTGAACTTACTAAGCATTGTACTTCCAGAGCATAGAAACATGTAATAAGTCATGAACTCCTGACAACGACAGTGGCAAAGCTAGCCTGTAAGCCACCTGACCGATCCTTTCCAGGATCTCAAAAGGTCCGATGAACATAGGGCTTAGCTTGCCCTTCTTTCCAACTCTCCTCACCCCTCGCAGTAGTGAAACTCGAAGGAACACGTGATCCCCAACCTGGAACTCCACGTCCCTACGCTTGGGATCAACGTAACTCTTCTGTTTGCTCTGTGAGGGGAACATCCTAGCTCGGATCTTCTCTATAGCTTCATTTGTCTTCTGAACCATATCCGGCCCCAAATACTTCCTCTCACCCATCTCATCCCAATGAATGGGTGATCTACATTTCCTCCCATATAACATCTCGTAGGGAGCCACTCCAATCATTGATTGGTAACTATTGTTGTATGAAAACTCAATCAACGGAAGATACTTACTCTAAGATCCCTCGAAGTCAATCATACATGCTCTGAGCATATCCTCCAATACTTGAATCGTCCTCTCAGACTATCCATCAGTCTGAGGATGGAAGGCTGTGCTGAATTCAACTGAGTTCCCATAGCCTTCTGCAAACTAACCAAAAACTTGGAGGTAAAGATAGGATCCCGGTCTGACACTATGGACTTAGGAACCCCTTGGAGATGTACGATCTCCCTCACATACAACTCTGCATATTGATCCACAGTATATGTCGACTTCACTGGAAGAAAATGGGCTAACTTGGTGTATCTATCCACTATCACCCACACCGAGTCATGAAGCCCTACTGTTCTGGGTAAGCCTCCCACAAAATCCATCGTAACATCCTCCCATTTCCATTTGGGAATACCCAAAGGCTGAAGCAACCCTGCTGGCAGGTTAAACATTTGGCTACGTACTCCACCACATCCTTCTTCATCCCGGGCCACCAATATAACATCCGTAGATTCTAGTACATCTTCGTGGTACTCGAATGAAGTGAGTACGACATCGTATGTGACTCATCCAAATTCTCTCGTCTGATCCCCTCATGAGCTGGAACACAAATCCGTCCCTGATACCGTAGCAAGCCAACCTCGGAAATATAATAATCCTTAGCTACTCCCGCTAAGACATTCTCCCTAACCTCCCACAACTGAGCGTCTACCAATTGACCTTCCTTAATTCGCTCTAGCAGGGTCGACTGCAGAGTAATATTGGCCAACTGGCCCACCACCAATTCTATCCCCGCTCTGACCATCTCATCAGCTAACTCTCTCGAGATCTGGGTGGAACTATATAGCTGACCTGGGCCTCTCCAGCTCAATGCATCCGCCACTACATTGGCTTTCCCCGGATGGTGAAGAATATCACAATCATAGTCTTTTACCAACTCCAGCCAACGTCTCTGCCTCATGTTCAGGTCCTTCTGGGTGAAGAAATACTTCAAACTCTTGTGATCGGTGTATATCTCGCACTTCTCCCCATATAGATAATGCCGCCAAACCTTCAGTGTGAATACCACTGCTACTAGCTCCAAATCATGGGTAGAATACCGCTGCTCATACTCCTTCAGCTGTCGTGATGCATAAGCTATGACCTTCTCATTCTGCATCAACACTAAACCCAACCTTGACGCGTCACAGCAGACAACATATTTCCCTTCCCCTAAAGGAAGACTCAGCACAGGTGCGGTAATAAGTCGTCACTTCAACTCTTGGAAACTATTCTCACACTTGTCTGACTAGATGAACTTCAAATTCTTCCGTGTCAATTCTGTCATCGGTGTCGCTATCTTCGAGAAGCCTTCCACAAACTGTCTGTAGTAACCCACTAGACCAAGAAAACTCCGCACCTCCGATGCATTCCTTGGCCTCGGCCAATCCCTAACTACCTCCACCTTGGATGGATCCACCTTAATCCCATCTACACCAACAATATGTCCAAGGAATGTCACTTCTGGTAACCAAAATTTGCATTTCTTAAACTTGGCATACAACTGATGCTCCATCAATCTCTGCAAAACCTATCGAAGATGAGATTCGTGCTCTGCCTCTGAACTGGAGTACACTAAGATGTCGTCGATGAAGACAATAACGAACTGATCCCAAAATCCTTGAATACTCAGTTCATTAGATCCATAAAGGCTGCTGGGGCATTGGTCAAACCAAACGACATGACCAGAAACTCATAATGCCCATAGCTCATTCGGAAGGCCGTCTTCAGTATGTCCTCGTCCTTGACCCTCAGATGGTGATAACCAGATCGAAGATCAATCTTCGAGAACACCGTCTTACACTGCATTTGATCGAACAAGTCGTCAATCCTTGGTAGGGGATACTTATTCTTGATAGTTAACTTGTTCAATTCCCGGTAATCTATACACATCCTCAATGTCTCGTCCTTCTTCTTCACAAACAAAACTGGAGCACCCCATGGCGAGTAACTAGGCATGATGAACCCTAAATCCAGAAGCTCCTGTAGCTGTATCTTCAATTCCTTTAGTTCTGCCGGTGCCATTCTATATGGTGCCCTCGACACTGGCTCAGTCCCTGGCACCAAATCAATGACAAACTGAATCTCCCTACACGACGGCAATCTAGGTAATTCCTCAGGAAACACATCCAAGAACTCGCAAACTAATCTGGTTTCCTCCGGTCTAGTTGGCAAAACCCTAGTGGTATCTACCACACTAGCTAGGAAACCTATACATCCTCCCTGTAATAGGTCCCTAGCTCTCAACGTTGAAATCCTGGGTACGCGGGGTCCATGCATCGCTCCCACAAAAACAAAGGGATCCTCGCCCTCCGGCTCAAAGGTCACCATCTTCTTTCTGCAGTCAATAGTAGCTCCATATCTAACCAGCCAATCCATGCCTAAAATCATATCAAAGTCCTCCATACTCAACTCAATCAAGTCTACTGACAATTCCCTACCATCTACCATCACTGGCAGTGCTCTAATCCACCTCATATAAACTACCAGTTCTCCTGTAGGAAAAATAGTCCCAAATCCTGAAGTATAATACACACTAGGTCTACACAGTCTATCAATTACCTTACTAGAAACAAACGAATGTGTAGCACCAGAGTCAATCAATACAGTAAAAGGAGAGCCAGCACTAGAAAGCTGACCTGTCACTACCGAAGGACTAGCCTCGGCCTCCGCCTGCGTCAGGGTGAACACTCGAGTTGGAGTCAAGCTGTCCACCTTCCCTGGATCTCCTTTCTTCACTGCTGGGCAGTCCTTCTTGAGGTGTCCCACCACCCTGCACACATAACAGGCCTTAGCCCGACATTCGCCCGGATGGCATCTTCTACACCTCGTGCACTCAGGATAACACCTCCATGAATCACTGCCTCCGTGACGGCCACCCTGAGTCCCCCGACCTCTCATTTCAAAACCAAAAGCAGTTGAAGTATCAGGGGTCTTCCTTTTCAGATCACTAGGGCCTCCGCCCCTACCAGTACCAGAATATGGTGGCACCGCCCTGCGGCCCTCCCACCTTACTGCACTCTCTCTCTCCATATCTTATTTTTTGCTTCTTCAGCAGTACGAGCCTTCTCAACAGCCTGGGCATAAGTTGTCCCCCCAGGAACTGTTGTAATCCTCACATCTCGGGCTATCATAGCATTAAGCCCTCTGATAAATCTGTCCTGCCTAGCTGCATCAATAGGCACAAGATCTGGTGCGAACTTTGCAAGTCTGTCAAACTTCAGGGCATATTCTGTAACTGTTATGCTGCCTTGAACCAGCCCCACGAACTCATTTATCTTCGCTGCCCTGATGGAAACATTATAGTAATTCTGGCTGAATAGATCCTTGAATCCTTCCCAACTCAGTGTAGTAACATCTTTGGTCTGTGATGCCACTTCCCACTAGATTCGGGCATCCTCTACCCTCATGAAATCCAGGATAGTGGTAATCATGGTCATCCACTGTTCGCCCTTCAGTGGATCAGGTCCTCCCTCAAAGATTGGGGGCTGTTGTTTCCTGAACCGCTCATACAACGGCTCCCATCTATTCCCAACCTCTACTGGTTGTACAACTGGTACCACTGCATGTGGCACAATAGGGGCAGCACTCCCTGATGGAGCCTGCTGTCGCAGAATGCGGATCTGCTCATCCTAGCTCTATAGCCATGCTTGCATGTCTGCCATAAGTTGCTGCCAGTTCTCAGGGACTGGCGGAGGGGTCTGGCCCTGGTCATCATCTCTACTCTCAGACCTGGTGCCGACTAGTTGCGTAGATTTTCTTGGACGCATAGTTATCCAAGTTAATATGCAATCAATGACTCAGCGGTCAGACTATGATGATAGGGTAATAATCCTTTCATCATCCACCATTAGAACTCAAACATTCAAAAACAATCAAGATATAACATTTTATCCCAGTATTTATCCATATATTCATTCACATATATAACAATGCTAATAAGCACGCCTCAATATTATTACACGATAGTCAAGGGCCAGGCCCTATCAGTATCTCATGCTCCCTATTAATAAAGCAAATATCAGCATTCATATTCCATTCTAATCATTTAAGCATATAATCATGAATACACAATTACCTAACCCTGAGACGATCTTGTCTTTCGCGGAGAATGTACATGTCCAGCCAGTCTTTAGGAACCCTTAAACCTAGGACGCTCTGATACCAAGTTGTAACGCCCTAGATAGCCAAGACCGTTACACTATGTGTTTACAAATGTGCAAGACTTGCTAATCAAGTCATTTAGTTAGAAACATGTTACTGAGACTACAGATGAACTAGGGTTAAAAGATTTTGGTCACAAAAGTTTCATTTCTTATAATCAAACATTCTTACATGGGATCCCAAAAGTAGTAAAGTTAAAAGACAGCTTACAAAATTTCAGGATAAAAGTACAGTTACTAGCCACTCTAAGGGCAAAACGGACAATTAGGCTCTTCTTGTCCTGTACCACTCCTCGGCCGTGGCGGCCGATCAACTGACTATGTACATTCAGCCCCAAAGCTCTCCATCTCAAGACTGGTCCACTTTGCCCTTGCCTTTACCTGCACCACGTAGCACCCGTGAGCCAAGGCCCAGCAAGAAAACACAACAACAGAGCATAATCATCAATCAAACAACGAGTAACTCATACAGTATAATCATATACTCAACAATCTGAATGTTCACAATAATCAAGTATTTAGCATACCAAGTTCATCATTTCATACTAATAACCAATTCACATATGATAACTAGGGTCAACACCCTTAGGCCACACCCTTTATTTATCCCACTAACTCTGGCCTGCTTAAATCGAGCTCAGTGAATATCAAGCTGTCCCCAGCTACCAGTGGCCGAGTTGTGCCCTGTGCACAAATATTTATTACGACACTCTTAGGTCGTTTATCACATGTCCCATGGCATAAGACCATCTATAACATCATACATATATAGGGAGCTCTTATCCCCAGCACAGTCACATAACCAGGTGCAGTTTTCTTACCTTTGGATTCTGGTAGCTTTTATCAATGATGACACCCCTCAAGCACGATCCCTTCCGAGCCCTAGCGTACACCTAGTCACAGCCATAGATCAGAATCATCACCAAACTTCAATCCCAAAACCCTACCTCAGAACCAATCCTGAGCCCTCGAGAAGCCCTAATTCCACCAAACGAGGTGGTGGAATCAAACCCCGAGCCCCCGGGCGAAAACCCTAAGAAATAACCCAAAAACCCCCCTTCTGGAAACAGGGTAGTGCTACAGTGCCATAAAGATGGCGCTATAGCACTACAAACATAACCAAAAACACTCCAAGCACCCAAGCCTAGTGTTGTAGCACCCTAAGGCTAGCGCTACAGCGCTAGTCACAGCCAGACAACACCCAGGTTTTTCCCCTTCGAACTTCCTCTAGCCAAAACCCTCTAACATCCTTCCAAACCTCAACCAAACACCAAAGCAAGACCACCATCATCTATAACTCACCCCATATGACCCAACCATATGAAACTTAGGCACATGCACCCCAAAATGAAGAAACCACCATGATTGAGCTTAAAGCTCAAAAACTCAACAGAAAACAACAGAAACCTTACCTTAATTGGATGAGTAATCTCTGCCAATCCCTCAAGCCAAATCAAGAACCCTAGTGTTGAGCCTTAGCCCAATCCTTTTCTGAAGCTAAGCTCCAAATTCCTTCAAGAAATGGAGAAGAAATCCCAAACCGAGAGAGAGAAAGGAGACTCCCACTTTTCCTTCTTTCCTTTTCCTTCTTCTTTTCTTTTTTTTAGACTTCTAAAGCTTTCTACATATTCCACTAAAGCAATAAAGACAAAAACAACACTTATCTCTGGTTTAAACAAAATGACCAATTTTCCCTCCCATAAATCCCTAGCCTTTAAATCAATCTAGGGGCATTTTGGTCACTTGCTCCCAATTCCCGCTAATTCCTCGAGTGTCTCTAATATTTACTGCTTGCTTCCCAACACCTAACTAATCACCACTTATATTCCTCAATATCAAATAGACTCCAATATGTTTCCTAAATTCCCATAAATACCCCCAGGCTCTCCCCGAGCCGGGTATAAATCCCTGCCGTGACTTTTTCGCTAAACCACTCACTAGGATCACCTCGAGTCACAAGCTACAAATATATCACATAATAATGTGGTCCCAACAATTTATCACTGATATTTACATTTATGCCCTCAACGGGCCAAAATTACGAATATGCCCTTCTAACCTAATCAGGGCCTACATGCATACTAATACACATAGTCATGCATCACAGATATTAAAATAATCATATAAACATGCTTTAATCATTTAAATCACATAAAATCCATTTATGCCCTCCCGGCACACTAATCAAGGCCCTTAAGCCTTATTAGTAATTTTGGGTCGTTACATAAGTAGTGATGCCCTAGGTAACTTAATGGTTACCCTTGTGAGGGATTTACTCTTGGATAAGTAGTGATGCCCTAGGTAACACAATAGTTACCCTTGATGGGGATATTTATTGGCTAAATCTTAGTGTTGAGACTCGGTTCTCTCTTACAGATTAGCATTTATGCTAGAAGGTGTGTTACGCCTGAATTCTTGGAAATTCTCGAGCGTTGGTCTCGAATTATATTGTGATATATTATATCTGCTTGCTCTGGGATTTTTTGGGTGCAGGGATTTAATTGTTGTTATGAAATAGTTGTGGTATTATATAACTGCTTGCTCTGGGATTTTCTACTTGCAGGGTTTTATCTGTTATAGGAAATAATTTATCATTAGTTATCAAGCATGACCATAAGTTTGCCAGGATGCTTTTGCGTTCTTGAAATTTATTGTGTAGGGTCTGGATGGATCCGGAACCCTAATTCTCTGCATGCTTTTGTTTTAAGGTTGAACTTACTAAGCGTTTTCACTTACCTAGTTGTTTCCTATTGTAGGTAAGAACAAGGGCAAGGCAGAGTAGTGAGCTCTGGAGTCTACCTTGCAAATGTACATGTGGACCGACCTTTTGGGAAGTCGTTTTATTTTTGGAAATGTTGTATAATTTTTCTAAACTAGGCTTACTCTACTCTTTATAAAATATGTTTGTAATTAAATGTTAAGTATGGCAATACGACTTTTAAAAAGTTTTTTTTATACGGGTTTTTGAGACATTTTGTTAAATGAAAACATTTATATTTCTGCATTATCGAGTCTTGAAAATTCGGTCGTTACAACATTCACTAAGTTTCGACTAACTGAAAATATGCGAGCAAGATTAGATCCAATGTTTTCAAATTATGTGTTGGCAGTGGGTAATGGATTGCCACCCAACACAAAAGATGAAATCATAAAAATACCAAATGGGATGCTTGTTCCCTATGATGATGACAACACTTCATTAGATCACTTAATAAAAGACGTTTTCCACAACATCTAAGAATATTCAGGAAATATGTCAACTATGATGAACCGGACCATACTAACACCAAAGAATAGTTTTGTCGATGAAATAAATGCATTGTTAATTCAGAGGTTTCCAGGTGAATGTAACGCCCCAAATTCCCTAATATGCCTTAGTGCCTGGATTAGGGGGCCGGGAGGCAATAATTGAATTAATTGAGTGCTTATGTGTTATGAGCAAGTTATTATATGAATTATGTGAGTTATATGATAATATGACTATATTGGCATGTTTAGGTGTATTAAGCATGCATGTGGGCCCAATTCTTATTAGAAGGGCATTTTTGTAATTTTGGCCGTTGAGGGCATATTTGAATATATGCATGGTATATGATTGTGACCACATTATTATGTGGATATATTTGGGTTATCCGGCATGAGGCGATCCTAGGGTCCAAGTTAGCGGTTTAGTCATAACGGGGTCAAATACCAGGCTCGAGGTGAGCCTAGGGGTATTTCAGTAATTTAGCACATTACCGGGATTTATCAGGTAATGGAGAAATTATTTAATGATCATTTGAGGATATTAGAGATAACAGGAATTTATGAGATGTTAATTATGATTAACGGGGAAAAGTGGCAAATGGTGGTAAATGACCAAAGTGCCCTTGTGAGCATTGGAGAGGAAAATTTGGGTTAAGGGTATTTAGGTCTTTTGGATAGACCTTAGCTTGACTCAGCTGGTTTGGAAGGTTGTGGGGAAGTAGAGGATCACTTAGAAAACAAAAGGAAAAGCTCTCTCTTTCTCTCTCCCGCAGCTCTCTCTCTCCTTCCTTGGTGACTTGAGAATTTTGAAGTTTTTGAGGAAACAAAGCTTTGGAATTGAAAGTTTTGTGCTTAGGATCAAGCTAGGAGTAATTTGGGGCCATAATTCAACTATTGGAGGTAAGCTTTGTGCTTAGGATCAAGCTAGGAGTAAGTTGGGGCCATAATTCAATTATTGGAGGTAAGGATTCATTCTGTTTGTGAGTTTAGTTTTTGGTGGTTTAAGTTTTGTGAGAATTGTAAACTTTGATGGGTTTTGAGTTTGGGTTTGGATTTGAGTTGGTTTTTGGGATGTTTGGGGTGCATATGTTGTGTATTATTGCTTTTGTGACTCAGTTGGGACTTTGGGGAAACCTTGGGATGGTTTTGTAGGGTTTGGGTTCAGAGAAAACGCAAGAAAAACCTAGTTTTTCTGGGTTCGCAAAGGAGCGCTGCGGCGCTGTTCTTCCGAGCTGCGTCGCTGGGATGAACCAAGGCAAGGGGCCCTGGCTATGTGCTGCAACACTTGGGGGGCTACGCTGCAGTGCTAAGCCAAATTTCAGGATCCCCAAAATCCAATTTTTAGGGTTTTTTCCCAGGGGCTCGGGGGACGACTTCACCACCCCGTTTGGTGGAATGAGAGGTCCCGAGAGCATGGGATTGGCCCCAAGATTCGTTTATGGAATCGAATATTTATAAGATATTATCTATGGGTTGTGACTAGGTTATTGCTAAGGCTCAGGAAAGGATCATTCTCAGGTGTCATGCCTGCTTGCTTATTTGCTTATGCTTGGACCAAAGGTAAGAAAACTGCATCTGAAGCGTCAAATACATGATTAGGGCTCGACCCCAATTGCTAAATGTATTATGATTAGGGCTCGACCCTGTTGTTGAGTGTATTATGATTAGGGCTCGGCTCCGTTGTCGAATGTATTATGATTAGGGCTTGGCCCTGCTGTCAAACGAATTATGATTGGGCTTGGCCCAACTGTTAAATGTAATATGATTGGGGCTTGGCCCAGATGTTAAATGTATTATGATTGGGGCTTGGCCCAACTGTTAAATGTAAACATGATTAAGGCTCAGGCCCAGCTAATGAGCATGATTATAGTTATGCATGTGTATACCTGTGTAAGTACATTATAATGTGTTGTATTTGTGTATGATGAATGTATTGTATGTATGTATGTTCCCGGCTAGGAGGTTCGACTTATAAGTCAAGGGTATATTTGATTAAAAAGGGGCTCGACATATAAGTCGATGGACAAAAACAGCTCGGCTTATAAGCCAAAGGACTACAGGAGCCCGACTTATAAGCCAAGGGATTAAAAGGGACTCGACTTATGAGTCCAAGGGTCTACAAGGTTCGACTTATAAGTCGGAGGATTTATAAGACTGACTTATAATTCGAGGGTTTACAAGGCTCGACTTATGAGTCGAGAGTTTGCAAGGCTCGGCTTATGAGCCGTGATCAGCATTATGTGCATTGAGTGCAGGCCGTTATGGCTAGGCCACCCCTGGAGTGCATTATGCACATTGGCTCGAATGCCAAAGGAATGAAAAGGAGTGCATTATGTACTTCACTGGCTCAGTTGCCAAAGGAATGAAAGGGAGTGCATTATGTACTTGACTGGCTCGGATGCCAAAGGAATGAAAGGGGGTGCATTATGCATTTGACTGGCTTAGATGCCATAGGAATGAACGGGAGTGCGATACGCACTTGTGTAACCCTATGGTCACTTACTTGTACAGCGTGTGTATGCTTGGTTCCAGTTATTACTGTTGAGCATGCTGTTATATTCTGTGGACTATTTGAATTTGCCAATGTGTTTTCTTGGTGAGTCTTTTGGCTCACGGGTGCTTTGTGGTGCAGGTAAAGGTAAGGAGAACCTTGGCAAGCCATGAGTTGGAGAGCATTAGGGGTGATGTGTACATATGCAGTCTACTCGACTGCCACGGCCGAGGTATCACAGGGGAACTGGGGTTGGATCCTGTTTTGCCGCCTAGATCGACTTATCTTGTAATCCCTGAGTTGTAAACACATTTTAAACTTGTATTTTTTGGGATCCCATGTAAAGACTAAAATTTTCTTTTAATTGAAATGTTTATTAATTGACACGATTTTTAATACCTGAAACCTTAGTGGCTTAATCACATGTTTTAGTCCAAATTACTCGTTTAGCAAGTCCCACACTATTTTAAACACACATGGTAACAGACCTTAATTAGCAGGGCGTTACACTAAAATTGCCATTGGACATCATATTGGAAAAAGAGTCTTCATTCCAAGGATATCATTCTTCCTAAATGTGGATGATAATAGTGGTTTTTCGTTTAAGCGAACTCAATTTCCAATAAGATTAAGTTTTGTAATGACCATAAATAAGTCACAAGGCCAAACATTGGATTATGTTGGGATTTATTTACCACAACTAGTATTTTCTCATGGTCAATTATACGTGGCTTTATCAAGGGCAAAGACAACATCTACATTGAGGATTTTAATTCGACCAGTGACCACTGATAAACTTGACAAAAACTATACCAAAAATATTGTGTACACAAAATTATTATCATTATCATGTTTAAATTAATGTCAACGTAGGTAGCATTCACTAATTTTATTGATCTATTTTCAATCAATTATTTCATAAATTAATAATTCAAATACATTATATCTATGTGTGTAATATTCTTATATCTTTACAGGGAAAAAATGCCGACAATATGTACCTCGATCAACGAGATCACCCCAAATACAAAACTTTGGAAAATCAAGATGATCGTGGCGAACAAATCTCCAAAGCGAACAAGTCGTAACCCAGTACTCAAATACCAAAATCTAATATTAATCGACCAACAGGTATCTAATTTATTAGAATATATATTACTTTGAAAATTATTAATACTCTCCTAAATGAATGTAGCATACCTCTATTTATCTTTTACAACTCATATAAAACAATGTTAATCATTATTTCTTTAAATTTTGGTTCAGGGGAATCGAGTCCAATCAATAATTTTTAGAACGGATATTGACTCTAGGGAGGACACTTTAAAATTGTTTCACTCTTATTATATCAGTGACGCCCTTGTCAAAAACGTCAACCCAAGGTACAAGATTGGAACACCTGAATATGATTGGACCCTCAAGTCAAGAACACTAATAGAAGATGTAGAAGAACACGACAATCAAATAGAGGCGCCAAAAAATAACATCGTTCCATTTACAGACTTGCACTCTTACAAAGACTCGGCTCAACGAATAAGTATTTCAAATTTAATTATTATACAAATTGAATATCATCAAAATAATCATTTTCTTATTTCAATATGTAGATTTCTTAGCTGTTGCAATCCAAATTAAACCAACAAAAGAGATCACTACAAAATTTCAACAACAAACAATCCAAGAGATATATCTTATTGATGAAAGGTAAAAATACAAAAACATACTTTCAATTAAATTTAATATTGATATTACTTTACAAAATGTACACTAACATTTTTTATTCAATCTAATTTGTCAGCTTCAGCCCAATACAATTGACTATGTGGGGTCGGTTTGTCCAAGACGAATGTCAAACAATAACAAAAATTATTGAAGAATACCCAATAATACTGGGAACACAAATAGTTGTTCGAACATATAGAGGTACTTAGAAATACACAACTTATATATTCTTCTTTCTTTGATATACTTTCATTAATATAAATCTCAATTTAAACAAAGGATTGTCCCTATCATCACGTTCATCAAGTACATTCACAAGCAATCCTCAAATTCTAGAGACAACTGCATTGAAGCAATTGTAATACTCGATATTAAAATACACATATTGCTCAAATTACATTACATTTAATTATATTATTTTCATATTGTAAGGCCCTAGGTAGCCAAGACCGTTACACTATGTGTTTATAAAGGTGCAAGACTTGCTAATCAAGTCATTTAATTAGAAATGTGTTACTGCAACTATAATTGAACTATGGTTAAAAGGTTTTGGTCATAAAAGATACATTTCATTTAATTAAACATTTTGTACATGGGATCCCAAAAGAAATAGAGTTTAAAAGACAGTTTACAAAAATTCCAGGTTGTAAACAAATACTGGCCACTCTAAGGGCAAAACAGGCATTCAGGCTTCTCCTGTCCTATACTACTCCTCAGTCATGGCGGCCGATCAACTGACTATGTACATTCAGCCTCAAAGTTCTCCAACTTAGGACTGGTCCACCTTGCCCTTACCTTTACATGCACCACATAGCACCCGTGAGCCAAGGCCCAGCAAGAAAACTATAATGCATAGCACAAGCAACAACCAATAGGTAGTTAATTTATGAATCATCAATCAGATATACAACAAGTCATATAGCTCACATAAACAGTGATATCAAACTACAAGCCAATAATCATTTACTCAGATAACAAACTCGTCACAATCATCAGTATAAACAACATTAAACATATCATGCCAAAATCCAAGGTCGACACCCTTAGGCCGCACCCTCTGATTATCCCACTGACTCCGGCTCGCTTAGGCCGAGCTCAGCGATTATGTACTTATCCTCAGCTACCAGTGGCCGAGCCGCACCCTGTGTGAAAATATTGATTCTGACACTCTTAGGTTGTTTATCACATGTCCCCATGGCATAATACCATCTCATGACATCGCATACAATTATAGGGAACTCTTAGTCCCGACATATTCACATAACGGGTGCAGTTTCTTGCCTTTGATTCCAATAGCTTTCATTAGTGAAATCGACTTTCAACCACGATCTTGTCCAAACCCTAGCGTACACCTAGTCACAACCATAAGTTAGAACCATCACTAAACTTCAATTCTGTAACCTAACCGCGGGACCAATCCCAAGCCCTCGGGTAGCTTTAATTCCACCAAACGGGGTGGTGGAATCAAACCCCGAGCCCCCGGGCAAAAACCCTAAGAAAATACCCAAAAATCCACTTCTGAAGGCAGGCCAGCGCTACTACGCCACAAGGTGGGCACTACAGCGCTACAAGCAAAGGAAAAAATCCCCCAGAAAACCCTGACATAGTGATGTAGCGCTCTACTGCTAGCGCTACGTCGCTACAAACAGCACCTTCAGCACACTGAGTTTCTCCTTCGAATTTCCCCGAGCCAAAACTCCCTAGAACCCCTCCAAACCTCAACTACACTTCAAAACAAGCCTACCATTCACTACATCTCATCCCACATGGCCCAAAAACCTCAAATTTAGCCACATGCACCATCAAACAAAGAAAACAAGAATTGAACTCAAAACTCAAGAACTCATCAGAAAAACCAGAAATAACCCAGCAACTCAGATGATCAAGCTCATAATTCCTTACCTTTGATGGGGAATTCGACCCGAGGTTGTCCTCCAAGCCTTTAGCTCCTCAACTCCCAAAGCTCAAATCCCTTAATTTCCATTCAAAATCAAAATCAACTTCATCAAAGTCAGAAAATTCAGACCAAACTCTGTAAATTTTACCTTAATTGAGTATTAACTACAGCTGAACCTCTAGCCACTTCAAGGATCAAAGTCTCAAGACTTTGCCTAGACCTTCCCTGAGATTCCAACTCCAAAACTCACAAGAAATGGTGAGGAATAGAGCAAACCAAGAGGAGAAGAAAGGGGTGAGTTAGATGTTCTATTTTTTCTTCTTTCTTTCCTTTTGCTTATTTCCTTCAACTTCTAATTCATTCTACAACTTCCACTATCTCTAAAGAGGCAGATTAATACTTATCCCTTTTTAAACACCAAAAGACCATATTTCCCTCCCAAATATAACCAAGCCTTTAAGCCATTCTTGGGTCATTTTGGTCATTGCTCCCAATTCCCGCTAATTCCTCGAGTGTCCCTAATAATTACCGCTTACATCCCGACACCTAACCAATCACAAATTATTTTCCTCAATGTCAAATAGTCTCCAATATATTTCCCAAATTCCCATAAATACCCCCAGGCTCCCCTGAGCTGGGTATAAATTCCCACCAGACTTGCTAATCAAGTCATTAATCTAAAAATGTGTCACTAGACATGTATGAGCTAGGGGTAAAAAGATTTTGGTCTCTAAATTTACATTTTATATAACTAAACGGTTTTATACATGGGTGATCGACCCAAAACGGGTATGTTTTAAATATTTATACTCGCAAGCGCACGAATCGTATTTATAGAATAGTTTTCGTGTAAGCACGAGGTCGAACCCAAAGGAGTTGTCTAAAATCGAAAAGAAAACTATTTTAAACCAAAATTAATAAATTCTAACCTAGCTCCAAAGATTGATGCAAATTTGTAACAATAAAAATAAAATAAAAGACAATAATAAATATATTAAAGACAATATATATAACATAAATTAATAATAGAAATGAAGATGGTAAAATAAGATTATTAAGGATTAGAATCCACAAAATATAAGTTCAATAATATTTATATTTATAAGTTCAAAATATAAGGATTAGAATCCACAAAATATATTAATTCCCAAGTTTTAGTGATAGTTAAAATAAATCAAACTATCATTTTCTAAATAGATTTATAATTTTAAGCACAAATTACTTCTAAAAAGATAGGATTTTTCTTCACTTTTCAAAATTATAATTTCAAAGTATTTAGTGTAAATCAATCTAATGAAATAACAAATAAATCAATGAACATTATTTATAAGGCAAAACATAATACTTTTGTTCTAAGCATGGATGTGTACAATTTAATGACACATCTTACACAAAGAATATTATGTTTTTGCACTAATGAAGAACAAAGTGTAAATATGTGCTAACAATCCAAAATACATGATATTTAAGATTAAAGAATATATTTGAAGAAGAAAATTCCATAAACTTTGTTGCACAAAATGGGAAATCAACATACAAAATAAACACTATTTAGTTACATATTGTTTCATCATCACCTTAATAATCTTAAAAAGATTAGGAACACATAACTAGAATAGCAAATACAAACTAAAAATTACAAACATAAAATAGGAAAATTTGGAGGAGAAACCTCCAAAATTTCCTCTAAAAATACATAGAAAATAACCAAAAAGAAGAAGAAGATGAAGAGAATAGAGAGGTTTTGAATGTGTAAAAATTATGGTATAGGAACCTCCCCTAAAAATGGACACCACAAATCCCTTATTTATAGCCAAAAATGATGATTAAAATAATCAATTCAAATTAATTAAATTGATTAATTTAATTGAATTAATTATAATATGGCAAATAGGGATAAATTATAGAGTGTAATAATTATGTTTTGGGGTAAAATGTGTAGAAAGTGGATTAAAAAGTTGTATTTTTGTCATAGGGGACAAATGTGCTTTTGGACAATTTATGGGCTCAAGATAAATGAAGGGGCTGGTGTTGTGCCAGGCGTGTGGGTGGCAGGGGCGCTGGGCTTTATGGGCCTTGCTTCTGGCAGTTTGGTGCAGGCACTGGGTGGAGTGCTGGCCGAATGAAGGCTGTTTTGCTGAAGAGTGCTATAGCAGGCGTGGTCTTGTGATGGTTTCGGCTGGGCAAGAAATGGTCAAGTCACGTGGCTGGAAGGAAGCTGAATTGATGCTTCAGCTGGGAGATGTTGAAGAGTGATATGTGACTTTGGTGGAGAGGAGCTTGGTCTTCAATTGGGCCTTCGTGGTGGGCCTTTCGCTAGGCAGCTTTATGGTATTTCAATAATACCATTTTTCCTTTCATTTCTTGCTTTCTATCATTTTTTCCAAACACAAAAATATAATAAAATCCCTACAAAATAAACATAAAATAAATCATAATAAAATATTTTCAACTATAAAATAAATTAATTTAATTATTTGAAAATATTAATTATAACTTAATTTATATTTAACATTTAAATTCAATAATACAACATTTTTTTACCCCAAACTAAACAAAAATAATTTAAATAATTAGCTACAATATTTTACAACAAAACAACTATAAAAATACACAAAAATATATAAAATAAAAAATAAACCTAATAAATTCAAAATTACTTAAAAACTTAATAAATCAATTAAAAACTCAAGAATTAAGCAACAATTAGCACATAAAAAGTGGTAAAATAATTATATTTTGTAGAGTTATCAATGGGATCCCAAAAAGATACAAAGTTTAAAAGTTGGTTTACATAATCCCCAAAATAAAGGCAACCATCAGCCACACTAAGGAAAAATAGACATTTCTGGTTCTCACGTCCCTGCCTAAACCTCAACTGTGGCGGCTGAGCAGCCGGTCATGTACATTCAGCTTGCAGAGCTCTCCAAGTCAGGGCTGATCAAGCTTGCCCTTGCCTTTACCTATACCACGTAGCACCCGTGAGCCAAGGCCCAACAAGAAAACATAATATGCAACACAACCAATAATAATAGTTAGTCAACTCTTTAAACATGAACAAACACTTAATACACCACATTAACCACTCAGCACATATACATAACCAATGATGCAACTAATCACAATTAACAATTAGGTCACAAGATAATCAGGTCACATAATAGTCAGGGCCGACAACTTAGGCCGCACCCTCTATTTACTCCACTGACTCCGGCCCGCTTAAACCGAGCTCAGTGCATAATAAGCTGTCCTCGGCTACCAATGGCCAAGCCGCGCCCTGTGCGCTAGTGTAACTCTTGACACTCTTAGGCTGTTGGTTCACTGTTTACATGGAATAATACCATCCTTTCAAGCATACACATTAGGGAACCCTTAGCCCCATTACAGATATACAACCAGGTGCAGTTTTCTTACCTTTAGTTTTTACGTTCACTAATTACGAGCGACGCTCCTCAAGCACGATCCGATCCCGAGCCCTAACTTTAACACCTAGTCACAACCAAGATATTGGGTTCCATTAATATTCAAGTAAAGGTTTCCGGGTTCAGTACTAGCTTCCAGGACATCGAATTTCCACCAAGCACAGTGGGGAAATCGATCCCGAACACCCTAGGCTAGACTCCCATGCCTAAAATCCCCAAATGTTCAAGAATGCACCCAAGGGCTGCGGCCCTTGAAGCCTAGCCACGGCCTGCCTCTAAAATAGAGCCCAAGGCCCCCAGCAAGCAGACACGCGCCACAGCCCTGCCCAAGGGCGCCACGACGCTCTCCCCTAGCCGAGCCTCCTTGGCTCTCTTGCTTCGTAGGGCCGTAGCGCTCAAGAATAGAGCCATGGCCCTCCCCTTCGTGCCCAAAAAAACCACCATTTCTAGCATCCTAACCCCATCCAAAACCATTCTAAAGCATCCTAACTCAAAACCCACCATTCACAAAACTTTTAACCTGACTTTAACAACATAATCCAACAGAAATTCAGCCTAGAAACCTACTAAAACTCCATTTTGATTCTCTGAAACCTAGCAACTCTAAACACCAAAACCAATCATGCAAAACTCAAATTTTAACCTCTAAATACGAATTGAAGCTTACCACTTTTGCTGAACCACCTTCTTGACGAACTCCTGAGCTAAAATCCCAGCTTCTCAGCTTAATTCAACCCTTAAACATCAAAACCATAAATTCCCTTAATACCCAGTCAAAACTCAAATTTTAAATGCTCAGAGATATGATTAAGCCCTTACCTTAATCTTGGTTGAGTTCCCTTAGCTGAGCACTAGATTTAACCTACAAATTTCCAGCTCAAATCACTAAATTCTAGCTGATTTCCCTTGGGTTTTTGTAGTTTCTTGGGAGAGAAAAGAGAAGAGAAGAGGAGAAAGAGAGTATGAGTCGGTTTGTGTTTTGTTCCCCTGTTCTTTCATTAACTTAGTCTAATCCTAATCAGTTAAGTCAATCCCGAGGCTCGGGGTGCCGGAAACATCCCCGAGGGCAAAACGGTAAATTTCCCCAATATTCCCGCCTAAGCTTCCTATCCTCAAATATATCTCCATATATTTATTTCCATAACTCGATAGTATAAATAACTACCCCTAACTTATCCAAAGTCAAATACTAAGCCCCGTTGTGACTTTTCCCGCAATCTAGCTCCCTAAGATCGCCTCAAGTCGCTCACTGCGAATCTACCCACGTAATAATGTGGTTCTCACAGATATAACATTTAACCACATTTATATTCAAATAATCATACAAGCATGCATTAAATCAATAAATTCACTCATAAGTCAATTATGCCTTCCCGGCGCACTAATCAGGGCCCTTAAGCCATATTAGTGATTTTAGGTCGTTACAGTTACTTTTTCGCTAAACCGCTCACTAGGATCGCTTCGAGTCACAAGCTGCAAATATATCCACATAATAATGTGGTCTCAACAATTAATCATAAATATTTACATTTATGTCCTCAACAGGCCAAAATTACAAATATGCCCTTATAATCTAATCAAGGCCTACATGCATACCAATACTCATAATCATGCATCTCATATATTCATATAATCATATAAACATGTTTATCACATAATCATGCATTTAATCATTTAAATCACAAATAATCCAGTTATGCCCTTCCGGCACACTAATCAATGGCCTTAAGCCTTATTAGTAATTTTGGGTCGTTACAACTATCCCCTCCTAATGAGAATTTCATCCTCAAAATTTACCTAAATAACTCGGGATACTGATTCCGCATCGCTACTCAAGCTCCCAGGTCGCCTCCTCGAACCTACTATTCCTCCATAACACTTTAACCAGAGGAATCATCTTAAATAGTAAGACTTTATCTTTCTGATCCAAAATCTGAACCGGTAGCTCCTCATAGGATAAATCTGTCTGCAATTCCAAGTCTTCATACTTCAACACATGTGTCGTATCTCATACGTACTCTTGGAGCATAGAAACATGGAATACATCATGAACTCCTGACAACGACGATGGCAAAGCTAACTTGTAAGCCACCTGTCCAATCCTTTCCAGAATCTCAGAAGGTCCAATGAATCTAGGGCTCAACTTGTCCTTCTTCCCAAATCTTCTCACTCCTCGCAATGGTGAAATTTGCAGAAACACGTGGTCCCCAACCTGGAACTCCACATTTCTACGCTTAGGATCAGTGTAGCTTTTCTGTCTGCTCTGTGAGGCGAGCATTTGAGCTCGAATCTTATCAATAGCTTCATTTGTCTTCTGAACCATGTCCGGCCCCAAATACTTCCTCTCACCCATCTCATCTCAATGAATGGGTGATCTACATCTCCTCCCATATAACATTTCACAGGGAGCCACTCCAATCGTTGGTTGGTAATTGTTGTTGTATGAAAACTCAATCAATGGGAGATACTTACTCCACGATCCCTCAAAATCTATCACGCATGCCCTAAGCATATCCTCCAACACCTGGATCGTCCTCTTAGACTGTCCATCAGTCTGAGGATGAAAGGTCGTGCAAAACTTCAACTGAGTCCCCATAGCCTTCTGCAAACTACCCCAAAACTTGGAGGTAAAGATAGGATCCCGGTCTGACATTATAGACTTAGGAACCCCATGGAGACATATGATCTCCCTCACATATAACTCTGAATACTGATCCACGGTATAAGTCGTCTTCACTATAAGGAAATGAGCTGACTTGGTCTATCTATCCACTATCACCCACATCGAGCCATGAAGCCCTAGTCTTTCACCAACTCCAGCCAACGTCTCTGCCTCATGTTCAGGTCCTTTTGCGTGAAAAAGTACTTCAAACTCTTGTGATCAGTGTATATCTCACACTTCTCCCCATACAGATAATGCCGCCAAACCTTCAGTGCGAATACCACCGTTGCCAACTCCAAATCATGGGTAGGATACCACTGCTCATACTCCTTCAGCTATCATGACACATAAGCTATAACCTTCTCATTCTGCATCAACACACAGCCCAAACCCAACCTTGACGCATCACAATAGACTACAAACTTTCCTTTATCCAAAGGAAGACTTAACACAGGAGCAGTAATAAGTCGTCGTTTCAATTCTTGAAAGCTGCTCTCACACTTATCTGACCAGACAAACTTCAAATTCTTCCATGTCAA
Source organism: Humulus lupulus (assembly GCF_963169125.1). Classification (NCBI taxonomy): domain Eukaryota; kingdom Viridiplantae; phylum Streptophyta; class Magnoliopsida; order Rosales; family Cannabaceae; genus Humulus; species Humulus lupulus. The sequence continues at coordinate 174,655,725 of NC_084794.1, read as the reverse complement.
TTCTGTCATCAATGCTGCTATCTTTGAGAACCCTTCTACAAATCGTCTGTAGTAACCTGCTAACCCGAGAAAACTCTGAACCTCCAAAGCATTCCTCGGCCTTGCCCAATATCTAACTGCCTTTACCTTAGATGGATCCACCTTAATCCCATCTGCACCAACAATATGTCCAAGGAATGTCACTTCTGGTAGCCAAAACTCACATTTCTTAAATTTGGCATACAACTGGTGCTCTCTCAACCTCTGCAAAACTTGTGGAAGATGAAACTCGTGCTCTGCCTCTAAACTGGAGTACACTAAGATGTCTTCGATGAAGACAATAACGAACTGATCCAAAAAATCCTTGAATACCCAGTTCATTAGATCCATAAAAGGTTGCTGGGGCATTGGTCAAACCAAACGACATGACCAGAAACTCATAATGCCCATAGCTCGTTCGGAAGGCCGTCTTTGGTATGTCTTCGTCCTTGATCCTCAGATGTTGATAACTAGATCGAAGATCAATCTTAGAGAATACCGTCTTTCCCTGCAGCTGATCGAACAAGTCGTCAATCCTTGGTAGAGGATACTTATTCTTGATAGTCAACTTGTTCAATTCCCTGTAGTCTATACACATCCTCAAAGTCCCATCCTTTTTCTTCACAAACAAAACTAGAGCACCCCATGGCGAATAGCTTGGCCTGATGAACCCCAAATCTAGAAGCTCCTGTAACTGTATCTTCAATTCCTTCAGTTCCGTCGATGCCATTCTATATGGTGCCCTCGACACTGGCTTTGTCCCTGGTGCTAACTCGATAACAAACTGAATCTCCCTATGCGGCGGCAACCCTGGTAAATCCTCAAGGAATACATCTAAGAACTCACAAACCAATCTGGTTTCCTCCGGCCCTGCTGGCAAAACCCTAGTGGTATCCACCACACTAGCTAGAAAGCCTATACATCCTCCCTGTAATAAATCTCTGGCTCTCAGCGCTGATATCATGGGTACGCGGGGTCCATATACCGCTCCCACAAAGACAAAGGGATCCTTGTCCTCCGACTCAAAGGTCACCATCTTCTTCCTACAATCAATAGTAGCTCCGTATCTAACCAGCCAATCCATCCCCAAAATCATGTCAAAGTCCTCCATACCCAACTCAATCAAGTCTACTGATAATTCCCTACCATCAACCATCACTGGCAGTGCTCTAATCCACCTCCTAGAAACTACCAGTTCTCCTGTAGGCAATATAGTCCCAAACCTCGCAGTATAATACTCACTAGGTCTACACAGTTTATCTATCACCTTACTAGAAACAAACGAATGTGTACCACCAAAGTCAATCAATACAGTAAAAGGAGAGCCAGCGCTAGAAAGCTGACCTGTCACCACCGAGGGACTAGCCTTGGCCTCTGCCCGTGTCAAGGTGAACACTCGAGCTGGAGTCAAGCAGTCCACCTTTTCTGCTTCCCCCTTCTTCATTGTTGGGCTGTAATGCCCTAGATAGCCAAGACCGCTACACTGTGTACTTATAAAGGTGCAGGACTTGCTAATCAAGTCATTTAGTTAAAAACGTGTTTGCTAAACTCATTAACATCCTAGGGTTAAAAGTTTTTGGCCTCAAAAGATACTTTTTATACAATTAAACATTTTATACTTGGGATCCCAAAAGAAACAGTATTTAAAAGTCTGTTTACAAAATTTCCAGTGTACAGACAACCACTAGCCATTCTAAAGGCAAAACAGATGTTTATGGTTCTCCTGTCCCTGTCCCCCCTCAACTCTGGCGGTTGAGCAACTATTCATGTACATTCTGCTCCCAGAGCTCTCCAAATCAGGGCTGATCAAGCTTGCCCTTGCCTTTACCTGCACCACGAAGCACCCGTGAGCCAAGGCCCAGCAAGAAAGCGTAACATCATAACACAAGTACTGATAATAATCATAAACCCTTTCATGTTTAAACGTTTAGTAATCCCTAGTAAACATATAACTCATTGACATAAACATGAATTCACAAGCTAACCATTAGCCATTCAGCATATCATATTCAACAATCAACCACAACAACTAGATTACACAATAAATAGGGTCGACACCCTTAGGTCGCACCCTCTGTTTACCCCACTGACTCCGGCCCGCTTAAACCAAGCTCAGTGCATAATAAGCTGTCCTCAGCTACTAGTGGCTGAGCCGCGCCCTGTACGCTAAAGTAAACTTCGACACTCTTAGGTCATTTGTCTACCATTTACATGGCATAATACCATCCTCTATAAGACATACAAAACAGGGAACCCTTAGTCTCATTATGAATCCACAACCGAGTGCAGTTTTCTTACCTTTAATTTCCAAATGCTTCGATTACGAGAAATGCCCCTTGAGCACGACCCGTCTCCCGAGCCCTAGCTTTTACCTAGTCACAACCAAGATATGGGATTCCATTAATATTCAAATAAAGGTTTCTGGGTGAAGTTCTAGCTTCCGGAACATCAAATTCCACCAAGCACGGTGGTGGAATCGATCCCGAGCACCCTAGGTTAGGTTCCCGTGCTTAAAACCTTCAAATAAGAAAAAATGCCTTTAAGGGCTGTGGCCCTAGAAACCCATGCCGCGGCCCGCCCCTGAAATAGAGGCTAGGCCTCTCTGAAGAAAAACACGCCCTGCGGCCCTGCCCTGTGGCGCCACGGCGCTTCCCTACTGCAGAGCCCCCTTGGCTATTCTTTGCTTCGCAGGGCCGCGACACTCTAAAACAGAGCCGCGGCCCAGCCCCTCGTGCCCAGAAAATCCACAATTTTTGACATCCCAACCTTGGTCAGAATCACCTAAAACCATCCTAATTCTAAAACACATTGATCACAAAACTTCTAACATGATTCTAGCAACATAATCCAGCAAAAACCTAGCTTAAAAACTCATTAAAATCCTATTTTAATTTCTGAAACCTAGAAGCTCAAAAACATAAAAACCAGCAATGAAACACCAGAATTTAACCATTAGATCATAGATTCAAGCTTACCTCCACTGCAGAACCACTTCTCTAAGCAAATTCTGAGCTAATTCCCAAGCTTTCTACCTTAATTTAACCTTGAAATTAAGAACCTAGGAACCCTTAGATTTCAGCCCAAAACCCTCATAATCAACTAATAAAAAACGAAATCCAGTGCTTTAGTTTCTAGTTGAATTCCTTTGCTAAAACTGAGCTAATCCCTCAAAACTCTAGCTCAAATCACAGAGTTTTCGGCTGAGTTTTCCTTAGGTTTTAGTGGTTTTCCTTGAGGAAGAAGGAGAGAGAAAGAGGGTCGGGTCGGGTCCTTTGTTTCCACCAAGTTCTGAGTTTTTACTTAGTCTATCCTTAGGTAATTAAGTTAATCCCAGGGCTCGGGTTGCCGGAAACGTCCCCGAGGGCAAAATGGTAAAATTCCCCAGTATTCCCACCTAGACTTCCTAACCTCAAATATATCTCCAATTATTTATTTCCATAACCCGATAACCTAAATAACCATCCAATACCTGAAATACCCCTTGACTTGCCCAAAGTCAAGTATTAAGCTCCGTTGTGACTTTCCCGCTAACTAGCTCCCTAGGATCGCCTCAAGTCGCATGTTGCAGATTTACCCACATGATAATGTGGTTCTCACAATTATAGCATATAATCACATTTACATTCATATAACCATACAAGCATGCTTATCATATAATCATGCATTAAATTAATAAACACACACATAAGCCACTTATGCCCTCCCGGCACACTAATCAAGGCCCTTAAGCCATATTAGTGATTTTGGGTCGTTACATGGGCAGTCTTTCTTGAGGTGTCCTACCACCCCGCACACATAACAGGCCTTAGCCCGAATGGCGTCTTCTACACCTCGTGCCCTCAGGATAGCTCCTCCATGAATCCCTGCCTCCCTGAGACACTCTGAGTACCCCGACCTCTCATATCAGGGCCAAGAGCGGTCGAAGCATCAGGAGTCTTCTTCTTCAGATCACTGGGGCCTCCGCCCCTACCAGACCCAATGTATTGAGGCACCACCCTGCGACCCTCCCGCCTTGCCGCACTCTCCCTCCATATCTTGTTCTCCGCTTCCTCGGCGGTAAGAGCCTTCTCAACAGCCTGGGCATAAGTTGTCCCCCCAGGAACTGTTGTAATCCTCACATCTCGGGCTATCATAGCATTAAGCCCTCTGATAAATCTGTCTTGCCTAACTGCATCAGTAGGCACAAGATCTGGTGGGAACTTTGCAAGTCTGTCGAACTTCAAGGCATACTCTGTAACTGTCATGCTGCCCTGAACCAACCCCACAAATTCATTAACCTTCGCTGCCCTGATGGCAACATTGTAATACTTCTGGCTGAATAAATCCTTAAATCCTTCCTAACTCAATGTAGTAACATCCCTGGTCTGTGATGCCACTTCCCACCAGATACGGGCATCCTCTCTCAACATATATGCAGCACAAGCAACTCTGTCATGATCCTCTACCCTCATGAAATCCAAAATAGCAGTGACCATACCCATCCACTGTTCAGCCTTCAGTGGATCTAGTCCTCCCTCAAAATTTGGAGGATGTTGTTTCCTGAACCGCTCATACAATGACTCCCATCTATTCCTAACCTCACCTGACTGTACAACTGGATTCACTGCAGGTGGCACAATAGGGGCAGCCCTCCCTGATGGAGCCTGCTGTCGCAGAAGTTAGATTTGTTCATCCTGGCTCTGTAGCCATGCTTGCATGTCCGCCATGATTTGCTACCAGTTCTTAGGGACTAGCAGAGGGGTCTGGCCCTGGTCATCATCACTTGCCTCAGACCTACTGCTGGTAAGTCATACAGATTGTCTTGGACGCATAGCTATCCAAGTTAATCTGCAATCAATGACTCGGTAGTCAGACTATGATGACAGGGTAATAATCCTTCCATAATCCTCCATTAGAACTCAATCATTCACAAGCAATCAAGATATAACAGTTTAGTCAAATATCCATTCACATACAATAGCAATGCTAATAAGCATGCCTCAATATCATCACACAACAGTCAAGGGCCAGGCCCTATCAGTATCTCATGCTTCCTATTAATCACACAGATTTCAGCATTCATATTCCATTCTAATCATTTAAGCATATAAACATGTATACATAATTACCAAACCCTGAGTCGAGCTTATCTTTAGCGAAGAATGTACATATCCAGCCAGTCTTCAGGAACCCTTAAACCTAGGACGCTCTAATACCAAGTTGTAACGCCTTGGGTAGCCAAGACCATTACGTTGTGTGTTTATAAAGGTTCAAGGCTTGCTAATCAAGTCATTTAGTTAGAAATGTGTTACTACAACTATAATTGAACTATGGTTAAAAGGTTTTGGTCACAAAAGATACATTTCATTTAATTAAACATTTTGTACATGGGATCCCAAAAGAAATAGAGTTTAAAAGACAGTTTACAAAAATTCCAGGTTGTAAACAAATACTGGCCACTCTAAGGGCAAAACAGACATTCAGGCTTCTCCTGTCCTGTACTACTCCTCGGTCGTGGTGCCCGATCAGCTGACTATGTACATTCAGCCTCAAAGCTCTCCAACTTAGGACTGGTCCACCTTGCCCTTGCCTTTACCTGCACCACGTAGCACCTGTGAGCCAAGGCCCAGCAAGAAAACTATAATGCATAGCACAAGCGACAACCAATAGGTAGTTAATTTATGAATCATCAATAAGATATACAACAAGTCATACAGCTCACATAAACAGTGATATCAAACTACAAGCCAATAATCATTTACTCAGATAACAAACTCGTCACAATCATCAGTTTAAAGAACATTAAACATATCACGCCAAAATCCAAGGTCGGTGCCTTTAGGCCGCACCCTCTGATTATCCCACTGACTCCGGCTCGCTTAGGCCGAGCTCAGTAATTATGTACTTAACCTCAGCTACCAGTGGCTGAGCCGCACCCTGTGTGCAAATATTGATTCCGGCACTCTTAGGCCGTTTATCACATGTCCCCATGGCACAATACCATCTCATGACATCACATACAATTATAGGGAACCCTTAGTCCCGACATATTCACATAATCGAGTGCAGTTTCTTACCTTTGATTCTGATAGCTTTGATTAGTGAAATTGACTTTCAAGCACGATCCCATTTGAGCCCTAGCGTACACCTAGTCACAGCCATAAATTAGAACCATCACTAAACTTCCATTCTGTAACCTAACCTCGAGACCAATCCCGAGCCCTCGGGTAGCTTCAATTCCACCAAACGGGGTGGTGGAATCAAACCCCGAGCCCCCGAGAAAAAACCCTAAGAAAATACCCAAAAATCCACTTCTGAAGGCAGGGTAGCGCTACAGCGCCACAAGGTGGGCGCTACAACGCTAAAAGCAAAGGAAAAAATCCCCCAAAAAACCCTGACATAGTGCTGTAGCGCTCTACTGCTAGTGCTACAGACAGCACCTTCAGCACACTAAGTTTCTCCTTCGAATTTCCCCAAGCTAAAACTCCCTAGAACCCCTCCAAACCTCAACTACACTTCAAAACAAGCCTACCATTCACTACATCTCATCCCACATTGCCCAACAACCTCAAATTTAGCCACATGCACCATCAAACAAAGAAAACAAGAATTGAACTCAAAACTCAAGAACTCATCAGAAAAACCAGAAATAACCCAGCAACTCAGATGACCAAGCTCATAATTCCTTACCTTTGATGGGGAATTCGACCCGAGGTTGTCCTCCAAGCCTTTAGCTCCTCAACTCCCAAAGCTCAAATCCCTTAATTTCCATTCAAAGTTCAAAATCAAAATCAACTTCATCAAAGTCAGAAAATTCAGACCAAACTCTGTAAATTTTACCTTAATTGAGTATTAACTACAGCTGAACCTCTAGCCACTTCAAGGATCAAAGTCTCAAGACTTTGCCTAGACCTTCCCTGAGATTCCAACTCCAAAACTCACAAGAAATGGTGAGGAATAGAGCAAACCAAGAGGAGAAGAAAGGGGTGAGTTAGATGTTCTATTTTTTCTTCTTTCTTTCCTTTTGCTTATTTCCTTCAACTTCTAATTCATTCTACAACTTCCACTATCTCTAAAGAGGCAGATTAATACTTATCCCTTTTTAAACACCAAAAGACCATATTTCCCTCCCAAATATAACCAAGCCTTTAAGCCATTCTTGGGTCATTTTGGTCATTGCTCCCAATTCCCGCTAATTCCTCGAGTGTCCCTAATAATTACCGCTTACATCCCGACACCTAACCAATCACAAATTATTTTCCTCAATGTCAAATAGTCTCCAATATATTTCCCAAATTCCCATAAATACCCCCAGGCTCCCCTGAGCTGGGTATAAATTCCCACCAGACTTGCTAATCAAGTCATTAATCTAAAAATGTGTCACTAGACATGTATGAGCTAGGGGTAAAAAGATTTTGGTCTCTAAATTTACATTTTATATAACTAAACGGTTTTATACATGGGTGATCGACCCAAAACGGGTATGTTTTAAATATTTATACTCGCAAGCGCACGAATCGTATTTATAGAATAGTTTTCGTGTAAGCACGAGGTCGAACCCAAAGGAGTTGTCTAAAATCGAAAAGAAAACTATTTTAAACCAAAATTAATAAATTCTAACCTAGCTCCAAAGATTGATGCAAATTTGTAACAATAAAAATAAAATAAAAGACAATAATAAATATATTAAAGACAATATATATAACATAAATTAATAATAGAAATGAAGATGGTAAAATAAGATTATTAAGGATTAGAATCCACAAAATATAAGTTCAATAATATTTATATTTATAAGTTCAAAATATAAGGATTAGAATCCACAAAATATATTAATTCCCAAGTTTTAGTGATAGTTAAAATAAATCAAACTATCATTTTCTAAATAGATTTATAATTTTAAGCACAAATTACTTCTAAAAAGATAGGATTTTTCTTCACTTTTCAAAATTATAATTTCAAAGTATTTAGTGTAAATCAATCTAATGAAATAACAAATAAATCAATGAACATTATTTATAAGGCAAAACATAATACTTTTGTTCTAAGCATGGATGTGTACAATTTAATGACACATCTTACACAAAGAATATTATGTTTTTGCACTAATGAAGAACAAAGTGTAAATATGTGCTAACAATCCAAAATACATGATATTTAAGATTAAAGAATATATTTGCCTAGACCTTCCTCTTTAAATATTACCTTAATTGAGTATTAACTATAGCTGAACCTCTAGCCACTTCAAGGATCAAAGTCTCAAGACTTTGCCTAGACCTTCCCTGAGATTCCAACTCCAAAACTCACAAGAAATGGTGAGGAATAGAGCAAACCGAGAGGAGAAGAAAGGGGTGAGTTAGATGTTCTGTTTTTTCTTCTTTCTTTCCTTTTGCTTCTTTCCTTTAACTTCTAATTCATTCTACAGCTTCCACTATCTCTAAAAAGGCATATTAATACTTATCCATTTTTAAACACCAAAAGACCATATTCCCCTCCCAAATATAACCAAGCCTTTAAGTCATTCTTGGGGCATTTTGGTCATTGCTCCCAATTCCCGCTAATTCCTCGAGTATCCCTAATAATTACCGCTTACATCCCGACACCTAACCAATCACCAATTATTTTCCTCAATGTCAAATAGTCTCCAATATATTTCCCAAATTCCCAGAAGTACCCCTAGGCTCCCCCGAGTTGGGTATAAATCCCCACCGTGAATTTCTTGCTAAACCGCTCACTAGGATCGCCTCGAGTCACAAGTTGCAAATATATCCAAATAATAATGTGGTCTCAATAATTAATCACAAATATTTACATTTATGCCCTCATCGGGCCAAAATTACGAAGATGCCCTTATAATCTAATCAGGGCCTACATGCATACTAATACTCATAATCATGCATCTCATAAATCCATATAATCATATAAACATGCTTATCACATAATCATGCATTTAATTATTTAAATCACACATAATCTAGTTATGCCCTCCTGGCACACTAATCAAGGCCCTTAAGCCTTATTAGTAATTTTGGGTCGTTACACATATAATCTTCCTATATTTATTAACTTGTATCACTATTCATTTTTTATTCTAAAGGGTTGATAATAATATACTGAAAATCAAAAGTATCATTGAAACATCGTTGACACATCCATCTACTACTCTATCATCTGTTGGACTTCAAAAAACCGTGAAGATTTGTGATATTCTCTGTGTGATGAAGGTTTTGCAACCTATGGAGGTAAATATTACTTTTTTATTAAAATTTAATAACAAAATACAGTTTTAAACTTTCTAAAAAACAATTCTTATTTGATGTAGAAAGCATACTTTTGGATATAAGCAACGATAAATATAATTGATTATGCCCAAATGTACTATTACATGTCGTGTGCGACATGCCATAGAAAAATACGACATAAGTATGACGAAATAATTGTTTGCGAAAATCTAAACTACAAACAGCGAGGGACCCCTAAACCATAATGAGTACTTTTTGTTTAAATTTATAAATAAATTATAAATTAAAAAAATTACTAATATTCACATTAAAACTAATAAATTTAAATACATTTTAAGGGCTAGGGCATATGTGCAACTAGAAGATGATACTGGAAAACTCGATGCTGTTATGTTCAGAGAAGTAGTAGAAGAGACATTTGGTTGTTCAGCAGTCTAGTTGATGGAAAATTCTACAGAGGTAAGAATAAATATTACTACATTTCAAAATAATACATGTGAAAAAAAATCATAATTTATATAAAGTAATTATAAATTGTTCTTGCATAAAATTCTCAATACATTGAAAGTGTTGCAAAGAAATTAGCAACAAAAAAATAGACGATCAAAGTGTCCGCAGATAAAGAAAAAATGAAGAATGTCAAATACAAGAATTTCACTATTCTGTCCATTTAACCCATACAAGATGACAACAACAATAAATCATCATCCTAAATTACAAACAAAAATTAACCCCATTCTTAATTTTTTTTGTTATTTTTTTTTTTTATTCAGACAAAATCCCCCTTTTTATTAAACTATAGATAATTTTATTTTTATTTTTTATTTACGAAGGTCTAGCCTTTAAAATACTTCACTAGCAAAATCACCCGTTCGAAAAAAAAAAACTACCAAATACTTATCAACAATGTTATTGTTTGAATTTCATCAATATTGTTAAAAATATATTTATGTCATACATTATATTAAACTTTTTCTTTTAAAATATATGACATACATTATTTTTAGTATGTTTGAATTTCATCAATATTTTTAGTAATATCTTTATGTCATACATTATATTAAACTTTTACTTTTAAAATATATGACATTGATTATATAATAAAATTTAATATGAAAGTCAAAAAATAAAACTAAATTCACACATTTTCTCAATATAACTAAGCAAACATCCATTGCACGTTGCTTCAGCTAGTATCTCTTCTATATAAAAAGTGTGTAGATAACGAAAATTCTTGGTTTTAACAGTTTTTTATTTTTTTAATGTTAACTTTAACAGAATATTCTTATTGTTGGTTTTTATTGATCAAATCAGAGATTATGCGCAGCGGAACAACAATCAAATTGTCATATTAATCCCATAAGATTTCTAGATCTACTTCTTCACACTCATATATTTAATCAAGGACAAGAATAGAAAAATGACCTCAGGTCCTTCCTTGCTGCTATCTTTTCGTATGGCTGAATCCTTGAGATCTCACACCAAGATCTTCCAAAATGTTCTCAGGCACACAAAGAACAAGTGTGGGCTCGCTATACAAATAATAGGCAATAACTATTTATCAGACGTTCTCAACACATGAGATCTGATAAAGTTTGGACCTAGGTTTTATGAAGAACAATGACCTTTTTTTTGTCACTGTTCTCTTTTCTCTGAGAGAATCCTAGATATTTTTCTATCCCTGAAAAATTACGTTCTATGAACACTGATATCCAATATATTAAAATATTTGTTATTTTAAACAAATTCAAAATAACTTATCAGTTATCAGATTTTTGTTTAAATAATAATATTTTAATCATATTAAAATATCTTATTATTTATTTAATATTTAAATAACTAAAATTGTGGAATCAAGAGACTAAGTCCATCTCTTATGCGTGTAGCACAGTGCATGTGCACTGTGCCACACATGTACCACATGCATGTGCAGGCATGTGATTTTTCTCAATTTTTATTATTATTTAAATACCAAAAATCCCAAAAATAAATTAATTCAAAATTAATTATATTTTTGTTAAATCAAATAATTAATTAATTAATTACACATAATTAAACAATAATTATGTTTGATACATAGAAAAATATTTTACTTATCACTTAAGTCCTTTTTGCCCATTTTTTGTATTTGCCTTTGACAGTGATTGTTTGAGCCATTTCGGGGACCATGGACCTATAACATTAAGCTCCAATAAATTGAAACTAAATAATTAAACTCTTTAATTATAATAGTTAATTTATTAATTATGATATTACTCCACTATAAATTCAGAATTGCACTCTTTATGTTATAGATATACTTTTACAGAAATCTTTTTCTTAAGTCGTCCATTGATATAACCATCTTACAATAGTTCAACCCTCTAATTAATTAATTCATAAATTAGAATGGGAGAATTACCATTTAACCTTTCTAATTTACTTCTTATTCCTTAAGTACCATTAATTCACTAGTGAATAGTTAATCTATAATCTAATTATAGATTTGAGCTCAAAATCATTCAGTTCCAGAATTAACCCTTAAGGGAACTAATATACGATCCGTTAGGAAATATTAGATTCTGTATTGTTGATACATGTTCCCAGCCATCCATGATATTAAATCTCCAAAACAAAAGTCATTAGCCTCATTCTTTGAAGAGACCTTAACGAATGAATCAAAAGATTTAATAAACATGAACAGGAGTTCATGAACACTCAGGATTTAGGTTGATCAATAAATGATCATCAGTTATGATATGAATTACAAGTCTTTATTGTTAAATGGTTTTTGGATAAAGACTTTAATTCATATCAATCTGTTGACTGCGTTTTTAGCCAACGACGTGAGAACGTCAATAACGACAAGCCTTCAAGAGAATGTAAACGACACAGACAGTTTAATAAAGAAAATAAAGAACACACAAGATTTTATAGTGGTTCAGCCCCGATTGTCGGTAATAGCCTAATCCACTTAGAGTTGTGATTTATAGATTTGTACTCAAGATCAGATGGACTGAGCCAACTGAGTTTCTTCAGTACAGATTGCAAAAATACAAGAATTCTCTCTCTAGAATACTCAGACCCAATTTTCTCTCTCTAGAAAGAAGAAGCAGAAGAAGCCCCTCTCTCATCCCATAAGCCCTCTATTTATAGGCTTAGGGCCATACATACGGTATCCCTTAGAACCGGGATATTTTATTATATTTATTACATTTAAATTACAAAGAAACATTCAAAATTCAAAATGTAACAAACCCCCAATTTGTGGGAAGAATGAGAGATTCCCGCATATCTTGTTGAAGTTGTTTCTGGGAATCTTGACTTAGTCTCCTCTAGCTAGTTGATCCACCTCCTACTGACCACTCATGCAAGTGTTGGTCGGACGTGCATGGTGGTAGGACATGCATGGTGGTTACTCCTTCAAGCTTTCCTTGGCTCAAAGTGATGCATGCATGGCTCTCCTTGGACCAAAGCCATGCATGCTTGGCTCTCCTCGGACCAAGGTGGCCCGAGCCAACTCCCTTGGCCTTTCACCTCGGGTATGTCCGAGCTTACCTCCTCCAATCAAGGTCCGATCGGACCTTGTGGCCTTCTCCTCGGACCAAGGTGGTCCGAGGCATCCTCCTTGGCATCTCACCTTGGACAAGCCTGAGGCACTCCCTTTTAGCATCTCCCAACTATGTCTGATCAGACATTGTGTAGGCTCTCCTTGTCAAAATCTAAGTCTCCATTCTTGGCTTGCATGGGACTCCTCCTCCTTAGCTTCTTACCGGACACGTTCGAGCCAACACTTAGGAAACCTTGGGAGGCTTACCTCAGACACACCCTTGGGGCTTCCTAGGACCACCCTCTTGGGGTCTCCTAGGACCACATCCTCCTTGGGGTCTCCTAGGACCACTTTCTTGAGTTCTCCTCGGATGCACCCTCCTTAGCTCTCCTAAGATGCACTCCCCTTAGCTCTCCTAGGATGCATTTTCCTTAGCCTCCTAGAATGCATTCTCCTTAGCCTCCTAGGATCAAGGTGCACTTGGCTTGGTTATGACATCTTTCAAGCAGTCCAAATTCTTCGTCAGTCTACCGGGTCTCTTTATCACAACTCTGAGGAGTCAATGTATTAATTGACTATTAATGTGTCTTTTACTGACCATGCACTACCACTTGTCACATTTATTGCCACGTCCTTGATCTCCAATTTTTGGGTATAACACAGTCCATGTCATATATAATCATATTATATAAATCATCTTTACCGAGATGTGTTACCACATCAATAATCCGAATCTAGATTATTTGTATCATTATGATACTTAGTAAACCGTACTTACAACTCCAATTAAAGAATTCCTTAACTTTAATTTGTCGTTGTTGACTATTTTTATTCATTCATGTGATCTTAATTCTCTCGTACTAATACAAGATCACATCCTCAATAATGAATATGGAATTTTTCTGATATTTACAAAATTATTCAAATAATAATTTAACAATCTAAATATGACAATAATAATAAACCATTGTATTTATTTATTCACAGAAAAAACAAATGTCTTTACATGCTTTTATGACACACTCCTAACACTTATATTTAACAGAATATTATTATATTTAACGGTAGATTGTAAACATCACTTAAACTTAAATAAAATAAAATAAATAATTAAAAATATGATATTTTTTTGATATTTTACACTGATAATTATTTAAAAATAATAAATAAACAAATTAAAATATAATATTTTTGAGATATTTTACAATAATAATTATTTTAAAATAATAAAACCATACATTTTATAACTTAAATAAAATTTAATTAAACTTAAACTCATGTATTAGAATAATATCATATTAAACATATAATATAATCTATTATGAATTAGCAACAAACTGCTTTTCCAAAAAAAAAAAACTGGCCAGAAACTTAAATTTAAAATCCACGTATAATATTTAATATTATATTAAACATATAATATATAATCTCTTGTTGTCACTCCAAAATTCAAAAGTTAGAATAAAAAATTTAAATAAAAATAAATAAATTATTTAATTAAAATATGATTATCATTTAAAATTTATTTGACATTAATATAAATTTAATAAAAATAATTAATAAATTATATAAATATAACTATGCAAATTTACCTTGTATGCTTATATCTAGTATATATATATACTTGAGGTCGTCTATAATAATTATATCTCTTCTATATAATAAGTGTGTAGATAACGAAAAAATTTTATTTTAATAATTTTTTTTATTTTTGTAAGGTTAATTTTAACAGAATATTCTTATATTTAACAGTAGTTTGTAAACACTTAAACTTAAATAACATAAAATAAATAATTAAAAAAATGAAAATAGGATATTTTTGAAATATTTTATAATAATTATTTAAAAATAATAAATAATTAAACAATTTAAAAGAGGATATTTTTGAGATATTTTACAATGATTTATTTTTAAATAATAAATAATTAAACAAATTAAAATATGATATGTTTTAGATATTTTACAATGATAATTATTTAAAAATAATAAAATCATATGTTTTATAACTTAAATAAAATTTAATTAAACTTAAACTCACTTATTAGAATAATATCATATTAAACATATAATATAATCTACTGTGAATTAACAACAAATTATTTTTCTAAAAAAACTAGCAAAAAATTTAAATTTAAAATCCACGTATAATATTTAATATTACATTAAACATATAATATATAATCTCTTGTCACTCCCAAATTCAAAAACTAGAACAAACATAAACTTAAACAAAACTAAATAAATTATTAGATTAAAATAAGATATTTATTTAAAATTTATATAATAATAATATAAATTTAATAAAATAATTAATAAATTCTATAAATAAAACTAAGCAAATGTGGAATCCACGATGCTTCTGTCTATTATCTCTTCTATATAATAAGTGTTTAGATAACAAATATTTTTTGTTTTAACGGTTTTTTATTTTTTTCGTTAACTTTAACGGAATATTCTTATATATAATAGAATATTATTATATCTAACGGTAGATTGTAAACATGATTCAAACATAAATCAAATTAAATAAATAAATAATTAAACAAATTAAAATAAGATATTTTTTAGATATTTTACAATGACAATTATTTAAAAATAATAAAAATCATACGTTTTATAACTTAAATAAAATTTAATTAAACTTAAACTTAATCTTCACGTATTAGAAAAATATCATATTAAATATATAACATAATATAATATACTATCAACTAAAAATAATTTTTTTTAATAAAAAAAATGCAACAAACTTAAATTTAAAATTATATATAATATTAATATTATATTAAACATATAATATATAATCTCTTGTTCTCACTGTCAAATTAAAAAATTATAACAAATATAAAATTAAAAATAAATAAATTAATTAATTAATTAAAATATGATATTTTTAAGATATTTTATGATAATTTAAATAATTAAATCATATTAATTTAAAAATAATAAAGTTACATATCATTTTTTTTATCTTATAAACTTGTATGATAGTTTAATTTTTTATCAAGTTATTGGAGCTCTTTTTCTTCATCAAATTCAATAAATGACATTGCGAGTTACGTTAGAAACTAAAAATAGTTGATGCAAGTGTACTGCTCTATATTATGAGTTTTTCTAGTATTATTTTATTTTATTATTAATTTCTTTTTAAATATTATTATAATTTATATATATGTCATATATATTTAAATATATATATTAATATTGTGTTTAAATGTGATGTAAAGATTAATAATATAAATAGTAATTCATTTTGTTATATATTGAAGAAAAAAAATAAATCTATTTTTATTAAAATTACTCATAATTTTTTGCCATAATTTTGAATAAGTATGAATATAACTTTAAAAAATTTCCTCCTAAAGGTGAGCTAATTTGGATAGTCGTCTACAAAAATTATCTATCATTATTCTAATTTGGATAATGAATTAGGGAATTCGTGACGTATAAAGGTGAGCTCTGAACTTGAAGAGAGTCGTATAATTTGATCACCCAAACTCTCTCTACAGCGTCTTCTCCGATTCCATAGGTAGGATTTTCGATCTAAACTGACACGGTTGAATCGCAATTCCAGTGACTAATAGTTTTCCGTTGTTCCCACGCTTACTTTTTACATATATACGCTTCTGATGCTCTTCTTTTCCTTTTTCAATTTTCATTTCTTATGCTATAATTCGATTTTAGATTTTGGCGATGAAAAAAACAAAAACATTGAGGGAAATTAAAATTTTCTGTTAAATTTAAATCTAAACACAAAAATTGTTTCCTATATTAATTTCAAACATGGCCTATGTGACAGAATAAATTCTAGATATGGTGATCAAAACAGTTGGTGAATTTGGCCCTGATTTCAAATTTTCATTTTTATATTATTAGAAACATAGCCATACAAAGGGGAAAAAAAGGGTCCTTTATCAATTTGAATCTGAATAATTTCTATAGTGGCTTTTGTTTAGTTACCCTTCGAGTTAGTGTTGTACTAAATTTGTGAGAAATTTAATGGTTATTGTTTGGAACATCTTATGGGTTTTATTTTACTGTATACCATATATTTATTTATTGATGTAGTTGATCAAGCTAGTTGCGTTCTTTTTTTTTCTTTTTTTTTTTGTGTGGTTATTATAACTTTGACTTATACTCGATCAGATGGAACAATCACTATCTTTTATCACTTACAAAGGTTCCATACCAGCTGCGATTGCTGAAGCCAAGAAGCAGAGGAAACTTTTTGTTGTTTTCATTTCAGGTATCTAATTTTCTGTAATGATTACGTTTCATGTTCTTGAGTTTTATAAAAATACCATCCATTTGGTTGGTGCGTAAATTATTATTCATTCTTATAAATGGAGAAATGGTGTGGTAAATTACTGAATAATTATACATGTATCGACGTAGTTATTCGTTTATATTTTTTCTGAGGGATTTTAATTATATCTAATTGCTAATTAATGTGCTTTTGAATGATTTTTTATGTCTATGTTCTGTTTGTTCAATACAGAAACAAATGGATTATTATTTTTAAATTTGAATGGCCTGGACATATCACTTGTTAAACGTATTACCATAATAACATTTGTTTGGTTCTTTAGTTTGCTTACTAAAATTCGTTTGTGATCATTGGATAATGACTTTTTTGATGGCAACAGGAACTATTACCTATCTTTCTTGTTTGTGATTTTTTTGTATGCATTTTAAATTTCTGTTTGTATGGCAATAAAACTGCATATCAAACTATATTCAATGTACCTTTTTGAAAAGAAATAATATATTCTATGTAGTTCTTAATTGTTTATATATATATATATATATATATATTTGTACATATTACGAATTGTCCAATGTTGAATTTTCTAGCTAGTATGAACTATATTTTTTCTTTTGTGGTGGTTGCTTCACTTCATTTATTTATTAAAAAAGTTATAAAATGCCACAGATATTTTCTCTTTCGGTTTTTGGGTTGTATATTTATAGTGGTATAATAAATTACATTCATACATACATATATATTGTAATATATTTGATTTGTTTCTATCTATTTTGCTCCTTTATATATATGAAACCTTTTGGCTTCCGCCTTTGAATGTTAACGTTGTGCATCTTAAGCATCTAGCTTGAAGTTTTAATCTTGTATTAATGACGTGTATATAACATAAAAAACTGTTAAAACACTTGTATGATGTTTTAACTTTTAAGTGGTAAGGACGTTATATTCTTTGCAGAAAATAGGTAATGTTTTTAGACCCTTGACTAAACCAAGTAATTATTTTAGATGGTTGAATGCATACTTGGAGAATTGTGGATATAATTACCATTAATTGCTTGGGTAAGAAACATCTTTGGGTGATTTTTTTACATTGTCATGCATAAGCGTTTCAGATTTCTTGTGTTGTATCCTGTAGTTGTTAATCCTACTGTGCTTTACAAAAATAACAGGCATTTGTACTGTTCCTGTCCTAGCATATGCATATATAAATGTATTATTTTTTCTTGACTGATTTTTAGGTGAAGATGCTGAGTCAAACTGTTTGGAAAAATCTTCATGGACTGATTCAAAGGTACGTGTTCTTCCTGGTCTGCCTGGGTGTATATTTACATGTAAATTTGTTCAGTTATTCTTATACTTCATTAATGTTATTTGTACAGGTGGTAGAGTCAGTACTTAAGTATTGTATTCTATTGCATCTCTCTGAAGGAAGTAAGGATGCTGTACAGTTTTCTGCAATATGTATCCTTCTATAGAAAGATTGGTTCATACACAAGATTCCCTTTATTTTTTATGCTATTGATACTAAAACTGCGAGCTATCTTTCTCAATATTTGTGGGTCTCTGTAATGTTGTTTACTGGAGAACCTAAAAATAGGAAGTTCTTGAGAATTCAATCTCTTTTTCTTGGTTATCTCAGTCTGTGCATTATTTGATCAAGGATGATGATAATTAATATAACTGACATTTCGTTGATTGTCTATTTTTTTTTTTAAATCACAATATCAAACTTCTTTCAGCCAAACAAAAGAGGAGGGAAAAAAATAGTATTTATAGTTTTTAAGGGGATTCAAGATTTTATGTCATCTAGGAACCACCATTCTGCTAGTTTACATATTTCTTTACATTGATAACATTATTGTGGCTTCAAAATGGTTAAAAACTTTGTTCTCCTGTGTTGATGTGAGTTTTCTCCTATTTTTCTTATATTTTTTCTGTCTAACAAAAGCTTTTGCTGTTAAGGGCTAGTTAGCATCAGATGCATTGTTCGATTTTACTTGTTTCGTATTTATCTTCTTTGAGTCAATTTATCTTTTATCTTTTCTGGAAAACCAAGAAGTATCCTTTCATCAATTTGATGCAGACCCACATAAATCTATTCCTTGTGTAATAGCTGTTGGATACAATGGCGTGCAAGTTTGGCAAAATGGTATAATATCTTCTTAAAACCTTCTTTCCTGGATTTATTAAAGTATACAAGGCTGCATGCGATACATTCTAAGACTTTTTTTTTTTGGTAGAGGGCTTTGTGAGTGCTGAAGTCCTAGCATCCAGTTTAGAGAAAGCATGGTTGAGTCTTCATATACAGGTCTGTGTGCCTTCATTGTTTTCTTACATTCTCTGGAGTCACTTTTCCAATTTGTAAACAGACTGATGCTCGATTAACTGAACTTTATTTTGATCTATTCTGACCAAAATGTGTTAACCATGATTATTATTTAAGTTCTGGTCATCTGGTGTCAATTATCAAGTTTGCATTAGGTATATATATTATGCCATCAATGGAATGTGCTCACTTTAATTATTTAGTCTTCATTTTGGACATGACATCTAATAAAAAATCTTCTTTCTCGCATACTTCCTCTACCATATTATTGCTTTACTTCTACTTGTGATGAGGATGAATTATACTGCGAGTGAATGAGTGAAGCTTTTGTGGAATCTAGCAGTATTGGTGATCATTTGGCTCGACATAATAGAAGTATATTTTATAGTTAGTTATGGAGAAGATTTCTTTGAATTTAGATTCATGTCTTTGTGCTTAAATATATTATACTTATGACGGTCTGAGCATATTTCTGTGATGAGATTTATTGCTGGGCATTTTTCTAATCTGAGATTTATTTATTTTTCAAGAGTTAAGTGTACAGATCTCTCCTTCACTCTTGTACTTGTTTTACTTTACATTCTTTGATTGTGCTCATGTCATGAAGCAAAAAATATTTATCTGAACAGTTAAAAGTAAGCTCATTTTATTTTCCTTTGGACAGTAAGAGACAGACTTTCCTGTTCTGTATGGGATCAGATTAAAAATGGAGACAGATGGTTTAATTTGGTCAGTTACCTAGGGTGTAAGAATTAAGATATGTGTGTTAGGAAATGAAGAGATAACATATAAGATTAAGAGTATTTATGAGTAACAGAAAAGGTAAATTGGCATTTGATTTCATTCTTTTTCATGCATGAGAAGTTCATTTAATGAGAGCTTGTACTCTACCTTGCTTCATTCGTTGGCTTTTGGATAATTACTGATAATTTGATCTCATGCAGATAGTTGGCACTCATATTGTTGCTATGAACCTCGTTTTTGTGTGTGTGTGGCATTTTCATAACAAGGGAATACAATATTTTATCATATACATAAATGTTTACTAAAGATTTTGATAAATTACAGGATACAACTGCTGCAGTCCTTAGTGCAGCTCTTGCTATCAAGGCATCAGAACCATCAAGTTCTAGGGTTGCTAGTACTGCATCTTCTGATCAAGGAAGTTCAAATTTAGGTGTTCAATCACCTTTAACAGACAAAAGTAAATCACCAGATTCTATAACAAAGGTTGACTCTGACAATAAAAAGGAAGATCAAATTCATCAGTGCACTGTTGAGGTGGATATAAGAATCTAGCGATTGTGTCGTTATGTGATTATTAATAGTAATATGTATGATGTGGTTGCTCTTTTATTTATTTGTTTTTTTTTATTATTTATTTTACAGGAGAAAAGTTGTGAATTGGGAGATGCCACATCTTCAGAGTTTCGAGAAGCTAATAAAACGGCATGTGCAGATGATGAAAAGTGCATCTCGACCATTAAAGTTGACAAAGAATTACATTGTCGTACTGTAGCTGACCTGGATAATACTGCAGCTGATCATTCTTCTACAAGAGTTATAGCTAAATCTCTTGAGCTGAAAAAAGTTACTGGTAAGGATTTAGATGTTTCAGATGGCGGCTCAAAATCACTTAAAGTTAGTGAAGTTGAGCAAGATGAAAAGGAAAAAGCTGTCGATGGTAAGAAGGCTACCCAGGTTGATAGCTGTGCTAAAGTCAACAAGATGAATGATGTATATTTAAACATTCACATGCCCAATGGTGGTAACTTGCAAGGCAAGTTCTCTGTATCAAGCACTATGAGAATGGTAAAAGAGTATGTTGATGAAAATCAAGATAGCATCATTGGCTCTTTTGATCTTGCCACTCCTTATCCACGCAAGGTGTACAGTGGCCAAGGTAGGTATGGGATAAATATATCCCTTGTGTTTTCAATTGCACCATTCATTGTATGGGTCGTGGTCATGTGTCTATTGATACTCACATGTGATGCAATTGCATTTGGCTAGTTTTGTCTTCAATTTTCAAACGAATGACAAAAAGAAGGGAACTCACCACATACAAATAAAACTCCCTTCTGAGCAAATGACAAGTTTGATCCGTTTTGGAAAATATAAACTACATACCATAAACAATCAAGGAATACATTTTGTATTTTATTAACATTAAAAGAACACAGGGTTAATCTCATAGGCTGTTAAAGCCCAGGGGATAATTGGTCTGTTTTTTTTCCTAGCATCCGTGCATACTCTTATGAATGTAGTATATGATTCTTTTCTAATTGTTTCTCAACTTCATGCAGATTTAAGCAAAACCTTGTCAGATTTGGGCCTGTTTGATAGACAGGCATTGATTGTGGTTCCTCATCAACGAGTGACTGATCAACCAATTTCAAGGAATATTGTTGAGTCTTCAAATGAGAGTACCGATGGTTATTTCGCTTATGCGAAAAGAATGCTTTCTTTCATAAATCCCTTCTCCTACCTTGGTGGTGGTTCTAGCTCTACAAACTCTGGACACCAATCTCAACCTGGCATGTGGGAATACAGTGAGTTTTCTTTTTCTCTGCTGTTAAACGACAAAACTTCTGAACAAATGCCATGATGGGAAGGAGAATTGATGAGATGAAATTTTCATGTTTTTTCCTTGAAAATCAATAAGCTTTTTTAATCTTATTTGCAATCCTTGAAATTTATCACGTAAACATACTTCCAGATTCACACATAATTTTCTGTCTTGTGGAGCCATTTTCTGTTTGCTTAAAGGAGATTTACCATAAAATTATATGGGACTAAATGAAATACTTGTAGGAAATATATGACTTTAATTTTGCTATTGTAGGTCCAGTTCAGAACGACGTCAACCAAGAACAAAGGCCTCGCTCAGCCTCTCCTCAAAGCATTTCTGCAGGCATCAGAAATGATAGTAAAAAGGGGCAGCTGAAGACATCCCGTTTTGGCAGCAATATTCACACTTTGAAGCATGACGAAGATGATGAACGGTTCAACGACCGAAATTCTTTCTGGAATGGTAACTCTACACAATATGGGGGTAATGACAATGGAAAGTAACTGATATTGAGCTCTTATTTGATTGGCCACCCCAGCTTCTTCACGTCTACTTTCAACTAAATCCGAAACTGACTGTAGAGGAATTACCAATGAAGATAAATTGCGCAAAGTTGTATTTTTTTTTAGATAATATGGAGTCAAAATAAGAATGTCAATGTTTAATTATATAATATACTTTGTTTAAACGTTGTTCGTAATTAATACCATCTGTTATTGCAGAAGTTTTTTCTTCTTTATTTGATTACATTTGTTGAACTTAAAATTGATTTTGATAGCAGCATTCTTGGATTATGAACCGAGAGGATACAATCTATTTTATTAGCTTTTCAAAAGATAATAGATAAACAAACGAAAAGAAATTTTAATTTCTAAAGAAAATATAAGATAAAATCTGATATCTTTTTTAAGTAGTTAGGAATAAAATGAGGAGAAAATTGATTTGAAATCTATTTACGGAAAATTACATAATTTACTATAAAAGATTTTTGTATTACATTTTAAAGGTATTTTATATGTTTTTACACTTCAAAGTACATTTTATATATACTATCTAGGGCATTTCTAAAGTCCCTCAGTTGTATTTGAAGGTTTTAGTCCTTCATATAATGTGAGCTGTTGGATTATTGGTGAACGGTAAGATTGAGGTTGATATTGACAATGTGTTAAAATATAGGTATACCCTTTCGTACCCCTTAGTAAATGGCTACCTGTTGCTCACTCTATGTTAATTACGTGGACAAACATGTGGAGACCATGCCGCAGGTCCTACTCTAGTCACTGTCACTTGATCAATTTATTTGACATGACAAACTTGAAAATTAAAAAACAAAATAATGGAAAGTACACTCACCCACTTGGGATTACAGTAGAATGTTTTGCTTTTGTTATATAAATTATTTTCTTAGAACACATGTAGGTGGGCCCATACATTGTTTGCGGACAAGATTCATAATGATTAATTTACTCCATTTTCATGTTAATATGTAAATAGCCAAAGGAAAGTCATCATGGACAACCTTGTATAAGGGGTTACGTATTTTAGTGTCTGAGATGCCACGTAATAAAAGTAGCTTGCGAAAAGAACAAATCGCAAGTCGTACATAACAAATTAGTGCATAAACATAAATTATGATCTTCCTATAATAACGTAGCACATATCTTTCTACATAAAATGGTGTGCTAAGTGGTTGATTAATAATATTTGAATACCAACTACGTCTTCGCACAAGTTACCACATTTCTAGTTTTACTTGATGATCTTATTTGTCATTTATATAAATATATACATAAATTCCATGGTTCTCCTCACCCCCATCACATAATCAACCACTTTCTTCACTTGGTCTTCATTTTCTATTTATGATGGAGTACACACCCTCTAGAAAGAAGCATGTGTTTGGCTGCCCACACTTTGCTGAACTACGACTTGAGCAAATGGAGTACATCAACTATCTCATAGAAGAGAACTTGAGGTTGGCTACTGACCAGAGTGCATTAGAGACCATGTACAATGCTTCAACCTTTGACATCTCTTTTCTTACCTCGTAGCTGGCTTCCATGAAAATGGCTTACGAAAAGTTTATGAAGACAAAACTGATGCAAATGGAATGGACCAAAGACATGGACAATTTGCGCAGTGCATATATGAACTTGTACACCTTCCATGTCCATAGGCAAAAGCCACCAAATTAGTAGTTTGTTAAATATTGTTACATATAATATTAATCAATACATTTAAAAAAAAATTATTATTAATATTAAAAACTTGCCACTACATTATATTCATTTCTTATACCGCATAAAAAAAATAAAACAACTTCAGTTTTTGTTACGTTATTTTATTATACATTTTTCTAAGTCAATTATAATAGTTACTTAGCAGCAGTCAAATAGTTACGTGTCCACAATCGTAAATAAATCACAACTCTTACCTAAATTTACTATAAAACCCTCAACTCTACAATTTATTGGACCTAAAATTACACTTCTACCCCCACTTATTTAAACTGTTGCCAACTAAAAAAACACAACCGGTTATACAACCGGTTATACCAAGTCAAAATACTAAAAAGTCAACATTTTAATACCAATATAAATTTGACACTTGGCAAAAATCTGAGCCCCACATGAAGGACTTAGTCCTGTGAGGGACGCCAGAATTTCCCTACTATCTAATTAAAAGAAAAATTAAACTAAAACATTATTTATGATTTATATATATATATAATATAATATAATAATCTTTTTAAATATAAATAATAATTAAAAAAATTAAGATTATGTATTGTATATTATTGTTATAATGATATTTTATAATATTTAAATTTATATTAATATAAGTATTAAATATCTAGTCTTGTATTAAACATTATTATAATAATAATATTTTATAATATTTAAATTTATATTAATATAAGTATTAAATATCTAGTCTTGTATTAAACATTATTATAATAATAATATTTTATAACATATAAATTTATATTAATATAATTATTAAATATATAGCCTTATATTATATATTATAATTATAACATTTTAATTTGAATTTATATTAATATAATTAATAAATATTTATTTCTATTAGTTCGAAATGTATATTTTATTAAATATTTAGAATATCCCGTTAAAATTAAACAAACAAACAGTTAAAATCAAGAATTTTCCTTATCTACCTACTTTTTAGGGAAAAGTTGAGAACTACCCACTTTAGGATTAGTTAACTAAAATTAGACACTAAATATATTTAGTTGAACTTTACCCATTATTATCATGAGACCTCCCAAATTACCCTTATTTGAACACATAATTCTAAGTGTTATTGTATTGTATATTATATGTGTCATATTATAGTTAAATTAAAAATGCATTCTAATTGTAGCGTGCACTACAACAAAATAGATGTTTTATGACTTTAATTGGGAGACATTGGAAGTCTACAATGTCTCCCACTTAGTGAGACGTTGTTGCTAGGGTCATTGTAGGTATATATCCCACGTCTCCCGTTGGGAGACGTGCCTCACTTCCCACGTCTCCCACTGGGAGAGGTGGAAAGTCAAACGTTGACTTTCCACCTCTCCCATTGGGAGACGTGGGAAGTCACTCACCTCTCCCAATGGGAGACGTGGGAAGTCCCTAGGAGACATCCCACGTCTCCCATTGGGAGAGGTGAGTGACTTCCCACGTCTCCCAATGGGAGACATTGAAAGTCTCCCACATTTAAAAAAAATAAATTAAATAAATTTATAATTAATATTATTAATTTAAATTGAATAATTAATATTAATTAATTTAATATTATTAAATTAATTTAATAATTAATTAAATTTAAATAATATTAATTTAAATTTAAATTATTTTAATCTAAATTTAAATTAATTTAATAATCAATTAAATTGGAAGAAAAAAATATATTTGTTAGATATATACAAGAAATACAATATTTGTTAGAAATATTCAAAATGAACAAATATTGCATTGTGTATGAAGAAAGAGTTAAAAAATTAAAAAAAAAAACCTATCAACGAGGTCGGTAACTTTGGATTATCGGCAACATATATGTCGCCCATTCTTGTCGCAACTCATCAATTTGTGCCTCTGTATATGATGTGCTTGTTAGCTGTAAGAAATATAAAGTAAAATATATTAATTAATTATTTGATTACATTTATAGTTTCAAAAATAATTTGTAAATTTTAATTAATAATACCGTTCTCAAGTAATGCCCAGGACTCGCATGCTCAATCAAATCCTTCAACATCCTCATTAAGTAGTATCCACATGCCACATTGTCCGGTTGGTGTGGACACTAATTATTTAAAAATATGAGTAATTTATTATTAAATTGAAACTTTTTAAAAAATGCATACATATTATTCTACTTAATTATTATAAATGTTCAAAAATTTCTGCTAAAGTTACTTACCTGAGGTTGCTTAATGCGTAGAGTATCAGGGATCTCGACATCAGGAAGATTCATAGAGAAAAAAAGATTGAAAGCGCTGACGATCACTGATACAATCTCCTCACGGTTATTTAGCTCTGAATTCACCGGATCACAACAATAAACATGATATGCATATGGTGCCAAAATAAGCAACATCCAATGTTCACTGTATAAGAAAAACAAAAAAATTATAGCTCAAATGTTAAACAAAGAAATTATTGATATGGGTCGGAAAAATGACAAGTTTTTAAACTTACCCATGGTTCCAAGGGACAAGCATAACTTGTTCTTTTGATTTTACGTCATTGCAACGTCTGAACAGATTCTGAACACGATCGTCGAATGAACTCCCTTGAGTGGCGACGATATTAGGATTGACAAATAAAAACTTATTTTGGCGACCTTGTTGTACCACATATCTGTAAATGAACCTAATACAAAAATATGAAAAATTGTTATATGAATGAATAAATCAAATTAGAAAATTAAATGAACAAACTTATTTGTCAGATATATACCTCATGTAGCTGACGAGTACTGCTTGTCCAATCTTCTCCTTTCGAGCAAACTGAAGTATGTCATCCTTAAATATATAACAGTGAGACATATCCTGATCAAAAACTTCAGACTCTATGCCTAGATTGACACACTCGCCATCATCCCAATGAGATACGATATTCTGTAATCGTTCCAATGGAGTTTGGGCCAATTGTGTTGGAGGAGTTTGTTGTCGTCTTCTTTCTCGAGGTTGTTGTGTTGATGGAGCTCTTGGTCGTTGTGATCTGGTCCTACTTGTAGAGGGAGTCTGTATACAATTATATCAACAATTAAAAAAAATTACAAACAAATATAGAATTGTAAAGATAATTATGTAAAAACATGGCATCACCTCATGAGTTACATCTTCAGATATAATGACAAAATCCTTAGGCCACGCTATTGGCGTCCCAATGGCCTGAGCAACTATGTACATGTCCAAATCAGAATATGCAAAAGGGAGAGGACAGGTTGGCTTAAGAACACTCGTAATCATAACTTGGAAGTTGTTGCCTGCCTCTCTTTCAATGAGTGTACCTGATGCAACAATGTTTGAAACCGAACCAATTGCTAATTGGCATGCTCGGCCCTGCATAAGAAACATATTATATACAAATAATCATGTTGATTTAGTAAAGAAATTTATTTGGTTTCAGAATATTCAAGAAAGTTTAATTACCTCTTGCAAAAGCGGTTGTAGTGCAACAATGTGGTGTTCTGCTTGAGGCACTACTGGGTCCGGAGTATAGTAGGACGCCTGCGCTGGTGGCACTGGTGGGACTCCAACGTTAGATCCTGACCCGCTCTGTTGGGCCAATAATTTTCTCAAGAGCTCATCTTTTTGTTGAAGGCGCTCTTCTAGGCGTTGTGCTTGTTGACGATGCTCTTCTTCTTGTTTTCGAAATCTTTCTTCAAATTCCTTTCTAATGTCGTCATTCAAAGAAGAGGCTTTTGATTTATTTTTCGTTGAGGTAGGTGTTGGAGTATTCCAATATACTGAGCGGGACACACCGTGTCCTCCAGCCCTAACACGTCCTCGAGGCTCAGGAGTGCCCAACGCCCTCGTCAGCACATCATCAGGGCCATCAGGTGCCCATTTACCCTCAGCTTGGAGTTGCCGGTAATGATCCTGTGAAACAATATTCACAGAAAGTTATATATACAAGCTAATAATTTGACATATCAACATTATTAAATATGAGCACTTACAATATTTTTTTGAATCTCAGAGGCCTCTCCAATTAGCTCTCCTTTTGCATTCCGACGACCCATGCTCCATAAATCTGCCCTATCAAGTTCAGTCAGACTTTTCCCACTTTGTTCCATTAACATCTCTTCAATACGCACATAGCCTCCTCTAGAGAGGTTGTGATTGTATTTATTCAGTGCTCGATAATTTTGCATCTCCTCTCTCTTTCTTTGCCACTCGGGAGTTAATCTTGAGTTCACAAACGCTAACCATTCATCCGGAGTTATGACATTCTCAAATCCAAATGGCAAAGCTGGCGGGAACTCATTTGGGTATTTTTTCAAAGCGTCGTAAACGTGTACCCTAGTAAGATTAGTCTTCCAATTTCGGAAGTACTTTCCCGCATCCTTCAACATCTGTTGCTTTTGTTTGGGGTCCAAATCATAAGTTTTCTGCAAGTTTGAAAGTAATAAGAAGCATATTATCAAAATAATATATATTTTAAAAACATTAAATGAAATATAATTAATAAAAATATACCTTCATTGTGTCCCATATTTTATTTTTATCCACCACACTAACATCTTTCCAACTGTTAATGTTGATGGACACAGTTGCTCGAACAACTGATCCAAGCTGTGATGAAACATTACTTCTAGATCCACCCACTAGTTGACCATACTCATTGTATTCAATAGGAGTAAGATGTCCTTCACTCCTTTTTTTGGTGTTTCTAGACATCCATGTACGTCCTCTCACAGATTTATTTTCTTGCTCCACTGATTGAGAATTAGGGCGTTGCTCTCCCTCATCAGAACTACCACCAAAAGGATCAGCCTCCATCTGTGAAACATAAATATCATTATCATAACAATTTTGGACACTCATAATCAAAAGATGAAACACATTGTGATAACAACTAAGAATTTCACATATCATAAACATATGAAACCTATTAAATGGTACCTCAAGACCCATTATCATCAACCCACAATCCTTCACCATTTTCACGGAAACAAATACAATCATCATCAACTTCGTCATTATCTTCTATTGCGGTGAATGTGACAAGTTCTTCTCCGAGAGGTATATCATGTAAATCACCATCTTTAATGTTCCATTCTCTTGTTTGCGTTGGAAGAACAATTGACCATTGGTTGTCTGAAGGATCATTCACATAAAATACTTGTTTCGCTTGTGAAGCTAATATAAATCGATCAGATTTGTGCCCAATTCGATTTAGATTAACTAATGTGAAACCAAAATCTTCATATATTATGCCCCTGTCACTTTTCACCCAATCACAAAAGAAAACAGGTACTCGAGTTGTGATATAATCTAACTCCCAAATTTCATTAACTACTCCATAAAAAGTCATATCACATTCAACTGGATTTTTATCTTTTGCACTAGAGACTTGCACAGTTTTAGCAACAAGGCTAACACCACTGTTTTGTGTGTTTCTGTTGTTATCGCGCTCCCTAGTGTTAAATATAGTACCATTAATCATGTATGATGGAAACTTGATGACATTAACTGAAGGTCCTCGAGAAATCCACTTAACAATGTCTGAAACCTTATTTGATGTGTTTTGTAATTCTGACACAACCTATCAAATCAACATACCAAAAACAACAAAAAATGTCACCTTGTAATTAAGTACTAATTAATGACAACTTTCAATAATCAACACAATTTACCTTTTGTTCTATCCAACTACTAAAAGTTCGATAATGTTTGTCTTGTAACCATTTTGAGTTCCTTGACTTGGATGGAAATTTGGTCTTTATCCAATTAAAATGTTCCCTTCAATTATAAATATGTTGTTAAACAATTGAATATACGAAATTACACAACTTAAACTTAATGTATTATATGAGTATAACTCACTCGATATAAGGTTGAATTTCACTTATATTCTGCAACACAAGACGATGCGCTTCATCTAGAAGATCTCGACTTACTGTGCATACAACGCTACCACGACGACTCTGAATCTCAACATTTTCAACATCATTTAACCCAATTTTCTGTACACCAGTCATGTATTCAGAACAAAATTCAACTGCCTCTTCTGCAATATAACATTCGACGATGCATCCTTCCGGCCGACTTCTATTCCTAACATACCCCTTAAGAATCTTCATATATCGCTCAAATGGATACATCCATCTTAAATAAACTGGGCCACAATATCTTAGTTCTCTAACCAAGTGAACTGTCAAATGGATCATTATATCAAAAAATGCCGGCGAGAAATATTTCTCCAACTCACACAATACCTCAACAATTTCATCTCTTAACTTAGGTAACTTTAGCGGATCAATCACCTTACAACACAGTGACTTGAAAAACAAGCATAACCTTGTGATTACATCTCGAACTCTCCTAGGCAACACAGATCGAATGGCCACTGGTAGCAAATGTTGCATTAGAATATGACAATCGTGAGATTTCATGCCAGTCAGAATACAACTTTTCATGTCTACCAATGACCTTATATTTGAGGAATATCCGTCTGGAACTTTTATATTAAACAAACATCTACAAATTTCCATTCTTTCCTCTTTAGTAAGAGTGTAAGCTGCAGGAGGTAAATATGTTCGTCTCTTATCTGGTTTTGGAGTCAATTCATCCCTTATACCCATTGCAACCAAGTCTTGTCTAGCCTTAATTACATCCTTAGTTTTCCCAGGAATATTCAACAAAGTGCCAATCAAACTATCACATACATTTTTCTCTATGTGCATAACATCTAAATTATGACGTATAAGTAAGAAATGCCAATATTCAAGTTCAAAGAAAACAGATTTCTTTTTATAACACCCTTTTGGCTCTTCCACAACCTTGGCCTTGCGACTACGTTTCATCTTTGTAGGTGTACGAACTTTGGGCTTCCCTAACTTGAACACAATTTTAGACATCTTCTCAAGTACTTGGATCCCATTCAATGGCTCAGGAGCCTCTTCAAACTCTTGTTTACCATTGAATGCCTTCTTCCAAGTCCGAAGTTTATGCGTATTAGGCAAGAACTTCCTATGTCCCATATAACATATTTTCCGAGAGTGTTTCAAGTATTCAGAACATGTTTTTTCTTGACAAACGGGGCAAGCTTTATATCCTTTCACACTAAACCCAGATAAATTTCCATAAGCAGGAAAGTCATTAATTGTCCACAATAAGACCGCTCTAAGATTAAATTCTTCCTGCCTATATGCATCATAAACCTTAACCCCTTCATCCCACAAAGTTTTCAAGTCATCTATAAGAGGAGCTAGATAGACGTCAATATCATTACCAGGTTGTTTAGGTCCTGATATCAACAAGGTCAAAATTGTAAACTTTCTCTTCATACACAACCATGGGGGTAGATTGTAAATAACAAGCATAACAAGCCAACAACTATACTTACTGCTAAGGGATGCGTGTGGATTAAACCCATCAGTCGAAAGACCTAGACGAATATTACGAGATTCATTTCCAAAAGAAGGCCACTTCAAATCAACTCTCTTCCAAGCAAGGGTGTCAGCTGGATGTCTTAATTTACCATCCTTTATTCTTTCACTAGCATGCCACGACAAACTTTTAGCATGTTCGGCATTTCTAAACAATCGGATGAAACGAGGAATTGGCGGAAGGTACCACAAAACTTTGGCAGGTACTCCTTCCTTGACATCGTCACCATTTCTTTTCATTTGCCATCGTGACTCACCACAAGTAGGACACGATTTTGCGTCTGCAAAACTATTTCGATACAATATGCAATCATTAGGACATGCATGAATTTTTTCGTACTGCATGCCTAATGAGCATAATGTCTTCTTTGCCTCATAAAATGAAATTGGAATTTCATTAACTTCAGGCAATAACTCCTTCAAGAAACCAAATAACTCAGTAATGCTTTTATCACTCCAGCCATGTTTAGCTTTTAGATTGTACAACCTAAGCAGCGCAGATAATTTTGTAAATCTTGTACAACCAGGGTAAATTGGTTTCTCAGCATCATTAAGGAGTGTCTCAAACTTATTTGGGTCTACTCCTGATCCATAATGTGCGTCGTCAATCATTTCATCTAATGGATCCCAGTTCTCCTCCAATATATTCCTCCTCACTCCTTTTGGTCTACTTGGCAGAGTTGGAGCAATCGGAGCTATCTCCCCATGGTAATACCAAATTGTGTAACTCTTGTCGATCCCATTGAAATATAAGTGTTCTTTAATCTTTTTAAGATCCATCTTTTTAACATTTCCACACTTAAGACATGGACAATAAGTAAAATTTGGGTCTTTCACATTTTCCGAACAAAACCTTAAGAACAAATCGACCCCGTTCCTAAATTCCGCAGATAACCTATTCGCTGACATCCATTGTTTATCCATATATTCTCCTATGTCTATGGAAAAGAAAAGAAACAACACTAAATAAGCACGTGATAAAGTTGTATGTCTATATAAAACTAATTTTTTATTATCCTAGATAAAATCGGGCAGCATTTCCCCTATAATAGTGACCTAACCATCTGCATGTGAATATCAAAACAAACAATTCAAACAACATACAATAAGTTTCTTCCTTATAGAATGTCTATATAAAACTAATTGTTTATTATCCTAGATAAAATCGGGCAGCATTTCCCCTATAATAGTGACCTAACCATCTGCATGTGAATAGCAAAACAAACAATTCAAACAACACACAATAAGTTTATTCCCTATAGCTCCGCAGCACACAGTAAAATTTATCAGAACCTACTTCACTAATACACACAAGTTCTCAACCTTCCGTTATCACCGCAGCACACAATTTTAATCTCAGAACCTACTTCACTATGGATGAATATTTAAGATATTCAAACTCCTCTAACATTTGTTTAATAATATTAAAAGTAGAAGTAAGAGAATATATATGTACCTCTTGCAATCTTTAATCCAAAAGCTAGCAAAGTTACTTCACTTAGTAACCAAATTCGCTATTAAATCCACAAACCAATAAAATTAAATTAATAAATAATAAATAAAACATCACTAAATATCTAGCAATATATAACGTATTATTGTAATTTTAGAAACTTAATTACCTCAAATGTGTGATTGATATTGGAATTTTGATGCAAAATACTCTCTAAAATCTCACCACAAAAATCACAACCTATGAAATTAAATTAATTAATATGTTAAACATTACTAAACAAATATCACTAAATATCTAATAATAGTAAATGATATTGGTAAACAAATAAAAAAAATCTCAATGTGCCGCTAATTATAACCTCAACAAAAAATCAATATAAAATTTCATAACCTAAAAACTTAATAATAAACAAAAACATAAAAATTTTAATATATTTCTATTTTATAAATTATTTAAAAAATTAATTTTAACATAACTATATATATAACAAAATAGCTACAATTTAAAAAAAAATTCAAATATACAAAAATATATCTAAATTTCGAAATAAAAATTGATAAAAATTTAAAAAAATCATGAACATATATACTCTAATGAAATATATACAATGTGATAGGTTAAATTAAAAAAAAAAACTATAAAATCATAAATCCCTAAAAACTTCCATTGAAAAACCACAAAAACATACAATGTATATAAAAAAAATACATAAAAATGTAAAACTAACACAAAATCATGTATATTACTCATCCTAATGCAAAACCTATGATTTATTTGCAAAATAATTAACTAAAAATCAAGAAAATAAAAAAAAAACTTACCTTAAAACCCTAAAAACGCAGCCCCAAATCGCCCAATTCTTCTCTGGTTTGTGCTCTCGGGTTCGTGTGAGGAAGAAGAAGGCTGATTTGGTAGTGATTTATAAGAGGAGACATCCAACGTCTCCCACTGGGAGACGTGGGACACGTGGCACGTCTCCCAGTGGGAGACGTTGGATGTACCCATAAATCACTACCAGCCTATTTCCAACGTCTTCCACTATTTTTAATGTCTTCCAATTGTAACCATTAATATGCACTTTCAATGTCTTACACCATTAGCCATTTAAAATCCCTTCTAATTTTTAATGTCTTACACCAATGGTGTAAGACATTGTAGGGAGTCATTGAAAGTAGAATTTGTTGTAGTGACGTGTTTAAGGAGAAAAAAAAGTATGTAATTGAAGGGGTATAATGAGTACATTAATTGAAAATTTGGGTACTAAAATAAGAGTTAAAAATTGTGGGTAAAAATTAAAATAGATAATTTAAAATGGGTACCGGGTCTAATTTCCACTACTCTTTTTATATAAAAGAGATTTACATATTAATTAATACATATCTTAATTAAACAAATTTTATTCTCTTTTTTATTTTAATTAATATATTTGGCCGGTCGTTAAATGAGTTATAAAAGTGAAAGTTATGTTATATTCCTACTAAACACTCTAACTAAAATTGGTAACTTCCACATCTTTTTAATTTAAATTTAACGTTTGATCTGATAAGATGATCCGATTTCAAGCTTTATAGGAGACAAAAAAATAATAATGATAATCGAAAGCATTTTTTTTTTCTGTCTACCTAATGATCTAATATTTCATCCAATTGAATTTATTATATCCTTCTTATTTTATAGGGTCTTGTCTTGACCTTTCTTTTTTCTTCGATTGCTCATTGCTTCTTCTTTCTAGCCATCAATTCTAAAGAGAAATTTTACTACTATACATCATAATATAGTTAAATTTTTTAACATGTCATCATAAAAATTCTCTCACTAATGTGCCCCTCCCCTATTTTGGACCAAAATACCCTCACCAATTAAAAATATGGGAAATTTAACACTTCATACATTTCTCTCTCTATCTCTCTCTCCTCCATCATTCACAGCCATTTTCACAGCAACCTAAATAACATTGTCGAATATACTGAAATCGGTGAAGAAATTGGACTGCTCAGATTTGGAAGTTTTATTTCAAGTGAAGAAATTGTCATTCTTGGTGTTTTTTAAGAGAAAAAATCATGGGTAAGTATCATTTCATTCTATCTACTTGTGAATATGAAATGTTATGGTTAGATATTAGATTCGAACTGTTTTGGTGTTGAGTGTGGTATTTTTTCTGCATTTTTTGATCTGTTCTTCAGATCTATAAATATGTGGGTGCCATTCGAAATCGATGCTGAATCGATGGCATTTCGATGGTACATCGATGGAATTTCGATGCTGGGGCGAACATATAACTTAGATGTTATTTTTGATATCATATCGATGCTGAATCGATGTCATATATGTTGATTTGGTTCAGCATAGATATGG
Organism: Humulus lupulus; assembly: GCF_963169125.1. NCBI lineage: Eukaryota > Viridiplantae > Streptophyta > Magnoliopsida > Rosales > Cannabaceae > Humulus > Humulus lupulus. The sequence continues at coordinate 174,620,354 of NC_084794.1, read as the reverse complement.
CATCGATATACCATCGAAATGGAATCGCATACAGATGGCAACCATCAACATCGATTATGTATCGAAATGTCATCGATTCATCAATACAGATAGCTTTACATAGGCATCGATTCATCATCGATTTACCATTGATTCATCATCGATTATACTTTATTTTCATAATTTTCTTATGCTTTTTTTTTTTATATAAATTTGCAGGTTCCAGAGTTAATATAATTGTTTCTTACAACAGTGTTTGGGAACGGAAAAAAGAGAAATAGAATTTCAAAGTTGGTTTGAACACTATAATACACGTACCAATTGATGTTGGTTAGATAGAATTATTGGAGAAGTTGCATTCGAAGCTGAAAGTGGATAGGTCATTGTTTGACTTAAAGTTTGAAGTGTCATTTACATGCAATCATTTTAGCCTAGATACCATTGAAATCACAGATGATGGAGTTAGTGCTCTTATTCTTGACAATTCTAAGTCCTTAAGACATCGGGTTCCTTTATGCGTTACTTCGGTTGCAAAGAACATTGCTCTTCTTGATCCATCTCCTAGAGCGAGTGTCAATATGGAAAATCATAATCAATCCTGCACGACTGTTCCACAAACAACTCCTGGGCCAAGTGTATGCATGGGAGGTCCTAGTCAAAATGAAACTTTTTTCCCCCAACAAATCTCCTGCATGATGATGGGTATGAGTACAAGCCTATGTCAATGACGATCCAATTGCCCATTTTGGTGATGATGATTAAAGAGTTGAGGGGTGCAATAGTTCTAATGATAACTCCGAGGATCGGTTGTTGATGCTACCTGTGGAGCAAGTAGATGTTTTAAATGTACGACCCTTGCCAAGACGTCAAGAAAGCCAAGGACGGAGGACTCCTGGCTCAGAGAGAAGTCGTCCAACTACACAAGACGATAGAAATAGAGTTCTCCAGCATATACTGTTGAAGATATCCCATGCCTCTCTTATGTTATCCCCACGTTATCTGGAGTGAGTTGTGGAGTAATAGAAGTTGGGAAGGTTTTTGAGAACAAGTTAGAGTTGAAGACGAATGCACACTTGTATGCAATGAAGCAAAACTTCGAGTTTGTGGTGAAGAAGTTAGGTATTGAAGTTTGGTATATCACTTGCAAGGATCCTGATTGTGGGTGGAGATTGAGGGAGAAGAGAATGCCTAAATCTAATATGTTCGAGATAACTCGTTTCACCAATAAACATACTTGCTCACTTGACCTCCGACATAAAGGCCATCGCCAAGCTGCACCTTGGGTTATTGGTCATTGCATAAAGAAAAAATATTAGACTAGATAGAATGCGTACATGGAAAACAACATAAGAGAAGACATTAAGAATGATTATGGCATTGAGTTGTCATATGGAAAAGCTTAGAGATGCCGAGAGAAGGCTCTTTCTTATGTCAGAGGGACACTGGAAGTATCCTACCAGAAGTTACTATCGTACATGTTCATGCTTCAATAGAAAAATCCCGGGACGTTGCCAGATTTTGTCACTGAGGATGATCGGTTCAAATATTGCTTTTTCGCACTCGGAGTTAGTAGAAGAGGGTTTTGTACATGTCGTCCTATGTTATGTGTGGACGATACTTTTTTAAAGACAAAATACGGTGGGCATATGTTATGTGCAGTCGCGCTGGATGCAAATAACCATCTATATCTAGTTGCATTTGGTATTGTGGATAGTGAGAATCATGATTCTTGGAAGTATTTCATGTCAAAGCTAAATGAAGCGATTGGGGAAGTTGAGGACCTGACGTTTGTATCTGATAGGCATGCAAATATTACACATGCCTTGGAAACTATTTTCCACAATGCCTATGTCGGTGCTTGCTACCACCACATTATTATGAATGTGGTTGCTAAATTCAAGATTGATCATTGTCATGTGTTGATGTATAATGCGGCATATGATTTTAGGAAATCCGAGTTCCACGCTCACTTCAAAAAAATCAAATTAAAAGACCCAGCTATTGCTCAATACCTAGAAGGCATGGGTTTTGATAAGTTGTCTTGTGCTTACTTTCCTGGAAATAGGTATGTCATTTTGAATTGTATTTTAATTTATGAAATCTTGTAAATGTACATTTCTATTAAATGTTAGTTTTCCTGGATACTAGGTATAATATAATGACAAGCAATTACGCTGAAAGTTTAAAAAATAAGACCCAGGACGCTAGGAGCTTTCCGATAACCACATTCGTCAAATTTATTCGCTTCACACTGCAGTCCTGGTTCTGTGATAGGAGAGAAACTAGTGAGAAGACAACTACAACTCTTGCACTGACCTATGAGAAAGATTTGGTGGATATGGCTGAGAAAGCTCGATTCTTGATCCCTTATGCAATAGGGAGGCAAGAGTTCCATGTGTTATATGGTGAGTTGAATGGTGAAGTCGACCTCCTAAATAAGACATGCACATGTGGCGTGTTTCAGCTTATTGGTATCTCATGTGTTCATGCAATAGGGAGGCATGAGTTCCATGTGTTATATGGTGAGCTGAATGGTGAAGTCGACCTCCTAAATAAGACATGCACATGTGGCGTGTTTCAGCTTATTGGCATCTCATGTGTTCATGCACTATCTGGATCCCTTAAGAGAGGGGTAAACTTTTATTCTCTGTGTTCAAATTACTATAAAATTGAGACATGGAAGTCATCTTACACAAAATATATATATCCTACTGGTAACGAGGAAGAGTGGATTGTTCCGCATGACATTATGACAATAAAAGTGAGAACACCTGCGCAAAAAAATCTAGTTGGTCGTCCAAAGAAGAAACAAGGTAGGCCTAAGAAGAAACGTCATCCTTCCAATGGAGAGAAAATGGTTGTAGAACACAGGTGCAGCCTATGTGGGTGTCTAGGCCATAATAGGGCAACTTGTAAAGTTCGAGTTTGAAATTTATGGCATCGATGTTAAACTTTTTATTTGTGTATTAATGGACTTTGTTAATCTTTTTATTTGTGTACAAATGGACTTTGTTAATCTTTTTATTTGTGTTCCTTAATTATCTAGCCATAAGCATGCATGTGGCATCGAAATGGAAGGATCCAATTTTTAAGGAAGGTCTGCCATCGATATGCCATCAATGTGGCATTGAAATGGAAGAATTCATTGTTCTTTAATCATCTAGCCATAAGCATCGATGTGGCATCAAAACACCATCGATGTGGCATCAAAATGGAAGGATCCAGTTTTTAAGGAAGGTTTGCCATCAATGTGCCATCGAAATGACATCGGTGTGGCATCAAAATGGAAGAATTCATTGTTCTTTAATCATTTAGCCATAAGCATCGATGTGGCATCGAAATGGAAGGATCCAGTTTTAATCAAAAAATATAATATTGTGTACCATCGAATAGCCATCGAAATGACATTGTTTATATACAAAAAGAAAAATCAAAATAAATGTTCTAACATATAGAAAAAGTCAAGGGTACACATTCTCGTAAAAAATGTCGATGCATAATTTATCCTTGAAGTGCTGAATGTGGTCTTCGATGGCATATGATAAGGGAATGTCTCCAAGAATAAACTCCAAGTGCTTGATGGCGAATACACCGCAATCTCCGCTGAAACCAAGAAATCACATTTGTGAGTGTATTGAAAATTAAAGGAGAACAATGTTATGTCAAATTGAAGTTAGTACGTCTAAATACCTGGTTCTAGACTGTGGGACAATATCAGTGGACATGCACCGCCAATCAAAGTTTGGAATAGTGATCTTTGGTCTAGATATTTTCAACTTGGGGTGTCCTTTAAACATACCAAAAGCGTTGAGTGAAGATGGAAGCATCCTAGTCCAAGGCTCGTTCAACTCAGTCAACTTATCATGCCTAAAGTTGGGATGATCTGAGTCAAATACAGTGATCATCCAATCAGTGAAATTTATCTCGCAAATGACCCAATGACGATTTTCCAAGCACCAATGGAAGTAGACCTCGTTGAAATCACCCCAAGGCTTCTTGTATTTTTTAGCATCTCCTTTCATGAAATTAAGAATGTCCTCATCCCATTGGTAATTCTTGCTCTTGTTCTTGAAGTCCTCATATCTAGCAGGAATATACTATACAAATGATGAATCAAGTACGGTGGCTTTTACGGGGTACGTCTTCGGTAACTCAAAAAGATGTCTCCATATAAGATAATTTGCATCGTCGAGATGCTGCAAATAAATAGAGTATCGTTAAAATAGAGTGTTTTTAAAATGAGATGAATATGTTGACTACAAATATAAAAGACTTACAGTTTCTACCAACCATTCATTTGCCACCTTCAACTTCACGAACCAAATAGGGGTGCCATCACAACCTTCCAACTTCCTCGGTCTGTTGTTGTCAATTTCATCGAGTACCCATTAGTTAAAATTTGTCAACATATCTTGATCCAACACCTTTAAAGGATGGATCATAACCGGGTCCTTGAACTTTGGTTTCATGGCTGCTGGAGTATAGTCCTCATACCTTACTAGTCTCTATCTAGTGCGCTTACCTGTAACAGGAGCAATTAGTATCCAATCTCTTTAAAACATGTAAAAAATCATGGATTAGTAGTACCTAAGACTGTCTGCATTGGCTGAGGAGGTGTGGCTTCTCCAACAGGAGGCTCGTAACATGTGGGGAGAATGTTGTACTCTACATCCTCTATTGGAGTAGGTGCAGAAGTAGGTATACCACCAAGTGTTGCTAGCTTCTCCAATATGACTTCTTGATTCTTAAGGAAGATACCTAGAGTGGCCTTAACCTCATCCACTGCACCTGATAGTCTGGCCATCTCACCCAACACAACTTCATAAGCCCCAGGAGCAGGAGCAGAAGTAGGTTCTGCACTAATATCTGGAGCAGTCTCCATCGGGGCATCCTCCACAAATATGCCAGCCTCCACGACTATTTCAGCCATCACAATAACCTCTGCCTTAGGATCGTAAGGTCTTCCATCCTCTGGTGCAGGCTGGATCATATCCTGGAGCATCGCATAAGTAGGAGCATCCCCCTCTGTCCTCTGATATATGGTGTCGAAGAAGTCTCACTCGTCTGGTCGAGGCCTTAGGATAGAAATGCATGGGAGTTGTAATGGAAACAAAACAAGCAAATTAGAAACGACATAAGTTGATTAGTATAATTCAAAAGTTCTTGAATTATTTAAATTTAAAATAACTTACACGTCTTCTCGCAAGTACATCCTTCACATGCAAATGCCTCAACTGGCCTGTGCTTTCCCACTGTAGCATCCTAGGGAACTTGAATCCACAGGGCTTGCGTATCCCTTCTGCAAATCAAGAATCGTCTCGTATGCCCAATATTGCAAGGCTGGTGGATACCCCTTACAGGTGTACTTTGCCTCCACCTGAACACCCTTAGAAGACTCCACCTCAGTGGTCTTCTTCGCCTTCTTACCAGGTATTGTAGCACCAATCTCTTTCATATCTCTACTGAATTTTTTCACAGTTGTATCGAATGAAAGAGATCCCCATGGATAATTCTCAAAATAATCTAAATCCTCAACCATCGACAATGAATCTCACCAAATAGCATTGTCGTTCTCAGCAGCTAATAGTATCCCCTCCACAAAGTAAACCAAACCGAGCTTGTACAAATTATCAGGTGCATCGCACATACTAAAAGCTCGTTCCAACATACTAAACCTAATGTCTTTCTCGGGTTCCACATTGAAATATGTATCAAGTAGACGGGAGGACGTAAGGTGAGGTTGAATGTCAGAGGCAAGTGGTGGACAAGAGCAGCTCAGGCCAGTCATAATAGCAAACTCGTGCACCCCAAACTTACATAAGTTTGGGCCCATCCAGAAGTGCACCTCATCGCCACGCGGAGACTTCACCTTCTGCAAAAGTAGTGTGTGCACCAATTCCCCAAAAATAGACTCATTCACCCTCCCCAACAATGGTCCAACAATAGACTCATTCACTCATTCACGAAAAGGCATGTGCTATGAAGAATGGTCCAAAAATAGACTCATTCACCCTCCCCAACAATCCATGCTCCTCAAACCTTTTCTTCAATTTCGTTAACCTCCCGGAACCCCTATAGGTCACTCGACCGACATAATGATCCTCTATGGGGATCTAAAGCGGTGGGATATGTTTGGGTGGCATCTGCAAAATATCAAAAAAAAAGAGAGAATTAGTTGAATTTACAAAAAAAAAATACTCAGTCTGTTGTTGTCATCAAATTACCATCGATTTTACATTGAAGCAAAAATCAACATATACAAGCATGCATCGAAACTACATCGAAATACCATCAATATACCATCGAAACTGATTTAAATGGCTTCATAACAATATATTTTTTTCGACTGAGAGAAAAAAAAAACATAAAAACCGACTTACCGTTGTCGGGGATGGAGAATATGGTGGCCTGAGAGAGTTTCGACTGAGAGATAGTGAGAATGTGAGGTCTGAGAGAAAATTTCACTGACAGGGAAATGAGAAAATACAGCTAGGATGGGAGTGTTTAATGTTAGGGGTGTTTTTATCCAAAAAATTAGAAATGACATACGTTTGGGAGAGTAAGTTATGTTGGCATTTTAAAAAAATTAGCTATGTTATAGTACATATAGTGTAAAATTTCCCATTCTAAAAGAGGGGCTTTTGTTTATATTTCTTCCTTTTTTGTTTAACCTTGCTGCGCTAATTTTTTTCCTCTCTCACATTATTAACTAATAAATTGATACTAACCATGAGCAGGGGAGGTCAATGAGAACTGAAGAACCAGATATGACTCTTTACTTTTTCTGGTTAGGGTTTTTATTTTTCATTTGCATGTTGATTTAGGGGAATATTTTTTAGATTTGGGGGTTCGTATTTGTATAAACTTTTTGGTTTAAAATGGATAATAGAAGTAGTAGTATTGAGATGGCTGGTTAAAATATTCAGGGATAAATGTGTTAAAAGTACATAAATGTTTAACAAAATTGTGATTTAGTGTCCAACTTTTTTAAGGCAAAAATATCTCATGTCAACTTCCATGTATGACCATTGGTACTCCTCTATTAAATGTTGATTTGATATACACATGACATATTATGATGCATTCTATAATTTTTTTCAAATATATTTAAATTTATTCTAAAATTAAAAAATTAAAAAAAATTTGAAATTTAGAAAATAACAAAAAAATTTAAATCAATTAAAAATTTAAACCTTTTTTTATCTCTCTCTCTCTCATTCAGACATGTTGTTAGTAGTTTTACTATTTCTATTAGTGTGTTGTGGTTTACTGTTGTAACAAATTAGTGTGGGTTGTTAGTTGTAATTTTTCTTCTCCTTTGTTTCAAAAAAACCAGGAGCCTTGTATTTCAGTATTGAATGAATAAACACAGAGAACTCTTTTCTCATTTTTCTCTCTGTTTTTCTCGACTAATATGGTAATAAAGCCCTAAGTTTTTTTTTTTTTTTTTTTTTCAGATATCACCTTCTCTCTCCTTCCTTCTTCCATGGCTCGTGGAGGTCATACTCGCAATGGTGGAAGTACTTAGATGCACCCTACGACTGCTCATCACATCTCCACTGATGATCCCTCTTATACAGATACTAATCGATTCTCTCCTTTGGACAACACCCGCCTTTCTCGGGAAAAAGCTCGCAATCCCTATTTTCTTGCCCATAGTGATCATCCCGGTGCCATCCTTGTGCCAAACATTCTTTGTAACGTCCTACCTCCTTAGAGTCGTCACTAAGTGAGTTTAAAAAAAAGTGCATTTAACTCGCTAATCGAGGTTTTAAGGTAAAAGTGTAATTAAATCATAATCTGAGACATAAACTTTGAAAATAATTCCATTTACTGAAATTCATAAGACAATTAACATTTAGGATCCCAAAATACTGTTTATAAATATTTACAATTCAAATATATCTTAAGTCGACTAAGCGACAAAATAGGATTCTTTACAAACAACTTCCAAAAAAAAAATACCCCAGGCCGTGGCAGCCAGGCAGACCAGACATGTACGCGTCACGTCACGCTCTCCATACTCATGGTCGGTTGACTTTCTCCTTGCCCTTACCTGCACCACAGAGCACCCGTGAGCTGAAGCCCAGCAAGAAAACTCCACATAAACAGATAACATACGCATATGAATCACTTAGCATATAACCAATTTGTCCATAAACTAAACACATACGGCCATGCCGTCTCAGACGCTTTACCAGGCCCTGAGTTGCAGTCTACACCGTAAGGATATCCTAGGTATCCTTTAGGGTCTTACCCTGGCAACTCGCACTCCGCGTGCTAAATGTTGCTCCTAGCCCCTTGCCGTTCTCGGCCTTCGCCGTTCCCAGCCTTCACCATTCCTGGCCCTAGCCGATCATTCACGCATATGCATACACAACATATTTTAAACATAACTTAAACATATACTAAGATATTCAATGGGCTACACCCAACACATAATCATATAGGGCTGTGCCCTGCAGCACAACTATGGGGCCTCGCCCTGCTCTATGGGTACAACAGTTTTCTTACCTATGTCCCGAGCTTCTTAAGCATTGAACCCTCGAGCATGGTCCTCTAATCCGAGCCTCTCCGAGAACCTAGTCACAACACACAAATAGCATCCCCATTACTATCCAATTCAAAAACGTCTCCCGGAACCAAACCCGAGCCCTTAGGACCTCCCGGAACCCCACACAAAGTGGCGGAAGCGTCCCCTGAGCCCCCTGGGCAAAAGCTTAAAAAACCACAATTTTCCCTTGCCCAGAAATGGCCTAGCGCCGCAGCGCCCAGAAGGCCCCTTATCCACTGATGCGACCTAGCGCCGCGGCATAGAAGAACAGGGCCGCGGCGCCCCTTCGCGAACCCAGAATTCTGGGTTTTCCTCTGCATTTTTCTTGAGCCAAAACACTCCCAAATCATTACCAAGACTTACTGAAGTCCCAAATTCAATTCAAAACCCCAAAATAAGTCATCTAACAACTTGTAAACATCCACAACAGGCCTAGATACACAACCAAACCCAAGAATCACTTAGTGGTTCAAAGTTCTCAAAACTTAAATCAGCCCTTGCTAAGTTTAAACCAGCCTTCAGAATTCTTAAACTAAACCAGAAATAACTTTCAAATATGCATGAAATTCATACCTCAAGATGGAATTCGACCTTGGGCTTCTTCCTACTCCAACTCCAAGCTAGATCTCCTTGATTCCCAGCTGAATTCCCACAAACAACAAGCGGCAAATTCAGCTTCAACCTTTATTCTCAAACCCTCAAAACAAGCTTAAACTTTAATGAAAACCCATGGATGAATTTCTTACCTCTGAGATTAGCACACCCTTGAGCTAAAGCTTGATTCCAATTGCTCTAATCTCTGCTGTAAGGGCCTTATCCACAACCTGGGCATAGGTAGTAGTCACTAGATCCAAAGTGATCTTCACATCACGGGCGATCATAACATTCAGCCTCCGTACAAATTTGTCTCTCCTTGCCACATCCGTCGGCACTAAATTTGGCGCAAACTTCGCCAATTGATCAAATTTCAGTGCATACTCTGTCATGGTCAACCGGTTCTGAGTCAGGTTGATGAACTCGTCAACCTTTGCAGCTCGGACTGCCACACTGTAATATTTCTCGTTAAAGATATTCTTGAATTCTTCCCAGGTCATGACTGCCACATTCCTTCTCTGAACCACAACATCCCACCAGATGCGGGCATCCTCTTTGAACATATAACTGGCACAGGCAACCCTCTCGTTTCCCTCAACCCTCATGAAATCCAGGATAGAGGAAACCATATTCATCCATTGCTCTGCCCGCAGTGGGTCTGGTCCACCCTCAAAGGTGGGAGGATGCTGCTTTTTGAATATTTCATACAGAGGTTCCCACCTGTTCTCAACCATAGGTTGAACTGGCACTGGCGCCACACCCTGCTGAATTGGCAGCCCAGTTACCTGTGGAGGGGCTTGCTACCTCAACTGGCGTGGTTCTTCTTCTGCTCTCTACAATCTCGCTTCCATTTCAACAAACATTTCTTGCCAATTTTGTGGGGCAGGTGGAGGGTCCTGACCCTGATTGTCATCCTTGGCCCGATTGCCGCGGAGTCTAGATGATTGTCGAGGCATCACAACTATATGCCTGCAATCAATGACGCCGCTCATCAGGCATGATAACAAAGTCCAATACCACCTCCCAATCACAACAACCAACCATGAACAACAATCCAGATAACATATAACACACAACGGGCCATGCCCTGGCATCATGCATATGTTAACTCATTCATCATGCTCCATATGAAACAGGCAGGCAAACAGGGCATTCAAGTACATATTCAAGCATATTAATCAACCATACCAACCAACCCTGAGTCGAGCTTGTCACTGACAGCAAGCGTACATGTTTGGTCAATCTCCAGAACTAATAAACCTTGGCTCGCTCTGATGCCAAGTTGTAACGCCCTACCTCCTTAGATCCGTTACTAAGTGAGTTTAAAAAAAAATGCATTTGACTCGCTAATCGAGGTTTTAAGGTAAAAGTGTAATTAAATCAAAATCTGAGAAACTTTGAAAATAATTCCATTTACTGAAATTCATAAGACAATTAACATTTGGGATCCCAAAATACTGTTTATAAATATTTACAATTCAAATATATCTTAAGTCGACTAAGCGACAAAATAGGATTCTTTACAAACAACTTCCAAAAAAAATACCCCTGGCCGTGGCAGCCAGGCAGACCAGACATGTACGCGTCACGTCACGCTCTCCATACTCATGGTCGATTGACTTTCTCCTTGCCCTTACCTGCACCACAGAGCACCCATGAGCCGAATCCCAGCAAGAAAACTCCACATAAACAGATAACATACGCATATGAACCACTTAACATATAACCAATTTGTCCATAAAATAAACACATATGGCCATGCCGTCTCAAGCGCTTTACCACGCCCTGAGTTGTGGTCTACACCGTAAGGATATCCCAGGTATCCTTTAGGGTCTTACCCTGGAAACTCGCACTCCGTGTGCTAAACGTTGCTCCCGGCCCCTTGCCGTTCTCAGCCTTCACTGTTCCCGGCCCTAGCCGATCATTCATGCATATGCATACACAACATAGTTTAAACATAACTTAAACATATACTAACATATTCAATGGGCTACACCCAACACATAATCATATAGGGTCGTGCCTTGCAACACAACTATGGGGCCTCGCCCTGCTCTATGGGTACAACAGTTTTCTTACCTGTGTTCCGAGCTTCTTAAGCACTGAACCCTCGAGCACGGTCCTCTAATCCGAGCCTCTCCGAGAACCTAGTCACAACACACAAATAGCATCCCCATTACTAACCAATTCAAAAACGTCTCCCGGAACCAAACCCGAGCCATCAGGACCTCTCAGAACCCCACACAAAGTGGCGAAAGCGTCCCTCGAGCCCCCTGGGCAAAAGCCTAAAAACCATAATTTTCCCCTGCCTAGAAATGGCCTAGCACCGTGGCGCCACCCTATGAGGGTCGCGGCGCCCAGAAGGCCCCTTATCCACTGATACGACCTAGCGCCGCGACACAGAAGAAAAGGGTCGCGGTGCCCCTTCGCGAACCCAGAATTCTGGGTTTTCCCCTGCGTTTTCCCCGAGCCAAAACACTCCCAAATCATTACCAAGACTTACCTAAGTCCCAAATTTAATTTAAAACCCAAAATAAGTCATCTAACAACTTGTAAACATCCACAACAGGCCTAGATACACAACCAAACCCAAGAATCACTTAGTGGTTCAAAGTTCTCAAAACTTAAACCAACCCTCGCTAAGTTTAAACCAGCCTTCAGAATTCTTAAACTAAACCAGAAATAACTTTCAAATATGCATGAAATTCATACCTAAAGATGGAATTCGACCTTGGGCTTCTTCCTACTCCAACTCTAAGCTAGATCTCCTTGATTCCCAGCTGAATTCCCACAAACAACAAGCTGCAAATTCAGCTTCAACCTTTATTCTCAAACCCTCAAAACAAGCTTAAACTTTAATGAAAACCCATGGATGAATTTCTTACCTCTGAGATTAACACACCCTTGAGCTAAAGTTTGATTCCAATTGCTCTAATCTCAGCCTTAAACCCCTTTCTTGATCCCAAGAGGTTTGCCCTTCCTTCCTTTCCTTCTTGCTCTTAGCTTTTCCCTCACTTTCAGCAAGAGCTGAATTTGTCCAAGTATAGAAAACGTGAATAACTTTCCCACTCAGCCATAGCTATCTAAATCCCAGCCAAAAGACCCATTTACCCTTTCATCTAACCCTTATTCTAACTAGTCCTCAAGGGCAACTTAGACCTTTCCTATCCTTTTACAAATATACCATTTTCTCATTTAGAGTAACTATCCTCAATGGTTACCTCTGGTTACCCCAAGCTACTAAAATACCATTAACCATTAACTAAAAAGTCCCCAACTAAATTATAATAATCCCAAAATACCCCGAGGCTCCTCACGAGCCGGGTATTAAATCCCGTTGTGACTTTAAGCGGAATAGCTCTCTAGGTCCGTCTTGGAACATGCATCGCATATATATTACCATTATATCACATATATCACATATATTACATTTATGCCCTCAACGGGCTATAATTACCAATTTTCCCTTAACAGCCAAATGAGGCCCACATGCATATTTATTTCACCTAAACATGCATTCTAACCACATACTCATTAAAATCACATAAATTAATACAGTATAACAATTATTTCCCTCCAGGCAAACTAATCAAGGCTCCAAGCCTTATTAGCAAATTTGGGTCGATACATTACTGGAGGCGAGAACTATAGTTCTTGGAAGCAATCTATGATTGTTTCTCGGCTTGCCAAGAACAAAATCAAGTTTGTCAATGGAACACTGCCTCAGCCCGATCCTGACGATGAAGATTATGATGCTTGGTGTCGATGAAACAACATGGTTATTTCATGGATTCTACATGCAGTTTCTAGTGATATAGCTGATAGCATCATGTATCTTGATGATGCCTCTGCCATTTGGGTTGAATTACACGATCGTTTCCACTAGAACAATGGTCCGAGAGTTTTTGAGGTGAAACATTCTATGCAAGTTCATAGTCAAGGTTGCAACAATGTCACAACATATTTTACTTGCCTTAAAGCCCTTTGGGATCTAGTCAAGGAATTTTTCCCACAACCTGTTTGTAGCTCTAGCACAATGAAGACCATCATTGAGTACCAAGATCAAGACCGTGTTTTGGAATTCTTAGTTGGCTTGAATGATTCTTCTTTCGCTGCTCGATCTCAAATTCTTATGCAAGATCCTCTGCCCAACATCAACAAAGTCAATGCCATAATCATTCAAGAAGAACGTCAATGAGGCCTTTCACATACTTAGCCTGAATCACTAGATCTCATGACTACCTCTACTGGCCATTTTGCTGGGAGTTCTCAAGTCAATCTTCCTAAAGTAACCTGTTCCCATTGTGGTATTGCTGGCCATACCGTGGCAAAGTGTTACCGGCTTCATGGGTACCCTCCTGGTCACAAGCTTCATGGCAAGAGTCGCCCTCATCTTTCTCAATCTGGAAAGTCGGCTGCTAATCTCACTGGGTTCATTGATGATAAATCACCTCATAGCTTGGTTGGTAATCAAGATTTGGTCTCCTCTCTTTCTTCTTCTCAATGCCAAAAGATCATTGCCATGCTAGCACAAAAGGTCCAAGATAGTCCATCCACTTATGTTCCCTCCTCATCCGACCAACCTCTAGTGTCTCACTTTACTGGTATGAGTTCTTTAATCTCTAAAACTCAATGGATTATTGACAGTGGGGCCACTCATCATGTATGTCATGATATTTCCTTGTTTTCCCACATTGATTCAACATCTTCTTTATCTGATGTTTCCTTACCTAATGGTAATTTAGTTTCTATTTCTTGCATCGGTTCTATTGTTCTGTCTCATGCTCTAATTCTTTTAAATGTTCTTCATGTATCAGATTTTCACTATAATCTCTTACTGCTAGTACTTTGACTAAATCTGCTCATTGATCCTTCTCATTTTTCGATTCCCATTGTGTCATTCAGGACACTATTTTGACTCGGCAGATTGGGATGGGTAAGAGATTGGGGAACCTTTACTACTTGACTGCTTCTCCTTCCACTTCCAAGCCGTCTGTTGCTTCTTTTTCTGATTCAAAAATCTCTGTAGATACACTGTGGCATTATAGATTAGGCCATCCAGCTTGTATCAAAATTCATTCTTTGAATAAAGAGTTACAATTTCAAAATGATTCATGTTCAAATTTACATTGTTCCATCTATCATTATGCAAAATAGAAACGATTGCCCTTTGTTTCTAATCATAATATTGCAACTGCCTGTTTTGATCTTATTCATATAGACATCTGGGGTTCTTTTCATACTCTAACTATTGAGGGTTATAAGTATTTTATCACCATTGTTGATGACTGTTCAAGATACACTTGGGTATTTTTTCTCAAGCAAAAATCAAAGGCACAACAGATTATTCCCAACTTTCACTTTCATCAAAACTCAGTTCAATCTTCAAATCAAAGTTTTCCGCTCTGACAATGCAAGGATCTTCAATTTCCTACTATTTTTAGTTCCTTAGGCATCATGCACTATCATTCATGTGTTGAGCATCCTCAACAAAATTCTGTTGTTGAAAGGAAGCATCAGCATCTTCTAAATGTAGCTAGAGCCTTGCTTTTCCAATCTCACATCCCCTTTCCTTATTGGGATTCTTGCATTTCAACAGCTACATATCTCATAAATAGAGCCCTTACTCCCAACCTAAAAAACAATTCACCTTTTGAAATCCTTCATCATAAAAAGCCTACATATCATCATCTTAAAACTTTTGGTTGCTTAGCCTATGCCTCGACATTGCCTAGTCATAGGTCCAAGTTTTCTTCTAGAGCTACATCTTGTGTCTTTCTTGGCTATCCCATTTGCATGAAAGCCTATAAACTTCTTGACTTAGATACTAATCGAATTTTTGTTACTAGGGATGTCCAATTTCATGAGCATATTTTTCCTTTTGTTTCTACTAATGTGTTTTCTTCCCATTATGCAGATTTGTTTTCTCATAATATGCTTCCTTCTCACATCTTTTCGGATAGTCACAATGTTGATGTTTCTCCACCTCATAATGACAATGATTACTGTGATTCTAGTTTTCCCATTTCTAAAGGAACTTCATGTGTTTCTTTTAATTCCAATCAATCACCTAGAGTCAGCCGAAAGCCTTCTTATTTGAATGACTATCATTGTTTTTTATCTACTAATTCTTCTATTAGTTTTCCATAGGAATCTCTTTCAGTAACCTCTCATCCCTTGTGTCACGTCCTTGATTACAGCCGCTTGTCTCCATGTTTTTGAGCTACTGTGCTTGCTATTTCTAGTCACAGCGAACCTACTTCTTATCATCATGTAACTGGTATTCCAGAATGGGATTTAGCCATGGAAGATGAGCTTAATGCTCTTGAGAGAAATCACAGTTGGACCATCGTTACTTTGCCTCCTAACAAGCATGTTGTGGGTTGTAAGTGGGTGTATAAGATCAAACATAATTCTAATGGCTCAGTGAAGCGTTACAAAGCACGCCTAGTTGCTAAAGGCTACACTCAACAAGAAGGCATTGATTACAATGATACTTTTGCTCCGGTAGCCAAACTTGTTACTGTCAAATTTGTTCTTGCCCTTGTTGACATTCATGGTTGGTATCTTCATCAACTTGACGTCAACAATGCCTTTTTACATGGAGATTTGCATGAGGAGATTTTTATGACACTACCTCAAGGGTATTGTCCTAACGGGGAGTTGCCAGCCCGTCCTGTTTGCAAGTTGCAGAAATCTTTATATGGGCTAAAGCAAGCATCTTGCCAATGGTTTGAAAAATTTTCTAGAGCATTAATTGAAGAAGGTTTTGTACATTCTGCTACTGATCATTCACTGTTCATAAAACATTTTGATACAAGCTTCATTGCCATTTTAGTTTATGTCGATGATGTAATTATAGCCAGCAATGCCCTTGACAAAGTTGAAGCTTTAAAAAAGAGATTAAATGCTCGCTTCCAGCTGAAAGATTTAGGCAATCTGAGATATTTTCTTGGACTTGAGATAGCTCGGTCAAACAAAGGAATTTTTGTTTCTCAGCGACCTTATGCTCTCCAATTGCTAGAAGATTTTGGGTATCTAGGTCGCAAACCAACCACCACTCTTATGGAGCCTAATCTGAAACTTAGTCAAGAAATGGGAGAAAAGCTTGATAATCCTCAGATGTACAGGAAAATCATTAGAAAACTTCAATATTTGATTGTAACCAGACCTGATCTTTCATACTCAGTTAATAAGCTGAGCCAATTCCTTGCCATACCAAGGGTGCCTCACTTAAAAGCAGCCCAAAGATTATTGCAGTATGTTAAAGCTTGTCCTGGTTTGGGACTTCTATTCCTTGCTGATTCTGAAGTGAAGTTGAAGGCTTATACAGATTCATATTGGGGGGCTTGTCAAGATTCAAGGAGATCAACTTCAGGATTTTGTATTTTTCTTGGCAGCTCCTTAATATCATGGAAAAGCAAGAAGCAGCACACTGTTTCGAGGTCTTCAGCTGAGGCTGAATACAGGGCAATGGCGAATACTACATGTGAAGTTGTTTAATTACTTTCTGTGCTAAAAGAGCTCAAACAAGTTCATGTTGGATCTGTGGAACTTTTCCGTGATAACCAAGCAGCCATGCACATTGCTGCAAACCCAGTGTTTCATGAGAGAACAAAGCACATAAAAATAGATTATCACTTGGTGAGATAAAAGGTTCAATCCGGACTTATCAAACCATCACACATTTCCTCATTGGAGCAGTTAGCAGACATGTTTACTAAGGCTCTTTTTCCTAATCAGTTTAAGTACTTAAGAGACAAGATGGGATTACAAAGCATTTATAATCCATCTTGAGGGGGAGTTTCAGATATGTTGTTAGTAGTTTTACTATTGTAACAAATTAATGTCGGTTGTTAGTTGTAATTTTTCTTCTCATTTGTTTCATATAAAACCAAGAGCCTTGTATTTCAGTATTGAATGAATAAACACATAGAATTATTTTCTCATTTTTCTCTCTGTTTTTCTCGACTAATACTCTCTCTCTCACAATGCTGATTGCGACCACTTTTGTCACATTTATCCCAAATATTTAATGTAAAATATAAACTTTTCGGTTTATAGAAACAATTTGGTTTAAATTTGTATAAATTAGATATTAAAATTATTAAAATTAACCTTTCTGTTATACTCATTATAGTTTTCTTTTTGGTATGTCCATTATATTAAAAATAAAATAAAAATTGTACCCAGTTACCTGTAACATATGACTGATCTTTTCAAACAATACAATAATCAGTTATCCATTAGCACACAAACCTCTCCAAAAATAATTGAAACATGTATGAAAAAAAACATGTACATAACAATATCTTCAAAATTTAAAAAAAATCACCAACTCTATTGAACAAAAACATACACATTAATATAAAATACAAATAAAAATAACTTTATATTAAGCCAAAATGTGAAACCAATTCTTTACATTGACCAAAAAACAAAACAAAAAAAAGTACCTGGAAACAAGTACAGTACTAAACCAGTATCCACTTACAAACCACAACTTCACTTTTTAAAAAAGAAAAAAAAGACATAGTCATTAATACAACTTAAAAAAACTACAAAAATCTCAACTTATAATTCTTCCTCTCCTCTTTGATTTCTTTGATGGACGATCATCTTCTGTCTTGTACCCACCAATCTACTTCTTTTTCCCATGACTATACAAGTTAATGGCAAGATAATCGCGATAGGTCGCAACTTTGGTAGTCGTGTTCTTTGTGATGTCATCAATCTTCTCATGGATAAACAAATCAGCATACTTGATAACAAATACTCCACATTCACTAAAAAACAAACAAAAAAACAACAAATGAAATTATTAAAAACAAACATAATAAAAAAAATAAACAAAAAATTACAAAAACCAGTTACTTACTTGTTCTCTTGAGAAGGCAAGTCTTTGGCAACGTTAAAATTAATTGGACCCTTCTTCCCAACAGAATATGGACCAACATTCAAGTCCAGATCTTTCTTAGAAACATAAAAACCAAGAAAGTCTAGAAAATATGGTAAAACAACAGAATAAGCCTTCACATATGGCAAGTCAATACTCTCATTCTTTTTCCCAACCAAAGAGTTGTAGACATTTAACATCCTACTCTTTATGGAAAAGTTGATAAAAATCCAATGCAATTGAACCTTCACATGCACAGGAAAAAGAACATGATCCACATCCACCCAAGGAGTGTTACAAAATAAATATTCACCAATAATATAATCTGAAATGAGGTTATCAAAACGAATGCTTCTTGGTTCACATTTGGCTGCCAAAAAGTTATCATACAAACCCTTGATAGTTGCGTCAAACTAGGAGTCTGTAGTTGTAACCCTCTTGTTCAAACTATCACTCAACTTAATATTCTTCCTCAAGTAATAAAAACAAACATTGATATGCTACAAAAAATAAATAAACAAACAAAATTTAGGAACCTGGTTACTAGCCAATAAATAATAATCAAAACAAGTTACACATAATACTACAAGAACATGGTTACTTGTAAAAAAAATATCAAAACCAGTTACAAACAATACTACAATAACTTGGTTACTTGTGTTAACCATCATCAACAAAAATAACAATACATTTAAACACACAAATACTGGTTGCAAAACATTATACCAAGAACCTGGTTACTTACAGTGTCCATAAGCTCATCCCCACAAGTTTGAAGCTTGTAAAACCACATCTTCTCAGAAATTTTAACAAAAGAATAATCCATCGGTAGATTGATAATGTTATTAACATTAGAAAATTTCTTCTTCCTTCAAACCAAAAAAATAAATTATATTAACAGACATTTACATATAAAAAACAATAATATTAAACAAAATAAAAAAAACATACTTATTTTTTAAAATCATTTTATCCTCAATCCATGTAATATAATTCATGCATTCATTCTTTGAAACATTCTGTCCACTTTCATCTTTAAATGGAAGCAACCCTCTAACAATCAACACTTCTTCTACCTTCCTCTTCACATCTTCTTTTACTTCAAATGAACCAAACTCAGTAACAAAAGGAGATTTAACATGACTACTAGGTTTAAGCTCTCTCTTTTCAATAGCAACTGGAACTTCATCAACATCACCAACCATCACAACTTTCCAATCATCCTTACTCCCACTAAATCTCTTTTCTCCTTCTGCATACTCCATAGTTTTATCAATAACCTTCAAAATCTTTGGATCCAAATATATTTCTTCAAAACTTAACCCATCTGAACTGAACTCAGGCTTCTTTGAATAATCCTATAATGAAGAACAATAAAATTAGTTACAACAAAATCAATTTTAAATAAAATAACACAAAGAAACAAAAACAAAAATTGATTTCAATACCTTAGTTCCACCCAGAACATTTGACAACTCCAACCCAGTATAAACACCATCAAAATTTTCACTTAAATTCGTCCCAACACCCTAAAATAAAAAATGAAATTGGTTACACCAATAATAGGTTACACTAATAAACTAACAAATAACAACATACTATTAAGAAACAGAAACCAGTTACCTTACTACCACCAAAATCTTCACCTAAATCCACCCCACAAACCTGGACCAAAAAAAAAAAAAAGAATCTGGTTACAATAAAAAATGGTTTAAAAAAACATTAAAACATAGAACAAACAAGTTACTTTAGAATCAGGAGAAATAGGGCTAGATACTTTATCAAAATCTCCTGGCTTTTTCACTTCATTAAATCCAACAATTTCATCACTAGAACGTCCAACTTTTTCTGAATTTTTTTCAACAATTCTTCCAATCATTGCAGACAAATCACAGAGTTTCCCCATGAACTCAGACCTCATAATAGCAATATCACTAATAATAGCTTGTAGGCTCTTTTTTATTGAAGGTATTGTTTCACAAATCAATCACAAATTTTCACTATCAACCTGAAAAAACATAATAAAATAATTTACAAAAAAGAAAAAATAAAAATAAAAACAAATCTATAAATTTCAAACAAAATAATATATTTTTTAACTAAAACAAACACCAGCACTAACAAGTACCTGGGTACCCGAACCATCATCTACATTGTCAGCACACTCCTTGGGCAAATATATAGGCTCAAACTTAAACTTCTTCACTGTTGGTTTCTGCCTCTCCCCAGAGTTTGGATAAACATCCAAGAACTGAATAAATTAAATATATATATATATAAAAAGCCAAGAAACTGGTTACCATGTTCCGTAACCTGCTACACAAACAAAAATCCTATATGATTAAAACAAATTTACGTGGTAACCAATCACAAAAGAAAATATTATAATGTTTTACTGTTAAAAATCTTTGTCACCAAGTTTGAATAGAAAGCATTATCAGAACTCTTCCAATTCAACAAACGAGGATACTTTTTCCCAACCCTCTGACAAAAATTAAGATTCAAATCATATATAGTTTCATATATCCAAACTAGAAAAGCAAATGGAAAACCAAGAAGTTATAAGGATGAAGCCCAACCTTCCCATCAACAAAAACACCATCAAAAATTTTATTACCACCCTTCAAAGCAATTTTGATATAATGAAAAGTCCTATCCCAAACAAACTTCCCAAAACCAATATTTCCCAATTCAGACAGATCACGATCAACCATCTCAAAAAGAAAAAGTCATCAACCAACTTCTCACTAGTATATCCATACTTGAAAGCATTTTGCAATTATGCCTTTGACACTTTACCAACAAAACGACCAAATATTTAAGACCTGTAACAAGAGCAAACTCCTCAATAGAAAATCTACAAACCCTACAACCCAACTTAAACCACATCTCCTCATCCTCCCTCTCATGAGACACCTCTCTCAACAAGACCAGTTGGGCAAGTTGGGTTTGGAAATGAGTATCAGAAACTTCTAAGAAGTGCCCAAATGGTGTCTTCTTAAACAATGCTTTTTGACTTTTGGTGAACTTATCTTTCAAGTCTTTAATGAAATTCTTCTCATTGAAATGTTGTACCTTACTTCCAAACCTCTTCGAAGGATTGATCTTTAAATGAGCCTGCAGAATAAACAAACAAACCAATTACACAACATGTAACCGGTTTCATAAAATAGAAACATGGAAAATAGATCTTTATTTACGTTTATAAAACCAGTTATATGTCATTTAACTTTTGCATATTTGAAATATTAAAAAAAAAAGGCAATACATCCACTAAGGTAACCAGTTACACACTCAAATCTGAACATTATGCAAAATAAACTACTTATCTACAAGTAACCAGTTACACATGTAACCAGGTACAAAGAAACAAAACACTTTAAAAACAAAAAAACACAACCATAAAAATAAAACAAACACAATCAAAATTGAACATTATGCAAAATAAACTACTTATCTACAAGTAACCAGTTACACATCTAACCAGGTACAGAGAAACAAAACACTTTAAGAACAAAAAAACACAATAATAAAAATAAAACAAACACAATCAAAACTGAACATTATGCAAAATAAACTACTTATCTACAAGAAACCAGTTACACATGTAACCAAGTATAGAGAAACAAAACACTTTAAGAATAAAAAAAACACAACCATAAAAATAGAACAAACACAATCCCCCAAATGTGAACCCGGTTACAATAACATCAACATATGAACATTTTTTTTATTATTATACTTAAGAAACTAAACACATACCACAATATGCTTAGTCTCAAGAGAATCATCTACAACATCCTTACTACCAGATGGACATGATTCCCTCGTCTGTTTAACGGTGGAAGGGGATTTACTCTTCTTCCTTGCAACAGACTTCAAACGAGTAATGTTACTCCTTCGAGGAAGAATCTCGCCAATATCATCCCGTACACAGCCAGCCTTCGAATCATCCTCTACTACTTCAGAAAATTTCTTCTCAGAACCAACAACACCACCAACTTCACCAGAGTGATCCATCAAAAATCTTTGAAATTAAAATACACAAAGAACTGCATAAAATAAAAACAAACAACACAAACAAAATGAATAATAGATATATATATATATATAATTATATAGAGCACAAATTAAAAATAACTACCCATAGACTTTCCCAAAAAAACTGATAAAAAACGGTCAAAACCCCCACTAAAAAACTAACCATCAAATCGTGCACCAAAAACAAAAACCACCATTAACACCTGTAATATCTGTTTTCTCGAAAGGGTCATTTTGTAATTTTTTCACTGAGAGTATTTTATCATTTTATATATTTATGGGTTTAGATATGTATGGATTCCAATGATAACAAATATTCTCGATTTCTTATGTTTGAGAACCTGGAATGAGATTTAAATCTCGGCGTGTGCATAATGCCTAATAAATAATTAATTATGTGGGTTAATTTAATTATTTATTTATGTTGTGGATGTTATTATTATTATGAGCATAATAATATTAATAACATGATATGAATTCATTTTATTTTATTATACTGTTTATTGCATTATTATTTAAATGGATTAAATACTGGTAATTGCATGTAATTATGAAATGACCATAATATCCCTGTGTTTGAATTTAGTTAAGGGGAATTTAAATGACAGTAGAATATGATTTCAAATGCAATTAATTTATTAAATTCGAAATTTAAATCAGTTATAATAATATCACAATTTCTTTTATTTTATTTTAAAAGAAATACAAGAAATTCCTTAACTATAGGCTTAAAATCGGTCAACAACAAGTAAGAGGTTAAGCATTTGTTTATTTTTGTTTAAGCATGATTTAGAAGGCCTCTCAATAGTTCAAAATCGTGGGAAGAGAGGGAGAGTTGCACTAATGGAAGAAAAGAGACGTTCTTAAATTTTCTAGAGAGAGAAAGGGAGATTTCGGGTTTGAGAGCTCTAGGAAATTTCTGGGTGCTTTTGAATGTTTGAAATATATTTCCTATGATCTAAGGAATGTTTTTCACGTGACAAAAATGGGCTAGAAATGTCGTTTTCAAAAATCACAATTTTCACCATTAAAGTGGGTGTTCTTGAATAATTTCGGATCGAAGGGAGCATGAGAGGTTCCAGATTTGTTTGAATTGTTTAGAAAGATTAGAGGGACCCTAAGAAGTATTTTTTACATGAAGAAACGGATCAAAAAGCTCTAAAACAAAATTTTGCATTTTGACCAACATTTTTGGCGGTACACCGGCGACGGGGAAGACAACCATGATCCGGCCATCATGGGTTGATTTTCTTGAGCTTCAAGGGTTATTTGAGGTGCTGGGATCTTTGGGAACAAATTCCAACCGGTTTGGAGTGTCAAAAACAAGTGGAAAGAGGAGTTAGAATCTCGCCGGTGACGAAGAAGATGAAGATTCTGGCAAGGCTCCACTGAACTCGATCTGGGTACTTATGGAGGAGCTAGCGGCCTTCAATGTGACACAGGAAGTGGTTCGAGACACGTGAATGGAAAATTTACTCTTTAAGGTAAGAAGAGTGGACATATGCGCACAGGGTGTACGTTATGCGTACAACCTTGTTTTCTTATTTGTTAGTTATGTAATTATATTTGTGACCTGAATCGTTGCATTAGGTTGACTAGCATGAGGATAGTGCTAGGGATTTTAGTTATTAGACATACTTAGATGATAGAGTAGGCGTGCTACTAGATTCTAGCTGCTTGTGTGAGTATAGCTCTGTTGTGAAAACTTATACAGGATCTTTATTTATTTTCATGTATATCTAATATTAAACAAATTAATATGAAATAGCCTAGAACATGTTTATAAAATTGAATTCAAAGAGAAACAATGATTAGAATACTTACAGTATACGCAACGGAATTAAAGAGTCATTCCTTCAGTTTTTCTAACTCTTGTATCCTTTTTGTCGCAGAGTATTATCAAGAAACTAAACTGTTATTCTAATTTCTTCACATCCTTCCAATGTATCCTTAGAATCACCTAGACTAGTGTGGGAAATTCTCAACACATGAGATAGATACAGAGAGAAGAAGAGATAATAACAAAGAGGCTTAGAAAATGACTTGTGTTTAGAGAGAATCTAAAACTATCAGAAAATCAGTGTCTTGTTGTAACGACCTGAATTTGCTAATCGGGCTTAGGGCCTGGATTAGTGTGCCTGGAGGGAAATAAATGATTTAATGTGCTTTAATATGTTAGTGGGTGAATTAATGTGAATATATGATAGTGATGCGTGTTTAGTGAGTTAAATGTGCATGTGGGCCCCGTCTGGATATTAGGGGCATGAATGTGATATATGTTATATATATGTGATATGACTGTGCAGCACGATCCGAGACAGTCCTGGCGAGCGGTTAGCCAGAGAGCCACAGCGGGGTTGAGATTCCGACTCGGGGCGAGTCGAGGGGTAATTTGGGTATTAGGTGTTATGGGATTATCGGGACATGAAAATAAATATTTGGAGATATATTTGAGGATAGAATGTCTAGGCGGGAATATTGGGGAAATTTACCATTTTGCCCTCGGGGAAGTTTTGGTACCCCGAGCCTTGAGGTAACCATATAGACTTAAGCTGAATAAAAAAAAAGGGGGGAATTAATTAGAAGTTTTGGGAAACCGACTTATGTCTCTGTTTTCAGCTAAGGATAGCATCTCTTACCATTTTCATCTCTCTCTTTCACTCTCTAAGAAACAACTCAAGGGAATTTGGTGTAAGCTAGTTTAAGCAAGGATTTGGGCTAAGGAAACTTGGGAGCTTGAAGCTTGGGGAATTGAGGATCAACATCAAGAATTGAGTTCAGCAAGGGGTAAGTTTTAATTATAGGATTATTCTTAAATTTGCTGCTGGTTTGTAAGAGTTGCATGTTAGTTAAATTTGATATGTTCTTAAGTACTTTGGTTGGGTTTTGGAGTAGATTTTGGTTGGGTTTTGGTGTTGTTATTGAGCTGGAGTATATGTGTTAAATACCTGGGTTAGATAGGTGAGTTTTGGGTGAATTGGCTTGAGGAAAGGTGTGGAAAAATGGTGGAAAATCTGGGTTCGGTGGGGAGCGCCGCCGCCCTAGGAAGGGTGCGCGCGCGACCATGGGAGGCCGAGAAGGTTCATGCGCGCCGCGGCGCCTGGTGGGCGCGCCGCAGGCCGTGTGGAGGTCAGTGTAGTGCTAGCCTCTGTTTTGAGGCTAGCCGCGGCTCTTGAGGGTGGGACCACGGCCCTTAGTGCCAGTTTGCATTTTTAAGGGTGTTTAGGCTTGGGAATTCAATGGTTAAGGCTCAGGATGGATTTTATCACCCGGATTGATAGAATTCAAGGTTCCGGAGGTTAGGGTTGTGGCTCGAGGTTATTCATTGGATTAGAATTTGATGACTGGATATTGTTAATGTGTTGTGACTAGGGATTTCGGCGAGGCTCCAGTTAGAGGACTGTGCTCTGGACATCGGTGCTCGGAGAGCTCGGGACTCAGGTAAGAAAACCCCTGTTCCCATAAAGCTTATGTGCAGGGCTGAGCCCAATGTGTTTGAATGGTTTGATATGCAGGGCCGAGCCCAATATGTTAGAACTGCTGAGCGTAGTTCTTTATCTGTTTATGCTAGAATTATGTACTTGTTGTTATATCATGTATGATACTATGTGAGTGATCGGCAAGAGCCAGGAACGGTGTAGACCGAGGACGGTGAAGGGCCGGGAACGGCGTCAGGCACGTTGAGTGCAAGGCCGAGAACGGAAAGGGGCCGGGAGCAGCGTTGAGCACGTGGAGTGCGAGTTGCCAGGGCGAGTCCCTAGAAGGATACCTGGGATATCCTCACGGTGTGGTCCACGAATCCAGGGCTTGGTAAACGCCTGGGAAGGCTAGGCCGTATGTGTTTAGCCAATTGGTGGCCTATTTATATGCCTGATATATGTGTTGCATATGTTATCTGTTTATGGGTTTTCTTGTTGGGCTTTGGCTCACAGATGCTCTGTGGTGAAGGTAAGGGTAAAGAAAAGAACAACCAACCATGAGTATGGCAGGCGTGGGGCGGCATGTACATGTTTGGCCAGCCTGGCTGCCACGGCCAGAGGATTGTGGGAGATGCTTGCAAATAAACCCTGATTTTGTCATCTAGCCGACTTGGTTTAGTTGATATGTTGTAAACATTTCTAAACTGTATTTTGGGATCCGAAGTGTAAACCTTTTACGATTTTCTATGGAAACTAATATTTCTAAGGTTTTTCCTCTGTTCATAGCCTAGTTACACTGTTTGATCTAAAACCTCGATTAGCGAGATGAAAGCACGTTTTTAAACTCACTTTGTAACGGCTCTAAGGAAGTAGGGCGTTACACTTGTCATCTTTCTGACTTCTCTCTAAGCACTCCTTTTATAGACTCAATTAGGCCATTTAATTTAATTAAAAAATCAATAAAATAATATCCATTTTGAAGCCCTAGGTCGAAATTATCATGGGCTTTAGGCCCATGAAATTTTCCATTTGATTATAAGCCCATTGGACTTAAAATCAAGGCCTGTATTATTTTCTACTGATTTAATTATTTAAATCATTTATCAAATTAATTATTTATAATTTAAACCTTGATTTAAACTTATTTATTAATTTAGATACTAATTTATCTTAATTAATACATCTACCATAATTTCTCTTTTCTTCTCAAAATTACATAACTCTGTGAAACTATCCAAAATTGACCTGGTCAACTTTGATAATTCTAATTGATAATTAAATCAATTAATTGAGACTATCTAAATGATTTTATCCAAGGTACAATGGGGACCGTGGACCTGTGAAATCAAGTTCCTATAAGTTATCATAAATCTAACAAATAAATTTACTAACTTATTAATTCCTCGTGACTCCACTATAGACTCATAATTGCACTCTTAAATTCATAGAACACTCTATAACAAATATAGATATGCTATTAATTATCCATTGTTACAACCATAATTGTCACTCAATCCTCTATAGACGGTCTACAATGAGATAGGACTAAAATACTGTTTTACCCCTCATTGTATTTTATCCTTAAAACACTTAGTTCCTTGTAAATGATATTTCAGTAAACTAATTTAATTATTGAAATGAGATCTCTATCGTTTAACACCTTGAACCAAACTAAAAGGAAACCATCATTTCACTTCTTCATCAGAAGCTATAGATGTTCATATTTATGATTAACACTCCCACTCAATTATACTATCGAGTTCCCAAGATGTAAGTATGGGCTAGTCCGTAGGGTAAGCTGGTAATGAACAAGTCAAAGAACTCAAATAATACAATCAGTTAGAATACTAACCACTCAGAATTGAGATTGAATTGACCTATGGTCAACTTTATGGTATGACTAGAATAGATAATAACGGTATGTTTACTTATCTTATCAATTGTCAATATCGGTCCAGTCCGA
Source organism: Humulus lupulus (assembly GCF_963169125.1). Lineage (NCBI taxonomy): Eukaryota > Viridiplantae > Streptophyta > Magnoliopsida > Rosales > Cannabaceae > Humulus > Humulus lupulus. Next base: position 174,592,908 of record NC_084794.1, on the reverse strand, counting down.
TGTAACAAATACATCTGATCTTATCTACTTTGCTAATGTTCTGGAAAGAACATAACACTGTAATGTGTAAGTAGATCATATCGTAGATTAGCAAGTCAGTGTAAATCCTGTGCACTGACTAATCTTAGGACTAACTTATTTTGAACATATAATCATATTTATATTCCACTGTGATTACGTCACTATAAATATGATTAGCTATATGCTCAAGATTTAATAGAAGTTTATATAAAACAAATAATCATAAAAATAAAACATGTGAGCAAAGTGATTGACCAAGTCAAAAAATGATTTCTATTCTTTTATTGATAATAAAATGAGATTACAAAGAATTTGGGTTTTAATTAGGGCATAAAACCCCAAAAAACACCCACTAGCACTAATTTAAACTAATGCCCTAATTCTACTAATCTCATTTCCTTGATATGCTTATCAAATGTAGCTTCTGGTAGTGTCTTTGTAAATGGATCCGCAAGATTGTCTTCAGTTGCAATCTTCATAACCTTTACATCTCCCCTGGCCTCATATTCTCGAATAATGTGATACTTCCTTTCTATATGCTTACTCTTCTTGTGACTTCGAGGTTCTTTTGAGTTGGCTATCGCTCCTGTATTGTCACAAAACAACACAAGTGGTTTATCCATTTCTGGAATAACACCAAGATCTGAATAGAACTTCTTTAGCCAGACTATTTCCTTAGCTGCTTCTGACGCGGCTATGTACTCAGCCTCCATGGTGGAATCCGAGATTGCAGACTGCTTTACGCTTCTCCAAATCACAACTCCACCCCAAGAGTAAACACCATTCCAGAAGTAGACTTCCTGTCATCGACATCAGTCTGAAAATCTGAATCGGTGTAGCCTACAGGGTTCATAACACCACCCTTGCAGATTAACATATAATCCCTAGTCCGTCTCAAATACTTCAGGATATGCTTAACTGCTATCCAATGTTTCGGTCCTGGGTTTGACTGATACCTGCTCACTACTCCCACTGCATAGCAGATATCTAGTCTAGTACATAACATGGCATATATCAGACTTCCAACTGGGAATGCGTAAGGAACGTTTCTCATTGCACCTTCCTCTTCATGAGTCTGGGGAGACTGCTTCTTTGAAAGATGAATTCCATGGCGGGATGGTAGACGTCCTTTCTTGGAATTTGTCATTGAGAAACGTTCAAGCACTTTATCAATGTAAGCTATTTGAGATATAGCTAAAAGTTTGTTCTTTCTTTCCCTGATGATCTGGATACCTAGAACATAACTTGCTTCACCCAAATCCTTCTTCTGGAATTGAGTGCTCAGCCAATTCTTCACATCTGATAATTTCTTAACATTGTTTCCAATGAGTAATATATCATCTACATAAAGAACCAGGAATACCACTATTTGATTTGCCTTCAGTTGGTAAACACATGGCTCATCAATATTTTGTTCAAAGCCATAGGTTTTGATCATTTCATCAAACCTAAGATTCCAGGAACGAGAAGCTTGTTTAAGTCCATAGATAGACCTATTCAACTTGCAAACTTTTCCTTCTTGTCCAGCTGCTTTAAATCCTTCTGGCTGATCCATATAAATGACTTCGTCAAACTTTCCATTAAGAAAAGCTGTCTTGACGTTCATTTGCCAGATCTCATAGTTGAGAGCGGCTACTATGGATAGGAGGATGCGAATGGATTTGAGCATGGCTACCGGACTAAAAGTTTCCTCGCAGTCCACGCCTTCTCTTTGGGTATAACCCTTTGCCACTAATCGAGCTTTATAAGTCTCGATATTTCCATCAACACCTCGTTTCTTCTTGTAGATCCACTTGCACCCAATGGCCCTAAAGTCCCTAGGTGCTTCCACAAGATCCCAGACGGAATTTGAGTACATGGACTCCATTTCCTGTTTCATGGCTTTGAGTCATAGTTCCTTTTCAAGGCTAGCCATTGCCTGTTTGAAAGACAACAGATCATCATCACTAGTGTCACCAACAACCATATTGGTTTCAACATCCAAACCATAGCGAACTGGGTTCCTAGAAACCCTCCCACTAGGACGAGGCTCCATGACTGTTTGCTCAGGAACAGTGGTACTTTCTTCATTTAAATCGACTTGCGTCGGTTGGACATGAAGAGTGGAAATTTCATCATCAACTTGCGTTGATGACGATGGAACATTGGTTGTAGTCAATTCTTTAACCATCTACTCTAAAACTACTTTGCTGCGAGGTTTAAAATTCTGGACATAGTCATTTTCCAAAAAAGTAGCATTTGTAGAAATAAACACTTTCTTTTCTGAACGACTATAGAAAAGTCCACCCCGAGTACCTTTAGGATAGCCAATAAACATGCAAACTTCAGTTCACGGTTCTAGCTTTCCTTCCTTTTTCCTCAGGACGTGAGCGAGACACCCCCAGATTCTATAATGGCGTAAACTAGGTTCACGACCATTCCAACGTTCTAAAGGTGTTTTGGGGATTGATTTAGATGGCACGACATTGAGAATGTCGTTCGCAGTTTCAATTGCATGTCCCCAGAACGAAGTTGGTAGAGTTGAGTAACTAAGCATGCATCTAACCATTTCCAATAAAGTTCTGTCCTGGCATTCTTCTACACCATTTTGTTGCGGAGTACCTGGGGCAGTAAGTTGTGATAAAATCCCAAGTTCAGTTAAATGATCTTGGAACTGCATATCCAAATATTCTCCACCCCTATCAAATTGTAAGATCTTTAACGTTTTACCTAATTGGTTCTGAGCCATTGCTAGGAATTCCTAAAACTTTGAAAAAATTTCTGATTTCCTATGCATTAGGTAAAGACATGAGTATCTAGAGTAATCGTCAATGAAAGTGATGAAATACTCAAAACCACCCCTGGCTTGTACATTCAAAGGTCCACAAACATCTTAATGTACAAGACCAAGTGGTTCTTTGGCCCTATCACCCTTTGTAGAGAATGGACGCTTGGTCAGTTTGCCTTCTAGACAAGATTCACAGACAGGTAATTCACCTAAGGTGAGTTCCCTCAAAGGTTCGTCCTTTGTAAGTCTTTGAATCCTATCATAGCCAATGTGACCTAGTCTCAAGTGCCATTAATACGTCATATTATCGTTATCGGTCTTTTGAAGTTTATTGGTCCTAGGTTTAGCTACTTTGAATAAATCATTATTAAGAGCAAGGGGTTCGTTAGGTCGCATAATATAAAGCCAATTTTCCAAACATGCAATACACAATTGTGATCCATTGAAAGAAATAGATATATTAAAACTTGTGAAAGTCATAAAAAATCGTTCTAATTGCAACATGGAAACTGAAATTAAATTTCTAGTAAAATCTGGAATAAAAAATACATCATTTAAAATTAAAAATTTATTTCCGAACTTCAGACGAGCTCTTCCTCTAGCTTGGACCGCAACGAACGCTCCATTCCCAACTCTAAGCTTTAAGCCGCCTTCGTCCACTTCCTCCCATGATTCAAGAAGCTGTAAAGAGTTACAAACATGGTTAGTAGATCCAGAATCAATAATCCAAACAGAGTTATCATTCTCTAAAACACATGTTTCCAAGATAAATGAACTATAATCATTACCTTTGTTTTTATCTGCTAGAAACTTGGGGCAATGTTGTTTCCAATGCCCCTTCTCTTTGTAGTGAAAACACTTACCTTTACCTTTCTTGTTTTTCTTGTTCTTCCCCTTAGGTGTCTGTGCACTTGGTTGTGCACTCGCCTTTGCAGGCTTGGGTTTGTTGTTTTGTCCACCTTTTCTCTTGTTTCCAGTTTTTGAAGACGAAGCTTGGTTAGCTTCAGCCTTAGCTGGATTAGCAACAACATCAGTAGACTTTTTTTCTCCTCCTTTACTAGGTCCACCCATGATAGGCTCAATAATCTGAAGCTCCTTCATGAGCTGCGTCAGACCATAGTTGAGTTGATCATGAACGTGTAGACACGGTGCCATCCGAGCAATGACGGTGCCATCACGTGTGTGCAGAGACGATGTTATCCAAGCATTTATGGTGCCATCACGAGCATTGACAGTGCCATCACGAACGTGCAGACACGATGCTCGTTTTGGGGATTCCTCAATCATGACGAATTCAGAGTTGTCACCAATCAACTCTATGTTGATATTTTGCTTCCATTTAAGGAAGTTTTCTCCAGTGAGTTTCTCTATCGAAAGGTGAGAAAGGATGGGAGTAGACACTAGTTAACTTAAAACTACACATTACCAATAAATCATAAATTAATCACATTTGCTCAATAAAACTTCTATTCACACAAATTTCAAGAAACAGCACAACATATACCAAAAAATGTAAGATATGAGAAAAAAATATAAAAAACAATCATATCTCTATTTCTTTAGGTTTTTAACTAATCTATGATATCTTTGTCCCGGTTGGCGAGAGTCAAAAATACCACTAGTTAAGTAGAGTTGTAAACTCATTTAATAATGGACACCACTATTAACAACCTACTATTTGATCAAAATAAGACAACGAAATATCTTATTTTATGAGCTAGACCCACAGTTTCAATTATCTTAGATTCAGTCCTAGTAGTCACCGTAGAGATGAGTCTAGTAGAATTTGACCTATAATTATCTATCTTTTGAAATCTAAACTTGTCAAAATAACTAATGAACACCTTCCGTAGGGGGACGAATCAAAGCGCCTCGAGGCCTCATTAAGCTATTGACTATGTTAAACCAATGGTGGAGATCGACTAAAATACTTAAAATAAGCTCATTATTAAATTTAAAAATAGTATTTTATTATTTATTTTTAGAAAATTAATGACTATGGTTTTTCCAAAAAAAAATTAAACAGATTAAAATTTTTAAAACCAAAGTCCTATAATTTCCTATTAATTCTAAAGTGTCACATTGAAACAAATTCAATTAATTTGTTGCTAATCAATATTTAGGTTTAACTAATATAATGAACCTATACAATTAAGTCCAACTTAGGTAAATGGGCCTTAACAATTAGACTTGTATGGAGGAGGGCTGGGTCCAGTATGTCGTTCCCACTACAAGGCCCCCTATCTTCCATACAAGGTCCAAAAGACAAGAATTTAAACATTTGTTTTATTAATTGTTATTAATTGATTAAGCCCACTATAGTCATGCAAAGCAAATAGGCATTCACAAGTGGAATCACCCACAAAAGAGGAATTTAAACTATGCATTTTCTAATGGGCCCAAATAAAACCTATCATTTTATGAATATTTTATTTGGCAAAAACCATATATCTAACAAATATATGAGCCACTATATGCATCTAAGCCCAATTGCAAAAATACCACATATAGTGCAAACAAACATGTTATAATTGGATGAGCCTAATCATGTTACTATATGAGCAATTCTATGAATTTATGCAAAAATACCACAATTTATTTCATTGGCAAAAATACCACAATTAATTATCTAGAATTTATCAAAAAATTCAAATTAATTAAATTTTTACAAAAAATAAGTCAATTTAAATGAAATTTATCAGCAATTAACAATAGTTAATTTAAATTTTATTTATCAACAATCAACTTGGTTTAGGTTAATTTGAAAAAAAATATTAATTTAATTTAAATAGGATTTATCAACAATAAACCAAAGTTAATTTAAATCTCATTTATAAAAAATATTTTATTAATTGGTCAAAAAATTGATATTTTTCAAAATTTAACCAATTTTAAAATTTAAAATCAATATCTTAACTATTTTCCAAAATATCTTGTGTTGTTATAACTATTAGCTAATATTTTAATCATTAAAAAAAATAAAATATAAATAGTTATAACAATCCTAAATATCTCAAAACAGTTAATCAAATTCAAATATCCATGAAAATATCTAACTAACAATATTCAAATTTCAAATAATTTAAATATTAAAAACTATACAATAAACAGATATTTATATTTTCAAATAAAGATTTAATAAAAATATCAAGAATTTAAAAGAAAATATCTTAAATATCTGATATCTTAATTATAATATTTTAATATATTAAAAGATTTAAAATTAAGTTGTTAGTCTATTTTTAAATTTGAATTTGAATCTTTGTAGAAATTATCTAATTATTTAAATCTCAACTAAAAAAGATATCTTATTTTTTAAAAATAATTTTAAATACAAAACAAATCTGAAATTTTTGGCTTTGATTATAAATAATAAATTTTCTTTAATTTTTTTTTAAAAAAATTGGATGAATAGTACCCGCGGTACTGTTCACCGGTTACTGTTCATCGTGTGGCATGCACGTGGATGCGAGTGCAGGCGTGCACGCATGGCAGCCAGGCAAAAGTTTTCGAAAAAAAAATTTTGTGCAATTTTTCAAACAAAAACAATTTTCTAATTAATTTTTAACATATTTTACACAAAATAAAGCATATATAAAATTAATATAATAGAAAACACAACAAAATAACCTAAAAAATTGCTAAAATTCACACAAAATCAATATGCTTCGTAAAAACATGAAAATCATCCAATTATTCAAGCATATCAAATAATCTAATTTTAAATATGTTCATGCATGAAAATAAAGATTACTAAAGTCTCTGAGGCCAGTTGTTGGGAAAACTTATACAAGATCTTTATTTATTTTCATATATATCTAATATTAATCAAATTAATATGAAATAGCCTAGAACATATTTCTAAAATTGAATTCAAAGAGAAACAATGATTAGAATACTTAAAGTATATGCAGCAGAATTAAAGAGCCATTCCTTCAGTTTCTCTAACTCTTGTATCATTTCCGTAGCAGAGTATTATCAAGAAACTGAACCGTTCTTCTAATTTCTTCACAGCCTTCCAATGTATCCTTAGAATAACCTAGACTAGTGTGGGCAATTCTCAACACATGAGATAGATACAGAGAGAAGAAGAGATAATAGCAAAGAGGCTTAGAAAAGGACTTATGTTTAGAGAGAATCTAAAACTATCAGAAAATCAGTGTCTTGTCATCTTTCTGACTTCTCTCTAAACACTCATTTCATAGACTCAATTAGGCCATTTAATTTAATTAATAAATCAATAAAACAACAGCCATTTTGAAGCCCTAGGTCGAAATTATCATGGGCTATAGGCCCGTGAAATTTCCCATTTGATTATAAGCCCATTGGACTTAAAATCAAGGCCTGTATTATTTTCTATTGATTTAATTAATTAAATAATTATTTAAATCCTTTATCAAATTAATTATTTATAATTTGAACCTTGATTTAAATTTATTTATTAATTTAGATACCAATTTATCTTAATTAATACATCTACCATAATTTCTCTTTTCTTCTCAAAATTACATAACTCTGTGAAACTATTCAAAATTGACCTGGTCAACTTTGATAATTCTAATTGATAATTAAATAAATTAATTGAGACTATCTAGATGATTTTATCCAAGGTACAATGGGGACTATGGGCCTATGAAATCAAGCTCCAATAAGTTATCATAAATCTAACAAATAAATTTTCTAACTTATTAATTCCTCGTGACTTCACTATAGACTCAAAATTGCACTCTTGAACGCTTTATAACAAATATAGATATGCTATTAATTATCTATTGTTACAACCATAATTGTCACTCAATCCTCTATAGACGGTCTACAATGAGATAGGACTAAAATACTGTTTTACCCCTCATTGTATTTTATCCTTAAAACACTTAGTTCCTTGTAAATGATATTTTATCCTTAAAACACTTAGTTCCTCGGGTTTGAGAGCTCTAGGAAATTTCTGGGTCGTTTTGAATGTTTGAAATATATTTCCTATGATCTAAGGAATGTTTTTGACGTGACAAAAATGGGCTAGAAATATCGTTTTCAAAAATCACAAATTTTCACCATTAAAGTGGGTGTTCTTGAATAATTTCAGATCTAAGGGAGCATGAGAGGTTCCAGATTTGTTTGAAGTGGTTAGAAAGCTTAGAGGGACCCTAAGAACTATTTTTTACGTGAATAAATGGATCTAAAAGCTCTAAAACAAAATTTTGTATTTTGACCACTTTTTTTGGCGGTACACCGGTGACGGGGAAGACAACCGTGATCCGACCATCATGGGTCAAGTTTTTTGAGCTTCAAGGGTTATTTGAGGTGCTGGGATCTTTGGGAAAAAATTCCAACCGGTTTGGAGTGTCAAAAAAAAGTGGAAAGAGGAGTTAGAATCTCGTCGGCAACAGAGAAGAAGAAGATTCCGGCAAGGCTCCGGCAAGGCTAGCGGCCGTCGATGTGACACAGCAAATGGTTCGAGACACATCAGCGGACAATTTACTCTTTAAGGTAAGAAGAGTGAACATCTGCGCACATGGTGTACGTTATGCGTACAACCTTGTTTTCTTATTTGTTAGTTATGTTATTATATTTGTTACCTAAATTGTTGCATTAGGATGACTAGCATGAGGATAGTGCTAGGGATTTTAGTTAGTAGACATGCTTAGATGATAGAGCAGGCGTGCTACTAGATTCTAGCTGCTTGTGTGAGTATAGCTCTTGTAGGAATTATCTTGGGTGTGTATAACTCAGGATAATAGGATGCCACCACGAAACTGCCGAGTGTGAGTACGGCGCAGGCAGGGCAACGATGTCTTGAGAGAATGATCGAGTGTGAGTACAGCTCAGGCAAGGTAGATTACATTTCATGTCCGATCAACATGACTTGTTAGTATTTTTGTGTGTGAGTGTAACACACATTATGTTAGTGTGATATGGTGCTTATATATCGCACGGTGACTATTATGCTTATGATGTTTATTTTTGTTTAATTGAAGGTTTATGTTTTCTGGTTTGGGGAGTTATGTCCTACATAGCTCTTCTTACTGGGCGTTAGCTCACGGGTACTTTGTGTGCAGGTAAAGGAAAAGCAAAGCAGTGAGTGGTGCGGGCTCGAGGCATGGACAGGATATGTTAGAGGCTGGGCTCTAAGTTATTTTATGTTTTTTTTTTAGAAATGAATGTCATGTTTTAAATTTTTAGACTTGAACGGTTATTTTCTTTATGTTGTTGTTGTTAAACCTAGCGTCCAACATTTTTATTTTTAAATAATGAGATCTCATTGTCTATTTAAATTTTAAATAAATATTTTCTTTTAGTGTCTTAAAGTATTTATTGTTTATTATTTTTAAACGGACTCCCTAAGTACCGTCTCGGGAAATTGGGGCGTTACAACGCCGATTAAAAAAAAAACCACCCACGATCGAAAATAGATAATCCAAAGAAAAATTAACAAAAATATACATTAAAAAAACTAAAACATAAACCCCTGTAACCAGGTACTCACCGAGTTGAAACAACACAGTAGTTGCAAATCCACAAACAGAAAACTTATAAAAACCCTAAAAACAAAACGAAAGAGAAGAAAAAAAAATTAGAAAAGCAAATCCTGGAGGAAAGGATTAAGACGAAATGAGGGTTATACAAAAGAGTGATGACGAATTACAAAAAATAGAAGATATAGGTACTCAAGTACCTACATGCAGAAGAAAGAACACGTCTGAAGACTGATTTTTGTTAAAAAAACGTTTTCCAAAAAAACTGAACAAAAAAATAAAATAAAAAATAATACATAAAATTACTGAAATGTCCTCACAAAAATTCAAATTTAGCATAAATAATCTTATACAATTAAATATGGGAAACCAAATAATTTATTTGATAAATAAGGAAAAACAAATCCCATAAAAAAGTTAAACAACAAAAAATACCATAAAAAATGCACACACAAAAAAAACTATATATATCAAAATTTATTTAATTTTTCCATATTTCATGTAAATTTATTACTATTATAAAAGTTAGCCCAATAATGGCTCCCAAGAGGGAGGGGGGCTAAATTGGGAATTTTTTTTTTTTTTTTTGAAAACTTTAAAACCAAACTATATATTCTAAGTAAAATTTGAAAATTAAAGCGAATAAATAGATGATCAAATATGAAACAACAATGTAAGTACAAATGTAATGGAGATGAAGAATGATGCAAACTCTCTTTTACGAGATTTGATGGGTAATCTCGCTACCTATGTCCACAGTCTTCAAACCCCCAAGCTTTGAATTCTAATAACGAATCAAGTTATGGACTTGATCAATCTCTGGTACAATCAAGTTAGTTTTCACCAAGGTGTTATTGGAAAAACATTGGGAGTGCACAGGGAAATAGCATGGTGGGCCTAGTTGGTAAACAACAAAATTTTTTCCACCTCTTATATAAACAGATTATATGTTCAAGAATACAAACATGAACCATTAATATGTAATCTCATCAATCATGCAACATATATATACACGTCCATACATGTATATATATATATACATAGATATACTCACATACATATATATATACACATTTATATATTTTATGCACATGTATATAAATATTTAAGGACATAAATATTTACCTCTTGAAGCTTATCAAGTGTCTTGAGTCTTTTTGTATAAATAACGATCTTCATATCCAACACTTTGAGTACTCAGACCATGATCTTTCAGAGTGTTCTCTACACATTAAGATGTGGATGACACATAGAGAACAAGAGTTTGTAATTTAGAAATCACAAGTTTATCTCAACACATGAGTACTTGGATTATGGCTTGAGAAATGTTGGAATAATAAGAGAAAAAGATGAAGAATTTCTTATCTGACGATTTTCTAAAACTCTTCTGAATCACCATTGTCTTTCTCTTATTATCACATAATATATATAGATTATATATTATATTATTATTCATAATAATAATAATAATATACAATCATAATGATGATAGGAATTGATTTAGGTAATATCTAACTTACCAAATTTTAAAAAAAAATCTATTTCAAATTATTAATTAATTAATTAAATAAATAAAAAATAATACCGTGCGTGTAGCATTATTCCCTTTCAGGGAATATTACATTTTTCCTATTTGTCTTTATTTATTTAATTAAATAAATAAATTCTTCCCACAAAATATGGTATCATCTTTTTAAGGAAAAAATCATAACAATAATTCAAATTTAAATTTTAAATTCAAAATTCAAAATTCAAATTAATAATCATCATTATCATCATCCTTATAAAAATCAATAAATCAAAACTATTTTGACTTACCATTTTTATTTTCTCCCACTCAAATAAAATAATTATTTTCAAAAATTTATTTATTTATTATTATATATATGTTTCAAAAATTCTATATTTAAATAAATATATTTTAAAAATTTAATAATTAATTCCAAATTAATTATTCAACCTCAATTATCATATAATTGTATATTTGACCCGAAGAATAAAAATCTTCTCAAATTTCTAAATTACAGTTTTACCCTTGTATCAACTCTTACCTTGATATGGTGTTGATAGAGTCACCCTAGGGACCTATGGACCTATAATTTCAAGCTCCAATAAATATTAGACTATTAATCAAAGCTCTTTGGTTAAATAATTATATTTATTAATCTCATGATTATTCGACTATAAATATGATATTGAATTATTGATAATTATAGACATATATTTACAAAGTACTTTATTACAGAATAAAGTGTCCATTGATATAATCATTACGTATAATGTTAATCCTCTATTAATGGTTCATAATTAAAAATGAATAAAATTATCGTTTTACCCTTTTAACTATATCTAGTTCCTAATGTACCATTGACTTTACTAGTGAAGGTCGTGTCACAACAAGTTTGCGATGTGAGCGCTCATAGCCTTTTCAGTTCCAAAAGTCAACCCAATAGGATACCATTATTCAATCTATTAGAAGGTATAGGTTCCATATCTGTTAAACTATGTCTCCATCCATATATATCATTGAGTTCCCAAAATAATTGTTCTCAGCCTGATCATTCTGACAAACCTTAACACATGAATCAAAGGATCAGATGACATATATAGGATTTCATAGTAACCTCAGGATTAAGATCATCGTGTATATGATCATTGTTTGATGTGTTTGATTAATACTACAAATATGTGTTTAAGCAAGTATTAACAAATCACATCTCATCCAGTTCTATATATCACAATATATAAAGTACATTCACTAAAGTGCCCTACTACACTAGTGACTTGGATCTTGGTCATTTGTATTCATCATACTAGCGAACCGTACTAGCAGTAATTAATCTAAAGATTCCATAACTTTATTTTACTGCGAACTGTTTTAAGTTCATTATCTCAATCTCGATCCTCTTATACCAATATGAGATTAAGGCCACATAGTTGAACTTTAGAATTTTATAATATTTACTTAATATTATCAACATAATATCAAACACAGTCTATATATATAATAATTCAATTCAATTATTTATTTTATTTAAAACATTTGTCAATTACAATTGCTTTAAGGGCACTATTCCCAACAGATGTTACTTAAACCTTTCACAATAGTTTCACCCAAGGATTATCAACCTCACTCAGATTGTTGAAGTGTCATTCTCACATAACCGGGTTATGATACCGGTGCCAACCTCACCTCACTCTCGGATTATTGTTTAGGTGCCAATCTCACCAATACAAAGATAAATAGAAAGTTTAATAACAATTGCAAACTCTCTCTAGAAGATGATAATTACAATGTGGAAACCTAGAGAGAGATGCACACAAACACAAATGAATAATCACAAATTTGGCTCTAAGTGTGTGAAAAGTGTTTTGAAAATATTTACACAAGGTAGGAGCTTAGAACACTTTGTATGACTTGTATATATGATCTATATGTGGTGAAATTCATTAAAATGATAAAAAAAAACAAGTCTACTTATAGCCCCAAGTGAAACATAGTCGTTGGAGCCTCATTACCTTATTTTTAGGATGTTGTTTGTCCCCAACTGATTGTCTGATTGAGGTCCAATCGGTTGTTCGATTTTTATTAATTTATTTACGAAAATGCCAATGATATTATTTTTTCGATAAAATTTGTTTTAGAGCTCCTTTTTAAAATTCGAATTTTGCGTTAGCTCAATGTATAATTATACTTTAAATATGTGAAGAGTTTTGTCATTAATTTTCATAAAAAAATAATTTATTAGTATTTTTGAAAATCAATTTTTGATGTAACTTTGTGAAATAAGTTAGTGAGCCAATAAGTGATAAATTCAAGTGTGATGCATTCAAATCAATTCACAAAACTATAAACCTTAACTAAACCTTAAGTGCACTAGTCTTGGAGTCTTTGGCTCTTTGATGTCATCTTGGAATTCATTTGTTTGCCTTGAAGCTTTAACTCCATATTCTTGATTGTGTTTTTGCTTAATCATACAAGATAAATTCTTTGCTACAAATATTAAGAATAGTTAGTGACATCATAATCAAATATTGTATATCATAGAAGGGGCCTTTATTTATAGGCTCACTGGCATTACAATATCAATAATGGGCTCCTAAAAGCGTGTAAGGTCTTTTAACCACAAAAATTACATGTAAAATGTTGTAAAATACATATTAAATAATATTGTTGACCCTGATTTTGGGCAACTGACACGGAGTCAAAATACGCTTGACGTGGATGAATGCGTTTAAAAGAACGTGATGACGAAAATAATAAGAACACGATATTTTATAGTGGTTCGGCTCCAGGATCTGGTAATAACCTACGTCCACTTAGATTGTTATTGATGTGAGATCTAAAGGAGTGATCAAAGAACTAGGGTTCAATGAGTTTCACCAACCTCTGAAGAACAATACAATATGATTGATATGATAACTCTAATCTCAAGCGATTTAGTAGTCAGAAAAGGAAAAAGGGATCCTCTTCCCTGAGCCCTCTTCTTCTATTTATAAGCTCAAGGAAGATTTACATTGATTTGTTACAGATATTATTTCCTAAATAATCGGATACTCAGGAAATCATGGGAGAGAATTTCGGATTCCATCATAACTGCCTAAGATTTCCTCCGCGTGTTACGTGCATACGACCAGACTGGTCGTATGAAGAGACCGATCGCATAATGTCGAATATCTTCCTAGTCGATAGTCGAACACAGGTTTTGCCAGGTGTCAGCCACGTGCAATTAATTCCTACCATGTCATTCACTTCTGATTTTTGGGATAACAAATATATTTCGAGTAGCACCAATACTTTAAGTTATATTTGCGAGTCTCGCCACCATTGACGTAGCCCGGATTAAATCATAGAGGGGACCATAAAATTTGTTTAATAAAGAGTATAATAATATGTATACAAAATATATAAATGCATAATATTTTCTTAAATTTAGAGGGACCAATATACATTCTTACATGTATTTATATGTTTCAAAAATAAATTGTACAAAAATGTAAAAAAAAAAAATAAGGTTAAGGGGGACCATGGTCACCCTTGTCCCTCCTAGCTTTGTCATTGCTCGCCACCCTGGTTGTCCTAGTTAGATAAATGGTGACCAAAATTGATCACAATTTGGATGACCAAGAATATTAAGGCGATCACAAGAATTAGGCAACCTGGAATATGTGATAAGGACTGGGGGACCAAAATTTCCTTTATATGATGCCTTCCCAAGCGATCTTGTTGGGATTGCACTTCCAACTAGTCTGACACTAAAGTAGGTGACCAGGAGTTTATGCAACCATAAACATGCACATATGCGGTCAAGAATATATACTAGAAGAAATATGGTGATGCTTCCTTGAGCGATTGCCATAAGTTGCGATTAGGCTTGTTTGGAAAGCACCTACGATCAAGGATTTGGCACTTCAAAGTTGGCGACTAGAACTCGGTACATGAAGTAGTCGATCAGATATGGTGCCAAGAGATAAGCGACCAAGACCTACTACTTGGGTTTTTCTGAGCCCATCTTGAATCATAGTCATCGTTATTCTCATTAATGTGATCATAACTTTATGAAATTAAGTAACCTTGATGTCGGGTGATATTGGAACTCGACAACCTTGAAACTTGGCAACGTCCCATTTGTCTTGTCTTAGTCAACATATTTTGTCCACGTCACTATGTTAAAAATGGGTAACACATTTGCCCCCTAAGTCAATCTTCGTGTTTGCACAAGTCTAACTTATTATACGAGCGACTTCTTTCCTATACGGCCATAACGTGACTTTTTCACTAACAACTTCTCATTTATTCGGTAAGAAAGGCATAGTTTCCCGCTCCTTGATTTTTACTTGGAACATATCCAATTTTTGGGCTGACTTAATTTCTATAGGATGCACTACTCCAATAGGAGCAACATATGGGTTTGGGTCTACATGAGTTGGTCCTTGATTGTCATGGAAATTTCCATTCATTTGGGGGTATGCCAGAGCAGGTTGCAGTTGATGATAAGGCTAATTGGATATCCTCTCTTGTTCCCATCATTGTGCATTTCATCGTTCACACAAGTCTGGAACTAGTTGCTCGTTATAGTTTTGATTTTGATTTAAATAATCCCTCAAATTAGGCCTTTATTATTTATTAGGGTATTTTTCATAATGCTGAGTATTCACTCTAGCATTATAAACATTTACTGATCTACTAATGGTCATACTGTCAATTCGATAACTCCCTTCCACAAAACTAGCAATTCATTATTGTTGTTGTGGGGGAGGTGGATTATCCACATTAATCATGATGCTAACTAATTAGGACCTTGAGACATAGCTTATCATTTGATGAGATTTGTATCGAGCACTTAGTCGCACATCTAGCTGTGCCCCTTGTCGAGTTGAGTTTTCTTAGGAAATAAAAGCAAAGGCAATAGAATACTTTAGTGATTCTCAACTCGTAGTTAATCAAATACTGAGAGAGTATCAAGCACGAGAGACAAAAATGGAATCATACCTGGCCAAAGTCAAATTTGAATTTGAGCACTTTGATTACTACTTGATTGAATAAGTGCCTTGTGAACATAATTCCAATGTAGATGCATTAGCTCGGCTAGCCACAACTAAGGAGGGAGAGTCACTAAATGTTGTCTCAATGGAGTTTCTTGTACAGAAAAAAAAATGCAAAAATCAGTAATACAAAAATGCATATAAACAAAATTATGCAATAAAAAAATAACAATAACAAATAAAAATCACTTACTTGTTACTCTGTTGTGGAACCTCATCATCAAACACAATGTCCAAAGGGGTGAGACATATCAATGCCCTTGAATTCTGGTGCATTTAGATCAATATCTTCTCTTGAATCATAAAAATTATTTAAAGAAAGAAACAAGGGAAGCAAAATAGAATATGCTTCAACAACTTTCAACACTTATTCATAACTCTACTCCTCATTGAGTAGTAGACTTTAAAAAGTCTCTGCTTCACTTTAACCTCACCAAGAATCCAATGATTACAGTCAACAATCATATTAATAGGGAACAAAACAAAATCTACTAGCAACCAAGGGCTGTTACAAAGCATTTTATACCCACAAATATACTCAAAATTTACAATGCTCTTCGTTATAACAGATCGATCACAATCACTTGATAGATACACATCATATTGAGCAACGATAACTTGATCAAAAGTGTTATTTGTAGTGGTAACTCTAACATTTATCGACTCACAATACTTGGCTTTTTTCTAAGGTTATAAAAGCCACATTGATATGCTGAAAAAACAAGAAGCAAACCATAATAAGAATGATGAAAATAGTACAACTATAACAACAAAACAACTTAATATTATTTAGGAAAAAAATCTCTCCCATCTTTAACTAAATCATAAAACCATATTTTTCTCTCAATCTCAGTAACACAAAACTGAAATGGCTCCTTAATGATACTATTATTATCATCAAATTTCTTATACCTATAACAAATAAAAACAATAAAAAGTCAATTATGTTGTAACAGAAACTCAAATACAAAATAAATAAAAAGAGAAGCATACTTATTATTTTTTCTCAACCCTAGAGAAAACCACTTGTTAAAAAGAGTCTTGGTCATTCTGATTTGGTATATCAAAAAGATTGTCTACAAATGCATATCGTCCCACAACCTTTCTTTTAGTCTTCACAACATTCAAATGTTTCATATTCTAATAAGAAGATGACCCAAATTGGTTCACAAAAGGAGATGGAAAAATTGTAGTAGGCTTTGGATTTCTTTTGCCAACAACAGGAGTAGATACAACTACTGGATTCATCAAAGAACCAGTAATGGGTGTTGCCATAACAACTTCCTTAAAAGTAAAATAATATGAAAAAAAAATCAATAAAACAATTACTGGATTCATATTGCAAAAATAAAATAAAAATCAGCCTTGTTTACTTACTTTTTCTTTGCCAAATCCCCAACAGTTGCATGAACAACTTTATCAAAAATCTCCACATTCATGTTGTCAAACATACCAGTCTCTTCTTCTAGATCTTTAACAACATCAACTACATCATCATGAAGTTTGGCAATATTCTATGGCAAAAGAAAATTTAAAAAGTTAATAAATAAATACATTAACTTGAAAAAATACATATGATGAAACAAAAATAACCTGTTCATTGCTGTCTTGATCATCAAAATATTTCTTAATAATATCATCACATGCAACATCCTAAAAATTTTACTAAATTTAAAAATTAAACAATATATATGTTTACCCAAAAATGGCTTTTGATGACGTGGCAAGAACTTATATTACACGTGGTTGGCATGTGGCAGTGTCAAAGTAAAGAGGTGTTGTTCGACTATCAACCATCTCCTTGTTGCTTCATCAGATCTCGCAATTAGATGTGACCAGCCTGGTCACATGCTTCGGTTTATTTTCTTTAAAGATATGTAATCTTGTAATAGCTACATTTATTATATTCTCTTTATTGCCTTGATACGCTGATATTAAGGATAATTAAGGCCCATTGGCCCATGTAACCCCCCTTGAGCCTATAAACATGCATGAGAGGGCTCAGGAAAGGGACTTTGGAACCTTTTTTCTGAATACTCATAGAAAGAGCGTATAGTGTGATTATCCACCGGAAAGTTGTAATTCTCCTAAGACTTGTGAAACTCAAAAACCATAGTTCTTTGATCACGGCATTGGAATTCAACATCAATAATAACACTAAGTGGACGTAGGTTGTTACCACATTGTTGGGGCCGAACCACTATAAATCATCTGTGTCATTTCTTTACCATTTGATTCCATTCTTGGTTGTTTTCTTATTTCTTTGTCGTTAATCTGACTCCGTATCGTTGGCCAAATCAAGGTTCAACAATATATAAACATAACTAACCCATTACAAGCACCATAATAAAAAAAGACAAACTGTAAAATAAAAGTTAGAGATATAATAAAGAAGAATAATTTCCAAATAAGCATTCCAAAATACATAAGTTTACAAAAACATCACAGAGTTTACAGATACTCAAGAAAATTCTTGTACAAAACCAACTTAGAAATTTAAGGTTTACAAATTAATAACAAAAGGTTTACAAAAACAAGCATTCTAACCTTTCTCTTCCACTTCTCATACTCCAATAGAAACAAAATCAGATTCCTATCAAAAAGGGAAAACAAAAATTAATAAAAAGAAAACATTAATTACATATACTAACAAAATATAAACATTTATAAAATATAAAATAAAATTAACAAAACAATAAAACAATTAAATTAATATCTAGATAAGCATGAAATACCTTTGTTTCTTCAATATCATTCCCAGTAGCCTTCTCATTCTTATTTGCTGCATCATTCTTGTCATCTTCAATTACCATATCTCTAGCAGCATCTTCTTGTAGCGCACCAAAAAAAAAAATTATTTATTCAAATTTTGTGCTTTAAATTATTTAATTGTTAAGTGTTGTGAATTATTTTATTTATTTGTTTAAATTAATTGTTAGAATTGTTTGGTATAATTTTTGTGAATTTAATTGTTAATTGTTTATTTATTTATTTTAATATGTGAATAATTGAGTTTTGGTTGAATGCACCAAGGTGCATGGTAGGTAGTGATACACCCTAGTTATTGAGTGTGTGCATGTGCATGGTTGCATGGTACACTTGTGTAGATTTTTCTACACACTTTATATAGTTTCCTTATATTAGATTTATTTAATTATTTAATTAAAAAAATAAATAAATAAATAAAGAAGAGGAAAAGAGAAGTGGCGTGTAGCATGGTGGGAAAGAAGGGATTTCATTACCATTTTTTTATTTGGGTGATTTTAGATAAAATAGGAAAATATGTTGTCATCTTTATTTCCTACCAATAAAGATAAAATCAAATAAAATTAAAATAAAAGAAAATAGACACAATTAGGAAACTTACCAATTTTTTTTTCCTTAGGCTATTTTGGCTAAGTTAGAATAAAGAGGGAAGGAAAAAGGGAAGAGAGCATTATGCTCCTTGGGCTGGCGTGCAAGAGAGAAGAGAGAGAGAGGGGGATCACAAAATTAGAGAGAGAGAGAAGAGGAAGTAAGAAAAGAGAAGAAGAGGATTTTGAAGGTCTTGGGTAAGTGTTCTTAAGTTTATGGTTTGAATCCTCTAAAGTTTATCTATATTTTCTTGATGCTAAGAACTCCCTCCTTCTCTTTATTTTGATTTTTGAAATCCTTAGGAGAGTTTGATCAAAGGTGGTGGCCATTGTTTTGGTCCTTGAGTTCTAGCAAGAGAGGTGATGGGTAAACCCCTTTTTGGATCGTATGGTTTTGTTGTTCTTACCTTTGTTTTTTTTTCTTTTTTGTGATTTGAAAATATTGTTTGAGGATGATGATATATTGTGTTGTGTTCCTTGATTGATGATTGTTTATTAGTTTTGATTGTTGTATGATTTACTATAGAGGTTCGCCCAAGCATGTGTAGGGGATTCTATCATATATTATTTTTTTCATGTGCTATGTTGGATTCATGCTCTAGGGTTCTTGTTTTCTCATGAACTTTGAAAAAATCACACCTTTAGATTTGAGAGATGATTATTTTTTTTTTTAAATCATGATGAGTTTAAATAATAAATCTTGTTGTATGTTCTTGATGTAGACCTAATGATTTGGTTTTTATAAAACCTGAGAATTTTTGTGATATATTTTGTTGGTTGAATCCTAGGTGTGTTTCGGTCTAAGGGTATGTTTAGGGTTGTGATATTTTTTTTTCATGATCTTGTAAGATGCAAAAAGAAAACATGAGGTGATGATGAGGGTTTTGGCTAAAAGGGTGTAATGCATGATGAGTTGCTTGATTTTTGTGTCACCCACGCATATTAGGAATATGCTAGGGTTTGTGAATTATTTGTATAGATTTAAACATGTATGGTTATGGTGTAAATTTTTGTGAAGCATGATGTAAAAGATGGGTTCTTGATGAATATGCTTGCTGATTTTGTGTTTAAATGACGAGAAATATAATGAATTTAATGATTTTGCAAATGCTATGATGTTTTTAAGAAATTAAAGGGAATTTTAATATACATTAAAATGGTATTTTTACTCAAATAAATACCTACAGATTTTTACTATATTTTTAGAGAAAATATGATATTTTAAAGACAAGATGGTGATTTTTTTGAGTAAATATTGTTGCTGTAATTTTCGGTAAAATATTGGAAAGTCTTTTAAATGAAAGAAAAATTTGTGTGATTAAGAAATAATATAACCCTAAACTATGTCAATATTAAAAATTGTATTTTTAAATGTAACCATGAGTGTTCATTTTAATAGATGTGATTTTCTTTTTTTTAATTAAGAAAAATGTTGAGATTAATTCACTTGTGATTTTTAAATAAATTAAATGGTGGCTGAAAGTTTAGTTTAATAATTTAAAAATAATTATTTGATCATCACTTATGAATTTATTTTACTTAAAATTAAGTCTTAAAATAATACAAGTAAAATATATTTTTCCCACACCTATAAATTATATATTTTTCTCACATCAAGTTTGTAATTTTATTTGTTATCCAAAAAACAGGCATGGATGACATGGCAGACGTTTGGTACACGTGGCTGACATCTGGCAGAAGTCTTGTTCGACCATCGACCAGAAAGATTTATGTGGCGCAACGCTCAATCGGTATATACGACCAGCTTGGTCGTATACTCGTTATATTTGGATAAAATCTTATGCAGTTATGATCATATCCGAAATTATCTCCCCTGATTTCCTGAGTATCTGATTATTTAGGAAAGAATATCTGTAACAAATTAATGTAATCTTCCTTGAACTTATAAATAGAGAAAAATGGCTCAAGAAAGGGACTTTTTGGCTTTCTAATTACTGAAGATTAGATATTTACGAGTGAACTAGAGCTATCATATTCGATATATTATTTTGTTCTTTAGAGGTTGGTGAAACTCATTGAACCCTAGCTCTTTGATCACTCCTTTGAAATATTATATCAATAACAGCTCAAGTGGACGTAGGTTATTACCAGATTCTGGGGCCGAACCACTATAAATTCTTGTGTGCTTTACTGTTTTTGTCACTATCTTCATTTCAACATATTTGTCCACGTCAAGCATTTTTTACTCTGTGTCAGTTGACCAAAATCAGGGTCAACATTCTGGTGCTTTCATTGAGAGTTTGATACGATATTGTTACAACAGCAATGGCGAAAACAACAAAGAAGACTGGACAAGCGGCTAGCGCTGCACCATCTCAACCGCCTCCACCCCCAGACATGGTTGAGAATGAGCCACATTTGGAGTTTGATGAGGAAGAACTGGATTCCAAGACGCTGAGGAATACCCTGGGGGTATTGCAGGATGAACTGGCCAATCTGAGGGCCAGCCAGGAGAGTCCTGCTGAGATCATGGCGCGGCAGCAACAAGAAATTGAGCGATAGCGCCAGGAATTAAGTGAAAGACAGGCAGAGATGGACCCTCGCCAGAGGGAGTCCATGGCAACCCTCGAAGTAGCCTTACAGTTGGCTAGGAATCAGGTTGTACCTGCCTCACAGCCTGATCAACCTACAAATGGACCACCCCAAAGGGGTCCCAATCCTAGCCCGCCTATCCAGCCCTCGAGCCCCAAGAGGCCCGAGCAGCCACCAATGTCGCAGGATGATGTCCCGCTAAGGGACCCTGAGGCGCGGCCTCCATCCTAGGCTGGTTGCGACATTCCCCCACAACCAAGGCAGAATAGGGCCGGGCAGCAGCCCCAAAGTCCTAGATGTCATAGGGGCGAAGAGCCAAACCCACCAAGCAGAGGGCAGCGTCCTTCTAGCAACCGAAGGAACTCGGAGACAGGCTCTACGGTCCGGAGCCCCCCACGGCATGACAATGCACGGGGACCCACCGACCAACGCAGGCCACCCTCTAACGCTCGAGACATTCCACCTCGAGGAGGCAACTGAGGGAACAGTCAATCCCACCATAGCCAGTCGAGATTCAGAGATGGCCATGGTTATGATGAGGCCCACTCAGGCAGAGCAAATGCCGGTCACAGAAATGAAGATAGAGGTGGGGGCAGAAGCCCACCACCTAGAGGGGACCAACCCGAGAGATGTGACGCTGGGGGGCATCCCAGAAAAAATAACGTCTTTAACTGGCTCGGAGCTAGCGAGCAGCGGCGAAGAGACGAAGATTTGAGAGATGTGCTCAACGACCGCCGGGAACGGTACGATGAGTACATTCCCCCAGCAGAAGAGGCCCCGGCAATTCCTGCCGCCATGCAAGCCCAAATAGATGCCCTGAACCAGGCAGTGCAACAGCTGGTCGGGGGCAGGACGTCTCACATCGAATACGATAGGAGAAGAGGTACTCCTTTTGCTCAAAGGATAACTATGGCAGAAACTCCTAGCAAGTTTAAAATGCCTACGCTTCCAAACTTTGACGGGTATGGTGACCCGGTATCTCATGTCAATAAGTTTGAGATACAGATGGACATTCAGAAAGTGTCCGAAGACGCTCGGTGCAGGATCTTTCCTGCAACACTTTCTGATGCCGCACAAGAGTGGTTTTTCAAATTCCCTCCTGCAAGTATTGTTTCTTGGGAGATGTTCGTGAAGGAGTTTTATGGACAATTCTATGCGGGTCGTGTCCACCCAACTGAGGCGAATCAGCTGGTCGAGATACACCAGCAAGAAGGAGAGCCACTGAAGGATTACGTCCTGCACTTCATGCGAGCAACAACTGGAGCCAAAATAGTGGGAGTTAGGCGCCAACAGCTGCGCTTCATGAGGGCAAGATGATGGCCCTAACTGCAGGCGTTAGGCACCGCACGCCTTTGTGGAGTAGCCTCAGAAAGCATGGAGTCAAGACTACTCAAGAATTTTTAGATCGAGCTGATCATTACATCAAGCTCGAAGATGCCATCGCCAGTGAAGGGAAACCCCCAGGCAAAGATAAGGGGACTGCCGAGCCCGCCAAAGCCGCCAATGGGTCAAAACCCAACGGCAACGGCAAAGGCAACGGGAATGGCAATAGCAATGGCAAGAATGGGGGGAAACAGCCGCATAATGAGCCTTCCACCTCTGACAATAAACGAGCCAAGGGTAATCGTTATGAACCTCGGTTCACTAACTACACTGCCCTTGTTGAGTCTCGGGGAGAAGTGTATCAGGCCACGAGTTCTAGTGTGCCTTACAAAAAACCTGCTCCCATTCGAAAAGATATTTCGAAGAGAGACACTACCAAGTTCTGTCGTTTTCATAATGACTATAGACATGATACAAATGAATGCAACCAGCTTAAGGATGAAATCGAGTTCCTTATTAGACAAGGACACTTGAGAAGATAAGTACGGGCCTCGGTAAATTCCCAACGAGAGGCTCCAGGTGGCAACGAGCATGCGCCCGCACGCCAACGCTCGCCACCTTTGCAGCCTGACCCCATAGCTGACACTTTACTCACCATCTGCGGAGGCCCGCACCTCGCGGGAAGCAGTGGAAAGGCGAGGGAACAATATGCTCGGACCCTACGT
This sequence comes from Humulus lupulus, assembly GCF_963169125.1. Lineage (NCBI taxonomy): Eukaryota > Viridiplantae > Streptophyta > Magnoliopsida > Rosales > Cannabaceae > Humulus > Humulus lupulus. The sequence continues at coordinate 174,569,147 of NC_084794.1, read as the reverse complement.
CACGACCAGGACATCGAGATGATGACTGTGGAGGACAAGGCATCAAAGAAGGCTCGGTCAGAGGATGGTGAGATAACCTTCTCTGATAGTGACGCCCAGCATGTCCGGTTCCCACATTCCGATCCGCTGATCGTGGATGTTCAAATCGCCAACATGATGGTGAAAAGAGTACTAGTTGATACAGGAAGTTCAGTAAACATCCTGTACAAATCTTCGCTGGAACGCATGAAGTTGTCCATCAAGGAGTTGGAGCCCTGCAACCAAACAATCTACGGCTTCTCAGGCGAGAGACTCTCCCTAGCAGGGTCAATCAGACTTCCAGTCTCATCAGGTACAACGCCTGCTACCAGGACATTGCTCGCTACTTTTATAGTAGTCGATTGTCCTTCGGCGTACAATGCTGTCATTGGAAGGCCCATACTGGTTGATCTTCGGGCCATCACCTCAGTATGTCACTTGGCCATGAAATTCCCGACAGACGCAGGGGTAGGACGCGTGTTGGGAAATCAGAGAGAAGCAAGGGAGTGCTACAATGCCTCAGTTACAAAGGCGAGGAAAGGAACGTCGAAGAGCACTCCCCCAGATAGGTTGCAAATGGCTATTGATACACAAGCTCAATCCGATGATGGAGTCACCAAATAGGGTGTTGCCCAAAGTGAGGATAGGGACTTAGATCCTCGCTTTGGGGATTTTGAGGAAAGATGTTGGACTCGTCGAGGACCTGGAAGAGGTCCAACTTGACGAAAAAGACCCGACCAGAGTTGTGAAGGTCGGGAAAAACTTAGAAGCAACCACGAAGCATGCATTGGTAGAATTTTTGCGAAAGAACCAGGAAGTCTTTGCCTGGTCACACAAACACATGGTTGGGATAGATCCTGTAGTTATCACCCATGTCCTGAATGTTGACAAGATTTTTCCACCCGTGAAATAGAAAAGAAGGTTGCTCGATAAGGATAGATCGAAAGCCTTAAAAGAGGAAGTTGAAAGACTGAAGGAGAATGGGTTCATCAGGGTGGCATTTTATCCATCGTGGGTCTCTAATCCAATACTGGTTCCCAAGCCTAACGGCAAATGGCGAACCTGTGTGGATTTCACAGACCTCAATAAAGCCTGCCCAAAGGATTGCTTCCCACTCCCAAGAATCGACCAGTTGGTCGATGCAACTGCAGGACATGAGATCCTCTCCTTCATGGATGCATACTCAGGATACAATCAGATCAGTATGCATCCCCCTGACGAGAATCACACTAACTTTCGGACCGATACAGGGTTATACTGTTATAAAGTAATGCCCTTCGAACTGAAAAATGCTGGTGCGACTTACCAGCGATTGGTTAACCGCATGTTTAAGGAGTTGATCGTAGTAAACATGGAGGTTTACGTGGACGACATGCTGGTAAAGTCAAAAAAGGCAGAAGGACATGTGAAGGATTTACAGGACTGTTTCGATGTGTTGAACAAGTACCAAATGAAATTAAATCCTCTCAAATGTTCCTTCGGAGTCGGATCAGGAAAAATTTTGGGGTTCATTGTTAATTCAAGAGGAATCAAGGCTAACCCTGAAAAAATCAAAGCCTTGATCGACATGAAATCGCCGGTGAAGATCAAGGATGTGCAAAGTTTAACTGGAAGAATTGCCACACTAAGTAGATTCATTTCCAAGTCGACAGATAAATGCGTCCCTTTCTTCAATCTACTTAGAGGCAACAAGAAGTTCGAATGGAAAGGAGACTGCGAATAGGCTTTCCAGGCCTTAAAGGCCCACATGGCACAGCCTTCTATTTTATCAAAACCCATAGACGGAGAAACTTTGTTCATTTACCTAGCGATCACCGAATTTGTTGCCATTGCGGTGCTAGTACGAGAGGAAGAAGTCGTACAAAAGGCGGTTTACTATGTAAGCAAGAGGTTAATCGGGGCAGAGTTGAGGTATCCTCCCATCGAAAGATTAGCCTATTGCTTAATCTTGGCCTCAAGGAAGTTACGTCCTTACTTCCAAGCCCATCCCATCACAGTTTTAACCGACCAGCCCCTTCGGCAAAGTCTGCAAAAACCAGAGGCGGCTGGGCATTTATTAAAATGGGCAGTCGAACTCGGGCAGTTTGATATTACATATTCACCACGAGCAGCAGTAAAAGGACAAGTCTTGGCTGATCTTATTGCCAAGTTTACTGAGCTCCCAGACAACGAGCAGTGTGAAAAACCTAGTGCGCCTGAGCCCCTAGTCAAAGCTCCTTCGTGGAAGTTATTCACGGACAGATCGTCCAACGAATCTCACGCAGGAGCAGGAGTGATATTGATAACGCCAGAAGGGCATCGATTTCACTGCGCTATTAGGTTCGATTTCACTGCGCCAAATAATGAAGCCGAATATGAAGCACTCCTCGCTGGGCTAAGATTGGCAAAGGACATGAGTATAAAGGTGCTGAATATTTACAGTGATTCACAACTGGTGGTGAATCAGGTCTTGGGGGAATATCAGCACGAGGCCTCAAAATGGTGGCCTACTTAAACAAAACTAAATATCTGTTGGCTCAGTTCGAGAAATATACCCTCCAGCAAATACCTCGGGATCATAATGCAAACGCAGATGCCTTAGCCAAACTCGCAAGTGCGAAGGATGCTGACACCTTAAATATAGTGCCAGTAGAAAGATTGTGCAAGCCAAGCATACGAGCGGATGAGACCAATATGGAAATCCAGATGGAAGATACATGGATGGCACCCTACTTGGAATATCTTATGAATGGTGTACTACCAGCAGAGAGAAATAAAGCCGGAACTCTGCAGAGACAGGCTGCTAGGTACATACTGGTCGATGGTGTTCTTTACCGAAGAGGATATTCCATGCCACTGCTCAGATGTATAACACCGGAAAAGGCTAAAGAGCTGATAAGGGAGGTACATGAAGGCTTCTGTGGGAATCACGCTGGGGGCAGAGCTTGGCAAAAAAGATTTTAAGGCAGGATTATTTCTAGCCAACTATGAACGAAGATTCAATGGAGTTTGTGCGAAAATGCGATAAGTGTCAAAGAGTTTCGAAGATCCCACGCGCAGCTCCCAACGAATTTAAGCAGATGCAGAGTCCTTGGCCTTTCGCACTATGGGGTATATATTTGATTGGATCCTTGCCAATGGGAAAGGGTGGAGTAAAATATGCAGTCATAGCAGTTGACTACTTCACCAAATGGGCCGAAGTTGAGCCGCTCGCTACCATAATGACCAAGAAAGTTCTTGACTTTGTCGTCAAAAACATTGTTTGCCGATATGGTTTGCCTCGAAAAATTGTCTCAGACAACGGCACCCAGTTTGACAGTGACTTATTCACAGACTTCTGCGAAAGACATGGAATCGTCAAAAGCTTTTCTTCAATCACACATCCACAAGAAAATGGGCAAGTCGAAGCAGTGAACAAAACACTTAAAGATACCCTGAAGAAAAGACTTGAAGATGCTAAAGGAACGCCAGAACAGCTGCCTAAAGTACTCTAGTCGTATAGAACTTCTCATCGAACAGCGACAGGTCATACCCTGTTCTCCTTAGCATACGGGTATGAAGCTATGTTGCCTGTCGAGCTAGATCCTCCCTCACATCGAAGAATCACATACGACAAGGATCAGAATAGCCAACTGATGATGGAATCCCTAGACTCACTTGAAGAGAAACGGGAAAGAGCCCAACTCCGAGTAGCTGCGTACCAGCAAAAGGTCGCCCGGTATTTTAACTCAAAGGTAAAAGAAAGAAAGTTCAACGTCGGAGATCTAGTACTTCGACGAGTTTTCTTAAACACCCGCGACCCAACAGTTGGAGTACTCGGACCAAACTGGGAAGGACCTTACCAGATTGAAGAAGTCCTTCATCCAGACACCTACAAGCTTGCACGCTTAAATGGAGATCTCGTTCCACGCTATTGGAACGAAGAACACCTGCGCAAGTATTACCAATAAACAGTCCTTTTTAAAGGACTGGCTTGTATTAATTTTTACTTTTTACAAGTTTTGGAAAAGGGTTAGCCACGTTGTATGGCTAATCGTTTATAAGTGTAAGATCTTTTTAAGATCACTCGTAAAGACATGTTTAGTCCATTTTTAATACAAGAATTATAAGGGACTGTGCGCAGCCAGTCATTCTTGCCAACCTTTGTAAATTTATTTTTATAAGTATTTGTTCATTACGTGTGTTGTTTTGCTGTATTATAAGTGTTGCATTTCCTACCGAGCAGTAATTTTCGTACAGGTCGTGGTTAAGGCAAGTGACCAAGGATCTAAAGCTTCTCGATCACTTGGGGGGCATATAAGGTACATCGATAGCAAAGCATACCAAGAGGTATGTAAACACATGAACAAAATGAGTGAAAGCATGCTACGGTACTTAGAGTATTTTTCAAATTTTATATTTTGTTAAATCAAGCCAAAGTACTATGCTAAGTTCGGTCATGCGAACAGATGTTATAATAGACAGAAATATTATAATATCAAAAGGTATTCCTTTACACCGCGAGCAGTACTGGTTGGATGTCATTGTTTAATTAAAAGTAAAAAGCTGCCCTTGCAGCAACAAAAACAAATTGTCTTTACAATACGACCCGTGGGCCATGAAAACGAAATAAAAAGAGAAAAATTATTAAGGAGCTGGAGGGTCCTGAGGGTTGGGAGGAGTGCCTTGGTCGGCCGAAGGACCAGCTTCAGCATCAGTACCATCAATCCCCCCTGCTAGGGAGATCTCTGGAGAGGCAGGCACTTTGGCCTTTTCTTCTTCTTCTAGCCGAATGGCGCACTGCGCCATCTGAGTCCTCTTCAAACGTTCGGACAGGTAGTCGAAGTTAGCCTCCCGGTTATGCTTCCAAAATTTGTAGAAGCAGAGGTGAGTGGCCTCCTTGTACTTCTTCAAATTCTTGGCCCTGGCCTCCTCGAGCTCCTGCACTCGTTTTTCAAGCTCCCCCGTCTCCTGCCTGCTGGCAATCAAATCAAGCTCAAGCTGAACACATGCTTGAGTGTTGAGCCTGACACTTTCCCTGAATTTTTCCCGAGATTCGTTGGCTTTCTTCAGGGCATCTTGGGCATCCAGAAGCTCCTTGGTGAGAGTATCTTTGTCCTCGCATAGTTGTTCTTTCTGTTTGGACAACTCCTTATTCTCCTCGAGCAGCTTGTTGTTTTCAGTCTCAAGTGCTTGCTTAGTCTCGGCATGCCTGGAGTCAAAGTTCTTTCCCCGAGAGACCAATGCCCCAACACGGTGCCAGCCAGCAGTTAAAGTTAGCAGCCCCTGAAGACAGAGAATAAGATAAAGTAAGGACAAGAGATCAGAAATAAATGATAAAGTAACAGGAGATAACTTACCCTAACTAGCTCATTCAGCCCTCTGTTGACGACCTGGTCAGCCTTCATGGAGACAGTTTCAGTAATGGCTGGCTAGCTGCGTTTGTGCTTCGAGAGCTTATATATCCTCTCCCTAGCTGAGCCAACCACGAAGCTGGGCAGGGAGCCTTCGGGCGAGGTGTTCAATGCCTCCTTGTCAGGAGCCTTGGAAGAAGGTTGTGGATCAGCAGGAGTGGGAGTCGTCTGCTCGGAGGAGGGTGGAAATGGTGAGTTCTCCTTGGAGGGGGCGATGGCTGGAACATCGTCTGTTCGAGCCTTCTTCAAGGGAGTCTTGCTGCTTTCCCCTCGAGCCCTTTTGCTATCCTTCTTTTGGACAGAAGAAGCAGCAACAGCCTGGTAGTGCTCAAAAACATCCTCAGAGTCCATACCTGCACAAAAGGAAGCAACGCGAGCAGTAAGACTAAATGGTAATGCAGGATAAAAGAATGAAAGTAGAAGGATTACAAGTAAAGTACCCGCGCTACAACTACTGGTCGTAACATTATTTACTGAACTACCTACTGCCTGGAAGAAATCTGAATTTAAGGAGGGAGCATTCTTAAAGTTGCCATCCCCATCAAATAGATGAGAGGGAATTGTCAAATGATTTAAAAGCGAGATTATTATACCGTTTTCATCCAACGAATCGTCAGAAAGTTCGGTAGGCTCAGCAGCCTTTTGTTTTCCTTTGCCCTCGGGGGCCAAGGGTTTCTCTGTTCGGTGAGGGACGGCAGGTTCCCTGATCGTAACCCTAGTTGGTCTCCTCTGTGGAGGAGACGCTTGGGGTTGCTGCTCGGGTTCCACTTCGGCTTGGGCATTATCCGCCGAAGGTTCGCTCGTCGCTGGTTGGGGATTCCAGAGGCCGGCCAACCTCAGGTTAGCCTCAATAACTAAATTTTTGACACTCTTATCAGCATTCGGCATGCTGGCTAAGAGTGTCGCCCTTGAATCCATCCTTGGAGTTGGGATTGGACGTAACCATGGGCCTGGAACACAGTGCAATGTCAAGACATTGTGGCAGAAAAATACTAAGCGAAGAAGCTAGTGACGTAAGAATTTTTACCTCCTCAGGTGAAGGCCAAGTTGTCTGCGGCTAAGTCGGGAGTAAGGAAGTATTCCTGGTGATACCTCCCCACATTGGAGATGTGAGTAGTGTCGGACAAGAAAGTGCGCCCGATTTCTTGATGACAAAAGTGGACGAACCCCGTGCCTTCTTGGTTAGGGTTGGACTTAAGGTCAAAAAGAAAGTTGACATCGTGGGGAGTGGGCTCTGGCCATTTTTTGAGTTTGTAAGGGATATAGAGTGCGGCCAGCATTCTATATCCATTTGGGGTGATTTGAAAGGGGGCTACTCCAAAGTAATTTGCCACCCCCTGAAAATATGAGTGAAGAGGCAAGGTGGCACTTGCCTCAATATGAAACCGCAGCCAGGTGCTGTAGGCCCCGCCTGGCAAGTTGGCCCTCTGGTCGAGGGAAGGTCTAACCAGGGTCACCCCTGTCAGTTTATACTTATTTAAGTAGTTGGCGATCATCCTGATCGTCACTCTACTCTGGGGAACAACATGCCACTCAACATCCGGCTGAGCAGCGTGTCGAGGACGGGCATGCCTTTGTACATTGGCGTCAGGAATGTTTTCACCTCGACCACTGGTCGATGGGGCATCAGTAGTAGGCTGGCATTAGGAGTTAGGGATTTTCCTTTTTTGAGCTTTAGTTTTTTTTCGAGCCATTCTTTGGGTTGGAACTGGAGAAGTGTTTGGGCTAAGGCGAGAGAAAGGGATATCTGGTATCAGAGTAGAGGGGTTTTCTTCGCCTTCAAGCAGCTGAGCTAGGAGGTTGTCTTCAATGGGTTTTTCTCCTCCCCAAGGGTCTTTCATATGAACTGCAAACAGACAAAGGAGGAGATAAGACACATAGCCTGGGGAGTTACGTGGGAGATTGGGATAACGTTGCTCGCGTCTATTGACCAGCAGCATCCTACCCATACACTAAGTTTGGTGCTAGCAGTTTGACAAAATGGATCAAAAGGGAAATAAAACGTTTTCTGAAAAGAAACTTTTTCAACTCCTAAAGGGCGGGAAAAAACCCAGTTTTTTCAGCTAGCTTAAAGATCGAATTTTTACGTCGATCTTACGCCCTAAACCATCCTTATAAATTTCTACTCAAGAACGCAGGAAATCACAGAGCACAGTAACAACATGCATGGCATCACGAAAAGTTTGAAAGACTAAGAGATTACTTGGGCAAAGGTTGGAGATTCAGAAAAATAAAAATTTCGAGTCGGAAAGATCTTCGATAGGACGTCTGAATTGTTTCAAAATTCTGGGCTCTGGAGCAAAGTTCTTGATCGAAATGGTGAGTAAAGGATTATAAGAGAGATAAAAAGGTTACTTATAGAGGCTGAAGTATAGCACAAAGTGGCAATCATGACTTTCCCATTTTCAAAACGTGGGGGAGTGTATAAGCCGTCAAATTGGTTTCTTGAAAACCGAAAAGGCTTGATTAGACATAATTATGTCACGGTTTTCAAAAACGCACGAGGATTCTAACAGATTTCGTGGGGCATACGAACATCTTATGCAGTTATGATCATATCTGAAATTATCTCCCATGATTTCCTGAGTATCCGATTATTTAGGAAAGAATATATGTAACAAATTAATGTAATCTTCCTTGAGCTTATAAATAGAGAAAAATGGCTCAAGAAAGGGACTTTTTGGCTTTCTAATTACTGAAGATTAGAGATTTATGAGTGAACTAGAGCTATCATATTCGATATATTGTTTTGTTCTTCAAAGGTTGGTGAAACTCATTGAACCCTAGTTCTTTGATCACTCCTTTGAAATATTATATCAATAACAGCTCAAGTGGACGTAGGTTATTACCAGATTTTGGGGCCGAACCACTATAAATTCTTGTGTGCTTTACTGTTTTTGTCATTATCTTCATTTCAACATATTTGTCCACGTCAAGCATTTTTGACTCCGTGTCAGTTGACCAAAATCAGGGTCAACATTATTAATTTAGATAAATTTGTTATTTTCTAAGGAAACATGCTAATTATAAGTATTTTAAATAATTTCTAGCCTTTATTATTTCTATGTAATTTAAAAATAATAAATGGAGTTATTATATTGTTAAATGGCTAAATAAATTATTTTTATGAAATAAAAATAATGTTGTAGAGGTTTAATCAACTTAGTGATTTCAAAGAGATAAATAATGGTAAGAAAAGTATGTTACTAAATCCTTATTTTTAAAACGATAGAAATAAGCACGTAGGAATTATTGTTTTTAACGTCACTTTTTAACAACGTTCCCACGTATGCATGTCGCATGCAAATATATTTTTACGTTCAAAATGTGTCTAATATTCAACCATATGATTTTTATTTAAAAACCATGCATGTAACATAGGTATAATTTGCATTATTCTTTTGCTAATTTTATGTGTAATTATGCCTATTTGGAAATTATGAGTAGTTTTCACCATGTGTGCATGGCTCATGCACACATGGGGTATATGAGTTAGGCACAAGAAAGTATTATATGATGCTAAGGAATGCTATTTGATTATGGTTATAGGCTCATTATGAAGTTTATCATTTTTTGTTTTGCTTGGACCTGAGGTAAGGAATATAGATAGAATTTTGTTTATTTATGCTGTGAACGGTAAGATTGGTTTGTATGAATAGAATGTTATGTACGATGATACGTTTTGCGATATGAAGTATGAAATGATATTTTGTAATATGATGTGACGATGTTGATAAATCATGAAATTTCCTTTGTGTTGATATGACTAGGATGTATGTGTTTGGATGTTGTATGATATGTAATGGTTGTTAGCATGATGAAAGCGAGACAACAAAGGGGTTGCTAAGGATATGAAGACGTAACTCATAGGGCGGACGCTCCAAGGTTATTCAAGGACCAGAGATCCTGTTTATCTCAAGATGTGACATGGACAAGTTAGCGGATCATGTTCACAAAGATATGATGAAGATGCTTATGATGATAATGTTCATGATGATTATGTATATGATGATGATGCTTATGATGATAATGCTTATAATGATTATGTTTATGATGATTATGCTTATGATGATGATGGTTATGATAACGATGTTTAGGATGTGTAACGATGTATGAATATGAATATGTTTTTGTGTGTATACTTGTGTGTTATTTGTACTTCCTTATTGGGTTTTTAGCTCACCCCCCTTACTTTCCCTTCCAGATAGAAAATAAGATTTCTCTCTGTGGCATGCGTGGTGATGTGGGGAGTTCCAACATCAGGGTGTGTATGGCGTGGGGGCATCCTATGGACAAGAAAACGATCAGTTTAACGCCAATTTCTAAAGAATAATGTTATGTTTATTTTAAAAAATTTCAGAACTTATTAGTGGGACTTGAACTTTAATTATTTTTAAAATGTTGCATGAAAACTATTATTTTCTTTTTAAACTATTGGGCCCAACTTGCATGTTTTAGCAAGGCCTTACTGGGATTTTTCATATAATAAGTGGTTTTTCTTCTATAAGTTTATGAGCATGTAAAAGTTTTACAAAGTATTAAATTAGGACGTTTTACACTTCTTGCATTGCTTGAATGCAATCATCAAAAACTTGGGTAAAACTTTCATTCTCAAAAAACTTATCATTTTTCTTTAAAACAACACCACCACCAGAAGCATGACCAACATCATCCTTCCTCTCAAATAAACCATTCACACTAGCCTCATTACCACTTATTCCACCAGAATAGTCAGCTCCCACAAAACCACCATCAACATGATCAATTTCATCATTAATACCACATGATTTCTGCCTCAACTCACCTAAAATTTCCATGAAAGCCTTGTGTCTTATATCTTGATCATTTTTCAAATTAACCAACATCTCCATCAATGCCTCATGTCTAGATTCCCTAGCAGACTTTAATATTGCAATTTCCCTAGACATATTGTTACAATTCTTTTGACAGTCATCCAAAATAATTTACAGATAAAAAAAGTCAAATGTCATACAAGGAAAATAAGATGATGAAGGACACTTGTTGGTTTCTTTCGAGGAGCAACAAAATCATCATCATCAAAGTCGCAACATTCAAATCCTTGTTGCACTGGAAAAAACCTTCAAGCTTAAAGACATTGTTCTCTTCATCATTGGGCAAAACTTTCACAATTTCAGTCTACAAATAACAAAACAGTAACATCAGTTTACAAAATAAAAGCATAAAATAATATCATAAATAAAGAGAAACAAAAAAATAAAAATTACCTTATGTAATAAAAACACATTCCTCTCAAGCTCCTTATGAGATGGAATTGTAATAGATGACCAATTCATAATGTAATGCTCTCCTAATCAAAGATCGTTACACTGTGTACTTAAAATTGTGTCAGACCTGCTAATCATGTCATTTGGTTTAAAATGTATAACTATGGTTAGTGACAAGGGTTAGGGTTAAAATTTTGGTCAAAGAACCGTTGACTTTTATTTATTAAAAAATCACATATAACATAGGATCCCAAATATTACAACTAAACTTTTAAAAGGGTAAATACACATCAAAAGTTACACCAGCCGGCCTAAGCAGCAAAACAGGGCTATACCCCTAGTTCCTCTGAGATAACCCCGGCCGTGGTGGTCGAGCAGCCACATATGTACACGCTGCCACCAAAGCTCTCCAACTCATGGCTGGTTAAGCTTTGCTTTCCCCTTACCTGCACCACAAAGCACCTGTGAGTCGAGGCTTAGCAAGAAAACAGAACGTGCAACAACAGAGAATATAAACTTTTAAACATCCATTCAACATAATCAGTCATAACAATTCATAGTTATTATTATTCAGGTTCAAGCAAATGATCATTGGATCAACCTGGGGCTGCTGCCCTAACCAATTGACCTTAGAGCCAATTCACGAGGCCCATGCCCTAGCCATGTGACTGTAGAGTCACCTGGGGCCCTCATCGTTAGCTTTGTCTCACTAGCCATAGAGCTAGTCCAACCCCAATTGTTCAATATCGACCTTAAAGTCAACTAACGTAATAGTACGTTACTTGTTTAGGCATAAGCCTTTCGACCAGCGCGTAGCGCGCTATTGTCGTCCTTGACTCATAAGTCAAGCCCTGATCCAAGATTACATACCCCACTATAGGAAACAGATGTAGATAAGCACATCCCAATAAACTAAGCACATATACATGATAATCATACAATCCCATTAGATAACCATTTCCATAATACTAAACATATTCATATAACGAGGCCACATGCCCTAACCATAGAGCTCATGCAACGAATATAAGCACTTAAGCATTTATCAACAAACATTTGGAACAATAGTCTAACATAAACAATCCTGGGACCCAAGCCCTAATCACATATAACACGTTTTGGGTGCAGTTTTTCTTACCTCAAGTCCCAAAGTCCCAGTAAGCATAAATAAGAGCGACCATTGAGCACAATCCCGGTTCCGAGCCCCTAGCGATACCCTAAGTCACAACCATAAAATAGGATTCTATTAACAATGAGCGATCAAAGGCTTCCGAACCAAGTCCTAGCCTCCGGGGCCTCGGGTTCCACCAAACCGGGCAGTGGAAACAATCCTGAGCCCTAAGGAAAAAGTTCCATTTTAAAACAACACTACAAATCAACATAACCTTTAGTGCCAACTTTTTAGTCACAAAATACATTTTGTGTGACTAAATTACACTTTTAGTAACAACAAAAATTAATTGTGACTAAAAGATCATACTTAATCACAAGTTGTCACTAATGTAGTTTTAGTCACAGCCTATTATTTTTAATGATAAAGTTTGTTGTGACTAAAAATACATCTAGTGACAACAAATTGTGATTCTTGTGACTAATAATTTTAGCCACAGACTTTTTAGTGATGACATAGGTAAGATGATTTTTCTTTAGTCACAAATTTTTGTTTTTAGTCACAATTTATTGTGACTAAAACTAAGATTTTTGTAGTGAAAAATGCCCAGGCGGGCCGCGACTTGCCCTTCTATGGGTCGTGGCGCTCTCCCCCTGACCAACCTCTTCCTTCTCTCTGTCTAGAGGCACAGGCCGCGACTTGGCCTCTCAAGTCGCAGCACGCCCCCCAAGCAGAGGCCTCCCATGGTGCATGGCTCAGGCTGAGTCGCGACTTATCAAGAACAAAGTCGCGACTTGGCCCCACGAACCTAGAAAATTCTCCATTTTCTGCAGCCAAAACCCATCCTATTTAACCCAAAATCATTCCAATAACATAATTTAACCATCACAGTAGTACTAATATGTTCCCAGCAAGAAAACCCACCAAAAATCTAGCTTAAAACTCATCAAAACTACACCTTCAATCTTTGAACTTCAAAGGTTCAAGAACACTTAAAAAACTAGCACAACAAACTCATAATTAAATGCTAAAACCATAGTTTAAATCTTACCTCTGACAAAGATTGAATCCCCCAAGTTGTTACTGAGTTAATCCCCAAGACTTTAGCTCCAATCCTTGTGTTTCTATCCCAATTTCCTCCTTAGCTTAAATGGTTTATTTGGAAAGAGTCTAGAGAAAACAAGAGTGAGTTGAGAGAGAGAGAGAAAGTATCAGTTTGGGCAGCTGCTCTATGTGTTTCTAACTTTTGTCTTTTGTCTTTTGTCCCTTAAGTGACTTAAGTCTATCCCGAGGCTCAGGGTACCAAAATGTCCCCGAGGGCAAAATGGTAAATTTTCCCAATATTCCCTCCTAAACTCCCTAACTTCAAATATATCTCCAATTATTTTTTCCATAACCCGTTAACCCAATTAAATGTTTAATACCCAAAATGACCCTTGACTCGCCCCGAGTCAGGTATTGGGTCCCGTTGTGACTTTCTCGCTAGCTTTCTCCCTAGGATTGCCTCGTGTCGAGTAACTCAAATAAACCCACATAATAATGTGGTCTCTCACATATATGCACATAAATATACAATTATGCCCACAATGTGTCAAATTACCAAAATTGCCCTTCTAAAAAGAAACGGGCCCACATGCATATTTAATACCCCTAAACATGCACAACTAGTCATATTATCACATAATTCAAATGATTACAATTAATATAACAATTAAACACATAATACCATATATTGCCATCCTGGCCCCCTAATCAAGGCCCTAAGCCTTATTAGGTAATTATGGGACGTTACACATAATCCTAAGCAGACCACAACTAACCTTCTCACAATAAGTTCCCTCTAAACTAGGAACTGATTCATAAATGAAAACTTGGAAAACAAATGACAATCCATTCAACTTATAGGTTGGGTAAGAACCTTTTCTAGTAATAACAATTTCATTTTGCCTTAAAGCATCTCTCAATGATGAGAGAGTCACATTAAAATATCCTTACTGTTGGGGTTTTATGCCCTAATTAAAACTCAAATTCTTTGTAATCTCATTTTATTATCAATAAAAAAATAGAAATCATTTTTTGACTTGGTCAATCACTTTGCTCACATGTTTTATTTTCATGATTATTTGTTTAATATAAACTTCTATTAAATCCCGAGCATATAGCTAATCTTATTTATAGTGACGTAATCACAGTGGAATATAAATATGATTATATGTTCAAAAATAAGTTAGTCCTAAGATTAGTCAGTGCACCGGATTTACACTGACTTGCCAATCTACGATATGATCTACTTACACATTACAGTGTTCTGTTCTTTCCAAAACATTAGCAAAGTAGATAAGATCGGATGTATTTGTTACATCGGACAAGACCGATATTGACAGTTGATAAGATAAGTAAACATACCGTTATTATCTATTCTAGTTATATCATATAGTTGACCATAGGTCAATTCAATCTCAATTCTGAGTGGTTAGTATTCTAACTGATTGTATTATTTGAGTTCTTTGACTTGTTCATTACCAGCTTACCCTACGGACTAGCCCATACTTACATCTTGGGAACTCGGTAGTATAATTGAGTGGGAGTGTTAATCATAGATATGAACATCTATAGCTTCTGATGAAGAAGTGAAACGATGGTTTCCTTTTAGTTTGGTTCAAGGTGTTAAATGATAGAGATCTCATTTCAGTAATTAAATTAGTTTACTAAAATATCATTTACAAGGAACTAAGTGTTTTAAGGATAAAATACAATGAGGGGTAAAACGGTATTTTAGTCCTATCTCATTGTAGACCGTCTATAGAGGATTGAGTGACAATTATGGTTGTAACAATGGATAATTAATAGCGTATCTATATTTGTTATAGAGCATTCTATGAATTCAAGAGTGCAATTCCAAGTCTATAGTGGAGTCACGAGGAATTAATAAGTTAGTAAATTTATTTGTTAGATTTATGATAACTTATTGGAGCTTGATTTCATAGGCCCATGGTCCCCATTGTACCTTGGATAAAATCATATAGATAGTCTCAATTAATTGATTTAATCATCAATTAGAATTATCAAAGTTGACCAGGTCAATTTTGGATAGTTTCACAGAGCTGTGTAATTTTGAGAAGAAAAGAGAAATTATGGCAGATTTATTAATTAAGATAAATTGGTATCTAAATTAATAAATAAATTTAAATCAAGGTTGAAATTATAAATAATTAATTTGATAAAGGATTTAAATAATTATTTAATTAATTAAATCAATAGAAAATAATACAGGCCTTGATTTTAAGTCCAATGGGCTTATAATCAAATGGGAAATTTCACGGGCCTATAGCCCATGATAATTTCGACCTAGGGCTTCAAAATGGCTGTTGTTTTATTGATTTTTTAATTAAATTAAATGGCCTAATTGAGTCTATAAAAGGAGTGCTTAGAGAGAAGATTTTAGAGACGACAGATAAGTCACAAGTCAGATTTTCTGATAGTTTTATATTCTCTCTAAACACAAGTCTTTTTCTAAGCCACTTTGTTATTTTCTCTTCTTCTTTCTATATCTATCTCATGTGTTGAGAATTTCCCACACTAGTCTAGGTGGTTCTAAGGATACATTGAAAGATTGTGAAGAAAATAGAAGATCGGTTCAGTTTCTTGATAATACTCTGCGACAGAAAGGATACAAGAGTTAGAGAAACTGAAGGAATGACTCTTAATTCCGCTGCGTATACTATAAGTATTATATTATTTGTTTCTCTTTGAATTCAATTTTAGAAACATGTTTTAGGCTATCTCGTATTAATTTTTTTAATATTAGATATACATAAAAATAAATAAAGATCCTGTATAAGTTTATCTAACACTTACCCCATGGAAAATGATTAAAACCACCACTTCTCAAAGATACAAGTCGGTTTTTTCAATGTTCTTCTCTTTTTTTCCAAGCATACGGAAAGTTAGTGATGAGGTAAAGTACAACCATCCTGACAGCCTCATCATCATTATCAAAATTAGCAGCCTTACACCTTTCTTCAACAATAATTCTTGAAATGCCCCTTTTATGGTCACCAAAAAATTTAGAATACAATCCAATATGATTATTTTTCTTAATTACACCTCTATCAATGTCACCAAATACATTTAACCCAGTTAATAACCTAAATTCATCCAATAAAAACCTAATCAACTTTCTACAAACTTTAAACCACATTTCATTCAAGTTTGGTTGGTTAACTTCCCTCAACAATACATGGTGAACCAATTTAGCTTGAAATGTTTAGAAAATGACCAAAACAAGTCTTACTAAACAAATCCTTTTGAGACTCAGTTAATTTTTCAGAGATTACATTGATCTTCTCAATACCACAATGAAAATTGACTCTTGCTCTATAATGATCTTCATGTTTGATAAAACATTCCATAAGTTGCATAGAATAATGGACAACCCACATTAACAAACTTGTAACATAATTTTACAGAATAATAAAATATATCACCAAACTTGAAACATATAATCCACATCTACAAAAAATCAGATCAGGACATTAACAACAGTAACAACCCTATAACTTATCTTTAAAAACACATAACACAAGTTAACAACATCTAAATAAATATAACCTGGTATGTATAGAACATAGCCATTATCTTGCAACTTAAATAAACAAAAATTGTAACAGCTATTAAAAGAGCAATAAAACATGTAAAAAAACTCTGAATCATACTAAACCTATATTTTATACAATCATAATGTACATAACTAAGATCAGAACATTAACAAAATTGAAAACATATTTGAAGCAGATAGAACCTATATTTTGCGAAACCATAAACTACCAACTTAAGACCTGTAACATATATTTACATAAAACAAACATATGTTTAAAACATCAGTAACAACATTAACAACCATGTAACATATCGTTACATAAACATAACAGATATTAACATCATCTAAACAAACATACCCTGGTATGTATATACAGAACCATTATCTTCCAACTTGAGCAATTAAATTTTAAAAAAAATTGAAACAACTTTTAACATAGCAATAAGACATGTAAATAACTCTGAAACACAATGTACATATGTTATATACAATAATAACAAGCAAATTTGGGCAAATAATTAAAAATTATTATAACATCTATATACACAACCATAATAGACATCTTAAAAACATATAACATGAAGAAAAAAAACAACAAAAAATACCTTCGGTTTAGCCAATGAACTAACATTCTTCAAAAAAATATATATATATTAGCCTTGCACTTTACTCGACAAGAGCCTCCAATCGTTAGTTTCTTTGCTTTATTTGCACTAGCTTTGCTCTTAGACTGTGGAGCATATTGTCTCTTCAACTGTTTCCCCTTAAACTCAGCACTCTCATGCATGTCAGCCTCCTTCAACTCATCTGAACCAGCAACATCACCATCGTTTGCATAAGAAATGGAAGAATCTGATGAATCCTTCAAAACTATTATATGCCTTTAGACAATGGAGAAGGTTTACTCTTCAATGCTTTCCCTTTAGACTCAGCGAACTCTTGATTCTCAGCTTCATTCGAGTCACCTGAGCCAGCAACCGCACCACCCTTCCCAGCAGGAGATGCAGACCCCAAACGAGTGACAACCAAATTGTCGATAATCAATGACAAACGAATTTGAAAGAGAGAAGAAACTCAAAGAACTATAGAAACTTGAATACTTAGGTTAGGTTTTTTGATGACGACTCTATAAAGTGAAAAAGGAAGATGAAGAGTTGAGAGAGAAAAGAAACTCAAATATATATATATATATATAAAATAGAGAAAAAGGGAAGGAGAAAAGCTTCGGAAAAGTAAAGAAAGAGATAGAGACAAAATAGATACCAAAAGCTTCTATGAGTATTTTAATATAAATTTTTTTTAAAATATCTATAAAATAATAAGGTCGTAAATTTGATATAAAATACCATATAAAAGTATGGAACCGTAGATTTTAAAATTTTTTGCTTTCTACGGTGTATTCCGTAATTTTCTCGAGTAATAAATGGCTACGGGCTGGGCTCACCAGTTGGACCTGGGCTCTTCTTCATACTTTTGCAAATTCAATTCATTTCATTTACAAAAATACCACATCTTCTTATAAAACAAAATAAATATTTCCAAACGAAAAATATATCAATATTTCCAAACTAGTTTTTTTTTATTATTATTTTTCAACTTGGATTGAACAAAAAATAGTGTTTGGTAATTAACAACTTAAAGATTAGTCTCTGTGAGATCGATTTTAATATACTATTTGCTACGATACGTGTTCTTGAGTAAAAGTTTATATACCAATAACACGAGGACCATCGGCAAGCAGCGAGGATCTCTGGCGATGAGCTAGGCCTCTAGAGATCAGCTAGGATATCTGGCAACTAGCTAGGACTTGTGGCGTGCACTTGATTGGCTAGGGCGATTGGCTATCATGATTTGCTAGGGCCCTTTCCTCTTTGCGATTGGTGACAGCCTAGTTATGTGGATATCGTTTGACTTCGTGCAATGGGAGAAACCGGTGCTGGCGAGGTTCATCTCTACCTAAGTACTGAGAGAATGACGAGGGTCATTCTTCTTGGTAAATGGTGGTGACTGTAGCGTCTTGCCACTTTGTCTTGACATGTCATTGTTTTGCGGGCCGCCATGTAGCAATGCCAAATTTTGGGCATAACAATAATATTATAATAATATATGTTGACGGTGAAAACTCGTCAACAATGTTAGGTCGGAAAACTCAAAAGTATGGAAAAATAAATGTAGATCAACAATGGAGTAAACATTCGTATATTGCTTAATAGTGTGAGTATATAATGAATTTTTCAACCCCATATTATGAGGAGTGAATGTCTATTTATAGTTGGGCTCTAATGGCCCCTTATACATGGTGGTCCTTGGGGACATAATAGTACACGGGTACACCGTCAGAGTAGTAGCACAGGGGATAGTGGTGTCGGAGGAGTGGTGGTCGGCTTTAGTACGTGTCAGGGGTCTGCAAAAGTACTCCTGCCTTGGTACCATATTATACCTCCACTACTTGTCGGGTACGAACCTCATAAGCGTGTTGAGGGAGTCCTTACCATGTACCCCTCTATTACTGCCACTACTTGTCTGGCGTGGGCATCGTGTCCGTACTTTAACTCATCTTGGTTTATAAGTGTATTCCGTACCTTTCCTGACTTCATACCGAATCATTGGGAGGCCTTCCCTAACCTTCCTTGAACGCATGTTCAAGAGGTCCTTGACTCTACATCTCATGAGACCCAAAGGGAAAGAGGTGCCTCGTTGGTGGCACTTATCTCAGGGAGATAGATAAGGCCTCTTCAATGTGGCTTGCTGCGTATACAATGAGACAAGGTGCCCATGTGTGAGATGAGAGTCTCACTTTGCGAGACCATTGCCCTGCAGCCCCCATGCGCGAGACCCTCTTGGCGCAAGGCCCCTCCGAGACGTGGGACACCCTCTAGGTGCGAGGCGATGGCATGGGCACGCGAGGCGCTGGCATCACGGCATGGAGGCACCTAGGCGAGGCGAGGTCCTGGCGCACGGCACGGGTACGCGACACCACGACACAGAGGCTCCTGGGCGAGGTGAGGTGGACCTCGCTATGCAAGGCCTCAACATCTTGTGAGGTGCTAGCATGGGCGCGCGAGGCGCTGACATCACGGCATGGAGGCACCTAGGCGAGGTGAGGTGCTGGCGCGCGGCACAAACCCTCGACACCACGGCATGGAGGCTCCTAGGTGAGGCGAGGTGCGCCTCGCTATGTGAGGCCTTAACGTCTCGCGAGGTGCTGGCATGGGTGCGCGAGGCGCTGGCATCATGGCATGGAGGCACCTGGGCGAGGCGTGGTGCTGGCGCACGGCATGGAGGCACCTGGGCGAGGCGAGGTGTTGCGCACGACACAGGTACGCAACACCATGGCACGAGGCTCCTGGGCGAGGCGAAGTGCTCCTTGCTATGCGTGGCCTCAAGGTATCGCGAGGTGCTGGGCGGCCAAGGTATGGGTACGCAAGGTGCTGGCATGGGCATGAGGGACCGTGGTGCGAGGCCTTTGGTGCAGGGCCCTTGATGAGACGCTTCGGTGTTCAGCAAGGCGAAAGGGTGCTTGGCACCTGGGCGCAAGCCGATTTGGTCTTTAGCGAGGTGGAGGCCTCGTGAGCCGCATGGGAGCAAGACTCTTAAGAGCTTGGCACTCGGGTCTTCAACCAGGCAAGGGTCTCGCGAGGCACATGGACGCCCGACACCTGGGCGCAAGGCGGGGGCCTCGCAAGGCCCAGGGGCACGAGACACACAAAGGTTTCGTGAGCCGTCGAATCTTCAAAGACCTGCGGGGCACTTGGGAGTGTTGGCTAGAACGTGGTCTCGTGAGACCTTTAGGCCTGAGCCCGATAGCAAGACTAAGTGACGCTTAGCCATGTATTTCAACCAGGGATCAAAGATTTTTTCCTTGGTGGGTTTTGGCATCCACAATATGATATTTTTTAACATTTAAATTTACATTAATATAATTATTAAATGTGCAGTATTTTATTAAATATTATTATAATAATGATATTTTATAATATTTGAATTTATATTAATATAATTACTAAATATTTATTCTACTATAATTTTTAATTGGTTTTAAAAGTATATTTCATTAAATATTTATAATATTTTGTTAAAGTTAACAAAAGAAATTGTTAAACACACACTTTTTAAGAGATATAATAAGTGTAGATAACGGAAATTCTTAGTTTTAACGGTTTTTTATTTTTTTAATGTTAACTTTAACGGAATATTCTTATATTTAACTGAATATTCTTATATTTAACGGTAGTTTGTAAACACTTAAACTTAAATAAAATAAAATAAATAATTAAAAAAACTAAAATCAGATATTTTTTAGATATTTTACAATGATAATTATTTAAAAATAATAAATAATTAAACAAATTAAAATAAGATATTTTTGAAATATTTTACAATAATAATTATTTAAAAATAATAAATAATTAAACAAATTAAAATAGGATATTTTTTAGGTATTTTATAATGATAATTATTTAAAAATAATAAAAGCATACGTTTTATAACTTAAATAAAACTCACTTATTAGAATAATATCATATTAAGCATATAATATAATTTATTGTCAATTAGCAACAAATTGCTTTTTAAAAAAAAAACTAGCCAGAAACTTAAATTTTTGTCCCTCCCAAATTCAGAAACTAGAACAAATATAAACTTAAACAAAAATAAATAAATTACTTAATTAAAATAGGATATTTATTTAAAATTTATATGACATTATTATAAATTTAATAAAAATAATTAATAAATTATATAAATAAAATTAAGCAAACGTGTATATTGCACGTTGCTTGTATCTAGTAGAAGATATAAGAGACTATTACAATAGAGACTATTTTGTAACTATCACTAGGAACTTTTTTTGTTTCAGCACACAGATAAATTATTATCAAAAAAAATTTATATGGCAGTTTACATTGTAATCATAAGAGACCTTCAACAAATTGTCAAGAAATTCAGTAGGATGCCGAAAATAAGATTCAAATAGTTTTTTGTACACGTGTTTGTTTTGTTTTTTATTTGCGCGTGAAAAAAACTGTTTGAATTCTAATTTCGACACATTAAATTAGTCCAAATTTTCCAAATATATATCGGTGTACCAAAAATTGAAAGGGTTCCTATCCATATAGATATTTATATGAAAAATTTATACTTATTACCATTTTTTGTATGTTAATTACAATAATGACGTGATTTATTTTATTTACTATTATACATTTGTTTTATACCATTTTTTACCTTATTTCCACTTATTTTTTGTCCCATGGTATCATTTATAAGTTTTCAGTTTTTTTTAAACGTTACTTTTTCTCTCTCTCTTCTCCTTAACTTCAAAAATATTTTCCGGCCACACCACTAATCGGTTGGGCTCAAGAGTAGTACATTCGCGATCTACTCTTCAAGATAGTCATTTTGATATGTGGGAAACATATGTTTTTTCGCCGTCGTCAGAGAATATGACCAAAATAAAAGGCAACATTTTAGTTTCTTTATTATATTTTGTTAACAAAAAAGTAACTAAATTTTAAACTTAAACAAAATTTAATTTACCAAAATTTGTATTCTTATTTTACATTTAAAGATACCATATGTTATTTTTTAACAATTTTAAAGCTATTTTTGAAACATTTCAAGTAATTTTTAAAATAGATTATTTAGGATATTGTTTGATAATGGTAACCGATTGGTATCTTAAATGATTTTAAAAACAACAAAAATGTAGCTTTTAAAAGTAACTATGCAGTATACTGAATAATATCATTTTCTAATAAGCTATTCATGTTAACTTGGAATTATAGGAGTAATTTTTTATACTGTGTGATAACTAATTAGTTTCTAAAATAGACTTGAAGGTAACGTAAAATTATCTTAAATAATAAAACATATAAATTATACGAGTGACTAAAAAAGTTTATTAAAAGTTTTCATTTAAAAGTTACCGTGTAATTTATTATACTATATAGTAACTTATTAGTTTCTGAAATAAGTTTGAAGGTTGTCAAAATGTATCTTAAATGATAAGATACTATAATATAACATAAAAATAACTAATTGGTATATTAAGATGTCTAGAATTAAGTTTTGGAGGTAACCAAAAGGTACTGAAATAATATGATCTAAAAATAAAGCTTTTAATAAAAAAAAAGTGATCAATTGATATTTTATCGATATCGTAAGCTACCAAAAGGTAACTTTTTACAACCTAGAAAAAACAAAAAATTTCGGGTAGCAGGAATTTCTAATTTTTTTTTAAATTCGATAGGCTATGCTAACGTGACACCGGAATTTGTGTAAATAATTTAGTTGAAGGTATCTTTGTAAATACTTTAGATTCTAAGTATATAATTGAAAAATTCCCTATTTATATAAGGAAAATCTATAAAAATGCACTAAAATTTTAAAAAAATATGAAAAATACGGTGCATTACAAAAATACAGAATTGGCAAAAGTGTAAATACGGAGTGGAAAAATTATAAATAAAAGCGGTAAAATACAATTTTTTGTGATCAACATTTACAAACTTGTAAATATCTGTTATAAAATCGTAAATATCGATTACATATTTGTAAATAATATTTACAAAAATCAGTTTTAGAATTATATTTTTTTTTACATGAAACTTATGAACAAATTCGTAACTAATTTTTTTATTTTTGTAACAATAGTTTACAAATCTAGTTTCATAACTAGGAAAGATATTTTTGTAACTAACATTTACAAAAAATAATTTATAGTTAAGAAATCGTAACCAAAATTTACATAAAAATATTATATTTTTCCATATATTACAATATTGTACCAAAAAATTACAGGAATCATAAAATTTATACTATACAACTTAAAAATATAAATTTAAGATAATCATTATTTATAAAACACTTTATTATATGTATATTTATATAAAAATGCAATTACAGAATAGTGAATTACAATAATTTTATATACAAGTTTTACATTTTTGTAACAATAGATTGCAAAACTAATTTCACAATCAAGAAGTTTATTTTCGTAACCAACATTTACATAAATATTTATAAATTTATTTAACATGATTGTTACAAAAATTTACAAAACTAATTTTTATCTTTAAAATATATTTTTGCAACAGAGCTTGAAACCTGAACTAAATTAAGATTTTAGTTTATCATTGAGTGTTGAGATTTGACTAGCTATGATATATTTTTTTATTACTCTCTCCTACTACTATTTATATTTGTTACAAAAATTTATAAAAAATAATTAATGTTGTCCATGTATATTGAAAATAAATAAATTAAATAAAGTTGGTAATAATTTTAAAATATTTAAATTGATTTCACTTTTTTCCCTAAAAAAGAATGGCTTGCCAAAAAATATTAAATAAATAATATAGTATACGACAATAAATATATATAAATATATTTATATAAAAAGTTGATTTGACTCTAAATTACAAAATTTATCTCACGGAGAACAAAGCTCAAGGCTAGAAACAACAATTCCAAAACCCTTTCACCAAAATTCATCCAATAATCTGTAACCAAAATTATTAGAAATTATATAACCAATAATTTGTAACAAAAATGTAAAGGTAACGTTAAATGGATGTAATTTTATAGATCTTTTCAAAATATGAAATTCATCAATGATTATATTTTATCCTTTATCATGTTTTGATTTCAATAATTAATTATGAAATTGTATAGATATAAAAATAAATAAAACTAAATGCATATGCTTTAATTTATAAGAAATTAGTGAAAATAGTGATTTTGCATTCTAGCTTAGTTTTAATAATTTTTTACAAAATAACATCTATTTAAAATTCGATCAGCTATCTAAATTTTTTGATCAGTTATCTAAATTTTTCGACCAACTTTGACTGTCTAAATTATGAGGTCATTTTACAAAAAATTATTAAAACTAAACTAAAATGCAAAATGACTTTAAAAAATAAATCATTTTGCCAAGAACCCCTTGATTTATTATTTATATTAATATTAATATTAATTAATTTTGAATAATAAAATAATTTTAATAAATCAATTATAATACTAAATTAAGTGAGAAAAGGACAAAAAAACATACAAAAGTAAAATATTTAATCCACTCTAGTTAGATTTTACCTAGTAATATATATTATTTTTCTCTTACCATATTGTAAATTTTCCTTTATATATAAACATAATAGCACTGGGCCTTAAAAAAACGTAATAAGAAATACAATTTAGCAACTTTTTGTTTTTTTTTTTTGACAAAACAAGTTTAGCAGTCTAACTCAACAACAATAGCGCACTTTGGACAGTACATTAGCAGGATTATTTTTTCCTTTTAAAAGGTATCACGTTCTAAAACAAGACCTATGGACAAATCAAACCTACAATATTTCAACACATTTGCAGAAAAAGCACAAACTAGCAATCATTCCATAAATGAGAACCAAAAACGAAATGAGAAATGGGTAAGGAATTCCAAAAATTGCATTGAGATCCTTCACCTCTTTATGCAGACACGGGAATTCTTTTTTCAGAAGAATTTAAGACGGTCCTTTCTTTGAAACCTAACATCTTGTTTATCGCACCAATGTAAGCCTTTACACTTGAAACCACAATATCCATTCCTGCCCCGTTCCCACTGGCAAAAGAAGAAAGCAGAGATTTCATTTCATGCATCTACAGATAGAACAATTATGCCACATTGAAGAGAAAGAACCTCTAAAGATGCAAATACCTAAATGTCCGGGTAACTCGTTCACCAGTTGAAGCATCACTAGACAGGTCGCTCTTTTCCTCTCGGATTAGGACACGGGTGGCCGCAATTGCATCGATACCTTCTGTAACAGCATTCATTGAATATTCCAGGAGTGCTACTGGTTCCTGCACAGAGCACGGGACTTTTTAAATCCATCAAAAAACTTGGTGTGCACGGATATATAAGAGAAAAACAAATGTAATATTATAATATAGATAAAAATGTTTGCACCATAAGAACATTTGACTTTTGAGGTATCACCATTAGACCAGATTCATGAAGTTCATGTCCAGTTCAACCAAAATCCTGCTTACTGGTTCTAACAATCAACTGCCTACTATCAACAATGTCCTTCCATAGAAAGACAGTTTCTTTGATCAGCCTTAACATTCAACAACTTCCACTTAGTGTCGGTCAAAAAAGTACATTAGGTAAGTCTTAAATCCAGACACATCCTTGCAGCTACCATACACAGAAAATAATGCAGAAAGGATTTATCATTGATTTTCTCTTTCAAACCTTCACAATCAGATCAACAGCTTTGTAAGCCGAGTCCACTGGACCAGTTCCTACTGAACAAGCAACATGCTCTTTCCCATCTGAATCAATAAGTTTGACGGTTGCGGTTGAAAGACCAAGAGTTCCACATGTGACCTGTGCTAAGTTCACATCATTTGGTGAAAACTTTCCCTTCAAAATTATAAAATTAGATGATAAGCAAAAACAAAGCTGTGTCTACATTCACCTGCAAATCAACGAACTTCCAGATGACTTCTGGTTGAAAAACTTCATCTGAAACTAGTGCTCTGAGGTCAGCATCAGTTATCCTCTGGAATTTAAAAAAATAATGGAGAGCAGCAATTAAAAATCCCAGAAAAGACACAAAATACCATAGCTGATCATGGCATGTCTAGTCCCTTTTTTAATTGGCCAAGAAGAATAAAACCATGCAAGTCTAAATACAAAATAAGGCACAGAGCAGTTTTATGGATACAATAAATAGGTTCTTTTCCCATTCAGTTCTAGATCGGATGACAACTAAACAGCACTACTGACCCAAGTAAGGATGTAATAAAGCAAGGAGGAGCAAAAATGACAAAGAAATACTTTTGTGCAATATAGTTGAAATTTGCAGCAGTATAAATTAAATAATAGATACAGAAAACATTACTCATTTAAACTTACCTTCTTAAGCTCAGCCACAGATTTGAAACGCCAGAATATGCTCTCAAGTTGCTCATCTTCAAGCTCATAACCAAGCTATAAGAAGAGCAGAAAAACAAAAGTAAATACTAAGCCCATATAGGTGGAGTAAGGTACACACTGCAGACTGCAGAGATATGAAATCAGATCATACCTCCTCAAGTTGTCGCTTCAATGCATGGCGCCCACTGTACCAAAAACAAAAAAGAAACATTACCAGAAGAAATTGAATTTGATTAAAATAACAATAATAATAATTTAAAAGAAGCACCAACAGAAAAACCAGTACACGAGACATAGGATGAAGACATTAGGTGTCTCCATCTTTTCATTCCACTAACAGATGAACAGTAATAAAGAAGCATGAACAAAAATATGTTCAGGAGATACTCTTAGTCTTGCAAAATATGAACCCGCCTTAGTGTTGCAATCTAACTTCTTTCAATCAAACAATAATTGAGCCAATGAAGACACTGATAAACAGGAAATATTAACAATTTTGTTTGTTGGTTTGGAGAAAGAGAACATGTTCGAACTGTGGATGGTTATGCTTTGGTATGTAAACCAGACTAAACCAACCAAGGTATAATATATTTAATATCATTTTCATCATCTTTATTAATATACATTTTTGTTTCCAATCAAAATACATATATACATATACATATGTATATATATATATGTATTGATACCATTTTTACCTGAGTTTTCCAAGGACTATACCAGCTTCATTGCTTCGTTCAAGCCCTATATCTTCTGGGGATATGATTTCATATGTACCTTTGTGCTTAAGCATTCCATCCTATAGAACATAGCTTCTCAGCATTGCATCTTAAATTGAAAATCTTATCATACCGCAACAATGTAAAAGAAAAGAGACTGGAGAAACTTCACTGGAAACTTGGGTTGAAATTTTATAAAAAACTAGTCCTTCAATGATAAAAATAAATAATAATAACTAAACAATTTTTTTTGAAATATTGCACAACAAAAAAGAAAACAACTAAAATGGAAAGAAAAAAAAAACTGAAATCAAATAGAGGGAACCCAAAGTAGTTCCTTAAATTCATATCAGTGAGACCTTTAACTTGGATACTTTAGCTCTTAAAGGAGGCATCATTCTTATTTTCGATAACCAAGTATATGAACAGTAAAAATAGCTGCATGTTCTTGCAACACAAAGTATTAAGAATACCAACCTGATGGATACCGCTTTCATGTGCAAAAGCATTGGCTCCAACGATAGCCTTATGTGGCTGTACATGCAACCCTGTGTATTCCTCAACCTAAAGGTTCATTCACAAATACACACGATAAAAAATCACACATAAAAATCTGACAAAAAGTTTTGAAGGCAAGCAGAAAGAGCATACCATTATGCTTGTCATTGAGATGTGTCTTGTCTTGATTCCGGTATGAAGTCCTCCCAGTTGTTGCTCTCCACGACATTTTATGGCCATTACAACCTGAAGATTCAGCGAATAACGGAATAGAGAAAGTATTATAAAATCAAACAAGATGAAGAAAATGACCCAAAAAATAACCAGCTAAAATAGTTATTAATTTTGCCAAGAACCAGACATTATTAAGCAAACTAGAAAATATAGAAGCTCTGGCTGCTCTACTCCAAAAATATTGTAGTGTCCAAAATAAAATATAAATGTTTCCCAGTCCAGTTTTCTTTTAAACAACACTAATAATGTGGGATGGAAAAGGTTACCAATTAAAAATAGCATAATTCCAAAAGGGCAATCTACAGAGTGATTTTTTTTGGGGATTAAACAACATAATGAGCTGAATACATAGGGAGCACTTATTTGGGTGATTTCAAATACTTACTGGATAAAAAATAAATGAATAAAGAAAAAAAGAAATAAAGGCTTTTGAATATAAAGATATGATCAGTATTAGTGTTGAATGTTGAATTGATTCCTAGGAGATTTCTTTCTAAGAGATAACAATCTCTAGGATCTGAAATCTCCTTTTGCTGATTTGCTGTAATTATTCATTTATTTAAACCCCTGATTTTAAGGAATTACTTTATCACATTATTCATTTATGTAAATTTCTAAGAGCTATGTTCTTCATTATATCTAAACAATAAGGTTGCTCAAAAATAGAATTCATGATTTTTTTTAATAGGAATGACACTCAAAGTTGCTCCCCTTGCAGAGGATGCAAAGGAATAGGATATCACATTAAGCATTTCATTGGCAAAAACCAAGGTTTTTACTGGAATGAAGCAATGCCAAGATCAAGAAGAAACTGAGGTTAGAAAGCTATATTACTTACACATCAATCATCAACCACAATACACAAACTTGCAGTAGGTAAAGCACCTAGTGAATAATAGTATTTGGTATGGATATTAGATTCAAGCCCACTAAGGGTGTCAGTTACTTGGTTCAAAAAAAAAAGGTCAGGCTGTCCGGATATCCCTACAATAGTTGGGGAACAGGAAACAATAGCAATTTGCAATGTAAGTGCCTAAGAGGGACTCAAGCCTCAAACCTTGTGGGAGCAAAACACATGGACATGCCTGACAATTTGAGCTACCCTTCTTGGGTGGTGTCAGTTACTTGGTATCCAATATGCCAGAAGCTCTAAATCAACTATAAGAAAAATGACCAGAGATGGAAAACCATACACGCAAACCTAGTTGCAAGATGATGGTAGCGTGGTTATTAGACTCTGGTACTGGTCAGGTATACTGTCAACTACTTGGATAGTATGACTTAAAAAGCCCCTAGAAATCAACAACAGAAAATAACAAGTAATGTATTGATTGTGTCAGCGTATGCAAGAAAACAAACACCATAAAAAAATTGTCTTATTTATTGGTCAGTTATGCTAATCAGGGAGCTTATAGTGGATCTTGAATCAGGTAGTTCGATTTAATGTAAAATTTACAGAGCTAATGGTTATAAATATACCAATGACTTGAAGCATTCTGCATATGCCAAACAAATCAGAGTGGGGAGGGATACTGACAATTGGTCTATAATTTTATACTCTTGCCCGTGAATCAAATGTGATTAAATTCTGGTAATGGTAAATGGACTAATTTTATAGGGTTAAAATGACCATTCGATTGAAGATAAAAGTACATTAGCACATTAGATTTGTTGAAGTTTCTTAAATTTTGAAATGAAAGGTGACTCAACGTTTCGTACATGGTATACAAATTATTACGTTAGAGAAGCTGGGTCAAATAAATTCAAACACAATATGATTACATATTCTCATGTTGAAGATCAAAAGAAAAACTCACCTCCTCTAGGGATGCATTCCCGGCTCTTTCACCGATTCCGTTGATTGTTACTTCTAATTGTCTAGCACCTGCACATGCCCCCTGAAAAAAGATCAAATGAGACGAGTTCACATCACATCACATCTACAATCAAGGTATCAAATGATATCAGTCAGAACAAGCACTGGCATACCGATATAGTGTTTGCCGTAGAAAGTCCAAGATCGTTCTGACAGTGTGTTGAAACGATAACATTCTCAATTCCAGGGGTATTGGCTTTAATGTCAGCAATCAATTCTCCAAATTCTTTTGGCACGGTGTAACCAACAGTGTCAGGTATGTTTAGAGTTGTTGCTCCAGCCTTTATAACTTCTTCTAAAATCTGATACAAGAATTCCCTGTCAGACCTGGTGCACAGAAAAATAGACCCTCCATTAGTTTTTCATCTTCTTCTTCAATTATAAGAAGACGTCGTCAAAGTGAACAAAATGCAAACCTGCCAGCATCTTCAGGGCTAAACTCAACATCATCACACCCCAAACTCCGAGCAAACTTGACCATGTTCCTAGCGATCTCAATCACCTGCTCCTTACTCTTTCTTAACTTGTACTCCATGTGAATTGGACTTGTAGCAATAAAAGTATGAATCCTAGGCCTCTTGGCGTACTTGACAGCCTCCCAAGCCCTCCTAATATCGTTCTCATTGCACCTCGAGAGACCACAGATAACAGGAACATAGCCGTCGGCGTCAACGGCGTTACCCACCTCTTTGGCGATAATCTTGACGGCCTCGAAGTCATCTTTCGAGGCCGCGGGGAAGCCAGCCTCGATTATATCCACGCCGAGCTTGGAGAGCTGCCTGGCAATGTCCAGCTTCTCCTTGGAGGTCAGGGAGGCCCCGGGGGACTGCTCACCGTCGCGGAGAGTAGTGTCGAAGATACGAACATAGTTTGGATCGGAGATACGGTTCGGAATGTACTCCGGCCGCCGCACCTTCTCCGGCTCCGGAGAGTCGCTGACAGAGCTCTGGCAGGAGGCTATTTGGGGTTTTTTATAATGGGAATTTGGGTTCAGTTTGAGAGAGGCGGCTTGAAAAGCTTGAACTTTTGCATGGAGTAGGAAATGTGTACGGTGGTGGCAGTGGTAATGGTTGTTGGAAGTGATGGTGATTGTGGGGGAGATTTTGGGGTTGGAGAAAATAGCGGTCGCCATGAACGGAACAGAAGAAGAGATTAGTAGAGAGTGATGAATGAAGATCCAGATGGAGATGAAGATGGAGCGAAGGATGAGTGGAAGCTGAGTTGGAGTATGCGTAAACACTGCATTTACGCAGCCAAATTGTTTGACAAAATGACAAACAATAAAACCCTAAACCTAAACCAAAGAAAAACAACCAAACAAAATTGTCTCTATCTATTCAACTTGAATTGTGATAATATTTCTAAGTCATCCGACAATTGTTAAACCTAATTAGTCTTAAAATAAAATATAAATTAAGACATTTGAATTCATAGGACGGCTACGGAAGACACGAGGGGATTCAAGCTTTCTCCCAAGCTAAAATAATTTTGTAAATAATTTTCAAGTAAAAATGTGTTGGTAAATTGTAAAAAGCTGTATATTGCATAATTTATTATTAATAAGTTACAGCCCACAAGAAGTTGGTTGTGCCAGAATATGATGAGATATGTGTTATGGCATATTTACTTGTGACAAAAACACTTAATTAATTGTGAAAATTCCAGTAATCACCCTTCTTTAACTACCTCTTCTGTGTTAGGTTGCTGTATTTGGTTCGTTTCATCTCAAATAAAAAAATCATGGACCACTACAATAACTAAACAATTAATTATTGCTAAGATTAGTCATAGCGGTTTGTAACCAATCTTTCTTTCTTGTTTATAATTTTCATAAAATACACAAGCAAGGAAGACAATCTATTCTTCACTCAATCTATTTTTCATTTGAAAGACAAGAATACATTTTTCTTTTTCAATTAAAGTAATCTTTTTTAATTTATGGAGTGAATGATAGTAATAGTCAAAGTCTTTCACAAAATGCAAAGCTAATACATGAACTCCAACTTCAAACTCATATTGATTTGTAATGATGTCTTGTAGCACTCTTCAATAGATGTGCTAAAATACGTTTTATGTTAAAATATACCAATTTTTTTTTTTAAAAAAAGTCAAATGCTTAACATTTCTTTTATTGATTTCTAAAATCATTAGTTTTAAAGTCATTTAAATAAATTAAAAAAATAAAAAATAATAAACTTAACTAAATAAATAAAAAAAATAATAAATGAGCCATAATAATTTTTTATCATATATTTTAAAATTTTATATTAAAATAATTAAATTATTCAATCAATCAAAACTATAATAAAAAAAATATTTATGTTCTTAAATTTATTCTTTTATTAATTATTTATTTTGTCATTTAACATATTTTGTTTAACCTATTTTGTTTACATATTTTATATGTAATAATGAAATAAGACATAAATATATATTTTTTCTTATTTTGCTCTTTAATTTTTTTTTAATATGAGAAGTCACTTATTTTAATTGTTCTAGCCATTAATTAAATAATATATAAATGTATATAATTTTTTGATAGCTTTCAAAAATTTAAATTAAATAGTTAAAATTTGATCAAATAAACTTTTTAAATTCATAATTTTAATTTAGAATTTTTTAATATTTTATTATATTGAAATTCATACGTAATTTTTCTAAAAAAAATTAGAAAAAAAGTATTTAATTTTAAAACTAGAATGCATTACATATTTATCGCTTCTATATAATAAGTGTGTAGATAACGAAAATTCTTTGTTTTAACGGTTTTTTATTTTTTTCGTTAACTTTAACGAAATATTCTTATATATTACAGAATATTCTTATATTTAACGGTAGATTATAAACATAATTTAAACTTAAATCAAATTAAATAAATAAATAAATAAACAATTTAAAATAATATATTTTTGAGATATTTTACAATGACAATTATTTAAACATAATAAAATCATACATTTTATTACTTAAATAAAATTTGATTAAACTTAAACTTCATGTATTAGAATAATATCATATTAAATATATAACATAACATAATCTACTATCAACTAGAAACAAACTTTTAAAAAAAAAAACTAGCAACAAATTTAAATTTAAAATTCATATATAATACTAATGCCATCAGCACAGGTCGGCCCAAAATTGCATTGTATGCAGCTGGACAGTCGATCACAATGAACTCAAGTAACTTGGAGACAGTTCGTGAGCCTTCTCCCAATGTTACCACTAATTCGATCGTCCCAATGTCTGCTGACCCTTCGCCAGAAAATTTGTACAGAGTCATTGAGGTCGCCTTCAGTTCTGTGACAGACAACCCCATTTTTTCCAAGGTGGACCTAAAAAGTAGATTCACAGAACTCTCGTTATCTACCAGTGTCCTCCGTACCCTCCGGTTGGCGAGCTGAACGATTATGACCAAGGGATCGTTATGTGGGAATTGGACATGGCTAGCATCCTCTTAATGTAAAAATGATTGGTTGTTTTTCCAATCGTTGTTGTTTCAATAACCGCTATTCTGGGACGAATTCCACTATGTTGTGGGATTTCAGTTCGTTAATATACCTCTTATGTGCCCCTCTACTCGTGCCTACTAGATGAGGTCCTCCCGAAATGGTGGTTATATCTCCTCCTACTATTGGAGGAGGATCGTCCTGATTTGGTTGAGCTCCGGTTTGATTCACTGGAGCTTTGGGAGCTAATGGAGGGTTTGGTCCAGCAGGCCAATTAGGGCCCACCCGATTTCGGGCGTAGTGGGCCAAAGGACCTTCTCTGATAAGAGTTTCGATCTCATCCTTTAGCTGTCGACAGTCATCAGTGTTATGACCAATATCATTATGAAATCGGCAGAACTTTGAAGGATCTCTCTTCGCTCTTTGATTCTTCAACGGTTCTGGCTTTTTCCATGGAAGGCAAGTAGAATTTGCCAAGAAGATGCGCTCCCTAGTATCCATGAGGTCGATATAAGTGGCATAACACAAGCTTGAATTTCTCCCCAGATTTATTTTTCTTTATTCTGTTCTGGTCGCCCTCACCATTTCCCTTCCTTTTGTTACTCCCCCTTGGTTATTTTGGGTAACAGTTTGAGCCGTAGCTACAACGTCCGTTACCGCTCCAACGGGCTGGACAGGGATCTGGCTGGCACCTGCGACGGAAGCTCGTGCCTCTTCCAGGTTAATCCATCTTTGAGCTCGTGCCAAGAACTCGTCCACACTATTAACTCCTTTTCTCTGTAATTCTTGCCACAGGTCACCTCCAACAGGATTCCCGTCCTCATTGCCATGAGCTTGGAGCTATCATCGGCATCTCTAGCTCGTGCAGAGACATTGGAAAACCTACTTAAATATGCCTTCAATGTTTCGCCTGGTTGCTGCTTTACATTGGCTAATGAATCAGCCTTAACCCGAGCTGTCTAGGAAGCCCATAATGCTTTCTTGAAATAAGAAGAAAACTTCTTCCACGAGCTTATAGAATACCTCTTGTACTGTTTAAACCACTGCCTAGCTGGCCCAATTAGAGTTGAAGGGAATAAAATGCACCATAAATCGAGTCTGACATTGTGGGCCATCATCATGGTGTTAAACATCCCGAGGTGATCTGATGGATCTCCATCTCTGTCAAACTTTGACAAGTGTGGCATTCTAAAGCCCGTCGAATATGTAACCGCCACAATATTTGGAGTGAAAGGCTTGAGCTCATCCTCTAAGTTGCAATCGTCTTTATCTTTTCTAGATAAAAGCTTATTCATTTGCTCTTCCGTCTGAGCTAGCCTCTCGAGAGTTTGGTCTCTGGCCCCTAGGTTATTGATAACTCTACAAAATAGAGTTATTTTACTATTTTTTATGTGCTAATTGTTGCTTAGTTCTTGAGTTTTTAATTGATTTATTAAGTTTTTAAGTAATTTTGAGTTTATTAGGTTTATTTTAATTTTATAGATTTTTGTGTATTTTTATAGTTATTTTATTATAATATGTTATAGTAAATTATTTGAAATTAGTCTTGTTAAGTTAGAAGTAAAAACATGCACTTTTGAGATTTAATGTTTAAGTAAATTAAAATTTAATTAATATGATTTATTTTATAATTGAAAATATTTGATTATGATTTAATTTATGTTTATTTTGTAAGGAGTATGTTGCTTATATTGGGCTTTGAGAAGTAAGGAAATCAAAAGAAAGTGTGGCATTTTTGAAGAATGAAAATAGAAAAAGTGTGGCATTTCAGCTTCTCCAGCCATCTACCCAAGCCCACGGTCATCCAGGCCACAGCAGGCCAAACACGCCTGACCCAGCCCCTTCAACCTTGCCAAACTGAAGCTTCACTCCTCCGTGTAGCCACTTTTCCCAAGCCTTCAACAAGCATCTTTAGCCCAACTCCCAGGCCTGTGCTTGCTTGGCCCCACCAGCCGAAGCCCACCTGCCACCAGCCCCCCTTACCCTGCCATTTCCCTTCTTGAGCCCATCAAATGCACATTGTCCCATTGTCCCTAAAATGCCATTTTTATCCAACTTTTCTATACATTTTCACCACAAAATCATTATTACACTCTATAATTTACCCATATTATAATTAATTTAATTAATCTAATCAATTTAATTAATTTAAATTTATTATTTTAATAATCTTATTTTGGCTATAAATATGGAATTTGAAAACCATTTTTGGGTGCTTAATTTTTGGTTACCATCTTCTTTCTACCATTTTCTCTCTACTATTCTCTCTTCCATTTTGGGTTTTTCAAGAGCATTTTCAAGTATGTATTTCATTTATTTTGTAATTTCTATTCTAGTTATGTGCTTCTAATCTTTTTCATATGATTATTAAGATCATGATGAAGCAACTTGTAACTAGATAATATTTATGTTGTATGTTGATTTCCCTTGTAATGCAACAAAGTTTATGGATTTTTCTTCTTCATATATGTCTTTCATCTTTGATGTCTCATATTTTGGATTGTTAGATAATATGCACTTGGTTCTTCATTTTGCAAAACATAATATTCTTTGTGTAAGATGTGTCATTAAATTGTACACATCCAATGCTTAGAACAAAAATATTATGTTTTGCCTTATAAATAATGTTATTTGATTTTTTGTTGTTTCATTAGGTTGATTCACATTAAATACTTTGAAATTATACTTTTTGAAAAGTGAAGAAAAATCCTATCTTTTTAGAAGTAATTTGTGCTTAAAATTATAAATCTATTTGGAAAATGATAATTTAACTTATTTTAACTATCACTAAAACTTGGGAATCAATATACTAATAAGTATTATTAAACTTACATTTTGTGGATTCTAGTATCTTAATAATCTTTCTTTTAACACTTATTTTCAAATCATTATTGGTTTATTTTTATTCTCTTAAATAGCTTTATTTTCAATCTTTTATTTATGTTCATAACATTAAAACTCATCAATCTTTGGAGCTAGGTTAGAATTTATTAATTTTGGTTTAAAATAGTTTTCTTTTTTATTTTAGACAACTCCTTTGGGTTCGATCTCGTGCTTACACGAACACTATATTCCATAGACGATTCGTGCGCTTGCGAGTATAAATTTTTAAAACATACCTGTTTTGGGTCTATCAGTTATCTGCGGGTTGTTCAACAGCTCACACCCTATCGTACGCGTTTGATGAGTTATTGTCCCTCCAAGCTTGAGCTTGGTTTGGTGGGGCATTCTCATTATCACATACTATGGAAGGACCTCCATCTCGACAAGTATAACTAACATCCTCATCTTGAGCTGAATTTCTTCTCTGTGAATTCAGACGATCACGCAGATCAGGCTGTGGATCGTATCGAGGGCTTTGGGCCGAACTTAGATGATTTCTCAGATCTCCTTCGGACCTACCACTTTGACGACTTTCAGTCCAATAACTTCCATTTGCGAAGCTTATAGCTCGCAGCTGAGGCTCTGGATTTTTGACACGTGTCCATGGGACATAAGTATGGGCAAATGGAGGAGGATTTCTCCTGCTGTCTCCATAAGCAGGAATGTCCCGTGTAGGACAAGGTGGTGTCAGATGTCTTACGGGTGACGGGGGATGCCTAAATGGCGAGGAAATCCTTGTCCCATTAGGACAAACCAAATTAGCCCATCTTTGTTCTGTCCCATTATTCCTAGCTCTCTGTGCCTGATGATCCGATTGTGACGTAGGAGGGTTTGCGGGAACATTATGTCTCTGTGAGCCTGTCCTAGCCCCTCCTCGTGGGTTGCCATGGGCACTCATAGGTGCTTGTGAAGGAGGCACCGAACTTGGGGTTGCGGTTCTAACCAATTGACTGATATGCTGATGACCCCTACGAGGGCCACTGGGATGGGCATTCTGGCGGTCTTGCGTTGTTGGCAAAGAACTTGGGGTGGTAGTTCTGACTGATCGACTTGGTTTGGATTGGTTATTCCTGTGGTACTTGTGAGACCCACTTTGCCTTTTTCTGACATTTACGTCGGTTGCGATAAGGGGTAACCGAGCCAAAACCTCATCAATTTACTTGTTTGCCTTAGCGAGATGGCTTCTAAACTGCATATTTTCCAACTCAACGACAGTTAAGTAGTTTGGGTTTGGATTCGGTGGTAATGACGTCGAACTCCCAGTTTCTCCATGAGCAGCCGGTTGTTTTCCCGGACGTTGCTGTACTTCAGGACCATGCTTATTCGAAACAGCGGTATGATGGGCCTCCTGCCCACCAAGCTGTTCTATCTCATTGTCGTGCATTGAGCAAGTGAGCACCTTGATGAGATTCGACTGGGATTTGATGAAGCACTAATTTCCTTCTCAATGAAAGCACCAAATTGTTGATGCGGTTTTTCGCCAACAGTGTATTAAGAAATAAAAAGGAAGATTAGTGCTTAGTATAAACCGTAATGAGAAATGAAATGAATTCACAAGAACACAAATCTTTTACGTGGTTCAGTGGTTAAAATCCACCTAGTCCACGAGTCTATATTATTGTTGTTTCACTCTATATTTTGGCAGACTTTTAGTATTACAGAATAATCGGTCCCTTTTCCTATCCAATATTCTTAGTATTTATAGAGAAACTCCATGGACAGGTTTGGGTAACCGCATGAGTCAATCACACATATACATACTTATTACATTTAATACGTATATTCCCCATTTATAATGGGATATGATTTGATCATACAGTAAATGTTCTCCTAATATCTGGGACATTAAATATGACAGCCTAATCATAAATAACCGTATAATAGGATTTCAAGTCTCCATGGATCCAAGTATGCAATACATTCGAGTTAGCACGAGCAGAACATCTCCTCCAAGCCCGTATTTCGAACGCCGTTTGAATATTATGAGCTCACACTTCACAACCTTCGTGTATGTAGCTCGAGTTAAACCCAAGACGTCTAACACCACACGTATCAATGTGAAATTGGAGTTGCTTACGTGGATAATAAGCAGATATCTTTCCCTTGGTTATTGCTCCGTATATTTATTTGTCAGCTGTACCTGAACTGAGCGAATGACTCAAGCTAAAATTAGGGTACAACACTACTCTACACTATGACTTTTTCTATTCTAATTTTATTCAATTATTAATTTTTTTTTAAATATTATTGTAATTTATATATTGTCATGTAGCCATATAAATATATATCTATGTCAATGATGTGTTTAGATGTCATATATGTAGATGTTTACCGAGTTTTTCGGAAACGAATAACTAACAGAATAATAAAAAGGTAAGAACTGTAGAAATACTGAAATGTAACTAAACAAACAGTGTTTTTACGTGGTTCAGGCGTTAACGAGCCCTAGTCCACGAGTCGATGTTATTATACTTGGAAAAGGTTACAATAAGATGGCTGGTGCATAAGAACTTCACTCACTCCCAATGTTTCTCTCAGGTTCTCTTGAAGAAGATGAAGCTAGAGAGATTTTTGTAGAGTTTTTGCTATGTGATTTCTCGGTCCTCCCTTCTTCTTGTAAAATGAAGAGGCTTTTATAGCTAGGGTTTTGGATTAGGGTTTTCCTTCACGTACATAAGTCTTAATTACACCAGCCATAAATAGGGGATACAATTACTGTAGTCGCATGGCTACAAGACTCTATGTGGGTATATTTACGTGAAAGTATGGGGAACACACAAAGTCAGCCGTCTTTTCCAAGTTGTCAGCGGAACAGTAGGCGAAAAGGTACCTTTAGGCGTGCTGGGATGTGTGCGGCTTTGTCCTGACGGGCGTGTCAGGCGGGATCCTGTGTCAGACGGATATCATTCCAAATATGCCTTCTCCCGGACTCGACAGTTCGGTTTTGTTCTGTGCGAGGCACGGAACTGTTTCCGCGGAGACCACTTGAAGGGCCTCTCCTGGAAGGGGCCTCCCCGAGGGGTAACCTTCGGGAGTCCGGGAGAGTCAACGAGTTTCCGTGTTGCGCTTGCTTGGAAGAGTAATCCGGATATCAAACAGGGGAGGCGAAGCCTTTCTGTCCATCCGCGAGCTCTGGTCACCTACCGTAAAAGACATCGATAATTCTGCTTCCCCGAAGTCATCAATCTAAACGCTATCCGGAAATCTGGATAACATTTACCCCCCAAGGTCGCGGAGCTTTGAGAGATCCGGGAGCTTGTACAATCAGTTTCTCAGACTAGGCGAGGGGGCACCTTCTGTGTTCCCGAAAAGGTTCCTTTTTCCCGCCTGAGTATTAGTATGAAAGAGAAAAGGAATTTCTTCTGTTTAAGACCAAGTACTCAAGTGCGGCAAGGATCACGTGTCATTCTGGGAATGGTTCTGCAACCAAGACGTGTGCGTGAGGCGACTGGTTGAGGATGCGTGCGTCAGTCGTCTGACCAATGATTTGACGGTTTTTAATGGTACTCAGGGCCCGAGGTCGTGTAATGATGGGAAATAAATACTTTATTCCCATCCGAGGAGTCATAAATAGGACCGTCGCTTCCTCTCCAGCCGTCGGATCTGATGCACACGGAATGGGAAGAACGGGACCGTCCATTTGAGGAATTCGAAACGGCCTCTTCCCTGCTATAAAAACGAGGGAAAGGACCTTTCTTCCTCTTTACGCTTTCAGATTCTCCATCTTTAGGATTTTCAGATTTCCAAACTTCCGAACTCTCAGGCTTCCCAGCTTACGTTCCTCCGAACTTGCCATTTCTTTTGGTAAGTATCTGGAAACTTTTCTTTTTGATTTGGCAGTGGGTTTATTCCCCGAAGTTCCTGGTTTGAATCGCCGTTCGTCTTTGCAGCTTTTACTTCTCGCGATCGTGCTGTGCAGTGATCCAGTCACTCCTTCAACCTCCACCTACTCGAATATCAGTAAGTATTTCTACTTTGCTCTTTCCTCCCAAACCTTAGGTTGCTGGTAGTTGTTAGAGTAGAGGTTTCTGCCATTATTGCTTATGTGCATGTGTGAATAGGGCTTTGGTAGGCATGTGATTGATTGTGAGTCGATAAGTAACCTTTTCTGCGTGTTTTGGCGATTTGCGTTTGGAAAGTCGTCACTTGTTTTGCTGTTTTAGGGCCTAAGCATGAACGCCTTTAGGGTGTCTTTCTCTAGAAAAACACTTCTTTTGGTGGGCTTAGGCTCGGGGTCTGAGTCTGGTTCCTTGCTGTCCTTCGGGTGGCATGGTGCCAATCCCTCGGCAAGCTCGGTGGGAGCCTCTCCAAGCAGTTTTCGGGGAGGGTCTCCCCGACGCCTTTGATACCACTAGGGTATGACAAGGGTGCTGACTGCTTAGAGTGTTTTCTTCTTTCTTTTCTTTTGTCCAGTGACGAACATCTCGAAGGAACAACTCCTTGCTGCGGGGGAGGCTGAATCTGCCCAAGAGAAGGGCTCTCCTGTCGCTGGTGGAAAGGGGAAAGGAAAGGCGAGAGCGGTCGCGGCTAGCCCACCAACCTTCAATAGTTCCATCTGGGAGATGGACCAAAAACCGAACCTTTTCAGGAATTATGGCATGCTGGAGCTGTATTCCTCTGAGGCAGGCCTGAAGAACATCCCAGGTCTGATGTGGCACCGTCTGTCGGTGCTGGGCGAGTCAGCTAGCCAGAGCCACGAGGGCTTTGGTGCCTGGAGCTGGGCACACATAGTGTGCGGAGCGCACTTGCCCCTAAGGAGTTACTTCGCCAATTTCTGTGTGAAGGCGGGGATTGCCCCCTTCCAGTTAATTCCTCCCAGCTACAAGCTCTTAGCGGGGTGGTTCATCTTTTGCAAGTCCCGGAGACTGGAAGCTCCTACCCCGGAGGAGGTGCTGTACTTTTATGGGTTGAAGTCTCAGCCTATGAGGGGTCACTCAGACAAGGTGGGGTTTTACAGGCTAGAAAGGCACCCGGATGTGATGTGCCCCACTTGTCATACCGCGAGGGTTCCAGACCTCCGGGAATACTGGTTCCTGACGACTGGCTTCCCGCTGAAGAGGGTGCCAGCCCTATCTTTGGACTTCAAAATCCCTGGTAAGTGCTCCTTCTTTTCCTTTTCAACTTTGTTTCTTTGCGTTAGATTTGCCTTTTGGGAGGATCTCTAACGCTTGTATTTGATTTTTGTAGAAGTCGTTCCGCGGACACCTCGCTGCGCGGAGATGATAAGGAGGTCCAAGTTCTACGAAGGGCTCTCTGAGGAAGAGTTGAGAGTGGAGGGACTTGTGACCTCCGAATCGTTGAGGGAGTATGGGTTACTCGCCTCCTTCCAAAATATCGAGCCAGTAAGTGGTAGGGGGCAGACTCAGGTGTCGGCTGACATCCGGGAGCAGATTGCCCTGGAGCTGTCTAAGGTGATCACCCAAGCCGCTCGGGACGAAAATACTCTATCTCCTAGTTGGGCGGAGAGGTTCCCCGACCCCCAGCCGGAGGGAGAGGAGATCGAGGCTCGCCACGCCGCGGCTTACCCTAACGAAGGGGCTCCGGGGGCTAGTTCCTCCGGGAGAGGTAAGACTAGTTTTCGATTGATCCACACCCCCAGCCTGTCTGAGGTTTCCCAGACCTCTCAGATGGGGTTTGATCCCCGTTTCCTTAGGCTAGATCCGCGTAGGATACCTTTCGACAGGTACTGTGATAGGGTAGATGAGCTCCTCTGGTGTCTGAGTGATGGTAGTCTGCCAGAAGGTGTCATCATGGTTGACCCTTCTTCTCTCAGCATGTTCTTCCCGGACTTCAAGGAGTACGGGAGCTTCCTGGAGCAGGAAGCGATGTTTTGTTTTGCTCGGGGAAGGCCATCCACGTTTCTCGTGCATGGTCGTCCCTTTCAAACTTTTCTTTTTCTTGTTTCTTGTTCCCTGCTGGCGGGCTTGCTTGTACTTTTATGTTGCTGATTGTCTTGTCTTCCGCTTATCTTCTTTTTCATTTCTTGTTGGTTCGTTAACCTTGCTTTGTACGTTTCTTGCAGAGAATCCCGAAGCCAAGATGTTGGGGAGGGTTACTTTGCTTATTAAGAAGGCTGCCACCAGTCAAGACCCGCCCACGGGGAAAGGACGGAAGACCAAGGCTGGTAGGGGAGGTAAGGCTGCCTCCCCCAAGAAGACAAGTGGCGAGGCGCAAG
The DNA here is from genome assembly GCF_963169125.1 of Humulus lupulus. Lineage (NCBI taxonomy): Eukaryota > Viridiplantae > Streptophyta > Magnoliopsida > Rosales > Cannabaceae > Humulus > Humulus lupulus. The sequence goes on along the minus strand of NC_084794.1, from coordinate 174,527,038 downwards.
CGTCTCCGAGGGTAGAGAAGTCCCCTGCTGACGGGCCTTCCGAGACTATGATGGTCTCGAGTAGTAGTAGCGACGGGGAAGGGCTTGTGTTCCCTGTTAGGACAACTGGGGTGAGCAAGCGTCCCGGAGAAGATGCTGAGGGTGCTAAGAACAAGCGCCTTAGACACTCTTCTCCCGGTCGAAGGCAACAACAACAGCAACGACAGCAATCACAACTACAACAACAGCAGCAACAGGAACAAGAGAGACAATCACCAACGCCGCAGCAGCAACAACAACAACATCCAAACCAGCAGCAGCAACAATGGCAATTACCTCTGCTACCTCAGCAGCAAAAGCAACAGACCGGGGCCTTAATACCCCGGCTGCCTCCTCCTCCAGCCCAAAGGGGGTCCACCCTTCCGGGGTCTCCGTCTTCTCAGACAACCAATCTTCCCCTGCCTGGCCTAAAGTTCCACTTTCCGCGGAAGCCAACCAGTTTTCCCGCTGCCCTCCTGGAGGGTGTAAGACGGGCCGATAGTTTTTTGAAGAGGCGGCTAGAGGCGGAGAAGGCCGTTACTCAGGGAAGGGCAGATAACTTGTCTGCCGTGAAGAGAGCTGAGCTGGCCGAAGGGGTGAGATCTCCTCACCCGGCCGAAGCGGTTCTGGATGGTCCAGCCTTGGAGAAGAGGCTGGTGCCTAGGCTCGGAAGTGCATTGGCGCCGTTCGGAGCTGAGATGATGGAGGACATGGCCCTGAGCTTATGCGAGCTCAATTCTGAGAAATGGGCCATCAGCAGCAGCAAGGACCCGCTGTTGCTGACACACGCTGTGAAGCAGCAACTGTCCGGGGTAAGCCGTCAGTTGTTATTTTTTGGGATCACCTGTCTTTTGGTCCTGCTTTAGCTCATTCTGTTGTCTTTCCTTGCAGGCCTCTATGATCGCGGAACGCTCGTTCCGGGAGGTTGGTGCAGCTCTGGTTCAGCTGGAGGAGAGCCAACTGGCTCGCCAGGCCTTGGAGGCGGAGAAACAGAAACTGACCCAACAGGCCTTGGGGGCTTCGGAGAAGATTGATCAGGCCCGGCGCACGGCTGAAGAAGAGGCGGAGAAGAAATATCTTGCCAAATATCAAGAGTACCGGGCCAAGGCAGAGAATGAGTTTAGACAGCAGTCAGATGGGATTAGGACCGAAAACTCCAAGCTCCGGGAAGAGCTGTCCCAAGCCAAGGTGGAGAAAGATACCCTGGAAGCCCGCTTGCAATCAAAGAACGATCTCCTCCTTAAGCGGCAAGAGGAATATTCCACTCTTCAGAGTAAGCTGCACGACGAGGAGCAACTCCATAAGAGGAGCAGGGATCTCGTGTCTATGCTTCAGTTGGGGCTCGCCGAGAAGGATAAAGAGATCGGGGCTTTGCAATTCACTGCCAGGGGGCATGTGACCGAGAAGCAATCCGTGCTGAACCAAAATAGGGAGCAGCGCAAGGCGATTGATTCTCTTAAGGGGGAGCGGGATGCCTCCAAGGCCGAAATGGAAAAATTGAGGGCCCAACTAACTGCCGCGGAAGCACAGCTGGCAACCTCCGAGGCGGAGCGGTTGAAGGAGAAGGAGGATGCTGAGGTGATACTGAACAGAACTATTAATATATCGCATGTGGTCCTCATGCATCAACTCTGGAAAGTGAACCCGGAGGTGTTAGGCTATCTGGGAGATGATGCCGAAGCCATGAGGGAGAAGCTACTCGTGTGGGATCAGGGCCCAGAGGCGTACGTCCAAACTTATAACATTGACGAACGTGCTGAAGCTCCTGAGGCGGGAGATCCCGGAGAGGCGGGGACCTCTGAACCTTCTCATGACCAAATCCCTCCTTCCAATGAGCCGACTCCGCCAGCCTCAGCTGAAACAGATGCCCCCGAAGCTGCGGTCGTGGACGCTGTAGTTACCCCCAATGCTTGAAGGGGTTTTATCTTTAATTGTTTTTCATTTTGAGTTTTTCATTGCGGACATTTTTGCCATAATCATAGCATTCTCCTTTCTTTTCTGCCGAGTTCTTTATTTATCTTTGTGCTTAGGGTAGACATTTATACGGTAGAAACTGTTGTAGGGGCGTATGGGGTTTTGGTTCCAACGGCCAAAACTTATGCACTTCCCACTTGAAGCTTTAACGGATGATGTCTTTCCCCACGTAGTTTCTAGGTTACGAAGGTTTCCTGGTTCCAACGGCCAGGCTCCTTTCACCGTACTTTATCTTTCCTGAGGCAAATAGCCAATCCCGGGACTTGTAGTTATACTGTTCGCTGGGATTGCTAAGGTGAGTCGTTCCATTGTTTGGAACGGGAGTTCTTTTGGTGAGCGTCGCTAGACTTAAGGTTAGATCTTTGCGAAGCAAAACTAACTGTTGTTGCGAATCTCATGGTGGCTGGCTTCAGGGACCTGGCATGGAGCCCTGCGAGGCTAGATCCGCGCGAAGCAAAGCTTTAGAGTGCTCGCGGATCTTGCCATCTTTTGCCTTGCGGGATCCGGAGCTGGAGCATGCGAAGCAAAGCTTTACAGCGCTCGCAGATCTTGCCATCTTTCGTCTTGCGGGATCCGGAGCTGGAGCTTGCGAAGCAAAGCTCTGCAGCGGTCGCGGATCTTGCCATCTTTTGCCTTGCGGGACCCGGAGCTGGAGCTTGCGAAGCAAAGCTCTACAGAGCTCGCGGCGAATTCTGCAAAGGACTTGTCAAGGAGTTGGGGGTATTTTGGCGTAGCTCTATGAACGTGCCTCAACCCCCAGTTCCGTCCATCGCTGGGCCACACAAGAGATAATTCTTATGATACATAATGGCAGGCATTTTCGTGGCAATTTTCACTTAAGCACATAATGCACATATGACACGTAATGCAAGCATGTTCATGGCAACAAATAAACCTAAGCTTAACAATTAGAGCAAAACAATTTAAAAACTTCAAACACAATGCTAGCACATAAGTGGTGTTCTGTGTACGTTTTGTTCAAGGGGCGTATGGCTAAGCCTTAGCCATGTATACCCCCCAAGTGAGCGTGGGGTCCGGACGTCTCCGGACCGCGTGGTCACTTGTTAAAACGCAGCTTTGAACATAGGGATAAAAAGTGCAGTAAAAGCGGAGTGAATCCCTCCGCGTTTCATTAAAATAGCCTGCTAGGCGTTAGTATTACAACAGGGAGGATTATTTCCACATTTTTCACTTTTGTTATTTTCACCAAGGACTTCCGACTGGATGGTCCGGGGCCTACTGGTAGTAACGGCGGAGGTGCTCCGCGTTCCAGGCGCGCGGGACTTTAGATCCGTCGAGTCTCTTTAAGTGATACGTCCCATGGCCCACTTTTTCTTGGACTTCGTAGGGGCCTTCCCAGTTGGGTCCGAGGACTCCTACTCCCGGATCCTGCGTAGCAGGAAATACTCTCCGTAGGACAAGGTCCCCAACTTCGAATGCACGGCTCTGGACTCTCGTGTTAAAGTGTCGGGCTATCTTGCCTTGGTACATTTTTAGTTGGACCTGCGACTGCTCCCGGAGCTCTTCGATCATGTCTAAGGACTCCTGGAGGAGGGCATGGTTCCGGGTAGGATCGTAGGTGTCTTGCCTGTGAGAGGGGATCATAGCTTCTACTGGGATGACGGCCTCGCAACCGAAGGTCATGGAATAAGGCGTGTGCCCCGTCGAAGTTCTCTCTGTTGTGCGATAGGCCCAAAGTACTCGCGGAAGTTCTTCCGGCCAGTGAGCCTTGCAGGCTTGGAGTTTTTTCTTCAACGTGGTCTTTAATATTTTGTTTACAGCTTCCACTTGTCCATTAGCCTGGGGTCTGGCGACTGCGGAAAAGCTTTTGATAATTCCATGCGAAGCACAGAAGTTCGTGAAGTGTTCACTGTCAAACTGCTTTCCGTTGTCGGACACAATTTTCCGTGGAAGCCGAAAACGACACACTATATTCCTGATGACAAAATCCAGTGCTTTTTTAGATGTGACCGTGTTCATAGGTTCAGCTTCAGCCCATTTGGTGAAGTAGTCTACCGCGACTATGGCGTACTTCACTCCACCCTTTCCAGTGGGGAGGGAACCTACTAGGTCAATGCCCCAAACGGCGAACGGCCAGGGGCTGGTCATTAGGGTAATTTCCGTAGGCGGCGCTCGCGGAACCTTGGCGTACCTCTGGCACTGCTCACACTTCCTGACATAATCCACACAATCTTTCTTCATGGTGGGCCAGAAGTATCCTTGTCGAAGGATTTTTTTGGAGAGGCTCAGCCCGGAGGTATGATCGCCACAGAAGCCTCCGTGAATCTCATGGATGATGGTGCTGACTTCGGTTCCGGCAACACACCTAAGGAAGGGTATGGACAACCCCCTGCGGTAAAGCTTTCCATCCATAACCACGTATCGGGGGGCTTGATACTGGAGCTTCCTTGCGTCAGCTTTATCAGTGGGGAGTTCTCCGGTGGTGAGAAATCTGAGGATGGGTCCTATCCAGGAGTGGGAATGGTCGATGATGGCGTTTATTCTTCGCGTCTCAGTACTGGGGGCTTCTAAGTGCCCGATGGGGACTAAGCCATACTGTTCAATCTCCGGGTCCGTTGCAAGCTTGGCCAGCGTGTCCGCGAGTGAGTTCTGGTCCCGGGGGACTTGGCGGATTTGGTAGCCTTTGAAATGCTGCAGTAGGTCGCGGGAGAGAGACACGTAGGCAGCCATCCTTTCGCCTTTCGTCTGGTATTCCCCGGATATTTGGTTTACCACAAGTAGGGAGTCGCTGTACACTTCGATTTTTTGGGCTCCGACTTCTCTGGCCAGTCGTAACCCAGTTAACATGGCTTCGTGTTCTGCCTCGTTGTTGGATGCTGGGAATGCGAAACGGATGGCGCTCTGGAGCTGATGCCCTTGGGGAGATATCAGGATGACCCCCGCTCTAGCTCCTTTTTCATTTGAGGCTCCGTCTACGTAGACCTTCCAGGTGGGAAGTTCCGGGACAAGATCTTCGGGGAGGTCGTTCATTCCCGAGCACTCCACAATAAAGTCCGCGAGAGCTTGACCTTTTATGGAAACACGCGGTTGGTAGTGGACGTCGAACTGGCTTAGTTCCATGGCCCACTTAAGCAATCTGCCAGAAGACTCGGGCTTCTGCAGGACTTGTCGAAGAGGGTGGTTGGTGAGTACTTTGATGGTGTGCGCCTGAAAATATGGCCTCAGCTTCCGTGAAGCGATCAGCAAGCAGAGGGAGAGTTTCTCGATCATCGAATACCTGGACTCGGCGTCCAATAACCTCTTGCTTACGTAATACACAGGGAGCTGGATACGGCCCTCTTCCCGGACGAGAGCGGCACTTACTGCGTGCTCAGTCACAGCTAGGTATAAGAACAACGCCTCTCCTTCGACCGGTTTGGACAGAATGGGGGCTCGGGTTAAATGTTCTTTGAGGTGTTGGAAGGCCGCTTCGCATTCGGGGGTCCACTCGAACTTCTTGTTCCCTCGCAGAACATTGAAGAAGGGGATACACTTGTCGGTGGCCTTGGATACGAAGCGGCTGAGAGCAGCTATCCTTCCGGTAACGCTCTGGACATCCTTATGCTTCCGGGGGGAAGGCATATCTATGAACGCCTTTATTTTCTCAGGGTTGGCTTCCACTCCGCGGGAGCTGACAATAAAACCGAGGAACTTCCCAGACGAGACCCCGAAAGTACATTTCTTTGGATTTAGTTTCATCCCGTACTTTCGGATCACGGGGAAAGCTTCCTCAAGGTCGTTACTGTGGTCCCCGGAGGTCTTGGACTTTACCAACATGTCGTCCACGTACACCTCCATGTTCCTCCCCAGTTGGTCCTTGAACATTCTGTTTACCAGACGCTGGTAAGTCGCCCCAGCATTCTTCAAACCGAAAGGCATGACCACGTAACAGTAGACACCCTTATCCGTGAGGAAGCTGGTGTGTTCCTGGTCCGCGACATGCATCTTGATCTGGTTGTATCCGGAGTACGCATCCATGAAGGATAAGAGTTCGTACCCGGAAGTAGCGTCCACCATCTGATCGATTCGCGGGAGAGGGAAGCAATCTTTCGGGCAGGCCCTGTTTAGGTCCGTGAAGTCAATGCACATTCTCCAGGACCCATCGGGTTTCGGAACCAGAACTGGGTTGGCCAACCACACGGGATAGTGCGACTCCTGGAGAAAGCCTATGGACATCAATTTGTCCACTTCAGCTTTGACGGCTTCGGCTCTCACTGGGTCCAGCGGCCTCCTCTTTTGGCGAATTGGGTTGCAGCTGGGTCTATGTTGAGTGCGTGGCACGCAACATTGGGATTAATCCCCGTCATATCAGCGTGGCACCATGCCAGGATATCCTGATTATCCTTCACAGTGGCCACGATCTTATCTCGAACGGCCGACGGCAGGTTTTTCCCCACCTGAATGACCTTGGTGGGTTCTCCCGGATTGAGGATCACCTCTTCGACTTCCTCCATCGGCTCTATTGCTTTCTCGATTCCCACTCTTGGGTCGAGTTCGTCAAAGTATGCCTCCTGAGCGCCCCTAGTTTCTGGCAATACTTCCCCCAAAGGAATGGCAGCAAACGTCTCTCGGACCGTGTAGACGGCTCGGACGGAGACGTTATAACAGCTCCGTGCACTTCTTTGGTCTCCTCGGAGGGTGCCAATACGCCCATCGTCGCAGGGAAACTTCAAGCATAAGTGACGTATCGAGGTTATGGCCCCACAATCGATCAGGACCGGTCGGCCTAAGATGGCATTATACGCCGTGGGGCAGTCGACCACCACGAATGTGCTATGCTTGAAGGCACAAGCGTCGCTTTCTCCTCTGAGGGTGACTGGAAGTTGAATTTTGCCTAATGGCATGAGTGCGTCCCCATTGAAACCTTGAAGCTGGATGGGGCATGGGGCCAGGTCCGTCTCGGTCAATCCGATCGCGTGGAAGGCCGCTTTGAAGAGGATGTTCACGGAGCTTCCGTTATCGATCAAGATCCGTGAGACCTTCTTATTGGCAATCTGGGCTTCCACCACGAGGGGATCGTTGTGGGGGAAGTGCACATGTCGAGCATCGTCCTCCGTGAAGGTGATGGGAAGATCCATCATTCGAGGACGTTGAGCAGGTGATTGGACCAAGGCGCACATCTCCTCGGCGTGCTCTAACTCCCTCAAGTACCTCTTCTGGGAGTTGCGGGTGCTTCCGGCAAGGTGTGGTCCTCCGGAAATGGTGGCGACGTGTCCGTCAACGGGTGGCGGAGCAAGGCCGGGCGGATATGGGTTGCCTGGTCCTGGAGCCAACAAGGCAATGGGCGCCGGAGCAGGTGGAGGAGGAAGTGCTGGGAACTGAGACCCGGGAGCTTGGGGGTGACCGGCTCCAGGAGCGCTAGCGGCCCCCCTCTGTCCCGGGGAATATGCAGCTCCGTGAACTACCCCCTGTCCGGGATAGATTATGGGTATTCTCACCCACTGACCGAGGTGTCCCGCTCTTGCCAGGGACTCAATCTCATCCTTCAGCTGAAGGCACTCATTCGTGGTGTGCCCCACGTCTCCGTGGAACTCACACCTCTTACTGGAGTCTCGCGGACGCCTTCCTCCGTGAGACACTTTCGGGGGCTTCCTGTAGTTGACCATATTACAGGTCGCGCGATAGACATTCTCTCACGAGTCTATCAAACTGGTATATTCCGTGAACTTGGGCTCATAGTCCTTTCGGGGTTTCTTTGAATGGTCTCCCCGGTTGGAGTTTCTTCCGCTTCGTTTGCTCCGCGATTAGCTCAAACTTCGTTCCGGGGCATCCGCTTGCGCCTGCGGCATGCTAGGAGCGATACTACATCCGGTTTGTACTGCTCCATACCCAGAGAAATGGGTTTGACCCGGCGTCTGAGCAGACGCGGAAGGCCCATACACACTCGGAGTGAATCGGGCTCCTGGAAGCGTGAGGGCTGGTGCGGGAGCTTGCGAAGCAAAGCTCGGCGCAGTCACGGAAGGGGTTGGAGCCGGGGGAACTCCAAAGGCTTGCTGGTAGGCATCCTCAAGGTTGATGATTCCCTGAGCTTTTGACATGAATTCGGACAGGGTTTCTGCCCGTCTCCTTTGCATTTCCCCCCATAGCAGGGAGCCGACAGTAAGGCCCGATTGAAGGGCGATCAGCTTCATGTCATCGCTGACCTTGGTTTTTGCAGCAGCTTCCATCATTCTCTGAATGAAAGCTTTGAGGTTCTCAGTGGGTTGCTGCTTGATGTTGGTTAAGGAACCAACCTCCATGTCGTGGTCGCGGGTGGCAATAAACTGCCTCCTAAACGCGGACTGTAGCTCCTTCCAACTGTGGATTGATCCGGGAGCTAATCTTTTCCACCAGTCCTCCGCGGACTTGGTAAGGGTGAGTGAGAAGCACATGCATTTGGCGTCCTCACTGACGCGCGCCACTTGCATCATTTTATTGTATTTAGCTAGGTGGGTACGCTGGTCTGTCCTCCCATCATATAATTCTATGTGAGGCATTTTGAAGTTATCCGGGAGGGACGTTTCCGCGATCCTCCTAATACATGGTTCCGGGTCTTCCTCCTCAGAATCTGACAGGGCCCCACTTTGCTTCCGGACCAGCTTGGTCAAGGCAGCAATCTGTTCCTCGAGCCTTTTCGTATCACTTTCCGGGAGGTCACGTCCCCGGAGCTTGTCATTAATATGATTTCGGAGGTCATCTCCGCGAGGTCGGGCTTTTTCCCCTTTGGCCTTCTCATACTTGGCCTCCAACCTTCTTCTTAGATCCACCGTGGACCAGCTATCTTCGGAGTGCGAGTTCGCAGCCCGACCGTCCTGATTGACGGAGTCACTGGGGCGGTTGTTCCTTCCCCTAGGCCTGGGTGCCTTAGCACCGGGCCCTTTAGGCACAGAGTGCCCCCTTGGGGCTGAAGGGCGTCTGGGCTTAGGAGCGCCAGAGACCTTCTGCGCGCGGGGGGGGGGGGGGGGGGGGCAGTCGGCCTGGTGATTCACGCCTGTAGGAGGTGCAGGGGCGTCAGCGCGCACAGGCTCTCCAACTTTTTCTTTGCCCTTGTTAGGGGCGGCTTTGGATGGTCCAGCAGCGGCTAGATCCGGCATGGGGGCATCAGCACCACCTCGAACAGAGGTATCCTCGTCCGAGTCGCCTAGATCTCCGAACTTACTTTGGAGGCGTTCCATCATGCGTTGCATTCTTTCGGAGACGCGCTCCTGCTCAGCAAGCTTGGCCTTAGTGGCCACCAGTTCTTCGGCTACTTGGACCAGTTCTGGGTCCTTCTCATAGTAGCAGCCGTCCTTGTAATAACCGTCTTGGACATACTCTTCTTCGTCTTCTAAGTATGTTGTATCTTCGGTACTGACCTGATCCTGGCGGGATGTCGGGTCTTCACCTCGGTAGTCTAAGGGTTCGCTCTGCACCACATCTTCCATCACGGTATCGGGGTTGACTGTAGCATTTTTGTCAACAGCGGATTTTCGCGTAGTCACCATCTCTTTAGTACGAAGTGAATAAAAAAAAAAAACGTACACAGAAAAAGAGCTGACTAACAACTTCCTACAGCTCTCAATGAAAGCACCAAAATGTTTACCGAGTTTTTCGGAAACGAATAACTAACAGAATAATAAAAAGGTAAGAACTGTAGAAATACTGAAATGTAACTAAACAAACAGTGTTTTTACGTGGTTCAAGCGTTAACGAGCCCTAGTCCACGAGTCGATGTTATTATACTTGGAAAAGGTTACAATAAGATGGCTGGTGCATAAGAACTTCACTCACTCCCAATGTTTCTCTCAGGTTCTCTTGAAGAAGATGAAGCTAGAGAGATTTTTGTAGAGTTTTTGCTATGTGATTTCTCGGTCCTCCCTTCTTCTTGTAAAATGAAGAGGCTTTTATAGCTAGGGTTTTGGATTATGGTTTTCCTTCACGTACATAAGTCTTAATTACACCAGCCATAAATAGGGGATACAATTACTGTAGTCGCATGGCTACAAGACTCTATGTGGGTATATTTACGTGAAAGTATGGGGAACACACAAAGTCAGCCGTCTTTTCCAAGTTGTCAGCGGAACAGTAGGCGAAAAGGTACCTTTAGGCGTGTTGGGATGTGTGCGGCTTTGTCCTGACGGGCGTGTCAGGCGGGATCCTGTGTCAGACGGATATCATTCCAAATATGCCTTCTCCCGGATTCGACAGTTCGGTTTTGTTCTGTGCGAGGCACGGAACTGTTTCCGCGGAGACCACTTGAAGGGCCTCTCCTGGAAGGGGCCTCCCCGAGGGGTAACCTTCGGGAGTCCGGGAGAGTCAACGAGTTTCCGTGTTGCGCTTGCTTGGAAGAGTAATCCGGATATCAAACAGGGGAGGCGAAGCCTTTCTGTCCATCCGCGAGCTCTGGTCACCTACCGTAAAAGACATCGATAATTCTGCTTCCCCGAAGTCATCAATCTAAACGCTATCCGGAAATCTGGATAACAGTAGAGATTATTGATATAAATATTTATATATAATATAGAGTTGTAATTCATTCTATTATATATTGAAAAAAAGTGAACCGATATTTATTAAAATTATAGATAATGTTTTGCCCTAATTTTATAATACATTTGTTAACCCAGATTTTGGCCAACTAACACAGAGTCAGAATATGCTTGATGTGAATTAATGCGTTGAGAATAATCGAATGACAAAAATAATAAGACACGATATTTTATAGTGGTTCGGCCCCAGGATCTGGTAATAACCTACGTCCACTTAGACTGTTATTGATGTAAGAATCAAAGGAGTGATCAAAGAACTAGGGTTCAATGAGTTTCACCAACCTCTGAAGAACAATACAACATTTCAGATAGAATTGCACTAGTATCAAGTAATTTGAAAGCCAAAAGTCCCTTCCTTGAGCTATCTTTCTCTATTTATAGGCTCAAGGGGGATTACCTGATTTAGTTGCCGATATGCTCTCCTAAATAATCGGATATTCAGGAGATTGTGTGAGTTAAATTCGGGATTTACAAAGATCTTTATAGTAATATTACATTGCATGCGGAACCATCGACCAGACTAGTCGCAGGTAAGACTGGGCTGCTTACTTCTTCTAATACGTCTTCTGGTCGATACACTAGCAGAGCTCTTCCAGGCGTCAGCCACGTGTCCAGGGATTACTTGCCACGTCATCAATTCCAATTTTTTGGATAACAACATTTATGTCATACATTATATTAAACTTATTTTATTGATTTTTATGATATTTTTTATTTATTTAAAATTTATATGATAATTAAAAATTAATAAAAATAAATACATGTTTGAATAAGTATGTTTATAACTTTGAAACTAAGTAAACGGGCATTGCACGTTATTTTTACCTAGTATATATAAAATGTGTGTATTTGATTTAACACTTTTTTATTTTTGTAAAAATTTATAGACAATATTTTTGTTTAATTTTTTTTAAAATATGTTTATGTCATCCTTTTATAATATATGACATTTTTTATGTATTTAAAATTTATATGTCAATTAAAAAAATATAATAAAAATAAATTAATATAATTTAAAAATAAAATTAAGTAAACGTACATTGCACGTTATTTTTACCTCATATTTATACTATTCATCACTTAAGTATATAAATAGTTTCTTTCTTTCATTTTAATAATTAGAAAAAAAATATTGAAATGAATTAAAAAAAAATTGGTGCATCTCTTTCTCTTTTGGCACATGGAGAAGTTATAACCACAATTTTTTTATATGACACTATTCATTATAGTTATTTATGACCCCCTGCAAGCTTTTAAGAAAATCTTAATTATTTTGGATTCCAAAATCAGAGTTCCAACAACTTATTGCACACGTGTTTGCTTTTTTTTTGTACGCGTAAGTAACATGTTGTTTGAACTCTAATTTTGACACTCTAAATAATTCAGAATTTTCCAGAATACTTTTAGAATGTGCTAAATAACTACGATGAACACTGTTATTTAAAAAAAATGGAGTTATAATTTCTCCACTTGCTAAAACAACAAGAGATGCACAGGTGATCCCTTTTTAAGGGTTGCACCAGAGAATTATCCAAAACTAGAATATTCAAATAATACGAAGAAAAAATAGAAAAATCAATATATGATATTGTTGGAAGATTTTGGTAACAACGTAAAATATGCGAACACATGAATAGAATTGCGAGTACTCTAAGTGAAAATAACGAAGGAGATAATGTTGAGGAGTTACTATTGGAGAATTGGCAATGGGAATGAAGTGAGAGTGTTGGTGGATATGTGGCTACCTAGACCCACCCTCTTTCGTAATTATAATCAACCTTTCATTCCTTCTAACTTATATAGGATAGATTTAAGGCTTGGTGATGGCACATGGGACACGAATTTCATCAAGAACATCTTTAATCATGATGTATGTTTGGATTTTTATATTTTTTTTCCAAGTGTTACACTTCAAGAATGTGCGTATGAGTATGTCAAACATGTATATCTTGAAATAAAAAAAATCACCACAAATGGATACCCAAGTGAAAAATTATGTATCTTGCAAGAATCGCATCGAGTCCATCGAGCTGGCATCGAGCACCATCGAACCATCATCGAATCACCATCGAGCAAAGTCATTTTTTTCATGAAAATCTTGATTTTGAAGGCCCCATCGAGCTGACATTGAGCACCATCGAGCAAGGTCGATTTTCTGCAAATTTCAAAGTTTTAGATTTGAAAAAAAAACTCAAAAATCATGCCAAAATATGTTCAAAATGCAGTATTTAGTGTGGTGTTGGTAATGTCGTGAGGTGAGAGAGAGTGAACTGAAAGAGAGAGAGAGCGAGAGAGGGAGGGGGGGGGGGGGGGGAGGAAGAGATAAGAGAGAAGAGAATGAGGTATTTTTTGTAAAGTGTCAAAAAGTAGTATTATTTTAAAATACTTAATATGTATAACATATTTTTTAATTAACACCCAATATGATGTATAGAAACTGAAATTTCCCTTCTAACAATTGGTTCCTACATCCAATTGAGAGTTTAAATTATCATTAACCTTTTTCTCAGTATTTGGTTCACCTATTTATATGTAAATAAGTGGTTGTTACAAATGTGTTCGATGATTACTTGACCATTACAATAGTTATTACAGTAATAAATGCAATAAACACTTCAATTACATATTAAGCAAAACATCTTCATTAATTGTTCTTTAACTAGGAAATATAACAACATCTTATAATAATATATTATCATATATATATTTAAAGAATTTTATATTTATTTGATTAATTATAAAAAACATATAATTTGATAAGGTAATTATAATTTTTTTATAATAATATATTGTTATAATTTTTGTATTCATTTCGTAATTTTTCTATTTTTTAATATACATCTAAAATTATACATACATATATATAATATAATATCTCTTAAAACTATCTCCAATATCACTTATTATTATTTTCAAATTGCTAATACTTTTTTCTAATTCTTATATAGAAAATATGTGAATCTATATATAGTATCACAATTTATTTTCTTTTTTATCTTATATGATTAGTACAAAAGATAAATTAATAATATAGGGTCTTAATTTTTTTGATTATCTTAAACATATTAACGCGTTAAAACGTCTATATATACTATCTCTTAAAAGAGTATGACAGAATATTTTTTTTTAAAAAATAAGTTATACAATATATATTTTTTTATACTATATATTATATATTTTTTTCAATATATAATATAGAATTAACAAATTTAAATGCTTTAAAAATGTATACTACAAAAACTATTATAAATATGTATGATATATTAATTATTAATATAAATTTGATGAACTAAAAAAATTATAACATATTGATCAGTTAATCAATAATCCATATAAGAAAAAAATGCTAACTTTTACACAAATTAAAGTGAATAAAGGAATACCTTATTTATAAATTATGTGAGATTTTTACAAAAAAAAAAATATATATATATATATATATTACTCAACATATATAAATAAATACATAAAATAAAACTCATATTTAGTAAAATATTTAAATAAAGTAGATAAAAGAGCTCTAAAAGATTATAGGATATTTCAAATCTTAGACTTATATATATATATATTTTCTTTAATGTTATGTTTGTATAAGTCACCAAAAATTATATATATATATATATACACATCTATTAGATTACCACTTAAAACTATCACATAAATCAATTATGTTAATTATTTTTTAATTTGTTGATACTTTTTATAATTCTTATATACAAAATAAGAGAAACTATTTATAATATTACAATTTCATTTTTTTTTCTCTCTCTTTTATCTTATATAATTAGCATAAAAATAAATCATTACTCAATATAAATAAATTAATATTATAGAGTCTTAATTTTCTTTATTATCTTGAACTTATTAACTTGTTAGAGCATCTATATTTTTTTTTTCTTCAAACAAACTCAATATCACAACAACATATAATCTTTTATATGGTTCTTCAAAAATTATGAACACGATTTTTTAAAGAAAAATAAGTGATACAATATACATATATATATATATATTCTTGTTACCCTATATATATTATATCACTTTTTTCCAACACATAATATAATATTTACATATTTAAATGATGCACTAAAAAGTTAAATATATAATTATAAATAAATCACCCATATAAAAAAAATTAATATTGATATAAATTTTATGAATTCAGCATATTGTAAGTAATTAAGCAAGAGTGTAATAATCAATCACCCATATAATAAGAAAAAAATATTAATTATTGGACAAATCCACGTGAATGAAGGAATACTTTATTTATATCCTAGAAGTATAACACTCATAATTTTTTGTAAACAATGTGAGATTTTTACGAAAAAAAATTACTACTTAACATATACAAATAAAACTAAAATTTACTTAAATTATGATAAAATAACTCTAAAAACTTATAAAATGTCACATCACCTCTCCAAATAAAACTCATTTTAACCCAAAATTATAATTAAATAGATAAAAAACTTCTAAAATATTTTAGGATGCAATATCAACTATTCAAATATTAGACTTAGACTTATATAAATATATATATAAATACATTATAGATATTATATATGTACATATAGATATTATTGAATGCTATATTTGTTTAATTCACCTTAAATTATATGTTCACATACATGCATTAGATTACTACTTTAAATTGTCTCATAAATCAATTATTTTTATTACTTTTTAATCTACTAATACTTTTTCTAATACTTATATGAAAAATATGAGAAATTATTTAAAGTATCACAATTTTATTTTATTTTTTCTTTTGTCTTATGCAATTAGCACAAAAGATAAATCATTACATAACAAAAATAAATTAATATTATAGAATCTTATTTTTTTTCTATTATCTTAAACTTATTGACGTGTTAGAGCGTCTATATATATTTTATTCAAACAAACTCGGTATCACCACAATATATATATTTGATATGCTTCTTAAAAAATCTATAATCTTTTATGTCTCTTCAAAAATTGTGAACGTGACTTTTTTTAAAAGTATAATACCCCAATTGTTTGTAAAGTATAACACTTCAATAGTTTGTAAACCTTGTGGGAAATATATTACTCATATAAGAAACAAAATACTAATTTTAATATTGATAAATAATACTACTTCAAAAATATATTATCTTTTATATGTCTCTTTAAAAATTGTGAACATAATTTTTTTAAAAAGTATAGAAATATATTACCCATATAAGAAAAAAATATTAATTTTAATATTGATAAATACTAATTTTAATATTGTTGACGCAGTTCTTCGCCAACAGATAATTATATGAATAAATATGATGAATTAGTGCTAATTAGTGAACCGTAATATGAAGATAGTTTAATTCTAGACTTGGGAAATTAATAACACGGGAAGGTGATCACTCATTTCTTTTTAGGTGGTTCGAAGGTTAAAATCCCTCTATTCCACTAGTCGATATTATTGATATCTCTTTACTCTTTCTTACAGAGTGTTTCTTTACAAAAAACATGCTAACCATTTGCAATGCCCAGGGTCTTGGTATTTATAGAGAGAGGATACCTGGGTTGGCAAAGGGGGTCATCCCATGGCCGCTTTACCCCTCACGTCATTTCTGTGACATTGATGATTAATTCCAAAAACCTGACAGTGAAGTGTGGTCCAATCAATAGATAAGGAGGGATAATGGGCCGCATGGCCCAAACCAGTCGTGGGATGTCTGAATACGCACGTTTATACTGCGTGCCCGAGAATTCAGGAATGGAATAGACACGTGATGTCTGGAAAGTGCATGTTTATATTGCGTGGTTAACTTTACAAATAGTCGGGGATGTCAGGCCTCTGATGCATTCTGAGCTAAAAGTGGTGCCAGCTCGTGGCTTTCACCAAGTTGACACAATGGCTCCGCAGACTAGCTAAATGGTTTAACCAGCTCGGGCTGGTTAAACTAGGGGATGGTAATAAAAAGCTCCGAACGGACGTCTGACACGTGGCAGATCGAGTTGGGCCCTTATCCGGCCCGCAAGAGTGTGCGGATATCCAGGGCGTACATTTGCCCCCCATGCCCTTGCTCGTGACCTGTGACATCACTTCTGATCTTAACAGTGGGGGCTTTTAAACTTCCCACTTGACTCTTCATGTCCTGTCCACTACATTGGTATCGGACACGTGGAATGCCGTGGTTGGAGACTATTCGGATTCTGAGATTTACATTAAATGGCCTAGCCACCTTTCTGCTGCCGTTTCGCCTCCCGAGTTATGACCCTCGTATCATGCATTAATATGATCAGACGGTTCGTGCTTCCTCTCGTCTCTTACGTATATATAAGGAAGGAAACTTTCAACATTAATCACTTTTGCTTGAAAATTTTCTCTTTTTGAGTTTCTGAAATTCTTCTTCCAGTCACAACCTCAGAGATCCCCACGTTCTTGCCACAGCAGTATCTCAGAAGTCTTGCTTTGAGGATTCAACAACCCCACACCTTTAGCAACTTTCTTTCAGAAAAATCTACTGTAAGTTTCCTGTCAATTTTCATGCTTCGATTTCCCTGTTTCATTGGTAGGCAAAGTTATTTCTTAGTTATAAACAATAGGTTGTTTCTGGCGAGTTTTTGCTGCGTAGGTTCCAACTATAGGCATATTGATCACACTTAGAAACATGTTTAGGAATGTGATCTTCACAACTATGGGATTTCTGGGTAAATTTCTGGGAGAATTTAGGAAATGTCTACTTGGAATATGGGAAGTGAGGGGTTTTCAAGATGCAAAACCGGGTAGCTTAGGGGACACGCTTCCTAGGTGGTTTTGCTTTCAAAACTTCCCTTCCAAGGCAAGCAATAATCTGCCTCTCCTGACACGAAGATCCCTGGAGATCAGGGACCCTGTTTGAAACGTGGGCGCGTGGTCATGGCAATGCATAGCTTCACACACCACGGGCTGAGATTACCTTAGCCCGTGTATGAAAATCATTTCTCCTCGTGCTCTTTTTTCTTTGTTTTTCTTGGTTTTTTAGATCGCCTATTAGGTTTTTCCTCATTCTTGTTCGCTAGGCGATCTGATGGGACCCAGGAGGTACGCACCCAAAAGAAGTGCGGCTGGACCATCGTCCCAACAGTCCAGAGGGAAGGAGGTCGCTGTGGAGTCCCCCATACCCGAATTTGGCCCCGCGGTGGAGAAAGAGGTTGAGGTGGGACCTGATGCCTTCTTCGAGGCGGAGAGGATTGTCTCGAAGATTACGACACAAGGGAGGGTCAACAAGATCCTGCTTTCCCATAACATCGAAATTGGGACAGGCGCTTTTGTTGCCCGACCTCCCCTCGAGGGCGAGAGGAGCTGCACGCCCCTCTACGAAGAGTTCGGGGCCTGGAGCGACGAACACCTCAAGGCCAGGGACTTCCTACCTCTGGACCAGTACTTCGCAGATTTTCTGAATTACGTGAAGCTTGCTCCCTTCCAACTGCCCCTAACTCCTACCATCTATTAGCGGGGCTGAGGTACCTCTTCCTGAAGCAGGAGTGGGAGGTCCCTACACCGACGGACATTCTTTACTTTTTCTGCCTCAAAGCCAGCCCGGATCAACGAGGGTGAGGCAACGGGTTCTACTACTTGACCTATTTTCCCAACTCTCTTGTAGTCATTGAGCTGCCCAGCCACCCCAACGACTTCAAGGACCAGTTCTTCATGTCGACGGGGTTTCGCAACTGCGAACACCATTATTTCAACCGTCCTCGTAAGTTCTTTCTATCCTCAACTTCGTAAAATCGCCACGTTGCTTTATTTCTTTTCATATGTATTGACTTGAATACCATAGTGCAACCATTTTTTTGAGGACGACCAAATTAGCGACCCTCGGGGGTCAATATGAGACCTTGGCGGGGCTCCTACCAAGTGACAAAGACCACCGTCAACTCGTATCTGATGAGACGATGCTGGCGTGCAAGTTAATTTCTCCGGGCCAGATCCTGGCCTTAAGGAGGTCGCGGGCTATCCCAGTAGCTCGAAAGTTGGCACTCATCCCCGAAAGGGGCACTACGGACGACGATGAGCAGGATGAGGAAGACGAGGTGCCGCTCGTGCGTTGGAAGCGAGCACTTGAGATCGCCCAGGGGCGCGACGCGGAGGGGATCCAGTCCGAGGCAATAGCTGGCCCCTCTGGCCAAGGTAACCCATACTTGTTTAGGGAGATAGACAGGGTTGCCACAGACCTATGGCTTGTTAGGTTTAACCCCAGCCATCTCGTACATCGTCATCAAAATGACCCAGACCTTAACATAACTTTGCTCCAGTGCGTTGATCAACTAGTGCTGCGCCATGACATGGGCCGCCCTAGGGGCACTGTAGTAGTAGACAACACCTTGACTTTTAGTTCGACCTTTTTTGAGGAGTATGGGACCAACCTTAGGCCGTGGCCCTCCCTTCTGGAGGGTGTAGTCGCTCTGGGGCTTAGGCAGTACGTAGAGGAGTCTAGTCCTGAGGCGAATCCGGACCCAGAGCCCCCTCTCATTCACGAAGTTATAAACTAAGACTCCCCCATAGAAGCTCCGCAGGCGGAGGTCGTGGCAATAGATTCCTCCTCTAGGTCGGAGGGTAGGACCTTTTCAATACACCCTTAGATTTTTTTGTCATTAAGTATTCTTACATGTATACTAACGCTTCCTTGTTTTTGTTTCAGGCGAAGAGATGGCATAGCCCGGGGACAACGTCCTACGGTCCATCTTCCAGGGGGGGAATCCTCCCTCCGGGTCGTCCGGGCCATTGGTAAAGAAACCTCGGCTGACCAAGAAAGCTCCCCCTCTCGGGACCACCTCGAAGTCTCCCGCTAAGGGGAGGGGCCAGGTCCCTGCCGTTGTAGAGAACATGCCCCCACCTCCCCCACGACCTCCGGTCCCTACTCGAGAACTGGAGGCACCAACTAGGACCCCGCCAGCTCCGACTCCCACCGTGCGCATCCCAGTTAACACTCAGGCCCTGGAGAAAATCCCCGAGGCCTTTCGAGGGACGGTTTACGAAACCGCGAGCTATACGGTGGATCATTACTACAATGCCACCCCAAGGGATTTGCAGGAGATCGAGACGAGGAGCCCCGAGAACGTTATGGAGTCTTCACTGGGGATGACCCTCACGGTAAGTTTACTTAATCAATTTAGCTAACTCTCTTTGCTTTTTCTATAGCACATGCCTTATTATCTTTGATTTTGCAGGCGGCTTTGGCTTTACACCGCAGCATAGCTCGATCCAGGGCCAGGTTTGACGAGATCAAGGGAGAGTTCTAGACTGCTCAGGCTGCTCTCGCGCCTGCACAACAGCAAGAGCGAGATGCCAAGGCTGCCTTGATGGCTGCCAAGGAAAGCGAAAAGGCCGCGCAGGCTGCCTTGGCCGCTACGAAGGCCGATCTGGAGGCAATTCGAGCTAAGCAGCTGGAGGCCGAGGCTACACAGGTCACCTTGGCTGTCACGAAGCTCGAGCTTGAGGAGGCCAAGGCCGCCCTTGTGGCAGAGAGGGCATCTTCCAGCTCCTCCATGGAGGCCATGCTTTATCATTGCTGGGCCTTCAACCAGGATGCCGATTTTTCCTTCCTGGCGCCGGAGGTGTGGGAGCCCTTCCTCGAGAAATTCAAGGCTCGTCTTCAATAGGAGGTGCCCTCTGAGACTGGGGAGACTTCCGCTGCAGGCGAGTAGGATACTGAAGGGGTGACTTCATCGGAGCGGCCTGGGGGGGCCTAGGACTTTTGATCTCTTTCTTTCCCCCCCCCCCCCCTTTTTTTTTATTATTTGTAATCTTTTACCACGAGGTTTTTATCCTTATTGTTATTCATTTTCAACGCATTTGGTAAAAACTTAGTTCGCGTTAGTTCACTGACTTTTTCTTTAAAACCACAAAGCACCAAGTCAATTAACTAACTTCTAAGTTTCGGGACCTGGTTGTATCCAAGACGATTAACTTTTGAAAACTTAGTTTGCGTTATTGATATCTCGTGTTTTTTAAGAGAAAACATCGATTAACCAATTTGAATCAATTTCTAAGTTTTAGGACCTGGTTGTATCCAGGACATTGATTTTAGAAACTTAGTTCACGTTAACTCTTTATTGATATCTCGTGCTTTTTAAGAAAAACATCGATTAACCAATTTGAATCAACTTCTAAGTTTTAGGACCTGGTTGTATCCAGGACATTGATTTTAGAAATTTAGTTTGCGTTAATTCTTTATTGATATCTCGTGCTTTTTAAGAAAAACATCGATTAACCAATTTGAATCAACTTCTAAGTTTTAGGACCTGGTTGTATCCAGGACATATGCCCCCCCAAGTAACCAGAAAAGGACCTTTCGTGGTTACTTGGAACAAGCTTTTCTAACATTATGCTCATGAAGATACACCATGACATGAAGAAACTACTTCTCATTATTTAATAAAACAAGGTGGCTTTTCTATCTAAGCCTTACAAAAGTATTACTGATAATATTTCTTTCGATGCACCACGTTCCAAGTCCGTGGGACTGCTTCTCCATTAGGCCGAGCTAGTTTAAAGGTTCCTTCTCTCACAACCTCTATTATTTGATCGGGTCCTTCCCAATTTGGTCCCAACACTCCGTCCTTGGGATCCTTACCGGCTAAGAAGACTCTTTGGAGCACCAGGTCACCTAAGCTGAAGCTGCGTTTCTTGACCTTTGAGTTGAAATAGCGAGTGATCTTCTATTGATAATGCGCGAGCTGCAGCTACGGCGTTTCTCGTTTTTCGTCAATTAGGTCGAGGGACGCGCAGAGCAATTTGTCGTTCTGGTCTTCATCAAATGTCCGGACTCTATGCGAGGCTATCTTTGTTTCGATAGGAAGGACGACCTCACTCCTGAAAGCTAGGGAGAAAGGAGTGTGACCCGTCGCAGTTCGATGCGAGGTCCAGTATGCCCACAACACCTGGGGGAGCTGCTCAGGCCAAATTCCCTTGGCCTCATCCATCCTCTTCTTAAGGCTTGCTTTTAGTGTCTTGTTCACAGCCTTGACCTGCCCATTAGCCTGGGGGTAGGCCACAGAGGAGAAGCTTTTAACTATGCCGTGCCTCTCACAGAATTCGGTGAAGAGATCGCTATCGAACTGTGTTCTGTTATCTAACACTATCTTCTTTGGCAGCCCAAATCGGCAGACAATACTCTTGACCACAAAGTCGAGGACCCTCTTTGAAGTAATCGTCGCCAGGGCTTCTGCTTCTGACTATTTTGTAAAGTAGTCTATGGCCACCACAGCATAGCAAACTCCTCCCTTTCCCATGGGAAGGGCACCAACTAAATCAATCCCCCAGACCGCGAACGGCCAAGGGGACGAGATCATCTTTAGCTCGACCGGAGGGGCTCGGGAGACCGTGGCGAACCGTTGGCACCTGTCGCATTTTTTGACATAAGAGATTGAGTCCTTCGATAGAGTGGGCCAATAATACCCTTGCCTCAATACTTTCAAGGCCAGGGATTGCCCCCTAGCGTGATCTCCACAAAATCCCTCATGCACCTCCTGCAGAATGGTTCTCGCTTCACCTGGCAGAACACACCGTAGGAGAGGTAAAGAGAGGCAACGCCGGTACAATATCCCGTCTATCATTACGTACCTCGGAGCCTGGTAAAGTACCCTTCTTGTGTCGTTTCGCTCCTTAGGTAACTTCCCTGTTGTGAGGTACTCGATTATGGGAGTCATCCAGGTAGGCCTGGTGTCGATCATCCCGACCTCCGCCTCGGCTTCCTCTATGCTTGGTCTTTCCAAGAATTCTACAGGTACCAGGCCCAAAGTTTCGGCCTCCTTGGAGGTGGCGAGCTTTGCCAGGGCATCAGCATTGGCATTCTGCTCCCGAGGTATCTACTCAATTAGGTTGTGCTCAAATGCAGACAGCTCCGTTTTTACTTTGGCCAGGTAGGTAGCCATCTTGGTTCCCCACGCTTGGTATTCCCTTGACACTTGGTTTACCACGAGCTGAGAATTGCTGTAGCACTGGACGGAGCCTGTAACGCCCTATTGCCTTAGAGCCGTTACTAAGTGAATTTAAAAACGTGCTTTCAACTCGCTAATCGAGGTTTTAGGTCAAACAGTGTAATTAAGCCATTAACAAAGCAAAAGCTTAAGAAATAATAATTTCCATAGAAGATCGTAAAAGTTTTACACTTGGGATCCCAAAATACAGTTTAGAAATATTTACAACATAAAAATATAACCAAGTCGGCTAAATGAAAAAATCCAAGTTTATTTACAAGCATCTCCCAAAACCCTCTGGCTGTGGCAGCCAGGCTGGCCAAACATGTACACGCCGCCTCACGCCTGCTATACTCATGGTTGGTTGACCTTCTCTTTACCCTTACCTGCACCACAGAGCATCTGTGAGCCGAAGCCCAGCAAGAAAACCCACAAACAGATAACATATGCAACACATGTATCAAGCATATAAACAGGCCACCAATGGGCTAAACACATACGACCTAGCCGTCCCAGGCATTTACCAAGCCCTGGGTTCGCAGGCCACGCCATGAGGATACCCCAAGTATCCTTTTAGGGACCCGCCCTGGCAACTCGCACCCACGAGCTCAACGCTGCTCCCGGCCCCTTGCCGTTCTCGGCCTTGCACTCAACGTGCCCAACGCCGTTCCCGACCCTTCGTCGTTCTCGGTCTACACTGTACCCGGCTCTAGCCGATTATTCACACCATAATACACATAACATATCAAGCAAGTATAGAATTCTAGCATATTCAGTTAAAGGGCTACGCCCCGCAGTTCTAACATATTGAGCTCGGCCCTGCATATCAATTCTATTCAAATACATTGGGCTCAGCCTTGCACACAAGCTCTATGGGAACAAGGGTTTTCTTACCTGAGTTCCAAGCTTCCTGAGCACCGATGCCCCGAGCACAGTCCTCTAACTTGAGCCTCGCCGAAACCCTAGTCACAACACATTAACAATATCCATCCATCAAGTTCTAATCTAATAAATTACTTCGAGCCATAACCCTAACCTCCGAGACCTTGAATTCTACCAATCCGGGTGATAAAATCCATCCTGAGCCTTACCCAATGAGTTCCTAAGCCCAAATACCCTAAAAAGCACAATTTGGCACTAAGAGTCGCGGCCCCTCCCACAAGCGTCGCGGCTAGCCTCGAAATAGAGGCTAGCACCACACTGACCCCCACACGGGCCACGGCACGCATGAGGTTCTCGGCCTCCCATGGCCGCGCTCGCACACGGGCCGCGGCGCGCCCCTCCTAGGGCCGCGGCCCTCATCACCGAACCCAGAATTCTTCATCAGTTTTCTACCTTTTCTTCAAGCCAATCCTCACCAAAACCAAGCTAACAATCCCAAAGCCTACTTAGCAAAGCCAGATAATTAACACATACATACCAGCTCAATATCAACACTAAAACCCCATCAAAATCTACTCCAAAACCCAACTAAAATACTCAAGAACATATCAAACTTAACTAGCATGCATATTCTAGCAAACCAACAACAATTCTCAACGTAATCCCAATAATTAAAGCTTACCTTGCTGAATTCAATCCCTGTTGTTGATCCTCAATCCTCAAGCTTTAAGCTCCTAAGTTTCCTCAGCCCAATCCCTTGCTTAAGCTGCACCAAAAATTCCCTTTGATATGCCTTAGAGAATGAAGGGGAGAAAGATAAGTATGGTGAGATGCTATCCTTAGTTCAGAAGGAGAAGTATAGGTCAGTTTCCCAAAGCTTCTAAGTAAATCCTCCTTTTTCTTTTATTCAACTTAAGTCTATATGGTTACCTCAAGGCTCGGGGTACCAAAACGTCCCCGAGGGCAAAATGGTAAATTTCCCCAATATTCCTGCCTAGACATTCTATCCTCAAATATATCTCCAAATATTTATATTCATGTCCCGATAACCCCATAACTCATCTAATACCCGAATTACCCCTCAACTCACCCCGAGTCCGAATCTCAACCCCGTTGTGACTTTCTGACTAATCGTTCACCAGGATTGTCCCGGTCCGTGCTGCACAGACATATCACATATATATAACATTTATCACATTTATACCCCATAATATCCAGATGGGGTCCACATGCATATTTAACTTAACTAAATATGCATCATAATCATATATACACGTAAATCCACATATTAGCATATTAAATCATTTATTGCCCTCCAGGCACACTAATCAAGGCCCTAAGCCCGATTAGCAAATTCGGGTCGTTACAGAGCCGACCTTCAGCTCCTGGGCCACTCTTAGCCCGACCAATAGAGCTTCGTATTCGACTTCGTTGTTGGATGCTTTGAATTCGAATCGCAATGCAGAGTGGAAACGATGTCCATCCGGGGAAATCAAGATGATTCCATCCCGGTACCATTCTCGTTAGACGAGCCATCTACAAAGACCTTCCATGAGGCTCGAACCGGATCTTCCATTGGTTCTTCTTGGAAACCCGTGCACTCTACCACAAAATTAGCCAGAGCTTGGATTTTCACTGCAGTTCGCGATACGTACAGTATCTCAAATTAGCTAAGCTCAATAGCCCATTTCAAAAGACGCCCCGATGCCTCAGGTTTCTGCAAAACCTGCCTTAAAGGTTGATCAATTATGATGCGGATTGAATGGGACTGAAAATACGGCCTGAGCTTTCGGGAGGCCATAATAAGGCAGAAAGCCATTTTTTCCATCAATGGATATCAGGATTCAGCTCCGAGTAGCCTCTTGCTAATGTAATAGACTGGCTTCTGAGACCGGTCTTCTTCCCGGACCAGCACTGTGTTAACCGCATCTTTTGTGAGAGCCAGGTAAAGGAAAAGAGGCTCTCCTGCTGTTGGCTTGGACAACACGGGTGGCTTGGCTAAATGTGCTTTCAGGTTGAGGAAGGCACGTTCGCATTCTTTGGTCCACTCAAATTTTTTATTTCCCCGGAGCAGGTTGTAGAATGGCAACCACTTGTCGGTAGATTTGGAAATGAACCGATTAAGGGCTGCCACCCTTCTTGTCAGACTTTGGATGTCTTTTCGCGACCGGGGTGATGGCATCTCGAGTAGCGACCTGATCTTATCGGGGTTCGCCTCTATTCCTCTGGTGTTGACTATAAAACCCAGAAACTTTCCTGACGAGACCCCGAAAGTGCACTTTTGGGGATTTAGCCTCATGTCGTACTCTCTTAAAATCTTATAGCATTCCTCCAGATCGGAGACATGGTTATCGGCAGTTTTTGACTTGACCGACATGTCATCAACATACACTTCCATGTTTTTCCCGATCTGATTAGTAAACATCCTATTGGCCAATCTTTGGTATGTAGCTCCTGCATTTTTCAGCCCTAACGGCATGACCTTGTAGCAATAAATGTTAGTTGGGGTCATGAAGCTAGTGTGCTCCTGGTCCGCCGGGTTCATGGCGATCTGGTTATAGCCCAAGTATGCATCCATAAAAGGCATGAGCTCGTGCCCCGCCGTGGCATCTACCAATTGATCAATCCTTGGCAAAGGGAAGCAATCTTTGGGGCAGGCTTTATTTAGATCGAAAAAGTCGATGCAGGTCTGCCACTTCCCATTGGGCTTTGGGACCAAAACAGGATTAGCGACCCAGAACGGGTACTTCGCCTCGCGAATAAAGCCGCACTTTAAGAGCCAGGCTACTTCCTCCTCTAGGGCCTCAGCTCGGGGTCGTGCCCATGCGCCTTTGTTTTTGGGACTTCGCCAACACGTTCTTGTTCAAGTTGAGGGTGTGCATGATGACGCCCGGGCTGATCCCTATCATGTCCTCATGGGACCAGGCGAACACATCTAGATTCTCTCGTAGAAATCTCAGCAGCCCCGTCTTCCTTCTACTACACAGGTTTCTTCCAAGCTTCACCACCTTCGAGGGGTCTTGTGGGTCGACGCTCACCTCCTCGAGCTCTTCGATGGCCCGGAGCTCTGATCTATCTTCGCCTATCCTGGGGTCGATATCATCATTCAAGATGATACCCTCCCCCTTGGCATTCTGAGGTTTTTCTATCTCAGGAATAGGTCCTACTTCCTGAGATTCCTCATCCCCGCCCTGAATGGTCATCGTCTGCTACCCGGGTCGTGACTTTCCCTTCATGGAAATGTTATAGCATTCCCTGGCACCAAGCTGATCACCTCGGACCGTGCATATACCCGTGGAGGATGGGAATTTGACTGCGAGATGGCAGAGGGAGGTTATGGCCTCAAATGCTATCAATGTAGGTCAGCCCAGAATAACGTTGTAGGCGGCGGGACAATTGATGACCACGAATTCGAGGAGTTTAGAGACAGTCCAGGGCCCCTCTCCCAAGGTAATTACCAGCTCAATTATTCCTATCGCTGCCGACCCTTCTCTGGAAAATCCATACAACATCATGGAGGTGGCCTTCAACTCGGTGACAGATAACCCCATCTTCTTCAGCGTAGACCTGAGCAGCAAGTTCACCGAGCTCCCATTATCGACCAGTATCCTCCTAACTCTCCGGTTGGTGAGCTGGGCAGTTATGACCAGGGGATCGTTATGGGGGAACTGGACGTGGCTAGCATCCTCCTTGGTAAAGATGATCGGTTGCCTCTCCAGTCATTGCTGTTTGGGTAGATGCTGCTTCGGGATGAATTCCACTCCGTTATGAGCCTTCAATTCATTGACATATCTCTTCTGGGCACCTCTGCTCGTGCCGGACAAATGGGGGCCACTATAGATTGTGGATATCTCTCCCCCTATCACAGGAGGAGGGGTATCCTGATTTATCCGGAACCCGGGCTGATTTATCGGAGCTTCTGGGGCCGGTTGACTGGTAGGAACTCTGTTCCATGCGTATTGAGCCAAAGGCCCGGCTCTGATGAGTGTCTCGATCTCATCCTTTAAATGCCTACAATCATTAGTGTTGTGGCCAATGTCGTTGTGGAATCGACAGAACTTGGAAGGGTCCCTTTTGGCCTTCTGGTGCTTCAAAGGCTCCGGCTTCTTCCAGGGGAGGCGGGCAGAGTTGGCTAGGAAAATGTGTTCCCTAATGTTTGTGAGCTCGGTATAAGTCGCGTAGACTGGCTTAAATTTTTCCATGGGCTTGTTCTTCTTCGGACCATGCTGGCTGGCCTCGCTGCTCCCTTTTCTCTTGCCTCCACCCACTTGGTTATTCTGTGTAACGGTTTGAGTCATTTTCACGACTTCCGTTCCCACTCCAACGGGCTAATCAGGGGCTTGGCTGGTTCCTGCGACCGACGCTCGCGCCTTTTCCAGGTTTATCCATCCCTGGGCCTTGTTCAGGAATTCATCCACGGTGCTGACACCTTTTCTCTGTATCTCTTTCCATAGCCCACCTCCAACAAGGATTACAGTCCTTAAGGCCATAAGCTTGGAACTATCGTCTGCATCCTTGGCTCGGGCAGCGACGTTTGTGAACCTGCTCAGGTAAGCTTTCAAAGGTTCCTGGGGTTGTTGCTTCACGTTTTCCAGGGTGTCGGCTTTGACGCAGGCAGCTTGAGAAGCCCAGAACGCCCTCTTGAAGTCAGCAGAAAAGGTTTTCCACGAGCTGATGGACTGCTTTTTACACTGCTTGAACCATTGCCTGGACGACCCAGTCAAGGTGGAAGGGAAAATCAAATACCTTAGCTCGGGGCCGATGTTGTGGGCCATCATCAGGGTGTTGAACATACCCAAATGATCTGAGGGGTCTCCGTCTCCATCGAACTTAGACAAGTGGGGCATTCAAAAACCTAGTGGATACGTCGTGGCTACTATGCTGGGGGCGAAGAGCTCGAGTTCGTCCCCCGAGTCGTATTCGTCTTTTTCCTTGTCCGACAAGAGCTTCTTCATCAACTCCTCCATCTGAGCTAAACGTTCTAGGGTTTGGTCTTTACTTCCTTGGTTGTTTTGGGGCTGTTCAACAACTCCAGTTCCATTGTAAGCGTTAGGTGGGTTATTGTCCCTCCAAGCTTGGGCTTGGTTAGGTGGGACACTCCCACTGTCACGTACTTCCGAAAGACCATCCCCTCGGTGAGCATGATTACCATTTCTAGTCGGATCTCCCCTCTGTGAGTTGAGGCGATCTCGAAGGTCAACCCTCGGGGTGGCCCGAGGGCTTTGCGCCGAACTCAAGCGATTGCACAGGTCTTCACCAAATCTGCCACTTCGGTGGCTCCCGGTCCAGTAACTCCCGTTTGAAAAGCTCAGAGCCCGCTGTTGGGGGCGAGGATTCAAGACTTCCCCGCGCGCTCGGCTGCGATGGGAAGGACAGGCGGAAGGAGGATTTCTCCTGCTTCTCCCATGTGCTGGAATGTCCCAAATTGGATGGGGAGGAGATGGGTATCTTATTGGCGATAAGGGATGCCTAACTGGTGACGCGATCCTAGTCCCATCCGGGCGGATCAAGTTAGGTCGTGGCCGCTCCACTCCACCATCCCCCGCATCCTGCGCTCAGCGGTCTGACCGTGGTGCAGGATGGCTGCCCGGAGCAGGCTACCTTCGCGAGCCCTCCCCGGATCTCCTCCGTGAGCTGCCTCAAGCCCTTCTGGGTACGCTCGATGGTGGAATCGAGCTAGGAGTTGAGGTTCGAACTGACCAGTTGACTTGCTGATTGGCCCTAGGAAACTCCTCAAACACTGTTTCCTGGCGGTGGTGTGACATGGTGGTAGAACTCAGAGTTGAGGCTCTGATTGATCGGCTGGGCCTGGACCGGTTATCCCTGTGGGACTTATGAGCCCCACTTTGCCTCTTTCCGACGTTAGCGTCGGTTGTAAGAGGGGGTAGCCAGGATAAGACTTCTTTGATTTGCTTGTTTGCTCTTGACAACTGACTTCTCAACTGTATGTTCTCCATCTCTATCGCCGTCAGGAAATCCGGGTTCGGATTTGGCGGCCGGGGTGCCGAACTCCCGGTGTCGCCCTGGCCCATAGGCTGCTTTCCCGGTCGCTGCTGGACCTCGGGGTTTTGTTCATCGGATATGGCGACATGGTGGGCCTCCTACCCCTCATGTTGCTCTGCTTAGTTACCATGTCTCGAACGAGTAACCACCATGACCAGGTTTTTGCGACAGCACTAGTCTAAATCCTCTCAATGAAAGCACCAAACTGTTGACGCGATTCTTCGCCAATAGATAATTATACGAATAAATAGGATGGATTAGTGCTAATTAGTGAACCGTAATATGAAGATAGTTTAATTCTAGACTTGGGAAATTAATAACACAGGAAGGTGATCACTCCTTTCTTTTTAGGTGGTTCGAAGGTTAAAATCCCTCTAGTTCACCCGTCGATATTATTGATATCTCTTGACTCTTTCTTACAGAGTGTTTCTTTACAAAAAACATGCCAACCCTTTGCAATGCCCAGGGTCTCGGTATTTATAGGGAGAGGATACCTGGGTTGGCAAAGGGGGTCATCCCGTGACTGCTTTACCCTCACGTCATCTCTGTGACATTGATGATTAATTCCTAAAACTTGACAGTGAAGTGTGGTCCAATCAATAGGTAAGGAGGGATAATGGGCCGCATGGCCCAAACCAGTCGTGGGATGTTTGAATACGCACGTTTATACTGCGTGCCTGAGAATTCAAGAATGGAATAGACACGTGATGTCTGGGAAGTGCACGTTTATATTGCATGGTTGACTTTACAAATAGTTGGGGATGTCAGGCCTCTGATGCATTCCGAGCTAAAAGTGGTGCCATCTCGTGGCTCTCACCAAGTCGACACAATGGCTCCGCGGACTAGCTAGATGGTTTAACCAGCTTGGGCTGGTTAAACTAGGGGGTGGTAATAAAAAGATCCAGACGGACGTCTAACACGTGGCAGATCGAGTTGGGCCCTTATCCGACCCGCCAGAGTGTGCGGATATCTAGGGCATACAAATATTGATATAAATTTTATGAACTTAAAACATTAACTAATTGGGTAAGATTATATTAATCAATAATCAATTTAAGAAAGAAAAAAATTGTTGGACAAATCAAAGTGAATGAAAAAAATACTTTATTTATAGTCTACAAGGATAACACCCCAATGATTTGTAAACCATATGGGATTTTTACCAAAAAATAAATAAATCATTGCTCAACATACACAAGTAAAACTAAAAATTCACCTAAATTCTAATAAAATAGATAAAATAGCTCTAAAAAATTATAGAATGTCACATCGCCTCTCCAAAACTCTCATTTATGTAAATATATAGATTTATATGCCTCTTAAAAAATATATAATCTTTTATATGTCTCTTTAAAAATTGTGAACATTACTTTTTTTTTAAAAGTATAACACACCCATATAAGAAAAAAAAATACAAATTTTAATATTGATATAAGTTTGATAAACTCATTGTATTAATCAATCACCCATATGGAAACAATATTAATTATTGTTGAACAAATCAAAGTGAATGAATGAGCACTTTATTTATAATCTATAAATATAATACGCACAATGATTTATAAACCATGTAGGATTCTTACAAAAAAAAATCATTATTCAACATATACAAATAAAACGCAAATTAATCTAAATTATAATAAAATAGATAAAATAGCTTTGAAAAATTATAGAATAACACATCACATCTCCAAATAAAACTCATATTCATCAAGAATTCTAATTAAATAGATAAATGATCTCTAAAATATTTTTGGATGTCATATTACCTCTTCAAAGCCTAGACTTACATAAATATATATATATTATATGTACATAGATTTTCTTTAATGCTATGTTTGTATAATTCACTTTAAATTATATATCTAATGTATTATAAATTAACACTTAAAATTATCTCATAAATCAATTTTTTCAATTATTTTTTAATCTACTAATTTTTTTTCTAATTCTTATATGAAAAATATGAGAAATTATTCAAAGTATCATAATTTAATTTTCTCTCTTTTATCTCATGTCATTAGTACATAAATCATTATACAAGAAAAATAAATTAATATTATAAGATTTTAATTTTCTTTACTTTTTTTAACAAATAAGTCATACAATATATATGTCTTTTTGTTACACTATATATTATATTTACAAATTTAAATGATATAAAAATATTAAATCTATAGATATAAATATATAAAATACTAATTTTAATATTGATATAAATTTGATAAATTAAAAAAATTACTATTGATTGGAAAGATTTTATTAATCAATCACCCATAAAAAATATTAATTGTTGGACATATCAAATTGAATGAAAAAAAATACTTTATTGATAGCCTACAACTATAGCAACCACAATTTTTGTAAACCATGTGAGATTTTTTCAAATAAAATTATTACTTAACATATACAAATAAAACTCAAATACAACTAAATTCTATCAATTAGTTCCATTGATCCTCCAATGAACATTATTCTATAAATTTAATTACTAAATGAAATTTATGTTCTCTAACAGAAATTGAGCACTCTATGTTCAAGCCCCAAGTCAACACTAAAAGGAGCAAATAATTTGCTTTCATTTAAGTAAGGAGCAGATTCTATATCTGTGAAGTATGTTCCCAACCACTTGCAATTTTATGACTCCAAGATATCATAAATTTGGTTGTATGAATATTGAATCTTACATGATAAGTCAAAAGTCATAAAAGCACAGATATGAGTTCATTACTCACTTCAGGATTAATGTCAAGTCTCAAATGATCATCGATTGATGAATGTTGAACTTCTATATTTTAACAGAGATTATCATAAGTTCTTTTTTCTTCGTGTCACAGTCCATGTAACGTCCCGAATTTTCTATTAAGGCTGAGTGCCTTGATTATTGTGCATGGAGAGTATAATTGGAATTATACGTGTGATTATGTGGTATACTGATTTATATGGTGATGTGAATAGTTATGCATGTTTATGTGTATTAAATATGCATGCGGGCCTATTTTCGTAAATTTGGACTATTTGTACGTTCGACTCATTGAGGGTATATTTGCATTATGTATGTGTTATGAGCGAGACCCTGGTGTTATGGGGATATATTTGAGATGTGTGGTTTGAGGCAATCTTAGTGGGCAGATTAGCGGAATAGTCACAACAAGGTCAGATACCCGGCTCGGGGTGAGCCTAGGGGTATTTTGGGGAGTTAGTGTGTGTTCAGGATTTACCGAGTAACGGGTAGCTATTTGGTGATTAATTGGGTATGTCAGGATTGATTGGGAATGTATAGGACTTATTTGAGGATTAACGGGAAATATGGTTAATGACCATTTTGCTCTTGAGGGAATTAAAGGGAAGACACTTGGGTTAGGGGCATTATGGTCTTTTGCTGGCCTTTAGTTAGTCTTAGTGAGGCTAGAAGCCTGGGGAAGTAATCAGAAGGAACACTCAGCCTCTCTTCTATCCCTCTCTCATTTTGTTTTTCTCTCCCTCTTAGTTGGGGTTTTGGGAAAATTGAAGGGAAAGGCTGGGAATTCCTTGAGTTTTGGAGGTTGTGATTGAAGGGTGGAGGTTAGGATTGATGTAGGAGCAGCTCAGGGGTCGTGATCCTTGTTAAGGTAAGCTTTAATTCTATTTTGATTAGCTTTGATTTAGTCTTTAGGGTGTTCTAGAGTTTTGAAGTTAAGGGTTGGGATTTTAAGTTATGCTGAGGTTTTAGCTTAGTTTTTAATGGCTATAAGATGGTTATACTGTATTGTTATAAGATTGAGATGTAACTCTGAGTTTGGTGCAAGTTTGGGGTGTGAACTAGTGATTTTTGCTTGAGAAAACGCAGGGAAATTCTGGGTTCAGAAACTCGAGCCACGGCCCTGTTCTTTAGGCGCCGCGACCCGCATGAACCTAGAGGGCCTTAGGGGTCTTTGAAACCGTCCAGGTGCCGCAGCGCAAGTTGCGGCCCGTGTCCCCCAGGTGAGAGCCTTGAGTCTATGACTAGAGGAGGGCTGCAACACCCATAAGAGGGTCGGGGCTCAAATGAAAAATAGTGGCCAATTAGGGGTTTTGGGCTCGGGAAGGATCCTACTACCCGGTTTAGTAGAATTCGAGGTCCCGGAGGCTAGTATGTTGTTTTGAAGGCTTTTAATTGGTTAGATTGTGATGGCTATTTATTATTACCTTGTGACTAGGATTTACCGCTAAGGCTCGGGGTTAGGGATCGTGCTCGGGATGGCCTGGTGGTGTCAGCTCGGGACTCAAGGTAAGAAGACTGTCTGTGCCCGTAGAGCAGGGCATGGCCCGACTATCTGTGTTATATTGTGTTTAGTGTTATGTGTAATTGTTTGTAACTATTACGTCATACATGTGTTTGTGACAGATCGACAAAGGCTGGGAGCTGCGAAGGCCGAGAGCAGCAGAGGCCAGGAGCGGCAAAGGCCAGGATCGAAATTAAGCATACTGAATGTAGGCTGCCAGGGCGAGACCCTCTAAGGGTGCTAGACACACCCGATCGGTTAAAACCATGAACTTGGTGCCTGGTAACGCACCCTGACAGACGTAGGCTGCTGTTGTGAATTCTGATAGAAACTTGTAGATTTTCTGTTGTATATGATTATTTATACATTTGTTGAAATAAATTATTATATGCTGTGCTGTGAAGTTTTCTTGCTAGATCTCAGCTCACGGGTGCTCTATGGTGCAGGTAAGGGCAAGGAAAAGGATGACCAACCATGAGTTGGAGGGCATGGAGCGATGCCTACATGTTTGACCTGCCTGGCTGCCACGGCTGGGGTAGTTTTGAGGAACATTGTGTAAATGACCAATTTTGTCGCCTAGGTCGACTGTATAAAGACTTTTGAGTTGTAAATATGTCTTAAACAACATTTTGGGATCCCATGTAACTTTTCTATAATTTTAATAGATGTTTAAACCTTTTTACAAAAGTTTTATTAAATGAATCTTTATTTTAACTCAATCACACTTCTGGGGCTAAAACCTCGATTAGCGAGTTAATTGCACATTTAAAAATCACGTGATAATGGCTCTAGGGCAGTAGGGCGTTACAACTTGGTATCAAAGCGTGCCAAGATTTATGGTTCCCAGATATTGACCAGACATGTACACTTTTTGCCAGAGACAAGCTCGACTAAGGGTTGGTTGGTATTAAGTGAAATATATGTCTAATTGCTTATTTGAATTTCCTTATTTGCTTGTTAATGTAGAGAGCATGGACATTGTAGACTTGTATCTTGGTATGCTTATTGTATGTGGTTATTGTGTTGTTTGGCCTTGCTCGGGGAGTAGTTTCGGATATGATCATCATGCCTGATAGGTTAAGTCATTGACTGTAGACAGATTCAAAAGCTATGTGGATGACAGTCGAGGCCAGAGCCCTCCATCTGCCCCCTGGGATTGGCAGCAGATGTTTGCTGACATGCAAGAAAGATTGCAAAAGCAAGAGGAAGAGATTATGTGGTTGAGACAGCGGGTTCCATCAGGGAACGCTGCTCCGTATGTTTGGACAACAATGGCACCAGTTTTGGTTCAACCTGAGGGTGGAAACAGATGGGAATTACTGTATGAAAGATTCCAGGAGCATTATCCTCCAACTTTCGAGGGAGACTTGGATCCGTTCAGAGTTGAATAGTGGATGGGCATGATTAGCTCCATCCTTGACTATATGGGAGTGGTAGGCAATGATAGAGTAGTTTGTGCCACGTACATGCTACGGGAGATGCCCAAATGTGGTGGGAAGTGGTATCCCAGACCCGAAATGTTTTTATGATGGGTTGGGAGGAATTCAGACAATTGTTCAATGAGAGGTACTACTGTGACGCAGTTCAAATTGCAAAGACCAATGAGTTTATGAATTTGGTTCAA
Source organism: Humulus lupulus (assembly GCF_963169125.1). Classification (NCBI taxonomy): domain Eukaryota; kingdom Viridiplantae; phylum Streptophyta; class Magnoliopsida; order Rosales; family Cannabaceae; genus Humulus; species Humulus lupulus. Next base: position 174,491,855 of record NC_084794.1, on the reverse strand, counting down.
GGTAGTAAGATAGTGATAGAGTATGTCAATGAATTTGATGGGTTGGCCAAGTTCTCTTTTGATTTGGTACCAACAGATGTGGCTCGGAGGGAATGATTCATTCAAGGACTAAAACGTGGGGTAGCCCAGAGAGTTAGGATCACTCCAGTCCATGAGATTTCTACCTACGCTCAGGCGGTAGGGAGGGCCCTTGCTATAGAGAACGCAGTAGGCTAGATATGGAGCAAGAGTGACGTAGGGCAGGAAGCTCAGATAATGGTGCCCCCATTTGCGGGATTAGGTAGGGACGGAGGCCCCAGTAACCAGAAAAGGAAGGCCCTAATAGTTCTACTACACTTGGTCCTGACAAGAGGGGTCATAGTATTTAGGGTGACTGTCAGGGCGACAACGAGGTCTGGAGGGAGTTATCCAATGTGTGCCAAGTACAGTAGACACCATTTGGGAGAATGTCGTGCGAAGGCATGTCTTCTATGTGGAATAGTTAGGCACTTCAAGTGGGATTGCTCGAGATCGAAGAGGGGAGAACCAAGGGATGCATATAGCCTGACTTCGACTTGAGTGTCCGCCTTAATGCAGTTAGAGCTCGAGGCTAGTTCCTTGGAGACAATAGGTTGGCTTTTTAGTTCTAGTTCCTTTGTATTGTACTAATTGATTCTGGTGCTACATATCTCCTAGTGGAGACATAGATATGTGGTGTATACTGTATGGTTATTACGCTATGGGGCTGGAGATCTTGTGTCTGCTAGGGAAAGTTGGTAATTCCCAGTAAATGGGTCAGAGTATTATGGGTAGAAGGTTAGCAGTATTAATTGATTGAGATGGTCATATGAGGATCTCGATACGATCCTAAGTATGGATTAGTTGCCAAATAAGGCACAACCATGGACTGTAAGAGAGGATGGGGACTTCTGAGTTTAAAAGGAAGGACCTAGTTGTGTTCACAAGATGCCTAGCCATTGTGGTAGGTGCCCCCAAGAACAGTTATACTAGATGGAAATTGGATCGGTTAGGTTTCAGATAGGTTTATAAGGATTCCTCAGGATTGTTGTCACGACTAGGAAATTGAGTGTGCTACGGGATTAAGGCAAGAATAGAACCAATATTAGAGACATCACGGAGAATGACACTAGCTGAGAAAAAATAATTAAAGGTTCAACCAAAGAATTCCATTAACTTAAGGGTGATTAGACAAAGCATCTCACCATGGGACATGTCAATGCCATTTGTTAAGGTGAAGGCCAAGTCTGTGAGAATTCGTACCGCATATGGATACCCAAATAAAGTAATTTCCAAGAACAAGTGTCTATTACCAAGAATGGAGGATTCATTTGCCTGGTTGCAAGGAAGGACAGTGCTCTCAAGAATTGACTCACAATCTAGATATTACCAACTGAGGATTAAGGAAAGAGACATTTCAAGAATTTCCACTCACGCAGGTATGATGTGATGGGTTTTTAGTGAAGGCTCTCAAACTGACCAATGCTTCAGCGGCCCACGTAAACGCAGCAAGTAGAGAGTACATGAATGGTGTGGAAAAGTCGTATTTGGGTCGATTGAGAATATTTTGGACTACTTCTGGTCAAGAACAGAGCACGAATAATACTTTCGCTAATACCGCTAATACTTCCAGAAAGGATAAGTTTCGATTACTACAGAGTATGTTCAAGTCACATTATGGGAAGTGATGGGATTGTGTATGAGTAAATTAAGAAACAAACAATAAGGAATTTGCTAAAGGAACACCTCGAGGGATTGAAGCATTGGGAACCGGTAAGGCACAAGAACGTAGAGACCTAAAGTTTTTCTAAATGGATAGTCGTGTGCTAAAATCTCAGAAGTTGAAATAAGGGCTGATTCATACGCCATAGTACTGAATATGCATGTGATGGTCTGGTACGGGAGGATAGTGCAAAACACGCTGTCCCTGCTTAAAATGTGGAGTTTTAGTGTGGTACATTAAGGATTTGGGTGCGGTTGTGTGTAGACTAAAAATGTGATCGTTCGTGCTTCACGGTGGATAAAGGAATAAGAACATAGATACTTTACCTAGGATTTTAAATTGGTAGTAATGCCGGTTAGCCATGGTTAGGATGAGTTAACGACCATGATTGGTATAGAACCTATGATTGATAATTAGTAGATATGCCTCCATGAACAATGAAATACAGAAGAAGAATCGTGTAGGAATGGTTAAGAATCCTACCATTTTAGCATGGATAGGTTAAGATATGAGGATCAGATGAGTGATTTGATGGATGTTGGCATCGAAGTAGAGATTCTAGATGAACCTTATACCACCTCTCATGGTTGTTGTATCCAGGAAGTTTGAATGGGTGTTAAGACCTAAAATTTGTATATCAGGAGGTGCGTTGCCCAATCCTTTAACAAGTGGGAAATGATAATTGGAAGCCAGAAGAGTTATTATGACTCTAGGGTATTCTGGAGTGAGTATGGGGGAAAATAGTTATGGACCACCTCAGATTGCAGGTGAGACGAGTGGATGCGAGAAGTGGTAACTTAACATATTATATTAGCACACTCTGGTTCGTGTGAGCAAGTTATCATAGGAGAGAGTATGTGTGGAGGGAGACCGTACGTCCCCTCGGGAAATCGAAGTCGATAGTGTCGGATGGAGACCCTTTACTTTCCCAAGTTCTGAAAAGGGTCATAGAGGGCGATGAGTATAAGATTGGAATTTGGAATTATTGGTTACCTTTAGACAGACTAATAACCTGAAGGAATGACTCAGAATTTAAGTATTTTACCTCAGGTATGTAAGTTTTTAGGACAGTGAGGCCAATACGGTCCCTTGGATGGAATATTACAGTGATGAATACCAGTCGATGGTTAGAGTGACTCTGAATAAGATATTGTGAGATAGGGAATGAGAAGTACTCATTCTGGGAAATGAAACGAGGAACAGAAAGTATCTTGGTTCAGAATCAATTTGGAGGACTAATGAAGTTACTAAGGATTGTTAGGGTAGGGGTGTCTACTTATTTGAAAGGACATAAGAGTTCGCAAATATAAATATGGGAACACGGAGTTCCAAGATTGGAGACCTTATATTTCTCCGAGTATTATGGACTACAAGGGTAAGATGGTTCAGAAAAGAAAGAGGAGTTTTGACTCTAGATTTGATATATTTGTGAGATCCTAATAAGGACTAGGCCAGGGGTCTATATATTAACCTTACCGCAGCATGGGTAGAGGCTCATAAGGTATTACTAGAGCCAATGTTAAGGAAAATGGTGTCGAGTACGACCCCTGATTGGGTGAAGAGACCCTGGAAATTCAGTCAAACTTATTATGTAAGGAAAAGCCAGTGGAGATTCTAGATAAAAGAGATAAAGTCATACAGAATAAGACTATCGCTCTTGTGAAGGTGTTATAAAGAAATAGCAAGGTCAAGGACCTAACTCTGGAGTTATAGTCAGGTTTGCGGAATTAGTATCCCGATATGTTTGAATAAATTTCGAGGATGAAATTTCAATAAGGAGGAGATAGTTGTAACGTCCCGAATTTACTATTAAGGCTGAGTGCCTTAATTATTGTGCCTGGAGGGCATAATTGGAATTATACATGTGATTATGTGGTATAATGATTTATATGGTGATGTGAACAATTATGCATGTTTATGTGTATTAAATATGCATATAGGCCCATTTTTGTAAATTGGGGCATATTTGTAATTTTGACCCGTTGAGGATATATTTTCATTATGTATGTCTTATGAGTGAGACCCCAATGTTATGCGGATATATTTGAGATGTGTGGGCGGATTAGCGAAATAGTCACAATGGGGTCAAATACCCAGCTCGGGGTGAACCTAGGGGTATTTTGGGGAGTTAGTGCGTGTTCAGGATTTACCGGGTTGTAGGTAGTTATTTGGTGATTAATTGGGTATGTCAGGATTGATTAGGAATGTATAAGACTTATATGAGGATTTACAGGAAATGTTGTTAATGACTGTTTTGCCCTTGAGGGCATTAAAGGGAAGACACTTAGGTTACGAGCATTATGGTCTTTTGATGGCCTTCAGTTAGTCTTAGTGAGGCTAGAAGCCTGGGGAAGTAATCAGAAGGAAACACTCAGTGTAACGCCCTACTACTCAGGGACCGTTACACTGTGTATGTTAAATAGTGATAAATTCACTAAATGAGTCATTTGACCATAATCGTGTAACTAAACGTGATTGGCGATTTAGGGTTAAATTTTTTGGTCAAAGGTACCACCGTTTTATTTAAAACATTTACTTCATACATGGGATCCCAAAATTTATTTAAAAGGTTAACCACAATGACAAAAGTTACATCCTACCGACCTAAGCGGCAAAATAGAGTTTGACCCTAGTTCCTCTTTAAACCCTCGGCCGTGGTGGTCGAGCAGTCACATATATATACACATCGTTGCCTAAACTCTCCAACTCAAGGATGGTCCAACTTTCTTTTCCCTTTACCTGCACCATATAGCACCCGTGAGCCAAGGCTCAGTAAGAAAACTTAAACATGCTCATAAGCAGTTAATAACATATTACCAAATCATAATAAGCATGCCTAGCAATAATAACCCCACTCATGCATGCATACCATCCATATAAATGACTACAACGTCATATGGCCCAATAGCCCAAGATAAGCGATCAATGAATCATATTAGGGTCCAATGCCCAAAATACATGATTAATAAATCATATTGAGGTTCCACGCCCTAGGATATGGGAGTATAAGTCACCTCAGGGCCCTTTGCCCTGTCCTTTGTATAACCAGCCTTGGAGCTGGCCCAACGTACCTTGCGCTTTAGTTTTCTCTGACCAATAGGTCGGTCAAGCGTATGATGCGCTCCTGGTTAGACTAAACCATATCGACCAGTGCTCAGCGTGCTATTGTCATCCTTGACTCATAAGTCAATGCTTTACGACCAGCACTCAGTGTGCTAAGGTACTAATAAGTCAATGCTTTATGACCAACACTCAGCGTGCTAAGGTCGTTCTTGACTAATAAGTCAATGCTGGGGCCCAGCCCTAGGATATGGGACTAATAAATCACCCTGGGGCCCATTTCCCTATCCTCTGTATAACCAGCCTTAGAGCTGATCCAGCGTACCTGGCACTATAATTTTCCACGACCAATAGGTCGATCAAGTGTATGATACTCTCCTGGTTAAACATAACCATATCGACCAGCGCTCAACACGCTATTGCCGTCCCTGACTGATAAGTCAATACTTTACGACCAGCGCTCAGCACTATTGTCGTCCTTGACTAATAAGTTAAGCCTTTCTCGACCAGCACACCAGCACATATCGACCTTGACTAATAAGTCAATGCTTTTCTCAATTATATAGTGTTAACTGGCATTCATCATATATCAAATATCTAGATACAAAGCATTCAGCATGCTTAATCAACAATCACAAGCATAATCATAATCATGCACATACTCAGGCATTCATGCCCTATTCATGTTCCTGTTCAACAGTTCGAGCCAAGCCATACTCACATGTATCACATACTGGGTGCAATTTTCTTACCTTTGGTCCAAGTACAGGTTACCAATGAACGACCTTCGAGCACAATCCTGGTTCCGAGCCCCTAGTGATAACCTAGTCACAACCATAATATAGAATCCCATCAATAACGAGTAAACACAGGCTTCCGAACTGAGTCCTAGCCTCCAGGACATCAAACTCTACTAAATTGGGTAGTAGGATTGATCCCGAGCCCTTAGGTTTGAATTCCCATCACTAAAAACCCATTTTGGCCAAAGTTGCCCAGGCATGCCGCGACATGCCCCCCAGACAGAAACTCCCCTGTCTGAAATTCAGGACACGGGTCATGGCATGCCTCCCAGATAGAACTGCCTCTGCGCCCTAGGTTCACACTAGGGATGCACATTTTTCCCATGGGGACGGGGTCCCGCGGGGACCCGCCCCTAATGTGGTGGGGAATCCCTATCTAAATGGGGAACGAGGCGGGGACGGAGATAATTTTCAATCCCCGAATGTTAAATGGAGTAAGGGCGAGGATAGCACTCCTTGCCCCGACGGAGCCCCGTTTAAATATTTATATATTTTGTAATATTTTATATGTATTTTATATCTTTCATTATGTGTTTTTGTAGTATAGTAGTAACTTTTTTAATATTTTAAATTTTATTTAGGATAATATTTTATATTTTAAATAATAAATATCGTGCAATATTTTAATTTACATATAATTTATGATTTTAATTTAAAATTTATTTTTTAAATTAATGGGTTCCCCGTGGGGATTCCCCGCCCCAATAGGGGATTCCCCACCCCGTCCCCGACGTGGAATAAGAAGGGATGGGGCGGGGACGGGGACGGGGATTAGAAATATAAATGGGGACAGGGACGGGGGGAGCACTCCCCGCCAATTCCCCGCCCCGTGTGCATCACTAGTTCACACGGGCCGCGACACCCAAGAATAGGGCTGTGGCATGACCTCGCGAACCCAGAAATTCCTGTTTTTCCTCAGCGAAAACCTTACCAAAAACCATCTCAATCAATTCCCATAACCATAATTTAAACCCCTAAACATTAACAACACATTAACACCATCAAAACCCAAACTTATCACACTCAAAACCCCACCAAAAACTCAAATCCAAGACCTTGAGCTTCAAAGCTCAAGAACACCCAAAACCAAAACACAATTCACTTAAAACAGAGTTTACAACCTTACCTCAGCTGTGATTATGTCCTCCTATCTACAACTAATCAATCCCCAAACTCAAGCCTTCAATCCAAGCTTAAGTTTTCCATTAATTTCCTAAAAAATCAATCCAAGGATAGAGAGAAAGAGAGACTAACGAGAGAGAGAAGGCTGAGGGAGGGTGATGCTTTGTTTTGGGTTACCTACAGCTGAGGGAAAGAGTGACTAAGTCACTATATTGGCACTAAAATGACCATAATGCCCCTAGGGCCAAATCCCTCTCTCACAGCCCCTCAAGGGTAAACTTGTCATTTGCCACTTATTGTAATGACCAAACTATTTCTAAGACCTTAGACCATTAAAAACTACTAGACATAACTACTATTTTGGAAAGCATACATAAGAAATAACATAACTTTATTAAACCCCAAAATAAATATTGTGCATATTACAAAATGAAATATAATATATGGTATGGGTACCCATTGTTTAATAAAGCATAAAACATAAACTTTAATTCACGTATTTAAAAACTAAGTGCGGAATTACAAAAGAAACATAATTCAAAAGACTAAATAATGTCATCCTTGATCGACACGCAGTCCATTCATTCCATTCATCCTTAACACACAAGCCAAGCTGCTAAGAATCCTTCTGCCTTCCATAATCATTTTCCTGCATTAAGCTAAAAAATAAAGGAGTGAGCCTAATGCTTAGCAAGGAAAATCTATTATAACATAAATCATAAGCATAAGACTATATCATAAACATATGACTATAAAACATATGACTATAAAAAACATATATCATATAGGACTACAATGGCCATCATAAATTCTTGGGGCTTGTTAGCTAAGCAAGTCATATGCCCATAAATTGGTGGGGCTTGCTAGCTAAGCAAGTCATATGCCCATAAATTCTTGGGGCTTGCTAGCTAAACAAGTCATATGCCCAAGGACTATAAAACATATTCTTGGGGCTTGTTATCTAAACAAGTCATATGCCCAAGAATTATAAAACATATTACATAACATATATCATATCATAGCATAAAACATATCATAACATAAACATAAAAACACATATATCTAGCCTATTTTCCTTACCAAAAGCCAGGATATTTGGGAACAAGAATGGGATTAGAACACTCCTATAAACCAACAGTAAAAATGGTGAGAATCTAAAGAAAAAGAGATGAAAAGAACACTAAACCATCCAAGAAGAAACTTACCAAGAAGAACCGTAAGATTCAAGAACTTAAATACCTAATCAAGAATCATAAATAATAGTTAGGATCTGAATAAAAGAAAACTAAAGAACCATATAGAACTGAACTTAGGAATAGGAATACCTTGAATGATCTTATGGATTGGTCTAAACCTCAATACCGAAATCACACTAAATCTCACTTCCCAAGTATTTATAAAAGCTTAGAATGACAAAGCTTTAACCCAAAATCCAAGTGTACCTCTCTATAGTAACACTAGCACCTTGGAGGCTCTGATCAAATGCTTGAAGAATGAAGAAAATGGCTGAGCACTATTTATAGAGTTCAAGGAGTGAAACTAACCCCTTTTAATTTGAATAAATAAATGATTATAAAATAAAAAATATTTGAATTTTCGTTCAACTGACACCCAGAACTCGGTCAAAATCTTTCAAAGGCATGTCTAAGTGGTTAAGGCTATTTTTAAAATCAAAATCACAAACTTATCAAAAATCACACTTGGAGTCGATATATCTCCCCCCATAGGTGATATATCACCTCTCCCTGTATTCCTGAGCCTCGATCGATCATTAGTGCAAAGTCGACGTGTTTTCCGTATCTTCCGTAGGCGATATATCGGCTCCTATAGTTGCGATATATAAGCATACGTTGATATATCATACATGTATTTGCACTTTTTCAGCATAATTTGAATTGGATAAATAGCTTTGACTGGGTCATAATACGATCCTAAAGCTGCTGGAAGGTTCTAGAGCTTCTAGATCTTTCTTTTATTAAAACTATTCATCAAAAATACTTAATTCCTTAATAATCATGATTATGACAAGTGTCATGCTCTTAATGGTTCTATCTAACATTAGGTTATAATAAATAATATCTCTATGACCAGTAATATTAATCAAACCTTATGTTATAATTAATATTCTTAAACTATAGGTTAAACGTATAAAATCCACAACTATTGCTGTGAGTTTCCAACTAACTCCCAGTTTGAACCAAAATCCATGGTAACTAACATACTACTAACTAATACTAACTACTACTACTACTACTATCTAGCTAGCTAAGTAAATATTTTGGGACACTACACTTATCCCGTTAATCATAATTAGCATCTCACAATTCCCGTTATTTCTAATATCCTCAAATAATTACCAATTAATTTTCCCATTACCCGATTCTGGTAATGTACTAAGTACCCAATATACCCATTGACTCACCTCGAGTCAAGTATTGGCCCCGTTGTGACTTTCCCACTAGCTCGCTCCCTAGGATCGCCGCATGCCGAGTAACCCAAATATACCCATAACGGGCCAAATTATAAAAATTACCCTATTAATTAGAAATGGACCCACATGCATACTTAATACACCTAAATATGCATATCAAGTCATATTATAATATAACTCACATAATCATAAAATGATACACATATACATATCACATAATCACATAATTTCCATAATTTGCCATCATGGCTCCCTAGTCAAGACCCTAAGCCTTATTATGTAATTTGGGACAATTATCCACTCCTTATAGAAATTTCATCCTCGAAATTTTATCTGAACAACCCGAGATATAGATGACGCATATCTGATTCCAGTTCCTAGGTCGCTCTCTCGACCTTACTGTTTCAGTATAATACCTTAACCAAAGGTATAGTTTGTTCCTCAAAACCTTGTCCTTTCTGTTAAAATCAGAATTGGCTATTCCTCAGAGGGTAATTCTGCCTCCAGTTCTAGATCCTCATAACTCAACACATGAGTCTCATCTAATACATATTTCCTCAACATGGAAATAGGAAATACATTGTATACGACCGACAATGCCGAAGATAAGGCCAATCTATAGGCCACCTGACCGATCCTTTCCAGGATTTCAAACGGTCTTACAAATCTAAGGCTCAACTTGCCCTTATCTCCTCACCCCTTTCCATGGTGATACTCTAAGGAAGATATAGTCTTCCACTTAGAACTCCACGTTCCTGCATTTCAAATTAACATAATTTTTCTGTCTATTCTAAGAAGCGAGCATTCGAGCTCTAATCTTTTCCAAAGCCTCAGCGGTCCTCTAAACTACTCCAGGACCCAAATATTTCCTCTCACCCATCTCATCCCAGTGAATGGGCGATCTACATTTCCTACCATACAACATCTCATAAGGTGCCACTCCAATAATCAGCTGGCAGCTATCATTATAGAAAGACTCTATTAGAGGCAAATATTCATTCCAGGACCCTTCAAAGTCCAATACCCATGCTCTCAGCATTTTCTCTAATATTTGGATAATCCTCTCTGATTTACCATCAGCCTAAGGATAAGAAGCTGTACTGAACTCCAACTGTCTACTCATCGCCTTCTGTAACCTTTCCATAAATTTGGAAGTAAAGATAGGGTCCCTATCCATCAGGATAGACCTCAAAGTCCCAAGAAGGCGTACTATCTCTCTCCCACAGAGACCTACATAACTGTCAACTATATCATTCATCCTCGCTGGTAAAAATGAGTTGACTTTGTATACTGGTCCACAATGACCCAGACTGAATCATGCTGACCCACTATCCTGGGCAATCCCACCACGAAATCCATCATGATGTCCTCCCACTTCCACTTTGGGATACACAAAGGCTATAATAGCCTTACTGGTTTCTGATACTCTGCCTTGACCTGCTAACAGGTCAGGCACTTTGCCATGTACTCAATTACGTCCCTCTACATCTCAGGCCACCAATATAAAACTCTTAAATCCAGGTACATTTTCATGGTGCCTAAATGTAGAGAATAAGTGGTAGTATGAGATTCATCCAAAATCTCCCGTCTAATCCCAGTGTCCATCGAAACACAATTCCGATCTTTATATCTCAATAAAATCATAATTGATACTGTATAGTCCTTAGCTAATCCAGCTAAGACATCCCCTCTAATATTTCCCATCTGTGGGTCACTCAATTGTTTTCCTTTAATCCTATCTAAAAGAGTAAACTCAAGCGTAATATTGGCCAACTAGCCCACCAGTAACTCTACTCCAGTTCTGGTCATATCTTTCAACTAACATGATGCATAGGCAATCGCCTTTTCTGTAAATGAGGTACCAATTCTTGAAAACTCTTCCACAAAACACATGTAAGTTTTCCCAAGAAGCGTGCAAGTGCAGACAAAGCACGCTGGAAAGACTCATGTTGCTTTGCAAGGCCAGTCGTCATTCTAGGAAGCAACCATAGTGACGTGGGGCGTTACACTCAGCCTCTATTCTCTCACTCTCTCTCTCTCTCGTTTTCTCTTTCTCTCCCTCTTAGTTGGGGTTTCGGGAAAACTGAAGGGAAAGGCTGGGAATTCCCTGAGTTTTGGAGGTTGTGATTGAAGGTTGGAGGTTAGGATTGGTGTTGCACATGTGTTTGTGACGAATTGACAAAGGTCGAGAGCGGCAAGGTCGGGATTAGCATTAAGCATGTTGAATGCAGGCCGCCAGGGCGAGACCCTCTAAGGGTCCTGCACACACTCACTCTGTTAAGACCGTGAACTTGGTGTCTGGTAACGCACCTTGACCGATGTAGGCCATTGTTGTGAATTCTGATAGAAACTTGTAGATTGTCTGTTGTATCTGATTAGTTATACATTTGTTGAAATAAATTATTATATGCTATGATGTGAAGTTTTCTTGTTAGGCCTCGACTCATGGGTGCTCTATGGTGCAGGTAAGGGCAAGGAAAAGTCGACCATGAGTTTGAGGGCATTGAGTGGTGCGTACATGCTTGGCCTGCCTGGCTTCCACAACTGGGGTAGTTTTTAGGAATGGTGTGTAAATGACCGATTTTGTCGCTTGGGTCGATTGTATAAATACTTTTGAGTTGTAAATATGTCTTAAACAACATTTTGGGATCCCATGTAACTATTCTATAATTTTAATAACTGTTTAAACCATTTTACAAAAGTTCTATCAAATGAATCTTTATTTTAACTTAATCACACTTTTGAGGCTAAAACCTCGATTAGTGAATTAATTGCACATTTAAAAATCATGTGATAACAGCTCTAGGGCAGTAGGGTGTTACAGTCCAATACAATCTATATTGTATACAATACCTCCATCTCTTTGTGTCGCTACACTTATCAGTTCGGATAAACTGTGTTGTCATAAACAGAAAATATATCGTACTCATAATCTTTATTAAATAAAGCTATCACTTAAGTTAGCAATTATGGATAATTTTTTATATTATTATCTTGAATTAAATCATCTTCTATATATCATTATACACATACTTAATTCAATACCACATCAATAATATTGGATCTTCATGATAAATGACATGTATAATTAAATACAAATATGAGTGCAAAATATTAACTTTATTTGATTACCAGTAATCGTACATACAGAAATACGCTTTAAGGGAAGAAATCCCAACAATCTCCCGCTTGCCCTAAAGCAGATGAGACATGTAGCATAATCCTAAATCTAAGAAATGACAATCAAAACTCACAGCAAGCAACGTCTTTGTAAAGAGATCAACATGATTGTTTGCTAATTCAATCTGTTGAACGATTACATCCTCTTTATGTACTATCTCTCTTATGACATGGTACTTACGCTCTATATGCTTAGCTCTTTTATGGCTTCTCTGTTCTCTTGAGTTTGCAACAGCTCCATTGTTGTCACAATGGAGTATAATTGGTTTATCAATATCTGGAACAATTTCCAGATCACCCAAAAAATTTCCTAAGCCATACAACCTCCTTAGCTGCTTCTCTTGCAGTTACGTATTCTACTTTCATGGTGAAGTCACCAATGCAAGCTTGCTTTATAATCCTCTATATAATTATTCCACCCCCAAGTGTGAAAAAAATTCAAGCATAGATTTATGAGAATCTTTGTCGGATTGGAAGTTATAATATGTATATCCGATTGGAGTCAAATTCTCTTTGACGTATACTAGCATATAGTCTCTGGTTCTCCTAAGATACTTGAGAATGTGTTTGACTACTGTCCAGGGATCGAATCCTGGATTTGACTAGTACCTACTGACTATACCCACAACGTAGCAAATGTTAGGTATGGTACATAATATTGCATACATTAAGCTTCCTACTATGGAGGCATAGGGTATCTGACTCATTTCCTCTTCCTCTTGGGGTGTCTTAGGACATTGGTTCTTGGAGAGGTGAACACCATGACAAGATGAGGGGTTTCCCTTCTTGGAATTCTGCATCGCATACTTCATAAATATTTTATCTATAGTAGATGTTTGAGACAGTGCCAAAAGCTTCGTATCCCAAGAACGTAGCTTGCCTTTCCCAAATCTTTCATTTGGAATTGGTTGGCTAGCCAAACTTTTACATCAGATAATTTATTCACATAATTCTCAATGAGTAATATATCATCTATGTATAATACTAGAAAGACCAATTTGGCCTTGCCAATTTTCTTGTATACACAAGGCTCATTGACATTTTGATCAAAACCATAAGATTTAACAGCTTGGTCAAATCTTATATTCCAGGATCTGGATGCTTGCTTAAGTCCATAAATGGACCTTTGTAGTTTGCAAACCTTTTGCTCTTTGCCTTAATCTATGAAACCCTCTGGTTGTGCCATAAATATAATTTCATGAAGGTGGCCATTCAGAAAAGCCATTTTGACATCCACTTTCCAAATCTCATTGTCAAAATGATTGGCAATGGATAAGAAGATCCAGGTAGATTTTAGCATGGCCACAGGAGAAAATGTTTCTTCATAATCCACACATTCTTTCTGTGTGTAGCCTTTAGCTACCAGCCTCGCTTTGAAAGTCTTTACTTTCCCATCAACTCATCTCTTTCTCTTGTATATCCACTTGCACCAAATGGGTTTTACATCTTGAGGCAGATCTACAAGTTCCTAGACTAAGTTAGAGTACATCGACTCAATCTTGAGTTTCATAGCTTCAAGTCATTGTTTGTAATGCCCTGGTTACTCCAAGAATGTTACTGTGAACTTTGAACCGTGCTTAACTCGCTAATCGAGTTCTTTGGTTATAAACGTCCATCTAGATGTTATTAATAGGTTAAGGTGAAAAACCAATCAAAAGGAAAGGATATATTTTATTTAAAACATAAAACTGTTCATGGGCCCATAAAAGCGTTTACAAGTTATTTACAATTCGAAATGATCATTACAGTACAAAAGTTACAACCCACCGACCTAAGCGACAAAAATAGGGTTAACCCCCTAGTTCCTCCGAGAAACTCCTTGGCCGTGGTGGTCAAGTGGCTGCATATGTACACATCACCACCTAAGCTCTCCACTTAAGGCTGGGTGAGCTTTTCTTTCCCTTTACCTGCACCCATGAGCCAAAGCCCAACAAGAAAAATCATTACTGCATGTAAATAATATTAAATGATGATCATGATAATCATACAGAGCTTATAGCCCTGAACAGATGAGTGAATATCACTTTGAGGTTCTATTTAACCATGATGGAGCTTATAGCCCTAACCAGATGAGTGATTTAACACTTGAGGTTTTGTTAACCTTAATGAGTGACTGATGAGTAGTCACTAGCTTAAACAGATGAGTGAGTCACTACGGGCTCAGCACCCATAGCCATGCGATGAAGCAGTCATCTGGGCCTTCTGGCCCTGGCTCTAAGTGACTAGCCATAGGCTAGACAAGCGCTTTTAGTTTTCATCGAACTTGAGGTCGGTCCGGCATTAATGCTCATGATGAGTCATTCAATGCAGATGTCGATTAGATCTAATCTTTGTCGGTTTGTGTTAAACACGCTAAGACAATTTTCAACTTATTAGTCAATACCATGTGACCGGTGCTCAGTACTACTGCTGAACTTGACTAATGAGTCACATCTTCATAGTTAATACTGACATCATTGCCAATTCTAACTAATTATTCAGTGCCATGCACAAGTGAGCAAGATTTGCTAAGCATTTGATATGCAATCAATGTCCACATTTAAACACTCAACATGCCTCAATGATAGTCATGCATGTCACATATGGGGTGCAGCTTTCTTACCTCTGGTTCGAGCGAGAATTAGTAAAAGAACGACCCCTAAGAATGATCAACCTTTTAGTTCCTTGATGGTCACCTGATCATAACCAATTATGGGATTCCATCAATAAAATGAATCACAAAAGGTTCCCGGACCAAAACCTAGCCTTCGGGACATCGAATCCTACTAAACCGAGTAGTAGGAACGATCCCGAGGCCTAAGGTTTGAATCCCCAAGCCAAAAACATCATTCTGGCCAAAAATTCCACTAACGGCCGTGACCCTACACCACCATGCCGCGGACCGCCTCCTCAAATAGAAGCGTCCACACTTCAACCCCCAACACGCGTCGCGGCCCTCCTTCACCATGCCGCAGCCCAACGGCCCATCCGAGGTACCCTTCATCTTCAATGAGCTTGGGCAACGACGCTCTAGAATAGAGCCGCGGCCCCACCTGAAACTCAGCCAAAAACCCCTGTTATTCCCCTTCGAACTCATTTCTAGAACCCATTAAAACACTCCCAATATCACAAAGAAAAGCCACCAACTATTACCACAACTTATTCACCATATAACCAACAAAACCTAAGCCTTAAACCAAACAAAACTTCATCAAAATCCCATTTCAATGATTAAAACTCCAATCTCAAAACCAACCCCAAAATAGAGCAAGGAACCATAAAATGGAACTAAAACCTTACCTTAACCTTAGGTTGAATCCTCTTCAATGGTTGAACACTAGTCTAAGACCTCAAGCTTCAATCTCCAAGTTTGAATCTCCAAACTTGCTTCAAGATTTCAAAGGAAAAGAGAAGAGAAAGAGATGATCGTGAGGGAGGAAAGACAAGGCTCTGTTTTCTACAGCCATCCATTTAATATACCCTAGGTCAAATGACCAAAATACCCCATGCCTAACTCACCTCTTAACAGCCCCAAGGGCAAAACTGTCATTTCCTACCTTTCTCGTTAATCATAATTAACACTCTCCAATTCCATCGTGCTCAAATAGCAATAAATCATATCTTGTTACCCTTTAATTCTCAGCAACGCTCTAATCACCAAATTACCCCGAGACTCACTCCGAGCCCCGAACTTAAACCTGTTATGACCAAACTGCTAACTTGCACTCAAAGATCGTCTCAGGCCGAATGACTCGAAAAAATCAACATTATTATGTGGCCTCAACAATAGTTCACCAACATGCATACAAATATACAATTACGCCCTCAACGGGCCAAATTACCAAAATGCCCTTATCATGAAATGTGGACCCACATGCATGCATTTAACATCATATTATAATATAATTCACATAAACATGCACATAATCATTTAATGACATAATAAATCAATTATGGCCCTCATGGCCTACTAATCCAACCATTAAACCTCATTAGGGATTTTGGGGCATTACATTGTTCCTTATCAGGATCATTCATCGCTTGACTGAAAGTTAACGGGTCATCAACATTGTCATCAAATATTGCAACTTGTGCTTCTCTGAATCCAGTGTAACGAATGGGTTGTCTTACAACCCTCCAACTACGATGGGCTACTATAGTATCCTAGTTTGGAACTGTGGTATGTTCTGTTCCATCTTCTAAAGTCGGTTGGGTGTGGTGTGTAATAACCAAAGTTATTATTTTCTCCTTAATTTTGATTATATGTTAGTTCTTATAGTTTAAGTTTAGTTTGAGTGGAAATTTAAAAGATTGCTTTAAGGTTAAATTATTTATGTTAAGGATATGATTTAGAAAATAATTATAATTTGGATAGTTATAATTATTTTAGTTAGTATTTATAAGATTTTAGTATAGTTTTAATGCACATATTTTTGGTGGTCTAAGGTTTATACATGTGACATTAAATTAAGTCCAAATTATTTAAAATATAGTGTATGTTCGACATTCCCTATAATATTATTAGGTAGATTTTTCATGAATTAATTAATTAAGTAATAGAGTTAAATTGAAGAACCAAGTGGAGACTTACCTAGTCTTGGGTGTGTAGCATAAAAATAGGCTAGTTTTTGGCTTATTTTGAATTTATATAATGAGGTGTCACCCTAGGCTTGAATCAAGTGAGTATGTTAGTGATAGTTGAAGCCATTTGAAAGCTTTTGAATTCAAAATTGCTAAGTGTAGGCGTGGGAGACTCTTTGGGTAAGATAGTTAGGACTTTGACTACATATGGTTACAAGTGAGAATGTGTGGCATCAAGTGAGTATTTTTAGCTTTTTGAATAGGTAGAAAGATGGGCTGGCCAAAACTATTATTAAGGAATAATTTTTTAATTTTGAAAGCTAGTTGAATGAAGGTGGAGAAAATCAAGCAAATAAGTTGGGGTTGGAGCCTATAAATAGAGCTATTCACATCACCATTTTTCACACTCAAAAAGCTCTCAAGCCTTTCTCAATTTCAAAATCCTATAGTCCCCAAAAGCTCACTTCTTTTTGCCCATAAACACATCATAGCCGAAATCACTATAGCCTTTATAGTGCTCGGTAGTTCTTTCTTCTTCTATTTTCTTATTAAACTTCAAACACTTAAGCCAATATAAACCTTACATAGCCGAGACACTAAGCCTTTTTAAACCACTTTATAGCTGAAATATTCCAAGTATTGAAGCTCTTGGTGTTGTGTTGGAGATAGGCATTATAGAAGGTTCGGGATTTCGATCTTTTGGTTCTAGGTTAAAAGTATGACTTTTATAAGGTTTAGAGATTTAGAAAGTATAGTTATTATTATAAGTATCTAATCTTAAATATTTTTATGTCATATATATATATAAGGTTTTGGGTGATTCTTTATAGCAAAAGCAATCTCTTTTTTTCCTCTTATTTCCACACTCAAGGTAACGAAAATTAGGTAGTTTAGTTTATAACCTAGTTTTGTGATATGTATGACCCTAACATTTCAGGTACATTAAGAAGATAAGTGTGGCTGTACCTAAGGTGTTCAGAAATGTATGATAGACCTAAGTTGATGTCCGGTAGGCTCGGTTGCCAAAATTGTATGACAGACTTATGTGTCCGGGGCTTAATTTCCACCCCTATATAAGCACTTATCTTTTTCTTATACCTGTCTTCTTATTATGACCTATTATGACCTATGATTATGACTTATGACTATGATCTCTGTTATGACCTAGAGTATATATTATGATGATTAGTAAATTAGCGTTGTTATGAACACTTGTATGAACTTATAGTATGTTTGTTATGACTATATGATTATATGTTTGTATTTTCCTTACTGGGCTTAGAAGCTCACTCCTTATGATGTTGTTGTGCAGACAATTGAGGATAGAAAGGTTGGTGGCGAGTGGGACCTAAGAGCTTAGTGATGTATTCGTGGGGACCATATAGTCGTGGATTGATCAATGGGCCTATAACTTTATTTTCCAAAGCATTTTCATATAAGTTTTTCTTACATTTATAATGTTGCTCATTTTTATTTTGTTAAAGACTATTATTTTATTTTTGGTAAAGACATGGGATCCCTTTGCTTATTATGATTTTCTTAAATAAAGGAGCAATATTTATGTTTATGATCTAACGATGTGTTCTCAATAATATTATAAGAAATTAGGGTGTTACATGATGTTATCACCAAGTAACTCCTCGAGTACAACCTTACTTCGAGGTTTGAAGTTCCTCATATAGTCTTCTTTTATAAAGGTAGCATTTACAATACAAATATTTTATTTTCTATTGGACTATAGAAACAACCACCTCTATTGCCTCTAAAGTATCCAACAAATAAACATACTTCAGATCTAGGTTTCAACTTCCCGGTCTTAGCTTTTAGCACATGTGTTGTACATCCTCATACACGCACATGCCTCAAACTAGGTTTAAGATGTATGCATCTGTGTGTAAAGCATATCCCCAAAATGATAGGAGGCAACGATGAGTAATTGAACATTGATCTCATCATCCCCAACAAAGTCCTATTCCCCCTTCTCGCAACACCGTTTTGTTGCGGAGTGCAATGAGCTGTGAAATAATTCCATGCTCTATCAAGAAATTTCGAATTCCTTGTCATGGTATTCCCTGTCTCGATGTGATCGTAGAATTTTAAGGGTTTTACCTAACTATTTTTCAGCTTCGGCTCAGAATTCTTTGAACTTTTCTAAGGTTTTTGATTTCCTTTGCATCAGGTATACGTAATCGTATCTTGAGTAGTCATCAATGAATGTGACATAATAATCAAAGCCACCTCGAGCTTGTACATTCATTAGACCGTAAATGTCTGTGTGAATTAACTCGAGAGGTTCTTTGGCTTTAACACCTTTAAAGGAGACATATCTTTTAGTCATCTTTCCATCTAAACAAAGATTCACAAACTGGTAGAATTTCGACCTTTAACTCACTTAGAGGCCCATCCTTAACTAGTCTCTGAATACTATTTAATTTAATATGACCTAGTCTTAGGTGCCAAAGATACGAATCATCTTGAGGTACTCTTTGTCATTTATGCTTTGGTTGTTCAGATTTGAACATTTAAGTATTGAGTAGTGAAGACATTTTAGATCTTATCACATACAGAATTCCTCTAGATTCCAGTTACAAACACATGAACCATTTCTTGAAATAATAATAAAATTATTATTAAAAGAAATAAAATAGATGTCTATTAGATATAAAAATTTATTTTTAGTAAAATAAATTTTTGTTTCTCCCACTGCTTTGGCTGAAATAAAAAGCCCATGTCCCCACTCTCAATGTGAACTCACCTTTTTGGAGATCTCTCAAAGGACTAAACATTTGCAAATCAAAATATACATGATTAGTGGTTCCCTAATCAACTATCCATGTATAACAATTATTTTCCACTAAGCAGGCTTCAAGTAAATCAGATTTACTTTCCTTTTTATTCTTCAACTCCTTGAGGTTCCTTTTACAATACCTATCCATATGGCAGTGGGAACGATTCCCAATGTAGTTGGAGTGGGCAACTCTTTTTCGTTGCCTTTGTTAAGGCTAGGATTCTGAGTTGTGCGCTCAATCATTGGCACAAGATTCATGTTACTTTTCTACTTTTTAATATTATCAATTAATTTATCATTAGCAAGAATTGAAATATGAGAGTTTCCTTCAGTCATTGTATTACTGTAATTAAATAAAAGAAAAATAATAAATACAACCATACACTCATACACCATAAATCATAGTATTTGTATAATGAAATAAAAATAAACTTGATGCAAGCTTACAAAAATTTATTCATATAAGTACAACGATGAGATAATCAACACAAGTAAGTGTCGCCGATAGGATAGCCAAATACTTTCTAGTTAAAATGAGACTCTCTCAATTGTTATTATTGTTGGGATTTGTGCCCTTAAGCGTATTTCTGTATGAAAGATTATTGCTAATTAAATAAAGTAATATTTTGCACTCGTATTTGTATTTAATTATACATGTCATTTATCATGAAGATCCAATATTATTGATGTGGTATTGAATTAAGTATATGATAACGATATATATACAAAAGGATTTAATTTAAGATAATAATAATAATATAAATATTGTTTGTAATCGCTAGAAAAAGTGGCAACTTTATTTAATAAAGATTATGAGTACAGTCTCTTTTCTGTTTAACATAGAGAAATTTATCCAGAGTGTTAAGTGTAGCGACACAAAAAGATAGAGGTACAATAACGTCCCAAAAATGCTAATAGAGTTTAGTGCCTTGATTAACGTGTCGGGAGGGCATAATTGGATATATGTGTGATTAATTGATTAAATGCATGACTATGTGGCATGCATGATTTATATGATTGTATGAGTATATTTATGTGCATGTTTATGAGTATTAAATATGCATGTGACCCCTTCTTGGTTATAAGGGCATATTTGTAATATTGGCCCGTTGCGAGCATAAATGTGATTATATGCGTTAAATGATTGAGACCACATTATTATGTGGATAAATTTGCAGTATTTGGCTCGAGGCAATCCTAGTGAGCAGATTAGCGGAATAGTCACAGCAGGGTTTAATACGCGGCTCGGGGTGAGCCTAGCAATATTATGGGAAGTTTAATGTATATTTGGGATTTATCAAGTAACGGGTAAGTATTTGGAGATTAGTTGGGCATGTTGGGATTAATTGTGAATTTGTAGGACGACTCAAGGAATTAGCGGGGAACAAGGCAAATGACTATTTTGCCCTTATGGACAATAAAGGGCTGAGTTAATATGAGGGGCATTCTAGTCTTTTTGATTAAGGGATATGGTAGGATAAGCTTCAAAAAAAATCAGACCATACTAGAACATCACTTAGTACTCTCTCTGTCTCTCTCATTCACGTTTTCTCTCTCCTTCTCTTGTGCCTTGAGAGCTTTGAAGCTTTAGAAGAGAAAGCTTAAGGATTTAACCTTAAGGACTGGAGAATTAAAGCTAGGATTGATTGAGGTGTAGCTAGGGGGCAGGGTCCTCATCAAGGTAAGGTTTTAGTTGTGAATTATGGTAGAACTTTGCTGTTAGTTTAGGTGTTTGTAAGCTTCTAAGTTTCAAAGGGAATTTTGATGAATTATGAGTTCTTAGAAGGTTTTTGGTTAGAATTTTAGGTGGTTGTATTGCTCTGAGTATACTAGTAAGGTTCAGTGGTTCAATTTCTGGTTTTGGTGCATGTTGGATGAGATTTTGATGAAATAGGTTGGGAGAAATCGTAGGAAAAGCCCAAGGATTTCTGGGTTCACGGGGGCACGCCGTGACCCAGTTCATGGGTGCCACAACCCGGGTGACCCCAGAAGCCCTGGGGGCTTGCTGTTTTGCAGGTATGGTGTAGCTCTAAAGGGGCCAATCGTGACCTGCCTACCTTTGGGACTTGGGGCTGGCGCCTCTGACTTGGGGGCGCGCAGTGACCCTTAGGGCCAGGTCGCGGCTCGCCTAAGCAGCCTTAGCCAAAGTAGGGTTTTGGGCTCGGGGACTTAAACCTAAGCGCTCAGGGCGAATTCTACTACCCGGTTTTCAAGAATTTAAGGTCCCGGAGGCTAGTATTTTATTCCAAAGCATTTAATTGGATTAGAATTTAATAGTTATCAATTTTTGCTTACGACTAGGATTACCGTTAAGGCTCAGAATTGATGATCGTGCTCGAGACCAATATATATTTTCAACTCGGAAAACTGCACTTGAGTTGTGATTGGGGCTAAGATCCCCTGTAAATGAACATATGTGAGGTTACAAATGTATTTGTGAATGGAAATACCTCGATAGACAGGAGAGCTCCTGCTGCTTTTAATTGCGTGCTTCGAAACTCGTATGTCTGCTATGTTTGATATGACAATCTGGCCCAAGTGAGTCGGGGCTGATGTTAAGCGTAATGAACGCAACTCGGCCTAAGCGAGCCGGATCAACTATATAACTAGAGGGCTCGACCTAAGGGCGCCGACACCTAATTAATTGTATTAAGATTGAATTATATGTTCAAATTTAACTATTACCATTGCTTAGCTTATTACTTGTATTCTACTGTTGATTAAACTGGTTGATCTAAAGTTTACTATGCACACTCTATTGTTATCTATGCTTGTTGAATTTAGTCTTCTTGCTGAGCCTTCGCTCACAGGTGCTACGTGGTGCATGTAAAGGCAAGGGAAAGTTGGACCAGCCATGAGTTGGAGAGCTTTGGGGGCGGTGTGTACATCGGCAGCTGCTCGACCGCCATGGCCAAGGGATTTATCGGGACTAGAGCCAAAATTTATATTTCGCCATTTAGGCTGGCTGAAGTTGTATTAACTTTTGATGGGTTATAACCACCTTGTAAACATTATTTTTGGGATCCCGTGTATCAAACTCTTATTTTAATGAAAGTCAACCATTTTATGATCAAAATCTTTTAACCCTAACCTGTCAGTTGACTTTAGAAACACGTTTTTGTTCAAACGACTTGATTAGCAAGTCTTACACTAATTTAAACACACATGATAACGGTCTTGGTTACCCAGGGCGTTACAGGTATCATATACAATATAGATTGTATTGGACTAGACACGATGAAAGAAAGAACTTCTGATAATCTCCATTAAAATATAGATGTTCAACATTCATCAATCGATGGTCGTTTGAGACTTGACCTCAATCCTGAAGTGAGTAATGAACTCCTATTTGTGCTTTTATCACTTTTTACTTATCGAGTAAGGTTCAATATTTCTACGACTGAATTCCTGATATCTTGGAGTCATAGAACTACAAGTGACTGAGAACATACTTCATAGATATGAAATCTGCTCCTTACTTAAGTGAATGCAAGTTGTTCCTTTTAGTGATTCGGGGCTTGAACATAGAGCGCTCAATTTCTGTTAGAGAACCAAAATTTCATTATATGATTAAATTTATAGAATAATGTTCATTAGAGAATCAATTGAACTAATTGATAAAGACATAATGAAAGAGATTAACAAACATTAAGACCTAGCTTTAATTATGAACAACTAGCAGATGGTCATAACTCATGCAATGGCTAAATCAATGGACGACTTTATAGTTATAGCTTCTAATAATATAAGACTGTAGTTTTGAGAGTTCAACTATGAATTTCTAGTGGAATACTTCATAATTAATAAATTAATTAATGAAACTAAGATTTAGTAACATTAATTAAATTAATGGAGTTTAGAACTACAGATCCATATTGTCTCCCTACTAGCTTGATATCACAAATGTATGATTTTTGTATTAAAAAGAAATAATTAAAAATAATAAAATATTATTTTTAATCTCACAAATTAATATTATTTGAGAAATAATATTTAAAATATTATTTATGCAGTATTATTTAATGGCTATGAAATTAATTTTTTATTGAAAATTAATTTAATCATATTTAATTTTGTGGTATAATTGTATACTAATATGATAAATGCCCAACAAATAACATTTTATTGAGATAAAATACCATAGGGCCCAAAACCCTATAGTTGGTGCCAACCACGGTCCAAATGGACTGTGGCCCACTGTAACACCCTGGATAGCCAGGACTGCTACACTGTGTATTTATAAAGGTGCAGGACTTGCTAACCAAATCATTTAATTAAAGACATGTTACTGAAACCATCGACGAGCTAGGGTTAAAATGTTTTGGTCTCTAAAAACACATTTGATATAATTAAACATTTTACACATGGGATCCAAAAAGAAATAGTGTTTAAAAGTCGGTTTACAAAACTGACAGTGTATAGACAACCGCTAGCCATTCTAAAGGCAAAACAGATGTTTATGGTTCTCCTGTCCCTGTCTCCTCTCAACCATGGCGGCTGAGCAGCTGTTCATGTACATTCTGCTCCCATAGCTCTCCAAATCAGGGCTGATCAAACTTGCCCTTGCCTTTACCTGTACCACGAAGCACCCGTGAGCCAAGACCCAGCAAGAAAACATAACATCATATAACGAGCAATGATAACAGTTGAATAACCCTTTTAGCATGATCATATACTTAACATATCACATTAATCACATAGCATGTAGATACAATCAAAGATTCAGCCCATCAACACTTAGATATGAAGTACGACTAATTCACCAACCAATAACAACAATCAAATCACATATTATTCAGGGTCGACACCTTAGGTCGCACCCTCGATTTACCCCACTGACTCCGGCCCGCTTAAACCGAGCTCCGTGTATAATAAGCTGTCCTCAGCTACCAGTGGCCGAGTCGTGCCCTGTGCGCTAATGTAAACCTCGACACTCTTAAGCCGTTTGTTTACTATTTTCATGGCATAATACCATCCTCTATAGAGCATACAGATCAGGGAACCCTTAGTCCCATAATAAATCCATAACCCGGTGCAGTTTTCTTACCTTTAATTTCCAAGTTTACTGATTACGAGCGACGCCTCTCGAACACGATCCGCTTCCCGAGCCCTAGCTTAATACCTAATCACAACCAAGATAAGGAATACCATTAATAATCACGTTAATATTTCCGGATGGAGTTCTAGCTTCTAGGACGTCAAATTCCACCCAACACGATGGTGGAATCGATCCCGAGCACCCTAGGTTAGGTTCCCGCGCTTAAAACCTCCAAAAGATCAAAAATACCCTTAAGGGTTGCGACCCTTGAAACCCATGCCGCGGCCCGCCCCTGAAACAGAGGCTAGGCCTCTCTGAAGACAGACACGCGCCGCGGCCCTTCCCTGTGGCACCGCGGCGCTTTCCCATTGCAGAGCCTCCTTGGCTCTTCTTCGCTTCGCAGGGCCGCGACACTCTAGAACAGAGTCGCGGCCCAGCCCTTCATGCCCAAAAAATGCACCATTCCTAACATCCTAACCTTGCTCAAAACCACCCCAAAGCACCCTAATTCCAAAACCCATTAATCACAGGACTTCTAACATGATTCTAGCAACATAATCCAACAAAACCCTAGCTTTAAAACCCATTAAAATCTCATTTCAATTTCTGAAATTTACATACTCAAGAACACTAAAACCAGTCATGCAAAATCAGAATTTAAACTCTAAATTACGAATTGAAGCTTACCTTCTTTGATGAACCACTTCCTTAACAATTTCTGAGCTAAAACCCAAGCTTTCAAGCCTCAATTCTGCCCTTCAACACCAAAGTTCATAAACACTTCAAAACCCAACTATAACATAAAATTTTAATCACCATGCTTCAATCTTATATCTTACCTTAGTTCGTGACTGAATCCTTAGCTGAACAGTGGACTAATCCTTCCTAACTCCAGCCCAATCCATTGAATTCCCAGCTAAAATCCTCAAGTTCTAGTAGTTTTCTTGGGAGAAATAAGAGAAGGAAGAAAGGAGCAAAAAGGGTCTGTTTGGGTTTTTTTTGTTCTACTGTTTTCTATTTTACTTAGTCTAACCTTATTTGATTAAGTCAATCTCGAGGTACCGGAAACGTCCCCAAGGGCAAAATGGTAAATTTCCCCAATATTCCCGCCTAAGCTTCCTAACCTCAAATATATCTCCAATTATTTATTTCCATAACCCAATAACCCAAATAATCATCTAATACTCGAAATACTCCTTGACTTGCTCCAAGTCAAGTATTAAGCCCCGTTGTGACTTTCCCGCTAACTAGCTTCCTAGGATCGCCTCAAGTCAAATGCTGCAGATTTACCCACATAATAATGTGGTTCTCACAAATATAATATGTAATCACATTCACATTCATATAACCATACAAGCATGCTTATCATATAATCACACGTTAAATTAATAAATTCACACTTAAACCAATTATGCCCTCCCGACACACTAATCAAGGCCCTTAAGCCATATTAGTGATTTTGGGTCGTTACACCCACACATAGGCCCAATAAGATTAGGGATAGGTCTTCTTTTGATTGTTATATAAATACAAGCTAACATCAAGAGAGAAAAAATACATCAGATACATTTCACGATATTTGCCAAGAGAGAAAAATTGAGAATAATTGTGAGAAGAACACTCTCTCATGTGTTGAGATTCAAAAGTGTGTTCGTGTTTATCCTACCAAATAACATAGACATCGACTTATCTCCTGGATACCAAGTTGTAACGCCCTAGATAGCCAGGACCACTGCACTGTGTATTTACAAAGGTGCATGACTTGCTAACCAAATCATTTAATTAAAGACGTGTTACTGAAACCATCAACGAGCTAGGGTTAAAATGTTTTGGTCTCTAAAAACATATTTTATATAATTAAACATTTTACACATGGGATCCAAAAAGAAATAGCGTTTAAAAGTCGGTTTACAAAACTGACAGTGTACAGACAACCGCTAGCCATTCTAAAGGCAAAACATATGTTTATGGTTCTCCTATTCCTGTCTCCTCTCAACCGTGGCGGTTGAGCAGCTGTTCATGTACATTCTGCTTCTAGAGCTCTCCAAATTAGGGCTGATCAAACTTGCCCTTGCATTTACCTGCACCACGAAGCACCCGTGAGCCAAAGCCCAGCAAGAAAACATAACATCATATAATGAGCAATGATAACAGTTGAAAAACCTTTAAGCATGATCATATACTTAACATATCACATTAATCACATAGCACGTAGATACAATCAAAGATTCAGCCAATCAACACTCAACTATACAGTACGACTAATTCAACAACCAATAACAACAATCAAATCACATATTATTCAGGGTCGGCACCTTAGACCGCACCCTCGATTTACCACACTGACTCCGGCCCGCTTAAACCGAGCTCAATGTATAATAAGCTGTCCTCAGCTACCAGTGGCCGAGTCGCGCCCTGTGCGCTAATGTAAACCTCGACACTCTTAGGCCGTTTGTTTACTAATTGCATGGCATAATACCATCCTCTATAGAGCATACAGATCAGGGAACCCTTAGTCCCATAATAAATCCATAATCGGGTGCAGTTTCTTACCTTTAATTTCCAAGTTTACTGATTACGAGCGACGCCTCTCGAGAACGATCCGCTTCCCGAGCCCTAGCTTAATACCTAGTCACAACCAAGATAGGGAATACCATTAATAATCACGTTAATATTTCTGGATGGAGTTCTAGCTTCCGGGACGTCGAATTCCACCCAACACAGTGGTGGAATCGATCCCGAGCACCCTACATTAGGTTCCCGCGCTTAAAGCCTCCAAAAGATCACAAATACCCTTAAGGGTCGCGACCCTTGAAACCCATGCCGCGGCTGATGAACCCAAAATGCGTATGTCTTAAATATTTATACTCACAAGCGCACAAATCGTATATGAAATATAGTGTTCGTGTAAGCACGAGATCGAACCTAAAGGAGTTGATAACTCTACAAAATATAGTTATTTTACCATATTTTATATGCTAATTGTTGCTTAGTTCTTGAGTTTTTAATTAACTTATTAAGTTTTTAAGTAATTTTGAATTTATTAGTCTTATCATGATTTTATATACTTTTGTGTATTTTTATAGCTATTTCATTATAATATGTTGTAGTTTAATTATTTGAAATTAATATTTTTAGATTAAAAGTTAAAAAAATGTAATTTATTGAACTTAATTGCCAAAGTAAATTAAATTTTAATTAATATTTTCATGGATTTAATATGGCTTAATTTGTAATTGAACATATTTTATTATAATTTAATGTTTACTTATTTTGTAGGATGAACTTTGCATGTTTTGTATACTTGAAGCGAGAAAGGTGTAGTTTTGAAAAAAAAACAAAAGAAATATGGCATTTTTGAAAACTTCACTTGGCTTGTCCCAGCCGACCCAACAGCAAACCGGCCCAGCCCGTTGCCTCTCCAACTGCCTGCCGAGACCCTCTCCAGCTCCCTGCCATGGTTCCCACATGCCAGCCAGCTGATGCTTCCCAGGTCGCTAGCTGTCGCCTTCCTTCAGCCTCCAAGAAGCAGCAAGCCGAAGTCTTCCTCTTCATTTGCATCCATTCGGCCACGCCTCCTGCTCCAAGTGCCAACCCGAGCCAGCTGCCCCTTCCCAGGCCCAGCACCGAAGCCCAACTCACCTGGCCCAAGTCCACTTCAGCAAGCATCCCAGCCGAGCATCACCTGCTGTGCAAACCGCCTGACCCAACAGCCAACCACCTGACCCAGCCCATCACCCCAATGCTAGCCACCTTGCCCAACCTTCCCACTTTCTTGAGCCCAAAAATGGTCCCTTTGTCCATTTGTCCTTTTGTCTAAAAATACTACTTTTTTACCCAATTTTGTACACATTTTCACCACAAAATCATCATTACACCCTAAAATTTACCCCTACCACATTATTACTAATTTAATTAACATAATCAATTTAATTAATTTAAATTGATTATTTTAATAATCTCATTTTGGCTATAAATATAGAATTTCAAGACCATTTGAGGGTGCTTAATTTTTGGTTACCATCTTTTTTTCTCCCATTTTCTCTCTACCATTCTCTCTTCCATTTTGGGTTTTTCAAGAGCATTTGCAAGTATGCATGCCATTTATTTTGTAATTTCTACTCTAGTTATGTGCTTCTAATCTTTTTCATAAGATTATTAAGATCATGATGAAGCAACTTGTAACTAGATAATATTTATGTTGTATGTTGATTTCCCTTGTAATGCAACAAAGTTTATGTATTTTTCTTCTTCATATATGTCTTTCATCTTTAATATCTCATATTTTGGATTGTTAGATAATATGCACTTTGTTCTTCATTTTGCAAAGACATAATATTCTTTGTGTAAGATGTGTCATTAAATTGTACACATCCATGCTTAGAACAAAAATATTATGTTTTGCCTTATAAATAATGTTATTTGATTTTTTGTTGTTTCATTAGGTTGATTCACATTAAATACTTTGAAATTATTATTTTTGAAAAGTGAAGAAAAATCCTATCTTTTTAGAAGTAATTTGTGCTTAAAATTATAAATCTATTTGGAAAATGATAGTTTGAATTATTTTAACTATCGCTAAAACTTGGGAATCAATATACTAATAAATATTATTAAACTTACATTTTGTGGATTCTAGTATCTTAATAATCTTTTCTTTTAACACTTATTTTCAAATCATTATTGGTTTATTTTTGTAACGTCCCTAAGGTAGGGTACGTTCACCACATACTCGTAATTCTAGAGTTTACGAGTATGTTAGGCACTTGACCAAAAGAATTAAATAAAATGATACGAAGAAATACAGAAAAATTTAAAACTTTTATATAAACTTATTAGTAGAAATTATTACACGTATGAATACTTTAAATTTAAGGCAGCCATATGAAAACTCTAAACCATTATTGCATTGCTACTGAGTCCGTGCTCCACAAGTTGCTCAACAGCTAAAGCCACACCTGGAAAAATGTTGGAAAATAACATAATGAGCTAACGCTCAGTAAGCAAATCTCATGCATACACATACACATGAATGTCGTGAGTTTGTAGTGCACATATACTAATATGCTGACTTATATACTTATGCATTTCATTTATTGCTCATGCACTTTCAAACTTTACTTTTATGCTCTTTCTTTTAGTTTCACATTTTTATGGGCCCAATATCACTTGTGCACACTGTTTGATTCGGCCAATGCCTACAGGGCTTGTTACACATATCATATAGAATCCCATGGGTTCTCCTCCGGCTAGCCATCATCACAGCTAGGCTTATCATAACACTCATTTCATCGTTGCCATAGCTGCCATACTTATTACACATATGGAGGAGAAAGACGGAAACATGGCAAACATATCTGAATGGTCAACTCTGACCTAGCCCACACTAGTGGGCAGCCACTATAAGTCTTATAGACTTCCGTCTTCTTTACTGAACTTACTTGATTGCTTCATCAAAATAGTGACATCCTTTTTAAACATCTTATTATCACTTTACTTAAGCCTTGTGTCATTAACATGTTCACTTCACATAAGACATTTCAAGGCATTTCACAATTTTCCTCATATTTATATGCATGGTCTTATATCACATAATAATGTATCACATAACTGTACATGCCATGCATACATGCTGATGCTGAAATGTCAATGTTCATGTTCATGATTCATGTTTGATGGTATTCAATCAAGGCATTGTATCACATCTCATATAACTCAAAACATCTTTAGTCATAATACATGAAGCTTTGGGTTGGTGGCGTTGTTATACCTTAACGTAGAGTTATGGCTCAGGTCTAAGGTTTCCAACCTAAAAACTTAAACGCTTCATATATCATAACATATAACAAATCATGAACATAAAGTAATCCACATATCCATCAACATAAGAACACATACTTGCACATAATTCATATCATTCTTAACCAAGTAAGACATCTTTCACATATCATGGAATTCATCAATTACATATCACACAACACCCTTATGGTGTTCATATAACCATTCTTCACATACTTATCATATGCATCATCATCATACCATACTTAACTCATCAGATGTACACAATTAATGTAGTCATGCACCTTACACTTAAGCACAAAAGGTGAGATTTACTTACCTTAGGTCCTTAGCTTATTTTAAAATTGCTCAGCAAGAGTCAATCAATCAAATCCATACAAATCCTATTCAAGGCACATCATTTATTAAATTCTATCAAAATCGTAAATATACACTATTGATAGTGTATATTAACAATATCATAAACTATATGAATGATAATAATTATTATTATCAACGTAATACAAATAACTCTTCATATAAAACATTGCTCATTTAATAATGTACTCTCATGATAATGATAATAATAATAATAACAACAACAATAATAATTATCATCTATAAATAAACTTATTTTAATAATAATAACAAAATACCTCAATAACAATACATATATGAATGTATATATATTCAAATAGTCATTTTATAAAAGAAATCATATTTTTAACATAAAATTTTAATAATCAATATAATGATAATAATATAAATATAAATATTTATATTATTATTAATTAGTCATAATATCAATTCCAGTGATATAATAAATATACTTTCTCCAAAATTCACTGGTCTTACAAATATCAATAACTGTAAGAAACTAATATTTGATATTATTTTAATATTCAAATATTAATAAAAATATTAATATACAATAATAATGGTTAAATAATATGTTTAATATAAATCACACTTTTCATATATATATATATATGAATCTGTATTCTTGATTTACTTAACAAAACAATAACAATAATAATTAAAATTAATTAATCATAATAATTTCCATATTAATGGAAAATCAATTAAATATATATTTTTATAATTTATTTAATATTTAATATTTTCTAGAAAATTGGATAGCACAACGGCTATAAAGTGGACAATTCCAAAATCAAAACCTGTATCAAAAATACATATAATCCCAAACAGCCAGTATAATTACAGAAAAATATTCCATATATCAAGAATATATAATTATATACTATAAATACACATAATAACAATTATTCTAATCAATCACAATTAAATCACAATATATAGGTCAAAGAAATTATACCAAAGTGATCGGGTTCCACAACAAGTCAAACGATGATTTTCTGAGACTCAAAACGTACTTCAAAACCTCGAACACTAAGTTTTGACCGTCGGTCTACGGTGGATCGCGGTGGCTCGTGGTGGGCCCACCACCCAACTATGGTAGATGTAGGAACCAGTTATTGGGTTTTGAAGCCCACAACACGAGGAACATGATGGTGGTGACGGATCGGCAAACGGATGCCCGAGGTGGCCGAATCGCAACTTTGAAGTCGCGGGGTGGCCGAACTTAAATCGACCAGTTGAGGTGTTTAATCGGCGAGTGAGATCTAGATTCCCGCGAGGTCGATAGTTCAGAGGCCTCTGAATCCAACGGTCCGGCGCGTGGCTATAAACAGTGATCGTCGGTGGACGTTCGGTGGTCGGGCAGACGCGCGCACGCGAGAGAGAGAGAGAGAGAGAGAGAGAGAGAGAGAGAGAGAGAGAGAGAGAGAGAGAGAGAGGGGCTCGGGTAAAAAAAAAGAAAGGCTGAAGCCTTTTTTTTTTTTTTTTTTAAATTACACTTGGACCCAAAATACTAAAATTCTTTTCAAATAAGCTTTTTAGCAAAACTTTCTTAATTTTATAAAAATCCCCAATTAAAATTATATGACATTTGGGTCCAATACTTGACTACTCAAGTTTCTCTCTCTTTAATCTCATTAAAAACATAAAATCATATTTTAAACACTATTTTTCAATTACTATTTCTTAAATTTGTAAACTTGTACATTTTATGTATTAAAACTCTGATTTATAATAAATAAATATATTATGAAAAAGTTGGATATTACAATTTTTATTTTCTTAAATAACTTTATTTTCAATCTTTTATTTTATGTTCATAACATTAAAACTCATAAATCTTTGGAGCTAGGTTAGAATTTATTAATTTTGGTTTAAAATAGTTTTCTTTTCGATTTTAGACAACTCCTTTGAGTTCGACATCCTTGCTTAGACGATCACTATTCTATATGAACGATTCGTGCGCTTGCGATTTATAAATATTTAAAACATACCCGTTTTGGGTCCATTGGGAGTTGTCTAAAATAAAAAAGAAAACTATTTTAAATCAAAATTAATAAATTCTAACATAGTTCCAAAGATTGATGGGATTTTTGTATATTAAAAATAAAATAAAAGACAATAATAAAGAAATTAAAGACAATGTATAAACATAAATTAATAGTAGAAATCAAGATGGTAAAAGAAGACTATTAAGGTATTATAATCCATAAAATATAAGTTCAATAATATTTATAAGTACATTGATTCCTAAGTTTTAGTGATAGTTGAAATAAATCAAACTATTATTTTCCAAATAGATTTATAATTTTAAGCACAAATTACTTCTAAAAAGATAGGATTTTTCTTCACTTTTTAAATTATAATTTCAAAGCATTTAGTGTAAACCAATCTAATGAAATAACAAATAAATCAATGAACATTATTTATAAGGTAAAACATAATATTTTTGTTCTAAGCATTGGATGTGTACAATTTAATGACACATCTTACACAAAGAATATTATGTTTTTGCACTAATGAAGAACAAAGTGTAAATATGTGTTAACAATCCAAAATACATGATATTTAAGATGAAAGAAGATATTTGAAAAAGGAAAATCCATAAACTTTGTTGCACAAATTGAGAAATCAACATATAAAATAAATAATATCTAGTTACATATTGTTTCATCATCACCTTAATAATCTTAAAAAGATTAGAAACTCATAACTAGAATAGAAAATACAAATAAACAAAATTACAAACACAACTTAGGAAAATTTGGAGGAAAACCCCCAAAATTTTCCTCTAAAAATACATAAAAAAGAAGAAGAAGATGAAGAGAATAGAGAGGTTTTGAAAGTGTAAAACTTGTGTAGTGTAACCTCTCCCAAAATTATGCACTAAACTCCCTTATTTATAGCAAAAAAAAGTATTAAAATAATCAATTTAAATTAATTTAATTAATTATAATATGAAAAATATGGGTAAATTATATAGTGTAATGATTATTTTGGAGTAAAATATGTAGAAAAGTTTGGGTAAAAAAATATGGTATTTTTAGACAAATGCCCCAATTCCTTGCTAATTTCTTCAAAAATGCCATATTGGTCTTCGATGCTGGCAGGTGGGAGAAGGCCACTCGGGTGGTGAGGTGCCAGGCGTGGTGTTGCTGGGGGTACTTGGCTGGAGGCAACTGTGGAGAGATTGGTTGATGGTGTGGATGTATGCTTGTAGCATCAGGTGGGAATTGGAGAAGGCCCAGGTGGGCGTGTGGGCCTGGACCATGGCAGGCGGCCCAGGAAGTTGTTGTTGGAGCTGGCTGGGGCGTGGGCCTTCAGGCGGGCCCAGGGGGTGGGCTGATGGAGTGGCAGCTGGTGACTTGAAAGATGCCCCAATTCCTTGCTAATTTCTTCAAAAATGTCATAGTTCTCCTATCATCACAACTTTAATTTTTCTACTTCAACCATCTTAAAATCAATTATTTTCCTTCAAAATAAACATAAATTAAGTTATAATCAAATATTTTTTAGTCTAAAATAAATCGTATTAATTCTTTAAAAATATTAATTATAACTTAATTTAATTTAGCATTTAAGTTCAATAAAACTAGATTTTTTACCTTAAACTAAACAACAATAATTCAAATAACTATACTACAATATTTTACAATAATATAACTAAAAAAAAACACACACAAAAGTATATAAAATCAAAATAAACCCAATAAAATTCAAAATTACTTAAAAACTTAACAAATCAATTAAAAACTCAAGAATTAAGCAACAATTAGCACATAAAAAGTGGTAAAATAACTCTATTTTGTAGAGTTATCACACCCCAAAACTTAATATTTTGCTAGTCCTCGAGCAAACGAAAAATTAAAAACACACACAATTTTTTTTTAATTGGTGATGTCAAATGTTTTCGTCAAAAATTACATAATGGAAATAGTTCAAAGAAAGTCACAAATAAAAGTAAAGCTTATGTAATTAATTAAAAAGTTAAAATTGTTTTCAAAATAGATATTTAACATGCAAACACAAATTTATCATCAAATCATCATGTGAAAATTAGACAAGCTTATGCAAAAAAAAAAATTTCAAGAAACATATATATTTTTTTATATAAATTCCATAAGTTTGGTTTTCTTATCTCTCTTCACTAATGTCGAATAAAACATTATCTAAAATTAATAGGACTTTATTAGGCTTGTAGTGCGGTTAGGCAAAATGGTGAGATAAAATGTATTGAAATTGGCTTAACTCACTAGTTGCTAAATTTGATTCTTTCGTAACCATTTTTTCAACAATTTTTTTCTACATTCCAAGTACACCACCATGCTTAAAAATAATTATTTTCACTACTTGTATATATATATATTTTCAAGTCACTATTTCTCTTTTATTTTCTCTGGTCACAAACATATATATATTCTTTCCAAAGCTTGAGTAACATTTTTTTTTACATAAACAATAACGATCATTTACTCATGATGTAAGGAATGAATTTTGTAGAAACATGCAACTTCAAATGTGGGTGAAACAAGAATGGCTTGTGTTTGGCTCAAATTGGTGAACTATGGAATATCATATGTAGTGAAGATTATATAGAAAGACTCAAACGATCCAAAAAATTGCCTACATCATTTCTTAAATAATATACTTTATAAGATTTCTTCTCAAGAGATAATCAACCAAATTCTAAGATTTTCAAAATATATATATATATTTTTGAGATTTAAAGAATTCAATGTTTATACAAATTATATCAAAATATCACAAATTCGAATAGAATAGAAAATTGACATATTATGAAAAATCTATAATTAAAAAAAACTAACTCAAAAATTAAAAACAAAGCTTAAGATTTATTTATATTTTTCTAAGAACTAAGAACAATTTTAATCATAATTCTTATCATCGGAAAATGACAATCACCAATATTTTTTCTAACAAAACAAAGAATTTTTTTTAACATTATATAACAAATGAAAATCACATAAAAAAAAGAAAAATAAATAAAGAATTAATTTTTTTTTGAATTTTACAACAAAAGAAAAACATGCATAAATACAAAGAAAAACACATAAACACTACCCCCAAACTTAAATGAAACATTATCCTCAATGTTTAATAAAATAGAAAAGATTAAGAACTACTCCTTTTGATGTATGATTCCTTGATTTTGCTACTTTGTTTTCTTCTCTTCTTTTTGGAAAGAAGTTTCCTTCAAGCTTTTGAGAAACATGAAACAAAAATACACAACAAAAGTGAAATATAAAATGAAACATAAAAGTATGGGTTGCCTCCCACAAAACGCTTTAGTTTATAATCTTTAGCTCGACTATAATTCATTTATTTTCTTTTAACCTATACCCAATCGATGGTGTAGAATTTCATTAGTAGGGTGAGTTATGACTTTGATGCAAATGCTATAAATAATAATTGATAACATCACACCTTCAAGAAAATTAGAAATATGCAATTTTAATGGAATATCAATAAAATAAGAAAATTGCGTATCTATATTAATCTCTTTTTCATTTTGAGTAAATATACAAATTTGTTCAATTATGGGCTCGTGAGATACAATAATATCTTTTTCATTTTCCTTATGAGCCTCGAAAATTATTTCATCAAACTATTTTGTTTCATTAGGGGGTTGGATGCATATTACAAGTTCTTCAACAATTTCATTTTCAATTTGACTATTTGGATTAGGAATGGGTTGGTTGGGATAAACTTGTTTTTCTGACTCTATAACAGTTGTAAGTTGTCCTACTATTGTCACAATTTTTGAGATTGACTGAGACTGGGCTAGTAAGATTTGGTAGGTTGATTGCATGAACTGTTGTAGGGTATCCTCTAAAGATGGGCTCATTTCTTGTTGAATGAGATATAATAGGTCAGATTGTGCATGACTTTGATTAGGCATGTTGAATTGATGCCCTTGATTCATTTGAGATTGGGTATGACTCCATGAAAAATTTGGATTATAGGGAGGGGTAAAATGAATATCAAAGGATTCATGCATATCATACATATCATTAGTTTCTCCATAATTTAAATTTGATTGCTCATAATAGTTGTACTCAAAATTCCAACTATAATTAAAATGATCAATTTCAAGAGATTTTTTTAAAAAATTATAACAGAAATTAAGAAGAGTACTAAACACAAAAATAAAAAAATAAAAAAAATTAAGATAACATAAATAATATTAAGAAATGAAAACAAGAGTTAGGACAAGATTTAAGTTTTTTTTTTCTTTTCAATTATTTTTTTTCCACAATAATGTGATAAAAGACAACAAAGAATAAGGTGAAATTATATAAGACTATCAAAAATTAGGCAAGAGTAGGGAGGCATAGCATGCCATCAACCATAACAAAAATAAGGTAAAAATTAGGAGGCATAAGTGCCATCAACTAAAACATAAAATAAAAGACTAGGAGGCAAAATTGCTATCAACTAGCAACTTGCAAAAATAAAATAAAATAAAAACTACAACAAGATAAATAAAGAAAATTACAACAAAGGTTAGGAGGCACAAGTGCCGTCAACTAACAAAGAAATACAAGGAATAAAACTATAACAAAATTAGGAGGCACAAGTGTCATCGACTATAAAAATTAAAAAGATAGATAGGAGGCACAAGCGCCGTCAACTAAAAAAATAATAAATATAAATATATAAGTAAGCTTTTTTTTATGGGTGGTAGAACCATCCCAAATTTTCTTTTTATCTTTTTTTTTTGTTTTTTTATAGATATATATATTTTTATATATTTTTGTATATATAGTTTTTTTTTCTTTTTTTTAAGTGTAAAAATTAAAATAACTAGTAGAAAAATTTACTAACCTTGAGATAAATTTCGTTTCTTTTCTTCTTGCAACTCCTCAGCAACGGCGCCAAAAACTTGATGAACCAAAAACGGGTATGTTTTAAATATTTATACTCGTAAGCGCACGAATCGTATATGGAATATAGTGTTCGTGTAAGCACGAGATCGAATCCAAAAGAGTTGTCTAAAATAAAAAAGAAAAATATTTTAAATCAAAATTAATAAATTCTAACCTAGTTCCAAAGATTGATGAGATTTTTGTATAATGAAAATAAAATAAAAGACAATAATAAAGAAATTAAAGACAATGTATAAACATAAATTAATAGTAGAAATCAAGATGGTAAAAGAAGATTATTAAGGTATTAGAATCCACAAAATATAAGTTCAATAATATTTATAAGTACATTGATTCCCAAGTTTTAGTGATAGTTAAAATAAATCAAACTATCATTTTCTAAATAGATTTATAATTTTAAGCACAAATTACTTCTAAAAAGATAGGATTTTTCTTCACTTTTCAAATTATAATTTCAAAGCATTTAGTGTAAATCAATCTAATGAAATAACAAATAAATCAATGAACATTATTTATAAGGTAAAACATAATATTTTTGTTCTAAGCATTGGATGTGTACAATTTAATGATACATCTTACACAAAGAATATTATGTTTTTGCACTAATGAAGAACAAAGTGTAAATATGTGTTAACAATCCAAAATACATGATATTTAAGATGACAAAAGATATTTGAAAAATGAAAATTCATAAACTTTGTTGCACAAAATGAGAAATCAACATATAAAATAAATATTGTCTAGTTACATATTGTTTCATTACCACTTTAATAATCTTAAAAAGATTAGAAACTCATAACTAGAATAGAAAATACAAACAAAAAAATTACAAACATAACTTAGGAAAATTTGGAGGAAAACCCCCAAATTTTTCCTCTAAAAATACATAAAAAAGAAGAAGAAGATGAAGAGAATAGAGAGGTTTTGAAAGTGTAAAACTTGTGTAGTGTAACCTCTCCCAAAATTATGCACTAAACTCCCTTATTTATAGCGAAAAAAAGTATTAAAATAATCAATTTAAATTAATTAAATTGATTAAATTAATTAAATTGATTAAATTAATTTAATTAATTATAATATGAAAAATATGGGTAAATTATATGGTGTAATGATGATTTTGGAGTAAAATATGTAAAAAAATTTGGGTAAAAAAATATGATATTTTTAGACAAAAGGGACAAGGGGACATTGGGTAATTTATGGGCTCAAGAAGGTTGTGGTTGCTGGCAGTGGTGTGTCAGGTGGGCTTGGGATTGTTGGGCTCGGGCTGGTAGATGTGGGAGAGTTTCGTGGGCCTCTTGGCTTGGTTGGCTGGAGGTGGCTGGTTGGAGAGGTCTTTGGCTGGGAGCTGCTGGCGTGGTGGAAGGAGCTGAAGGAGAATGGCTGTGTTGGTGGGTCTTCGATGCTGGCAGGTGGGAGAAGGCCACTCGGGTGGTGAGGTGCCAGGCGTGGTGTTGCTGGGGGTACTCGGCTGGAGGCAGCTGAGGAGAGATTGGTTGATGGTGTGGATGTGTGCTTGTGGCATCAGGTGGGAATTGGAGAAGGCCCAGGTGGGCGTGTGGGCCTGGAGCATGGCAGGCGGCCCAGGAAGTTGCTGTTGGAACTGGCTGGGGCGTGGGCCTTCAGGCGGGCCCAAGGGGTGGGCTGATGGAGTGGCAGCTGATGACTTGAAAAATGCCCCAATTCCTTGCTAATTTCTTCAAAAATGCCATAGTTCTCCTATCATCACAACTTTAATTTTTCCACGTCAATCATCTTAAAATCAATAATTTTCCTTCAAAATAAACATAAATTAAGTTGTAATCAAATATTTTTTAGTATAAAATAAATTGTATTAATTTAAAAAAAATATTAATTATAACTTAATTTAATTTAGCATTTAAGTTCAATAAAACTAGATTTTTTTACCTTAAACTAAACAACAATAATTCAAATAACTACACTACAATATTTTACAATAATATAACTAAAAAAAACACACAAAAGTATATAAAATCAAAATAGATTCAATAAATTCAAAATTACTTAAAAACTTAACAAATCAATTAAAAACTCAAGAATTAAGCAACAATTAGCACATAAAAAGTGGTAAAATAACTCTATTTTGTAGAGTTATCAGCGGCCCACCCCTGAAACAGAGGCTAGGCCTCTCTGAAGACAGACATGCGCCGCAACCCTTCCCTGTGGCGCCGCGACTCTCTAGAACAGAGCCGCAGCCCAGCCCTTCGTGCCCATAAAATCCACCATTCCTAACATCTTAACCTTGCTCAAAACCACCCCAAAGCACCCTAATTCCGAAACCCATTAATCACAAGACTTCTAACATGATTCTAGCAACATAATCCAACAAAACCCTAGCTTTAAAACCCATTAAAATCTCATTTCAATTTCTGAAATTCACATACTCAAGAACACTAAAACCAGTCATGCAAACTCAGAATTTAAACTCTAAATTACGAATTGAGGCTTACCTTCTTTGATGAACCACTTCCTTAACAATTTCTGAGCTAAAACCCAAGCTTTCAAGCCTCAATTCTGCCCTTCAACACCAAAGTTCATAAACACTTCAAAACCCAGCTATAACATAAAATTTTAATCACCATGCTTCAAGCTTATATCTTACCTTAGTTCCTGACTGAATCCTTAGCTGAACACTGGACTAATCCTTCCAAACTCCAGTCCAGTCCACTGAATTCCCAGCTAAAATCCT
The DNA here is from genome assembly GCF_963169125.1 of Humulus lupulus. Taxonomy (NCBI): domain Eukaryota; kingdom Viridiplantae; phylum Streptophyta; class Magnoliopsida; order Rosales; family Cannabaceae; genus Humulus; species Humulus lupulus. The sequence goes on along the minus strand of NC_084794.1, from coordinate 174,451,382 downwards.
CAAGTTCTAGTAGTTTTCTTGAGAGAAATAAGAGAAGGAAGAAAGGAGCAAAAAGGGTCGGTTTGGGATTTTTTTGTTCTACTGTTTTCTATTTTACTTAGTCTAACCTTATTTGATTAAGTCAATCCCGAGGCTCGGGGTACCGGAAACGTCCCGGAGGGAAAAATAGTAAATTTCCTCAATATTCCCGCCTAAGCTTCCTAACCTCAAATATATCTCCAATTATTTATTTCCATAACCCAATAACCCAAATAATTATCTAATACCCGAAATATCCCTTGACTTACTGCAAGTCAAGTATTAAGCCCCGTTGTGGCTTTCCCGCTAACTAGCTTTCTAGGATCGCCTCAAGTCGCATGCTGCAGATTTACCCACATAATAATGTGGTTCTCACAAATATAATATGTAATCACATTCACATTCATATAACCATACAAGCATGCTTATCATATAATCACGCGTTAAATTAATAAATTCACACATAAACCAATTATGCCCTCCCGGCACACTAATCAAGGCCCTTAAGCCATATTAGTGGTTTTGGGTCGTTACACCCACACATAGGCCCAATAAGATTAGGGCTAGGTCTTCTTTTGATTGTTATATAAATACAAGCTAACATCCTACCAAATAACATAGACATCGACTTATCTCCTTCTCTTTGTGTAAGCCATAGTATGGAAGATGGTTGGTTAGGAGGCTAAGACGCTATTTGATCTACATGTGTTCTACATCTAGAAAATGTATTTGTAATTTTCTATTTTATTCAGATTCATGTCGCATGAGAAATATCTCATTATAATTATGGTTCCTATAGTGATTCGTTCTTATGCTTTAATAATTACCATTATCGCATTGAAATATGATCCCATGCTTTTGCTGCATTGTCAATCACATGATAAAAAATTTACAATTGGTACCAGAGTCATAATTGAGATTATGTGTTAACTGTGTTTATTTTGAATATATGAGCACATAGAGCACATGTTTTATGGGTGGGTATAAGGAATGTTCTTATTTATTATATATTTTGAATATATTTTATGAATGTGATGAATGAGATTGATTCATGGTGCTATTAAGTAACCATTCAAAAATTAGTTTTTTACTTTTTTTAATTAAAAATTTGAAAATAAAACATAAAAACATATTCGGTAATTCTATTTCTATTTTTAAATTTTTAATTAAAATTTATTAAATTTTGAAAACTGAATTATCTCACGTTTAATTTTTTTTTAAACAGATTTTCTTTTCTGTCTTCTTTCAAGAGTCGATGGCTTCCTCTTTTCCACCATGTGAGCCTCTTTCCTTCGTGGCCTCCTCTCTTCCCCCAGGTGAGCCTATATTTCTCCTCTCCAGTCCCTCCCTACTTCTCTCGTTCTAAATCTCTTTCTCTGTCAACTTCGATTTCAATCTCTCTTACAAGAATTTTTTATTTTTGCAAGAACTACACAACTTGATTAGAATTTAAGGTTAGATTAATATGCTATTTAGATATATGGGTGATAATGATTTTTTATTATTGGATTTTTTTGGGTTTATGTGATGGGTATTTATGATTTCTTTATTTTGGGCTCCGTAGTTATGGTATGATTTGAATTCTGTTTTTGTGTTGATTTCTAATTGATTTTTAAAACATGTTCAAATAGAAGTGTTGAGGAGAAAGCATTTGCTGCTGTATGTCACAGGGCTAGACATCACCACGAAGACATTTTGGTTCTTAAACCTGTTTATGAAGCTACCAGGAAGGACGATAAGTACAAGATTGTATGGATTCCCATTGTGGAGCAATGGACTGAAGAGCTGAAGAAAAAGTTTGAAAGCCTTAGAGTCAAGATGCCATGGTATGTCGTCCAGTACTTGTCACCCATTGCAGGTTTGAAGTTCATCAAGCAGGAGTGGAACTATAAGGGCAAGCCTACCCTAGTTGTGATGAGCCCTCAAGGGAAAATTGAAAACTTCAATGCCCTTCACCTCATTCGTGTCTGGGAATTAGGACCTCCCCTTTCAAAAAAGCTGTCGAAGAAGACTTATCCAAGGAGCTCACCTGGATTGGTCCTGTGGTGACTAACATTCACCCCAGTATACCAACTTGGGTATGTTATATGTATATATATATATATTTCTTGAGTTTATTTCTTCTATATATATATATATATGCATGGCCTTGCTAATTGATCATGCTTGATTTAAATATGCAGATCAAAGAGGAGAAGTATATCTTCTACGGAGGGAAGGACAACGATTGGATCTAACAGTTCACAAAGAGAGCCACTCTGCTTGTAAATGATCCCTTCATCAAGGACACCTTAAAGATCCACATTGATTGTTCTGCGTTGGAAAGACAGCCAAAGGAGGAGAGGACCACGACATCTTGGGCAAGTTCTGGAGCGGAATAGAGAGCTTGTTCTTCAACAAGGCTCACAAGCAAGCTATGGACCCTGTGACTCAAGGGGTCCAGAAGCTGCTCTCCTACAAGAACGAGTGGCTGGGCTGTTTTAGGTATTTGAATTGCTGTATGGACTAATGTGATTTGATGCCTAAAATGTCTTTTCACTTCTGTCTCCTTTAAATGGTTTTTTTATTAACATGTTGATTATGTGAAGCTATTTGCTGCATGATATCATGGTATGGGTGGTAATTTGTGAAAGTAGTCTTACGTGAGCCTATGTGTGTGATGATGATGATAGAGATCAATCATCAATGCCTGATGCAAAATTTAGATGATAATAATCTGATGAATCTTATGATTAACATTGCGTGTGGACTTAGTGTTCTACTGTTATTAATAGATTGATAATAAGATTGTTTTATAATGCTTAATTTTGGGTTATAATTTATCTTTGCATTCTTTTTATCAGCTTAGTTGGTGTAGTTAATATATCTCATGTTCGTTGGTTAATGTGTCATTGTTATCATCACCAGTGATTTATAACAGTAGATAGTGCATCCTATAATTTATCCTTAGTTTTTGGGTTTCATGTTAGATAACAAGGATCCATTGTATTAATATATATATATATATATATATATAACATGAAATGAAAATAATTAATAGAGGCCTAGACATAAACAACATTACAAAAAAAAAAGCTATGCTGAGAACACTATACCGAAAAGGTATATACATTTTCAGATGCGCGGGACCTTTTCGCAGTTTCTCGGTATAGGTTCAATAAATATCCCCAGCACGCGACCCCCGCTTCTTCTTCCTCTCTTTCCCTCAGTTTTTACAGACTGAAAGCCTCCCATTTCTTCTTCGCCTCTCCCCACCGAATTTGTTATGCCCCGACTACCTGCAAGAGAGTTAGCAAACCAATAGAACAGTACAAAGAGACAGCAGAGAGAAATTGTGGCTAAAACCTGTAGAAATTGTATCTCAATTCAGCAACCAAACAGTACAACTTTCCACAGGTATTCGAGGGCCTGGGACCCTCCTATGCAGTAAGCAGATTCTAGCTCAAGCATACCCCACTCACTGACCTCCCCACTACCTATATTGGCTCACTCTCTTTCTGTTACAGCAATGACCAAAAAGCCCCTGACCCAACCGAAAGACTACCTTACCCCTTATGTGTTGACCTGGCTCTCCTAGCATAAGTGAACCGTATGTCAGTCCTAACATTACCCCCCCTATATCTCGAACCTTGTCCTCAAGGTTAAATGCTGGAAACTGGTGTCGAATGGAGTCAAACTTCTCCCATGTGGCTTCGAACATGGGTAGATCCTTCCATTTAATCAACACTTCGAGCTGTCTTCTTGCGCCGTCTGTGGTGTAGCGTACGTTGAGTAAGTCCTCCGGTTCCACAATCAATTCCAAGTCAGCAGTGATGGTGGGAGGCAAGGTGGGAGATGAATGCGCTGTGCCAACAATCGCTCTGAGCTGGGATACATGGAAAACGGGGTGGATGGCAGAAGATGCTGGCAAATCAAGGCGATAGGCAACGGGGCCGATCCTAGACAACACCTTAAATGGCCCATAAAAGCGTGTTGCCAGTTTTTCGCTCTACCGAATCGCTAAGGATTTCTGTCTGTATGGGCGCAGCTTGACGAACACCGAGTTCCCCTCCTGAAACTCCACTGGTCGCCGAGATAAATCAGCCGCTGCCTTCATCCGCTGCTGTGCCCTCAACAAATGCATCTTCAAATCATCTAAAAAAGCGTCTGTCTTCCAGCAACTGTTCGACTGCCGCAGCGGTAGTGGTGCCATTCTCATAGCGAAGCAAAGAAGGTGGATCACGACCATACGAAACCTTGAACGGGGTGCACCCCAAGGCTGAATGGAATGTAGTATTGTACCAATATTCAGCCCAAGACAGCCATTTCGCCCATACGCGAGGCTTCTCCGAAGCGAAACAACGTAGATAAGTTTCAAGGCACCTGTTTGTAACGTCCTGCATTTTCGGGTACCTTTAAACGACTCGGGTCGGGATTTTTCCCCCGGGTTAAGAATATTATTTTAAATAATATTATATTTTGTTTGTAAGTATTCCATGAGTTATTGCTAGCCAAAATATGAATTTTGTGATTTTAAAAGTCAAGATAAGACTTTCGGTCCTGGACCGACACAAAAACCCTGATCGGGTAAAAATCTCGGAAAATAAAACGAAAAATCATGACAATTATATTTTGGGCATAAAATACATTCATAAAAGTTAAAGTTTGGTCAAAAATAATAAACCTAAAAGAAAATGGAAATTTTAGGGCATTTTGTGTTAAATGCCTAATTCTACCGAAATGGGGAATTTTATTCCATGAATGGACCTTAGGTTAAATTTTATTATGTGATTAATTAAATTAAATGTGAGAGACATTTAATTTAATTAATTAATGTTAAGTTTGGTGATTAAAACTTAATAAGAGTGAAAAAGGTGTCAAAAGTCAATTTGGACTTTTATTCTTATGAAACCTTTTTTAACCTTTATTAAAAAAAAATAAAAAATGAAATGATTATATATAGCAAGGGTTGGCCGGCCATGTGGTGTTTTAGGTGGTGTGAACCCAACTTAATAAAGATAAATCTCATTTTAACTAAGTCAAGTCAAGTGGGCAAGTGGGCAAGTGGGAGGAAAACACTTGAGTGTTTTTGAGATAAATTAGATACCATAAACTCTTCTAACCCCCCTAAGAAACCGACCACTCTCCCTCTCTCATTCACTATCATCTTTTTTGAAGACCTCTCAAAGTGTTCTCTCAATATTCAACCTCAAGAACACCAAGGAAAACTTGGAGGCTAAGTCTTGGTCTAGGAAGTATTTTCCCTAAGGTAAAGCTTCACTAATCTAGGCTTTTGTAAAGTTTTAAGCTTAGAGTTTCAAATAGCTAATTAACTATGTTGTTGGGGGAAGTTGGTTAGGGTTTTTGAAAGGTTTTGGAGGAGCCAAAGCTAATAGGAAGGCCCAAACCTTAAGCAAGAACACCAAAGAGGTAAAAAGTTTACTTTTGATGATTTTGTTGTAGGGTTTTTAGTTTTAAGCATTATTTTGTATATTTAATGCTTAAAGTTTCTTGTTGGTGATGTAATAAGGTTATGGTAGTTGTTTAATAATTTTTATGATGCATGTGTATTGATTTTTGAAAATGGGAACCAAAACCCCCAAGGGTTTTGTAGGATACCCTAAAACAAAACATGTTTTGAGCTGTGACTTCCAAGGGGTCAAGCAGCCACTGTATATTGTTTTTGTAAAATTAAATTGTACTGTGATGTTGTTGAGATTGAGTACATAAAATTGAGCTTTTGAAACACTAAAAAATGTTTAGAAATGAGTAAGTTATGCTATTTCAAAGATTAGGTAAAAAACTGTTTTTTCGTATTCTTATTTTCGGAACCAAGTTTGGACAGCCACTGTATAGGGCAAATGAACCCAGTTTTTTCTAAAATTTTGTGGACATATTACTGGCATAACCTATTATTCCAATGTAAAATTTGGTAAGAAAATATTGAACGGTTTGAAAGTTATTAACTGTCAAAGTTTGGAAAAAATAAGGACTTGAAAAAAAGGTCATTTTTACCTCATTGTTGGAAAATGATTTCACCAATAAAAAATGCTCATTTTGACCTAAGATTTTACAAAGGCCTAAATGGCATAACAAAAATGGAATTGGGAAATTTTGGTAACAATTGGGTAAGTAAATTTCAAGTTATGAACTAACGAAGTATGTAGTTAAAAATGTGAAAAATAGGTTTTTCACACTTAGTGTAAAAATGAGATTTTGGAACATAAGGTAAAAAGTAAAATTTTGCTTATTTCAAGATATAAATTGGTAAGTCTTGAAATCATATTTTCACTAAAATTACCCCTTTGAGTTTAAATGAATTATTTTTATTAAAGAGTTTTTATTCTTTTTAAAAATAAGAGATTTAATTTATTAATAGTTAATAAATTAAAAGAGGGTTTAAAACCTTATATTTTGAGAAAATAATTAAATGAATTATTTTTCTAGTAAGTAAAAATTGATTAATTGCTTTTGGAAAATTAATTAGTCAAGATGAGAAATTTATATCGGTTTTCCTAATTAAGACAAATTATGCAATTTTCTTAAATCCGTTTTTAGATATTAAAAACCTTAAGAAAACAAAAAGGAAAATTTAAAGAGTTTATTTTCTTTAAAAATAATTAAGGAATTTATTTGTATTTTCTGGATATAATACCGGCTAAAATCTTACATATTTTAACCGACTAGTCGAAAGTGCGGGTTAATAGCGATACCTTGAAATAGTAAGATTTTTAGCGGGTTGTGGGGAAATACCATTGTGATACCCGAGCCTAGGTATCGAGACCTTAGGATAGGTCTCCCCGAGACTTAGGGTTTAGTCTCAAATATTTTGTATAACTTCCCTTAATAGGTTTAAAACCAAATAAGGACTGTAAATCCTTACAAATGACTTTTATTAAAATGACCAAACTGCCCAAAATAATAATAATGAATTATGAGTGCCATAATTAATCCGAGTATACTGTATGGATAACTACAGTATTGGCTAAGCGTAACTGGACTGAACGTTGGAGGGTGAAAACTTGCTGAGCGCTAAGGACTCCAAGTAAGTCAACTTATATTGTATGGCTGCAACATGAAATGATTATTGTCTTGTATGTTAGTATAGGGATACATGCATATATATAGGCTGTCATAGAAAGTTGCTTAGAGACGTTAGTCTAGTGAGTGCTGATTTAGAAAATATGAACGGTAGAAGTCCGTCATATCCTAGACGGTTGATCCCCGTCACACTGCTTGATTTTATTTATGTCCGGTTCATTACCGCGACGAGTGGCCATGAGATGAGGATAAGCTGGTTAAACCTAGGGGCGCCAAGATAAATGGGACCTAGGGGCCCTCATGCTTACTTAATCATTGGACGGTTAGAATCCGAGCAAGTGCTCTGATAAGTTATTCCCGGATAACAGCCGTGAATATTGGCCATTCCGTGAGAGTGCCTAGAGATACTAGGGGTTGCCAAGATTGAGTGAGGTTGAACACCCTAGGGGCAGCTGCTCACCAGCACCACTGATTAACATAGAAGTCTCCGTAAAATCGTGTAAATTGGATTACACTCTTGGATAAGTCGCGATGCCCTAGGTAACACGATAGTTACCATTGTTGAGGATATTTATTGGCTAGATCTTAGTGTGGAGACTCGGTTCTCTTTTACAGATTAGCAATTATGTTGGAGGGCGCGTTACGCCTGAATTGTTGGAAATTGTCGAGTGTTGGTCTCGAATTATATGGTGGTATAATATATCTGCTTGCTCTGGGATTTTCTGAGTGTAGGGATATAATTGTTGATAAGATATAGTTGTGATATAATATATCTGCTTGCTCTGGGATTTTCTGAGTGCAGGGATATAATTGTTGGTAAGAATTAGTTGCGATATAATATATCTGCTTGTTCTGGGATTTTCTGAGTGCAGGATTTTTATCTAGATGTGAATTAATTTATCCTTGGTTATCAGGCATGACCATAAGTTTGCCAGGACGCTTTAGCGTTCTTGAAATTGATTGTGTACGGTCCGGATGGGTCCGGATCCCTATTTCTCTATCTACTTTGTTTGGAAGTTGATCTTACTAAGCGTTTTCGCTTACCTAGTTGTTTCATGTTGTAGGTAAGAACAAGGGCAAGGCAGAGCAGTGAGCGCTGGAGTCTTCCTTGCAAATGTACATGTGGACCGACCTTTTGGGAAGCCTTTTTATTTTTGGAAATGTTGTGTAATTTTCCTAAACTAGGCTCACTCTAATCTTTATAAAACATGTTTGTAATTAAATGTTAAGTATGGCCATACGACTTTTTAAAAAGTTTTTTTTTCTATGGGTTTTTGAGACATTTTGTTAAATGAAAACATTTATATTTCCGCATTATCGAGTCTTGAAAATCCGGGTCGTTACACTGTTAACCACCTCCGTTTGGCCATCGGTCTGGGGGTGGTAGGCCGTGCTCCGCTTAAGTTCCGTACCCTGCAACCGAAACAACTCAGTCCAGAAATTGCTCAGAAAAATCCGGTCCCTGTCAGAAACTATAGAGCGGGGTATGCCATGTAACTTGACCACATAATCAATAAACTTTTCCGCAACGGTCCGAGCATTGAAAGGATGTTTGAGGCCAATAAAGTGGCTGTATTTACTCGGCCGATCCACTACCACTAAAATCGAGTCCACCCCTTCGGATTTGGGTAATCCTTCAATAAAATCCATCGAGACATCCTCCCAAACGCGCTCTGGCAGCAGCAGTGGCTGCAGCAACCCCGCAGGCGACATGACCATACTCTTGTTCCTTTGGCAAACGTCATAGTGCCGCACAAACTCGACCACTGCCTTTTTCATACCCGGCCAATACACATCGCGTCGTAGTCGTTGGTAAGTCCGAGACTCCCCGGAATGTCCCCCAACCGGTGAACAATGGTAATCACGCAAGAAGTCCGGCAGCAATGTCGATGTCGCTGTGAGGACCAATCTGCCCTTATAAAGGAGACGGCCATGCTCCCTAGTAAAACCCGGGACCCCCTTCCCTTGGGCAAGGTCAGCTAGCACCCCATTGAACAATTTGTCTTGCTGCACCTCCTGAGCCACCACATCCCAATCCAGCCAAGTAGTAGAGGATAAAGTGGCACACTCCACCTGGGGTAACCGAGAAAGCGCATCAGCTGCACTATTGCCCACTCCTGGCCAAAAATGTATTTCAAAGTCATAGCCTAGAATTTTCACCAGCCACTTTTGATGTTCCTGCGACACAAGGCGTTGCTCTAGCAAATACTTCAAGCTTTTTTGGTCCGTTCGCACTATAAACTTTCGACCCAACAAATACGGCCGCCACTTCAAAATGGCAAGGAAAATTGCCATAAGCTCTTTCTCATAGATGGACTTCAATTGGGCACGAGGTTTAAGTGCCTGGCTGAAATAAGCGAGTGGACGCCCTTCTTGCATTAAGACCGCCCCAAGGCCATACCCCGAAGCATCCGTGTCCACAACGAATTGTTTGGTAAAGTTAGGCAAAGCCAACACGAGCACAGATACTCAGGTTGTCTTGAGAGCCATAAACGCCTCCGATGCTTCCTTGGTCCACCCAAATTGATCCTTCTTCAATTGGTCCGTGAGTGGTCGAGCAATGGCCCCATAACCGGTCACAAACTTCCGATAGTACCCCGTCAGTCCTAAGAACCCCCGCAACTCCTTGAGGGTGGTTGGTAGTGGCCAATCCACCATAGCCTGAATCTTTGAGGGGTCCATGGCCACACCCTCCGCAGAGATGAGGTGACCCAAATACTCCAACTGGCCTTGGAAAAAACAACATTTCTTTAGGTTCGCATACAACCTGTGCTGAACCAAACATCTGTAGGACCAAGGAAAGGTGCTCCATGTGGGAGTCGGTATCCGGGCTGTAAAATAATATGTCATCAAAGAAGACCAACACAAAATGCTGTAGGAATGGCTTGAAGACTTCGTTCATCAAGGACTGAAACGTGGCAGGGGCGTTTGTCAGCCCAAACGGCATGACCACGAACTCGTAGTGACCTTCATGAGTTCGAAAAGCCGTCTTGTGAACGTCCTCTGGCCGTACTCGAATTTGATGATATCCCGAACGGAGATCCAACATTGAGAAGACCTTGGCACCATGGAGTTCATCCAACAACTCGTCGATAACGGGAATGGGAAACTTATCGGCGACCGTCTCACGGTTGAGGGCACGGTAATCCACACAAAATCGCCAACTCCTGTCCTTCTTCTTAACCGACAGAATCGGGCTGGAGTATGGACTGGTACTGGGGCGAATGATACCAGCCGCCAGCATCTCTCCCACTAACCGCTTAATCTCATCCTTCTGAATCTAGGGGAACCGATATGGTCGCATACTAATCAGCGAGGTCCCTGGCCGCAAGGGTATACGGTGATCATGACTCCGAGGCAGTGGCAATGTGGCTGGCATAGCAAAGACCGAAACAAATTTCCCAATGAGGGCCGCGGCTGGGCCGGTGGTCTCGGCCCCCGGTGAGGTAACCGTAGACGTCCCCAATTCCACCCAAACTCCTTGACGCTCTTGCTGTAAAATCTTTCGCATTGTCCTAAGGGATACTCAGGTTTTATGCAGCGAAGGATCGCCCCCAAGCGTATAGGCCTTACCCCCAACATTCAGCTTCATGATATGATCCTTCCAATGGTGGTATGTGCCGCCCAAAGTCTCAAGCCACTGAATGCCCAGAATAACATCAGTGCTGCCCAACGGTAAGGGCAAAAAATCGTCAATGATCTCCAATTCTTGTAACAACAGCGGAACCGAGCGGCATACTCCTTTCCCGTGCACGGCCTGCCCCGTACCCATCTGAACCCCATACGTTTCAGTGCTAGAAATTGGCAGCTGCAATGTCGAAACCAAGTCAGCGGTGATGAAGTTGTGTGTAGCCCCACTGTCAAGCAAAACCACCACTTGCCGGCCATGAATACTACCCAGCAACTTCATAGTCTTCGGCGAAGTTAACCCCACCACAGAATTCAGGGAAACCTCGACAATCTGTGCCTCCAAATCTGTCGATGTCGGGGTACCCGTAGGCATACCTAGCAACTCCTCAATCGGGTCCTCGGCCGCGTCAACAGTGGCCTCATCTTGGACCAAAACAATCTGCAACTCCGCCTCTCCCCACCGAATTTGTTATGCCCCGACTACCTGCAAGAGAGTTAGCAAACCAATAGATCAGTACAAAGAGACAGCAGAGAGAAATTGTGGCTAAAACCAGTAGAAATTGTATCTCAATTCAGCAACCAAACAATACAACTTTCCACAGGTATTCGAGGGCCTGGGACCCTCCTATGCAGATTCTAGCTCAAGCATACCCCACTCACTGACCTCCCCACTACCTATATTGGCTCACTCTCTTTCTGTTACAGCAATGACCAAAAAGCCCCTGACCCAACCGAAAGACTACCTTGCCCCTTATGTGTTGACCTGGCTCTCCTAGCATAAGTGAACCGTATGTCAGTCCTAACAGAATTCCTCCATTTCCATCTAAAAAATATCATTTTTAGGTCCAAAAATCTCCAAAAGTTAAGGGGTTTCTCTATATTTCTTAAGGATAAGATTTATTTCTTCATTTATATATATATATATGAAATGGTAATGTATTTTATATTTTTTGTTTGAAGGTGTTGGTGCGATTTTTCTTGAGCTACAGATTTGAAGGTGTTGGTAATTTGTTTTTAATTTTTTGTTTTGTTTGATTTTTTTTCAATTTTTGAATGATTTCTGTTTTTTATATAAATGAATTAATATTAGTATTAATACAAATCTGTTATTATATTAGGGTGAATGTATTTGTTATTAGGTTTTAAAAATGTTTATTAGTAAAAATTAAGATTAGGAATTAGAAAATTGTTAGATTGTTAATTAGTATTTTTTTTGTATTAAACATATTAAATATTTGAGTGTTAATTTGGAATTTTTGGATGTTAATGTTAGTATGTTGTTGTTGTTAATTTTTTTTTTTTGGTTATGTTAGTAGGAAAAAATCAGATTTTATGAATATTGATGATTTGTTGTTAATTTTTAGTAGAATTGTGATATTTTGATTAGAAATTGAATAATTAATAAAATTTAGACTAATAATTATAAATTATATAGTCGTTTACAATGTATTTGTGCTCTGTGCATGTTCTGGGACTGAATATTTTTTATGTGTTATTTGCAGGTTTTTAAATTTTGGGATAAATGACAATATAGTCGTTATGTCGCTGAATTTTACATAGAATTATAAAATTTAGAGATTTTGTGAATATTAGTAAAAGTGCTCAATAAAATTTTTAATAGGTTAAGTAAAAAAAATCATAAAGTAATTAAATAACTTTTAACCAAATTCTAGAAATTGTGTGAAAATTAATTAAATTATTCAATAAAGTAAAAGCAAAAAATTTAATTTAATAAATAATTAATTAACATTTATAATTTTCACTATTTTTTGTAATTAAAATTAATATTTGAAGTTAGAAAAAAAAATGTCAAATTTAAATAATTTTAATAATATTTACACTCAAATATATTAGTTAGATATCATAAAACAACATAATTAACTTCAAAGAGCATAAGACATTATAAAAACAATATTTAATTTTATTTGTTTATCTTTGGTAATAAGAAATTATTACCAAAGATATGATAGTGTGTTATTATCACCTAGTGATAATTTTTTATTTTATTAGGTTTCATCACAAGAAGTCTTAGACCCGTTCGGAGAGGGTGAGTCATTGAAGACTCTTAAATTTGCCTCTCTCTAAATTAGGACACACACACAAATTGATTGTAAGTTTGATAATAAGTGTTCCGTGTAGTGCTACACTCATACAATGTCGATCGACAAGAGCTGGATTAATTTGACATATCGATTATCTGATGAGTATGAGGCTGGTGTGATGGATTTTCTCCAAAGAGCTCGGCAGTGCGTTAATTCAAGGGGATTGGTGAAATGTCCGTGTAGGAGGTGTGTCAACGTTGAATTTCAGACGATTTATGTATTAGAAAATCATCTCTTTGTAAATGGTTTTCTACGGAAATATACCAATTGGTATTGGCATAGAGAGGATGAAATAATACCAATGAGGAAAGTGATAGATCAAAATGATGAAGATGAAATGATGGATGTTTTCAATAATGTTATGCAAAATAACAATGACGAATATGAAGAGAATGAGCGCGATCAAGAGATACCTACAACAAACTACATGGGTGGGCAACATTATAACGATTTATTTGTTGAGATCGAAGCTCCATTATTACTCAGGTATCAAAATTACACATCATTGAATTTCCTAGTGAAGTTGATGCATTTCAAAGTGTTGGGCAAAATTCCCAACAAGATATTTGATGGAATGCTGGAGTTGTTACATGATGCATTTCCAACCCCAAATAAGCTTCCAAAATCGCATTATGCAGCGAAAAGGTTGTTGCGAAAACTTGGATTGGGTTACGAGTCAATCTATGTCTGCAAGCATGATTGTGCACTGCTTTGGAAAGAACATGCTAGAAAAAGCAAATGTCCTGTTTGTGGGGAGGATCGGTGGGTGGACGAGAACACCAAGGGCAAGAAAGTGCCTCATAAAGTGCTGCGATATTTTCCTTTAACCCTTGGGTTAATGCGAAAATATGCATTGAGGCACATTGCTCAACATATGAGATGGCATCACGAGCAACACATAAAAGAAGATTGTGTAATGCGTCATTCTACTGATGGGAAAGCTTGGAAGGACTTTGACCGAAATAATCTAACGTTTGCAATAGAACCCAGGAATGTGCGGCTTGGATTGGCTGCTGATGGATTCAATCCCTTTGGTAATATGAGTCTTTCTTATAGTATGTGGCCGGTTGTGTTGACGACATATAACTTGCTACCATGGTTGTGCATGAGAGAAACTAATTTCATGTTGAACTTATTAATTTCGGGACCTCATTCGCTAGGAAAAGATTTTGATGTTTTCTTAAGACCATCACTTAAAAAGATGTCGGTCTTTTGATCTCGGGGTCGTCCAATTGGTAAGAAATTCTTGACAATTTTGGAAGATGAAGTGGAGAAAACAACAGATTGGTATATTATAAATAACTGCAATGAGATTTTGCCATATCTTCAGTAAGTAATTAAATTAGTTCATTCTTTCATTGCATGTTTATTATAACACTTGAAGAAATTCAGAGGCAAAAGATATAATTTGGTGATAAAACTTGATATTTTATTCACTGTGATGAACATTATTTATAGGCTATACAAGAATAAAATAAAATCTTTACATTTAATTGAAATATTCTAACTAAGGAAAGATAATATGCACAATAAAAACTGCCAGCCTATCACAAGGTAATTTTATAATTTCCTAGCTGTCAATACTCCCCCTCAAGCTTGACTATAGATATTGATGAGTCCAAGCTTGTTCATAAGGAAATTATAAAATTTTTCAGATAATCCTTTGGTAAGAATATCTGCAAGTTGTTGATCAGTGTGCACATACTCGATTTTTATAACTCCCCCATCGATTTTTTCCTTAATAAAGTGACGGTCTACTTCTACGTGTTTTATTCTATCATGATGACTGGTTGTCACAGTAAAGCTGGACTGGAGCTTCATACTTAATTTTCAATTCTTCCAATAGTCTTTTTATCCACACTGCCTTGCACACTCCATGTGCCATGGCTCTGTATTCAGCTTCTGTGCTGCTTCTTGCAACGACAATCTGTTTCTTACTTCGCCATGTTACCAAGTTGCCCCATAGTAAAGTACAATATCCTGATGTAGATTTTCTGTCATCAATCGATCCGGCCCAATCTGCATCAGTGAATACTTCGACTTTTCTTTCAACAGTTTTCTTTAAAAACAACCCTTTGCCTAGAGTTCCCTTCAAATACTTCAAAACTCGATATACAGCATTGAGGTGACCTTGGCGTGGGTCGTGCATATATTGACTTACTAGACTTACTGCAAAAGCAATGTCTGGTCTAGTATGTGAGAGATAAATGAGTTTTCCAACTAGTTGTTGATATCTTCCTTTGTCCACTGGTTCTCCTTTAAGCATTCGGTCTTTGTTGCCGAATTCTATTGGAGTTTTGCTAGCCTTACAATCAAGCATTCCAGTTTCTTCGAGAAGATCAAGAGTGTATTTTCTTTGTGAGATAGAAATACCTCTTTTGCTTTTAGCAATTTCCATACTCAGGAAGTATCTCAGTGTTCCAAGATCTTTGACTTCAAACTCTTTTGCTAATAATTCTTTGATTAAAGTCATATCCTTGGTATTGTTGCCAGTAACTATTATATCGTCAACATATACAATCAGGATAGTTGTCTCTCCTTTTCCCAAGTGTTTAATAAATAGAGTATGGTCTGTCTGACCTTGTTTGTAGCCGAGATCCTTGACTAGCTTCGAAAAACGATTGAACCACGCTCGAGGAGATTGTTTTAGGCCATAGAGAGATTTGTTGAGTTTGTAAACAATATTGGGAGTTTTCTCTTCAAATCCAGGGGGTTGAATCATGTAGACTTCCTCTTCTAGTTCCCCATTTAAGAAAGCGTTTTTTACATCTAGTTGATGTAATTCCCAATCCAGGTTTGCTGCTAACGAAAGTAAGACTCTGATAGTATTGAGTTTAGCAATAGGAGCGAAGGTTTCATTGTAGTCAATTCCATAGGTTTGTGTAAACCCTTTTGCAACTAGTCGAGCTTTGTATCTCTCAATAGATCCATTTGCATTATATTTGACTGTGAACACCCATTTGCATCCTAACACTCTTTTATCAGGTGGTAATTCCACTAATCTCCAAGTTTCAGTTTTTTTAAGAGCTCTCATCTCTTCATAAACAACTATTCTCCATTCAGAAATCTCAAGTGCTTCTTCAATATTCCTAGGAATAACAATATTTGACAAGCTAGAAGTAAAAGCTTTAAATGAAGATGACAAATTTGAATAGGAAATAAACTTGGAGATGGGATATTGAGTGCCAGACCTAGTTCCTTTTGTCAATGCTATAGGAATGTCTAGACCAGAATTAGTATTTGAAGGAGGATTACCTGACATATTTGGAGAAGGAGAATCTACCACCGGATTCGTTTCTTGACTATGATGAGAATTCATGATTTGGTTATGTCTTTTCTGTCTAGAATAAACATGCAACTCTTGTTGTTGATTTGGTGGATGTATATCTGTTTCAATTGACTTGGAAGATGGAGCAAGAGTTTGAGATTTTGAATCTGCTGAATTTTGAGTCAAGTCTGGAAGCTGGACAGAGGAATCAAGAGGAAGCTCTAACCCCCACGACCATTGAGCTTCATTATGATGAGTATTGTTCTCCCCCTGAAGCGAAGTGGGTGAGAAATATGGAGTACCTTCGAAGAATGTGACATCCCAAGAGACATAAGATTTCTTTGTGAGAGGACAAGAACACCTGTAACCTTTCTGAGTAGGAGAGTAACCAAGGAAGATGATTTTAATGGCTCTTGGGTCAAGTTTAGTGCGATCTCAAGGATGTACATGAACAAATGCGGTACATCCAAAAGTTTTAACAGAAAGAGTGCCAGAGGGGATGTGAGGATAGGTAGTAAGAAGAACTGAATGGGGTGTCCTAAAATGAAGAGGTCGACTCGGAAGGCGGTTGATAAGATATGCAGCGGTGAGAATAGCATCTCCCCAAAAATACTTAGGAACATGCATAGTAAAAATTAGAGCCCGGGCCACTTCTAAGAGATGACGATTTTTCCGTTCAGCCACACCATTTTGTTGAGGGGTATTGACACAAGAGCTTTGATGAATGATGCCTTTTTGTGAAAGATAAGGTCCCAAGACAGAATTAAAATACTCTGTGCCATTGCCTGTTCGTAATATTCAAATAGATATTTGAAATTGTGTTTGAATCATATTATGAAAATTTTGAAATACATCATGTGTATCAGACTTGTGTTTGAGTAGATAAACCCAAGTGAGACGTGTATGATCATTAATGAATGTGATGAACCAACGATGACCATTGGAAGTAGTGACTTTGGAAGGTCCCCATAGATCACTATGAATTAAAGAGAAAGGACTAGTTGGCTTATAATGTTTCTGAGGAAAGACAGATCGAGTATGCTTAGCAAATTGACAAATATCACATTAGAAAGACTCAATAGTATTATTTAAAAACAATGTTGGAAACAAATGTTTTAAATATGAAAAACTTGGATGTCCAAGTCGATAATGCCATAACATAATTTTGTCTTTATTTGAAACAGAAACATAATTGAAAGTAGAAACAAAATTAGATAAAATTGACGCCAAACTAGTGGAACTAGGTTGCTGCCTTTTTATTTGTTGACGATTGTCAAAGAAATAAAGTCCATCATGAATTCTAGCACTGCCAATCGTCCTCCCTGATGATAGATCCTGAAATTGACAAGAATTTGGTAGAAATTTAGCAAGACAACTATTATCAGTAGTTAACTTACTAACAGAGATTAAATTGCATTTTAATGAAGGAACATGAATGACTGAATTTAGAACTAAATCAGTCGACAATTTAATTTTACCAATACCTGCAATAGGAGAAAGAGTGCCATCGACAATCTTGACACTAGAATTATTAGAACACGGAGAGTAGGAATCAAACAAGTGAAATAAACTAGTCATGTGATCAGAAGCACCTGAATCAATTATCCATGGTGTTTGAAATTGTTTTACAGTAGAAGAGAGATTACCAGAGTGTGCAACAGAGCAAGATTCACTATGAGATCCAGAACCAGATGGATAATTGAGAGAAGATTGATTCAGGAGAGTATACAAATGAGCAAGTTGTTCCTTACTGAATGAGAGTGAAGTGGTTCCATGAGTGGTGTCCGAATGAGTGGAATTGATGGACCTAGTGGTCTGAGATATAGCTTCCTCAGTGGTTGACATTACTGAAGCAGAGAAAAAGAAAGAAAAAAAAAATATGATATTGAAAATCTGGATGTCACCTGAGAAGATGAACTCTGCCAGACTGAGAAGAGAATAACCTTCAACTAAACCACCTTTGAATAATCGGACGGGCTCGTGGGAGTGACTGAAAGGAGGATAACTTGGACAACCACCTGGTGGTAGCGGCTGAAAGGTGTCGGAAAACAAAGGAGCCGCCGAAAAAAAATGGAGAAAATGATCTATAGAAGATTGGGCCTTAAGCTCTGATACCATGAAGAAATTCAGAGACAAAAGATATAATTTGGTGATAAAACTTGATATTTTATTCACTGTGATGAACATTATTTATAGACTATACAAGAATAAAATAAAATCTTTACATTTAATTGAAATATTCTAACTAAGGAAAGATAATATACACAATAAAAACTGCCAGCCTATCACAAGGTAATTTTATAATTTCCTAGCTGTCAATAACACTTATTAGTAACTCTTAAATTGATTGTTTTTGTTTGTTGTAGAGAGTATATGGAAATTCTTCAGACTCGAGGTGTTAAAATACTAAATTTGCATATAATAACGCCTCCAAACAAACGTGGACGCCACAATGGATTGAACATGCGGGAAAAAAAGGAATAGTTGGGGCATCCTCTCCCTCTTGAGTGGGATGTGCGAGAGAGAACATATAAAGAGATCGGAGATTACAACTCAAATTTCTCAAGAGAGCTGGGATTACTTGTTCGACAGTACACAAATCCAGACTGTTCTCAATAGTCAAAAGTACCAAATGCCTTGACACAAATAATACTTGCACATCTGGAGGTAAGTAGTTTCTGTGTTTATGTTAATTATACTTTTAGGTTATATATCATATTTACTAATA
This sequence comes from Humulus lupulus, assembly GCF_963169125.1. Classification (NCBI taxonomy): domain Eukaryota; kingdom Viridiplantae; phylum Streptophyta; class Magnoliopsida; order Rosales; family Cannabaceae; genus Humulus; species Humulus lupulus. Next base: position 174,432,616 of record NC_084794.1, on the reverse strand, counting down.
AATGTTTGTAATTTAGGAAGATTTGTTTGATATCGGGCGTACCAGATATGGACAAGGGTACATGCCTGAGATCTTGAGAGGCATTGATACATCATGTGCTAAAAAATATTCTGATTGAAAGTACGATATTAAAGAACATTTAACGATTAATGGGCCACAAAATCGTTATGGTGGTTGCACAGATACGCAGTGGCAAAAAACCATTGAATTTTTCCGACGTCCAGAAATTATGGTATTAATTTCTTGCTAAACTTAACTCTCTTAATTAAATATATTACTAACAGAAACTTTTTGCAAAAACGTTCTGGTGTCAACAAGGAAAATAGTAAGAAACAAAAAGAGCTTAGATATGGAGGATCTCAGTCAATTCCAGCACTACGCTATAAAAAAGTTAATGAATTAATTCTTTTTAAGTTTGTTTTTCTTATTTATGTTTAATTATTATTTTTATAAAAATATATATACTTGATAGCGCAATTTAGAGACTGAGCAACTTGTATCGATTTTAGATAGCTGGATGGATACTCACCATAAATCAGGCACATGGTGGGTGACATAAACAACCAAAAAAACTTGGGTACATTAAGTGTTTTTTAAATATTTTTCAAATTTTTAATTATCTGTTTACAATACATAATTACATTATATATTGTATCATAGGAGAAATTGTGTGCATATCGCGACACACAACAGACATAGATAACTGATACTGAGAGTTCCACACCAGTTTCGAGTGCGCCTGAAGATGACGACTTATCTTTGGTACAAACTGTCTTCAGAAAATGACATGACCACCAGAAAGGATATGGACGTATCCTTAACATAAGGGACCGAACTCCATTTACTATTGATTCTCTACAAACTAGAGATGAAGATATGACTGAGATGAGAGAGCGTGTTCGACAATTAGAGGAGCACATCCAGACTCATTGTCTCACTCTGGGATCTCAATGTGCTCTACCACCACTTGATGATCCCGATGTTGGAGCACCGAGTGCACCGAGTCAGTAGAACTTATGTATGAATTTTATTACTATGGACTATTACGTTTTCATGTTTAGGACAACTCTTCATTTTGATTCAGCAAACGTACTCATATGTTTTTATTTATATGTTTAATATAAGTGTTTTAATTTTATTCTATTGTTTTATATTTAATTCAAATTAAATAAATAAATATATAAGTAAATAAATATTGCAAATATAAAAAAATCTCGATTCAATCTATACCAAGGACAATGTCCTCGGTATAGCCCACCCATATGACAAAATTGGACATGTTGTGCCGAGGACATTGTCAGCTCTATACCGATGATAATGTTCTCGGTAAAACTTATACCGAGAACATATTGAATGTCCTCGGTTAAAGTTTATCTCTACTGACGTGGTTGTATCGAGGATTTACTACCGAGAATATATTCCCGGTATAGCCTCTATCGAGAATATTTTGACTTCTACCGATGATATTTGTTCTCGGTATAAACCTTGTTTTTTATAGTATAACACTGCAACCAATTTTATATGGATAAGCCAAAATGGCTTACTTATCATGACAATCAATTAGCAGTGCTTTCTGTGCATGCTAGATATTGAGGAATTCTAGCGAGTTATAATCTTTCCTTTTTCATTCCTCCTAGTTACATTGAAGACATTTTGTTATCTAGTTTTGCTCTTGCACATGTCACTTGATTGACTTTCTTAATTAAATGTGGTTTCATGCTAAATGATTGCCTAATACTTAGCTTAGTAGTGGTACTTCTGCATAATAGGTAAATACCTTTAAATTCCCCTCTTCAGTAGTCCATAGAGAAAAAAATCGATGGTTCATTTGTTTTGCGAGAATGACATGTAATCATGATATGTAAATTTTTTTTATTAATAAGGTTTTCAGTACTTAAGAATTGCAGCATGTTTAATGAACTGACGTATGTATCATGAGGGATTGTTTCTGGTGAAATATAAATGTATGTCTTGACTCTTACACTTAAAGTCAACCTTATGATTGACTATAGAAGAAAATTTAAATTAACAAATATGATGAAGGATTATATGAAATCAATAATATCTTCTTACATTGTATGTCTGAAATATTTTTGTAACTTTTTCATACATGAATATAATGCAGTTGCCTTTTAGTTCAGCTTCCATTGTAGTTTTCAAGTAATTGTAGTTGAAGGAATTAGATCAGGGAGCCACGACAGTTTGAAGAACTATGAATGAATTACTCAAAATATGTTTACCAAACATATTTTTTATTTTTATTTTTAAAATAAAAATAAAAGTTACCACACATTTTTATTTTTTATAATTTAAAAAATAAAAATAGTCACTTCACATTTTTATTTTATAAAAATAAAAACAATATAAAACAAAAAAATATTTTTATTTTTGTGTTAAAAAAATTTGAAAACAAAATTTACCAAACGCGAATAAGATTCGATTTACACTCATATTATTTTGTTGGGTATATGTTCTTTGTAATTTTTTGAATTTATAGGTTTTATAATTTAAATTATATTTTTAAATGAGATGTGATTCAATAAAATTGAATTCTAAAATCACCAAAGAATGCATCGAATGAATATCGTAATCGTTTAAAAAAATAATAAAGGTTATTGTAATCGTGAGTATTGTCAAAGCAATCAGATCACTGTGAAGATCAATTTACTAAATTGATCAATCAAAAATTATTTTTTAAAGCTTGCCGTGAGTGCACATTAGTGCATAAAGGAGAGTATTTTTTGTTTCATCATATTTATTTAATAAGATTAGTTATTTAATTTAAAATTTAAATATATATTTTAGTATTTAGTAATAAGATATTTACGAGAATAATTGACTTGTTAGTTGAATGAATCAATCTTTTTAGTTCAAGAAACAAAAGAGAATGCTTAAGTTGATGATAATTATCAAATTCAAATTTGAATTAATTAATTGTCCTGTTAATTAATTAATTTCAAAATTTTAAAAATTAACTATATTAACTAAATTGTTTAATTAATAAATTTATTACCAAATAAATTGTTAATTGTTCATTTTGGAAACAAGACATTTATGTATTAATTCAAAATTAAGATAGTGAATTGTTGACTTTTTTTTTTAAAATTTTATTATTGGGAAGATTAGTTAAATACCTTGTTTGTGAAACAAGATTATTAGTATTCATTTTAATGAAATATATTTGATTTATTGAAATTTAGAAACCACTAATAAGATTAATAATTAATTTTCATTTGGAGAAATAGAAATATTTTGAAACCTTAATTGGAGTCAAAATTTAGTTTATAGAAACTAATTAATTATTAAATAAATATAATTTGAGTAATTATAATCCCAATAATTTCCATTAAATAATAGTATTTTTCGAAACTATCAATTATTTATTTAAATAATTATGAATGTTTTTTCCCAAAATTTGATAATAGTTTTGGAAACTATTAGTTATTAATTAATAATTTATGAAATTATTATTTAACAAATGGTTACCATTTTCCATTAGTTATTAATTACTAATTTATGAAATTATTATTTTAATAACAAAAGTTTAAGAAACTTTTGATGAATCCTAATTTTGGAAATTAGGTCATCTCATTTAGAACTTAGGGTTAGGGTTTAAGTGTGCAATTCCAGAAGATTTACAACAAAGGATGAAGTTTATGGAGATTACAAGAAACTTTGAAGCCTAAGGAATGCCTTGGTGTATTTTTGTAATTTCATTTAACAAAGAGAACCCATTCAATACCATAATGTTTAATTATATTGTATGATTGGTAACATATTGATATGACCACTTCACATGCCATATAGAATAGGAACGTTCACTCATTGCATCATCAAAATGGCATGCTACGTATGAATGTTAATTTTTATTAACATGTCTCCTAGGATAGACAAGTAGTAGAGTTCTTTTTCTACCATAAATGGACACAAATAATGTGAATGAGATTTAAGTAGTTAAATTGTGCAATTTCACATTAATAGCATGTCCAAATTTCCTTAATATGTTTTAGGGTTATTAATGAGCTTAATACCTAGGAACAACATAATATTTAAACGAGGTCTATTTGTTAAAATCCCAGCCAAAACATGTTTTTCCTAGGTATTAAACTCATTAATAACCCTATTGTATATTAAGGTAATCTAGACATGTTGTTAATGTAACATTATCCAATTTAACTACTTAAACTTAATTCACATTATTTGTGTCCATTTATGGGAGAAAAAGAACTATACTACTTTTCTATCCTATAATACATGTTAATTATAAATATTAACATTCATACATAGCATGCCATTTTAATGATGCAATGAATGAGCATTCCTATTCTATATGGCATGTGAGGTGATCACATCAACATATTACCAATCATACAATATAATTAAACATTACAGTGTTGACCGGGTTTTTTTTGTTAAACGAAATTACAAAAAATACACTAAGACATTCCTTGGGCTTCAAAGCTTCTTGTAATCTCCATCGACTTCGTCCTTTGTTGTGGACCTTTCGGGATTGCACACTGAAACCCTAACCTTAGGTTCTAAATGAGATGGCCTAATTTTCAAAATTAGGATTTATAAAAAATTTCTTAAGCTTCTGGTATAAAAATAATAAGGTCATATCAAATTTTGAGATAAATGATTAAGAGTTTCTAAAACTACTATTATATAATGGGAAAAATAATTCTAAGATTATTTTATTTATAAGAAATATTTGCTTACAATATTATTATAATTATAATTATTGGAATTATGATTCCTCAAATAATATTTAATAATCAATTATTTTCTATAAACTAAATTTTTGACTCCAATAAGGTGGGCAAAACTTTCCATTTCTCTAAATGAAAATTGATTATTAATCTTATTGGTGGTTTCTTAAACCAACATTTGATTTCAATAAATCAAATATTTTTCATTAAAAATGAATACTAATAATCTTGTTTCACAAACAAAGTACCTGACTAATTTAATAGTCAAAACTTCCCAATAATAAAATTAAGAAAAGTGAATAATTCATTTTCTTAATATTGAGTTAATAATCTTGTGGTTCTATACACCCATAAAATCTTCAGTAATTCTTCAAACCATTTTTTTTGTCTTCTAGGTTCTTTTTAATGTTTTCGAAGATAGTTTTTTCAGTGGCTTCAGCTTGTTCATTTCCATGCAAATAAGTCACAGAAGAGAAACTAAGCTTTTTTAGTTTATCACATCTGAATTGACATATGATTTACTTCCAAATAAAGTTGATCGTATTAACTTTGTTCATTGTTGTATCGGTTTCTGCAACTACCCATTTAGTGAAATAGTCATTGGCTAGGAGTACATATCTCTTACCTCCTAGAAATCTTTGGTGCTGCCCAAAAATATCCATCCCCCATTTGTCAAAGGACCATAGAGCAACCATCGAGTTAAGTTCTTAGGCTGAATGATAAATTAACGGAGCACATCTTTGGCGACGATCATATTTATTGCATGTTCATGTCCTTGGATCATCATGTAGAGCCAATAATATCTAGCTATGAAGGCTTTGTGAGGCATAATTCTCCCTCCATAGTGATTCCTATACAATCCTTCATGAATTTGTTCTACGACCTTAGTAGCTACAGAGGGTCGGAGGTACTTCATGTATGGCCATCGAATGAATTTCAATATAAGTGCCCAATTATCATTACTTCTTTCATTTGTAATGCACATGCCTCTTTTTTATCATTTGGTTTGGTTCCATTTGATAGGTACCAGATGATAAAATCCAGCCAGCATTCTACTTAAGGTTTGACATGAAGCAAGTATATGTGATTAAAAGTTTGGCTGATGGATATTTGTGTTTGTTTCATACCTTCCTTGCTCGAAACCTTTTGGATAGTTCATCAACAATTAGTATCAAAGGATTAGAACTGTTTTATCAACAATCCCACTTTATCATTGCACTTCTTCATTTGAGGTTCCTTCATTTGAAAATTACCTATTACTTGTTCAGTCACATGAAGCGAACTTCCTTGGACCTGGATCTTCTTTATTCCCATGCTTCGGGCAAGTTACAACCCATAAATCAGTGCTTTGCATTCAGTCTCATTGTTAGTGGCACACGTGCCAAGGTGCAAAGCTTATTATATCAACAACATTGATGGTGCCTCCAAGACAACCCTAATTCATGCACTGAATATGTTCAAGGATCCATCCATGCTTAGTGTCCAAGCCCAATCTTCATTTAGAGTTTTAGTTCCTTCACCATATCTGACTTGAACGAATAAATTTCTACAAGGAAATATGTTGGATTTTCCCCTTTTTAGCCTTTTTGGGCATGCACTTAATATTGTAGGCCCTAAGTCTATTGTCCATTTAGATATTCTTCTAGAAATATCAAGTTCAGAAAGGATTTGGCGGATTGGATAGTCACCAAAGATTGTCATTATATGTGTCTTAAAGTACTGCTTTAATCTATTTATGGTGGTGACCAAAGCCAATATGAGTTTCTTCAAGGTATTGTACTCTGTTTCTACGTCAACCATAATTTTACTACAATAAAATATTGGTTTGTGCTTCCCATCTTCTTCCCAAAAAAGCACTGTAACGTTCAACACTACTAGATACATGAATAGCTCTTCACCTTCCTTCGACAATGATAGAATGTAGGGAGAACTTAAATATTGCTTCAAAACCTTGACGACTTTATTATGTTTTCCCCCCTCATCCAACAAATGATTTTTCTTTATGCATTGGAAGAATGTCTGACATCTTTTAAACATTCTTGATATGAATATACTTAGCACTATAATCTTGCTAGTAGTCTTTTGCACGTCACTTACTAAGTGAGGTTTGTTTACCTCAGATAGTAAAGTGATTTTGGGTCGGGTTAACTTCAATTCCTCGCTTGCTCACAATGTGACCCAAAAACTGTCCCGATGCTACTCTGAAGATGCATTTGGAGGGATTTAACTTCATTCGGTAAATATTGAAAACCTTAAAACACTTTTCCAGATCTTGTACATGATAGGTGCTTTGCTTAGCTTTGATCACCATATCATCTAAATATATACTTCACATTATTTTTAAGCTATTTAACAAAGATTTTGTTCATTCGCTTTTGATAGATTGCTCCAACATTAATCTTTACTATGAATGACATGACTTGATAACAATATAGACCCTTATGAAGGTCATATGTTTCTGATCCTCCTCTGCCATAGGAATTTGATTGTAACTAGAATAAGCATCAAGGAAGCTCATTTGTTCATAACCAGTTGTGGCATCCATCATTTGATCAATCTTTGGTAGTGGATAGTTGTTTTTGGGACAAGATTCATTCAGGTTGGTGAAACCTATACAGACTCTTTTTTCCATTCTTTTTTGGCATAATTTGCGACCCAGACGGGGGACTTACGTTCTTAAATCGCCCTAATGCTCAGTAACCGATCCACCTCTTCATTAATTATCTGATGGATCTCAAAAGGGAACCGTCTTGGCTTCTATTTTATGGTCAGGAATCGTGGGTTAAGATTTAGTTTATGGGTCATTACAGACAAGTCTATTCCAAGCAAATCTTTCAAACTCCATGCAAATGTACTTGAATTCTTGTTCAAGAATTGAACAATCTCTTTCTTTTCTTCTTTGATCAACAAGGTTCCAATCAACACTTTCTTGTCTAGAAACGCTAGATCTAGGACTACTTCCTCAATTGGATCTAGTGTTGTTTGCGGCTCATCCGGTTCCTCCTCAATTATCTCATGTAAGTAGGAAGCTTTTGCATACAATTGTAGAACTTCACATCAATCTCCATGGTCGAGTCTGCTTCAATTTCTATCATAGCTTTTCATTCAAGTTTTTCCTATAAGATATCTTTCATGACGGGCAAAACAAACAAGAAAAACAACTAATTTTTCCATAAACAATGCCAATTATTTGATCTTGAAAGCTCACAAGTAATATTAATATATATTTCAGACAAGGGATAGTTATAGATTGATATCACTGAGGTAGATCAACAATAACCCCCAAGGATTTGTCCACCAAATCTTGAAGAACGTGAAAGGAATCTTTTGAGGTACATGGCACGAAGACATTCCGATGCTCAAGTCAGTAGAGATTTCCTCTCTAAAATCTCACAAGAAAATTTAAGAAGTGAGAAAATGAATATAGGGAATTTTTATAAATATGTATTCTAAAAACTAATTTATAAAATTATGGCTTTACCATATCACTAACGTTCTCAAATTAAGGTTTTGAAAAACCCATATAATATATGACATTTTAAATAATTAAAATTCATATTTTACCACGTAGTTATGTAAAAACTATGACTTATTTGTTAACTTATACATTTATATGTGAATTTAAAAGTCATACATTTGAAAACTTTTTATTTTTTATTTTTAAAAAAGCCATAGAAACATTAATAAATTAAAATTCCCAAATAAATAAATAAATGTAAAAAAAAAAGCCATGGGGTGTAATTTCCACATGAATCTATGAACCCATACTAGGTGCCTCGAAATGCTATTTATAGACAAAGTAAGACGGTTTGAGTATATTAGAGAGACTTATTCTGATTGGTCCATATCTTTCCACCAAAGACGATAGAAATAACTAACATGACAACATGGATCCAGCAAGATCCAATCCCCTCTAGTTTAATTTAATCAACCCATAGAGGGTTAAGTAAATCATTAGCTTCTTTACTATCGAAGTTCATCTTAGCATCTCATGAATGTTAATAAGGTGTAATTTGATCAAAACATGTATTTAAATATATAAAAAATATTATTTAAATACAATTGTAAATTAGGTCCACGCAATAAGTGGGGATCACATACCATATATGAACATCTAAACTAAACCACTATTGAAATATTGTACACAGAATAATACTTTTAATGCAAATACATTACAACTTGTGCAAGGTGTCCTTTTTGTGAGGCGTAATTTGTCTCGCTCCCATGTACAAAATAAAATTTGTGTTATGTTTAGCAAAGGAAGGGCTGTTAGAAAATATTCATGTGATATTGCTTATAAATAAAATAAATAGACAATACACATAAGCATATATTGTGAGAGGTGGAGATGATGAGAGTAGAATTATATCAAAAACAAAATAAAGCAAATCATATATTAGAAATACCGCTTTTGTGTCAAACTAAGTCTAGTGTACCACACAATCTCCTTAAAACAATTATGTCTCCTCAACGGGTGTTAGAGGATTGCTAACGACATTTATCTCCCAAGATGAAACGGTTTAAGAGCAACAATTAAGCACCTTATTTTTACTCCCAACAAACTGACCAATGTCTAAGAACACCATCAAAATCTGACTGAGGAATAAGAGAGTTTTGACGCCAAATGGTATGAACTAAGAGGAGCTTCAATCAGAAACCAAGAAAATTTTGACCAAGAGAGAGAGTGATTTTTGAAGGTGTATGAAACAATGAAGTGAAGCCATCTATTTATAGCCTTCAAGGTGAACTAAGTGCTTGAGAATCAACCAAACAAAATTGGGTAACTGCCCGTAATTGATTAATATAATGCAACGTTTGTGTAGTAAGGCAAGGATGAAATCTCTCAGCTTCGTTTCTAGAGTGTTCTAGAATATTCTGGTCAAATTTGGAAGGAAAAATAAATTATGGATTGCAAATGAAGCCCAACCCAGATTAGGCTTTATGGGCATGCATTCGTGCCCGTAGGACATGCGAGTGCACATAAGACACATGCATTTTTGCTCCACCCACAATGATTTTCACCCCCGCCCTACCTGCATATGCAAGAGAAATTCTCATTGCATATCAACTTACCAAGCAAAGGATATGAAATTCTATATACACCCCTTTAAAAGGGTACTCAAATTTTCATGTGGGACTAACAAAAATTCCATTATTTTCTCTTATCATTTTTCCTACTTTAAGTGAAAATTTCTCATTCACCTTAAAACCATTTTGAGCATATTAACACTTGTTTATTATGAACTCATGGAGGAGAACACAAATATCCAAAGACATCTCACTAATAACAAGCGAGTTTGAATAAAATCATGCCTCAAATTGTTACCTTAAAATCGTGTGCGACATTATTTTTGCAACAGTTCCCCACATGTGCTAATGATATGACACAATGCGACAATGTTGGTGATAGACTTAACAATTGAAACTGTTATCATTTGTTAAATACATGGTGAAATTGGTTAGGCACGAAGAAGTGCAAAAACCATAGCGATTTCACAAAAGTCAATATGTGAGAGTTGACTTTCAGTATAGGCATTAATAAATCATCTTTTTGGCTCCAAAGTGTTTTTTTGGAGTATATGAAAGCACCCAAAAACTTTAGGAGCATATGTGGATGTTTTGAGACAAATTTTTGAGCGTCAAAACAGTGACGCCTCGCACGACCGAAAAATGGTAGTTATAATGCCCTACTAATCCAGGACCGTTGCACTATGTGTTTAAAATAGTGCTTACTCGTTGAGCGAGTCATTTGGACTCAAAAGTGTAATTAAAATTAAAAGTGGTTTAGGTATTAAATATTTTGGTCAAAATGATTAAAATTTTAATTAAAACTTTAATTATTCACAATGGATCCCAAAAAGATTGTAAACAAAGTATAATTACGACCAAAGGTTACAAAAAAATCGCTGGCCTAAGTGGAAAAACTTGACTTATACCCTAAGTCCCTCAAAAGATCTTGATTGTGGCGATCGAGCAGGCCGAGTATGTATGCACCATCCTAGAACCCTCCAACTCATGGCTGGTCCATCTTCCCTTTGCCCTTACTTCACCACAAATGCACCCGTGAGCCAAGGCCCAACAAGAATACTCAACTAGGCATAAAAAGTATTCAATTATACATAAACGTTAAACACATGTTTCACAAATTATAAACAAACTCAAGTCATCCTTCCAACAAGTTGTACGACCTATGCCGAATGAGTGCGTGCTACACCCCCATAGTGGCCCTGCCATAATGGCCTACATTCGACATGATTATCACTGAATACGACCCCTTTTTCGACCACTCACAAATAATTATAAGACAACAGATGCAACAAATGCAATCACAGAACAAGGATATATAATTCTAATCAGGATCAACGAAACATTAAAATCGCGCTCAAAAGTTGAGGCCAATGCCTTATTTTCGGTGCATGTACCCATTTTCTTACCTCGAGTCTCGCACTGAAGACGGAATGACCCCGAGTGTGATCCTTTTTCCGAGCCCCACAGAAACCCTAGTCACAACATTAAAGATATGCTCATTAGGAACTAAGTCTTGTAACAGGATCCAAAATAATCACATCTAAACTCGACTTAGTTTTTAGGATCATAGAGCTTTTTACAAGCTTTCCAACCATATAAAGTGTTGGATTAGCTTATACAGGATCTTTATTTATTTTCATGTATATCTAATATTAAACAAATTAATACGAGATAGCCTAAAACATGTTTCTAAAATTGAATTCAAAGAGAAACAAAGAATAGAATACTTACAGTAAACGCAGCGGAATTAAGAGTCCTTCCTTCAGTTTCTCTAACTCTTGTATCCTCTCTGTCGCAGAGTATTATCAAGAAACTGAATCGATCTTCTATTTTCTTCACAATCTTCCAATGTATCCTTAGAACCACCTAGACTAGTGTGGGAAATTCTCAACACATGAGATCGATATAGAGAGAAGAAGAGAAAATAACAAAGAGGCTTAGAAAATGACTTGTGTTTAGAGAGAATCTAAAACTATCAGAAAATTTGACTTGTGACTTATCAAACTTATGTTTTGACTTCTCTCTAAGCACTCCTTTTATAGACTCAATTAGGCCATTTAATTTAATTAAAAAATCAATAAAATAATAGCCATTTTGAAGCCCTAGGTCGAAATTATCATGGGCTATAGGCCCGTGAAATTTCCCATTTGATTATAAGCCCATTGGACTTAAAATCAAGGCCTGTATTATTTTCTATTGATTTAATTAATTAAATAATTATTTAAATCCTTTATCAAATTAATTATTTATAATTTGAACCTTGATTTAAATTTATTTATTAATTTAGATACCAATTTATCTTAATTAATAAATCTGCCATAATTTCTCTTTTCTTCTCAAAATTACACAACTCAGTGAAACTATCCAAAATTGACCTGGTCAACTTTGATAATTCTAATTGATAATTAAATAAATTAATTGAGACTATCTAGATGATTTTATCCAAGGTACAATGGGGACCATGGGCCTATGAAATCAAGCTCCAATAAGTTATCATAAATCTAACAAATAAATTTACTAACTTATTAATTCCTCGTAAGTCCACTATAGACTTGGAATTGTACTCTTGAATTCATAGAACGCTCTATAAAAAATATAGATATGCTATTAATTATCCATTGTTACAACCATAATTGTCACTCAATCCTCTATAGACGTTCTACAATGAGATAGGACTAAAATACCGTTTTACCCCTCATTGTATTTTATCCTTAAAACACTTAGTTCCTTGTAAATGATATTTCAGTAAACTAATTTAATTACTGAAATGAGATCTCTATCATTTAACACCTTGAACCAAACTAAAAGGAAACCATCGTTTCACTTCTTCATCAGAAGCTATAGATGTTCATATCTATGATTAGCACTCCCACTCAATTATACTACCGAGTTCCCAAGATGTAAGTATGGGCTAGTCCGTAGGGTAAGCTGGTAATGAACAAGTCAAAGAACTCAAATAATACAATCAGTTAGAATACTAACCACTCAGAATTTAGAATGTATTGACCTATGGTCAACTATATGATATGACTAGAATAGATAATAACGGTATGTTTACTTATCTTATCAACTGTCAATATCGGTCCTGTCTGATGTAACATATACATCCGATCTTATCTACTTTGCTAATGTTTTGGAAAGAACATAACACTGTAATGTGTAAGTAGATCATATCGTAGATTGGCAAGTTAGTGTAAATCCAGTGCACTGACTAATCTTAGGACTAACTTATTTTGAACATATAATCATATTTATATTCCACTGTGATTACGTCACTATAAATAAGATTAGCTATATGCTCGGGATTTAATAGAAGTTTATATTAAACAAATAATCATGAAAATAAAACATGTGAGCAAAGTGATTGACCAAGTCAAAAAATGATTTCTATTCTTTTATTGATAATAAAATGAGATTACAAAGAATTTGGGTTTTAATTAGGGCATAAAAACCCAACATAAAGAACGTCCAAATCTGACATCTAGGTCAAAAGTTATGGTCTATTTATGAAACTAGAAAATCGTAACCTAAAAATGCATTTGCACCGTGGCGGGCAAAGAGCAATATAGCACTGTTGTGATAAAACTTAGAAATTCTGCGCTTTTCCCTGCGATTTCAGAATATCAACCAACCCAAAATCGAATTTAATCAATATCAAATGCTGTTTTTAACCCCAAAATGGTTATATAATGCTACAAACATCACTTAGGTACCATCTAAATGTAGGAAAAACTAATTGCAGGATCTTTATTTATTTTCATGCAATTTACATATTATCAACACAAACATGCAAATTCCTAGAACATGCTCCTATGAAATTGATACAAATACAAAGTAAAGTAAAAACTTACATTACGCAGCGGAACTGGAACAACTCCATCCTTCAATCTCTCTAACCCTTGATTCCATTCTGTAGCAGAGTATTATCAAGAGATTGAACAAGATCAGCAACACAGTCTTCCTCACCAAGCCTTTGATCAACCTAGAACTAGTGTGGGCTGGCTCTCAACACATGAGATAGAGATCTAGAAAAGAAGAAGAGATTGTGGCTAAGAAAGGATTAGAGTGTCTAGGTTTTCACTTACCCAAATCAACTGAGACTGACTTGCTACTAAAAACCCTAGATATCATATTCCTTATATAGGAAACTTAATGGGATTTATTTAAATTTAAATTAATTAAAAATAATAAACAAAACTAAAAGCCTTGGGCTGCCATAAATGAACTTGGGCCCAATCTCTTTATTTTGAATTTAAATCCCAACTGGGCCTAAATTCAAAACCTTTTATTTATTTATTTTTTTAATTAATTAATTAAATCCTTATTCAAATTAACTAATTATAATTTGAAACTTGATTTAATATTATTTATTTATATTGATACCAATTTATCAATATTAATAAATTTACCCAAATATTCTCTTTTATTCTCTAAATCTCATATCTCTGTAAATTTTCCAAAATTGACCTAGTCAACTTTAAAAATCCTAATTGATAATTAAATCAATTAATTGAGACATTCTAGATGATTTACTCAAAGGTGATGCGGGGACCATGGATCCATGAAATCAAGCTCCAACAAGTTACCGTGAATTTATTTACGAATAATTTCACTACCTTATTAATTCCTCGTGACTCCACTATAGACTCGGAATTGAACTCTTGAATTCATAGAACGTATTTTCAAAACCATAAATACGTTATCCATTGTTATAACCATTACAATCAGTCAATCCTCTATCAATGACTTACTAACGAGCTGGGTGCAAATTACTGTTTTACCCCTCATCAGTATTTTATCCTTAACTCCCACTAAGTTCCTTATAAATGATATTTCCGTGAACTTAATCACAAAAATGAGATCTCAATCATTTAACCTTTTGAACAAAGCAATGAAGGAAATCATCTTTTCACTTCTCATACAGAAGTTATAGATTTCGTATCTATGAATAATACTCCCACTCAATTACACTAATAAATCTCCAAGATGTAAGTATGGGCTAGACCGTAGGGTAAGCTGGTAACGAACAAGTCAAAAGATTTAAATAATATAATTAGTAGAATATTATCACTCAGAATTAAGATCGGCTTAATATATGGTCAACGTTGTGACATTGATTAGATTTGATAACAACGATACTTATTTATCAATCAATAATCAATATCGGTCCTAGTCCGATGTAACTAAATACATCCGATCTTATCTACTTGGTCGATGCCTTGGACAAGACATCACACCCTGAATGTGTAAGTAGATCATATCGTAGATTGCCTAATCAGTGAAAATCCAATGCACTGATCTAATCTTAGGACTCGTTCTTTTGAACATATAATTACAACTATAATCCACTGTGACCTAGTCACTATAATTGTAACTATCCATATGTTCGGGATTTTATAAATGTTTGTATTATTTCAATAATCATGTAATAAAACAAGCAAGCAACACGGTTGTCAAACTAAATGATTTCTACTACTTTTATTAATAATATGAAAACATGCTACATGTCCGACATGGTTTTATAAGGGCATAAAACCCAACACTAAACATCAAACCCAAGCCTCAAGTTACTAATTCAAGAATTAGGGCCAAAAATATCATTTCTCAAAAATCCGAAAATCAACTCAATTTATGGTTTAAATGGGAATTGGAGCTATATAATCAGTTCATAAACTGGTTTCTATCAACAGTATACATAACCCAACAACCTAGAATCCTTAAATTTTGAATTTGAACACAACATCCCAATTTCAACAAGAACACAATGAAGAACATCAAACTATGGCTTACCTGTATGACTTTTTCGAGATTTCTAGCTTATTGGCACTACAACAATATTGAGTATATATTACATTAAAGAATAGCATATATTTAGAAGTGCTATTATTAAGTGGGGGGATTAAAAAACACGGAACTGAATAGTGGGGATTAAAAACACACGGTCTGTTTTTGGCGCCATATGACTAAAAACTCAGGCGGCAAAATGAATTTCTGCCAAATTCCCTTTCTCTCAGCCTTTCTCTAAGTTACCCTTTCTCTCAGCCTCCATCTCTCACTCACGAAGCTCTCTCCGCCCTCTCCGCCCTCACGAAGACTCACCGCCCTCAACTCATCTCTGCCTCACCGCCCTCACGAAGTCTCTCCGCCCTCAACTCATCTCTGCCTCACCGCCCTCACGAAGTCTCTCCGCCCTCAACTCAGCTCTGCCTCACGAAGACTCACTCTAGAGTCGAGCTCTTTCTCCGCCTCACGAAGTCATGCTCCAGAGTGGAGCTTCTCTGCCTCACGAGTTCTCTGCCTCACGCCCACGTAACTTTACAGCAAGAGAAGGTACTGATTTCCCATGGATCCTTAGTATCGATAATGATTTGTTCTTCTTCTTGTGTGAAGGAGCCTTTCTTAATCTTAATAAACCCTTCTCTGGTTCTCATCACTGGTGATCTCACAGGTTTCTCTGTCACTCTATCTTCCTTTATTTTTATTGAACTTTTATGTTTTGGCTGATATAGCTTCGTGGGTTGTTGAATTATTTGGTAGTCTGATATGGGTTTCTTCTATATTTGTAATATTTGCTTCATGTCTGAGATTAGTATCGTGGAATTTTATAAATATGTAACGCTTAAGGAATTAGATTCTTCTTATGCATGACTGTATCTGGTGAAATTTTCACTTTTTAAAAAGCATAACACAAATTTCTTGTCTTGTTTGGGCAGAGACTAACCTTTCTAAAGAAGTTACCCATTCTTTTTTTAATTAATGGCATTGTTGTGTGTGTTTCTTTTCGGAGAAATTTGTGCTTTTTATATGCTGTCAACTGATATAAGTTTTGATGATATGCATAGTCAGATTTGAGAGTTGAGAGTCGTGTTGTACTTATAAGAGTTTAAGTTATTTTGCTATGTTCTCACTGGTTGATAGAGTACTGTTGCACGCTCCCCCTTATCCGTATAGAACATATAATATTCAATATAAAATCATTTACTACTGCTGAATTTGTTATATTGATATATTGTTAGAGTGTCAAGAACCACACATTTGGCTCAAAATGCAAAATATAAGATTGGATTGGATCTGGAGAAATTATTGCAGAAGGTTATTTTATCTCAAGTGACCCAAAGGATGAGGTTCACCATGTTCCTCTTGGGCCTAGTGCTATGAAAGTGGGGATAGATCTTGTTAGAAAGAATGATGCATTTCTGTGGAGGCCTTCAACAATTATGTCTACTATAGAAGATGCTGTAGGTAGTATAATTGCATGGCCAACTGATAAAGTTATAATTAGGTAATTAACTTTTTTTATGTACTCTTTTAGTTTACTATAACTTTTAGTTGAAGCATTACTTATTTAAATTTTGTTGTAGCTAAACAAATGGACCCACAACAAAGACAAGTGCACAAAGGATGATGAATTGAAGGATGGAGCAAGTTTCATGCATGGTTTACTTTTGTGTATCTTGTAATGTTTCTATTTTTCATTTTTGAAGTAAAAATTGTTCAAGATTATAAAACTTTATTATGTTATGCTTTCAAACTTAAGTTAGAACTAAGATCTCATGAAGTAGACACATTCATGGTTTGAATTAGTTATTGTATAATGTAATACTTATGGTTTATCAATCTATTGAGAATTACATTTTATGATTAATTTTGAATTTTTTTTTATCAAAATACAATAATGAAAATCTTTTAATTAAAAAAAAAACCATATAAGTATACTTATCAAAATAAAATTTAAAATTTTATTACTATATGTTATGATTTAAAAACATATTATAAGCGTAAGAAATCGTTATGGTTTATATAATATAACAAACTAAAAATGTTATCAAAATAATCAAATGTAATAGTTGAAAAGGGTTATGAAAAAAGTACAAGATTAAACTTCAAATTTATAACCAAAAACTCTATCTAAATGTTATTATTTGAATATTATAGCACCTAAAAATGTGTTATTGAATAGTTTAAGATAACACCGAACATAACATTAAAAAACTGTTATAGAAAAGACTGGACTTTTAATAACATGGGCTACGTTAGCATTTTCAGAAGTGCTATCAATAGTCCCGGTTAGCAGTTTTTAAGTGT
This sequence comes from Humulus lupulus, assembly GCF_963169125.1. Classification (NCBI taxonomy): domain Eukaryota; kingdom Viridiplantae; phylum Streptophyta; class Magnoliopsida; order Rosales; family Cannabaceae; genus Humulus; species Humulus lupulus. The sequence continues at coordinate 174,414,794 of NC_084794.1, read as the reverse complement.
TATGAATACTATTTTTTCTTGTAGTGTGGTGATCTTACCAGCTCCCACTCCCACTTTAAAAGCTTGAATTCCACCAAAATTCCTCAAAAACTCAAGAATTTGACCTCTTGGAATGAAACTTAGTGTATGAACAAGGAAAGGTCTAGCAAGTGAGGGAGAGAGAGATATTTAGAACGTGTAAGATGAAGTGTTTCAACACTTAACCAAATTTTCTCTAATTATTGGTCAAATGACCATTTTGCCCTCTCATTCACTAAACCTCACAGCTAACCCCCATGGGCATTTTGGCCATTTGCCTAAGCACATAATTATACACTAATCTCTAAATTTATCAATTAACCCATCAAACATAATTACTCCAGCAATAATCCCAAAATATGCAAAATCCCCAAAATATCCCTAGATTCGACCCAAGCCTGACATTTATCCCTATTGTGACTTTTTCGCTAAAACTGCTCGAAATGAACCACTCAAGTCGAATATTACATATATCCACATAATAATATGGTCCCAAACACATAACACTTAGAAATTACAAATATACCTTCATGGGTCAAAATTACGAAAATGCCAATTTTTAACAAAAATGAGTCTTTAAACACATTTAATACACATAATCAAGCTTACTAAATCATATCATAATATAAATCACATAATTACCCCACGTGTCCTCCCAACACTCTAATCAAAACACTTAATTCTATTGGACATTTTGGGAAGCTACAGTAGACCAGGCGACACGTCGTCTGGGTTGTCCGTACGGTGACCTATTTTTGGCTCCAAAATTCAAATTAAAATGCTCTAGTCACATTGGTTGAGTCTAATAAGGTTCCCATACTATTTAAAATATTTAAGTTAATTGGTGACTTAATCACTCACTTCTCCCCCCCACCCCTCTCTTGCTTTCAAGATTACTAGTTTTCTCCAAGATCTTCATCAAGAAAGCTTGACTTGTATGAAGGATCAAGGCTTGTGAATCCCAATCTCATTACATTGTAGTAGATTCAAGCAATTCCAAGGAGAAGGCTAGGAATAGATATTTTTGGACAACAAATCTACATTTGTGTCAAGCCTTGTTACTTTGGTGTTTCACATAAAATCATAAACTTGTGATTTTGTGTTTGAAGGTTGTTCTTCTAGAAAGGTCCACTCTACACTTTGTCTATTGTGTTTATGTAATTTGTGATTATCTTCCATTAGAGTTATATTACTAGTTGCCATTGCTTTGAGTTATAATACAAAACCAAGGTTGATTAAGCCTAACCCCCAACAATAAAAAATCTATATCTTTAAACATTTGTTTTGTATAAAAGTTTGTCTATCTCTAAGGTTTTTCTACTAAATAAATCCATGGAAGAAAGCTCCTCAATCTCAGCTTTCAAGTACATTTCTCAAGATCTAGTATGACTAGATAGGTTTCATGGCTCAAATTTTGTAAGATGGCAAGACAAGATCAAGTTCCTCCTCACAACTTTGAAAGTGCACTACATCCTTGACAAATATTTGAAGACTTTGGAGCCCCCAAAGGATGACGATTCTCAAGATGTGATCAATGAAAGGATGAAAGGGAAGAGGATGAACTCATTTGTTGAGGCCACATACTTAATGCTTTGTCAGATCATCTCTATGATCTCTACACAAATACTATATCAACAAAGGAGATATGGGAAACTCTTGAGAAGAAGTATTAAACTGAAGAAGAAGGTACCAAGAAATTCTTATCACTCAATACATGGAAGTTAAATTCTGTGATGCTAAATCCTTACTCCTCCAAGTATATGAACTGCAAGTTATTGTGAATAAGTTGTTTACTCTTAAGATAATATTTCTGGAACCCTTCATTGTGGGAGGGATTATAGCTAAAATACATCCATCTTGGAGAAGCTACAGAAAGAAGATCCTCCATAAAAATGAAGAGACATTTTTGGAAGAGATCTTGAAGCACCTAAGGATTGGAGATGAGTCTCGTTCTAGAGACAAGTGCATGGAAGAGTCCAATGTTGGGACATCCAAGGTTAACACCATATAGAAACATTCTCAATCCAAAGGGAAGACTCACAAAAAGTCCCAATCAAAGAAAGATACTTACCTAGCTCCTAAGAAGAATGAAGGACAATTCAAGGGTGTGAGTGACCCTTACTTTGTTTATGACAAGAATGGCCACATGGCTAGGGAGTGCAAGTATCAGAAACCCCATAACCATCAAAGAGGATTTGGTTGCTACCTTGAGTGAGGTGAATGCTTTCCAAGGGAAAGTGCAAGGGTGGTGGTATGACACTTGTGTCACCATTCATGTTACTTATGATAGAGAGATCTTCAAAACATTTGAAGAGTCAAAGGATGGGAATGAGATGCAAATGGGGAATGAGCATAGATCCAAGGTGTTGAGCAAGAGGAATGTTGATCTTTACTTCACATTCAGAAAGAAGGTTTTATTGACCAAAGTGTTGTATGTTCCAAATATGAGTAGGAATCTTGTGAGTGGACATTTGTTGAGCAAACCAGGCATCAAAGAGATGTTTGAGTCTGACAAGGTAATTCTATCCAAGGGCAGCTACTTTGTGGGGAAATGGTATATGTGTGATGGGATGATTAAGTTGTGTGACAAAGATAATGGTTTTGATAATAATACATGCTCATCTTCCCCTTGTGTGCTTGGTTTTGATTCTATTACTTTGTGGCATAATAGACTTGCTCATATAAGATATATTACAATTAAAAGATTTATCAAACATGGTTTAATTGTATGCAATGATGTTGAGCATGATAAGTGTGAATTATGTGTTAAATCTAAGGTGGTAAAGAAACATTTTCCAAGTGTTGAAAGGAAAACTGATTTGTTAGATTTGATATATAGTAATTTATGTGAATTGAATGGAATAATTACTAGAGGTGGACATAGGTATTTTATTACCTTTATTGATGATTGTTATAAGATTCATGTAATACCCTACTTCTTTAGAGCCGTTACTAAGTGAGTTAAAAATGTGCTTTAGCTCGCTAATCGAGGTTTTAGGTTAAAAGTGTAGCTAAACTATAATAAAAATTGTTTGAAGACACTAAGTATAAAAATGTGGTCATTCATTGAAAACGTAATGAGTTATACATTTGGGATCCCAAAATACTATTTAGAAAATACTTTACATCTCAAAATACATTTAAGGTCGACTTAGGTGACAAATCTACCAATACATTACATCTTCCAAAAATAACCCTGGCCGTGGCAGCCAGGTAGGCCGAACATGTACCCGTCGCTCCACACTCTCCGTACTCATGGTTGGTCGACCTTTCCTTTGCCCTTACCTGCACCATAGAGCACCCGTGAGCTAAAGCCTAGCAAGAAAACTCAACACAAAACATATTATCATATGCATAGAAATCCACAGTATATAACAAAACAACCAACATGCTAAACACATAGCGACCAACGTCGTCCCATGCGCTTTACCAGGCCTTGGGTTCGCGGTATTCACTGAGAGGATGACTCCAGCATCCTAGGAGGGTCTCGCCCTAACGGGCTACACTCAGTGTGCTTAACGCCGTTCCCGGCCCCTTGCCGTATTCAGCTTCCTGCCGTTCTCGGCTTTCGTTGTTCCCGACCTTCACCGTTCACTCACAAATATGCTTCACATAGCACAATATCAACATATATTTAAACACATACTAAATATAAACACTAGGGACACGCCCTGCAATACAATCAATAGGGCCACACCCTACTCTACGGGTACAAAAGTTTTCTTACCTGTGTCCTGAGCTATCTGAGCACCGCAATCCCGAGCACAGTCCCCTAACCTGAGCCTCATTGAAAACCTAGTCACAACACATTCATAATAACCATCCATCAAGTAAAACCAATAAATAATTTTGGAATATAAATCTAGCCTTCGGGACCTTGGATTCTACCAATTTGGGTAGTAAAATCCTTCCCAAGCCTGAACATTTGACTTCCCGAGATAAAAACATTCGAACAGCCATTACTTTGCATTTGAGCCATGGCCCAGGCCCCTTAAGGGCCGCGATGCACTCAAGTCGATGAATATGTCTTGACTGACCATTGTACATACTACTCTGTGCCCTGCCAATTGAAGCATGACTATCACAATGTATGCACATTGCAGGCATAAGTTTGCACAAGTTTTGGCCATCTTGGAATGTTCCTTAGATAATGGCGTAGCCATTATGCTCCTCCCCACATATCTAATGCGATATATTCAGATTCCGTCTTGGATCTGGCTATTATAGTCTATTTTGAGGATGTCCAAGATACATGTAACACTCTACTACCCTAGAGCCGTTACCATGTGATTTTAAAATGTGCCATTAGCTTGCTAATCGAGGTTTTAGACCAAAAAGTGTGATTAAATTAAAATAAAGACTCGTTTAATGAAATTTAAGTATAAAATGTTGGACATTCATTTAAATCATAAAAGTGTCACATTGGGATCCCAAAGTATTGTTTTGAAATATATTTACAATCCAAAAATGTGGGTACAGTCGACTTAAGCGACAAAATCAAACGTTTACAACGTGTCCCTCAAAACAACCCCAGTCGTGGTGCCCAGGTAGGCCAAACATGTACGTGCCACTCCATTCCCTCCAACTCATGCTTGGTTGGTCTTTCCTTTGCCCTTACCTGCACCATAGAGCACCCGTGAGCCGAGGCCCATAAAAAAAACTCCACAAACATAGCATAGAACAATTCATTTCGATAAAAACATAACGTAAACATATATAACAGATAATTAAAAGCTTCTATCAGAATTCACAACAGTGGCCTACGCCAATCAGGGTGCGTTACTAGGCACCAAACTCATGGTCTTCACTGAGCAGGTGAGTACAACACACTTAGAGGGTCTCACCCTAGCGGCCTGCATTCAACATGCTTAATGTCGATCCAAACCTCTTCCATCCCCGACCTTCGCCATTCCCGGCCTTCGCCGTTCCCGGCCTTCACCGTTCCTGGCCTTCGCCGTTCCCGACCTTCACCATTCCCAGCCTTTGCCGTTCCCATCACAAACACACATATGATGTAATAGTTACACACAATTACACGTAACACTAATATAAGCACAAATAGCTTTATGGGCACAAACATTTTTTTTACCTTGTGTTCTGAAACGATCCCAAGCACGATCCCTAATCTTGAGACTGAGCGGTAAGACCTAGTCACAACATAATGACAAACAACCATCATAATCTAAATCAATTAAAAGCCTTTGAAATAACACACTAGCCTCTGGAACCTCGAATTCTGCTAAACCGGGTAGTAGAATCCTTCTCGAGCCTTAAGATTTCAGTTCCCGAGATTAAAACCCTTAATTGGCCAATATCCCCTATTTGAGTCTCGGCCCAGCCCCCTAGGGCCGCGACGTGCTACAAGTCATAGAACCTCGAGGATCTCTTCTGGGGGACGTGGGCTGCGGCACGCCTCAACCTGCGCCGCAGTGCCTGGGTAGTTTAAGAGACCCTTCAGGGTCTTCTCACGCACACGGGCCGCAACACCTGAAGAACAGGGTTGCGGATCAAGCTCCAAACCCAGAACTCCCTGCATTTTCCTCGAGCCAAATCCATAGAAATCCATCCAAATCAACACCCAAAACCTAAATTGTATCTAGAACTCACATCAATACAACATAATCATCATTATTATCCCAAAAACTACCTCATACTTTCATCAAAACCAAAAATCAAACTAAGGCTTAAACCTTAAGGAAAACCTTTAAACCACGACTAAAACTACCAAAAATTCAGAGAAAAACCTTACCTAGATTGAGAACCACATCCCTTGTGTTGTTGCTAGTCAATTCCTAGCTTTAATCCCCTTTAATTCCAAGCTTCAAGCCCCAAGTGTCCTAGCCTTTCTTCCCAAAATTCAACAAAACCCCCAAGGCTTCAAGAGATAGAGAGAAAAATGAGTGGGAGGGAGAAAGTGAGCTGAGTTAAGTTATTCTTTCTGGTTTGGTTTCCCTTAGCTTCTACAAAAGTCTAGTACTAGGGCTAAGTCTATCCTTTTGACAAAAGACCAAAATTCCCATAGTCACAACCTTATCCTTTAATGGCCCCAAGGGCAAAATCTTCATTTCCTACATTTCCCGCTAATCCTCAAGTAGTCCTATACATTTCCTTGATCCCGAAATACTCGATTAATCACTAAATAATTACCCGTTACTCATTCAACCTCGAATACATACTACATTCTTAAAATACCCCTAGGCTCACCCCGAACCGGGTATTTGACCTCGTTGTGACTATTCCACTAATCCGCCCACTAGGATCGTCTCGGACCACACATCTCAAATATATCCCCATAACATTGGGGTCTCACTCACAATACATACATAATACAAATATACCCTCAACGGGTCAAAAATTACAGATATGCCCTAATTTATAGAAATGGGCCCACATGCATATTTAATACACATAAACATGCATATCTAGTCACATTACCACATAATCATTTATATCGCATAATCACACGTATAATCCATTAATCGCACATATAATTCCAATTAGGCCCCCCGGACATAGTAATCAAGGCACTCAGCCTTAATAACAAATTCAGAACGTTACAATTATCCCTTCATTAAAATTTCATCCTCGAAATTTATTCAAACATCTTATGATGCTAATTCCGCAAACTTGACCAATTTCCAAAGCCAGGTCCTTTACCTTGCCACGTCTTTGTAACACCTTCACAAGAAGGATAGTCATAATCTGTATGACTTTATCTCTTACACATTAAGTTTCACCGAATTTCTAGGGTCTCTTCACCCAATTAGAGGTCGTACTCGACACCCTTTTCCTTAACATTGACACCAGTAACACCTTATGAGCCTCCACCCATGCTGGGGTAAGGCTAATCTGTTGGCCCTTGGCCTTGTCCTTATTAGGATCTCACATGTATATCAAATCTAGAGTCAAACTCCTCTTTCCTTTCCGAATCACCTTATCCTTGTTAGTTCATAATACTCAGAGAAATGCAAGGTCCCCAATCCTAGAACTCCACGTTCCCATGTTTAGATTTGTGAACTCTTATGTCATTTCAATAACGCAGACTACTCCTGCCCTAACGATCCTTAATAATTTCACTGGTCCTCCGGGCCAATTCTGAACCAGGATACTTCTTGTCCCTGGTTTCATTTTCTAGAATAAGTACTTCTCTTTCCATATCTCACAATATCTTACTCAGAGCCACTCTAGCCATCGACCGATATTCATCACCGTGACAATGCACTCCAGGGACCGTATTTATCTTAAGGTCCTAAAACTCACATATTCAAAGTAAAACACTCAAAGTCTGAGTTATTCCTTCAGGTTATCAGTCTATCTGAAGGTAACCATTAATTCCAAATCCCAATCTTATACCCGTTGCCCTCTATGCCCCTTTCCCAGAACCTGGGAATCTAAGGGTCTCAATCTGACACCATCAACTTTGGTGTCCAGTGGAGACGTACGGTCTCCTTTCGTACACACTCCCTCATTTGATATCTCACTCACACAACCATAGTGTGTTAACCCAATAGGTCAAGCCACAAATCTTCACATCCACACACCTCATCTGCAATCTAAGGTGGTCCACCTTTAGGGTCCATAATTATATTCCTTCATACTAACTCCAGGATACCCTAAAGTCATAATAGCCCTTCTGGCTTCTGATTATCATCTTACACTTACTAAAATATTAGGCCGTGCGCCTCCCAGTATCCATATTTTGGTCTTAACACCCATTCAAACTTCCTGGATATAATAATCGTAAGGGGTAACCTAAAGCTTGTCCCGCATCTTCCCCTCAACGCCAACATCCTTTGGATCACTCATCCAATCTGCATATCTGAACCTATTTATGCCAAAGTGGTAGGATTCTTAACCATTCCTACAAAATATTCTTTCTGTGTTTCACCATTTATTCATAGAAGTATATCTGCCAATTATCAATCATAGGTTCCAAACAAGTCCCGATCATTACCCCACCCTAATCGTGGCTAATGACATTACTATCAACTCGACATCCTATGTTGAACATCTAAGTCCTTATCCTCTCATCCATTGTGAGGTACAAACAATCACTCTTGCAATTTACACACGGGAGCCCCCTCATAGTCCTTGATGCGCCACATTATAACTCCCAATTTTAAACAAGGGAAGTGTCCGTCGTGCCGTCCTCATGTGGCAGCCCATTCCATGCATATTTAATACCATGGCATGCCAACCAACCTTTATTCCAACTTCTAAAATTCCGGTACGCAACTGTCCATTCCGAAAAACTTTAAGTTCTTACGTTACTTTAGTCAAGGTATGATTGTCCCCAAAGATGCTTCAAGTAGTAGCTGATGTATTTTACCGATTTCACCGTGCTTCTCACCCCTAAGGCGTTCCTTTAGCAATCTCTTTATGGTTTCTGTAGTGCCCCAAAATCCCTAATGAGGTTTAATGGTCGGATTAGTAGGCCGGGAGGGCCATAATTGATTTATTATGCCATTAAATGATTATATGCATGATTATGTGAATTATATTATTATATGTTGATAAATGCATGCATGTGGGTCCACTTTTCATTATAAGGGCATTTTGGTAATTTGGCCCGTTGAGGGCATATTTGTATATTTTCATGCATGTTGGTGAATTATGGATGAAGCCACATTATTATGTGGATATGTTCGAGTCATTCGGCATGAGAGGATCTTTGAATGAAGTTAGCAGTTTGGTCATAACAGGGTTAATTTCGGGGCTTAGGGTGAGTCTCGGGGTGATTTGAAGATTAGTACATTACCGAGAATTAAATGGTAATGGGATATGATTTATTAACATTTGAGAATATTGGGAATAATGGGAATTGGAGGACGTTAATTATAATTAATGAGATAGATGGGAAAGGATGATTTTTCCCTTGCTAGCTTTGAAAGGAAATTATTTAACCTAGGGGAATTTTGGTCATTTGACCAAGGGATATATTCAACTATATAGAAGGTTGTAGATAACTAAACAAAAACAGAGCACATATCATCCTTCTTCTCTCGATCATCTTTTTCTTCCTTTCCTTTGAAATTTTTGAAGCTCCAACCGAGGATTCAAGCTAAGGAATCAAGCCTTGAGGGTCTAGGTTTGTGTTCTACCATTGAAGAGGGTTTAATCTTGAGCTTGAGGTAAGAATTCATCCATGGGAGCTTTGATTTTTGCCCTATTTTTCAATTAGTTTTCAGCTGGAATTTTGGATTTGATAGTTGTGAATTCAATGAAGTTTTTGGGAAAGTTTGATTGGGTTTTGATGCCTAAGACTTGTAGAATGGGATTTTGGGTTCATTTGTGGGTTTGGTTGAGGTTTGGATTCATTTTTTGAAGTTTGGAAATTGGAGAACTCGAAGGGGAAAAACTAGGGCTGAGACACCTTGGTTCAGGCACTACAACGCCTAGGGATGGGCGCTGCAGCGCTGTTCAGGGCATGGCAGCTCTGGTTGTAGCGCCATAGCGCTGCTTGGGGGGCAGCGCTGTAGCTCTACCCTATTTTCCTAGGGCATTATTTTGGGCACTTTTTAGGGTTTTTGGCTCGGGGTTTCAATTCTTAAGGCTCAGGATTGAATTTATTAACCGTGTTAGTAGGATTCGAGGTCCCGGGAGCAAGGTTTAGATCATGAACCTTTTATTATTGATTTTATTGATGGAATTCCATATTTGGTTATGACTAGGTGACCGCTAAAGGATCAAAGGATTGATCGTTCTCAAGGGTCGTTTTTAACTTGTTTCACGCTCAAACTAGAGGTAAGAAAACTGCACCCAGTATGTGACATGCATGATTATTGATGAGGCATGTTGAGTGCTCTGTATGTGGACATTGACTGCGTTGTAAATGCTTAGCAATCTTGCTTTTCTATGAATGGTATTGACTTATTAGTCAGAATCGGCAATGGTGTCAGTATTGATTATGAGGTTGTGACTTATTAGTCAAGTTCGGCAGTAGTACTGAGCATTGGTGGTATGGAATTGACCTATGAGTCAAGAATAGTATTAGCGTGTTTAACGCAAGCCGAGATTAGATCTAATCGACATAAGCATTATCAACATAAGCATGAAATGCTTGACCGACCTTAAGTTTGATGAAAACAAAAGCGCTTGTCTAGTCTAAAGGCTAGTTACTTAGAGCCAGAGCCAAAAGGCTGAGGTGACCAACATGTCACATGGCTTAGGGAGCGGATCCCCATAGATGGACTTATTAGCCATCTATTTAAGGAGCATAACCCTAGAGATGGACTTATTAGTCATCTATACAGGGAACAAATCCTTAGAGGTTGACTTATTAGTCACCTGCACAGTGTGTGACTCCACAGTCACTCATCTTATTAGGGTATGGAGCCCAAGTTCGTGACTCCATGGTCTCTTATCTGATTAGTCATCTATTCAGAGTATGAATTAATAGTCACTTATTTGATTTGGGCTGCAAGCCCCATCGTGAATATCAGAATCTTTATTGATCTTCACTTATCTGATTTGGGTTACAAGTCCAGTATGATTATCATAATCATCTGTTGATATTGAATACATGCAGTAATGAATTTTGGCTCACGGGTGCTATGTGGTGCAGGTAAAGGGAAAGAATATCTCACGCAACCTTGAGTGGAGAGCTTAGGTGGCGATGTGTACATATGCGACTGCTTGACCACCCCAGCCAAGGTGTTTCTCAAGGAACTAGGGGTTAACCCTACTTTTGCCGCTTAGGTTGGCGGGTTGTAATTTTTACACTGTAATGACCATTTTGGATTGTAAATAACTTGTAAACGCTTTTATGGGCCCATGTACATTATTATGTTTTAAATAAAATATATCATTTCCTTTTGATAGAGATTTTTCACCTTAGCCTATTAATGATACCTAGATGAACATTTATAACCAAATGACTCGTTTAGCAAGTTAAGCACGGTTTAAAGTTCATAGTAACGGTCTTGGAGTAACCAGGGCGTAACAACTTGATATCAGAGCGTGCCAATGTTTAGGGTTCCTGTAGACTGGCTGGGCATGTACACTCACCACTGAAGACAAGCTCGACTCATGGTTTGGTAACTATTTATGTGGTTATATGTTTAACTGCTTAAATAAAGTAGAAAAGCTTTACCTGTCTACATGAAATATATTAATAAGGCTGGGCCTTGACTACTACACCATAAGCAAAAATGTGCTTATTAGTACTAATATTGCTATAACATAATTATTAGTATTGTTCATTGTGAATTATTAACTGATACATGTTAAATGCTAAATGCTAAATGCTATGATCATGTATCCATTTGTATATCTATATAATTGTGGAATATGGGTGATTATCTGTTGATCTTGGACCGTGAGGCGGCAAGAGGTTTAGTTATCACTGCCTAACTGGCCGCATTGATTGTTTCATCACAGTATAAGTTGAAAAGAATGATTCCAAGACAGACAGATTCATCAGTTGGCTAGGAAGATCGTGGCCATAATACAGACAGGGTCAAGAGAATGACCAGAGTCAGATTCCTCAGCCAGCTCCTGATAATTGGCAGCAGCTTTTTGCTAACTTACAGGCCAGAGTTTTGAGGCAGGAAGAAGAAATTCGCCTCCTAAGACAACAACAAGTTCCTGCAGGGAACAGTTTACCAGATGTATCACCTGTAGCGGTGCCAACAGTTGAGCAGTTGGCTGAGGCTGGAAGCAAATGGGAACCTCTTTATGAAAGGTTCAAGAAACAACAACCTCAAGTTTTTGAAGGTAGTGCAGATCCTGCTAAGGCAGTACAGTGGATGAGTATGATTACCACCATCCTTGACTTCATGAGGGTGTCTGGTAATGAGAGGGTGGCCTGTGCCACATACATGTTTTGGGAGGATACCCGAATTCGGTTGGAGGTTATATCCCAGACCAAAAATGTCAATGCCCTGATTTGGGAAGAGTTTCAAACTCTGTTCAATGAAAAGTATTACAATGATGCCATCAGGGCTGCAAAAGCTAAAGTGTTTATCAGATTACTTCAGGGGAGTTTGTCAGTAACTGAATACGCTCTGAAGTTTGATAGATCGGCAAAGTTTGCCATGGAGCTGGTGCCCACCGATGGGACCAGAAGAAAGAGGTTTCTCCAGGGGCTATAACCTAGATTAGCTTGGGATGTTCGTATCACCACTGTGGCTCGAGTTACTACTTATGTACATGTGGTTGAGAAGGTGCTCACAACTGAGAGTGCAGAGAACAAGATCTTGCGGGACAATGCAGCCAAAAGAGAGTTGAGGAGGACAAGTCCTCCATTTGTGGGTTTTGGTAGGGGTGGAGGCCCCAGTGATCAGAAGAGGAAGGTTCCTGACACCTTCTCAGCTCTAGGCCCTAATAGGCGACCACGTGGTATTTCTATTGGCTGCCAGGGTGGCAGTGATGCCTGGAGGACTTATCCAAAGTGCCCTAGGTGCAAGAGGTGCCATATGGGAGAGTTTAGGGCAAAAGCTTGCTTCTTATGTGGGGCAGTGGAACATTTCAAGAAGGATTGCCCAAAAGCAAGAAAGGAAGAACCCAGAAAGGCGGACAGCTCGGCCCCAGCTTGAGTGTTCGCATTGACACAAGCAGAAGCTGAGGCTTCACCCTCAATAGTTACAGGTTAGCTTCTTAGTGCTAAAACCCCTAATACTGTTTTGATTGATTCTGGTGCTACATATTCTTTTGTTGCTAGTAGAATTATTGATAGATTGTGTAGACCATGTGATTATTATGCTGTGGGGTTCAGGACCTTATTACCCACTGGGGAGTTAGTAGTATCCATAAGATGGTTCAGATCTTTGCCAGTGACAGTGGAGGGTAGAAAGTTGTCAGTGGATTTGATAGAGTTAGTTATGAATAACTTTGACATGATTCTGAGTATGGATTGGTTAGTGAAGTATGGGGCAACCATAGATTTCAGAAGGAAGATGGTCACCTTTGAGCCTGAAGGTGAGGATCCTTTTGTGTTTGTTGATACTGTGCATGGACTCTGTATACCTATAATTTATGTGTTGAGGGCTAGAGATCTATTGCAAGGAGGTTGCATAGGATTCTTAGCCAGTGTGGTGGATACCACTCAGGTCATGCCAGTGAGACCAAAAGAGACCAGACTAGTCTGTGAGTTTCTGGATGTGTTTCTAGAAGATTTACCAGGGTTGCTACCATACAGAGAGATTGAGTTTGTAATATAACTGGCACCAGGGACGGAGCCAGTGTCTAGAGCACCTTACAGAATGGCCCCAACTGAGTTAAAAGAATTAAAAGTACAGATGCAGGAGTTGTTAGATTTGGGTTTTATCAGACTTAGTTTCTCACCTTGGGGTGCGCTAGTTCCGTTTGTGAAGAAGAAGGATGGTTCTCTGAGGATGTGTATTGATTACAGAGAATTGAATAAGTTAACAATTAAGAACAAGTATCCTCTACCAAGGATAGATATTCTATTTGATTAGTTGCAAGGTAAAAGGGTATTCTCAAAGATCGACCTTCGATCTGGTTATCATCAGTTGAGGGTCAAGGAAGGAGACATACCGAAGAATGCTTTTTGCACTAGATATGAGCATTACGAGTTCTTAGTCATGTCTTTTGGATTGACTAATGTTTCAGCTGCTTTCATGGATTTGATGAACATGGTGTTCAAGGATTATTTGGACCAGTTCGTGATCGTATTCATCGATGATATTCTGGTTTATTCTCAGTTAGAGTCAGAAGATGAGCAACATCTGAGGTTGGTTCTACAGAGACTGAGGGAACACAAACTGTTTGCAAAGTTCAAGAATTGTGAGTTCTGGTTATCTCAGGTAACTTTCCTTGGGCACATTGTCAGTAAGGAGAGGATTAAAGTAGATCCAGCCAAGATTGAGGCGGTTAGAGATTGGCCAAGGCCAAAGAATGCTTCTGAGATGAGAAGTTTCCTTGGATTAGCAGGTTATTATAGGCGTTTCGTGGAAGGGTTCTCTAAGATCACTACTTCATTGACTGACTTGACACACAAGAATCAGAAGTTTGTGTGGTCAGACAGGTGTGAGAGCAACTTCCAGGAACTGAAGCAGAGGTTGATTACAGCTCCAGTTCTGAGTCTTCCAACAGATCAGGAGAAGTTTGTGATATACTATGATGTCTTACATCAAGGTTTGGGTTGTGTTTTGATACAAGCAGGAAAGGTGATTGCTTATGCCTCACGTCAGTTGAAGGAGTATGAACAGAGATATCCCACTCATAATTTAGAGTTGGCAGTTGTGGTGTTTGCTTTGAAGGTATGGAGGCATTAACTTTATGAGTTGAAGTGTGAGATCTATACTAACCACAAGAGCCTGAAGTACTTCTTCACGCAGAAAGACTTGAATATGAGACAAAGGCATTGGCTAGAGTTAGTAAAAGATTATGATTGTGAGATCTTGTACCATCCAAGAAAGGCCAACATGGTAGCTGATGCTTTAAGATAGAAGGGTCCGAGATAGATTTATAGTGCGAGGCTGATAGATAGAGAGTTAGCAGAGGATATGACCAGAGCTGGTATAGAGTTACTGGTGGGCTAGTTGGCCAACATTACGCTACAGTCTACGCTGTTGGAGAGAATAAAGGAAGGTCAGTTGGGTGATCCACAGTTGATCAAGACCAGAGAGGATGTTTTAGCTAGAGTGTCCAGAGATTATACAGTGTCTGCTTTGGGCTTGTTGAGGTACAAGGGTCGGATATGTGTTCTGTTAGACACTGCTATGAGACGGGAAATTCTGGATGAATCTCATACCACTCCTTATTCTTTGCATCCAGGCACCATGAAGATGTATCAGGATGTTAGATCATTGTATTGGTGCCCTGGGATGAAGAGGGATGTAGTAGAATATGTGGCTAAGTGCTTGACATGTCAACAGGTCAAGGCTGAGCATTAGAGGCCATCAAGGTTATTGCAGCCTCTAGACATCCCAAAGTGGAAATGGGAGGACATCACGATGGATTTCATGGTGGGGTTACCTAGGATTGTTGGTCAACATGATTCAATATGGGTTATTGTGGATCACTATACAAAGTCAGCTCACTTCTACTAGTGAGGACTACTTATACAGTTGACTAGTAAGTAAATCTCTATGTGAGAGAGATCGTGCACCTCCATGGAGCACTAAGGTCGATCGTGTTAGATCGGGACCCCACTTTTACTTCCAAGTTCTGGGTGAGTTTACAGAAGGCCATGGGAACACAGTTGAAGTTCAGTACTGCTTATCATCCTTAGACAGATGGACAATCTGAGAGGACAATCCAGATATTAGAGGACATGCTGCGAGCATGTGCGCTGGACTTTGGTGGATCCTAGAGTAAGTATCTACCTTTGATAGAGTTTTCCTACAACAATAGTGTTGACGGTAGGAACTCGTCAACTAAGTTAGATTGAGAACTTTGTGAGTTAAAAGAAATAGACTCAAATCAAATGAACTTCAAGTAAACTCTCTTATGATTTCCAGAGAACAAAAATGTAAGTGCTGAAATTTCAAAATGAAAAGTAGAAAGGATGTGTAATGTCTATTCCCATTAACAATGTGTGGTTACAAAATTATCTCTCAAATCTCCCCCCGCCCTTCTCAGGTGAAGGGATGTCACATTTATTAAGAGCACTATTGGCTCATTATACATGGTGGTCCCTGGGGACATGACCCTGCATATGCACTCTATAGATAGTAGTGGTGTCAGGAGCGTGGTGGTCGGCTCCAGTACATGTTCAGGGTCTACGGGAGCACCTCCACTACGGAGCACCTCCACTTAGTACTTAGTTACACCTCCACCTTCTGTTTAGTACGAACTTCAGAGGTTGGCTGGGAAGGACCACATCTGGTACCTTATTTGTACGACCACTACTTGTCTGGCGTGGTCTTTAGGGTCAAACACCTGGGGCATTCAGAGACGTACCCCCGTAAGTACTTTATATTCGTATGATCTCTTTTGAGTCACTTGTGTGTTTTCTTATACTCATCATGCACCCTGCTCTCTTAAACTTTAAGTGTGGGAAAGCTTGCATGCCATCATGAGTAACATACCTAGATATCTTTGCCAATTCTAGCTTTCTACCAAATGATGGTTGGGACCTTACTGGTTCCCCTCATATGATGAGGCAAGGTGCCTTTCATGGATCTCCATCTAGGCAAGGCACGAGGTCTTGCATGGACCCTTGAGTGCAAGGCACATCGTCTCACATGGCGAGGCTTATGAGCCTATGGTGAGGCATGCGTTGGGAAGATGCATGTGGCCCTATGTGCAAGGCACTGGGCGTGGCCGAGGAAATCTTTGCGAGGCCCTTGGCATGAAGCCATGGTGCATTTGGTGTGAGGCCCTTCTTGCGAGGCCCTCGGTGCGAGGCCATGGTGCGCTTGGTGCGAGGCCCTTGGCACGAGGCCATGGTGCGCTTGGCATGAGGCCCTTCTTGCGAGACCCTCAGCATGAGGCCATGGTGCGCTTGGTGCGAGGCGATGGTATGCTTGGTGCGAGGCCCTTCTTGCGAGACCCTTGGTCCAAGGCCATGGTGCGAGGCCCTTGGCGTGAGGCCATGGTGTGCTTGGCGCGAGGCCCTTCTTGCAAGACCTTCAGCGCGAGGTCATGGTGCGCTTGGTGCGAGGCCCTGGTGTGAGGTGAGATGTGCATGAGGTGCTGGGCACGCGTGCAAGATGCCTGATGTGCACGAGGCACTGGGTGCGCGCACGAGTCGCCTGATGTATGCGAGACGTTAGGCGCGTGCGAGACACCTGATGCATGCGAGATGCCAGACACGCGCGAGACGCTGGGCGTGCACGCGAGACGCCTGATGTGCGCAAGGTGCCTGGTGTGCACGTGACTCCAGGGACGTGCGAGGTGACGGGTGCGCTCGAGGCGCTTGATACCTTTTATGATATTCTTGCAATGCGAGTGGGCCTCACTCATCGACGGAGTGGACCTTATGGGACTTTAGACATGATTGCGTTGGTCCGTCAAGGGACCTTAGACAAGTGATGTAAGTCCTTTATCGGTGTGGAAATTTTAACATCCAAACTTGCCCTCCAGTTTATGAGAGGGTCTTCAAGCTCTCTGGTAGACTTCAAGATGCGATGTTTTTTGGGATGGTCGCAAAGTATTAGCTTGCTTCTTCATTTTGACATTATAGAAAACCACACTTTGGAGTTGAAGACTATTATGAGATTTTGAGAGCGAATGCGAGCCTATCATTGTGCTCCGCGGATCCCAAGGCAAGTGCCAAGCCCCCCTCTTGACCATTAATCAACCAGTGGATCCAATGGCTTAAGTGAGTTTGTGGTTCTTATAAATAGACCTTCATCTCAAGCATAATATTTACATTTTCTCTTCTTAGCTTGGTGGTTTTAGTGTCTTCACTTCCTCCAAGAGGTAAGGGGTTCGATTCCTCACAAACTCATTTTGGTTGTCTTTCCTCTTTATTATTTAAATTCCTTTCTTTTATTCAAATCTCCATATATGTGCTTGGAGACTAAAACATCTTTCCCCTTTATTTTTGCAGATGCATACTTTCGACCCTTTGCATTTCTTCGACTGCGACGGTGCTTTCGACCCTCGGCCTCCTTTCGACCACGACCATACTTTTGACCCTTGGCCTTCTTTCGACCGTGATGGTGCTCGATTTTACTTACTCAAGGTATACTTTCTTTCTTTCTTATGTTCAATGGGTCTAAATTAGCATTACTTGGGATGGGTTCCCTTGGCCGGAGCTCCTTGTGAGCTAATCCACACACATGCCCTTGCTTGTACCCCATAGTTGGTCATTTTGAGCGCTTGTGTCTAGAGGTTTTGAGCCCATTCCTTTGTGTTTTGCAGCACCCCTTTCACCTACACGTGAACCCTTATTACCTACGAGATGAGGTTTCATGGTTTGTGAGGGATCGTCTGGCGTTCCTCCGGGGGCTGAGTTTGTACACTTATCTTCAGACTCGGGGTCCCCCGAAAACAACCCTTACCAGGACTATGACACTTTGAGGAAGGCTCATATATGTCACCTTGAGCACATGGCCAAGCTTAGGCATAAAATATGGGTGGTGGAGAGCGAAATAGATTCAGTTTTGAGGGGAGATGGAGTCCTTTTCCTCTTTGACCTTAGTGACCACATTGAAAACCTTAGAGTGAGCCTTTTTTATCTACAAATGGAGTTGGAGTTCATGGAGGGAAACCTCCCACCTGAACCTCTTACCCCGTTCTCCCCTTATAGTTGCCATGAGGTCACCCTGGGTTCCCCTCAACCCTTGTCTTCGATCCACTCTTGTTTGGTGCTTCCACACTCAACGCCTCAGTGGAATACTCTAGCTAGAAAGAAAAAAATGAAGGGTAAAGTTCCCTGTTTCGATCACACCTTTTTCCTTGGGTTTTGCAAATATGTCAAAGAAAGTGTGGCGATAGGTGGCTCTCGAGGGGAAAGATTCTGGTCCTCTGTTGGCGTCTACCATCGTGTCCA
Source organism: Humulus lupulus (assembly GCF_963169125.1). Classification (NCBI taxonomy): domain Eukaryota; kingdom Viridiplantae; phylum Streptophyta; class Magnoliopsida; order Rosales; family Cannabaceae; genus Humulus; species Humulus lupulus. Next base: position 174,396,370 of record NC_084794.1, on the reverse strand, counting down.
ACGTGCCGGAGAACGGGTTGTTGGAGTTATCCAAGAAATACCATATTGGCAAGGAGTACAAGCTGTACGTTCCTTCCAACAAGTGCCGGACCGATAATCCCCTCAGGGGTACGTGGCCATAAGTGAGCACATTTTGAAGGCGGGTGGGACCATTCCCTTACACCTGTTCTTTGTCATGGTCCTCAACCATTTTGACCTTGCTTTGCTCCAGCTGGTGCCTAACAACTTGCTGACTTTGAGCTGCCTAGACATGACATTTATGGAGCTTAACCGTCATGCTCCTATGACTCAAGAGGTGCACTTTATGTACAACCTCATGCCCACCCCTAAATCCAAAGGCTTCTATTTTCTGCAGAAAGCCAATTTTCAAGTCTCCCTGATAGAGGGTGTTGTGTCCAACCCGGGGTCTTGGAAGTAGGACTTTTTCTTCGTGAAAGGTCCCCTTTCTATACATGAAACATTTCGCTCATCCCCAAGTAAGTACTTCAAGCAATTTTTTTCTTTTTTACTTTGAATTTACTATTTTGGAACTTATGCTCATATTGATAACTGTGTTGATTGTGCAGAGAACCTTAGTGTCCCCGACATTCTTGAGTCGGAGGTAGCACCAATGGCATCTTACTCGATGCTGACCCCGTTAAAAAGATGGCCGCCCGTTTCTTCACCGTGGCCAACCTTAACTGCTATGGTTTGTCGACGGTTTCGGAGCCCGATTTGCTGTGGCATATTTTAGAACGAAGGAAAAAGATGACTCTAGTCGAGCCTCACTCGGACGGGGGTGATGCAGAGTGGGTGCCTGAAGAGGTTTCCCCAGAATCTAGACGCCCACCCTGGTCATCTTCGTCCCCCAGGGGGTGCCCTCCTTTGGTCTCTATGGATCGCGACATGACATCTCATTCCCGCGGTCCGCAGGCCATGCTAGGGTGCTTTGTCGTGCCCTTTTATGAGGAATATGATACTCTTCCTCATGCTCCCATCAATCTTGGTACTTTGGGGCCCCATTTTTCCGGTGTTCCTACGCCTCCTCCTCCTTCGGTGAGTGGGTCATCTGTCCATGCTCAGCTGGGCGCCCCTGATTTGGAGGGGACACCCTAGGTGGGTCGTCTGGCGGCCTCTTATGGGCAAAGGTATACTTGGGTCGCCAAGGGTATTCTTGAGATCGAGTGGAGATGTCTCGGGAATTTTTCCATGTCGGAGCTTGGGGAGACTCTTGTGCGCTCCACAACCTGGGTGAGTTCATGCGTCTTACATTGGTCTTTCTCTTCCCCCCCCCCCCCCCCCCCCCTTTTGTTTTGGGTTCTTTCTCTGCTCATCATTTTTTTGCTTTCTTGCAGGCTTCTCTGGTGGCTCAACGCTTCGACGACTCGGCGCAGGACCTCTCTTTGTCGAATGCTAAAAGGGGCTTGAGAAGGCACCGACGAAGGCCTCTTCATCGTCAAAAAAGAGGAGGAGGGTGGAAGCCAAGGTTGTGATGTTGCAGGAGAGGGTCGCTCGCCTGGAGGCCGATCTTGGGGGAGTGAAAGCCAAGGTTGCAACGTTGCAGGAGAGGGTCACTCTCCTAGAGGCGAATTTGGCTGAGATCGAATACAAATCCATAGAGCACATCCTCTATGGAATGTGGAGGCAAAATCCTAACTTCGATTTCTCCTCCTTTGGTGAGCATGCCGTCGCCAAGGTGGCCGAGTGAAATGCTCTCGGTGGGAGGCCTTAAGATTTTGCTTCTGCAGTTTTTATCATTTAATTCAATTTGGTTGTATGCTCATTTAAGCCTATCATTTTTTTCTGGAACTTTTCTAAGTCCTGCCACATCATTGTAACTTTATATAAATGTAACACCCTAACTTCAGGGACCGTTACGGTGTGCCTTGTAACAGTGATAAACTCGCTAATCGAGTTATTTGGCCAAAATCGTGTGTCTAAGTATGATTAGCGGTTTAGGGGTTAAAATTTTTGGTTAAGACATAACGTTTCATTAGAACGTTTAATATATACATTGGGATCCCAAAATATAATTTCAGAGTCTAATACAAGAAAATATTTACAACAGGCCGATCTAAGCGGCAAAATAGGGTTTAACCCTAGTTCCTCTTCAAACCTCGGCCGTGGTGGTCGAGCAGCTGCATATGTACACATCATCACCTAAGCTCTCCAAATCAAGGATGGTCCAGCTTTCTTTTGCCTTTACCTGCACCACATAGCACCTGTGAGCCGAAGCTCAGCAAGAAAACTTAATATGCTCATGAACAGTAATAACATGTCATCAAGTCATAAGGCACACGCCTAGCAGATATAGCCCTATTCCAGCAGACATCAGATCCACGTAATGTTGAGTATAACACATCAACCAATGACCATAATAGTCATCTAGGGCCTTTAGCCCACAATAGAAACGTAATGTTGAGTATAACACATCAACCGATGATCATAATAATCATCCAGGACTTTCAGTCCAAACAAATAGGTGACAATCGCAAAAGTCACTGAGTTGGGTATAGCTCCCTTTAGCCTTGTGACGATAGGGTCACCGGGGCTTAATAGACAAGTGAACTTTTATTAGTTCAAACAGAATAGGTGCATGGTGACTAGTCACCAACATAACCTTCTTCATGACCATAGAGTCATAACCTTGGAACATCGTTCCCTAGCCATGTGACAAACAGTCACCTGGACCTTAGGCCCTGGCTCTAGTAACTAGTCTTAGACTAGGCAAGCGCTTATAAGTTCATCGACCTTAGGGTCGGTCTAGCATTAATGCCTTAGAGCCATTCAATGCTGATATCGATTAGATCTAATCTTCATTCGGCCCTACGTTCAGGACGCTATTGCCGTTTCTGACTCTTAGGTCAGTATCCTTGACTAGTTAGTGCCATATACAAGTAAGCAATGCCACCAAATGTATATCACATATCCAATATCTAAATACAAGGCATTCAGCATGCTTACTTAACAAATACTAGCACAATTAGGATCGTGCATAAACACAGAGGCTCAAGCTCTGAACGATATCATACTCAGTATACAAAGCATGTCCTAATCAAATGTTTCTCGTGCATCATATGCATCATATTTAACCACTTGACATGCCTCAACAATAATCATGCATGCCACATTTAATAATCCAACATGCATCAATAATAACCATGCATGTCACATATACACATGGTGCAGTTTTCTTAGCTCAGATTTGAGCTAGAATGAATAAAAGAACGACCTTTGAGAACGATCAACTTTTAGTCCTTTACCGGCCACCTAGTCATAACCAAATACGGAACACCATCAATAAAATGATAATCACGGGTTCCCAAACCAAGATCTAGCCTCCGGGACATCAATCCCCACTACTCTGGGTAGTAGGAATGATCCCGAGGCCTAAAACCATGTTCCCGGGGTCAAAACGCACAAACGGGCTCAACCCTGCTCAAGGGATGCAGCCCTACCACCTTGGGCCGTGGCCCCCAGCCACTCCAGAAGCAAGGGTCGCGACGCCCAACACCAAGGGCCACGGTGCCCAGCAAGCACAAAAATGCTCCACCTGCTTCTTCGAGCTAGGGCCGCGGCCCCCAACCCAAAGCCATCCCCAAACATGATTTCCAACATCCTAAAGCCTCCAAATTCTTGCCTAAACATTACCAAATCATCAAATCAAAGTTCCCAAGCTTCCCAATGGTCCAAAACCATCAATACCCAAAGCTCAATCAAACCAAAAACTCAACGATTCACAAAAGCCAATTCTAAGCTTAGAAACTCTAAAAACTCAAAACTTAAACTTAGATTACCTTCAATTGGGTTGCTTCTTATCAAATCCTTCAGTTAAGAAGCTTCTAATCTTTCCTAGGATCGCTATGCCTCGATCCTCGCTTGATTCCGACTCCTAGAACTCAAGATTTCTTCAAAAAGGCTTCAAACGGTAAAATGAGCTAACGAAGGAGAGAGGAAATGTTTTCTAACGTACGTTCTATCTGACATCCTACTTCAAGCTTAAGTAACCTCAAATAAAACCTAGTGCTCGGGGTCCCGAAAACACCCCCGGGGACATTATAGTCAAAACTTCCAGAATTTCCTCATGACCTCAAATACTCCCAATTTATCATCAAATAAACATTCTTATTACCTAATAATTGACCCCGTTATGACAAAACCGCTAACTCATAATATAAGATCGTCTCATGCCGAATATCTCGAATATATCTCCATAATAATGAAATCTCATTCAAAAATTACAATATGCACCCAAGTATACAAATATGCCCTCAACAGGCCAAATTACCAAAATGCCCTTATAATTATAGATACACCCATATGCATTCATTTATCATCATATAATAATATAATTGACATAAACATGCATATTATCATTAAATAGCATCATAATTCAATTATGGCCCTCCCGGCCTCCTAATCAAGGTCCTAACCTTTATTAGGAAATTCGGGGCATTATAATATATATGTTATGTGATCATTTGTTTTGGCTTCTCTATACTTGAGGTTCTTTTGAGCCCGCAAAAAAGGGTTCGATAGGTCTCTTTTTTTTTTTTTTTTTACTTTTTACTTATTATTCTTGAGGTCTTTTTTAGCCCACGCGAAGGGGTTCGATAGGTCTCTCTTTGGTGCACCTTGATTGTTTTTGTAAGGATATGTTGGCCCTTTGGGTTTTAGTCATCCTTTTATATACTTTTGCGCGCACTTATTATTTCTTGCGAGAAGCGTCATTCTCGTCATTATGCATAGTAATATTTTTTCAAGGGTCTCTTTTAGGACCTTTTTTTGGCTAGATGGCTTGGTGGCCGCTCTAGACTTATTGGTGGATGCTCTTCCTGTGGCCTTTCCTCTCATGGAGGTATCAACCTTTATTAGGAGGCTTTTCCTGTAGGACCATTTGACCTTCTTGATGTTTATAAGGGTAGCTAATCCTTGTGAACTCAAGAGGTGCCTTGCAAGGTCTTCTTCCTTATTTATAAGGGTCTCTTTTTTTTAGGACCCTTTTTCTTTTATATATATATATATATATATATATGAAAGGGTCACTTTTAGGACCCTTTTTTGGCTGTATACTCTGCCCCCCAAGTGGTTGGCGAGATTTATCTCATCAGGCACTTTGATCATTTCGCTCATGAATTTTGATAATTATTGGAAATGAGAGTTAGATAGTGTGATTATTTTGCTCATACACAAGAGTTCTTACTACATATTCATTGGATACCAAAGAGAAACATATTCATTGGAAATGAGTGGAGTACATAGCTACCTACGGTGACATTGTTCTTACTACATATCAAGGGGTCTAAGTTAGCCCTTTATCTCATAGCTATTACACTTAAACTTGCATGTTTAGACAAAGCGATGATATTCTTGCCTCAGACATGGAGGTCTTACTGATAATATTTTTTTAGATGCTCTACGTTCCACGCTCTGGGTACCATGGTATCATCAAAACGTGCCAGCTTGTAGGTGTTAGGGGGCACCACCTGGGAAAGTTGGTAGGGGCCTTCCCAGTTTTCCCCTAATACACCCGCGCTCGGGTCTCGAGTGTTGGGTAGGACTTTCCATAACATGAGGTCTCTGATCCTGAACGTCCTCTCTCGCACCCTTGAGTTATAGTATCTTACGGCCTGTTGTTGGTATGTCGCCAACTTCAGTTGTGCCCTTTCTCTTCTCGCTTCCAACAGGTCCAAATCTTCAGCCAATACTGCGTGGTTAGCCTGGTAATCATATGCTTGTATGCGGAAGGAGTTGATATTCATTTCTATTGGAAGAACAACCTCGCATCCATAGACTAAGGCGAAAGGCGTTTCTCCAGTAGTGGAACGGGACGTGGTCCTGTAGGCCCAAAGCACATTGGGCAGTTCTTCGACCTAGGCTCCTTTCAACTTTTCCAACTTTTTTTTCAGGTTCCTTTTCAGGATCTTGTTGATGGCCTCCACTTGTCCATTGGCTTGCGGGTGCACTACAGCAGAGAAACTCCTCTTGATTCCCTTTTCTCTACAATATTCTTCGAATAACCCTCCTTCAAATTGTGTCCCATTGTTAGAGATTATCTTGTAGGGTACTCCAAACCTGCAGACGATAAATTTGTTCATGAAGATGGTGATTTGCTTAGCCATTATGTTGACTAGAGTCTCCGCTTCCATCCATTTAGTAAAGTAACCGACTGCTACAACCGCGTACTTTGCTCCCCTTCTTCCTGTTGATAATGCTCCGACCAAGTTTATCCCTCACACAGCAAAGGGCCACAGACTGGTCATTCTCACCAGCTCATTTGGTGACTATTTAGGGTAATTTTCATGTCGTTGGCACTTGTCACATCATCTTGCAAAATCGCCCTCATCCTTCTCCATGGTAGGTCAATAATACCCTTGTCATATGGACTTTTTTGCTGTGGATTTCCCCCAGCATGATTTCCACACTCTCCTTCGTGTATCTCTTACAGGACCTGTTGACGGTGAAATCTCGTCAATGAAATTAGATCGGAAAACTCAAAGGTAAGTCAGGTGATGTTTACATAAGAACTTAAAATAAACTTTAAGGAAAAGTAAACACATATCAACAATGGAGCAAGCTTTTGTATATTTCTCAATAGCCTCTGCATACAATGAATTTTCCAACCCCCCTCAATGTTGAAGAGGGGTTCCTTTTATAGGGGGCTCTAATGGCCCCTGATACATTGTGGTCCATGGGACCAATTTGTACACAAGTACGCTATCAAGAGAGTGGTATCAGATGTAGTGGTGTCGGCTCTGGTACATGGTCAGAGTTTGTGGGAGCACCTCAGCTTTTGTACTCGGTTATGCCTCCACTACTTGCTTCATACGGGTGTCAGAGGTGGGCTGGTGAGGACCACAACATGTACCTCATTTGTACGACCACTACCTATCTGGTACGAATACCATGTCCATACTCTGATTCCTTTCGACTTTGCATGAATCGCTATGAGGCAATCCCCACTTCATTCCTAAGGGTGCTTGGAATAGGTTCTTGACCTTACCTCATGTTAGACCCACAGCAAGAGTGGTGTCTCGTCACCAGCTCCTATCAAGGGGACCAACTGAGCCCCTCTAACGAGGCCCACTATGTAGGTAACTCTTAGTGGCACGGACATGACGTGCTGAGCTGGGGGTGTCTCTCGTGAGACCTTAGCGCGGATGATGCGTGAGCGACGCGAGTGCGTGGTGTCGGCCTTGCGACCCCCTTGGCGTGGTAGGTGTGTGGGCACGACGCTGGTGTGGTATCGGCCGCGCGAGCCCTTGGCGCGGCAGGTGCGTGGGTGAGGCACTGGTCTCGTGAGCCCTTGGCGCGGCAGGTGCGTGGGCGAGGCGAGGGCGTGGTGTCGGCCTTGCGACCCCCTGGCGCGGTTGATGCGTGGGCGAGACGCTAGGGTGGTGTCGGCCTCGCGAGCCCTTGGCACAGCAGGTGCGTGGGTGAGGCGAGGGCGTGGTGTCGGCCACACGACCCTCTGGCGTGGCTGATGCGTGGGCGAGGCGCTGGGGTGGTGTCGGCCTCGCGAGCCCTTGGCGTGGCAGGTGCGCGAGCGAGGTGAGGGCGTGGTGTCGGCCTCGCGTGACGCTCCTGTGCCTGATCCTCCTATGTAAGACGGGGCCTCGCTGGGGTGCATGTGGCTGTGACGCGTGAGCTGCCTCGCTGGGTGTGCCGAGAGGTGGTGCGAGGTTGCGGCTTCGCGAGACACACATGCTCCGAGAGGTGGTGCGAGGCAGTTGCAAGATGACGGTGGCCCGAGCGTCTCGCGGCTCAGACTTGTAGTTAGGCCTTCATGGGACCTTAGCATGTGCCTTGGATCTTTTACATGCCTGGAATATTGAGCATCCACAAAGGCCATACTTCACGGCTCACAAGGTGTTGCTTCCCTTGGGACCATCTCCCGGTTTCACAAGACTTATAGGTCTGAGCCTGATAATGTGACTAAGTGTCCTTTAGCCTTGTATTTTAACCATGTACTGGGGATTATTTTCTTGGTGGATTTTTGGCATCCACACTTTCCCCCCAGTCTATAGGGAGGACTTTAGGCGTTCTTGTAGACTCTTCTCTTTCTTTTTATTTTCTATTTTTTTTATTATATATATATATTTTGTATTTTTCATGCTCGAGGTCCTTTGGAGCCCACGCGAAAGGGGGTTCGATAGGTCTCTCTTTGGTGCACCTTGATTGTATATATAAGGATATGTTGACCCTTTGGGTTCTAGCTATCCTTTTATCTATTTTTGCGCGCGCTTATTATTTCTTGCGAGAAGCGCCCTTCTCGTCATTAGGCATAGTACTATTTTTGCAAGCGTTTTCTTTGAGACCCTTTTTGCAAGCGTCTTCTTTGAGACCCTTTTTGGAAGCGTCTACTTTGAGACCCTTTTTGCTAGCGTCTACTTTTGAGACCATTTTTGCAAGCGTGTACTTTGGAGACCCTTTTTGCGAGCGTCTACTTTTGAGACCCTTTTCTCAAGCGTCTATTTTGGAGACCCTTTTTTCAAGCGTCTACTTTGGAGACCTTTTTCTCAAGCGTCTACTTTGGAGACCCTTTTTGCAAGCGTTTACTTTTGAGACCCTTTTTCTCAAGCGTCTACTTTGGAGACCCTTTTTTCAAGCGTCTACTTTGGAGACCCTTTTCTCAAGCGTCTACTTTGGAGACCCTTTTTGCAAGCGTCTAATTTTGAGACCCTTTTTGCAATTTTTGAGGTGATCTCCCCTCGGGTCGGGAATTTCATGGCTAGATGGTCTTCGTTCAATCTCAAACTTGGTTAGCGACCCCTCTAGCACGACGCCCCCTTCTATATGGAATCTTCAGACGTATTGGTAGTAGGGCAACTGGAGGAAGGTTCACTTTCTTCAACATAGAAGTTCTTATGGCCCTCTTCCACACGTATGTACTTCTATGCTCTCTCTTGAAGTCATCCGAATTCGAAACTTCTCTTTTGAGCATGTTACCCCATAACTTGCTTCCTGGACGAACTCCGGCTGTAATAGCCATCTTGTGCTCCGCTTTGGTTAAACCTCCCACCTTTGTTGCTTCTATACTGAACCTATGGATGTAGTCCTTCAGACTTTCATTCTTTCCTTGTTTTATGTTAGCGAGGCTGGTAGTTGGCATGACGTAATCACAGGCTGCATGGTGTTGCTGAAGAAATTCATCAGAGAATTATTGCCATGACTCGATTGTTCCTGGCCTTAACCTCTTGAACCACTTGTACGCCACTCCTTTAAGCGTAACGACAAAGCAATGACACTTTGCCCTGTTGTTGACCCCTCTTAACCTCATCAAGTTATTGAAGGAGTCTAAGTGATATTTTGGGTCTGTAGTACCCTCGTACGGAGTCATGCGAGGCTCTCTGAAGCCAGTGGGCATTTGCTCAGCCTGAATCTCCTTTATGAAGGGTGAATCACGGTTGAATTCTTCATCATCCATGTGCCCCCCAAGTGCAATGGTGATCTTGCCCCGAGGGCTTCGCATTTTGGTTTCTAGTCCCCTCCTCTTTTTGCATAAGGAGTTTTGCGGGTTCTCGGGCTGATCCCTTGCCTTGGTTGTGTCCTTCGGGGGAACCGCAGGGGGTGTGTTTCTTACTTCTGACCTCTCCCCATGGAGATCTTTTCTTAGGCCAGGGGGTGCCTCCTTTGAGGGGATTTCAGCCTCGTTCTTACGACCATCACCTTCCCTCCGCCTTTACTCCTGGGGACGTTTCGTCAGCCTAGGTCCCCCCTGATACTTTGTCTGGGGGGTTTTACTAGTGGAAAGTTGGGTTCCCCCATCATCTATGGGGACAGTGCTTTCCCCTTTTTCATGCTCTTTCCCTTCACGCTTAGGGAGGGGTATGCTTAACTTCCCTTGCAGTAGGTCATTTAAAACCTCCTACATGTTCTCCATCATGGTTTCCAGCCTTCGAGTCTTTTTATGCAACTCGTGAATCTCATCCTTGTAGAAGCGAGTCCTTAAGCTGGAACTTACTGAGCGTACCCCGGGACCCTCGCCTGGCCAGTGCGTCGAGGGACCGGAGTTCTGATGGCCTGAGCGTGGTGTCAACAGGAGACGGTTAAGTGGATACACTAGTGGCTCTGAATGACCTCCGCCGGGCTGGATAGCTGGGGACGATGCTTCCCTCTCCTCCCCTGGGGGAAGAGGTTCCTCCGGTCTACCTCCATGCTTAGGTGGAGGGGGGTCTTTCTTGGACGCCCTCCACTCTACTCCATCCCCGCAAACTTCATCATCTTGCATTTGTCGTAGGCGTTTTGAACGTCTTAGCATTTTTCTTTGTTGGTGGTGATGAAAGAACGTTGGCCTGATGTTTGTTCTTCCCACAGACGGGGCCAAACTGTTGACGGTGAAATCTTGTCAACGAAATTAGATCGGAAAACTCAAAGGTAAGTCAGGTGATGTTTATATAAGAACTTAAAATAAACTTTAAGGAAAAGTAAACACAGATCAACAATGGAGCAAACTTTTGTATATTTCTCAATAGCCTCTGCATACAATGAATTTTCCAACCCCCCTCAATGTTGAAAAGGGGTTCCTTTTATAGGGGGCTCTAATGGCCCCTGATACATTATGGTCCATGGGAACAATTTGTACACAAGTACGCTATCAGAAGAGTGGCATCAGATGTAGTGGTGTCGGCTCTGGTACATGGTCAGAGTTTGTGGGAGCACCTCAGCTTTTATACTTGATTATGCCTCCACTACTTGCTTTGTACGAGTGTCAGAGGTGGGCTGGTGAGGACCACAACAGGTACCTCATTTGTACGACCACTACCTATCTGGTACGAATACCATGTCCGTACTCTGATTCCTTTCGACTTTGCATGAATTTCTATGAGGCAATCCCCATTTCATTCCTAAGGGTGCGTGGAATAGGTTCTTGACCTTACCTCATGTTCGACCCACAACAAGAGTGGTGTCCCGTCACCAGCTCCTATCAAGGGGAGCGACTGAGCCCCTCTAACGAGGCCCACTATGTAGGCAACTCTTAGTGGCATGGACATGACGTGCTGAGGTGGGGGTGTCTCTCGCGAGCCCCTGGTGCGGCTGATGCATGGGCGAGGCGAGGGCGTGGTGTCGGCCTCGCGACCCCCTTAGCGTGGCAGGTACGTGGGCGCGGCACTGGTGTGGTGTCAGCCTCGCGAGCCCTTGGCGCGGTAGGTGTGTGGGCGAGGCGCTGGCCTCACGAGCCCTTGGTGCGGCAGGTGCGTGGGACAGGCGAGGGCGTGGTGTCGGCCTCGTAACCCCCTGGCGCGGCTGATGCATGGGCGAGGCGCTGGGGTGGTGTCGGCCTCGCGAGCCCTTGGCGCGGCAGGTGCGTGGGCGAGGCGAGGGCGTGGTGTCGGCCTCGCGACCCCCTAGCGCAGTTGATGCGTGGGCGAGGCACTGGGGTGGTGTTGGCCTCGCGAGCGAGGCGAGAGCGTGGTGCCAGCCTCGCGTGACGCTCCTGTGCCTGATCCTACTGTGCAAGATGGGGCCTCGCTGGGGTGCATGTGGCTGTGACACGCGAGCCGCCTCGCTGGGTGCGTCGAGAGGTGGTGCGAGGCTGGGGCTTCGTGAGACACACATGCGCCGAGAGGTGGTGCGAGGCAGTTGGAAGATAACAGTGGCCTGAGTGTCCCGCGACTCAGACTTGTAGTTAGGCCTTCATGAGACCTTAGCATGTGCCTTGGATCTTTTACAAGCCTGGAATATTGAGCATCCACAAAGGCCATACTTCACGACTCACAAGGTGTTGCTTCCCTTGGGACCATCTCCTGGTTTCACAAGACTTATAGGTCTGAGCCTGATAATGTGACTAAGTGTCCTTTAGCCTTGTATTTTAACCATGTACTAGAGATTTTTTTCTTGGTGGATTTTTGGCATCCACAGGACCTTTAAAGCCTCCCCCTTGTCTATACACTGTAGGAGCGGGTGGAGAAGCCTCTTTTATACAAAACTCCATCTACTAGGGTGTATTGGGCGGCTTTGTAAATCAGCTTACGGGCGTCTTTTTTGTCCAAAGGCAACGTGCCATCACTTAAGTACCTCGAGATGGGTGTAAACCATGACTCCTTATAATTATTGACCATGTGAACCTCCTCTTCTGCTATGCTTGGCTTGGAGAGGTATTCGACAGAGATGGACTCAAGCGTGTCTTCGTCTCGAGTAGAGGCGAGTTTTGCGAAAGCATCGACATTCGTGTTTTTCTCCCTTGGGATCTGTTCTATGGTGTATTTTTCGAACTGATCCAAATACCCTTTCACTATGGCGAGATATGCAGCCATTTTTGGGCCTCTAGCTTAATATTCGCCCTTCACCTGAAATACTACTAACTATGAGTCACTAAAGACATGCAAATGTGTTACCTTCAACTCCTTGGCTAGTCGCAGGCTAGCTAGTAATGCCTCGTATTCTGCTTTGTTGTTGGAAGCTTCAAATCTAAATCGTAATGCACAATACATCCTATGTCCCTCAAGTCCCGTCATTACTATGCTAGTGTCGGCTCCTCCTTCGTTAGACGCCCTGTCCACATGGAGGCTCCATTCTTCAGGTTGCTTTTCCCCTTCGCCCGTTGGTTCATTCTCTTCTATTTCTCCCTCCTCATGGGGTCGATATGCAAACTCAACTATAAAATCTGCAAGTACTTGCCTATTGACCGAGGTCCTTGGGGTATAAATGATGTCAAACTAACTTAACTTAATTGACCATTTTAACAACCTTCCCGAAGTCTCCGGTTTGTGCAAGACTTGACACAAATAGGTGTTGGTAAGCACTTCAATAGCATGAGTGTAAAAATAGGGCCTCAACTTTCACGAAGCCACTATCAAGGCATATGCTAAATTTTCTATTTCTGGGTACTGGGTTTTTGCGTCAACCAATTGTTTGCTTACATAATATACAGGCTGCTGATGCTTCTTTTCTCCTTTGACCAGGGCGGCGCTTATAGCATGCTCTGATACTACTAAGTACAGGTATAACTTTTCCCCTTTTTCTGGCTTAGCCAACAGGGGTGGTTTTCCAAGGTGTTCCTTTAGCTTAGCGAAGGCTTCTTGACAATCTTCATCCCAAGCGAACTTTTTGCTCCCTTTTAGGATGTTGAAGAAAGGGAGGCATTTGTAAGTGGAGATGAACCTATTGAGGGCTGCTACTCTCCCTGTTAAGCACTGCACCTCCTTCTTGCTTTGTGGTGGGCTCATTTCCAACAACGCCTTGATTTTGTCAAGATTTGCCTCAATACCTCGGGAATTCACCATAAAACCAAGGAACTTCCTTGAAGAAACTCCAAATGTGCACTTGAGCGGGTTTAGCTTCATTCTGAATTTTTGGAGAGTGTCAAATGTCTCACTGAGGTCGCTTGTGAGCTCTTCTGTCCTCCTTGTCTTTACCAACATATCATCTACATATACTTCCATGTTTCTTCCTATCTGACTTGCAAACATTCTGTTTACCAATCTATGATAAGTAGCACTTGCATTGTTTAACCCAAAAGGCATCACTTTGTAGCAATAAAGCCCCTTGTCTGTTATAAATTAAGTGTGCTCCTCATCGATCGAGTTCATGGGTATTTGATTGTACCTGGAATATGCATCCATGAAGCTGAGTAGCTCGTGCCCAGCCGTGGCATCTACTAACTGATCTATCCTGGGAAGTGGGAAACTGTCTTTAGGGCAGGCTTTATTGAGGTTAGTAAAATACATGTAGGTTCTCCACTTTCCATTGGGCTTCGGGACTAAAACTAGGTTGGATACCCATACTGGGTAGAATGCTTCTCGGATAAAGCCATTCGCCTTCAACTTGTCAACTTCTTCTTTTAGGGCCGTGTATCTTTCTGGACCTAGCCCCATCCTTTTCTGCCACACAAGTCTTGCTTTTGGGCCGATGTTCAAGTGATGGCACATTATTGATGGGTCTATCCCCACCATGTCCTCGTGACTCCAGGCGAATACATCGAGGTTAACTTTTAGAAATTCCACCAGCTTTTCCTTCACGATATCCGGAAGGTTCCTTCATACCTTAAACTTCCTCAACGACTCATTCATAATTATGACCTCTTCCAAATCCTCTACTGGTTCGGCTCTGGGTTCCTCCGCGACCCCCGGGTCCAATTCATGTGGGTTTGTACTTCCATGTACTACCATTTCCATAGGCACTGATGGTTTTATGGTCGTGCGGAGGGATGTGTTATAACATTCCCTTTCTTCCTTCTGCCATCCTTTCATGCTCGCTATCCCCCCAGGAGATGGGAGTTTCATGGCTAAGTGATATACTGAGGTTATCACCTTCAATTCTCTTAGGGAGGGTCTCCCTAATACCGCATTGAAGGTCGAGGCACAATCTTCCATGACAAAGTTTGCCATTATGGTGGTTTGTCTGGGTTGTTCTCCCATGGTGAGGGCTAACTCAATTGCGCCTATGGGCTATATTGAATCTCCTATAAATCCATACAAGGAGGTATTGCAGGGCTTTAGGTGCCTGATGTTCAGACCCATCTTCTCTAAAGCTGGCGATACAGGATGTCTATAGAGCTTCCATTGTCCACCAAGACCCGATGCACCCTCATGTTAGCAAGCTGGACAGTCAACACCAAGGGATCATTGTGAGGGAAATGCACACCACGTGCATCTTCTTCATTGAAGGTTATCGAGTTGTTCTCCCCCTTAAAACTCTTTGGGGGGTGCTGCTCCAAACTTAAGACGCATGGGGGTGGACTTCGCTTGCCTTCCCCAACATATTTGTCTCGCCCCTTCCTTGATTCACCTCCGAACCCTGGCCCTCCGAAGATGGTCCTAACTTCTCCTTGCACTTTTGGGGCTACATCCTATGCCCGTGGTGAGGATACTCCTTCTGGTCTTTGGTTTTCTTTGCGGAGGTATCTGCCCAAGTGTCCCCTGCGTATAAGCTCTTTGATTTTTATCTTCAAATGAGTGCATTCTGCGGTGGTGTGGCCAATATCTTTATGGTACTGACAATATTTACTGGGGTCTCTTGTTGATCGGTCTTTTTTCATTGGCGGGGGCCTCCTGAAAGGGACCTGATTTTCATTTGTGACGAATATATGCTACATAGCGTGTGTGAGGTCAGTATAAAAGGTGTAGGGGGCCTGTTTGCACTCATCAATGCGTTGGGGTTTTCGAGGCTGATCATCTCTCGACCCTTCGTAGACCCTCTTCTTCTTTGAGCTACTTAGGCCTTCTCAGATTAAGGGTTTTGGAGGGGACCTGCCTTTCCCGGCCTTAAGGATCTCGTGACCATCTTCGACACAGATATATTTCTATGCTCGTTCATAAAAATCGTCCAAGTCAGTGACCTCCCTCTTAAGCATGTTATCCCACAGCTTACTACTCGGGCGTACTCTGACCATAATGGCCATTTTTAATTCCCCACGGGTCAAGCTTCCTACTTTGGCTGCCTCCATATTGAACCTGTGGATATAGCTCTTTAGACTCTGATTTTCTCCTTGTTTCACGTTAGCGAGGCTGGTGCTTGGCATTGTGTAATCACGCACGACATGATATTGTTGGAGAAATTCATCAGAAAATTGTTGCCAAGACCTGATGGACACTGGCCGAAGTCTTTTTAACCATTTGTACGTAGGTCCCTTTAACGTGACAGCAAAGCAGTGGCATTTGGCCTTGCTACTAATTCCTCTTAATTTCATCAAGTCATTGAATGTGTCCAGATGGTGTTTGGGATCTGTATTTCCTTCATAAGGGGTCATGTGAGGCTCTTTGAAGTTGGCTGGGAGCTGGATGACTTGGATTTACTTAATGAAGGGTGATTTGTAATCGAACTCGTCATCGACGGCTTGCCCTCCAGATGCGGTGATTATCTTGCTCTGGAGGCTCCTCATTTCTGTGTCCAGGTTTTGTCTCCTTTTGTTCAAGGAGTCTCTCAAAGTGGACGGGTTAGCCTTTCCCTTCCCTTCGTCTTCCTAGGGAGCCATGGGAGGTGTAGTCCTCTTGTTCGTCCTTTTCTTGTTGAGCTCTTCCCTTAAGTCTAAGGGTGTTTTCCTTGAGGTGACTTTGACTTCGTTACGAGGGTCAGCGTTGTTCTTCTATTCTGGCGTCTGAGGCTGTTTCGATTGTCCAGGACATTCATGCTGCTTCGTTCGAGGGGTATTACTGGTGGAGAGTCGAGTCCTCCCATCATCCACTGGGACTGTGGTTTCTGCCCCCTCTTGGCCTCTCTCTTTTCGCCTAGGAAGAGACATGCTTGATTTCTCTTGTAGCAGGCCATTCAACACCTCTTGCATATTCTCTAAGGTGGTTTTTAGCCTTTGGTTCTTCTGGTGTAATTCATGTATCTCCTCTTCGTAAAATTGAGACCTAGAGCTCAAGCTTATAGAATGAACTCAGGGATTCTTGTCAAGCCTGCGCGTTGATGGACCTGGATCTTGTCGGCCGGAGCCTGGCACCTGTGGCGGCTTCGGGGACGGGAACTCTCCGGCATCTCTCGCAGGAGCAGCCGCTGATCTCGGACGGTTCTCATCAGGTGGGACAGCTGGGGACGAGGCCTCCCTTTCATCCTCAGGAACCCTGGGCTCCTGGGGCACAATCACATTTTCGGGTGGTGGAGGATTCTTCATGGAGGCCTTCAGCTGATCTCCATCAAGGTGGACCTCAACCTCTAGTGGTTCTCTCAACCAGTTAGAACGTCTCGACATCTTTCTCTACCAGAATCAATGGAAGAACAATGGCTTGGCACTTATCCCTCCCACAGACGGCGCCAAATTGTTGACGGTAGGAGCTCGTCAACTAAGTTAGATTGAGAACTTTGTGAGTTAAAAGAAATAGACTCAAATCAAATGAACTTCAAGCAAACTCTCTTATGATTTCCAGAGCACAAAAATGTAAGTGCTGAAATTTCAAAATGAAAAGTAGAAAGGATGTGTAATGTCTATTCCCATTAACAATGTGTGGTTACAAAATTCTCTCTAAAATCTCCCCCTCCTTAGGTGAAGGGAGGTTGCATTTATAGTAGAGCACTATTGGCTCATTATACATGGTGGTCCCTGGGGACATGACCCTGCATATGCACTCTATAGATAGTAGTGGTGTCAGGAGCGTGGTGGTCGGTTCCAGTACATGTTCAGGGTCTACGGGAGCACCTCCACTTTAGTACTTAGTTACACCTCCACCATCTGTTTAGTACGAACTTTAGAGGTTGGCTAGGAAGGACCACATTCGGTACCCTATTCGTACGACCACTACTTGTCTGGCATGGTCTTTAGGGTCAGACACCTGGGGCATTCAGAGCCGTACCCCTGTACGTACTTTATATCCGTATGATATCTTTTGAGTCACTTGTGGGTTTTCTTATACTCATCACACACCCTACTCTCTTAAACTTTAAGTGTGGGAAAGCTTGCACGCCATCATGAGTAACATACCTAGCTACCTTCGCCAATTCTAGCATGCTTCCAAATGATAGTTGGGCCCTTACTGGTTCCTCTCATATGACGAGGCAAGGCGCCTTTCGCGAATCTCCATCCAGGCAAGACATGGGGTCTTGCATGGACCCTTGAGTGCAAGGCACATCGTCTCACATGGCGAGGCTGATGAGCCTATTGTGAGGCATGCATTGGCAAGCGGCATGTGGCCCTATGCGCGAGGCACTGGGCGTGGCTGAGGCAATCTCCGCCAGGCCCTTGACACGAGGCCATGGTGTGTTTGGTGCGAGGCCCTTCTTACGAGGCCGTCGGCGTGAGGCCATGGTGTGCTTGGTGTGAGGCCATGGTGCACTTAGCACGAGGCCCTTCTTGCGAGACCCTCGGCGCGAGGCCATGGTGTGCTTGGTGCGACGCCCTTGGCGTGAGGCCATGGTGCGCTTGGCGCGAGGCCCTTCTTGTGAGACCCTCGACATGAGGCCATGGCGCCATTGGTGCAAGGCCATGGTTCACTTGGCGCGAGGCCCTTATTGCGAGACCCTCTGCGCAAGGCCGTGGTGCGCTTTGTGCGAGGCCTTGGTGCAAGGCGAGATGCACATGAGACGCTGGGCGCACATGTGAGATGCCTGATTCACGCGAAGCACTAGGCGCGCATGTTGGACGTGTGTGCGAGACGCCTAATGTACGCGAGATGTTAGGAGCGTGCGAGGCACCTGATGCGTGTGAGACACCAGACACACGCGAGACGCTGGGCGTGCGCGCGAGATGCCTGATGCGCGCGAGGTGCCTAGTGTGCCCGTGGCTCCAGGGACGTGTGAGGTAATAGATGTGCATGAGGCACTTGATACCTTTTATGATATTATTGCAATGCGGGTGGGCCTCACTCATCGATGGAGTGGACCTTACGGGACTTTAGACATGATTGCGTTGGTCCGTCAAGGGACCTTAGACAAGTGATGTGGAATTCTTAGCATCCATAAACAACTATCAATCGACCATTGGGGTGGCACCTGATGAGATGCTGTATGGTAGGAAATGCAGATCTCCCATTCATTGGGATGAGATGGGGGATAGGAGATACTTGGGTCTTGAGGCAGTTCAGAGGACCAGTGAGGCCATTGAGAAGATTAGAGCTTGGATGCTTACTTCTCAAAGTAGACAAAAAATTTATGCAGATCCCAAACGCAGGAACGTGGAGTTACAGGTAGGAGACTATGTCTTCCTTAGAGTCTCGCAATGGAAATGGGTGAGAAGATTTGGGAAGAAGGGCAAGTTTAGCCCTAGATTTATAGGTCCATTTGAGATCTTGGAGAGGATTGGTCAGGTGGCTTACAGGTTGGCCTTACCACCGCCATTGTCAACTGTGCATAACATGTTTCATATCTCAGCTCTTCGAAGGTATGTATCTGATGTGACTCATGTTTTGAGTTACGAAGATCTGGAGCTTGAGGAAGATCTCTCCTATGAGGAATAGCCAGTCCAGATACTTGACAGAAAGGACAAGGTCCTCAGGAATAAAACGATACCTTCAGTTAAGGTATTATGGAGGAACATCAAGGTCGAGGAAGCGACCTGAGAGCAGGAGTCAGATATGTAGAATCAGTATCCTGAGCTGTTCAGGTAAATTTCGAGGATGAAATTTCTATAAGGAGGGGATAGTTGTAATGGCTAAAATTCCCTAATGAGGTTTAATGGTTGGATTAGTAGGCCGGGAGCGCCATAATTGATTTATTAGGCCATTAAATAATTATATGCATGATTATGTGAATTATATTATTATATGTTGATAAATGCATGCATGTGGGTCCACTTTTCATTATAAGGGCATTTTGGTAATTTGGTTCGTTGAGGGCATATTTGCATATTTTCATGCATGTTGGTGAATTATGGATGAGGCCACATTATTATGTGGATAAGTTTGAGCTATTCGGCATGAGACGATCTTTGAATGCAAGTTAGCCGTTTGGTCATAACGGGGTTAATTTTGGGGCTCGGGGTGATTTGATGATTAGTACATTACCAGGAATTAAAGGGTAATTGGAAATGATTTATTAGCATTTGAGAATATTGGGAATAACAGGAATTGGAGGACGTTAATTATAATTAACGAGGTAGACGGGAAAGGACGATTTTTCCCTTGCTAGCTTTGAAAGGAAATTATTTAACCTAGGGGCATTTTGGTCATTTGACCAAGGGATATATTGAACTATAGAAGGCTGTAGAGAACTAAACCAAAACAGAGCACGTATCTTCCTTCTTCTCCCGATCATCTTTTTCTTCCTTTCCTTTAAAATTTTTGAAGCTCCAATTGAGGATTCAAGCTAGGGAATCAAGCCTTCAGGGTCTAGGTTTGTGTTCTACCATTGAAGATGGTTTAATATTGAGCTTGAGGTAAGAATTTAACCATGGAAACTCTGGTTTTTGCCCTGTTTTTCAATTAGTTTTCAGCTAGAATTTTGGATTTGATAGTTGTGAATTCAATGAAGTTTTTGGGAAAGTTTGATTGGGTTTTGATGCCTAAGACTTGTAAAATAGGATTTTGGGTTCATTTGTGAGTTTGGTTGAGGTTTGGATTCAGATTTTGAAGTTTAGAAATTGGAGAACTCGAAGGGGAAAAACTATGGCTGAGATACCCTGGTTCTGGCGCTACAACACCCAGGGATGAGCGCTGCTGCGCTATTCAGGGCATGGCAACTCTGGTTGTAGCGCCATAGCACCTGGGGGGCAGCAATGTAGCACTACCCTATTTTCCCAGGGCATTCTTTTGGGCACTTTTTAGGGTTTTTGGCTCGGGGTTTCAATTCTTAAGGCTCGAGATCGAATTTATTAACCGTGTTATTAGGATTCGAGGTCTCGGGAGCGAGGTTTAGATCATGAACCTTTTATTATTGATTTTATTGATGGAATTCCATATTTGGTTATGACTAGGTGACCGCTAAAGGATCAAAGGATTGATCGTTCTCAAGGGTCGTTTTTAACTTGTTTCACGCTCGAACCAGAGGTAAGGAAACTGCACCTAGTATGTGACATGCATGGTTATTGATGTGGCATGTTGAGTGCTCTATATGTGGACGTTGATTGCATTGTAAATGCTTGGAAGTCTTGCTTATTTGTGAATGGTACTGACTTATTAGTCATAATCGGTAATGGTGTCAGTATCGACTATGAGGCTGTGACTTATTAGTCAAGTTCGGCAGTAGTACTGAGCACTGGTGGTATGGAATTGACCTATGAGTCAAGAACGGTATTAGTGTGTTTAAAGCAAGCCAAAAAGATTAGATCTAATCGACATAAGAATTATTAACATAAGCATGAAATGCTTGACCGACCTTAAGTTCGATGAAAACAAAAGCACTTGTCTAGTCTAAAGGCTTGTTACTCAGAGCCAAAGCCAAAAGGCTAAGGTGACCGACATGCCACATGGCTTAGGGAGCGGATCCCCAGAGATGGACTTATTAGCCATCTATTTAAGGAGCAGAATCCTAGAGATGGACTTATTAGTCATCTATACAGGGAACAAATCCTTAGAGGTTGACTTATTAGTCACTTGCACAGTGTGTGACTCCATAGTCACTCATTTGATTAGGGTACGAAGCCCAAGTTCATGACTCCATGGTCACTTATCTCATTAGTCATCTATTCATAGCATGACTTAATAGTCACTTAACTAATTTGGGCTGAAAGCCCCAGCATGATTATCAGAATCTTTATTGATCTTCACTTATCTAATTTGGGTTACAAGTCCAGTATGATTATCATAATCGTCTGTTGATATTGAATAAATGTAGTAATGAGTTTTCTTGCTGAGCCTTGGCTCACGGGTGCTATGTGGTGCAGGTAAAGGGAAAGAAAATCTCACCCAGCCTTGAGTGGAGAGCTTAGGTGGCGATGTGTACATATGCGGCAGCTTGACCACCACGACCAATGTGTTTCTCAGAGGAACTAAGAGTTAACCCCATTTTTGCCGCTTAGGTCGGCAGGTTGTAATTTTTACACTGCGATGACCATTTTGGATTGTAAATAACTTGTAAATGCTTTTATGGGCCTATGTACAGTTTTATGTTTTAAATAAAATATATCCTTTCCTTTTGATCGAGATTTTTCACCTTAGTCTATTAATGAAAACTAGATGCACGTTTATAACCAAATTACTCGTTTAGCGAGTTAAGCATGGTTTAAAGTTCACAGTAACAGTCTTGGAGTAACCAGGGTGTTACAGTTTCTATCTTAACTGAATCATACATAATCCCATAATTTCCCATAATATGACCATGAATAGTATCTGGAGAAATCGAAACCTATTCCTTTTGGAACTTTACCTATAAACTCTGTCGCCTCAGCCTCGGTAGTATCATCGAAAATGTTACTTGTACTCTATTTCTAACCAAAAGTAGTCCAAAACATTCTCAACCAATCAAACATGACTTTTCTATACCATTCTTGTACTCTCTACTTTTCGAATTTACATGGGACACTGGAGCATTGGTCAGTTCGAGAGCCTTTACTAAAAAAAAAAACCACCATATCATACTTGGTGTGAGAGGTAATTCCTGAAATGTCTCTTTCCTTGATCCTCAGTTTGAAATAACCAGTTTGAGGGTCAATTCTTGAGAACATTGTACTACCCTCGCAACCGGGCAATGAATCCTTCATTCTTGAAAATGGATACCTATTCTTAACCATTATTTTATTTGGCTATCCATATGCAATACACATTCTCGTAGAATTGGTCTTCTTCTTGACAAATGGTGTTGACGTGTCCCATGATGAGGTGCTCCGTCTAATCAACCCTCAAGTCAAATAACTTCTTCAACTGAACCTTTAATTATTTTTGCTCAACTAGTGTCATTCTTCATGATGACCCTGATACCAGTTCTATCCCTTCCTTAATCCCATAACATACTTGTTTCCTTGACGCGACACCAATTCCAACAAATCCTTGTGACCCATCTGAATCCTTACTGGCCAATCCAATCTTTAACTAGTCTAACTGATATAACCCTAGTGGTACCCTTCACAGTAGCTCGGTATCTCGTAATCGCAACCAGGTCCTTTCCTTTTAAATTAAGAGGTCACCAACATTTCTTACAATCCATGATTGTCCCTTACTTGGAAGATTAATGCGTACCCAGGATCACATCAAATCCTCATATAAGTAGCTCAATTAATTATTACTGCTAACTACCTACCAGTAATACTCTAACCCATCTCCTGAAAATTGCCAATTTCCCCTGACATACACTAAAGTCTTAAGCCCCATAGCGTGTCAACCATATAGCATGTGCCACATATCTATGTCTCTTCCAAGAGATACGTAGAACCAAGCTCATTTAGCCCAATACAAAAGTACAGGAACTGAAAAGCTGACCTGCCACCTCTGAGGGACTAGCCTCAGGCTCTGACCGCGTCGAGACAGACACCCGAGCTAGGGTCGAGCTATCTATACTTTTTAGTTCTTTCATCTTTGACTTCAGGCAACCCTTCTTGATGTGCCCAACTAATCACATAGAAAACATGCCTTCGTTTGACATTCTCCTAGATGACGTCTCTTGCACCTGACATATACTTGATAACTCCTCTAGACCTCGTTGCCTCCCTAATAACCACCCTGTATACTATGATCCCCTCCTATCAGGACCAAGAGTAGTAAAACTATCGGGGGTCTCTCTTTTCTAGTTACTGGGCCTCTGTCCCTACCTGATCATGCAAATGGGGATACCATTGCCTGAGGTTCCTGCCCTACGACACTCTCACTACATGTCTCGTCTCCTGCATCCTCTATAACAAGGCCCCTCCCTCCTGCCCAAGCATAAGTAACAATCTCATATACTGGAGCGATCCTAGCGCTCTGGGCCATCCCAGAGTTTAGTCCTTGAGTGAATCGCTCCTTCCGGGCCACATCTGTTAGTACCAAATCAAAAGTGAATTGGCCAACCTATCAAATTCATTGACATACCCTCTCACTGTCTTACTACCTTGAGCCAAGTTCTTAAAATCATTGGTCTTCACAATTCAAACTGCGCCACAGCAGTACCTCTCACTGAACCATTGTTTGAATTCCTCCCAACTCATCATGACAACATTCCAGTCTAAGATACAAATTCCCAGCACGTTCGGGCATCTTCCCATAGCATGTACATGGCACAAGCCACTCTATCATTGCCTTCCACTCCTATATAGTCAAGGACAGAGCTAGTCATGCCCATCCACTATTCAGCTCTGAACGGGTCCAAACCTCCCTTGAAAACTGGAGGGTAACGATTCTAGAATCTTTCATACTATTATTCCAATTCTGTTTCCACCCCCATATTAAACCGTAGCTAGTGCCATTGTTGCCATAGCACACGGGGCATCGTTCCCTGATAGAATCTGTTGTCTCAACCACCTAATCTCTTCCTATTATTTGCATGCTAGCGAACATCTATTGCCAATCCCAAGGGTAGATGGAGGATTTTGGCCTCAACTATCATCAGTAACCTTACCATTAACACTGCCTGATCCAGTTGGCTGCCTTGGATACAAAACCTCCAAATCTATCTACAGCCAACAACCTAACCTACTAGCCCTAATATCCTTATCCAGAACTATACCATTAGCAAGGCCAAACAACACAATATCCATATACAATATGCATACCAGGATGCAAGTCCATAATGTTCATGTATTAATTACCAAGTCTCATTCCCAAAAAATACACACATATACATCATGCTCTCTATTCTAGCAGACAAGGCAATTCAAATAAGCAGTTAAAGCAAATATTGTACTTAAGGAACCCTGAGTCGAGCTTGTCTTTGGCAGTGAGCGTTCATGATTGGTCAGTCTCTAGGAACCTTAAATCTTCACTCGCTCTGACACCAAG
Source organism: Humulus lupulus (assembly GCF_963169125.1). Classification (NCBI taxonomy): domain Eukaryota; kingdom Viridiplantae; phylum Streptophyta; class Magnoliopsida; order Rosales; family Cannabaceae; genus Humulus; species Humulus lupulus. Next base: position 174,372,170 of record NC_084794.1, on the reverse strand, counting down.
TTGTAACACCTTACTACCCTAGAGCCGTTACTAAGTCATTTTAAAATGTTGCATTAGCTCGCTTATTGAGGTATTAGACCAAAAAGTGTGATTAAATTAAAATAAAGACTCGTTTAATGAAATTTAAATATAAAATGTTGGACATTCATTTAAATCATAAAAGTATCACATTGGGATCTAAAAATACTATTTTGAAATATATTTACAATAAAAAAATGTGGGTACAGTTGACCTAAGTGACAAAATCGAACGTTTACAATGTGTCCCTCAAAACAACCTCAGTCGTGGTGGCCAGGTAGGCCAAACATGTACACGTTGCTCCATGCCCTCCAACTTATGCTTGATCGGCCTTTCCTTTTCCCTTACCTGCACCATAGAGCACCCGTGAGTTGAGGCCCAGCAGAAAAACTCCACAAACATAGCATACAACAATTCATTTCAATAAACGCATAACATAAACAGATATAACAGACAATTACAAGCTTTTATCAGAATTCACAACAGCGGCCTACGCCAATCAGGGTGCGTTACTAGGCACCAAGCCCACGGTCTTCACTGAGTAGGTGAGTACACATGTAGCATCCCAAATTTGCTAATAAGGCTTAGGGCCTTGATTAGTGTGCCAGGAGGGCAATAATTGATTTAATTATGTTTATATGTGAATTAAATGATTATGTGATCAGAAATGCATGTTTGGGCGAATTAAATATGCATGTGGGCCACATTTGGCTATTAGGGGCATATTTTTAATTTGAACCCGTTGAGGGTATGATTTTGAGCTATGCGCAGTGTTTTCGGCATGAGGAGATCTTGTCCTGCAGTGTTAGCGGAGAATCACGAATTTGGTGTTTAGTTGTGAGATTGGTAACTACTAGTAACTTGAGGTTGGTGTTGTTACTGAAATAATAAGTTGAAGGTGGCATTTTTGCAAAAGGGTGAAAGGACCTAGATACCCCTGTGGGTTAGCCTAGAACTAAGTTAGAGGGAAGGGTAGAATGGTCTTTTGGGCAGTAATTAGATAACCTTTGGCTGAGGGAAAGCCATACTCGTTCAACACTCTTCCATTCATACTCATTTGGGTCTTAGGAGCTCTAGAAGGAGAAAAACCAACAACAAGCTTGAGGATTATGGGTTTTGAGGAATCAGAAGTGAAGTTCAAGTTGTGGAAAGGGATTAGCAGCCATTCACACTTAGAAATCTTTAAATTTAAAAGGAAGTAAGGATTTCATTAAATGAGTTTTGTTCCGGTTTAATCACACTTTTAACCTAAAACCTTGATTAGCGAGCTAATGACACATTTTTAACTCACTTAGTAACGACTCTAAGTAAGTAGGGTGTTACAACTTGGTATCAGAGCATGCCAAGGTTTATAGTTCCTGGAGATCAAACGAACATGTACGCTCACTGCCAATGACAAGCTCGACTCAGGGTTGGTTGGTAATTAACGAATTACATGCTTAATTGGTTGTTTGAGTGCCCTGTTTGCTTGAATGTATAGATAGAGCATGATGAATGTGGTGATATATGCATGGTGCTAGGGCATGGCCCCTTGATTGTTGTATGCTATCTATGATTTGTGAACTTGTTGGTTGTGGTTGGTTGATGAAATTGGGAGGTGGTTTTGGATGTTGTTATCATGCCTGATGTGCGACGTCATTGATTGCAGACATATCACAGTAATGCCTCGGCGATCAATCAGACTCCGCGGCAATAGGGTCGAGGATGACAACCAGGGTCAGGACCCTCTACCTACCTCATCGAATTGGCAACAGTTATTTGCTGAGATGGAAGCTAGACTTCACTGAACAGAAGAAGAGCTTCCACAGTTGAGGCAGCAGGCCCCTCCTCAGAGCAGTGAGTTACAAGTTCCACAGGCTATGGCACCATTGCCAGCCTAGCCTGCAGTGGAGAATAGATGGGAACCTTTGTATGAGAGGTTCAGGAAACAACATCCTCCCACCTTCGAGGGCAGTCCAGACCCACTATGGGCAGAGTAGGGGATGAACATGATCTCTTCCATCCTGTATTTCACGAGGGTGGAAGGAAATTGGAGAGTAGCTTGCGCCAACTACATGTTAAGAGAAGATGCCCACATTTGGCGGGATGTGGTGTCTCAAAGAAGGAATATAACAATCATGACCTGGGAAAAGTTCAGGAATATGTTTAATGAAAAGTATTATAGTGTCACAATCCGAGCGGCGAAGGTGGATGAGTTTATGAACTTGACTCAGAACCAGATGACGGTTACTGAGTATGCTTTGAAGTTTAATCCGTTAGCGAAGTTCGCGTCGGATTTGGTGCCGACTGACATAGCACGAAGAGATCAGTTTGTGTGGGGATTGAATGTCATGATCGTCTGCGACGTCAATATTACTTTGGATCCGGGGACTACCACTTATGCACAAGTCGTGGACAAGGCCCTTACAGTTGAGGGGGCCGAGATCAGATGTGGAGAGAGGGCATTGTTAGGCACGATGCTCGGAGGATGGTGCCTCCTTTTTCTAGATCTAGCGGGGGTAGTGGCCCCAGGGAGCAGAAGAGAAAGGCCCTAGACTCTTTAGTTCCTCCTGGCTCGGATAAGAGGAGGCGGGGGAGACAACTGGAGGAGTTTCCCAATGTGTCCTCGGTGCAAACGATGACATCAAGGAGAGTGCAGGATCAGAGCCTACTTTAATTGTGGGAGCATTAGTCATTTGAGGAAGGACTGCCCACAAGCCAGGAAGGAAGAGCCAAAATAGAGTGACAGTCTCACTCCTGCCAGAGTATTTACTGACCCAGGCTAAGGCTGAGGCTAGTCCCTCGGTCATGACAGGTCAGATCTCTACTACTGGTTCCTCTTTTACTGCATTGATTGACTCAGGGACTACTCATTCATTTGTTTCTGCTAGAGTGATAGATCAGTTGTGTAGACCTATTGATTTGTATGCTAGGGGATTTCAGACTTTGTTGCCGACTAGGGAGTTGGTAGTCTCTAGGAGATGGGTTAGAGCATTGCCAATAGAGATAGACAGTAGGGAGTTGCCTATTGATCTGATTGAGTTAGCGATGGATGAATTTGATATGATCCTAGGGATATATTGGTTATTGAAGTACGACGCGATGATTGACTGCAAGCGCTGGATGGCGAATTTTGAACCAAAAGGGGAGGTACCCTTTATATTCATGGGGACAGTGAGTGGACCACGAGTACCTATGATTTCGGCACTGAAGGCTAGAGACCTGATGCAAGAAGGTTGCATAGGATTCCTAGAAAACATTGTGGATACTTCTAGAGTTTTTTCGGTTGGACCGAATGAGACCAGACTGGTATGTGAGTTTCCTGATTTGTTCCCCTCAGACTTTCTAGGATTTCCACCACACCGAGAGATTGAGTTTGTCATAGAGTTGGTGCCAGGGGCGGAGCTAGTATCTAGGACACTTTATAGAATGGCTACGACAGAGTTGAAGGAACTAAAGATTCAGTTGCAAGAGTTATTGCATTTGGGATTCATCAGACCTAGTTTTTCGCCGTGGGGTGCTCTAGTGTTGTTCGTCAAGAAGATGGATGGGTCCTTAAGGATGTTCATTGACTATAGAGAGTTGAACAAGCCATTAAGAACAAGTACCCACTACCTAGGATCGATGATTTGTTTGACCAGTTACAAGGAAAGACAATGTTCTCTAAGATTGACCTTCGGTCAGGCTACCACCAGTTGAGGATAAAAGAGGAGGACATACCAAAGACCAATTTCCACATGAGGTATGGACACCATGAATTCCTGGGTCATATTGTCAATAAGGAGGGGATTCTGGTTGACCCAAGTAAGATTGAGGTAGTGAGGGATTGGCCCAGGTCGAGCAGTGTATCCGAGGTTAGGAGCTTTTTGGGATTGGCAGGGTACTATCGGTGATTCATCGAGGGATTCTCCAGAATAGCCACACCATTGACCTAACTGACACAGAAAAAGACTAAGTATGTATGGACAGACAGGTGTGAGAACAATTTCAAGGAACTGAAGCGGCGACTGATCACCGCTCCAGTATTGAGTCTGTCGTCAGACAATGAAAAGTTTGTAGTCTACTGTGATGCTTCCAGACAGGGTTTGGGGTGTGTACTGATGCAAGCTGGAAATGTGATAGCCTACGCATCAAGACAGTTGAAGGAGCACAAGCAGAGGTATCCCACACATGATCTAAAATCGGTGGCGGTTCTATTTGCACTTAAGTTTTGGAGACATTATCTATATGGAGAGAAGTGCGAATATACACCGACCATAAGAGTTTGAAGTACTTCTTTACTTAGAAGGATCTGAATATGCACCAAAGGCGTTGGCTGGAGTTGGTAAAAGATTACGATTGTGATATTCTATACCATCATGGGAAGGCCAATGTGGTGGCCGACGCGCTGAGTTGAAAGGGCCCAAGACAGTTGTTCAGTTCGAGGCAGATATCAGACAAGTTAGCTGAAGAGATGACTAGAGTAGGTATAGAGTTGGTGGTTGATCAGTTAGCTAACATCACTCTTTTGTCAACGCTTCTTGAGAGGATCAAGGAGGCACGATGGGACGATCCCCAGTTTGTAGAGCATAAAAAGGGCGTCTTAGCCGAAGCGGCTAAATACTTTTCTATTTCAGAGATGGGATTACTGAAGTATAAAGGCTGGATTTATGTTCCGATGGATTCTGGTATCCTGCGAGAGATCTTGGATGAGTCTCATACCACTCCCTATTCTTTACATCCGGGTACGATGAAGATGTACCAAGATTTGAGAACTCTGTACTGGTGGCCGGGAGTGAAGAGGGATGTGGTGGATTATGTGGTCAAGTGTTTGACTTGTCAGTAGGTACATGCTGAACATCAGAGGCCAGCAGGGTTGTTGCAGACTCTAGGAATTTCGAAGTGGAAATGGGAAGATATCACCATGGACTTCATGGTTGGATTACTGAAAATCGTAGGACAACATGATTCAGTGTGAGAGATTGTGGATAGGTACACCAAGTCTACCCACTTTTTGCCTGTTAGGATAATTTATACTGTTAAGTAGTATGCTAAATTGTATGTGAAGGAAATTGTACGACTACATGGGGCTCCGAGGTTGATAGTATCCGACAGGGACCCCACCTTCACCTCCAAGTTTTGGGAGAAGGCTATGGGCACATCGTTGCGGTTTAGTAGCGCTTATCATCCCCAGACGGATGGGAAGTCTGAGAGGACAATTCAGATACTGAAGGATATGTTGCAAGCCTGTGTGTTGGATTTTGGGGGATCGTGGAGTAAGTATCTCCCTTTGATTGGGTTTTCATACAATAATAGTTACCAGGCGACTATCGGGGTAACAACCCAAAATCACTAATAAGGCTTAAGGGCCTTGATTAGTGTGCCAGGAGGGCATAATTGGTTTATGTGTGATTTAAATGAATTAATGCATGATTATATGATAAGCATGCTTATATGATTATATGGATATGTGAAATGCTTGACTACGAGTATTAGTATGGATATAAGCCCTGTTTAGCTTATAGGGGCATACTTGTAATTTTAGCTCGTTGATGGCATAAATGTGATTATTTGTGATAAATTGTTAAGACCACATTATTATGTGGATGTATTTGCAGCATAAGGCTCGAGGAAATCCTAGAGAGCGGTTTAACGAAATAGTCACAGTGGGGATTTATACCCAGCTCGGGGGAGCCTGCAGGTATTTATGGGAATTTGGGAAATATATTGGAGACTATTTGACATTGGGGAAAATAATTGGTGATTAATTAGATGACAGGATTTAAGTGGTAACCATTAGGGACACTTGAGGAATTAGCGGGAATTGGGAGAAAATTTCTAAAATGCCCTTAGAGTGATTAAGAGACTTGGATTTAATTGGGAGAGCCAAAGGGTCTTTGGATTTTTAAAAGGGGATAAATGAGGTATTTTGTTCATTTTAGACTCTAGTGGAAGTTGTAGAAAGGGGTAGAAGCTGAAAAGGAAAGGAAAGAAAAAGAAGGGAAAAACAGAACACTCACTTACCTCTCTTTCTCTCCCTCACGATCACTTCCTCTCTCACTTTCCCTTGAGAATTTTTGAAGCTAAGAACTCAAAGGAAGTCTAGGCTTTGTTTGGGGTGTTGATCCTTGGAGAATCTAAGGGATTCAGTTGGAGTTAGCTACCAATTAAGGTAAGGTTTAAAGGTTTTGTCTGAATTTTCTGGGTTTGTGAGGTTGAATTCTGAATTTGGATTTTTGGATGGAAATTTAAGGACTCGAGCTTGGGGATTTGAGGAATTAAAGTTTAGAAGGGCATTGAAGGCAACCTAGGGTCGAATTCACTCATCTAAGGTAGCAAATTATGACTTTGTTTATCTGGGTTTCTAGTTTTTTCTGATGAAGTTCTTGAGCTTCAAGCTCAATTCTGGTTTTCTGTGTTTGATGATGCTTGTGGCCAAGTTTTGATGTTGTTAGGTCATGTTGGATGAGATATAGTGGATGGTAGGCTCAATTTGGAGTTTAGTTGAAGTTTGGAATGGGTCTTTGGAGCTTTGGCTCAAGGAAGTTCGAAGGAAAACCCAGAAAAGTTTGCATGTGCTAGCTGTAGCGCTAGGTAGGGGGCGCTACAGTGCTAGGCCACGTTTTCAAGGGGGCTTGAGTCTCTGACTCTAGCATTGTAGCACCCACCATCTAGCGCTGCCCTGCCTCCAGAAATGGGTTTTGGGTATTGTTCTTAGGGTTTTCGCTTGGGGGCTTGGGGGTCGATTCCACCACCTCTTTTGGTGGAATTGGGCTTCCCGAGAGCTTGGGATTGGTTCCAAAGTTGGGTTATGGAATTGAATGTTAATGAGGATTTTATTTTACAGTAGTGACTAGGTGTACGCTAGGGATCGGACGGGATCGTGCTCGAGGGTCATCTCAATTAGCCAAAGCGCTCGGAATCAAAGGTAAGAAAACTGCACCGGTCATTTGGTTATGTTGGGACTAAGAGTTCCCTATACTTGCATGTAATATTGTATGATTATATTATGCCATGTGAACATGAAATAAACGGCTTAAGAGTGCCAGAATTAATAATGGTGCACAAGGACGCGGCTCGGCCACTGGTAGCTGAGGTTAAGTATATAATCACTGAGCTCGGCCTAAGCAAGCTGGAGTCATTGGGACAATCAGAGGGTGCGGCCTAAGGGTGTCGACCCTGGATATTGTGTGATATGTTTATTTCTATTAATCTGATGATTATGGCATGTTTATTATTTGAATGATTGATTATTGGTTTATAGATTGATATCATTGATTATGTGAACAATGTGACTTGTTGAGTATCTGATTGATGATTTGTGAATTATCTGACTGTTGATTATTGTTTATGCTGTGCATTATGGTTTTCTTGCTGGGCCTTGGCTCATGGGTGCTACGTGGTGCAGGTAAAGGCAAGGGCAAGGTGGACCAGTCCTGAGTTGGAGAGCTCTGAGGCAGAACATACATAGTCTGCAGATCGGCCGCCACGGCCGAGGGTTGGTACAGGGACAGGAGAACCTAAAGTGTCTATTTTGCCATTAGAGTGACTTGTGGTTGTACATAAACTTTGAAATTTTGTAAGCTGTCCTTTAAATCCTATTTTGGGATCCCATGTGTTAAACGTTTATTTTAATGACAAATTTCCTGTTTATGAACAAAATATTTTAACCCCAACCTAATTACGACTTTAGGGTCACGTTTTCAACTATATAACTTGATTAGCAAGTTTTTCACCTTTATAATCACACAGTGTAACGACCTTGGTTATCCAGGGTGTTACAATCGGAGTGGCTCCGTACGAGATGTTGTATGGGAGAAAGTGCAGATCACCCATCCATGTGGATGAGGCGGGTGAGAGAAGATAGTTAGGTCCTGAGGTTGTTCAGAGGACCAATGAGGGGAGTGAGAAGATGAAAGCTTGAATGCTCGCCTCCCAGAGTCAGTAAAAGAGTTACTTAGACTTGAGATGCAGAAGCGTAGAATTTCAAGTCGGTGATCACGTGTTTTTCATAGTTTCTCCCTTGAGAGGAGTGAAACAGTTTGGAGTATGAGGCAACCTGAGCCCTAGGTTTGTTGGCCCTTTTCAGATTCTAGAATGGGTTGGAGAGGTAGCTTACAGATTGGTGATGCCTCCAGTTCTATCAGGGGTTCACAATGTATTTCACGTATCCATGCTCCAGAAGTATGTATCAGATTCTACGCACGTGCTGAGTTATGAGAACTTGGAACTGGATCAAGATTTATCATATGAAGAGAAGCCGGTTCAGATTCTCGACCAAAAGGATAAACTCTTGCAGAGCAAGACCATCGCCTTAGTAAAAGTGCTGTGGAGAAACAACAAAGTGGAAGAGGCGACTTGGGAACTTGAGATAGATATGTGGATCAGTATCCCGAGTTATTTAGGTTATTTCGAGGAAGAAATTTCTGTAAGGAGGGGATAGTTGTAGCGTCCCAAATTTGTTAATAAGGCTTAGGGCCTTGATTAGTGTGCCGGGAGGGCAGTAATTGATTTAATTATGTTTATATGTGAATTTAATGATTATGTGATTATAAATGCATGTTTAGGTGAATTAAATATGCATGTGGGCCCCATTTGACTATTAGGGGCATATTTGTAATTTGAACCCGTTGAGGGTATGATTTTGAGCTATGTGCGGTGTTTCCGGCATGAGGAGATCCTGTCTCGCAGTGTTAGCGGAGAGTCACGAATTTGGTGTTTAGTTGTGAGATTGGTAACTACTAGTAACTTGAGGTTGGTGTTGTTACTGAAATAATAAGTTAATGGTGGCATTTTTGCAAAAGGGTGAAAGGACCTAGATACCCTTGTGGGTTAGCCTAGAACTAAGTTAGAGGGAAGGGTAGAAAGGTCTTTTGGGCAGTAATTAGATAACCTTTAGCTGTGCGAAAGCCATACTTGTTCAACACTCTTCCATTCATACTCATTTAGGTCTTAGGAGCTCTAGAAGGAGAAAAACCAACAACAAGCTTGAGGATTCTGGGTTTTGAGGAATTGGAAGTGAAGTTCAAGTTCTGGAAAGGGATTAGCAACCATTCATAGTTAGAAATCTCGAAATTTAAGAGGAGGTAAGGATTTCATTTCTGTGGTTTAGGTCTTTTATGTTGTTCTTGAGGAATGAGAAGTTGATTTATAAATTTGGGTTTTGGGATGATGTTTTGAGGAACTTAAGCTTGGGAATTTGAGGATTGAAGCTTGGAGTGGCATTGGAGGCAGCCTATGGTCGAAATTCTGTCCTAAAGGTAAGGATTCCTTTAAGTTTTGAAAAGTTTCTAGTTTGGTTTAGGTTTTTGTAGAATTTTAATCTATTGATTGAAATTGAGTTAAGGTGTGAGTTTGGATTGGGTTTTGATGCATATATCTTGTGTATGTGGTGTTAATTGGAGTTTTGGGACCCATTGGGACTTGGGTACACTTTGGGCATGGCTTGGGTGTGTTTTGGCTCGGGGAAAAATGGTGGGAAAACCCAGATTTTCAGGTTCGCGTAGGAGGGCCGTAGTGCTATTCTTCCGAGCCGCGGTGTTGGGATGAACCAGGGCAGGGGGCCGCGGTGCCTGTTTGGCTGTGCCGCAGTGCTAGGCCATTTTCACAGCCCTTAATTTTGTATTTTTAGGGCTTAGGCCCAGGGGGCTCTGGGACGATTTCACCACCCCGCATGGGGAAAATTGGAGGTCCCGAGAGCACGGGATTGGTTTCGGGGTTCAATTATAAAATCAGATAGTAATGAGATCGTTACTTGTGGTTTGTGACTAGATTACCACTAGGACTCGGGAGAGGATCGTACTCGGAAGTCATGGTTGCTTGCCTGACAACTAGCACTCGGATTAAAGGTAAGGAAACTGTTGTACCTATAGAGCAGGGCGTGGCCTTATTGCTTGTATTACAGGGGGTAGCCCTATTGTCAGTATTGCAGGGCGTGGCCCTAATATTTATGTTCAATATTTGTTTAAATATCTATTGATATTATGCTATATAATGCATGTTTGTGAGTGAACGGTGAAGCCCGGGAATGGCAAGAAGCTAAGTACAACAAGGGGATGGGTTCAACGTTGAGCACGCTGAGTGCAGGCCGCTAGAGTGAGACCCTCTTAGGGTGCTGGAGCCACCCTCTTAGTGAAGACTACAAACCCAGGGCCTGGTATATGTTTAGCCTGTTGGCTGTTTTGTTATATAGTGTGAATTGTCATGTATATATTATATGCTTTGTGTTGAGTTTTCTTGCCGGGCTTCAGCTCATGGGTGCCCTATAGTGTAGGTGAAGGTCAAGGGAAAGGTCGACCAACCATGAGTACGGAGAGCGTGGAGCGACGGGTACATGTTCGGCCTACCTGGCTGCCACGACCAGGGTTATTTTGGGAAGATGTATTGTATTGGTTGTTTTTTCGCCTAGGTCCACCTTAGTTGTATTTTTGTGTTGTAAAGTATTTTCTAAGTAGTATTTTGGGATCCCGTCTGTATAACTTTTCCAACATTTCAATGAGTGTCCAAATTTTATAATTAATGATATTAAATGAGTTTTGTTTCAGTTTAATCACACTTTTAACCTAAAACCTCGATTAGCGAGCTAATGGCACATTTTTAACTCACTTAGTAACGACTCTAAGGAAGTAGGACGTTACAACTACACCCTTAAAGGGTCTCGCCCTAGTGGCCTGCATTCAGAATGCTTAGTTCCGATCCCGGCCTTTGCCATTTTCCCGCCTTCGTCGTTCCCGTCACAAACACACGTATGACGTAATAATTACACATAACACTTGACACAATATAAGCACAAATAGCTCTACAGGCACAAACAGTTTTCTTACCTTGTGTCCCAAGCTGACAACCCAAAGTGATCCCAAGCACGATTTCTAATCTTGAGCCTAAGCGGTAAGACCTAGTCACAATGTAATGATAGACAACCACCGCAATCTAAATCAATTAAAAGCCTTTGGAATAACATTCTAGCCTCCAGAACCTTGAATTCTACTAAACCGGGTAGTAGAATCCTTCTCGAGCCTTACGATTTGAGTTCCCGAGATTTAAACCCTTAATTGGCCAATATCCCCTATTTGAGTCGCAGCCCAACCCCCTAGGGCCACTGCGTGCTACAAGTCAGAGAGCCCCAAGGATCTCTTCTGGGGGACGCGGGTTGTGGCGTAGTTTCAGAGACCCTCCAAGGTCTTCTCACGCACACGGGTCGCGATGCCTGAAGAACAGGGTCGCGGCTAGAGCTCCAAACCCAGAATTCCCTGCGTTTTCCTCGAACCAAATCCATAGAAATCCATCCAAATCAACATACAAAACCTAAATTGTATCTAGGACTCACATCAATACAACATAATCATCATTATTACCCAAAAAAATACCCTATACTTTCATCAACACCCTGAAATCAAACTAAGGCTTAAACCTTAAGGAAAACCTTTAAACCACAACTGAAACTACCAGAAATTCAGAGAAAAACATTACCTCAATGGAGAATTACATCCCTTGTATTGCTATTAGTAAATTCCTAGCTTTAATCCCCTTTAATTCCCAGCTTCAAACCCCAAGTGTCCTAGCCTTTCTTCCCAAAATTCAACAAAACCCCCAAGGCTTCAAGAGATAGAGAGAAAAATGAGAGTGAGAGGGAGAAAGTGAGCTGAGTTAAGTATTTCTTTCTGGTTTGGTTTCCCTCTACTTCTACATAAGTCTAGTACTAAGGCTAAGTCTATCCTTTTGACAAAATACCAAAATGCCCCTAGTCACAACCTTATCCTTTAATGGCCCCGAGGGCAAAATAGTCATTTGCCACATTTCTCGCTAATCCTCAAGTTGTCCTATAAATTTCCAATTGATCCCGACATACTCGAATAATCACTAAATAATTACCCATTACTAGTTCAACCTCGAATACATACTACATTCTCAAAATACCCCTAGGCTCACCCCGAGCCGGGTATTTGACTAGGTTCCACCTCAACTTCTTCATCTTGTTCATGACTATACTCATGTTCAACCTCAAATGCTCGTTTAGAAGAATTCGATTCTTTTCTTTGTTTGCAAGGAAATTTATCTTCAAAGAACGATGCATTCCTTGACTCCATTATTGTATTCTTGTGTATATCAGGTATATTAAATTTGTACACAATAAAATAATATGCATTGCTATATAGAGAAAATATACATAGTAGTATTTCATGTTATCACCCATAAAACTAATGAAATACTTATTACCACTTCTTGTTTGAACCATTTTTAAATCACATAAATCACTATGGATTAATTCAAGTGGTTCTGTGTTTCTTTCAACTCTGTGAAATAATGATATTGTTAATTTTGCCTCTACAAAAGTTTTACATTTATGTTTAGTGTCTATTTGGAATGTTGGTATATGGTTCATGTTAATTATTTTGTTCAAAGAATCATAATTAGCATGTCCTAGTCTACCATGCCATAAATTGGAAGACTAAATAAAATAGGTGGAAGTGCTAGCTATATTCATATCATTTTTTTTACTATAGTCATTATATTCAATTTGAACATCCATCCACACATATAACCCTTTCCCACATATATTCCACTCTTAGTCAAAGTAAATTTATTTGACTCGAATACCATGTGAAATCCATGGTTGTTCAACAGTGAACCAGACACCAAGTTCTTGTAAATTTTAAGCACAAACATAATGTTGTCCAGCATTACTTCCTTCCCAGAAGTTATCTTCAAGATCATCTTGCCTAGGCCTTTGATCTTAGAGGTAGCAACATTTCTCATGAACATCTTTTCTCCATTTTCCAACGACTCAAAGGTGGAGTTCTTGTCAAAGCAAACATGACAAGTTTCCCCAGTGTCAACCGCCATTCTTTTGGTTTTGAGCCCACCATATTGACTTTAATCACCACTTCCAAGAGACTGATTTCAGAAACTTCTTGAGCCATGGTATCGATGATGTTGGCCTCTTTGTTTTCGTTTTTTTTTCTTCGGAAATTTACAATCACAAGATTTGTGACTAGGCTTGTCATAGTTATAGCATTTACCTTGAAACTTTGGTTTCTTAGAGATTCCTTCTTTTGGTCCCAACTTAGATCATTTCCCTTTGTTGTTCTTGTTGACCTTGGAACTTTGACCATGCTCCAACACATTAGCTTTGGCCATAGTGGAGGTAGTAGACTTCTGCTCGAAGCTCTTATTGTCCTCTTCGATTCGAAGTCTGACAATGACCAATGACATCTTCAATGCCCATTTCCTTTCACTAGTGCTTAAGGTAATTTTTGTAGTCCTTCCACAAAGGTGCTAGTTTCTCCATTATGCATGCCACTCGGAAGATTTCACTTAAGTTCATCCCTTTAGCATAGATATCATGCATGATAATCTGAAATTGTTGAGCTTGACTAATCATAGTTCTAAAGTCCACCATTTAAAATTCTAACCCATGATAAATTTCTTGGCGCCAACATCCTCAGTATTATATTTTTGGTCTAAAGACTCCCAAAGCTCCTTGGCCGATTTCTTCTCCAAATAAACATTATAAAGAGGATTGTTGAGCCCATTCATGACATAGTTCTGACACAGATAATCAGATTGTCTCCAAGCGTCTATAGCAACAACTTCTTGGGCATCAGTCTCACCCTCCATTAGGTTAGGGAATCCTCATTCAAGAATCTTAAAAGATTGAGAGTGGTCAGGTAGAACGTCATCTTTTGTGCCATATCTTAAAGTTTTTCTCGTCAAACTTCCCAAGTATAACACCAGATGAGAACGCCTCAAGATTGGTCATCACTGGCATTTTTGCCACATTAGAGCTTACCACCCGGGCCACAACAAGGGTTGTCTCTTGGTCTATGGTAGGATTTGTTCCTTGATTCTGGCCTTCAACAGTTACACCATCCATGTTGGATTCAATTGACATTTATGAAAAATACACAATGAAAGTGTTAATTTTCTAAATAACAAATAAACTCAGCTAGATAATTTTCAAAGAAGACTAGAAGGGTCTATGCCCTCGTCTCAAAAAGTCTAGTATTTTGAAAATATTTAGTTCCCAGAAGAGTCTGGAGGGCTCACATATGGTCCCACTTAAAACCCACCTTCCTCAACAAAGAACTTCTCTAGTGAGTTGTACACGTTCAAAAGAACTTCTCCACAATCACAATAAAAAAATATTAGTAAGTAATTATAAATCACAAAAAGTGATTAGGAAATAGAACTATTAGTAATTAATTATTTTAAGATTGTTTGAAAATAAGCATGTGATATTGCTTATATATAAAATAAATAGATAATAAACATAAGCATATATTGTGAGAGGTGGAGATAAAGAGAGTCCAATTACATAATAATAATAAAGCAAATCATATAGTCGAAATGTCGTTTTTGTGTCAAACCAACTATCTTCATAAAACAATGATGCCTCATCACCAGGTGCTAAAGGATTGCTAATATCGTTTGTCTCCTAGGATAAAATGATTTATGAGCAGCAGTTAAGCACATTGTTTCTACTCCCAACAAACTAACCAATGTCTAAGAACACCACTAAAATCTAACTGAGGACTAAGAGCCCATTTATTTTGTTGGACTAGGACTGGATTTGGGTTAAATAAACCCAAGCCAATGTTTGGTTGGTGTAAGGGGATTGAACAAACTGTGAAGTCTCCGGTTTTTTAATGGTTTTACATTGGTCTTGTTATCCCAACAAGAAAGGTGGGATATATAATCCTAGTTTGAAGGATATATTATTATACATAATATTATTTTATATCATATATTATTATATATAACATTATTTAAAAAAAATGAATTTTTTAATAATTTTCATTTTTAATTTATATATTATTTATAACAAATTATTTTAAAATACTAATATTTTTATTTTATATAATTAATGAACTTTTTTTTATTAAAAATATATTTATTTTACATAAAACTATTATTTTAATTTTATTTATTTATCATATAAAAATGATTGTTGTACCCTAATGTTAGCCCGAGTTCATTCACTCAGTTTGGGTACAGCTAACAAATAAATAAACGGAGAAATAACCAAGGTAATGATATCTGCTTATTATCCACGTGGAAAAATCGAGTTTCAGCTGGTCACACATTGTGATAAGCGTCTTGGGTTTAACCCGAGCTAGGGATATGAAGGTTGTGAAGCATGAGCTTGGAGGAGATATCCAGCTCGTGGTAATTCTAGTATATTGCATACCCGCAGATCCCCAGAGACTCGGAGTCCCTTTATACGTTTATTTATGACCAGGCTGTCATATTTATTGTTCGAGATAGTAGGAACATGTTATCCTGTTATAGAATCATATCACAATATAAATGGGAATTATTTGTATTAAATGTAATCATTATGTAAATGCGTGATTGACTCACGCGGTTACCCAAACCTGTACATGGAATTCCCTTATAAATTCTGGGAATATTGGATAGGAAAAGGGACCTTTATTCTGTAATACCGAAACACTACACCAAATACTCATTTCTATAACACACAAATATAATACTAATAAAAAAGTGTTATGCTAGATTAATATATTGGGCCACTTTATCAAAAAAGGGCGGTAGTAATTCCACCATCCCGCCACACTTAGCTTTTTTTTTTCATTTGTGAGACCTGACCCGTCATTCTCCTTTTTCCTCATCATTCTCTCTCCTCTCTCTCGGATCTCTTTCTCCCACCAGACCCGTCGAAGCTTCGACCACGCGGGCCCAAGCCCTCACATGACACCAGAGGCGAACGACGACACCGGAGGCCAGCTCTTCTTCTCCTCTTCCCTGTGTGCGGCCAAGCTTTCTTCTTCCCTGCGTGAGACCAGCTAGCTCCGGCCGGTTCAGCAACGATGGTTTCGGTCTAAGAACATTGGAAGGGTTCGATTACGAATCTATTTTGGGGCAGTGCTGCGAAATTCCTGTTGGGTATGTCCAGATTCCGGTGGGGATTGCGGGTCTGTTGTTGCTCGATGGGTTCGATTATTCGGTGCCGATGGTGACTACAGAGGGTTTTTTGATTGCGAGTACAAGCAAAGCTTGCAAGGCTATCCATTTGTCTGGTGGGGCTACCAGCGTGTTGTTGAGGGACGACATGACCAGAGCACCGGTTGTGAGGTTTAATTCCGCCAAGAGAGCTTCTGAGTTGAAGTTCTTCTTGGAGGACCCTAAAAATTTCGAGACTCTTTCCATCGTCTTTAACAGGTTAGTCCATGCTTCATAAAAATTATATGTATATATGTAAAGTTTTATCTATTGTTTGTGGTTATGGTGATTGAAATTTTAACATGGAGATCGATATCATGTTTTTTTTCCTCTAATTTAATATAAATTTGAGTAATAAAGCATTAGGTTGAATCTGAGGATCCGAAAGTATTAAAAATAAATAAATAAAGAAAGAAAGAGTAGAAAAATCACGTAAAGGTTGAATCTTTAGTCAATATACATCCGTGAAGTTTCTTTCAAATGTCAGATTCATCAAACAGTAATGAATATTAGATTTGAACCATTTGTCTTATTGGGTTTTGGTCATCGTCTCCAGGTCTAGTAGATTTGCCAGGCTCCAGGGTATTCAGTGCGCGATTGCTGGAAAGAATGTGTATATCAGATTTACCTGCAGCACGGGAGACGCCATGGGGATGAAAATGGTTTCAAAAGGAGTTCAAAATGTTCTTGATTTCCTTCAAAACGACTTTCATGACATGGATGTTATTGGCATATCTAGTTAGTTTTTTTTTTTTTGGATTATTATATTTATATTTTTAGACCATTTAGTCACTTTTCTTTCTTGTGAACTTGTCAAATTTTTCTTCAACCTGAGTTGTTGCTGCTGTTCCTTTTTTCAGTTGTGTACAGCTATAAATTTTTTTGTATGGTCAAGAAGACAATATCGACTAAATTTTTTGTTTCCCTCTTGTTCCTATTGGAAGCTTAAGTGATCGAATTTGTTTTCTACCTCAATTTCGGACCTGGTTTGTTCCTAGGACAAGCTGGGTATAATTCTTTTGTACATCGTTTTCATTCCTAATAGTATTAATGAATATGTATAGTCTAATAATTCGTTCACGCATACTTGTCAAGAAGTCATCGTTGATAATGCTATCCCCACCCCAATATTTAAATGTTTGGAATTTGAATATTTAATGTCATTGTCGCTGCCATTTGTTTTTCATTGAATGTTAATACCTGTAAGGATTAATCCTTTATCCAGGTCATTTTTCTATTCCCATCTTATTAGCAATTATTGCCCTTTTGTTTTGTTTTTTTTGGTTGTGGTGTGGAGGTGTTAGTTCACAGCTTCCTATGTCATTCCCGAGTACGAGTTTCATGTTTTTCTACTATATGACAGGCAACTTTTGTTCGAACAAGAAACCTGCTACTGTAAACTGGATCGAAGGGCGTGGCAAATCAGTTGTTTGCAAGGCAGTAATCAACGAAGAGGTGGTGAAGAAGGTTTTGAAAACAAACATCCATGCTCTTGTAGAGCTTAACATGCTTAAGAACCTTGCTGGCTCAGCCATTGCTGGTGCTCTCGGTGGATACAATGCTCACGCCAACAACATAGTATCTGCAGTATTTATAGCCATAGGCCAAGATCCAGCACAAAACATAGAGAGCTCTCACTGCATTACCATGATGGAATCTATCAACAATGGCAAGGATCTTCGTGTCTCTGTGACTATGCCTTCAATTGAGGTAAAACCAGTAGTTCCATTCCAACACACAATCAATCATTAAAGATATGCATTAACATTATTTCCTATATATTTTATCTTCAGGTGGGTACAGTAGGAGGTGGGACACAACTCGCTTCTCAATCTGCATGCTTGAACTTGCTTGGCATGAAAGGTGCAAGCAAAGAGTCCCCAGGAGCTAACTCTAGACTACTGGCCACCATTGTAGCCGGTTCGGTGTTAGCAGGTGAGCTCGCTTTGATGTATGCTATAGCAGCTGGGCAGCTTGTCAAGAGTCACATGAAAGACAATAGATCCAGCAAAGACATGTCAAAAGTTGCATGCTAAACAGGTACAAAATAAAAGAAAAAAAAGGGAAGGGGGGGTCCGGGTGTGATTATCGAGCTACAATTAAAGAGAGAAGAGAGTCCACTAGTCCAGGCTGTGTTGTTTTGGGTGGTGCACATGGGAAAATGTTGGGGGGGTTCAATTTTCCATAGCTGTAATAAGGGTTTTCGGTATCTTGTGGTGGAGGAGGAGAGAGAGACAGAGGGAAAAGTAATTTAACACGGGGATGAGTTGGGTTGGGTTGGGCTGTACGAGTTTTCTCTTGTTCTTTCCAACTTCTCTAATTTTCTCCAAGTGTGAGGTGTCAGCGAGTAGGACATTATACTTGGTAGTGGCAAGTCATCATCTGTGCAGATCTCCCCACCATCAAAATCTGTGGTTTGTATTATGTCGCAGTCTTGATTATTATTATTTTTATTTTGAAAAAAAAGAGTTGTTTTTGTCTTCTCCGTTGGGAGGAGGTGTTTGTATAATAATGATTGTACTTTTGTAGTGGGATTCATGTTCAATCTATGTCTTTTTCTCTGTCTTTTTGCATACTA
This sequence comes from Humulus lupulus, assembly GCF_963169125.1. Taxonomy (NCBI): domain Eukaryota; kingdom Viridiplantae; phylum Streptophyta; class Magnoliopsida; order Rosales; family Cannabaceae; genus Humulus; species Humulus lupulus. The sequence continues at coordinate 174,353,656 of NC_084794.1, read as the reverse complement.
AGCTAAGACTTGGTGAATTTCTTTGTATTACCATTCTTCTTCGTCATCCACTACTAAGTAGTATTTATTATAACTGTGGTATAATAATATCAAGAGTAACTAACATATAGATATTGGTGAGATTTATAAATATAATGTTCCAAACTATAATGTAAATAATTTGGGGTCTGACTTGTGAAATTTTGAAATGATGAAACCAATGCATGTTATTGTAATCATAACCCAAATTTAGCGAGTTGTTGAACTAGATGACATGGATGTTATTGGCATATCTGGTTAGTTTTTTTTTTTTTTTTGGATTATTATATTTATATTTTTAGACCATTTAGTCACTTTTCTTTCTTGTGAACTTGTCAAATTTTTCTTCAACCTGAGTTGTTGCTGCTGTCCTTTTTTCAGTTATGTGCAGTAATACACCCCCTATATTCATATCCCTTGAAGATGAACTCAAGGAAAATAAAATATTTAAATAATCAAATAATGAAATAGTTTAATTTGGCAATAAGTTTCAAGACAATTATTTTATTTGATTGCTATTTTGGCTTGTATCCATTCATTTATTAGAGAATTGAACTGTGTCTTTTATTTTATTAGATAAAATAGAAGCGAATAGAATGTCTGAGTAGTATCTGCTCAAGCTTTTATTTATTAGGCTAACTTTTTATGTACTAAGGAAGGCTTATGTAGAAATTTTTATTTATTAGATTCAGCATGCCTATTTACTTGAAATAGAAAAATTAATATGAAAAACTCAATGTAAAGTTAAAAAATAGTTGAGGTTCAATCAATCATTTTGTTTACAAGAGAGCATAAACATTTATTTTTGTAATGGGTTTTGTGGATTAAGTTGGGATCAGATTGTATACTAGTTTTTTGTAATGAATCCACTTATGCTTGTTTGTTTTTATTGAATAGCCGTTACCACTGGTTTTCTGAGGCCATAATTTATGTTAGTTTTGTTTCCAAAATTGAGCTACATTTATGATACTTGATCTTGATATATAAATAAATTAGCAAGGTGATTCTATACTCTCTGTTCTCTATTTGCACCTTTCTTTCCTCACTTATTTTGTTCTTACTTTGATACAAGTTTAGGTTCATATTTTAAATTATTTGAATATGGCAGTTTTAATTAATAATACTCCTTTAGATTTTGGCTGTGTTCATTTTTGTGTTTGTGTGAGTTTTTGGATTTTTCATTAACTTTACTGTATAATTATTTATTTTACATCAATTTTATAGTGTAATTATTGATTATGAGCTCCCTTTTTGTTGTTTGGTTTGTTAGTACTGATACTTTACAAGGATGATTAACCTAGCTGCTGATTATTGTCCATGATTCATTCTATAATTCAGACAGAAAGTATGCTTTTTAGTTTGGAAAATTACAAGAGGCATGGGGTCTGTGGTGTAGAAGCTTGCTGCTACAAATTTTTCAACTTTGTTCGTTTTTATTTGATCAAACTAATGTGCTTGTTTGTTTATGTCTCAAACAGAAGTGGCAGCATATAGAATGGTCAATATTGAAGTGAGCTATCCCATTTGATATTTCTAGGTACCTTATATGTTGTAGTAATTAAAGTATAAACCTGATTTATGTGTCTCTTATAAATTTGATAAAAGAATATAAACATTTTTTTATGTGACGACTTCTTTAAAAAAATTCAGAGAGAATTGTCAAAAGTACAACATAATTTTATTCTCTGCTTAATTCAAAAGAAGTATCTTGTACAAACAAACTATCTCCTATCTTCATGATGAGGCACACTCAATTTAATTTTACTTTCCTAAGTATATTGCTGATCATGATGTATGTCAAGAATTTTACTTTGTTTGGTTTCTGAAAATACCAAAACAGAATGCAGACCAAGAACTTGGGACAAGTAGTCTATGAAATATTCATAAAAAAAGGTTCAAATTAAATAAAAGTCATGAAATTAACTTTCCAATAATATTCACAATGATCTGTTTTGTTCGACAATGCTTTGGAGTTGTTGTCTCCTTGCGAGGTTATGGCATTAATCATTTATGAGTTGAAAAAAAAGGGTAAGTATTCTATTTCTATCAAAATAATTGTTTAGTCTATTTGTTAGTTCATAATTCGTATCTGTGTTACATATATGTGTTATTTAGCTTACAATACTAGTTAATAAATCAATGCATAATTTATATATATTTTATATTTATACATCCATAACTTATCTAATAAGTTTATTTCATTGATGAAATGCTCTGTTTCTGAACACCAATGACTATTGGTGTGTTATGTTTTTTTTTTCTTTTGCTGGAAAAATTTGATAGAATATGAAATAATAGGATGGTCCGAAACTAAGAGAGATGATTTCTTAATGAAAGAAGTAATTGTTATTATTTAATTATATGCATATTCAAAATGAGAAAAGAAAAGAGATCTATTTATAAAGCTAACTATAAAAAAAGTTATTCAAATAATCTTAGAATTCAACAAAACAAATTATCTCTCAGGTGTCCTTTTTCATTTCCCTTTATACCATATTTTTGCCATTTTTAAGGTTGATTGCTATGCTTTTGTTCGGCTCTTCATGATTTTCTTTGTTGATTTTTTTTAATGAAATTTGTTTCAGGTTATCTACGTTTGTGTGCATTTAACTGTCTAAATACAATAGTTTATTATTCATGTAAAAAGTGCAATTAACTATAACCAAAATTGTGGTGATGATATATATTTGATAAATTGTAGTGAAAATCAACACACCATAAACCAGAAAACACACCATAAACCAGAAAACAATTGATCAATGATCAATCTTAAAGACAAAACTAGTTTAATCAAGGAATCAAATCAAAACAGAAATGAAACATAAAGAGGAACACAAACACATACGTGGTTCGAATGAGTGTTGGCTAGACACCACTCTACTCCACTGCCAAAACCAGCCCCAAGGGCTTGACAATCTCTTTATTGATTCTAAGTTTCAATCTGTAAAAAGATAGTGGTTGCCAAATATGATATGTCATATATTGAATTGAGGCAAAAAGCTTTCTATTTGGGTTCCTATCATGGTCCTTTCTGCTCTGTTCTTTTCTTTCTTCTTCTTCTTCTTTGCTTTGCTGATCTTGTTACAATTGTTAGATACATTTCGTGAATGATTCAGTGTCCTTGTAAAAAAGGATGTCCTTTCTCATTGATATTTATTTTTATTCTTTTGCATTCTGATATTTATGATGTTACTTCTGTCCCATTTGTTTCCATGTTACATCCTGTAGATTGACCTGAGGAGGGCAAACAACACTGAAATTATTCTCACAAAAGTTAAGATGCCGCTTCCTGATACGATGGTAAACTTATACTTGAAGATCTTATTTTTACTTGAATAATTTGGAGATATGGATAGTTTTATCTCTTCAATGTGGATACAGATTCTTTGATATAGAATTCTTAAATGAAATCCTGTGATAATGGGTTGGTTAACTTAATTTGATTTGTCTATTTTTCTTTCATTACTTATGGGCAATCGGTACTTTTAGCCTGGGACTGAAAACAACACATATTTAGGATTTTGCGAGATCAAAACATGAAATATAAGGATAATTTTTATCCTTTTTCGTTTCACATATTTTTGAAGTCTTTTTCCTCTATAGGTTTTGATAATATGGAACAATAACATGTTTGGTTACTCTTTTTGTGTTTACTTAACACTAGTGGCATGCATCTTCTCAGGCTGCAGTGCTAGCGATGGATGAATCAGTATTAGATGTTGATCAGGTGGAAAATCTAATAAAATTTTGTCCTACTAAAGAAGAGATGGAACTTCTCAAGGTAAGACTTTAATGCAAGTTACATTGTGCTCCTTACCAGTTTGTTAGCAAGTCAGTAATTCAGCTTTCAAAATACAGCATTATGACTTGTTCTGTTACTCTTTCTGTTGCTGGCTATGACCGTTTCTGTTATATGATTATCAGGGTTACACAGGTGACAAGGAGAGCCTGGGAAAGTGTGAACAGGTAAGAAGCATTATTCATCTTTTCTTTTCCATGAATGACTTTCTATGATTAAAGTACACAACAGTAAAATGTTTTGAACTTATTGATTTATTTTATTAGTTTCTTACAAAATCCTTTATTTCTTTTAATTTCCCTCTGTTTATTTACTTAAAAGAAAAAAAATTTATGTAATAGAAACTTGGAATTACTACTGTTGTACATCATTATTGTCCAATTGAAATTTAGCTATTTACTTGTCAATTTGAGAGCATATAGATACCTTTTGAATTCTATCATGGCTGGAATAGTCCCAAAAGGTCATTTTTTTTATTTTTTTATGTTTTTAATATTTCAGTATTTTATGGAGTTGATGAAAGTTCCTAGAGTGGAATCAAAATTGCGAGTGTTCTCTTTCAAGATTCAGTTCAACTGTCAGGTTTGGTGATATTTTTTATGCTTTTCATTGGTGGTTAAAATATTATTATTATTACAATCTATATTGTATAATTCTTCTCATCGTCTTACTGATTTCAGAATTTAAAAAGAGTTTGAACACCGTGAACTCTACATGTGAAGAGGTAAGCAACTCCTGATGATGAATTTTTTCTTGCAGAATTTGATATCTGTACTATATTGACAGATCCCTGTGCTACTTAAATTCTTCCATGCAGTTTTGAGAATCTGTTTTGACTTGGGTAGTTTTATGCTCTGTTTAATAGGTCCGGAATTCCCTCAAATTAAAAGATATTATGAAGAAAATTATTTTTCTGGGTAATACTTTGAACCAAGGGACTGCAATTCTAGTCATAGAAATTTAATATAGTTTAGTTACAAGTAATTTAGTTGCTGCTGTTGACAATTTGTGGTATCTAAAAGATGGAATACATACTGTAGTCTTGAAAAAACTTTCAGAAAATGGTAAGAGCTATGTGGGTTTTACAGTTTTATTTTTGTATGATACTTCAAGCACTGATCTGTAGACTTATATAAGTTTTTGGTGGATCATACTCCATTTTCTAGGATCTTGCAGGCAAAGGACACCAAGTGAATTAGATAGAGAGGTTAAGAACTTGAGGGTGGCATTTACTGACCTGTTTTTGAAGCATAACACTTTCAAAGAAACTGCAAAGCCATCGAGATATTGATGCAAAGAATGGAAGAATGTATTTCACTAATTTTTGTATACATTTCTTGTTTTGTATTTAGTGATAAAGGAATCTGAATTGGGCATAAATTATGTTGTAATATGATTTCTTAAGCCTAGACTAGTAGACTAAATATTGTAATTACATTTGAGTAATTAATAAAAATCTATTTATGTTACCTTATTTGGCTTCAACTTTCATATTTGTTTTCCTAGTTTTGTGTAAGTAAAAAAAGATTATGTTTCTCTAAGCTAATATAACACATGTGTTATACTAAAGTGTAGTATAACACAAATAATGTGTTATACTAAAGTTTAGTATAACATGTGTTATACTAAAGTGTAGTATAACACAAATAATGTGTTATACTAAAGTGTAGTATAATACAAAAAAAGTGTTATACTAAAGTGTAGTATAACACAAAAAAAGTGTTATACTATAGTGTAGTATAACACAAAAAACGTGTTATACTAAAGTGTAGTATAACACAAAAAAAGTGTTATATAATCGACTATAAATAACATAATTCAACACTTATCTATATATTAAAATAACATAGAAATTGTGTTATCGTTGACAATACAATAACACATCTGTATAACACTGATAAAGTGTTATGTAAAGTACCCTGACCTATGATAACATAGTTGGTCTTAACACATCAGAATGTATTATCGTATGTTTTGATAACACATTTTCGGTGTTATTAAAAGCATTTTTTCTTGTAGTGAAACTCTGCCAAAATAGAGAGAAAACAACAATAATATAGACTCGTGGACTAAGTGGATTTTAACCACTGAACCACATAAAATTTCTGTGTTCTTGGGTGAATTCATTTATTTTTTCATTATGGTTTATTAAGCACTAATCTACCTTATTATTTCTTAATACACTATTGGCGAAAAACCACGTCAACAGTTTGGTGCTTTCATTGAGACGAAAATTGTTGCTTTGTCAAAATCCCAGTCGATTCTCATCATGGTGTTCACTCACTCAATGCACGATAATGAGATAGAATAGCTTGGTGGGCAGGAGGCCCATCATACCACTGTTTCGAAGAAGCGTGGCCTTGAAATCCAGCAACTCTGCGAAAGCAACCGGCAGGTCACGACGACACTGGGAGTTCGGCGTCATTTCCACCGAGTCCAAACCCAGACTACCTAATTGTCATCGAATTGGAAAACATGCAATTAAGAAGCCATCTCTGTAATGCCCCGATTTTCCTAATAAGGGTTAGGACCTTGATTAGGAGGATGGGAGGGACATAATTGAGTTATGATGCTATTTAATTATCATATGCATGTTTATGTGAATTATATTATCATATGATGGTAAATGCATGCATATGGGTGTATTTATGACTATAAGGGTATTTTAGTAATTTGGCCGATGTGGGCGTAATTGTGTATTATGGGTGCATGGTTGTGATTAATTAATATAGCCACATTATAAGGTGGATTGGTTCGAGCTATTCGGCATGAGACGATCATGAAATGTAAGTGTTCGGTCTAGTCATAACGGGTTTAAGTTCGGGGCTCAAGGTGAGTCTCGGGGTCATTTTGATGACTTAAGCATTACCGGGAATTAAAGGGTAATGAGATATGATTTATTGGTATTTGAGATTATTGGGAATAGTGGGAATTGGAGAGCGTTAATTATAATTAACGGTATAGGTTGAAAAGGACGGTTTTACCCTTGGGAAGGCTTCAGAAACTTTTAATGAACTAGAGGCATTTAGGTCATTTGGTTTGGATTTATATTGACTTTCAAGGCTGTAGGAATTCAGAACAAAAATAGAGCATCATCCTCATCTCCTTCTTTCTCTCCCGTACATGTTATTCTCTTCATTTCCCTTTGAATTTTGAGAACCCAAACCGAGGCAACAAGCTAAGAGATCAAAGGTGGGAGCTTAGAAACTTAGTTCAACCATTGAAGAGGGTTTAATCTCAAGTTTGAGGTAAGTTTCAGCCATTGAATCTCTGGTATACTCTGTTTTGGGCTTTAGTTTTCAGCTTGTGAATTCTTTGTGAAAAGTTGGAATTAAGGGAAGTTATGATTGATGTTTAACTTGGGTTTTGATGAGGGTTTGATATAGATGATGTTTGGGGGTTAGATTGAGTGTTTAAATGAGGTTTGGGACTGGTTTGGAAGTTTGGTTTCAAGGAGAACGCAGGGGAAGAAATTATGGTTCTTTGTTGTTTTGCGCAATGTGCCGCGACATGGCTATGGTGAGCTGCGGCCTATGTTGGTTTCTGGGGTGGAAATGCCTCTGTCAGAGAGGTGAGCCGCGGCCCATAGGGGCATTTTTGGCCAGAAATGGGTTTTTGACTTGGGGATGCTAGCTTTAAGCCTCGGGGTCAATCCTACTACTCGGTTAAGTGTGGATTGATGTCCCGGAGGCTAGATATTGGTTTAGGAACCTATGTTGATCATTTTTATTGATGAATCCTATATTTTGGTTATGACTAGGTAACTGCTAAAGGACTAAAAGTTGATCGTTCTCAAGGGTCATTCTTTTAATCATTCTAGCTCGAATCTGAGGTAAGAAAACTGCACCCTGTGTAAATGTGACATGCATGGCTATTCTTGATGCATGTTGGTTGATTATTAAACATGACATGCATGGCTGTTATTGGTGCATGTTGGATTGCCAAATATAATGCATATGATGCATGAGAAACATGTGATTAGGACATGCTTTATATACTGAGTATGATATTGTTCAGAGCTTGAGCCTCTGTGTTCGTGCATGGTCCTAATTGTACTTGTACTAGTTGAGTAAGCATGCTGAATACCTTGTTTATCGATATTGGACATGTGATATATGTTTGGTGGAATGGCTTACTTGTGTATGGCACTGACTTATAAGTCAGAATCGGCAACGGTGTTAGATCCATCTGTGAAGCTATGATTTATTAGTCAAGTTCACAATGAGTTGAACACTGGTCGTATTTCACTGACCTAAGAGTCAAAGATGGCATAGCGTCGTGAACGCCGGGCCAAATGAAGATTAGATCTAATCGATATCAACATTGAATGACTCTATGGCATTAATGCTGGACCGACCCTAAAGTCGTTGAACTTATAAGCGCTTGGTTAGTCTGAGACTAGTTACTGAGAGCCAGGGCATAGGGCCCCAGTGACTGTCTGTCACATGGCTAGGGAACGCTGTTCCACAGTTACGACTCTAGAGTCGGGAGGAAGGTTATGTTGGTCACTAATCACCATGCACCTATCCTGTTGAAGCTAGTGAGATGCTCACTCATTTGTTAAGCCCTGGTGATCCTATCGTCACATGGCTAAAGGGTGTTGTTCCCATATTAGTGACTTTTGATATCTGTTAAGTCCTGGTGATCCTATCATCACATGGCTAAAGGGTGTTGTCCCCATATTTGTGACTTTTGTGATAGTCACCTATTTGTTTGGACTGTTGGTCCTGAATAATTAATACAATCACTGTTGATATCACATCATGTTATATTGTGTTTTCTTGCTGAGCTTCGGCTCACGGGTGCTGTGTGGTGCAGGTAAAGGCAAAAGAAAGCTGGACCATCCTTGAGTTGGAGAGCTTAGGTGATGACGTGTACATATGCAGCTTCTCGTCCGCCACGGCCGAGGTTTAAAGAGGAACTAGGGTTAAACCCTATTTTGCCGCTTAGAACGGCCTGTTGTAAATATTTTCTTGTAGTAGACTCTAAAATTATAGTTTTGGGATCCCAACATATATATTAAACGTTCTAATGAAACGTTACATCTTATCCAAAAAATTTAATCCCTAAACCACTAATCACACTTAGTTACACGATTTTGGCCAAATGACTCGATTAGCGAGTTTAGCACTGTTTACAAGGCACACCGTAACGGTCCCTGGAGTTGGGGAGTTACAATCTCGCTAAGGCAAACATGCAGATTATGGAGGTTTTGGTTCGGTTACCCCCTCTTGCAACTGACGTTAATGTCAGAAAGAGGCAAAGTGGGTCTCACAAGTCCCACAAGAATAATCTATCCAAACCAAGTCGATCAGTCAGAACTGCCACCCTAAGTTTTGTACCTATAGGGCAAGATTGCCAGAATGCTCAACCCAGTGGCCTTCATAGGGGTCATCGGCATATCAGTCAATCGGTTAGAATCGCAACCCCAAGTTCGACACCTCCTTCATTGGTCCCTAGGAATGCCCATGGAAATCGATAAGGAGGGGTTGGGACAGGCTCACTAAGACAAAGTGTTCCAGCAAACCCTCCTACGTCACAATCAGATCGCCAAGCGAAGAGAGCTAGAGACAATGTAGTAGGACAGAGGCAGGTTAATCTAGTTTGCCCTGATGGGACAAGGATTGCCTCGCCAATAAGGCATCCCCCATCACCTATAAGACATCTGGCGCCACCTCATCCTAAACGGGACATTCAAGCTTATGGAGACAGTAGGAGAAATCCTCCTCCATCTGCCAATACATACGTCCCACTGACATGTGTTGAAAATCAAGATCCTCGGCCCCAACCGCAAGCTGTAAGCTTCGTAAATGGAAGTTACTGGACTGAAAGTCATCATAGTGGTAGGTCCAAGGGCGATCTAAGAAATCAGTTGAGTTCAGCACAAAACCATCAGTACGATTCACAACCTGATTTGTGTGATCGTCTGAATTCGAAGAGAAGGAATCCAACTTGGAATGAAGATGTTAGTTATACTCGATAAGAGGGAGGTCCGTCCATAGTACGTGATAATGGGAATGCCCCACAAAACCAAGCTCAAGCTTTGAGGGAAAATAACCCAACAAATGCATACGATAGGATGGAAGGTGTTGAACAGCCCCCAGGTAACCCAGGAACTAGAGACCAAACCCTCGAGAGGCTAACATTAATGGAAGAGCAAATAAAGAGGTTTTTAACTAGAAAAGACAAAGACGATTGCGACTCAGAGGATGAGGTTGAGCCTTTCTGTAATGCCCTGGATAACCAAGAACATTACACTGTGTGTTTAAAATAGTGCAAGACTTGCTAACCAAGTCATTTAAATAAAAATGTGAAACTAAAGTCATAAACAAGCTAGGTATAAAAGATTTTGGTCATAAACAGATAATTTTCATTAAAATAAATGTTTTAGTTCATGGGATCCCAAATCAGGGTTTAAAAGATGTATTTATAAAATTTTCAAGTGTCATAAATAAACCAAGCCACTCTAATGGCGAAATACACATTTTAGGTTTCCATCCCTGCACAATCCCTCGACCGTGGCGATCGAGCAGCTGACAATGTACACCTCGCCCCCAGAGCTCTCCAACCCATGGTTGATTCATCTTACCCTTGCCTTTACCTGTACCACGTAGCACCCGTGAGCAGAGGCCCAGCAAGAAAACCATATTACAGAGCATAATCAATAACAATAATCAAATAACTCACAAAGCATAACCAGATACTCAGCAGTCCACATCATTATCATAATCAACGATAATAATTGACAATTCAACAGTCTTTTAACTAAGCATTTAACATGTCATAATCATCAGATTAACAACAGTAAACATATCATTCAATAACTAGGGTCGACGCCCTTAGGTCGCACCCTCTGATTAAGTCATTGTCTTCGACTCACATAGACCGAGTCCAATGTTCAACCCACTGACTTTGGCTTGCTTAGGCCAAGCTCAGTGATTATTTAATTAACCTCAGCTACCAGTGGTCGAGCCGCATCCTTGTGCGACAATATTAATTCTAGCACTCTTAGGCTATTTATTTCATACTCATATGGAATAATACCATCATACAACATTGCATACAAGTATAGGGAACTCTTAGTCCCAACTTATCCACATAAAAGGGTGCAATTTTCTTACCTTTGATTTCAAGCGGAGAAGGTGAACTGATTTCGAGCACGACCCTTGGCTCCGAGCCTTGGCAATAAACCTAGTCACAATCCATAAATGGTACTTTGATGAGTTCAAATTCCAAAGGACAATTCCGGGACCACACTCGCGCTCTCGGGACCCAAAGTTCCACCAAATGAGGTGGTGAACCCGTCCCCCGAGCCCCTAAGCGAAAACCCTAAGAAAATACCCAAAAACCAATTTCAGGAGGCTAAGGAGTGCTACAGCGCTACAAGGTGGGCGCTACAGTGCTATAGAAAGAAACCCAAAACCCTCCAGAAAACACAGCCTAGCGTTGTAGCGCTAGTACCAGAAATGCAAATTTCTGGGTATTGTTTCTTCGAACCTCCCCGAGCCTAAGCTCCAAGAATCCACTCCAAACCTCAACTAAACTCAAAATTGAACCTACAATACACTATGGCTCAACCAAAATACCCACAGAACACCAAACCTTGACTAACAACTTCATCAAACACAAAGATCAAACTTGAGCTCTGAAGCTCAAGAACACCATCTAAAACTAGAAAACTCAAAACAGATAAGGGCCAAAAATGGTTACCTCAGTTGGATGATTCCAACCCTAGCCTCTGGATTGTCCCTAACAGCCATCAATTCTTCCTTTCCCTCCAGCAACCACTAGAAATCAAACCTCTTTTCCCCAAAACCTAGAAAACCGTAAGAACCAGGGTAAGAACTCAGGAATTTAACTCTACTAAACATAACAAGCTTAAAGGCTTGACTCCTTACCTCAAAAATGGATGAGTTCTCCAAATATCTCATCTGGATTCTCTAGTTGGCTAGCCTTAAATCCATAAGCCATCCCTTTAGCTTTGCCCAAGCTATAACCAATCTAGTTCCTAGCCGAAATTCTGCAGCCCCTCACCTTAGCTCATAAATTCCAGTCAAATACCCAAGCTTTTGCCCTTCTTTTCCCTTCCTAACCTTTGAAATAATTGAGAGAAAGAAAAGAGAGAGAAGAACGTGAGGAAGAAAAAGCAGGGAGGTTCCACCTCTTTCTGCTTTATTCCACTTAATTCAGAACATATCCTTTAACAGCCAAATGACTCATTTGCCCCTCTACCCATTTAAATCTTTCAAGAGTGGCTAAAGGGTAATTTAGTCATTTTACTCCCAATTCCCATTAGCTCCTTGAGTGTTCTTATTATTTACAACTTAAATCTCATCATTCAGTTAATCATCAATTATTCACCCAATGTCTAATAATTCCCAAATTATTCTCCAAATTCCCAAAAATACCCTTAGGCTCTCCCGAGCCGGGTATAAATCCCCGCTGTGACTATTTCACCAATCCACTGGCTAGGACCGTCTCGATCCATATGCTGCAAATATATCCACATAATAATGTGGTCTCAACAGTTAATCACATATAATTACATTTATGCCCTCAACGGGCCAAAATTAAAAATATGCCCTTACAAGCTAAACAGGGCCCACATGCATATTTAATACTCATAAACATGCACCTCACATATCCATATAATCATAGGATCATTCATATCACATAATCATGCATTTAATCATTTATTCACATAAATACCAATTATGCCCTCCCGGCACACTAATCAAGGCCCTTAAGCCTTACTAGTAATTTTGGGTCGTTACAACTATCCCCTCCTTACAACAATTTCGTCCTCAAAATTTTTTTAGTCACATCAGGTAGTAAATCTCATACCTCTGACCATAATTCCAAAGTCCAATTTCTTTACCTTTTATCCTTTAATAACACTCTTACTAGAGTGACAATCTTCCCCATAAGATCTTATCTTATAACTTTAATTTCATTAACCCTTCCTTGTACAACAACTCTGTTGAAACCCCAGGGTCTGTTTATCTCATCACCGATCATTTTTTCATCTTGTTATTGATGCCAGTAATACTCATGAGCCATCACCCATACCAGGGTAGGGTCAGCTTATAGGACCTTGGCCTAAACCTTGGTACGATCCCAAAACTCTTATTAAATCGGGAGCCAAAACTCCTCTTCCTTTCCCACGATATCATACTCTTTCTTGTCTGCAATGTCTGGAGAAATATAATTCTCCCGTCTTGGGACTTCGTGTTCCAAAGTGTACAACTTGCAAGCTTTTATGTCCTTTCAGATAGGCAGATACTTTTGCCCAATAATTTTAACAACTAATTCTAGGTTCCAACCTTATCTCCTCCGTTCTCTAATTTCTTTCTAGAACTTGGAAAGTTAAAGGGTCTCAACCTGGCACTATCAATCACCATGCCCCATCACCAGTTCACATGAACCAAAGTATGTTAACTCAATCTGCTGAGTTGCAACCTTCCAAGTCCAATCATTTCACTTGTAGTCTATTGTGGTCCATTCCTACAATTCGCCACTATACCATTTAACCTTTCAATTATACAAATTTTAAATGTTATCATCCATTTAAACTTCTTGGCTATCATTTAACTAAGAAGGTAGTACGATGTTCATTTGGGATCTCCATCTCCACACTAGATTCCATCGGATCGCTCATCCGATCTTCATATCTTAACTCATACTATACCAATAGGGTTCTTCACCATTTCCACAAAATTCTCTTTCTGAATTCCATTGTCCAAAGAAATATATATTTTTCCATAACCAATCATAGGTACCATCCTAATCTCAATCGTTACCCTGTATGATCTTACTATAATCTATGGTGTCCTATCCAATCGGCACAGACCTTCCCAAGTAAGGGGTCAGCTTCCAAATTAAATTTTCCTCCTTGTAGAGTCAAGGGTTTCTAATATGAATCGCCCATTAAATCTCACTGGATCTTGGTCTCAGACTTATCTTTCTTACAAATGAACTAACGCTCAAACCCCTTACGCTATGCATTCACCGTTAACTTAATGTTCCATGTATACCAGCCATGTTCCCATTCTTTCACCTCCTGCGAGGCACAAACCATCATCCCTTCAGTCTATAACTAGATGTGTCTCAGCCTTTGATGCACTGCCTACAGTTTCACGTCTTAACAAAAATAAGGTCCTTCATGTTACCCCTCTGTATCCATCCATTACACGCAAATTCCTATATCACGGAGTGCTAACCAATCCTCATTCTGTCTTCTGAAAATCTGGTAAATTGTCCATTCAATCTAACTTTAAGTTTCTCTGTCATTCTAATCTCTGGTGTAGCTACCTTTGTAAATACTTATGTAGCAGATGACATGGCCCCCTGTCTCATTGTACTTCTTATCCCTTAGACGTTCTTCAGTTACTTCTTTGTGGCTTTTGCTTGAACTTCTTCATGCTTGATCCCTTCTCTTCCTGTAGTGTGACCTTGAATACCATTGAAGAAATAAAGCTTACCTTCTGGAACCTTACCTGTGACCCTGCTGCTTCAGTCTTAGTATCATCAACGTAATAGTCGTCCACATTCTGCTTCTAACTGTGAAGTAGATCAATGCATCTCTAACAAACCTGAAGGTGCCTCATCCAAATTGTTCCTGTACTCTCTGCTTGTTGAACTTACTTGTGATGTTGAAGCTTAAGTCAGTTAAGAACCTTTACTAATAATCCATCACACCCCATTGGATACAAGTAATAACTCCCGAAACGTCTCTTTCCTTGATCTTTAGCTAGTAATAACCAGATCGAAGACCAATTCCTGAAGACATTGTCATGTCTTTTAACCGGGCATTTGAACTCTCTATCCTTAACATGCGATGACAACAAATCCCACGATACGATGCTCCAAATAATCTATCCCTAAGTCAAAAACTCCTTCAACTGAACCAATAATTCTTTATGCCAAACTAATACCATTCTTCATAGTGTCCCTGATACCGAGTCTATCCATAGCCCAATTCTGAAGTGTATCCAACCATTCCTTACATATCCATCTGAATCCCTACTGACCAACTCAGTTTCCATTTAGTCCAACTAACATAGTTCAAGTAATGTCCCTTACTATCCATGGTTGTCTCTTATTTAACAAATTAGCTCTCAGGCAGGCCCATATCAAGGCGCTCATATGACGAGATGAATTACTTTCACTACGAATCCTCTTTACTACTTATGTTTCAATTTTCCTTTAGAAATTTCTAATTCATCCTCAGCCAGAACCACTATCTCCAGCTCCCTCGTACAATAGCTTTGAGACATAAACTTCATACCTGAACCTCTCCAAGTAGAAAACATGCCCTTACCTGATGTCTTTCCAGATGGTGTCTCCTGCTTCCGGTGCGAATTAAATGCCTTCATTAGATCTCATCACTATCTTGACAACTAACCTATAAACTAGACCCCTTCCTGCCAAACTAGTAGCTTTAGAACTGTCAGGGGGTCTTTCTATTCTGATTACCGAGAATCTGTCCTTACTAATTTCTACTAATGGAAATATCGTCATCTGCATTTCTTGCCCTACAGCAATCACGCTCCATACATCATTCCTTATATCAACACGGTCCTCCCTGCTGCCCAAGCATAGATAAACATCCCGTGCACTGGAGCGACCCTGATGATCTGGGCCATCCCAGAGTTAAATCCTTAAATGAATCATTATTTTCGGCTACATTCGTTAGTATCAACTTCCAAAGAGGATCGACTGACTCACCAAACTTGTTGACATACTCTGTCATTATCTTACCATTCTAAACCACGTTCATAACTCATTAGTCCCCGTAGCTCCAACTACTTCATAGTAACCTCTTCTATCAAATCACTGTCTAAGTTCCTCCCAACCCATCATGCCAACCCTTCAGGTCTGGGGTACCATTTCCGGGCATCCCTTTACCACAACTGCTTAACACAACCACTCTATCACGACCTATCATCTTCATATAATCAAGGATAGGATTAACTATGCCCATCTACTAATCAATCCTCGAGCATACCCAAACCTTTCTCAAAACTAGAAGATAATGCTTCTAAAGCCTTCCATATAATAATTCCAATCTGTCTTCACCCTCAGGTTAAACCAACACTGGTGCCCTTACCATCAAGGTATACAAAGCAGCTCTTTTCCCCAGCAAAACCCGCTCTTTCATCCATCTAGTTCCCTCTATCAGGCCTAACAGCCTCTCTCACAAATCAACGAACATTTGCTGCAACTTTCAGGGGAAGATGGAAGATTCCAATCTTTGCTATCATCTGCAACCCCCACTATAACATTACTAGGTCCACTTAACCATTCTGAGCACAACAATCTGAATTCATTTTCCATCACCAACTAAACCCCTCAGCCCTAATGCTCATACCCAGAACCATCCTACGGCCAGGTCCAAACAACCACAGTAATCATGCACACATAAAGCATAATAAACACCAATCTACAATACTATGCATTTAGTTATCAAATTTCATTGCTACCAGGTACATTCACACTTACCATGCTTTCCGTATACCAATAAACAATTTACCACCTACCATCAATACACAAACCATTATCCACATATTCATCCACATATAATAGCAATGTTAATCAGCATGCCTCAATATCATCACACAGCAGTCAAGGGCCAGGCCTTATCAGAATCTCATGCTCCCTATTAATCAAACAAATTAATGCATTCATATTTCATTCAAGAACTTAAGCATATAATTTCATGTATTCAATTACAAAACCCTAAGTTGAGCTTGTCTTTAGCGGCAAGTGTACATGTCCAGCCAGTCTTCAGGAATGCTTAAACCTAGACCGCTCTAATACCAAGTTGTAGCACCCTGAATAACCAAGACTGTTACACTGTGTGTTTAAAATAGTGCAAGACTTTCTAACCAAGTCATTTAAATAAAAATGTGAACCTAAAGTCATAAACAGGTTAGGTTTAAAAGATTTTGGTCATAAACATATAATTTTCATTAAAATAAATGTTTAGTACATGGGATCCCAAATCAAGGTTTAAAAGATGTATTTACAAAATTTCCAAGTATCATAAATAAACCAAGCCACTCTAATGGAAAAATACACATTTTAGGTTTTAGTCCCTACACAATCCCTCGACCGTGGCGATCGAGCAGTTGACAATGTACACCTCGCCCCCAGAGCTCTCCAACCTATAGTTGATTCATCTTACCATTGCCTTTACCTGCACCATGTAGCACCCGTGAGCCGAGGCCCAACAAGAAAACCATATTACAGAGCATAATCAATAACAGTAATCAAATAACTCACAAAGCATAACCAGATACTCAGTAGTCCACAACATTCTCATAATTAGCGATAATAATAGACAATTCAATAGTCTTTTAACCAAGCATTTAAAATGTCATAATCATCAGATTAACAACAGTAAACATATCATTCAATAACTAGGGTCAACACCCTTAGGCCGCACCCTCTGATTAAGTCACTATCTTCGACTCACTTAGGCCGAGGCTAGTGTTCAGCCTACTGACTCTGGCTTTCTTAGGCCAAGCTCAGTGATTATTTAATTAACCTTAGCTACCAGTGGCCGAGTCGCGTCCTTGTGCGCAAATATTAGTTCCAGCACTCTTAGGTCGTTTATTTCATACTCACATGGCATAATACCATCATACAATATTGCATACAAGTATAGGGAACTCTTAGTCCCAACATATCCACATAAAAGGGTGCAGTTTTCTTACCATTGATTTCAAGCGGAGAAGGTGAACTGATTTCGAGCACGACCCTTAGCTTTGAGCCTTCGCAATAAACCTAGTCACAATCCATAAATTGTACTTTGATGAGTTCAAATTCCAAAGGACAATTCTGGAACCACACTCGCGCTCTCGGGACCCCAAGTTCCACCAAACGAGGTGGTGAACCTGTCCCCCGAGCTCCCAAGCGAAAACCCTAAGAAAATACCCAAAAACAAATTTTAGGATTCTGAGGAGCGCTACAGCGCTACAAGGTAGGCGCTACAGCACTATAGACAAAACCCCAAAACCCTCCAGAAAACACAGCCTAGCGCTGTAGTGCTCCCAACCTAGCGCTACATCGCTAGTACCAGAAATGTAAATTTTTGGGTTTTCTTTCTTTGAACCTCCCTGAGCCCAAGCTCCAAAAATCCACTCCAAACCTCAACTAAACTCAAAATTGAACCTACAATACACTATGGCTCAACCAAAACACCCACATAACACCAAACCTTGACTAACAACTTCATCAAATACAAAGATCAAACTTGAGCTCTAAAGCTCAAGAACACCATCTAAAATCAGAAAACTCAAAACAAATAAGGGCCAAAAATGGTTACCTCAGTTGGATGATTCCAACCCTAGCCTCTGGATTGTCCCTAATAGCCACCAATTCTTCCTTTCCCTCCAGCAACCACCAGAAATCAAACCTCTTTTCCCCAAAACCCAGAAGACCATAAAAACCAAGGTAAGAACTCAGGAATTAAACTCAACTAAACTTAACAAACTTAAAGGCTTGACTCCTTACCTAAAAAATGGCCGAGTTCTCCAAATTCTTCAACTGGAATCTCTGGTTGGCTAGCCTTAAATCCACAAGCCTTCCCTTCAGCTTTGCCCAAGCCAGAACCAATCTAGTTCCCAGCCAAAATTTTGCAGCCCCTCACCTTAGCTCAGAAATTCCAGTCAAATACCCAAGCTAAAGAAAAGAGAGAGAAGAACGTGAGGAAGAAAGAGCAGGGAGGTTCCACCTCTTTCTGCTTTATTCCACTTAATTCAGAACATATCCTCTAACATCCAAATGACTCATTTGCCCCTCTACCCATTTAAATCTTTCAAGAGTGGCTAAAGGGTAATTTAGTCATTTTACTCACAGTTCCCATTAGCTCCTTGAGTTCTCCTATCATTTACCACTTAAATCCCGTCATCCAGTTAATCACCAATTATTCATCCAATGTCTAATAATTCCCAAATTATTCTCCAAATTCCCAAAAATGCCGCCAGGCTCCCCCGAGCCGAGTATAAATCCCCGCCATGACTATTTCACCAATCCGCTCGCTAGGACTGTCTCGATCCATATGCTACAAATATATCCACATAATAATGTGGTCCAATAGTTAATCACATATAATTACATTTATGCCATCAACTGGCCAAAATTAAAAGTATGCCTTTACAAGCTAAACAGGGCCCACATGCATATTTAATACTCATAAACATGCACCTCACATATCCATATAATCATAGGATCATGCATATCACATAATCATGCATTTAATCATTTATTCACATAAATACCAATTATGCCCTCCTGACACACTAATCATGCCCCTTAAGCCTTACTAGTAATTTTGGGTCGTTACACTTTCGCTCCAAATATTGCGACGACCACATATCTGGTAGGCTTCAGAATGCCACACTTGTCAATATTTGATGGAGATGGAGATCCGTCAGACCACCTCAGAATGTTTAACACCATGATGATGGCCCACAATGCCAGACTCGATCTAAGGTGTATTTTATTCCCTGCAACTCTGGTCGGGCCAGCCAGGCACTGGTTTAAGAAATACAAGATACACTCCATAAGCTCATAGAAGAAGTTTTCCTCCGAGTTCAAAAAAGAATTATGAGCTTGACAAGCCACTCAAGTTGAGGCTGATTCATTGGCCAATGTAAAGCAGCAACCTGGTGAAATGTTGAAGGCATATCTGAGTAGATTTGCCAATTTCGCTGCATGAGCTAGAGATGATGATGATAGCTCCAAGATCATGGCAATGAGGACGAGAATCCTCATCGGGGGAAATCTGTGGCAGGAACTCCAAAGGAAATGAGTTAAGAGTGTGGACGAATTCTTGGCCTGAGCTCAAGAATGGATTAACCTAGAGGAGGCGAAAGCTTTCGTCACAGAAACCAGCGAGCTCCCTGTCCAACCCGTTGGAGCGGTAATAGACATTGCATTTACGGCTCAAACTGTTATCCAGAATAACCAAGGGGGGAATAACAAAAGGAAGGGAAATGGTGAGGGCAACCAGAGCGGAACGAAGAAAAATAAGTCAGCGGAGAAATTCAAACTTGTTTACGCTACTTATATCGACCTAACAGACACTAGGGAGCACATCTTCCTGGAAAATTATGCTCGCCTTCCGTGGAAGAAGCCAGAGCCATTGAAGAACCAGAGGGCGAAGATAGATTCTTTGAAGTTCTGCAGATTTCATAATGATATCGTTCATAACAATGATGACTATCGACAACTGAATGATGAGATCGAAACTCTAATTAGAGCGGGACCTTTGGCCCAGTACGCTCGAAATAGGGTGGTCCCTAATCAGCCGCTGGACAAAACCCTCTGTCAGTCCCCGAAGCTCCAGTAAGTCAAATTGGAGCTCAAGCAAATTAGAACAACCCTCCTCCGATAGTAAGGGGAGACATAGCCACCATTTCGGGAGGACCTCATCTGACAGGCTCAAGCAGTGGGGCCCAGAAGAGGTACATTAACGAACTAAAATCCCACAACAGAGTGGAGTTTGTCTCAGAATAATGATTGGAAAAAAACCAATCATTTTTATAGAAGAGGATGCTAGCCACGTCCATTTCCCACATAACGATCCCTTAGTCATAACCGTTTAGCTCGCCAATCGGAGGGTCCGGAGGACATTAGTAGATAACGAGAGTTCTGTGAATCTACTTTTCAGGTCCATTTTGGAAAAATGGGGTTGTCTGTAACTGACTTGAAGGGAACCTCAATGACTCTGTACGAGTTTTCTGGTGAAGGGTCAGCAGCCATCGGGAGGATTGAATTAGTGGTAACATTGGGAGAAGACTCACAAACTATTTCCAAGTTACTTGAGTTCGTGGTAATCGACTGTCCAGCTGCATACAATGCGATTTTGGGCCGACCTGCGCTGATGGCGTTTGAAGCTAGTACCTCTATCAGCTACCTAGCAATAAAATTCCCCTCAGTTGTGGGAATATGCACCGTCAGAGGTGGTCAACTCACTGCCAGAGAATGCTATAACATTTCTATGAAGGGAAAATCACAACCAGGCAGCAAGCTATGGTCATAAATGACGGAGGTGAGGAGTCCCAGGAAGTAGAAGTTACTTGCGGGACGGAAGAACCTTAAAAAAATGAGGATAGTGACGTCACCCCACGTGGTGACATTCACCAACGAATGGGTGAAGACATGTTAGAAATCCAAGCCATAGAGGAGCTCGAGGAAGTAAACATTGACCCTAAAGAAGCTTCAAGATTCGTAAAGGTTGGGCAGAATCTGGATGATAGAAGGAAGTAGGAGCTGGTCAATTTCTTACAAGAGAATCTGGATGTTTAAGCCTGGTCACATGAAGATATGATGGGAATAAGCCTGAGTGTAATCATGCAGACTTTAAATTTGGACAAGAATGTGCTTGCAAAATCCCAAAAACAAAGACGCTTGGGAACAGTCTGAGCTGAAGCTCTTGAGGAAGAAGTAGCTCGATTATTAAGGGGTTTATCCGTGAAGAAAAATACCCGATTTGGGTCGCCAATCCTGTGTTGGTCCCAAAGCCAAATGGGAAATGGAGGAGCTGTATCAACTTCTCCGATTTGAAGGATTGTTTTCCACTGCCAAGGATTGATCAGTTGGTTGAGCTCATGTCCTTCATGGATGCGTATTCTGGATATAAGAAGATCGCAATGAATCCTGCAGACCAGGAACACACTAGCTTCATGACCCAAAATAACGTATATTGTTATAAAGTTATGCTCTTCGGGCTAAAGAATGTCGGAGATACATGTCAACGCTTGGTCAACTAGATGTTCGCTAATCAGACCGGGAGAAGTATGGAGGTGTATGTCGATGATATGCTTGTTAAATCAAAGACTGTCGATAGCCATGTGTCCGATCTAGAAGAATGTTTTGGGATATTGAGGAGGTATGACATGAAGCTGAATCCTTATAAGTGCACCTTCAGAGTGGCATCTGGAAAATTTCTGGGATTCATAGTCAACACGAGGGGGATAGAGGCGAATCCTGATAAAATCAAATCATTGTTAGAAATGCCATCGCCCAGGTCATGTAAAGAGGTTCAAAGCCTGAATGGAAAGGTGGCAGCTTTGAATCATTTCATTTCAAAATCAACTAACAAGTGCCTGCCATTCTACAACTTGCTCAGGGGAAACAAAAATTTGAATGGACTGAAGAGTGCAAACATGCATTCCTCAACCTAAAAATGCACCTGGCCAAGCCCCCATTGTTATCTAAGCCTATGTCTGGAGAACCTCTATTTGGCCGTGACAGAAAATGCAGTCAGTGCCGTGCTAGTTCGAGAAGAAGACTGTGCTAAAAAACCAGTATATTATATAAGCAAGAAACTTCTCGGAGCTGAGTCACGATACTCACTAATAGAGAAGCTAGCATTCTGTCTGATATTTGCATCCAGGAAGCTCCTGCCATATTTCCAGTCCCATTAAATCAACGTCATGACCGACCAACCTTTAAGGCAGGTGTTGCAAAAACCTGAAACGTCGGGACGTCTTTTAAAATGGGCTATAAAGCTTAGCCAATTTAAGATATTGTACGTGTCACGGACCTCAATCAAAAGTCAGGCCCTTGCTAATTTTATGGCTGAATGCACCAAATTCCAAGAGGAGCTCTTAAAGGAACCGGTACAGGAGTTATGGAAAATCTTCGTGGATGGATCATCAAACGAGAACGGATTGGGAGCTGAGATCATCTTAATCTCCCCAGAAGGGCATCGATTTCATACAGCTCTAAGATTCGGATTCGAGGTGTCCAACAATGAAGCCGAATATGAGGCCTTATTAGCTAGGCTGAGAGTGGCAAGGGAGCTCAAGGTGAAGGTCGTCCAATGCTATAGTGATTCTCAACTTGTGGTTAATCAGGTGTTGGGAGAATATCAAGCTCGAGGTACCAAGATGGCAGCTACCTAGCTAAGGTGAAGGGAGAACTGTCTGAATTTAAGTACAGTACTGTTGAACAAATACCTCGCGAACATAACTCTAATGTTGAGGCTCTGGCGCGGCTTGCCACAACCAAAGAAGCTGGGACATTGAATGTGGTGCCAGAGGAGTTCTTGGAAAGTCCAAGTTTGATAGAAGAAATGATAGAGGTCGAAATGATCGACACAAACCCAACCTGGATAACTCCCATAACGGAATACCTCACAACAGTAAGGCTACCTGACGACAAAAAGGACGCAAGAAAAATACTTTATCAAGCTCCGTAGGATGTAATAGTGGATGGGACCTTGTACCGACGTGGTCATTCATTGCCTCTCCTACAATGTGTTTTGCGCGAGGAAGCTAAAACCATTTTACAAGAAGTGCACGAAGGCTTTTGTGGAGATCATGCTTGGGGGCAAAACCTAGCACTGAAAATACTAAGGCAGGGATATTTTTGGCCCACTTTAACAAAAGACTCAATCTCTTATGTTCAGAAGTGCAACAAATGCCAGTGTTTCGCCATAGTTTCCTGAGCTGCTCCAATTGAGCTAATAATGATATCATCCCCATGGCCATTTGTGGTATGGGTAATCGACCTAATAGGGTCCCTAACTATGGGAAAGGGAGGAGTTCGTTACGCGGTAGTGGCGATTAACTATTTCACGAATGGGGTAGAAGCTGAACCTCTGGCAACCATCACTTCAAAATGAGTCCTAGACTTTGTGGTGAAGGGTATTGTATATCAGTTTGGGCTTCCTAAGATGATCGTGCTAGACAATGGGACACAGTTTGACAGTGATCTCTTCACTGACTTCTATAAAAAATATGACATTACTAAGAGTTTCTCCTCAGTAGCATATCTGCAGGCCAATAGGCAGGTCGAAGCTGTGAACAAAACCCTAAAGGTGAGCCTGAAGAAGGGGTTAGACGAAGCCAAAGGATTATGGCCCAAACAGCTCCCGCAAGTACTTTGGGCCTACCGAACTTCTCACAGAACCTCCACGGGACATACTCATTTTCCTTAACTTTTGGAAGCGAGGTCGTGCTTCCAGTCGAAGCCAAGGTAGCCACCCACGGGCAAAGGACATTCGACCAGGAATAGAATGATGAACTACTTAATGCATCTCTTGATCTGATTGAAGAAAAATGAGAAGAATCGCAGTTACAGCTCGTCCATTATCAACAAAAAATCACTCGTTATTTTAATTCTAAAGTTAAGAGGCGTAGATTTGGACTGGGCGACTTGGTTCTCCGAAGGGTCTTTTTGGTGAATAAGGATCCCAAGGATGGTGTATTAGGCCCAAACTGGGAGGGACCATATATGGTCGTTGAGGTTTTGCATGAAGGAACTTTCAAGATAGCTTGGCTGAATGGGGAAGTAGTCCCATGGACCTGGAACGCCCTACATTGGAAAACGTATTATTAGTAGTACCACCATCAATTTAAGGCTTATTTATAAAACCCATTTGATTAAATAATAGATGGATTATTAAATATTTTTTCTTTTTAAGGTTGTATTAGTTCGTGTTCTAATGTTTGTAAAAGCAAGCAAGAAAGTTTCTACATTCTGGTTACTTGGGGGGACAAAATTCAAGGTTGGCAAAATTAAGCCTACTTGATAAGATTAGGAAACTTAGAAGCTTGGAAAAATTTAATATTCAACGGCTTTTTAAAGCTCGAGTATTCAATAAACCTAGCGCAAACTAAGTTTAAAATCATTTAAAATCCATGACGTAACTAGGTCTGAAATTTAGAAGCTTGGAAAAATTGAATATTCAATGGCTTTTCAAAGCTCGAGTGTTCAATAAACCTAGCACGAACTAAGTTTAAAATCATTTAAAATCCTGGATGTAACTAGGTCTGAAATTTAGAAGCTTGGAAATATTGAATATTCAACGACTTTTTAAAGCTTGAGTGTTCAATAAACCTAGCGCGAACTAAGTTTAAAATCATTTAAAATCCTGGATGTAACCAGGTCCGAAATTTAGAAGCTTGGAAATATTGATTATTCAATGGCTTTTTAAATTTTGAATTTTCAATAAACCTAGCGCGAACTAAATTTAAAATAATTTAAAATCCCGGACGTAACCAGGTCCGAAGCTTAGAAGTTTGGAAAAATTGATTATTTTACGACTCCTTAAAGCTCGAGTATTCAATAAAACTAGCACGAAATAAGCTTAAATCATTTAAAACCCTAGCCATAACTAGGAAAAAAACTTGGAAATTTGGGAAAATTGATTATTCAAGGGATTTTTAAAGCTCGAGTTTTAATAAACCTAAACCAAACTAAGTTTAAATTATTAAAAACCCCGGATATAACCGGGTTTAAGGTCTGATTCTTAAACAAGTATGATACAAATCAACACACAAAACTTGGATATAACCAAGCTCGATAAAATCTATCCTGATCTAAAAATCGATTCCTAAAATCTCGAATGTAAAAGGCTAAGGATTCATAAACATGAGAGAGAGTAAAGGAAAGATAAATGGATCAAAAAATAGATATATATTGAAATAAAGCAAATAAATTACGCGAGGAGAAACAACCTCGAACTGAGCCCGAAGGCAATTGTTTAATATAAAAAAAAACTGTTAAATAGTTTCAAAGAAAAACAAATACAAAGGAGATTAGTGGCCTCCATCAGCTCACCCCGAAGATGTGACCTCCTCGCCATCTCCCTCCGCCATTCCGGATGCATCACCAGTCTCTGACGGTTCTTGCAAGAGCCGAGCCTTGAATTTTGCAAGGTATGGATCCCACAGCTTGGGTTCCATGAAAGAGAAGTTCCCATCCGGGTTGAAGGCCCAGCAATGGTACATCATCTCCTCCATGGCCGATGATGACGCCGCCTTTTCTTCTTTGGCTGTGACTTCGACCTCGAGCAGTTTTACTCTGACCTCAGCAATCTCGGGCTGAAGTTGTGCAGTTTGAGCTTGGGAGGCAGACAGTGCAGTCTTTGCAGCCTGCTTGATTTCTTGGGACGTGGCGAGAGCAGCTTTGGAATCATGCTCATTCTTCTAAGCAGTTGTCAAAGCAGCTTTGGCGGCCTACTCACCTTCTTGAGCAACGGTCAGGGCGATTTTGGCAGCATTCAGCCCGGCATGGCGCTCCTCATTTTTGGCCCTAGCACGAGCTATGCTACGATACTGAGCCAGGGAAAACTACAAAATAACAAAACAAGTCAGAGATACACCTATTCATAATAATAAATATTTCACCAAGGAAAGAGAACTCACGGTGAGATTCATCCTAAGGGTGGAATCAAGAATGTTCTCTGGGCCACGCTCCTCGATGGTCCTCAGATCCCTCGAGTTGGCTTTGTAGGCGTGCCCCACCATGTGAGTCGTAGTCTCGTAAACGATACTCCGAAAGGCTTCAGGGATCTTCTCTAGGTCCTGAGGGTCTACTGGTATTCGAACGGTGGGGGCTGGGGCCTCAGTCTGTATAACTTGAGGGGCCATGAAGCGAGGTGGGGGAGGAGGAAGTTGCTCAGTAGTTAGCCACTGGAGCTGGCTACCGAGTCGAGCCCGTCTCCTTATTTTTGGCAGGGGATTTTGAGGTGTTCCCCGTTGTAGGGCTAGCCTTCTTCGAAAACCTGGGCCTCTTTACGACGGGGCTGAGCCGAATTTCTTCACTTGGAAAGCAGTTTGGAGATCGGGAGCTCCTGGTTGTTCCATCTCTTCGCCTAAAAAGCACAAAGGGAGTTAGTTCCCAAAATAATGTTTCAAAGAGAATATATAAAGATAGAGAAAACAATGATCCTATCCTCCGGGCTTGGAGAGGAGTCTATTATCACTAGCTCGGGTGTTTTGACCGGGATAGGCACAACCTCCGACTGTGGAACTAATGGAGGAGACGAGGAATCTACAGTTAATGTTTCTGGGATCATAAGGGGTTCAGGTTCAGGACCTTCCTCGGGGCTGGATTCATCTACATGCTGTCTAAATCTATAGGCAAATGCACCCTGGAGCAGAGAAGACCAGGTCCTACGGTTGGTCCCATATTCCTCAAAAATGGCAGATCTAAAGTTTAAGGTGTTATCAACTACGACTGTGCCCTTAGGATAACTATGGTCATGGCGTACTACTAGGTGGTCTACGCACTGGAGCAGGGTTATATTTCGATCCGGGTTATAAGGATGACGGTGGACGAGCTGATTTGGATTAAAACGAACTAACCTAAAATCGGCAACAACCCTATCTAATTCCCTAAATGGCTATGGGTTACTTTGGCCGGACTGGGCCGGCTGCTGCCCTTGATGCAACTCTTTCTAGATCGGGTTCCTGGACAGCCTCGGGAGCCCGTCTTTTTCGCACTAGAGGCACATCGTCCTCTTCATCTTCTTCGTCCTCAATGGTCGGCAAGGCCTTTTGAGAGGATGGGAGCTCAGGGATCACCAAAAGGGTAGCCCGGGTCCTCAAGGCCAGTGTTTGACCTTCACCAATCAACTAGCAGGCCAACATCGTGACGTCATTCATGACCTAGCGATAGTTCTTCTCACTGGGGGGAAGCCTAGACAACTTCTCATACTGACCCCCGAGGGTCACAGACTTTTCCGTCCTCGCAAATATGGCTGCACGAGAAACAAATTCAATTAAGACATGTAAAAAAAAAAAGAAGAAATATCTTAAAAGGAATAAAAAATTCATGAGCTGAATTCACAAGGATGGAAGACTTACGAGGTCGGTTGAAGTATCGATGTTCGTAGTTCCGAAATCCATTCGACATAAAGAACAAGTCTTTGTAGTCATTTGGATGGCTGGGAAGCTCGATGATGGAGGCCGAGTTAGGGAATCATGTGAGGTAGTAGAATTTGTCACCGCGTCCCCTCTGGTCGGGGCTTGCCTTGAGGCAGAAGAAATATAGAATGTCTGCCGGAGTGGGGACCTCCCACTCGTGTTTCAGGAACAAGTACATCAGCCCTGCCAAAAGTCTATACGAATTTGGGGGCAGCTGAAATGGAGCCAACTTCACATAATTCAAGAAATCCGCGAAGTATTGGTCAGGAGGAAGAAAGGCCCCAGCCTTCAGGTGTTCATCACTCCAAGGTGCGAAGTTGTCTTGGAGAGGGGAACAACTCTGTTCCCCTTTGAACGCAGGTCGGACAAGGAGAGTTCCAGTTGCGACCTCTATATTGTGGCTCAACATAATCTTGTTTACTCTCCCCTGAGTCATGATCTTTGAAATGATATGCTCAGCCTCGAAGTATGCGTTGGGATTGACCACGATCTCCTTCTCCACCACCAGACTGAAGTGCGGGATGGGAGATTTTGGGGAGATCCACTTCCCTTTGTTCTTCTGTTGAGAGGACGAGCTCGAGGCATTCTTCTTTGGGGCGTTCTTCTTTTGAGGAGCCATCAGATTTCCTAACGACAAAACAACCTAGTTAGTAGGCGGCCTAAGAGGATCTAAAGCTATGACGTGAGTGTAACGACCCAAATCACTAATATGGCTCAAGGGCCTTGATTAGTGTGACGAGAGGGCATAATTGGTTTATGTGTGCAATATAAATGATTTAATGCATGATTATGTGATAAGCATGCTTATATGAGTATGGATATGTGAAATGCATGATTATGAGTATTAGTATGCATGTAGGCCCTGTTTAGTTTATAGGGGCATATTTGTAATTTTGGCCTGTTGAGGGCATAAATGTGATTATTTGCGATAAATTGTTGAGACCACACTATTATGTGGATATATTTGCAGCATGTGGCTTGAGGTAGTCCTAGTGAGCAGTTTGGCGAAATAGTCACGGCGAGGATTTATACCCGGCTTGGGGGAGCCTGGGGGTATTTTCAGGAATTTAGGAAATATATTGGAGGTTATTAGACATTGGGTGGATAAATGGTGATTAATTGGATGACAGGATTAATTAGAAGATATTAGGAACACTTGAGGAATTAGTAGGAATTGGGAGTGAAAATGACCATTCTACCCCTAGGAGCTAATTGAAGATTATATACT
Organism: Humulus lupulus; assembly: GCF_963169125.1. Lineage (NCBI taxonomy): Eukaryota > Viridiplantae > Streptophyta > Magnoliopsida > Rosales > Cannabaceae > Humulus > Humulus lupulus. The sequence continues at coordinate 174,324,942 of NC_084794.1, read as the reverse complement.
TTAGAGGGGCAATATGGTCATTTGCTTAGGTGATATATTTAGAATTGTTAAGAGTAAATAGAAGGTGGTGGAATTATTCAAAGAAAGAAGGAAAAAGAAGACTCTTTTTCAACTCTCTCTCTCTCTCTCTCTCCCACGTATATATCTCTCTCTCTTGCTCTCTTTTGAGTTGAAGCTAAGAAACAAGGACCTAGACTAGTTGTTGGGTTGGTGACCATTGAAGAAGTTGGAGAGGGATTTAAACTGGAGTTGAAGATGGAAAATAGGGAGGAGCTGAGTCATAATTAAGGTAAGACTACTGTCCTAAACTTTTGATTTTTGCTGAATGGTTTAAGTTGAATTTTAGGTTCTTGAGTATAGATTTAGTGATGAATTTGGCTGATGGTTTGAGTAGAAAATCCCAGTGGTTATATTGTGATTCTTGTGGCTGAATTGAGGTGTTGATGTATGTTTATGTTGCTAGGAATTATAGGATGAAAATAGGGGTGATTATGGGTCTAAATTCATGGCTGGTTTATTGTGGAATTGAGGGGAAAATTCTGGGTATGTTGGTGTGTTCATGGCTGGGAGAAGGAGGAGAAAACCCAGGCTTTCCCTGGGTTCGCAGGGCGTGCCGTGACCCAGCCTAGGGGCATCGCAGCACGTGTGGACCTTTTGGCCTAGCTTGCTCTCTGACTTGGGGCGCACCGCAACTTGCTTGGCCAAGTCGCGACCCGCCTCCCGTTTGGCTTGGGAGGTTGCTCTTTGACTTGGGGCAAGTGGCGACATGCTGAGCCAAGTTGCGACTCACTTGGGAGTTTTGAGCTTAGATGTGTTCTAAGTATTGTTAGGGCTCGGGACAATTTCTACTATCCGGTTTAGTAAAAATTGAGGTCCCGAAGGCTAGTTTTGTTCCCTAGGTATTTTATTTATGATTGGAAGTTGATAGGTATCAATGACTCTTGTGACTAAGTTTGTTGCCAAGGCTCGAGGCTAGGGGTCGTGCTCAAAATCAGTTCACCTTCTCTGCTCGGAATCAAAGGTAAGAAAAATGCACCCGATTATGTGGCTATGTTGGGACTAGAAGTTCCCTATACTTGTATGCAATGTTGTATGATGGTATTATGCCATGTGAACATGAGATAAACGGCCTAAGAGTGCCATAATTAATATTGGTGACAGGATGTGGCTCAGCCACTTGTAGCTGAGGTTAATTATATAATCACTAAGCTTGGCCTAAGTGAGCCGGAGTCAGTGGGATAAACAGAGGGTGCATCCTAAGGGTGTTGACCCTGGATATTGTATGATGTGTTTACTATTGTTAATCAGATGATTGTGGCATGTTAATTATCTGGACGATAGAATGTTGGTTTGTTGATTGATATCACTAATTATGTGAACGATGTGGTCTGCTGAGTATTTGATTAATGAATTATGAATTGTTTGATTACTGTTATTGGTTATGTTATGTATATGGTTTTCTTGCTGGGCCTTGGCTCACGGGTGCTATGTGGTGTAGGTAAAGGCAAGGGTAAGCTGGACCAACCCTGATTTGGAGAGCTCTAGGGGCGAATGCACATTGTCGGCTGCTCGGCCGCCACAGCCAAGGGATGATACAGGGACAAGAGACCCTAAAATGCCTAATTTTCCATTAGAGTGGCTTGTGGTTATACATACCCTTTGGAAATTTTATAAATTGTTATTTAACCCTATTATTGGGATCCCATGTATCAAATGCTTATTTAAATGAAATTTATCTTTTATGACCAAAATCTTTTAACCCTAGTTCAATAATGGTTTTAGTGACACATTTTCAACTAAACAGCTTGATTAGCAAGTCTTGCACATTTATAAACACACAGTGTAACGGTCTTAGTTATTCAGGGCATTACAGTGAGAGTACGAAGGAAACAGTTTACTTTTGTTATACGAGCTAAGGTTAGCCTCTGCCCCATCGCGTGATGCCATGCGATATCCTAAGCTACGCGCCTTTGTTTCCTAATAGACCCCTGATATTTAGGGATCCGTGTGTCAGAATGTCAGACCACTACATTCCATAGGAGGCGGTTTAGTGCAAAACCACCCAAGAAAACGTAACCTCTAAGCTATCTGGTTCTAAACCTAAAAACCCTTCATTTCCTTTACCCTGAATGGGCATTCTTTAAATTAATTCACCATTAGAGTTACCCAGATTTATCGAGAAATTTCCCAGTTTTATGAACGTCTTATTTCTAAGACATTTTTGGACTCACCCGTTGAACCTAAGTCAAAACCTACTCCCTAAGAGTATTTAGAAATGGCCTAACAGTAACTACAATGAATGTTGCGAATGAACATGGTGAAGAACATAAATTCCATGGATAAAAAAACTTTTAAAACCAAAGGATGAGATACTTACAGGAAAGTACGATTCGCAGATTGGAAGGAATAGACTCGACAACTGGAAGCTCCTGGAATGCTTCTGAATATCTGGGCATGATGAACGGTTTTTGGGATTTCTGGGAGAGAAGAGAGGCTTGGAAGTGCAAAGAAGGAAATTTTTTAAATGAAAGGTGGTGCACTTTTAAGTTTGGCCATCCTATTTATACGTAAATTGTGTAAATTAATCTGGGCCATCCAATTGGGTTAGTTCAAGATCCAAGGGCTAAGATTAAATAGATCAAACGACGGAAAAAAGGTGACAACACAATTATTGCAGTCCTCGAAAATCGAACATACGCCAATTGCGGTACACCACGTGTCCAGTACTCAAGTAGTGGGAAGGCGTGGTTTTATGTAACAGAAGTCTAAAAGCCCCTACTGCGTAGGTTAGAAAGTGATGACGTCATACACGAGCAGGAGCTTGGGGGGCAAATGTTGTACCCTAATGTTAGCCTGAGTTCATTCACTCAGCTCGGGTACAACTAGCAAATAAATATATGGAGAAATAACCAAGGGAATGATATTTGCTTATTATCCCCATGGACAACTCGAGTTTCAGGTGATCACACGTGGTGATAAGCGTCCTGGGTTTAACCCGAGCTAGGGATACGAAGGCTGTGAAGTTCGAGCTTGGAGGAGATATCCAGCTCGTGGTAATTATAGTATATTGCATACCCGCGGATCCCCAGAGACTCGAAGTCCCTTTATACGTTTATTTATGACCAGGCTGTCATATTTATTGTCCGAGATAGTAGGAACATGCTATCCTGTTATCAAATCATATCCCAATATAAATGTGAATTATTTGTATTAAATGTAATCATTATGTAAATGCGTGATTGACTCACGCGGTTACCCAAACCTGTCCATGGAGTTCCCTTATAAATACTGGGAATATTGGACAAGAAAAGAGACCATTATTTTGTAATATCGAAACTCTGACAAAATAGAGAGAAAAACAATAATATAGACTCGCGGACTAGGAGGATTTTAACCACTGAACCACGAAAAATTTCTGTGTTCTTGGGTGAATTCAATTATTTTTTTCATTATGGTTTATTAAGCACTAATCTACCTTATTATTTCTTAATACACTGTTGGCGAACAACCGTGTCAACGCTGATTTAGTCCAGTTCAACATCAAACATAATATAACACTCAAATAATCCAGTCTACTCCAGCTCAATACCCAATCCAATCTAGTTTTGTTGTGCAAATGGCCCCTAAGAAAGCTTCAATGCTAGATGGTGTGATCTTAGATGAGCTTCAACTCGAAACCAAGCGAATTTCGACCAAGAGAGAGTGAAAATTTCAAAAAACACTACAAGAAATAAGCTTTTTGCCGGCGCAAAATTGCGCCGGCAAAGGTGATCGCTTTTAAAAAAGGAGTACCTTTGTCGGCGCAACCTCGAATTGCTCTGGGAAAAGTCCAATCAGATTTTTATATATAAAAACCCACAAACTTTTGCTAGCGCATTTCACCTAACGCGCCGGGAAAAGTCAACGTGTTTTTTTGAATTTTGCACGTTTAGAAGAAGTAGGTGGGTATACTTTTGCCGGGGCGTTTCGTTGCGCCGGCAAAAGAGGGCATTAGTAAAACGATGCCGTTTTGTTGTAGGGTTTACTAAGTACCTTTGCCGGCGCAACGAAACGCGCCGGCGAAAGTCATAACGATTTAACACAGCCGCAAGCCTTCTTCTTCCCCATTTCAGTCTCAAAGTTTTTCAGAAAAAAAATCTCTCTCTCTCTCTCCTCTGTTAATTTCTCCGACCCTCTTTCTCTCATTTTTTTTTCAGACACTATCTTCTTCAACGGCTCCATCTCTCTCAAGTGTAAGTTGTTTTATTTATTTGTTTGTTTTTCCCCTAAATTTTCTACTCATTTCATTTTTTGTTTCTCTGTTTTAGTACGTCGACTGGACCACCACCACTCCGCCACACCTAGCGGACCGGACCACCGCGCCACCATCGGACCACCACGCCGACCGGACCACAGGTATACCGACATATATATATTTATATATGTTATATATTATATATATAAACGGATATATATATTATATTATATATTATATATAAACTGATATATATTATATTATATATAATTTGATATATATATTATATAATCTGATATATATTATATATTTAAATGAATATATATATTATATAAACTAATATATATATATATTTAAACCGAAAAATGTATATGGTTATATTTATATTTATGTTTTTTTTTCTGTTTTGTATTTTTGTATTTATTTATTTTTGTTTATATATGATTTAATTTTTGTTTTTTGTTTTTTTTTTATTTTCTGTTTTAAATTTTTAAAAAAGAGGTACAAGAAAAAAAATCAAATTTTATGTTGTGCATGATAGTATAATAAAAATAATTACATTAGATGATCTAATATAATCTCATAATTAGAAATTAATTTAATTAGTATTCGATTAATCTTAAGATTATGAGATTAGATTTGGTATTATAATAAGATTAAATTTTAGCAATTAAAAATTAAATTTTAAAATATTTTAGAAATTTTAAGTAAATATACGTTTATGTTGTGCATGCTCTGGGAATATTTTGTATATTGATCTAGTAATATTATGTATATTTTTGTGTGTAGTTTGCAGGTTTTATAAAATTTTGGGATAGTTTAAAATATAGTTGTTATGTTGCCCAAATTTTGTTAGTCTTAGGAAAATTAACATTAATTACAAAAAATATAGCCGTTAACATTAATTTTTATTTTAATGCTTTATATGTATTTTTTTATCTTAATAACAACTATATTTAAGTTACTTTTATAATATATGTTTTTTGTATTTATTAATTTTTTTTGTAAAATTTAAAAAACAGATTTGAATATGATTTTTTTTTTATTTTAATGTGTTATATGTATTTGTTTAATTTTGCTTGTTAATATTTATTATATTGTATTTTGCAATATATGTATTTTAGTTAAAGTATGAACTTAAAAAAACCAGATTAATAATGTATGTTCATATTTTTAAATTGTTTTATATTAAATGTGATATTTTTGTAAATATGTATTTAACAATTTTTTTTGTATTAATAAAAAAATTAGTTTTGGTATATGTTTTTTTGTGGTTAAATATTTGTATATATGTAAATTGATGAATTTGTTAATGCATATATATGTTTTGTATGATCTAGGAATATTCTGGGTATGTATGTGTTTAATTTGTAGGTTTTTCAATTTTTGGGATAGTTTGAAATATTGTCGTTATGCTGCCCAAATTTTGTTAGAGTTAGTAAAATTAATAAAAGTTTAATAATTAATTAAATAAAAATTTAAGTATAATTAAAAATTCATCAAAAAAATAATTTTTAACTATAATTTAAATAAAATAAAATTACCAATCATAATAATTGATTTTAACATTAATATTAGATGTTTTGTAATTGAAAAAAGTTAAAAATATAAATGATTTAATAAAATATAATTAAGTAAAATATAAATATAATAAAATTATTATTGATTAAGTAAATAATCGAATACAAATTGAAGAATTTAATAAAAAATTACAAAATGAAATTAATGTATAATTAAATTAATTTTAAAATAAAAGTAATAAATAAGTAAATGTTAAAATTGACTTGTCAAATGACACGTGACATTACATGATTTTTCCACATTGTTATTATTCTTAAAATAATTTTCAATTTAACAAAAAATAAAATTTACATTTTTTTAATAAAAAAATCAAACTTTTTTTCAATTTAAGATTAAGTATGAAAAATACATTTTTTTTAATTTAATTTTTTATTGTTAATATCCACAAATTTTTTAATTTATTATTATTATTATTATTAAAATCTTCCTATTTATCATTTTGTCTACTTTTTTTCAATTAAATATTAAGTAATTTTGTTTAAAATCCAAGCAATAATTTAAGATTAAATATTTTTTTTTACTTAATCTTAAATAATTGATTAAAAGCAACAAATTTGATTTTTTTTTTTGAAAAAATGAGAAAATTTTATTTTTTGTTACTTTTAAATTGAAAAACAATAAATTGGATTTTTTTAAAAAAATGAAAAATATAAAATGAATTTTTTTATGAAAAATTATTTAAAATAATAATAATAATAATAATAATAATAATGTGGACCAATCATGTGGTGCCACATGTCATTTGCCAGAGATAGGATATTATTATCAGTTAGTGATAATTAGGGAGACAAACAGTCATGAAATACTTTGACTATCACTTCTCTCATTTTAAGACAATTATTAATATTTTCTTAATTATTTCGCTTAAAGATGGTGAGCGACAGGAGCTGGATGAGTGCGAGGAATCGTTGGTCTCTGGAGTATAGAAATGGTGTTAAGGATTTCTTCGATATCGCCAAAAATCAGTTGAACGATCGGGGTTTGGTTCGCTGTCCGTGCAAGAAATGTGGGAATGTTAAGTTCCAGCCTATAAAAGCAATTTCGATACATTTATTCAACAATGGCATCGTACAGTTCTACAAAGTGTAGCATTACCATGGAGAGGCGCTGCCGTCGCCACCAGCTGTGGTACGAGATCATGATAGAGATGAGATAGCGGATATCCTGGAGGATGTTTACGATGAATATGACATTCCCGCTGGAAACTATAATGATCCTCCCCAAGATGATCCTCAACATTGCGACAAGTGTGAAAATTTATTTAAGGAGATGTCAAGTGAACTGTACCCGGGTTGCCGAAAGTATTCCGCGTTGAACTTCTTGGTGAAGCTGATGCATCTCAAAGTTATTAACAAGTGCAGCAATCATTACTTTGATGGTTTGCTGGAATTGTTAGTCGACGCTATGCTGACGGAACAATTTTACCTAAGTCTAACTATGAGGTGAAGGCAAAGTTGCGGAGTATTGGATTGGGGTATGAGTCCATCGATGCTTGCAAGCATGACTGTGCACTGTTTTGGAAGGAGAATGTGAATTTGGAATTCTGTCCGGTTTGTGGTGAGTGTCGCTGGCAAGATAATCGTGGGAACGGGAAGAAAGTGGCCCATAAAGTCATGCGGTACTTTCTGTTGACACCGAGATTGAAAAGGCTGTACAGTTCCAGATATACTGCAGAGGATATGAGATGGCACGATTCTAAAAGGCCAAGGGTAGATGGTGTGATGAGGCACCCCGCTGACAGTAAGGCGTGGAAGCACCTTGATGAGTTGTACCCATCTTTCGCAGCCGAACCTCGAAATGTTAGGCTTGGGTTGGCTACAGATGGTTTCAATCCTTTTGGGAACATGAGCAACTCTTACAGAATGTGGCCTGTGATACTTGTCCCATACAACTTGCCGCCGTGGAAGTGCATGAAACCACATTCATTAATGTTGTCTATTCTAATTCCAGGTCCTTCTTCACCTGGAAAAGATATCGATGTCTATATGAGACCTTTGGTTGACGAGTTGAAGGAGTTATTGGTGAATGGTGTCGAGACACGAGATACATACAATAGTACCTTGTTCAATATGCGTGCAGCAATCGTGTGGACCATTAACGACATCCCAGCTTATGCTATGATGTCTGGGTGGAGCACAAAAGGGTACAAGGCGTGTCCCACATGCAATGAAGAAACTCCCTCTGTAGGGATTAGAAGTAAAATTCCATACATTGGCCATAGGAGGTTTCTTGATATGGATCATGAATGGAGGAGCAAACGAGCACTATTCGACGGTAACAAGGAACTCAGGCCACCACCGAAAGATTACTCCGGTGATGATGTGTTGAAGCAATTAGAGAATTTGCTGATTAGACATCCTGAGAAACACAAAGAATTTGGTGGTGTGAAACGCAAAAGGGCTCCGATTGAACTTAATTGGTCGAAGAAGAGCATATTTTCGAGCTTGATTATTGGAAGGAGTTATTGTTGAGGCATAATTTGGACGTAATGCACATTGAGAAGAATGTTTGCGACAGTGTCTTGGGAACTTTGTTGAACTTAGAGGGAAAATCTAAAGACACTGATAAGGCAAGACTTGATCTAGCAGACATGAAAATTAGGGAAAAACTCCATCTCCACAAAGAGGGAAACAAGTGGAAGAAACCGCACGCCAGTTACACCCTCAGTGTCCCGGAGCGTCGAGTTTTCTATGAATTTGTGAAGTCAGTTGAATTCCCGGACGGTTTTGCTGCAAACCTTTCGAAGAATGTCAATGTCAATGATGGCAAGATAACTGGGCTGAAATCACACGATTGCCACGTGTTGTTTCAGCAGTTGTTGCCCGCCGCAATTAGGTAATTTTTGGTTCCTGAAGTTCGGAAGCCAATTATTGAGTTGTGCGGTTTTTTCAAAAACTTTGTGCACAGACTTTGAATGTGAAAGACATTGAGAAGATGGAGATAGACATTATCACCATTTTATGCAAGTTGGAAATGATATTTCCTCCAGTATTTTTCGACATTATGGTGCATTTGGTTTTGCATCTTCTGAAAGAGGCAATTCTTGGCGGTCCCGTGCACTTTAGGTGGATGTATCCCATTGAACGTTCGATGGCAGTTTGTAAACAGTATGTAAGAAATCGTGCACGTCCGGAAGGTTCAATCGCAGAAGCTTACGTGGTGAATGAGGCTTTAACCTTTTGCTCAATGTACCTGCGGGGGGTTGAGACTCGATTCAATCGACCTGAGAGGAATGACGATCGTGTTGAATCCCAACCAAATCGGGAATATTCTATTTATAAGGCTGTTGGTCGTCCATTTGGTAAGAAATCAAGTATGCTCCTCAATTCGCAGTTAAAGCAAAAGGCTGAGTGGTATATCTTGAACAATTGTGCCGAAATTGAGGAGTACCTTAGGTGTGTTTTCTAGTATTTTTTCAATAATGATGTTTGGTTTACATACCGAGTAAATGCCAAAATCATAATTTTGTTGTTCATTTGTAGTGAGCATATGGATGAATTAAGAAGACGGGGGGGGGGGGGGGGGGGGGGGGGGCTCGAATCTTGAAGTTCAACAAGAAACTGATTTTCCTCAGTGGTTCAAAGAAAGATTATGTATATTATTCAATTCTTTTCTGAAACCCCACTTAATCAATCCAAAACTAACTTTCAATGTTAATGTTGATAGGTGAACGGTTTGCATGAGTCAACACCTACTAAAGTGAATAATGAATTGTATGCTCTCGCAAACAAATCAAGCGGCACCGTGTATTTATATCCATGGATGATAGTGAATGGTGTGAAATTTGTGAATCGTGGTCGTGATATGAAGCTTAAAACACAAAATTGCAGTGTAATGGTGCCAAGTGAGGAAGGAGTGAGCTACTATGGAGTTTTGGAAGAAGTAATTGAATTGTCCTACTTGATGGGTTACAGTGTTGTCCTATTCAAGTGTAGATGGTTCAATACAAGTAGAATTAAAGTGGAATCCAATTTTACGAGCGTATATGTGAAAGAAGAATGTTATAAAGATGATCCTTTCGTTCTCGCATCTCAAGCGAAGTTGGTGTATTATCTTCGAGATGTGAAAAATGGGGATGATTGGAGGCTCGTTAATGAATACATTCCAAGGAATGTATGGGATTTCTCAAATTCCGATGTTGATGATACTGAGACCACAAATGATATACCAATATTGCAAGAAGTTAATTCTTCTTCATTTCAGTTGTGGGTAGAACTTCCAATTTTTGATAATCTTCAGTATGATCGGGTTGATGTCAATGCCACTGAAGTGCACAACGTCGATGATTTGGTTGGCGAAGGTTCAGATGAATTTGTTGTTGATGATGAAGTTGAATTTGAAGACGACACGTTGGCCGAGTATGAAGACGATGAGGATGACGATAATGTTCTAGTTGATAGTGATAGTGATAGTGATGTTCGTAATGATGTTGTAGTTAGTGATGATGAGGACAGTGATATGTAATTTAAACAAGTGTATGTAACTTTTTATTTTATTCAATGAAAACTTTATTTATTATCATTAATTAATGATAGTATCAGATATAGGTACACACGCACCTATTGGATGCTTTGGGGATAGTCAATGTATTCATGTACTGGTACTCATTTTTTCAATATATTTGATTAAATATATTGAAAAAATGGGTAGTCGCACATGTCTGCTTACTATCTCCAAGGGATCTACTAGGTCGGAATAGGGTAGGCTGAGAAAGACAATGAGTAATAAAATGTTAATTCAATAACAAAAAACAATAGTGATGCACCTAGTGGATGCCTTGGGGATAGTCAATGTATTCATGTCTTGGTACTCATTTTTTCAAGATATTTGATGAAATATCTTGAAAAAATGAGTATTAGCACATGTCTGCTTACTATCTCCAAGGGATCCACTAGGTCGAAATAGGGTAGGTTGGGAAAGACAATAAGTAATAAAATGTTAATTTAATAACAAAAAACAATAGTGATGCACCTAGTGGATGCCTTGGGGATAATTAATGTATTCATGTAGTGGTTCTCATTTTTTTCAAGATGTTTGAGAAACATCTTGAAGAAATGAGAATGACTACATGACTGCTTACTATCTCCAAGGGATCCACTAGGTCGGAATAGGGTAAGTTGGGAAAGACAATAAGTAATAAAATATTAATTTTATAACAAAAAATAATAGTGATGCACCTAGTGGATGCCTTGGGGATAGCCAATGTATTCATGTACTGCTCCTCCTTTTTTCAAGATGTTTGAGAAACATCTTAAAAAAATGAGGAGAAGTACATGACTCCTTACTATCTCCAAGGGATCCACTAGGTTGGAATAAGGTAGGTTTGGAAATACCATAATGAATAAATGTTAATTTTATAACAAAAAACAACAGAAATACATCATTTGAATTAGTTAATTAATGAATATTTTAATGTAGAATGGCCGAAACAAGTAATGACACAGGTGGTGGCTCCAAGATAGGCAGGGGAGCTTATTACGGTGCCAATATCGAGAAGGAGCTGGCCATCAAAAAAGTTAGTCATTTGAAAGTAGAGTTTGATGAAGAAACTAGAAAAGCTATTCAAAAGTACGGCAAATGGTTCAACAATTCCATGGCTCGTTATTTGCGTAGCACCGTACCCCCAACTACACTAGCTTGGGAACAAGTAAAACCAGCTGATATCGAAGTTATTCGAAAGAGACTATCTGTAAGCATTTTTTAAACCTTTAATAACTCATTATTAAATATTTTGTCTATCTTCATAATATTTTAACAAATTCCAATTTTAATTGTGATTTTAGGAAAAAATCATTTATCCAGAAGACAATTCAGTAATCAACGATGCCATGGTAAGACAAATGCAAAAACATCTGACTAATTGGCGCCACACGATGAAGAAACACTGGGTAGATGTTGGAGGAGAGGTGGACAATGAGAGAGCGAAGTCAAAACCTTTTGTGTCGATTACTTCTTCTGATTGGGCAATTCTGTGTGATTTTTGGGCTTCTGATTCTCACCAGGTATGCCGTAGATTTTACATTAATTTTTAATTATAAAATTACAATTTAGATTAATGAGTATTGTTTTCTTTTTGAAGCGTATATCGAAGAAAAATAAAGAAGCTCGAGCTAAAATGACCATACCAGGAGGACACGGTTCCAAATCTATCGTTGCCCATGTTTATGATCACGTAAATTATAATAACCTATGTCCTTACATTTACGAAAATATTATAAATGTCACAATGTTTAAATAATTTTCTTTTTTAGATGGACCCATCTACTGGCCAGCTCCCGAGAATCATCGACACATTCGAGCACCTCCACAAGAAGAAGGATAAGTGGATTAGTGATGCAGCGGCGACAAAACATGTCAGTTGCATAACCTTAACTAATTTATGATCATTTAACTTTAAAAAAGTTTAGTAAATAATTAATAAATATTAATTATTAATTGGTTGTTGTCAATTAGTAATTATTTATTAATTATTAATTAAAATTTTAACAATGAATTCTTTATAATCTATGTGCCAATATTTTTATGATTAATGATTGTGGACTAAGATAAAAAAAGAATGTAATTAATGTTGTCCCCGTATCAGGGAGCTCGTGGACTAAAGTAAATTTGGTCATGAAAATCCATATCTGAATAAAAAACATGCAAATATAGTTGATGTATATGTTTGGAGACGTAAATTCCCCATTAATGGAATTAACTGCACTTACCGTATATATATCAACAACATCTTCATGATTTTGATTCAGATATGGATTTTCATGACCAAATTTACTTTAGCCCACTTGCTCCCTGATACGGGAACAAAATTAATTACATTCTTTTTCAATCACTGGTCTGCAGTCATTAATGATAGGATGTTGGCAGATAGATAATAAAGTTATATTTTATATGTTGTTATATTAAAAATTTATAAGTTAGGTTTTCAAATAATGTTATATTGGAATTCGAAATATGTGTTTTTTATTGTGCAGAATGAGATGACCGAGCGTCGAGCATCGTAGAGTACGACCCCTGTATCATCTGCTGCTTCTTGTATCGGCGATAATGTCGACGGTCATTTCCCGCCTAATATGGATATTGTCACGAATGTCCTTGGACCCCACTCGCGTTATAAGAAAGGGTTTGGGGGGTTGCCTAGGTTGAAGGCAATTGGCGCAAAGAGGGCAGCATCTTCGTCAACTTCTCAAATGTCTGGGCAATTGCCACCTGAAGTGGACACCATTTTGGAGCAAAATCAGGACATTATGCTAGAAAATCATAACCTAAAGAAGCATACGACTAAACTTGAGAGTCGTCAACGGCGTCAAGATCTCCTGCTCAGTGCTTTGTTGAAGCAGGTTGGTGAATTGGCTCCTGGTTTTACTGTTGACTTACCAGACCAGGATTCGGACGAGGACGATGATGCTGACGGGGGCGGGAATGATGAGGCGGGCAGTACTCATTTGTAGAACTTTTTTTCTATTTATTTAAAGTTTAATTTATGAGACATTTATTTTACTAAATTACTTTTATATTTTCATGTTTGGTGGAGACAATAAATATTAATAGTTGTAATTTTTTATTTATTTATTTATAAAATTTTAATTTTATTTCTAATTAAATAATATTACTAAAAAATCAAATAATTATTAATATATTAAAATTGAAAATTATTAATTAATATTAATATATTGAAAATAATATTAGTAATTTAATCAAAATTATTATTTTAAAAATACTTTTACCGACGCAAAATTACGTCGGCAAAAAGTTTCAATCTTAACTTCACATATACACCTTTCCCAGCGCAAAAATGCGCCACTAAAAAATTCAACTTTTGTCGGCGCATTATTGCGCCGCTAAAAGTGTTTTCCACAACATCGTGACAAAAATTTTTACTGGTGCAACCTTATTTTTACCAGCGTATTTTTTCGTCGACAAAAAAGACCATTGCCGGCGCATTACATTTGCGTCGAAAAAAGTGAAATTAGCGACGGAGATATGACGCGATTCTTTGCCAGCGCAAAATTGCATCGGCAAAAACTCCCTGGGTTTTGCCGGCACAAATCCCCTTTTTTGTAGTGAAATAAGAGAGAGTGATTTTTGAAGGTGTATGAAACAATGAGGTAAATCCCTCTATTTATAGCTTTCAATGGGGAATTAGTGCTTGAGAATCAGACAAACAAAATTGGGTAACTGCCCAAAAAGTCAATTTCGGGTAACTGCCCAAAATTGATTAATATGATGCAATTTTCATGTAAGGCAAGGATAAGATCTCCCAGATTTGTTTCTAGAGTGTTCTACAATTATATTTTGGTCAAATTTGAAACGAAAAATACATTTTGGATTGCAAAAGAAGCCCAACGTAAAGTGGGCTTTATGGGTCTGCATCCGTGCCCGTATGACGCGCGAGCGCACACAAGACGCATGCGTTTTTCCTCTACCCACAATGATTTGTACCCCTGCACACGCAAGAGAGATCCTTCGTGCTTATCAACTTAGCAAGCTAAGGACATGAAATTCTATATATACCCATTTGAAAGGATACTAAATTTCTATGTAGGACTAACACAAATCTCGTTATTTTTCCTTATTATTTTGCCTACTTTAAGTAACAATTTCTCATTCACCCTACAACTATTTAACACTTGAATTTTAAGTATTCATGGAGGAGAACACAAATCTCCAAAGATATTTCACTAGTAATAGGTGAGTCTCAATAAAAAAATCATGTCTCAAAATATTATTTTCAAATAGTGCTACACACTATTTTTTCAAAAGGGCTGTATTTGTGTGCTAACCAAGTTGGTATAGTGATGTTAACTTTGTTTTAGTATTATATAAAAGCCTCTTAATAAAAAATAGAAAAGAAAACATTTAATGATATTTCTCTAAATAACAAATAAAAAGAGAGAGTTATCCTAAAATGGTTGGCGCCGTTAAAAATGCACGTGATAATGAGAGTCACACCGCATATTATAAAAATTAGTGAGATATTTGAACGAAAGAGGAGGATGTAGAAGTGACATGTGGGACGAAGAATATAATAATCCAAATGGAATTGGAACAAACCCACTCACTCACATTCAACGTCAAATTCAATAATGAAGATAAACTCTCTTTACCATTGACTTTACATTACATTACATACTTGTATGTATGTATGTGTACCCAACCAAACCAAACATCACTTCAGTTTTAATATAAGCACTTTACTTGTTTAGTTTCTCTCTCTCTCTCTCTCTTTCTCAACAATATATCCAAAAAAAAACTTCTTTCTTTTTAAACTGTGATCACAGAGGTCATCCATAATCCACACATTCAAATGATCATGAAGCACAAGGCGTGGAAGATGATGTTAATCATAACTATAATAAGCTTTTCTTATCTTCTTACCTTATCTTCAGCTACTCCTACTTCAAGTAAGCTAGCTATGCATATAACTATTCTTTACGATTTTTTCAAATTTGTTTTAATTTGTCTTGATTAATTTTAGTTATGTGTGTACGTAATATCTTTAATTATCATAATTAATAGGACTAGGAAGGCTGATGGAGAACTCATATAAGGGAAAATCATTGTTTCACGAGTACTTGAAACCCACCCAACCCACCCATGAGGTAATTATTACCATATAAATATATTATTATTATTATTATTATTATTATTTATGTTGATATTGATATATTAAGTATGTGCAGTACTTGGTGTTTGATTTGCAGGTATTGAAAGTAGAAGTGAATATGGAAATTGAAGAAGAATTTATTGAGGGAAGAATGGACTTTGAAAAGAATGATTATTCAGGTGTTGGAGCCAACCCAGAGCACGACCCCAAACCCCCTGCTGGAAATGTATAAATTTTTCTTTTTCACTACAATATTGTGTTTAATTATACATATATATATATACATATATATATGATAATTTTAGCTTCGTGTGTTTTTTTTCTTTGTTATTAGCTTTGGAACACCAAATCTAAATGCAAAAATTAGAGACGTTTGCTTGATATATAAATATATATATATATATATTAGTTAATGAAAGTTGGAAGTTTCATTGTTTATATATATATATATATATATATTGTTAAACCGTGTTCGGATTAGAGGATAAAGTATTTTTCCAAAGCGGGACTTTATTTTTTAATGATGATTTAGCAGTCTGTTGAAACGAAAAAGCTTGACTTAATCCTTATCCTAATCAAGAAAAATAATAATTATGATTTGAAAATATCTTTTAGAAGTACACTATATTAACTAAAACAATTCAATTTTTCACTTCTCTCCTATTTTATCTTGAAGTACAACAAAAATTCTGTCGAACCAGACCTAACTCTTCTCCTTATAATTCTTAAATTGTGTATCATTTTGCATATTCTATAGCGAATTTAATAAAATAATATTCTTACAGAAATTTTTATTGATGAATATAATCTTATTTGGCTGATCATGATATTGAGACTAGAATTATGATCATAAATAATTTAATGAACTAATAATGTTTTGTAGGATAAATAATCCTACACAAGTAAGTGGAATTACTAATCTTAGTATTATATTTCCTAAGTCAATTTTTTGTATGATTAGATAGAGGGATGAAGATTAGATTGTAAGAGAATATTTTAGAGAGTAGGAGAAGGAAATGATACATAGGTATAGAATGGGGGGTTTTAGTAAGAGATATAAGATTTTATCTCAAAACTAATTAGTGATGGAGTAGTAACCCATGGTCTTATATGTTAGTTGATATCCTCACACATATTCGATGTGAGACACTCTAATATGCCTCCTCAAGACGGCGACTCTTTTGGAGGACCAATCTTGAACCGGACCTCTAGTGACTATTTTTGGCTCACTATTGTTTTGGACTGGTGCTTGGAGCTATTGGGCTCTAAACCCATGTAAGATTTGATAGAGGGGTGAATGTTAGACTATAAGAGAATGTTGTAGAGAGTTGGAGAAGGAAATGTTATATAGGTATAGAGTGGGGGTTTGGTAAGACACATAATATTCCATCTCAAAATCAATTAGTGATGAGTGGGGTCATCCATGTGTGGAGTATGAGTTAAATCTGAGCCAATAAGCTTTTAGCACCCGGTTGCCCACATCAGCATGATTAGTTAGTCATTAACTAATTATGTTTTAATAGTTTAGGCTCTTCTTAGGCCTCTAATCTCTTTGATACATATTTTATAATCGCAAGCGTACGACGTTATTATAGTATAGTTTTAATTGAAAAGGATGTTGAATCCACATGGATTGATTTATTAATTTGCTAATTACTAAACTTTTAAACCTTTAATTTAATTAGAGAAATTGAAAGTAAGAATATTTAACAAAAGTAATAATATTTAACAAAATAAATAAAAGAATAAAATAAGAACGATGAACGAATTAAAAATCAGAGAATGTAAACCTAGAATATTGATTTTCCTATTTCAAATTACGAATCTTACTTTATCAGTTACCCCACTCTATTCCCCTAATTTGTAATTTCAAGAACCCTAATTTAAATCATCTACATTTATCAAATGTAAATGAAATTATTCTTAATTAATCAACAAGATAACTCTATTCAATATTAATTAAATAAGAATTCATTAAGCAATAGGGTTCTTTTAATGAAACTCATAGAAATCATGGAATCTCTCAATTCCACACTTTTCCTATATCATACAATTCTAGATCCAAATTAAGATTACCTCTCTCAAGTGTAAAATCTTAAATTTCAATTCAATCTCATGGTGATCAAGTATTAAACAAAAGAATGCATGAAAAAATTAGTGAAACTTCATGGGAATAATATCAAAACTTTAATTCAATAACCTAAAATAGATCCATCAATACTCTAAAAGATAGGTTTACTTCATGATCACAAACATTAAACCAATAACATTCATGTTCATAACTAATTAAACAAGAAAGAAAAGTAAGAGAAGAAAAACTAGATTAGATGTTCAATTTGGCTTGAATTCTTGTTCTCTAATGTATTCTCTGCTTCCAAGACGTTCCCCAAAAAGTCTATTTCACAAAACCCTAAGTTTCCATTTATGCCCACAAGAAATTACCACCAAAATTTCATTTAAAATTGATCAAAAATTGTAATCTATGCGCACGACGTAATGGCGCCTACAACTAGGCGCAATGGCACTTGAACATTTGACTCGAGATGTAACTTTAAGTTTTGGCAGCAGTATAGGCGCACAATGGCGCCTGTCCTAACAATTTCTAGTAGACTTGATTTTTCAGCTCGCTTCACTTCTCAGTTTTGACACTTCACCCAATTATGTCCAGTGTGCTCCAAATTCATTATAAAACCATCATTTATGCACATACTACTGCACACTCAAGAGAATACATCAAAATAAATAAAAATTTAAGGAAAATACAATAATTCATAGTTTAAAAGTTAAGAATGAGTGTATAAATATGCACTCATCACACCTCCAAACTTGAACGATTGCTTGTCCTCAAGCAATAAAAAGCATTACTAAAGAAAATCAAATGTAATGCTAAAGAAAACTAAAATGAAATACTTAAGAAAACTAAAAAAAAAAAATATCAAATGAATATATCCAAGAAAATGACTTAGACCAAAGGCGTATTGTCTCAATATGCTCAAACTTCTTCAACTACTCAACATGTGCAACAAACATGAGATCAGAATGTCAATCCATCAAAATTTAAACATAAACATTGTCATCTTACTTAAGTGCATACATGTCAATTTTACAAACTCTATGCATCATATGATTCATGTGCATCAAAACTCCATCAACCATAAAACAATGAAAATAACCACAAGCTTGCTCAATCAATGCATCTCCACTAATGTAAATAAAAAATCATGTAGATCATAAGTACTTTATTAGGCTTATAACGTTAGGCTTAGGTAAATGGTGAATAAAAAGGACATTTAGGCTAAATTTCACACCATAAACTTACAAATCAACTAACTCAAATAATACACTAATCCCCTTTACAATAATCTCTTTCAACATTTTTCATTCAATGCTTCGGTTTTTTAGCACAAATGAGTTATAATCCTTCTAGCATTTGTCTCTTGTCAATATATTTTTTTTCTTTTCTTTTTACAAGAGAACTATTCAAGAAAACACAAATGGATTAGAACTCAATAAATATTTACAAACACCCAATTTTTTTTTCCAAATTATCATTTCCATAATATACCCAAAATTCTCACTTTACATCATATATCCAATCAATTCAACTCAACATATATTTATGGTGCAAAATAGGATGAAGGTAAACTTTTTTTAGTTCATGGTTCAAAGTCAAAAGCTTAAGATGTTTTCAAATATCAAATAATAAAATAGGCAATATTATGCTCAAAAGAGGACAACAACGGATAATGCATATAAAATGTTAGCTTTTTGACTCAAACATTCCAATGCCTTCATCATATCTACACAACAAATATTTAGAATTTCGCCTCAACACATAAATCAAGCAAGTTCTCGCTATCCCAATATCAACCAAAAAATCCAAGTCTCTTCATACCTACATAACCACATTATGCATACAACAAGCAAAATGACGTGCAATCAAAACATATAAGATGACAATATCAAAGTAAACATGATAAATCAAGCACACTATCCACACATTTTCTACACATATTGAGTACTATCAGAGTATTAACATCATCATCATCATCGACTCCCATGTGTCTCAAATAATATTTTGGTTAATACAATCATCCAATAATCGAAAATAAACCTAACTACCCACTAAAAACTCACAATAAAATTGAAAACATAAAGAAAAAAAAAACATAAAAATATTCTCTCCCCCAAACTTAAAAGTAACAGTGTCCCCTCACAAGGAAGAAAGAAACAAAAAACCTACGGCTAGGACTAAGGACCCTGAGTCATATTATCCTTAGCAAGGGCATCACCATCACGAGGCTGATACGATCGATGAAGTTCATCAGGGTATTGAGGAAAATACTGAAACCCAACATATTGTTCAAAAACACTTCAGAAATCTGCCATGTAATTTCCCATCTAAAATTGATAATCATTCATATACTCAACTCAATGCTCCAGAGAAGATAACAGAGCATCAAACATTTCATACAGTGAACTCGAGCCCTCAGTAGTTCAAGGAGAGGAAGGACTGTTGGTAATAGTGCCCTTAAAGGAATTGTAGTTGACAAATGTTTTAAATGAAATAAATATTGAATTGAATTATTATATATATAGACTATGCCCGATATCATGTTGATAATATTAAGTAAATATCAGAAAGTTCCAAAGTTTATTTATGTGGTCTTAATCTCATATTGGCACGAGAGGATTGAGATTAAGATAATAAACTTGAAACAATTCGCAGTAAAATAAAATTATGGAATCTTTAGATTAATTACTGCTAGTACGATTCACTAGTATTACGAATACAAGTAACCTAGATCCGGGTCACTAGTGTAGTAAGACACTTTAGTGAATGTACTTTATATATAGTGATATATAGAACTGGACCAGATGTGATTTGTTAATACTTGTTTAAACACTATTTCACAGTATTAATCAAACACATCAAACGATGATCATATACATGATGATCTTAATCCCGAGGTTACTATGAACTCCTATATATGTCATCTGATCCTTTGATTCATGCGTTAAGGTTTGTCGGAATGATCAGGCTATGATATATATGGCTGGGAACATAGTTTAATAGATATGGAATCTATACCTTCTTATAGATTGAATAATGGTTCCCTATTGGGTTGACTTTTGGAACTAAAAGGTTATGAGCGCTCACGTCACAAACTTGCTGTGACACAACCTTCACTAGTAAAGTCAATGATACATTAGGAACAAGATATAGTTAAAAGGGTGAAACAATAATTTTATTCCCTTTTAATTATGAACCATTAATAGATGATTAACGTTGTATGTAATGATTATATCAATGAACACTTTATTCTTTGATAAAGTACTCATTAAATATATGTCTATAATTATCAAGAGTTCAATCTCATATTTATAGTGAAGTAATCATGAGAATAATAAATATGATTATTTAATCAAAGAGCTTTGATTAATAATCTAATATTTATTGGAGCTTAATATTATAGGTCCATAGGTCCCCAGGGTGGCTCTATCAATACCATATCAAGGTTAGAGTTGATACAAGGGTAAAACTGTAAATTGTAAATTTGAGAAGAATTTTATTCTTCGGGTCAAATATATAATTATATGATAATTGAGGTTGAATAATTAATTATGAATTAATTATTAAATTTTCAAAAATATGTTTATTGATTTAAATATATAATTTTGAAATATATAAATAAATTCATTAATTAATTTTTGAAATTAATTATTTTATTTGAGTGGGAGAAAATAAAATTGGTAAGTCAAAATAGTTTTTGATTTATTGAATTTTAAAAAAGATGATGATAATGATGATCATTAATTTGAATTTGAATTAAAAATTTTAATTTAGAAATATGGTTGTGATTTTTTCCTTAAAAAGATAATATCATATTTTATAGAAAGATTGATTTTAATTAAATAAATAAATAAAACAAAAATACAATATCCCTGAAAGAGAATACTGCTATATACGCATGACACAGTCTAGGGACTGTGGTGTAGCAGTGTACCTGATAAAGTATAAACATTGGTTTTATTTTATTTATTTAATTAATTAATAATTTGAAAATATAATTTTTTTTTCAAATTTGGTAAGTTAGATATTTACCTAAATCAATTCATATCATTATTATGAAATTATTAATATATTACTATTATTATTAGGAATAATAAGATAATATATAATCTCTCTCTCTATATATATATATTATGTAATAACAAGAAGAAAACAAGAGAGTGAAGAATTCAGAAATTTTTTTTAGAATTTGTCACATAAGAAATTGTCATCATCTTCTTCTTTTATTCTAACCCTTCTCAAACCATAATCCAAGTTCTCATGTGTTGAGATATACTTGTGATTTCTAAATTACAAACCTATGTTCTCTATGTGCCCACAGACATCTTAAGGTGTAGAGAACACTCCAGACGATCGTGGTTTGACTACTCAAAACATTGGATAGGAAGATCAATATATATACGAAAAGACTCAAGGACACTTGATAGGCTTCAAGAGGTAAATATTTTTGTTCTTGAATATTAGTATACATGTGCATATGATATATATTTAAGTATGTGTATATTTATATATATGTTTCACGATTAATAATATTGCATATTAATGTTTCTGTCTGGATGTTTTATTGAACATATAAATTGTTTATATGAGAGATGTAATTTTTTTTTTGTTTAATTAACTGGGCCCACCACGCCATTTTTCGCTATGCATTCTGATTGTTTTTCCAACAATTGGTTCCAGAGAAGGTCATTTGTAACGCCCTGGTTACCCCAGAACAGTTGCGGTGAACGGTGAACCAGATATTTGACTCATTGCCTGAGTCCTTTGGTTAAAAACATGTTCTAAGTGTTATTAACAGGCTAAGGTGAAAACCAATAAAAAGGAAATGATATGTTTTATTTAATACATAAAACTGTTCATGGGCCCACAAGAACATTTACAAGTTATTTACAACTCAAAAAGGTCATTACTGTTCCAAAATTTGAATCCCGCCGACCTAAGCGGCAAAAATAGGGTAAACCCCTTAGCTCCTCTGAGAACTCCTTGGCCGTGGTGGTCAAGCGGCCGCATATGTACATATCACCATCTAAGCTCTCCACTCAAGGCTGGGTAAGCTTTTCTTTCCCTTTACCTGCACCACATAGCACCCATGAGCCAAAGCCCAGCAAGAAAACACAGTATTGTATGTAAACATCATCAAATGATTATCATTATAATCACACAGAGCTCATAGCTCTCAAACAGATGAGTGAATATCACTTAAGGTTCTGGTAAACCATACTGAGTGACTGATGTAGAGTCCAAGAACTTTACTTAACTAGTTAGATAGTAGTATAATAGTAACAGTAGTAGTATTTTTATGCTGTGGACTTTGGTTCAGACCGGGATTTATTTGGACACTCAGAGTAACACTTGTAGATTTTCTAAGTTTAACCTATAGTTTAAGAATATTAATTTTAACCTAAGGTTTGATTAATATGACTGATATTGGTGGTGATAATTATTATATTATAAGGTTTAGATAGACCCAATGAGAAATTAACACTTGTCATGTGTATGTTTAATGACAATTAAGTATTTTTGAGGAATAAGTTTATTAAGAGTAATATTTGAATATCCTAGGGTCTGTCAGTAGCTTTGAAAACGTTAGAAGATTTAGTCAAGGTTGTTTACTCAATTCAAATTAAGCTAAAATTGTGTAATTTCGTGTTTAAATATTGAGCATATGCCGATATATCGCAGCTATAGGGGGCGATATATCGCAGTACGGGGATACGAAAAACACGAAACTTCGCACGATCGCCTCGGGCATGCTGGCCCAGGCGATATATCGCCTCCTTCAGTGCATTTTGAAAGTTTTTGAAAATGTTCTCAATTCAAATCTTTAACCTCTTGATAATTCCAGCATCTTTCTGAATGAGTCTTCAGCCTCTGCTGAACGATAATTCAAATATTTTTCACTTAAAAGCTATTATTTTTATTCAAGTTAAATGAAGATCTTTTCATTCTTGAACTCTATAAATAGGACCTAGTACCCAGCCATTTATTCATTCATCAAGTTAAGTTCAGAGGCTGCAAGTTGCTAGGTTATTTTTGAGAGTGTAAACACTTTGGTTGGGGATTATAAGCTTACCAAACACTTGGGAAGTAAGGTTTATAGCACATTTTTGTTCAAGGTTTAGATTGGTCATAGAAGCATTCAAGGTATTCCAAACTCTAGCTCATTTGGTATTTTTTCTCTTTAAGTTCTTGTAGTTTTCTATTCAGCACCCTAACTTTATTCTTTATTCTTGGATAAGAAATCTAAGATCTTGAACATAAGGTTTTTGGTAAGTATATTCTTAATGGTATATTTCTTCCATTCTTTTCATCTCATTCTCTTTAGTATACTCACCCTTCCATTCATGGTTTTTAGGAGTGTTCCAAAGTCCCGAAACTGTTCTCATATCTCGGTAATTTTGGTAAGGAAAATAGGATAGGATTTATGTGTAATGTGATATGATTTATATGTTATGATAAATGTTATCTTATGATTATGTGTTATGTAATATGCTATAATATGTATAATTGTAGACTTGGGCATATGACCCGTACAACTAACAAGCCCCAATAAATTTATGGGCATATGACTTGCTTAGCTAGCAAGCCCCACAAATCTAATGGGCATATGACTTGTTTGTTTATGGGACCCCAAGTAATAATGGCCATTATAGTATGTATGTGACATATGTGTTATGATATGTTTTATGTTACATTATGAAATTTATGTATATGGTTTATGTGTTAGATTTTCCTTGCTGGGCATTAGGCTCACTCCTTTTATGTTTATATGTGCAGGAAAATAGCTTTGGTGGCTGGAAAGGTTCTTGGTAGTTTGGGCATGTGTATTGAGGCAGAATGGAATCGAAGGGCCGAGAGTTCGATTCGAGGATGAAGTTTCTTTACTAATGGTTTTATGTGTATTTTTTCGCACTTTATTATGTAATCCCTTTTAATTACAATTATGTTATGTTTTGATTTTAAAACAATGGGATCCCATATCCTACTTTAAATTTTATGTAAGTTTAACATTTATTATTACAAGTTTTTAATAAAGTTATGATCATTTCACTTGTAAGTTTTATCAAAGGTTAGTGTCTATGTATAGTTATCGTTAATGGTCCAAAGTTTAGAGTAGTTGGGTCATTACAACTGACAAGCAGGTCACTAATTCAAACAGAAGAGTGGCTGCTGGGTAAGCCACTAGCCTTCAACAAATGAGAGACTGATGGGTAAGTCTTTATCTTAACAAAGTTATGATCATTTCACTTGTAAGTTTTATCAAAGGTTAGTGTCTATGTATAGTTATCGTTAATGGTCCAAAGTTTAGAGTAGTTGGGTCATTACAACTGACAAGCAGGTCACTAATTCAAACAGAAGAGTGGCTGCTGGGTAAGCCACTAGCCTTCAACAAATGAGAGACTGATGGGTAAGTCTTTATCTTAACAAATGAGTGACTGATGGGTAAGCCACACAAGCGCTTATAACATTCATCGAACTTGAGGTCTATCTGGCATTAATGCTCTTTGAGTCATCCAATGCAAAAAGTCGATTAGATCTAATCTTTATTGGCTTGCGTTGGACACACTAAGGCCGTCCTGACTAATGAGTCAGCGCTACGTGACCAGTGCCTAGTACCACTGTCGAACCTGACTAATAAGTCACAGCTTCACAGTTGATACTAGCACCTTTTCCAAATTTGACTAATGAGTTAGTACCATGCACAAGTGAGCAACATTTGCTAAGCATTCAATATTCAATCCATGTCCACATATACACAACCAACATGCCTCATGAATAACCGTGCATGTCACATATGGGGTGCAGTTTTCTTACCTCTGATTCGAGCTAGAATGAACAAAAGAACGACCCTTGAGAACGGTTTTGCTTTTAGTCCTTTAGCGGTTACCTAATCATAAGACATTAGAGGATACCATCAATATCATGATAATCAAAGGTTCTCAAACCAAGATTTAGCCTCCGAGACATCAATCCTTACTAATCCGGGTAGTAGGAGTGATCCCGAGGCCGAAAACCATGATCCCGGGGTCAAAACATGCAAATGGGCTCAACCCTGCTCAAGAGTCGCGGCCCTGGCACCTTGTGCCACGGCCCCCATAAAATCCAGAGGCAAGCGCCGCGACGCCCAACACCAAGGGCCGCGGTGCCCAGCGCAAACAAAACCCCCTCCCTCCTTCCTCATCGAGCAAGGGCTGCGGCGCCCAAGAACAGGGTCGCGGCCCCTAACCTTGGGCCATTCCCAAACGTGTTTTCAACTTCTCATAACCTCCAAAATCATACCTAAACATTCCCCAATCATCAAAACAAGGTTCCCAAGCTTCCCAATGCACCAAAACCCTCAAAACCCAGGGTTCAAACGAACCGAAAACTCAACAATTCACAAAGTCCAATTCAAAGCTTAGAAACTCTAAAAACTCAAAACTTTAAACTTAGATTACCTTCGATTGGGTTGTTTTCTGTCAAATCCTTCAGTCAAGAAGCTTCTAATCTTTCCTAGGATCGCTATGCCTCGTTCCTCACTTGATTCTGACTCCTAGAACTCAAGATTTCTTCGAATATGCTTCGGGTGGCAAAAATGAACTAACGAAGGAGAACGAGAGGTTTTCTAATCGTACGTTCTATCTGACAGCTACTTTAAGCTTAAGTAACCTAAAATAAAACCTAATGCTCGGGGTTCCAAAAATACCCCCAGGGACATTATAGTCAAAACTTCCAGAATTTCATCATGATCTCAAATATTCCCAATTTATCATCAAATAAACATTCTTACTACCCGAAAATTGACCCTGTTATGAAAAAACCACTAATCCACTAAATAGGACCGTCTCATGCCGAATAGCTCGAATATATCTCCATAATAATGGAATCTCATTCACAAATCACTTCATGCACCCAAATACACAAATTTACCCTCAATGGGCCAAATTATCAAAACATCATAATATTTCAAATGTGGACCCACATGCATGCATATAACATCATATTATAATATAATTCACATAAACATGCATATATTCATTTAATGGCGTAATTAAACCATTACGGCCCTCCCGGCCTACTAAACTGCCACTAAACCATATCAGAGAATTCGGGGCATTACATCATTAATCTCTGCATATTATTAATTGTTATGTGGGACTATGTGAATTTTTATATTATATGTGATATATGTTTGAATGGATGGATGTTTATATTGATGATGACAGATTCTTAAGGGTTGTTTATAATGGTGCTTTTGAGTTTAGAAATTGTTTTTAAATTTTCTAGATGAAAAATGTAAGCCATTTTTGGGGCATAGGAATTTTGTAATATATATATTTTTTAAATTTCTTGATGAATTTTTGAGATGGTCCGAGCCCCGAGCCCCAAGTCATGCCCTTACACCTACGCACGCCTGCGCCCCTGCTGGCCCGTGCCTGCCTAGTGCGTGCCCCTACTAGCCCGTGCATGCCCATCATGGGCCCCTGCCAGTCCGTCTTTCCCACACGCCCCTGCCAACCACTGTGCCCAGCCGTGTGCACCTGCAAGCTCCACCCCGAGCTGTGCAGCCTCCACCACCGGACCTGCTTGCTACCGCCCCACATTGGTACACACCTAGGGTTTGTATGATACAAACCCTAATGTGTTGTTACTATAATTATTTTATTTAGTCATTTAATTAAACATATGAAATTGAATTAAAATACTTTTAATTTGGAAATTTCTTTAATTGAAATAATATTTATTATTTTCCTTAATTAAAAATTTTAATTATTCTCTTCCATAATTAAAATTGTTTTAATTAAAATATAAAAAATTAAAATTATTATGAATTTTAATTTATTAAAATTAAATTTTTTAATTTTATTTTTAATTTTAGATAGTCTAGATTACATTTTCATGTATTTTTTTTTTTTTTTGCAAGTGTTGTAATTTTTCTAGAAATACCCAAAAGTTACCAACCCACTTTTATTTACTTATTATAAATGTTTGAATGTGATTAAACTATTTAATATTTTTTTATGCATTATAACATGCCATTCATATACCCATAAAGTAAGCAATTAACGTGCATTACATTCGTGTAGAAACATGCTATTAGGAACGTCTTATATTTTATTATATGTTTATATATGATAATTCATATAATAATAAACTTAGTCTTAATTAGTTATGATGGTAAATCAAAATTAAAGTTGTTTAATTTGTTATATTAGTGAAAAATATTTTATTAAAATAAAAATGATATTCTCTTAATTAAAGAAAAATTAAAATTAGAATTAAGGGCACAATTTTTATTTTTTTCTTAATTGGATTAGTAATTATTAGAATATCATTTGGTAAAAATAATTAAATTTATTTTTACAACTAAATTTAAAAATATTGATTTTGTGAAAACACAATTTTCCAAAATAGTGAGTGGGAGAGGGAGTTATGACAATAAGTCCAATGGTCTCTATTATTGGTTGAACACCAAGAGGCATAGGAAGGACCTCATGTCACCTCCGTTTGTGGCCTCCCTAAGGAAAGACTTCCGAATATGTTTATTTTATCTCAAGGTTGACTTCTCTTATGAGAATATAATTAGTGATGTATTTCAAGTTTGATTGACCCTAATGCACACTCTTGAGTTAAGTCATTAATTGAAAATAATGGGTTACACTACGAAGGTGCATCCAAGCTTTTCGAGCATGACTAGTGCATCTTTACCAAATTAGTGGTAGTTCATAAGTCAAAAGAGAAAAAGACGTTTTTAAGTTTTCAATTATGAAATTGAGATTTGTCTTAAAATTAATTTGAAGTTAGTCTGACCTACCCCAATGTTGGTCCATTAATTTTCAAATTCATTTATTGTGGATTAGCATATGGTTTTTTTTATGTATTTTTATATGTTGCATTCATGCATCAAGTTACCTCCAAATAATATCTGGTATTTATTATATGTTTTGATTAATTATATTTTATTTATTTATTTCCAGCAACAATGGTTAATTCTCTTAATACTAATCAAGGACCTCAAAATGTGAAAGAACTAGTGGATCCTTATGACAGCTACCTAAGTATTTTTCATTTAGACTTCAACAATCTTGATGATTGCTACAAAAACATACACATAGTTCTGAGTAAACTAAAAGTGTATGATGTAATCATTGATGTGCCTCCAGATGAGCCATCAACTTTATCTGATTATGATGATCATAAAAAATCTGTGGATTGGATGAGATCTGATTATTTGGCTCATCATTGCATACTAAAGACTTTGCCTGACGATATAAAATCGAGATATGTAAACCTTTGATCTACATACGAGATATGGGAATGGATCAAAAGAGACTCTTTTGATCACTTGAGAAGTTTGCAAGAAGAAAAGGTAAATATGATTTGCTCATCTCTTTTTAATATATTTGAATAGTTGATTCAAATTTGTATGCCACAAACCAATTTTTTTTGTTTTCAGGAACACATTATTCAAGAAAAGAATGAAATGCGAAAGAGAAACAAGAAAAGGATTGCAGATTGGTAGACCAAGGAATAACTGACATGGAATTTTTTTTTTCTTTTCAATTTTCTATTAAGTTTCTTTCTTTAAATTAGTTATAGAATTCTTTCTAGAAACTATATTTTAGATTCCTTTATTTGATAAGTGAACAGATTTGATATTTCAATTAAATAATAAATTAAGTTGTTATTTTTAAATTATATTTGTTCCACCTATTTCATCATGAGTATAAATGATAATTATGAATTATTCATTATTTTACAAATCATAGATTTAATATGTAAGATATATTATTCTAACCACAATTAAGTGAAACATATATGTGAATTATTTTTTAGATTGACTTGTAATTAATTAGACACATAAAACAAATAAAAGATAGTCTTTTATTGGAACCATTCATTGGTTCTCTGCTTGTTTATATAGTCTATTAATTAAAGTTAACCAAAATACCTTTCTCTAATAAAAGCTCAAAAATCACATAATCGTTTAGCTAATACATAGAGATGTATGTTGAACCTTTTAATGTTCAAAACTAAAAGAGATAATAAATAGTTAGTCAATATTGATTGACATTTATGTTTATTTTTGTTGGATGCAAATAATTCATGCAACATTCAAAGTAAAGTCACTTATAGACTTGTTTGATCTGATCAAAAGGAAGTCTAAACTTGAATTTGGAATTCAAGTAATTTGCATGTGAACTTGGAATTCAAACCCAAATCACATACAACTAGAATGCTAAGCAAAGTTAGTATTTTAGAAATAGAATATAATCATATTAGATAAGATTAAATAGATAATGATTCGTCTTTATTATTTCTATAATTTTAACACTAGTTATACTTTGTACATGTTTGATTGTACAACAACAAAGACTTAAAGTTGGGATTCACAAGTGGTTATGTGAATAAATTGAAAATTTTCCATGAAGTCATTTAGTGAAACAATTTAATAATCATAAAAGATTACAAAAGTGTTTGTATCTCTTAAATTATACTTTAATGAAGCGTGATTATTATAATCACTATATTTTTCTAGTTAAATTGTACTAGAAATAATGACTATAAGTCAAGTAAGCAAGTTACTGATAATTAACAATGATAAAACCAAAGAATGTCACAAATTTTGTAAAGCATTATTGTAGTGGGAGCATTAGTTAGTAACTACTATGTTACAAATATAAATTTTAGTTGTGTAACATCCCAAATTACATTATAAGACTGAGGGCCTTGATTGGGGGGCCAGGGTGGCAAATTATAGAAATTATATGAGTTATATTATAATATGACTAGATATGAATATTTAAGTATATTAAATATGCATGTGGGCCCGTTTTTTATTAAAAGGGCAATATTCGTAATTTGGTCTGTTAGGTGTATATTTGGCATATATGTAATATATGTGTGAGACCACATCATTATGTGGATATATTTGGGTTACTCGACACGAGGCGATCCTAGTGAGCAAGCTAGTGGGAAAGTCACAACGAGACCACTACTTGACTCGGGGTGAGTCAAGGGGTATTTTGGGTATTTTGTACATTACCAGGATTGATCAGGTAATGGGAAACTATTTGAGGATATTAGAAATAACGAGAGTTATGAGACTTTAATTATGATTAACGAGATAAGTGGCAAATGACAAGTTTACCCTTAAGGGCTTAAGAGGGTAAGGCTTAGGCTAAGGGGCAGTATGGTCATTTTGGTGCCAAATTAATGACTTAGTCACTCTTCCCTTCAGCAAAAGGAAACCCCAAAACAGAACTCCCCCTCAACTTTCTCTCTCTCTTGTTAGTCTCTCTTTCTCTCTAATCTTGGTTTGATTTTTTAGGAAATTAATGGAAAACTTAAGCTTGGATTGAAGGCTTGAATTTGGGGCTTGATTAGTTGCAGATAGGAGGACATATTCACAGTAAGCTTCAATTATTGTTTTAAGTGAATTATGCCATGTTTTTATGGTGTTCTTGAGCTTGAAGCTCAAGGTTTTGGATTAGATATTTGATGGAGGTTTTTGAGTGAGTTAATCTTGGGTTTTGATGCTGGTAATGTCTGGGAGATTTAATTCTGGTTTGGGGAATTTATTGGGATGATATTTGGTAAGGTTTTGGCTGAGGAAAAACATAGATTTCTGGGTTCCCTGTTCTTGGGCGCTGCGACTCCTGTGAACCTAGGGCACAGAGGTGGTTCTATCTTGGTAGGCATGCCGCGACCCTCAGGGGCATGCCACAGCCTGTGTCTTGAATTTTAGACAGGGGGCTTCTTGTGTGGGACGCATGCCATGACCCTTATGGTCAATTCGTGGCCCTCCTGGGCAATTTTGGCCATCTTAGGTTTTTAATGACGGGAATTCAAATATAAGGGCTCGGGATCGATCCTACTACCCGGTTTAGTAGAGTTCGATATCTCGGAGGCTAGGATTCGGTTTGGAAGCCTTTATTCCCTCATTATTGATGGGATTCCATATTATGGTTGTGACTAGGTTATCGTTAGGGGCTTGGAATTAGGATCGTGCTCAATGTTCGTTCATTGGTAACCTATTCTTGGACTAAAGGTAAGAAAACTACACCCAGTATGTGATACATGTGATTATGGCTTGGGCCGAATTGTTAAACACGAATATGAATAGGGCATGGATGCCTGAGAATGTGCATGATTATAATTATGCTTGTGACTATTGATTAAGCATGCTGAATGCTTTGTATTCAGATATTTGATACATGACATATATTCGTCTGCATTATCTAATTGAGAAAGGCTTGAATTATCAGTCCAGGACAACAATAGAGCTGAGCGCTGGTCGTAAAGCATTGACTTATCAGTCAATGACGACAATAGCGTTGAGCGCTGGTCGTAAAGCATTGAATTATCAATCAATGACGGCAATAGCGCTAAGAGTTGGTCAAAAAGCATTGACTTATCAGTCAAGGGCAGCAATAGCGCGCTGAGCGCTGGTCGATATGGTTATACTTAACTAGGAGCACATCATACGCTTGACCGACCTATTGGTTGTGGGAAAACTCAGCGCCAATGTAATACCCTACAACCCAGGGACCATTACACTGTGTATTTTAAATAGTGCTAAACTGGTTAAATGAGTCAATTGGCCATAGTGTAACTAAATGTGATTAACGATTTAGGGTTAAATTTTTTGGTCAAAGATACAAACTTTCCACTAAAACGTTTAATGTACACATGGGATCCAAAAATACATTTAAAAGGCTTAATACAATAAAAGAGTTACAACCTACCGATCTAATTGGCAAAATAGGGTTTGACCTTAGTTCCTCTTTAAACCCTCAGCCATGGTGGTCGAGCAGACGCATTTGTACACATTGTCACCTAAGCTCTCCAACTCAAGGATGGTCCAACTTTCTTTTCCCTTTACATGCACCACATAGCACCCGTGAGCCAAGGCTCAACAAGAAAACTTAAACATGCTCATAAGTAGTTAATACATGCTACCAAATCATAATAATCATGCCTAGAAGTAATAGCCTTACTTATGCATGCATTGTAGGGGTTTTATGCCCAAATTAAAACCCAATTTCTTTGTAATCTCATTTATTATCAATAAAAGAATAGAAATCATTTTTTGACTTGGCCAATTACTTTGCTGACATGTTTTATTCTCATGATTAATTGTTTAATATAAACTTCTATTAAATCTTGAGCATATAGCTAATCATATTTATAGAGACGTAATCACAGTGGAATATAAATATGATTATATGTTCAAAAATAAGATAGTCCTAAGATTAGTCAGTGCACATGTTTACACTAACTTTCCAATCTACGATATGTTCTACTTACACATTACAGTGTTATGTTCTTTCCAGAACATTAGCAAAGTAGATAAGATTAGATGTATTTGTTACATCGGAATAGACCGATATTGATAGTTGACATGATAAGTAAACATACTGTTATTATCTATTCTAGTCATATCATATAGTTGACCATAGATCAATTCAATCTTAATTCAGAGGGGTTAGTATTCTAACTAATTGTATTATGTAAGTTCTTTGACTTGTTCGTTACCAGTTTACCCTACGGACTATCCCATACTTATATCTTGGGAACTCGGTAGTATAATTGAGTGGGAGTGTTCATCATAGATATGAACATCTATAGATTTTGATGAAGAAGTGAAACGATGGTTTCCTTTTAGTTTGGTTCAAGGTGTTAAATGATAGAGATCTCATTTTAGTAATTAAATTAGTTTACTGAAATATCATTTAGAAGGAACTAAGTGTTTTAAGGATAAAATACAATGAGGGGTAAAACAGTATTTTAGTCCTATCTCATTGTAGACCGTCTATAGAGGATTGAGTCACAATTATGGTTGTAACAATGGATAATTAATAGCGTATCTATTTTTGTTATAGAGCGTTCTATGAATTCAAGAGTGCAATTCCGAGTCTATAGTGGAGTCACGATGAATTAATAAGTTATTAAATTTATTTGTTAGATTTATGATAACTTATTGGAGCGTGATTTCATAGGCCCATGGTCCCCATTGTACCTTGGATAAAATCATCTACATAGTCTCAATCAATTGATTTAATTATCAAAGTTGACCAGGTCAATTTTGGATAGTTTCATAGAGTTGTGTAATTTTGAGAAGAAAAGAGAATTAGGGCATATTTATTAATTAAGATAAATTGGTATCTAAACTAATAAATAAATTTAAATGAAGGTTAAAATTATAAATAATTAATTTGATAAATGATTTAAATAATTATTTAATTAATTAAACCAATAGAAAATAATACAGGCCTAGATTTTAATCAAATGGGAAATTTCTCGGGCTTAAAGCCCGTGATAATTTTGACCTAGAGCTGTTAATTGGATATTATATTATTAATTTTTAATTAAATAAATTACCTAATTGAGTCTATAAAATGAATGTTAAGAGAGAAGTCAAATGATAAGTTCAGAAGTAAAAAAAAACACAAGTTTCTGATATGTTTTAGATTCTCTCTAAACACAAGTCCTTTCCTAAGCCTCTTTGTTCTTTTCTCTTCTCTCTGTATCTATCTCATGTGCTGAGAATTTCCCACTCTAGTCTAGGTGATTCCAAGGATACTTTGGAAGGCTGTGAAGAAAATTGAAGATCGGTTCAGTTTCTTGGTAATACTCCGCGATAGATATGATACAAGGGTTAGAAAAACTAAAGGAATGACTCTATTATTCCGCTGTGTATAATGTAAGTATACTTGCAATTATTTCTCTTTGAATTCAGTTTTAGAAACATGTTCTAGATTATCTCATATTAATTTGTTTAATGTTAGATCTACATGAAAATAAATAAAGATTCTGTATAAGTTTTCCTAACATTTGACCTCAGAGCTTTTGGTAATTTTTATTTTCATGCATGAATATGTTAAAAATCAAATTATTTGATGTGTTTGAATAATTGGATGGACTTTCATGTTTTTATGAAGCATATTGATTTTATGTGATTATTAGCAATTTTTAGGTTATTTTGTTGTGTTTTCTCTGCCATTAATTTTTTTTTATATATGCTTTATTATGTGTAAAACATGTTAAAAATTAATTAGAAAACGTTTTTGGTTTGAAAAATTGCACAAAATTTTTTCCGGATTTTTTTTGGCTTGGCTGCCATTGCGTGTGCGCACCGCACACACACCACGCGCGCGCCTCCTCGGCAGCCAGAAGACCTCGCGCGCGTGCACTGCCATCAGCGCGCACGGTGAACAGTACCCGTCTCGGGTACTATTCATCCGATTTTTTTAATTTATATTTTATTTTTGAAAAAATTAAAGAAATTAAATTGTGAAAATTAATTATTTATAATCAAAGCCAAAAATATCATATATTTTTATCATTTAAAATTATTTTTTTAAAATAATATATATTTTTGTTAGTTGAGATTTAAATAATTAGATATTTTTCCAAAGATTCAAATTCAAATTTAAAAATAGATAATAACTTTATTTTAAATATTTTAATATATTAAAATATTAGAGTTGAGATATGAGATATTTAAGATATTTTCTTTTAAATACTTTTTTTTATTAAATCTTTATTTAAAAATATAAATATCTATTTATTCTATAGTTTTTAATATTTAAATTATTTGAAATTTAAAATTTGTTACGTAGAATTTTTCATGGATATTTGAATTTGTTTAACTGTTTTAAGATATTTTAGGGTTGTTATAACCATTAATATTTTTTTAAAATTGTTAAAATATTAGCTTATTGTTGTAATAACACAAGATATTTTTGAAATACAGTTAAGATATTGATTTTAAAATTTAAAATTGGTTAAATTTTAAAAAATATCATTTTTTTCCAACCAATTAATAAAATATTTTTTAATAAATGAGATTTAAATTAACTTTGGTTAATTGTTGATAAATCCTATTTAAATTAAATTAATATTTTTCAAATTAACCTAAACCAAGTTGATTGTTGATAAATGAAATTTAAATTTATTTTTGTTAATTGTTGATAAATTTCATTTAAATTGACTTATTTTTGTAAAAAATTAATTAATTCGAATATTTCGATAAATTCTAGATAATTAATTGTGATATTTTTGCAAATGAAATAAATTGTGTTATTTTTACATAAATTCATAGAATTGCTCATATAGTAACATGATTAGGCCCATCCAATTACAACATGTTTGTTTGCACTATATGTTGTGTTTTTGCAATTGGGTTTCGATGCATATAGTGGCCCATATGTTTGTTAGATATATGGTTTTTGCCAAATAAAATATTCATAAAATTATGGTTTTATTTGGGCCCATTAAAAAATGTAAAGTTTAAATTCCTCTCTTGTGGGTGATTCCACTTGTGAAGGCCCATTTACTTTGCATGACTATAGTGGACCTAATCAATTAAGGAGAAATTACATTTTATATGAGATTTTTAATAGAGTGTGCAAAAATATGCCTTTTTTTTAAAAAAACATAAGTTAATCTATGACTTTTTTTTAAGAATTTTTTTTTATGGATTTATTTTCCCATATTTTTGTATAAAAGTTGGTTTATGATATAGTTTTACTCTTAATCAAATTTTATTAATTTGGAAGGTTATGTTTGTAATTTGATTATATTTTTTTAGCTTATTTATTTTTTTATATTACTAATTTTATATTAAATTTTTCTTTGGTTGTTTTGCAATTTTTTTTTTTGTAATATGAATTATTTTTTTATTTATTATAAACATGTTTTTTTAGATTGTACGTTTTTTTTTTCAAATCATGGTAAGGTAACCAGTTACTTGATTGATTTTTGGCAA
Organism: Humulus lupulus; assembly: GCF_963169125.1. Lineage (NCBI taxonomy): Eukaryota > Viridiplantae > Streptophyta > Magnoliopsida > Rosales > Cannabaceae > Humulus > Humulus lupulus. Next base: position 174,288,695 of record NC_084794.1, on the reverse strand, counting down.
TTATGTAAAAAAAAAAAATCCTAGAGCTAGGTTAAATAACATGCACCAAGAGGGGTAACCAGTTATCCTGAGATGAGTAACTTTCTGTCATAAGAGGGGTAACCAGTTACCTAAGAGGGGTGACGAGTTATCATATTAAATATGAAAAGAAACATCAAATTTGAAGGAAAAAGTGGAAGAACACTTCATTAAAAAAGGAAGAAGAAGTAACTATGGTTTTAGTAACATAGGTAACCAGTTACCATAAAGAAACCATAAATATACACACACTAGAACGTGGAGGTAACCAGCTACCCTCAGAAATATATATACAAAGAATGTGAGGGTAACCATTTACCCATTCACATTTTCATATTTTTATTAGTTTTCTTTCTAAATTTTGGTATTCCTATAAGTGTTACAGTAAAACGAAAATGCTGAAAAAAGTGATTTGATTTTTTTTTTTACATATAGTGTAAAAAACTATAAAAAAAATTATAATAATAAAAGATAATAAATAAAAAAATAGTAAAATAATTATGTAATGTTAAAACATATAGGACTTTGGTTTTAAAAATTATAATCTTACAATTTTTGGAGAACCATAGTCATTAATTTTTGAAAATTAATAATAAAAATACTATTTTTTTAATTTTATAATGAGCTTATTTTAAGAATTTTTATTCGATCTCCACCGTTGGTTTAACAACATCAATAACTTAATGGGGCCTCAAGACTCTTTGATTCGTCCCCCTATGGAAGATGTTCATTAGTTATTTTGACAATGTTAGATTTCAAAAGATAGATAATTATATGTGAAATTCTACTAGTCTTGCCCCTACGGTGACTACTAGGACTAAATCTGTGATTGTCGAAACCGTGGGTCTAGCTCATAAAATAAGAGATTTCGTTTTCTTATTTTGATCGAATATTAGGTTGTTAATAATGATGTCCATTATTAAATGAGTTTACAACTCTATTTAACTAGTGATATTTTTTACTCTCGCCAGCAGGGACAAGGATATTATAGATTAGTTAAAAACCTAAAGAAATAGAGATATGATTATTTTGGTATTTTTTCTCATATCTTACATATTTTTTATATATGTTTGCTATTTCTTGAAATTTGTGTGAATATGAGTTTTATTGAGCAAAAGTGATTGATTTATATTTTATTGATAATTCGTAGTTTTTAAGTATGGTTGTGTCTACTCCCATCTTTTCTCAACTTTCGATGGAGAAACTCACTGGAGACAAGTTCCTTAATTGGAAGCAGAATATCAACATAGAGTTGATTGGTGAAAACTCTGAGTTCGTCATGATTGAGGAATCCCCAGAACGAGCACCGTGTCTGCACGTTCGTGATGGCACCGTCAATGCTCGTGATGGCACCGAAAATGCTTGGATAACACCATCTCTGCACATACGTGATGACACCGTGAATGCTCGAATGGCACTGTGTTCGCACATTCGTGATCAACTCAACTATGGTCTGATGCATCTCAAGAACGAGCTTCAGACTTTTGAGTCTATCATGGGTGGACCAAGTAAGGGAGGAGAAAAGAAGACAACTACTACTACGGCTGTTGATCCAGCTAAGGCTGAAGCTAACCAAGCATCGTCTTCGAAAGCTAGAAACAAGAGGAAAGGTGGACAAAACAACAATCCCAAGCCTGCAAAGGCTGCAAAGATGAATGTACAACCAAATGCACAGACGCCTAAGGGGAAGAACAAGAAAAAGAAAAAAGGTAAAGGTAAGTGTTTTTACTGCAAAAGAGAAGGGGCATTGGAAACAGGATTGCCCCAAGTTTCTAGCAGCTAAAAACAAAGGTAATGATTATAGTTCATTTATCTTAGAAACACGTGTTTTAGAGAATGATAAATCTGTTTGGATTATTGATTCTGGATTTACTAACAATGTTTGTAACTCTTCACAGCTTCTTGAATTGTGGGAGGAAGTGGACGAAGATGGCTTAAAGCTTAGAGTTGGGAACGGAGCGTTCGTTGCGGTCCAAGCTAGAGGAAGAGCTCGTCTAAAGTTTGGAAATAAATATATAATTTTAAAAGATGTATTTTTTATTCCAGATTTTAATAGAAATTTAATTTCAGTTTCAATGTTGCAACTAGAATAATTTGTTATGTCTTTCACAAGTTCTAATATATCTATTTCCTTCAATGGATCACAATTGTGTATTGCATGTTTGGAAAACAAGCTTTATATTCCGCGACCAAACGAACCCCTCGCTCTTAACAATGATTTATTCAAAGTAGCTAAACTTGGGACTAATATACGTCAAAAGACCGATAACGATAATATGATGTACTTATAGCACTTGAGAGTAGGTCACATTGGCTATGATTTCAAAGACTTACAAAGGACGGGCCTTTGAGGGAACTCACCTTAGGTGAATTACTTGTCTATGAATCTTGTTTAAAAGGCAAACTGACCAAGCGTCCATTCTCTGTAAAGGGTGATAGGGCCAAAGAACCACTTGGACTTGTGCATTCAGATGTTTGTGGACCTTTGAATGTACAAGCCAGGGGTGGTTTTAAGTATTTCGTCACTTTCATTGACAATTGCTCTAGATACTCATGTCTTTACCTAATGCATAGGAAATCATAAACATTTTCAAAGTTTCAGGAATTCCTAGCAATGACTCAGAACCAATTAGGTAAAACGTTAAAGATCTTGCGATCTGATAGGGGTGGAGAATATTTGGATATGCAGTTCCAAGATCATTTAACTGAACTTGGGATTTTATTACAACTTATTTCCTCAGGTACTCCGCAACAAAATGGTGTGGCAGAATGCCGGAACAGAACTTTATTGGAAATGGTTAGATGCATGCTTAGTTACTCAACTCTACCAACTTCGTTCTGGGGACATGCAATTGAACCGCGAATGACATTCTCAATTATGCCATCTAAATCAATCCCCAAAACACCTTTAGAATGCTGGAATGGTTATGAACCTAGTTTACGCCATTATAGAATCTGGGGGTGTCTTGCCCATGTCCTAAGAAAAAGGAGGGAAAGCTAGAACCGCGAACTGAAGTTTGCATGTTTGTTGGGTATCCTAAAGGTACTCGGGGTGGACTTTTCTATAGTCATTCAGAAAAAGAAAGTGTTAACTTCTACGAATGCTACTTTTCTAGAAAATGACTATGTCCAAAACTTCAAACCACACATAAAAGTAGTTTTAGAGGAGATGGTTAAAGAATTGACTCCAACCGACGATGAAATTCCTACTCTTCATGTCCAACCGACGCAAGTCGATTTAATTGAAGAAAGTACCACTGTTCCTAAGAAAACAGTCATGGAGCCTTGTCGTAGTGGGAGAGTTTCTAGGAACCTAGTTTGCTATGGTTTAGATGGTGAAAATGTTTACCAAGTTTTTTGGAAACTAGAATTATGAAAGATTTAGAGAGCTAGGAGAAACGATTCAAAGATGATCACACTAAGGATTTTACATGGTTGGGGCGTTAAAGAGCCTTAGTCCACGAGTCTTTTGTATTATTTCTTAAGGAGCTTTAGCAATGGAGTTTCCTCAGAGTTTTAGCACAGTGTATGCTTACAAGAGAAAAATCAGATCCTTTCCATAGTGCAGAACTATTCATATTTATAGGCAGTTGAGTGCTCTGGGCTTGGGACAGACTAATCCGGGCCCAATAAGTGTATAAACACTATTTGCTCACTAATGGAGGCTTAATACAAAGGATTTTATTAAATAAAATACACTAATAAGGGCCCATTGGGCCGGCTTGAGCATAACCACGTTGTAAGACTGACAACAGTACACAGCTTTAGTCTGGTTTGCGTGGGCTTTCAAGGAGATCCGGGGGACAGGATCCATCAGAGTAGTGGCAGTATTGTTCTGAATAATGGCGTACATTCGGTATGTAACCTCTTCTGCAAGTTAGTTGAGATGACAAAACTCCGTGTTTCTCGGGGTGATGTCAGTATCGGGGACAGTTTATCATGCCCAACCCAGTCACCTGATCCGGGTTCATTTACTAACATCCCGATCCATTTACCAGGACCCTAGTTCCTTTACCAGAGCCCGGGTTCATCCCCTATCGTCCCAATTCATTTTAGACTTGGAAACATCATCCTTATCATCATCTCGGGCGGCATCTTACCCTGGTTCCGGGAAGACAAAACATGCCGACTTCATGACCCCGACTTATATTCTGGGATAATGTTGGGCTTTACTGATATTTGGGCTACCAGGATGTACTCCTTCCCTGTCTATTGGGCTCGGTCTGGGCCTCGGGTGCCTTCATGATAGTCCATGGACTTAGTGCACGGGGCCATGTGTGCGGGGAGGAAATGGTGATAACATTTACCCACCAAGCCTTTATCTGTGTTTGCGCAATGGAGGCTTTCTTCACTTCCCGGATCAATTCTAGGTATCCCGGTTTGCTACCTGGGAAACAAGTCTGTTTTCGTGGGGGATCGCCTGTTGGAAAATCACATAAAAAGCATTTGTGCCAGTATCCCTGATCAAATTCCAAAGACTCGGTTCATTTACTAACATCCCGGTCCATTTACCAGGACCCGGGTTCATTTACTTCAAGGCCGCTAGGGTGACCCCCGACCTTTCGACTTCATCACACTACACGCACGTGTCTCCTATAACCGGTGCGTCAATATTACTTGCACCTGACAGATTTGGAGAGAATCTCTTGGTTATTGTGTTGGCAACCAAATGTCAGCGTGAACTTCGAGGCGTCCCATCTGTACGAGTGATGTCGATAGGGTACTCAAGTGGATCCTTTAATATTCCTGCATCACTTGGGACCGTCGAATGAGAATTTTTTTTTTAAATTTCCTTTCTAGGACCGTTGGATTGAGATGGTGTGGATTGCAACTTGGGGAATCCGCGATCCGACACTCGAGTGGGCTAATTAAAGCCACTGCGTAATCTGGGACCATTAAATGGGAAGTCATCCTGAGCCATCGGATCGAGAAATGTGTTTTTGGCCCTATAAATACCCCCCGGTTTTCATTTGCAAGTTTACACATCCGAACAACCAAAGTTAAAAAGATAGTTTTTTATGTCTAAGTTCGCCGACGAACTTTTCCGATGACTACTCTGTTTCCGTCACCATTTCTTTCCCACACGCCTCATTTCGGTGCAAGCATTCGATAGCGCGGTCCCAGTTTGACCAGCAGACGAACTCTTGTATCGCCTCTGCCTATTCAAGACCGTGATCTTGCCGTCCCTATCGCCGGAAACTTTGTATCCTCCGCAGCCAATGCTTTACAGTAAGTTCCCTGAACCTTCATTTCTGTTTTCTCGTGCTCATTGTTTTGTGGTGTTATATTTGCGGCTATAGGGTTGTTAGAGCCGGGGTCCTCGTTTAGGGTTGTTCTGAGCGTATTAGGTTTGTAGAACAAGCGGTCTAGGTTGTTCTAGATCTTCTTAGGTCCGGGTTGTCCCTGAATAAGCGGTAATAGGTCGACTTGGGAAAACTTAGAAAAAAATCCTTCTTCTTTGTTTTTGAGCAAGATTTCGGGGATCTTCAATGATCCCAGATCTGGTCCGGAGAGGACTCCTCCGAGCAATTCTTAGGAAAGCCCCTGTACCTTAACCAACCTTTTTGGGTTTTGGTGATAACTGCTTGGTTGTTTTCTTTCTTTCTTTTTTGTTCCCAGATCGTCGACCATGAGTCTAGGCGTTACGCTTCACGCGGAAGAATACGTTCAGTCGGCTCCCATCGTCCTGGAAGGACACAAACCTCCCAGTGGCAACACATGGGAGATGGATGGGGAGAGAACGACTTCCGGAACTACCAGATGCTGGATGCTTTGGAGAAGCATCTGGGAGTGGAATCGACCCCCGAGCTCTTTTAGATTTAGCTGCCTAGGAAGGAGGAGAAGGCCCATACCAGCGTGGGAAAGTTTGGGGCCTGGAGCATGGGCCACATCAATGCGGGAGCCACTCTCCTGCTCCATGACTATTTTGCGCAATTCCTGAAGTTTGTGGGGATCGCACCTTTCTAGCTCCTGCCCCAACCTTACATACTTCTTGTGGGATGGCGCATTAGAAGGGCATCCCGGATCCCAACCCAGTAGAGGTGTTGTACTTCTACAAGCTGGAGCCGCAGCTCAATGCCAAGGATAAGACCTGGGATGGCTTCTATAGATTGAAACCTCGCAGCAATTATCCTGCCCCTACCAACTCCTGGAAGCACCCCCAGATGTCAGACACTACTGGTTTATGACATCCGAGTTCCTTTTGGATCGGAACCCCACGTTGGTGCTGGACTTCCAGCGCGTGGGTAAGTGGTCTTCTTTCTTAATATTTTTCATTCTTTCCCTCTTTTTCTTTTCTTTTTACCTTTTGACTTACGTTCCCGGATAACAGGATCCTATACCCAGACTCCCCTCTCCAAGTCGATCTTGGAGCGGAAGAAATATTACGCCACACTAAGCGTGAATGATCTAGACGTGGCGGGGGGGGGGGGGGGTGGGCGTCAATTAGATGATTGTGGCCCTTAGCCTTCGGGGGATTCAATGTGAGAGGGACCTCGCCTTGAGGGAGGAGCTGTCCCTCATTCATATAGAGGCCGTCGAGGCCGCAGCCCGGGCGGACGCGGTGAAGAGGAGAAAAGAGCAGGCCCAACAGACGGAGAGGGCCACCTCTGAGGAGCTAGATGCCATTTTTGAAGAGGCCCAGCCGAACATGGGGGCTCCCGAGGCCAGTACATCGGGGCAAGGTAATTTTCCTTTTCTTTTGACTTATGCTCCCCATTTTGGGGACTTAGTTAGGGATATGCAAGTTTACCAAGGCCACTTGTTCGGGGCTGTTAGAGAAATGGGACCTTCACCCCCCCCCCCCCCCCCCCCCCCATTATTTTAGACCCGGAGACTCTCATGTACTCATCCGGGTTCCTTCAATATGGTAACTTCTTGGACCTGGACGACATGGGGGACCAAATCCATTCCTTCGCTTTAGGAGAGTTGAGTCGAGCTCGAGTGCTAGATAAGGGTTTGTTCTGGAGGACCTTAGACTAGCTTTAAATTACTCCTTATTCTCACTTGTATATTTTACTGACTGCTTCTTTTTGTTCGTCTTTTTCAGACGATTCTGACATGTCTAATCCCGTGGCTAAGATGAAGCAAGCCATGGAGGCCCGGGTGGCCAAGGCCAGGGCGTCATCGAAGAAAGCTACCAAAGGTGTGCCAAAGAATAAAGTACTGGAGTTGGTCCTTGGGGATTCGAGGCTGGTGCTGGATGCTGTCGAGGAGGCTCTAGCCGTGATCTCTCCCTCGACGGTATGTTTTAAAGGTTTCCTGTCTCCGCCTTCTCATCTTCCAGTCATTGACTTGGAGCAGGAGCCTCTGGTGAGTTCGGGGTCGGAGAAAAGAGCTGCGAACTCGGCTGTTGATGGGTTTGCAAATCGGGCCAAGAGGGCTAAGAACAAGGGCCTTTCTTTGGTTGATGAGAACTCTTCCGGGGAAAGCCTGCTTGTCACTCGGGAGCTCCCGGAGGCTCCCACGCTTCCCGTCAATTCGGCTTTCCCCAAGAGGGGGACATGGTCCTCTTGGAGGAGAGATTGAGGATGGTATCCCGGGCCTGGGAAGATTTCCTAACATAAGGGAGGAAGTCTATCGGGCCTTGACGATCCGGGGCAAGGTGGAGTTCGCCAAGAGCCCGGTTGCTTTCAGTGCCCCGCAACCAATCATGGACTGGCTCGTCGCTGAGACTGGATTTTGTTCCAAAATGGGGTAGGACATGGCCCCGCTTGCCGCGGATCTATTGGATCAGGTTGGGACTACCATGTCCAACCTCCAACTAAAATGGTATGCCACCTTGGCCAACCAGGATGCCTTGTTTATCTCTCAGGCCCTCCATCACCAGGCCACCGCTGTAAGCTATATGTCCCTATTTTCCTTTGCTTTTCATATTCTCAACCCGTATGTTTTCTAACTTTGATTTGTTCCAGGATGCTTTGCTAGACCATCGGAATGCCGATTTAGTGGCGGAGATGGAGATGAAGCTAGAGGCGGGCCAACTGGAGTTGGAGGGGGCCATGAACCAGCAGGAAGCCGCTAGGGAAGCCCTGACTAAGGAGGTTGCCCAAGCGGAGGCCCTGGCCAAGGAAGTTGCTCAAGCCAAGGCAGACCACGAGGAGGCCGCCCGGACTCGGTTCCAGCTCGAAGAAACTTTGTCCAGGAAGGAAGCCAACCATAAAAAGTTAGTGGATAGCCTGAACGTGGAACTTCTTCGTGTTCGGTTCTCTGAGGCATCATCTAAGATCCTCCTGGAGGTAGCCGAGGCCCAGTCTCGCCAGGATCGGGAGAAGATCACCGCTCTTGAATCTCGGGTCCAGGCCCTGAACGGTTTGCTTCAGCTAGAGGTGAAAAGGCATGAGGAGGCTCGCCAAGGGAAAGAGCAGGTAAATGCCTTGCTGGAGGCCACCTTCGATGAGGCTATCTACATGGCCTGGCTCCAGGACAAGAACATGAACCTCTTGGTTTATCCCGATCCGACCGTGAAGAGAGTTGAGTTCGAGGCTAAGGAGAAAGCCGACGTAGAGCTCATGGCCGAGGATGAAGCAGATGGAGTGCATCAGAGCAGGGTGAAGCCTAGGTCTGGGCCTTTAATTTGTTTTTCGTGGCTTCTTTTATTTTTGTAACATTTTTATGGACGCGGGTGTGTCCAAGACAATTTTTATATTCGTATTTACTTTGTTTCTTGCACAAGGTTTTCCTGTTACCATTCGTTAAAATTTCACTAAGTATTTTACCATCTTGCATGAATGAGTCAAATGTTCGGTCCTGGTTCCAACGGCCACGACCATTGGGGAAAAGTTGGAGAAAACATTTATCTCGTCTAGGGACCCATGTTTGGGTCTTTACGGCCTAGAGTGAATTATCCCAGTTTTATAATATGGACTCCAAAGGCCTGGACCATCAGAGATCTCTTTTTAGGTTTTAACTTATTAACTCGCTTTATCCCTGCTGTTTAGGTTCCAACGGCCTAGGCCACTAGGGAGTTAATAATTATCACCAAATTTATTTGTCCTGATTCTAGTGTTCAGGTTCCAACAGCCTGGGCCATCCGAGATTAGTTGATTAGCTTATTTTGAACCTATGGGTCAGGTTCCAACAACCTGGGCCATTTATAAGACTAATTTTAAACAACTTAGTCCTAAGACTCAAGTTTTGATGGTTCTGGGCCATTATAGAGGAGACGTGGACATGTATTTGGTTATTTTGGGACCACGCTTGGTCAACTAATTTTTAGGTATTTCATACGCCCCGGACTATGTATATTCAGGTCAGGACTAGGCCTGAGCCTTACGTCCTATCAGGCTTGTACCCCCCGGGCCATGTACGTCCGGGTTAAGACTAGGCTTGAGCCTTGCGTCCTATCAGGTTTGTACCCCCTGGACCATGTACGTCCGGGTTAAGACTAGGTTGAGTGAAAAACCCTAAACTCTAGGGACCATTACGGTGTGCCTTGTAAACAGTGCTAAACTCGCTAATCGAGTCATTTGGCCAAAATCGTGTACTAAGTATGATTAGCAGTTTAGGGATTAAATTTTTTGGTTAAGATGTAACGTTTCATTAGAACGTATAATATATATGTTGGGATCCCAAAGTTATAATTTCAGAGTCTACTACAAGAAAATATTTACAACAGGCCGTTCTATGTGGCAAAACAGGGTTTAACCCTAGATCCTTCTCAACCTCGGCCGTGGTGGACGAGCAGCTGCATATGTACACATCATCACCTAAGCTCTCCAACTCAAGGATGGTCCAGCTTTCTTTTGCCTTTACCTGCACCACATAGCACCCATGAGCCGAAGCCCAGCAAGAAAACACAATAAAGCACAATATAATAACAGCAATGATCGTAATAATCATCCAGGACTCTCAGTCTAAACAAATAGGTGACAGTCGCAACAGTCACAAAAGTGGGTACAACCCCCTCTAGCCATGTGACGTTAGGGTCACTCGGGCTTAACTGATAAGAGAACCTTCATAAGTTTGAACAGGATAGGTGCATGGTGAATAGTCACCAACATAACCTTCCCCATGACTTACAGTCATAACCTTGGAACAGCGTTCCATATCCATGTGACAAACAGTCACCGGGCCATATGCCCTGGCTCTGAATAACTAGTCTCAGACTAGCCAAGCGCTTATAAGTTCATCAACCTTAGGGTCGGTCCAGCGTTAATACCCCATATGAGTTATTCATTGTTGATATCGATTAGATCTAATCTTCATTTGGCTCAGCGTTCATGACGTTATTCCATTTCTGACTCTTAGGTCAGTAAAACACGACCAGTAAATCCCATTGTGAACTTGACTAGTAAATCACAGCTTCACGCATGGATCTAACACCATTGCCAATTCTGGCTAATAAGTCAGTGCCACACACAAGTAAGCCATGCTACCAAACATATATCACATATCCAATATCCATAAACAAGGTATTCAACATGCTTACTCAACAAGTACTAGTACAATTAGGACTATGCACGAACACAGAGGCTCAAGCTCTGAACAATATCATACTCATTATGTAAAGCATGTCCTAATCACATGTTTCTCGTGCATTACATGCATCGCATATAAACATCCAACATGAATCAAGTATAATCATGCATGTCATATATACACAGGGTGTAGTTTTCTTACCTCAGATTCGAGCTAGAACCAATATAAGAACGACCCTTGAGAATGATCACCTTTAAGCCCTTAGAGGTCACCTAGTCATAACCAAATATGGGACACCATCAATAAAGTGATCAACATAGGTTACCAACCCAAAATCTAGCCTCCGGGACAACAATCCAAACTAATCCAAGTAGTAGGAACACTCCCGAGGCCTATAGCTAAGTTCCCGGGGTCAAAACGAGCAAACTGGATGAAAACAGGGCAAGGGCTGCGGCCCTAGCACCTTGGGCCACGACCCCCAGAATTTCCTGAAGCAAGCGTCGCGGCGCCCAACACCAAGGGCTGCGGCGCCCAGCAAAGTCAAAACCCTTCTCCCTCTTCATCGAGCTAGGGCCTCGACCCCCAACCTGGGCCATTCCCAAAGGTATTTTCAACTTCTAAAAGCTTCCAAAATCATACCCAAACATAGCCCAATCATCAAAACAATGTTCCCAAACTTCCCAAAGCTCCATAACCCTCAAAACCCAAGGTTCAAACCAACCAAAAACTCAACAATTCACAAAGTCCAATTCTAAGCTTAAAAACTTTAGAAACTCAAAACTTCAAACTTAGATTACCTTTGATTGGGTTGTTTTTAGTCAAATCCTTCAGTTAAGAAGCTTCTAATCTTTCTTAGGATCGCTATGCCTCGACCCTCGCTTGATTCCGACTCCTAGAACTCGAAATTCCTTTAAGAAAGCTTAGAACAGTAAAATAAGCTATCGGGAAAGGAGAGAGAGATTTTCTAACGTATGTTCTTATCTGACAATCGACTTCAAGCTTAAGTAACCTCAAATAAAACCTAAGGCTCGGGGTCCCGAAAACACCCCCGGGGACATTATAGTTAAAACTTCAAGAATTCCATCCTGATCTCAAATACTCCCAATTTGTCATCAAATAAACATTTCTATTACCCCAAAATTGACCCCGTTATGACAAAACAGCTAACTCATAATCTAGGATCGTCTAATGCCGAATAGCTCGAATATATCTCCATAATAATAAAATCTCATTCACAAATTACAATATGCACCCAATTTACAAATATGCCATCAACAGGCCAAATTTCCAAAATGCCCTTATGATTATAAATACACCCATATGCATGCATTTTATCATCATATAATAATATAATTCACACTAACATGCATATAGTCATTTAATATCATAATAAATCAATTATTGCCCTCCCGGCCTCCTAATCAAGGTCCTAAACCCTATTAGGAAATTTGGGGCATTACAACTATCCCCTCCTTACAGAAATTTCATCCTCGAAATTTACTCAAACAGCTCGGAATAAAAATTCTGCACAATCGACTCAAATTCCTCAGGTCATTTCCTTGACTTCACTATCTTTATAGCATTATCCAAAGTACACTCTGTTCAACAGAATCTTATTACCTCTGTCACAATCTGAACTGGCTGTTCCTTATCAGAATACTTAACCTCATCCTTGAGATTCTTATAACTCAACTCATCAGTTCCTTTAACCCATGTCCGCTGCATGGAAGTATATAACACTGTATACAACTGCCAGTGCCGAAAATAAAGCTGATCCAGAATCAACCTATTCAGACTTATCCAGGACCCGGCTGTTGAGATGAACTAGGACTTAGCTTGCCTTAATTCCTCACTCCTTACCACGGTGATACTCTAAAGTAGATACATTCTCCTACTTGGAATTCCACATTCTTACCTTTCAATTCAATAAAACTTTTTCCATTCATTCTGAGAAGTGAGCATCCAAGTTTCAATCTCTAGCAATCTCATTAGTCCCCTGAACCACCTCAGGATCCAGATATACATTAACTCATTCATCTTATAAGATGTTCTTCCAATAATAATTGGATAACCCACTCTCTCTGATTTATCACCAGTCTGAGAGTAATAAGCCGTATTGAATTCCATCTATATAGTCATCGCCTTCTTAACCCTTCCAGAACCTGGAAGTCGCAATAGAGTCTTCATCTGATAAGACAAACCTTCCATTCATGAAGGCACTTTATCCTTCTCACAAAGAGACTTGAATACTGATCAACTGTACTATTCATCCTTGCTGACAGAAACATACTCACTTGGACTACTGGTCCACAATGACTCAATGCCAACTCATACTGACCCACTAACCTGGGCAATCCCACTGCGAAACCCATCGCGATGCTATCTTATTCCCATTATAAAATACTCAAAGGTTATAATGGCCTTACTGATTCCTGATACTCTGTCTTGACCTGCTAACAGGTTAAGAACTTTACACACATCCCATTACATCCCTCTCCATCTCAGGCCACCACTATGAAGATTTCATATCCCGTTACATTTCCATGATGCCTGAATGAAAAGAATAAAATAATAACGTGAGATTCATCCAGAATCTCCCAACTAATCTCAATGTCCATCGGATTCCAAGTCCAATCTCTATACCATAATAAATTCATATCTGTCACTGTACAACTCTTAGCTAATCTAGCTAAAGCTTTCCATTCAATCTTTCCCACCTGTGGCTCACTTAACCATCTTTCCCTTTTATCTTCCCTGAGATGATAATCTCAAACAATAAGCTGGCCACCTGGCCCACCAGGAACTCTACTATAGTCCTGGTCAGATCCTTTAATCAACATGTTGCATAGGCAATCACTTTTCCCTATTTCTGGGATGTCATAACAATCTACTAACTGATCCTGGTCTATAAAAGATCCAAAACACTTTCCCAAGGCACCTGAAATGTCTTTACCACCCATGGACACTCCTATCCCTAAGGCACTCTTCAACCTTGGCAAATCTCCGCAGAGAAAATACCACAACACCATCGTCCCAAACGATCACAAATCTCATTTAAATAAACCTTTGAATTCACCATTCATCGGATTCACAAACACTTAGCATTAAACCAATTCTCAAGACATATTCAGCACTCGCAATGCTCTAATCTAATATCAACACAATCCTTTATATAATTTCCTCTCTCTGATCTCTAACTGGTCCTAACCAGATCCAAGATCCATCTTACTCCGCAACTAAACCTTTAATTCTTATAACTCCGCTGAGCCATTCAAAATAGTGTTTACATCCGATTCCATCTCTGGCACTAATCCAATCACAATTCTAGTCTCTTTTCATAAAAAGAAGCCCTGGCAGACCACCTGGAAACACATTCAAAACCCACAGACTAATTCAGTCTGTCCTGATCTCACTAACACAACCTAAGTGGTATCCACAACACTAGCTAAGAGTTCCATGCAGCTCCCTGCAACAAAACTCTAGCTCTCACTACAGGTATCATAAGCATAAAGAACCATGCACCATGCCAACTATCACAAGGCTCTCCACTCTCAAGCCCAAGAGTTACTATACTTTCCTTGCCATTTAGGATTACTCCATAATTACTTAACCAATCCATTCCCTAGATCAAACCAAAGCCTTTCATAACCAGCTTTACCAAAATCACTGATGAGTCCTTTCCATAACCCAACTCATCTCTTAAGTTGCCAATACCATATTGCATTCCCATCACAACATAACAATGTGATCATCATATCATCCTTATGCTTCCATTTATGCAACAAACAAAAGGACAGCATGGCACCAAAACCAATCAGTATAACTTATAAATCAAAATTAGAAAACTAACCTGCCACCCCTGAGGAACTAGTCTCAGTCTCAGTCTCTGACTGTCCTGGAATAAACACTTGAGTTGGAATCGAGCTGTCTATCCTCTTTTGCTCAAGCTCCCTTAGCCTTGGGCAATTCTTTTTGAAACGCCCAATCATGCCACAAGCGAAACATGACCTTGTTCGGCATTCTCCCAAATGACGCCTCTTGCACCGCGTGCATATTGGACGAGTCTTCTAGCTTTCATTCTTACTTGCTTCAATGAGGGGAGATACCACTATTTGAGCTCCATGCTCCCTCGCCCTCTTCTTCTCACCTATTATGCTTTCAACAGCAAGAGCCTTCTCTACCACCTGAGCATAGGTAGAGACTTCATGCACTGGGGCAACTCTAATGCCTTGAGCTATTCCAAGATTCAATCCATGAACAAACCTTTCCTTCCGAGCTATATCTGTGGGTATCATATCAAAGGAAAACTTGGCCAACCCATCAAATTTAGTAACATACTCGGTCACCGATGCCTTTCCTTGAACAAGAGTCAGAAACCCATTCATCTTAGCAGTCTTAGCTGCATCACAGTAATATTTCTCATTAAACAGCTGCCTAAATTCTTTCCAATCCATCACAGCTGTATCTCTTGTCTGGGACACTACCTCCCATCACATCCGGGCATCATCCCGCAATACATATGTCGCACAGATCACTCTATCGTGACCTACCAGTCCCATACTGTCTAGAATAGAACTAATCATGCCTATCCATTATTCAGCTCCAAATGGATTTTGGCCTCCCTCGAAGACTGGAGGATAATATTCCTGGAATCTTCCACAAAGGAATTCCCATCCATTCTCAACCCTAGGCTGAGCTAAAGCTGATGCCACTCCTGGCATAGCAGAGGAAGAGGTGCTCCCCAACAGACTCCGTCGTTGCTTCAAGTATCTAATCTCCTCCTCATGCCTCTACAATCTTAATTGCAAATCTATAAGCATCTGCTGAAAATTCATAGGTGCAGACGAGGAACTGATACTTTGATTGTAACTCCCAACCCCTGTATAACCACCACCAGGCCTCATAATCTGCCTTGGATATAAATCTATTAATTAAATCCACAGTCAATAACTTAACCCATTAATCATGATGAGCATATCAAGTGCTTTCCCCACGGGATAAATCTTACCACACCACAATCATAAACCATTTGCAGTGCTACAAGCATGCCCACAACATTCATACACTATTCATATTCCCTGCTCTTCCAGTATTCCCACCATGCCTCCAACTCCAGCATGCAAGTATCACAGTTATATATTCATGGAGCAGGTAATCATATGATCACATTCATATACATATATATTCACGGATCATATAATCATATAATCAAGAGTTTAGACTCTATCAGAATCTCATGCTCCCTAATACAATGTGCAGGTAAAACATTTACATTCCATTTAAGCAGCTATGCACATAACTACAGAAATAGTTACCATTCTATGAGTGAAGCTATCTTCAGTTATGAGTGTACATGCCCAGCTTGTCTTCAGGAACCATAAACCTTGGCTTGCTCTGATACCAAGTTGTAACACCCTAAACTCTAGGGACCATTACGGTGTGCCTTGTAAACAGTGCTAAACTCGATAATCGAGTCATTTGGTCAAAATCGTGTACTAAGTATGATTAGCGGTTTAGGGATTAAAATTTTTGGTTAAGATGTAACGTTTCATTAGAACGTATAATATATATGTTGGGATCCCAAAGTTATAATTTCAGAGTCTACTACAAGAAAATATTTACAACAGGCCGTTCTATGCGGCAAAACAGGGTTTAACCCTAGTTCCTTCTCAACCTCGGCCGTGGTGGACGAGCAACTGCATATGTACACCTCATCACCTAAGCTCTCCAACTCAAGGATGGTCCAGCTTTCTTTTGCCTTTACCTGCACCACATAGCACCCATGAGCCGAAGCCTAGCAAGAAAACACAATAAAGCACAGTATAATATCAGCAATGATCGTAATAATCATCCAGGACTCTCAGTCCAAACAAATAGGTGACAGTCACAACAGTCACAAAAGTGGGTACAACCCCTTCTAGCCATGTGACGTTAAGAGAACCTTCATAAGTTTGAACAGGATAGGTGCATGGTGAATAGTCACCAACATAACCTTCCCCATGCCTTACAGTCATAACCTTGGAACAACGTTCCCTAGCCATGAGACAAACAGTCACAGGGCCATATGCCCTGGCTCTGAATAACTAGTCTTAGACTAGCCAAGCGCTTATAAGTTCATCGACCTTAGGGTCGGTCCAGCGTTAATACCCCATATGAGTTATTCATTGCTGATATCGATTAGATCTAATCTTCATTTGGCTCGGCATTCATGACGCTATGCCATTTCTGACTCTTAGGTCAGTAAAACACGACCAGTGTTCAACCCATTGTGAACTTGACTAGTAAATCACAGCTTCACACATGGATCTAACACCATTGCCAATTCTGGCTAATAGGTCAGTGCCACACACAAGTAAGCCATGATACCAAACATATATCACATATCCAATATCCATAAACAAGGTATTCAACATGCTTACTCAATAAGTACTAGTACAATTAGGGCTATGCACGAACACAGAGGCTCAAGCTCTGAACAATATCATACTCATTATACCCAAACATAGCCCAATCATCAAAACAAAGTTCCCAAACTTCCCAAAGCTCCATAACCCTCAAAACCCAAGGTTCAGACCAACCAGAAACTCAACAATTCACAAAGTCCAATTCTAAGATCAAAACTTTAGAAACTAAAAACTTCAAACTAAGATTACCTTTGATTGGGTTGTTTTCCGTCAAATCCTTCGGTTAAAAAGCTTCTAATATTTCCTAGGATCGCTATGCCTCGACCCTCGCTTGATTCCGACTCCCAGAACTCGAAATTCCTTTAAGAAAGCTTAGAACAGTAAAATAAGCTATCGGGAAGGGAGAGAGAGATTTTCTAACGTACGTTCTTATCTGACAAGCTACTTCAAGCTTAAGTAACCTCAAATAAAACCTAAGGCTCGTGGTCCCGAGAACACCCCCGGGGACATTATAGTTAAAACTTCTAGAATTCCATCCTGATCTCATAAACTCCCAATTTGTCATCAAATAAACATTTCTATTACCCCAAATTTGACCCTGTTATGACAAAACCGCTAACTCATAATCTAGGATCGTCTTATGCCGAATAGCTCAAATATATCTCCATAATAATAAAATCTCATTCACAAATTACAATATGCACCCAATTTACAAATATGCCCTCAACAGCCCAAATTTCCAAAATGCCCTTATGATTATAAATACACCCATATGCATGCATTTTATCATCATATAATAATATAATTCACACTAACATGCATATAGTCATTTAATATCATAATAAATCAATTATGGCCCTCCCGACCTCCTAATCAAGGTCCTAAACCCTATTAGGAAATTTGGGGCATTACATTGAGCCTTGCGTCCTATAGGGTTTGTACCCCCCGGACCATGTACGTTCGGGTTAGGACAAGGCCTGAGCCTTACGTCCTATCGGGATTGTACCCCCCAAACCATGTACATTCGGGTTAGAACTTGACCTGAGCCTTGCGTTTTTTTGTTGGGAGTTGGGTTTTTGCTACCCCCAGTTTGTACGATCCAAATTAGGACTAAACTTTGTGTTTTGCATCCTGTTTTTTTTTCCCAGACTTGTTCGTATAGATGGTTATACCCCCCCCCCCCCCCAAGTGAGCGAAGACTGTGGTCTTGGGTCATTTGTTTGTGAAGACGGACGCAAACTTTCATTTCTTTATAATATTTCTTTATGATGTTTTGTACACATCATTTTTATTAAATAAGAAATCGTTCTGGGGGGTACATTGTTTAAAAGAAAAATTAAAAATAGAAATACGTCCTCCTGAACACTGATAGTACCTATGGAGGTGTTATGCGTTCCAGGCCCTTGGGACCTCTGTTCCATCAAGTCGACTTAAGCGATACATTCCTGGATATCAAGTTGGATTTCGTACGTTCCTTCCCAGTTTAGGCCCAGAACTCCCACTCCCGGATCTTGGGTTGCAGGGAAGACTCTTCTTAGGACCAAATCACCGATTTCAAACCTTCAACTCTTAACTTTGGAGTTAAAGTGCCTGGCGATCTTTCCTTGATACATCTTCAGCTGAACTTGGGATTCTTCCCATATCTCTTCAATAAGGTCCAAAGATTCTTGGAGTAAGGCGTGGTTCTGGATGGGATCATATGTGTCCCATCGGTGAGACGAGATAACTGTTTCCACTGGGATGACTGCTTCACCTCCGTACACCATGGAGTAAAGAGTATGCCCGGTAGATGTGGGTAACTCTTCCAAACACTTGCTTTTGCAGGCTTGAAGCTTTTTCTTCAATGTTCCCTTCAAAATATTGTTCACGGCCTGTGTTTGCTCATTTGCTTGAGGCCTTGCAACTGTGGAGAAGATTTTTATGATGCCATGTTTTTAACAGAAGTCAGTGAAGTGGATGCTGTAAAACTACTTCCCGTTGTCGGACACGATTTTGTAAGGGAGGCCGTATCAGCACACAATGTTGTTGATGACAAAGTCCAGGACCTTTTTTGAGGTGATGGTGTTCATTGGTTCCGCCTCGACCCACTTAGTGTAATAATCGACGGCCACGATGGCGTACTTCACACCACCCTTCCCGGTCAGGAGTGACCCTACTAGGTTGATACCCCACACTACGAAAGGCCAGGGACTGGTCATCATGGTTATTTCAATTGGAGGGGCTCGCAGGCTCTTCGCGTACCTTTGGTACTTTTCACACTTTCGGACGGAATCAACACAATCCTTCTTCATTGTTTGCCAGAAAATATCCTTGCCTTAGGATTTTCTTGGACAAGCTGAGTTCGACTGTGTGATCTTTGTAGAAACCTTCGTGCACCTCGTGCATGATTGCACTCATTTCGGTCCCGGACACGCATCAGAGGTATGGCATGGATAACCCTCTGCGATAGAGTTTATCTTCCATCATGACGTATCTGGGGGCCTGGTACTGAAGCTTCCTGGCCGCTGCCCTGTCCGTGGGCAACCCCACGATAAACGCCAGGACGTGGAATAGTCTATGGCATTGATCGTGGGGGATTGAATACTTGGTGCAGGAAGATGGTTGATCGAGATGAGCCCAAAGAGCTCCGCCTTGGCATCCGTGGCCAGTTTTGCCAATGTGTCTGCAAACACATTTCGTTCCCTGAGGATCTGGCGGATGGAATATTTCCTGAAAGATTGGAGTAGCTCTAGGGCTCGCGTCATATAAGCTGCCATCTTTTCCCCCTTCGTTTGGTATTCCCCCAAGATTTGTTTGACAACTAATTGGGAGTTGCTATGGACTTCTAGACTCGCTGCCCCTACCTCCTGCTCTAGACGTAATTTAGCCAACATGGCCTCGTGCTCGATCTTGTTGTTCGATGCATCAAACTGGAAACGTAGGGCACTTTGCAACTAGTGTCCTTGTGGTGATACTAAGATGATCCCAGCCCCGACCTCATTTTAGTTTGAGACCCCGTCTACGAAGACCTTCCATAAGGGTGTTGCGAGGTCGATGGGATCTTCACTTTCAGTGATCCCATTGCACTCCATGATGAAGTTGGTCAGGGCCTGCCCCTTGATTGATATCCTGGGGACATATTCAATGTCAAACTGACTCAGTTCCATGGACCACTTCAGGAGTCTCCTCGACGATTCAGGTTTTTGTAACACTTGCCATAGGGGATGGTTGGTTAGTACTCTTACAGAGTGGGCCTGAAAGTAAGGCCTAAGCTTCTGGGATGCAATCAGTAAGAAAAATGTCAGTTTTTAGATTATTGGGTATCTGGACTCCGCACCCAATAACCTTTTGCTTACATTATAGACCGAGAGTTGGGCTTTCCCTTCCACCCGTACGAGCGTGACACTGATGGCATGTTTGGACACGGCCAAATAGAGGTACAACAGCTCCCCATCCACTGACTTTGCCAAGATTGGCACTCAAACCAAATGCTCTTTCAACCTTTGGAAAGCCTCTTCACATTCGGCTGACCATTCGAACCTTTGGCTTCCACGAAGGATGTTGAAGAACAGGATGCACTTGTTCGTGGCTTTCGAGACAAAACGGCTCAGGGCGGCTATTCATTCCGTCAAGCTCTGAACGTCTTTGTGCTTCCATGGCGAAGGCATATCGATCAATGCTTTGATCTTGTATGGATTGGCCTCTATGCACCGAGAGCTTACTATGAAGCTCAAGAACTTCCTGAATGCCACACCAAAGGTGCAGTTCTTGGGGTTCAACTTTTTCATACTTCCGAATGATGACAAACACTTTTGCCAAATCATCAGCGTGTCCTCTAGAGGTCTTGGACTTGACTAGCATGTCATCTATGTAGACCTCCATATTCCTTCCCAAATGAGCTTGGAACATTCTTTTGACGAGCCTTTGATACGTGGCTTCGGCGTTCTTGAGCCTGAAGGGCATGACAATGTAGCAGTACACCCCCTTGTCTGTTTGGAAGCTGGTGTGTTCCTGGTCTGCTACATGAATTGAGATCTGGTTATCGCTGAAATAAGCATCCATGAAGCTCAATATCTCATACCCGGACGTTGCATCTACCATTTGGTTGATCTGGGGTAGAGGGAAACAATCTTTTGGTAGGCCTTATTGAGGTTTGTGAAGTCGATGCAAGTTTTCCACATCCCGTTCGGCTTGGGCACCAGCACTGGATTGACCAGTTATATGGGATACAAGGCTTCCCGAATGAAGTTGATCAAAGATAACTTATCAACTTCTAACTTGAGGGCCTCTGCCCTCTCCGCCCCTAGAGGTCTCTGTTTCTACCAGACCAGAGTTGCGCCCTCGTCGATGTTCAGGGCATGACATACGATGTTATAGTCGATCCCGGTCATATCTGAGTGTGACCAGGCAAGGACGTCCTGGTTCTCCTTTACTTGGGTGATGATGGTAGCTCGGACCTCTGCATTCAGGTTCTTCCTGACTTGGATCACTTTTTTCGGGTTGGTGTCGCTGATGCACACCTATTCAATTTCCTCCATGGGTTCCAGTGCGCGGTCTGCCCTATCCGTGCATCCAGTTCATCTTCGTCCCGGACCATCCTCCGTGCCGGGGGAGGAGGCGGGACTGGATCAATATTTTCATCCCCAAGAGGTTCTTTGCAGACCATATAAATTGGTCAGGCGGATATGTGGTAACACTTCTAGGTGCTCTTCTGGTCTCCCCGAACAGTTCCTACCCCTTCGTTGTCATAGGGGAACTTCATACAGAGGTGGTGGATGAAGGTGATGGCACCGAAGTCGACCAGCACGGGCCAACCAAAAATGACGTTGTAAGTGGTGGGGCAATCCACCACTACGAGCGTACAAAATTTGAACGAGCCTTGAATCTTGTTCCCCAACGTTATGGGCAACTGGATCTTCCCCATCGGGAGTATTGAGTTTTCATTGAACCTGTAGATCTGCGTTGGGCATGAGGCCAGATCTGCCTCAGTCAAGCCAATTGCAATGAAGGCTGGCTTGAACAATACATTGACAGAACTTTCGTCATCCACCAACTCTCGGGACACCATTTTGTTGGTGATTTGAGCATCGATGACCAAAGGATCATGATGCGGGAAGTGGACGTTCCGGGCATCCTCTTCCGTGAAGGTGATGGGTAAATTCATCGACTTCGGGCGTAGCCGGGGTCTGGACCAAGGCGCATACCTCGTGGTCATGGTCATGGTCGAGCTCTCTGAGATACCGCTTTTGATCGTTCAGGGATGGCCCTCCCAAGATGGTGGCCACGTGACCATCTATCTGTGGGGGCGTGGTTCCAAAGGGGAAAGGCATCCCGGGTCTAGGTGCCTGCACGATTGGGGCCCCTTGAGGGGCCTGTGCTCCCAGTCCTATTGCGTACCCTCCCTGGGGAGGTCGGTATGATTCAGGTGCCTTCGAGATCATAGGTTGTCCGGGTGCTACTAGAAGTCCCGGAACTCCCACGGGCATCCTGACCCATTGGTGGAGATGCCCCAACTTGATCAAATTCTCAATTTCGTCTTTCAGCTGACGACACTCCTCGGTCGAGTGGCCCACGTCTCTGTGATACGCACCTCTATTGTTGGTGTCCCTCAAGTTCTTTCCCCCATTGAACATGGGGGTGGGCTTCTGGTAATGAATCGTTCTCTTCGTGGCCAGGTACATGTTTTCCCTGGTGTCCACTAAGTTGGTGTACACTGAGTATTGGGGCTCGTAGCCCCTCTTGCCCTTTTTAGAGGGCTTAGATCGATTCTGTCCTTTCCCCGATCTCTTTTATCTGGGAGGGGTTTACGCTTGCCTCCGCCCCCCCATTACAAACGGCTGGGCCTCACTGGGGGCAGAACTATACCTGATCGGTACCATCCCATATCTAGAAAATGGAGCGGATTGGGCCGGCGCATATCTTGAGGAAGCGGGACCGTGGACCGTTGGGGCTGCAAAGGTCATTCTGGGAGTACATGTCGAACCTACCACCGCCGACGGTGTTGGATAGTGAGGGGTCGGATATTGCATCCCATATTCGAAAAATGTTTGGGCACTTGGATAGGTGCCCTGTTGCCTTCCGAATGCTTGGATTCGGGCCTCCTCCCAGTTAATAAAGCCTTGTACCCTTCTTATGAATTCTTCGAGGGTGGCTGCCTTACTGTGCTGCATGTCGTCCCAGAGAGGGGACCCGACTCGTATCCCAGACTGGAGGGCCACCAGGCGCTGCCCATCATCCACCTTGTTTTTTGAGGCTTCTTCCGTGAAGCGCTGGATGTAGGCCCTCCGAGTCTCTGTGGGGAGCTTCTTAATGTTGGTGAGGGCACTGATCTGCATGTCCATCCTCATGGCGACCACAAACTACTTTCAGAACGTCGAATGTAGTCTGGACCAGGATTGGATAGATCCCGGCTTGAGCCTCTTCCACCACTCTTTCGTGGCTCCGTCTAGAGTGATCGAAAAACATAGGCATTTGCCGTTGTCACAGACGTGGGCTGCAGTCATCAAACGATTGTAGCGGGACAAGTGGTCCCTGGGGTCTGTGTTTCTAGTGTAAGAAGATAGGTTTGGAATTTTGAAACCCTTCGGGAGCACCACATTTAGGATGTGTTTAGCGCATGGTTCTTTTTCCTCCTCTTCGGAATCAGAACCTCCTCCCTATTGTTTATGAACTAGGCGGTCTGTGACTTTCTTTAACACGACCAGCTGTTCCATGAACTGTCCGGCCATTCTATCATCCAGGGGGACCCTTTCGTTCCTCCTGTCATTGAGGTTATTCCTCAGATCTCCCCCTCGGGGGCAAATCTTCTCCTTGCGAGATCGCTCCTTTCGGGCATTTAGACCATCGCTCAGGTTTATCCGGGACATGTCGTCCCCTGAACTAACGACTTCTGGCTCATCAACACGCGGGAGCCCTTGGTGATCTTTATTCACGGAGATGCTGGGGTGGAAACGTTTCTCTTGTCCGGTCTGTCTAGGGACAGCCCGGGGCATGGTACCCTGGGGGTGCATCCCTTACAGATTGATTGGATGATCCCATCCTGGGACGAGACAAATCTTCTCTTTCCTAGGGAGCGACCCTAGGTTGGCCCTAGTTTTCGGGACGGGATGAATTTTCCTTTAGGGGTTTGCTTTTCCCACAGCGTTAGCAACTTGGGCTTTCCTTTTTTCTCGAGCTGGGTTAGATGGGCTGACTCCGCGATCTTGTCCCAGAGGAGGGATCGACCTCGTATTCTCGGACACGCCAGTCCTAATTGGTGGGGCCGACGGCCGTGTTCTTGGAGGAGGAACAATTGGAGGATTGGTCGCTAATCTCTGGGCAGCAATGAAGGCCTGAAGGGCCATGATGGATTCTTGCATCTGGCGAGTGGCTTCTTTCTACTCGACTATCATGGCCTCTTGATCTAGGACTTGTTGTCTCAGTTTAACCACCTCTTGGTCCTCCTGGTCGGGATCTATTTCTTCTTTAGGGATCGCAGGATCCTCAGCTTCGTGATCATGGTACCCCGTTCATTTTCCTTGTCTTCCTCATAGTAACCCTCCTCGTAGTTTTCCCCGTCCTCAAAATTCTGGGAATTGTCAGTATGGGGCATTTGATAGGGCGGACCCTCAGGTTGGTTTTGAGGGAGAGGTTGATTGGGAAATGGCTCCCTATTGCCTTGCTGTTCTTGGTGGGCAGGGTCGAATGTAGTATGTCTCGTGTTCACCATTGTTGTAGATGTTCAAGATCAACTCAAGCTTTCTTCAGCTCTCAATGAAAGCACGAAAATGTTTACTGAGGTTTTCAAAAACTAGAATTATGAAAGATTTAGAGAGTTAGGAGAAACGATTCAAAGATGATCACATTAAAGATTTTACGTGGTTGGGGCGTTAAAGAGCCTTAGTCCAAGAGTCTATTATATTATAGCTTAAGGAGCTTTAGCACTGGAGTTTTCTCTGAGTTTGAGCAGAGTCTATGCTTAAAAGATAAAAATCGGATCCTTTCCACAATGCACAACTGTTCATATTTATAGGCAGTTCAGTGATCTGGGCTTGGGCTGGACTAATCCGGGCCCAATAAGGGTATACAAACTATTTGCTCACTGATGGAGGCTTAATACAGAGGATTTTATTAAATAAAATACACTAATCAGGGCCCATTGGGCCGGCTTGAGCACAACCACGTTGTAAGACTAACAACAGTACACAACTTCAATCTGGTTCGCGTGGGCTTTTAATGAGATCCGGGGGACAGGATCTGTCAGAGTAGTGGAAGTACTGTTCTGAATAAGCGTACATTTCGTAAGTAACCTCTTCTATAGGTTTGTTGAGGAGACAAAACTCTGTGTTTCTCAAGGTGATGTCAGTATCGGGCACAGTTTATCATGCCCAACCCAGTCACCTGATCAGGGTTCGTTTACCAACATCACGATCCATTTACCAAGACCTTGGTTCGTTTACCAGAGCCTGGGTTCATCCCCTATCGTCCTAGTTCATTTTAGATTTGGAAATGTCATCCTTATCGTCATCCGGGGCGGCATCTTACCCTGGGTCTGGGAAGACAAAACATGCCAACTTCATGGCCCCAACTTATATTCCAAGATAATGTTGGGCTTACTGATATTTGGGTCACCAGGATGTACTCCTTCCCCGTCTATTGGGCTCGGTCTGGGCCTCAGGTGCCTTCATGATAGCCCATGGACTTAGTGCACGGGGCCACTTGTGCGGGGGGGAAACGGGGATAACAGAAACCAATATGGTTGTTGGTGACACTAGTGATGATGATCCATTGTCTTTCAAACAGGTAATGGCTAGCCTTGAAAAGGAACTATGGCTTGAAGCCATGAAACCGGAAATGGAGTCCATGTACTCAAATTTTGTCTGGGAATTTGTGGAAGCACCTAATGACTTTAGGGCCATTGGGTGCAAGTGCATCTACAAGAAGAAACAAGGTGTTGATGGAAATATTGAGACTTATAAAGCTCGATTAGTGGCAAAGGGTTATACCCAAAGAGAAGGCATAGACTATGATGAAACTTTTAGTCCAGTAGCCATGATCAAGTCCATTAGCATCCTCCTATCCATAGCAGCCGCTCTAGACTATGAGATCTGGCAAATGGACGTCAAGACAACTTTTCTTAATGGAAAGCTTGACGAAGTCATTTATATGGATCAACCAGAAGGTTTTAAAGTAGTTGGACAAGAAGGAAAAGTTTGCAAGTTAAATAGGTCCATTTATGGACTTAAGCAAGCTTCTCATTCCTGGAATCTTAGGTTTGATGAAATAATCAAAACCTATGGCTTCGAACAAAATATTTATGAGCCTTGTGTTTACCAACTAAAGGCAAATCAAATAGTGGTATTCCTGGTTCTTTATGTAGATGATATCTTACTCATTGGAAACAATGTTAAGAAATTATCAGATGTGAAGAATAGGTTGAGCACTCAATTCTAGATGAAGGACTTGGGTGAAGCAAGTTATGTTCTAGGTATCCTGATCATTAGGGATAGAAAGAACAGACTCTTAGCTCTATCTCAAGCAGCTTACATAGATAAAGTGCTTGAACATTTCTCAATGAAAAATTCTAAGAAAGGACGTTTACTGTCCCGCCATGGTATACATCTTTCAAAGAAGCAGTCTCCCCAGACTCTTGAAGAGGAAGATGCAATGAGAAAAGTTCCTTACGCATCTGCAGTTGGATGATGTATGCCATGTTGTATACTAGACCAGATATCTGCTATGCAGTGGGAGTAGTGAGCATGTATCAGTCAAAATGAGGACAGGAACATTGGATAGCAGTTAAGCATATCTTGAAGTATATAAGACGGACTAGGGATTATGTGTTAGTCTACAAGGGTGGTGTTCTGAACCCTGTAGGCTACACCAATTCAGATTTTCAGACTAATGTCGATGACAGGAAGTCTGCTTCTGGAATGGTGTTTGCTCTTGGGGGTGGAGCTGTGATATGGAGAAGCGTAAAGCAGTCTGCAATCTTAGATTCCACCATGGAGGCTGAGTACATAGCCACGCTAGAAGCAGCTAAGGAAATAGTCTGGCTAAAGAAGTTCTATTCGGATCTTGGTGTTATTCCATAAATGGATAAACCGCTTGTGTTGTTTTGTGACAATACAGGAGCGATAGCCAACTCGAAAGAACCTCGTAGTCACAAGAGGAGTAAAAATATAGAAATGAAGTATCATATTATTCAAGAATATGTGGCCAGGGGAGATGTGAAGGTTATGAAGATTGCAACTGAAGAAAATCTTGCAGATCCGATTACAAAGACACTACCAGAAGCTACATTTGATAAGCATATCAAGGAAATGGGATTAGTAGAATAAGGCATTAGTTTCAATTAGTGCAAGTGGGAGTTTGTTGGGGTTTTATGCCCTAATTAAAATCCAATTTCTTTTTAATCTTGTTTATTATCAATTATTGAATATATACCATTTTTTGACTTGGTCAATCACTTTGCTCACATGTTTTATTTTCATGATTATTTGTTTAATATAAACTTCTATTAAATCCCGTGCATATAGCTAATCGTATTTATAGTGACGTAATCACAGTAGAATATAAATATGATTATATGTTAAAAAATAAGTTAGTCCTAAGATTAGTCAGTGCACAGGATTTACATTGACTTGCCAATCTACTATATGTTTTACTTTCACATTACAGTGTTATGTTCTTTCCATAACATTAGCAAAGTAGATAAGATCGAATGTATTTGTTACATCGGATTGGACCGATATTGACAATTGATAGGATACGTAAACATACCGTTATTATCTATTCTAGTCATATCATATAGTTGACCATAGGTCAATTCAATCTCAATTCTAAGTGGTTAGTATTCTAACTAATTGTATTATTTGAGTTTTTTGACTTGTTCGTTACCAGCTTACCCTACGCACTAGCCCATACTTACTTCTTGGGAACTCGATAGTATAATTGAGTGAGAGAGTTAATCATAGATATAAAAATCTATAGCTTCTGATAAAGAAGTGAAACGATGGTTTCCTTTTAGTTTGGTTCAAGGTGTTAAATGATAGAGATCTCATTTCAGTAATTAAATTAGTTTATTGAAATATCATTTACAAGGAACTAAGTGTTTTAAGGATAAAATACAATGAGAGGTAAAACGTTATTTTAGTCCCATCTCATTGTAGACTGTCTATAGAGGATTGAGTGACAATTATGGTTATAACAATGGATAATTAATAACGTATCTATATTTGTTATAGAGTGTTCTATGAATTCAAGAGTGTAATTTCGAGTCTTTAGTGGAGTCATGAGGAATTAATAAGTTAGTAAATTTATTTGTTTGATCTATAATAACTTATTGGAGTTTGATTTGATAGGTCCATGGTCCCCACTGTACCTTGGATAAAATCATCTAGATAGTCTCAATTAATTGATTTAATTATCAAAGTTGACCAGGTAAATTTTGGATAGTTTCACAGAGTTATGTAATTTTGAGAAGAAAAGAGAAATTATGGCAAATTTGTTAATTAAGATAAATTGGTATATAAATTAATAAATAAGTTTAAATCAAGGTTCAAATTATAAATAATTATTTTGATGCAGGATTTAAATAATTATTTAATTAATTAAATCAATAGAAAATAATACAGTCCTTGATTTTAAGTCCAATGGGCTTATAATCAAATGGGAAATTTCACGGGCCTAAAGCCCATGATAATTTCGACTTAGGACTGTTAATTGGCTATTATTTTATTTATTTTTTAATTAAAAAAATGACCTAATTGAGTCTATAAAAGGAATGTTAAGAGAGTAATCAAATGATAAGTTCAGAAGTAAAAAAAACACAAGTTTCGGATAGGTTTTAGATTCTCTCTAAACACAAGTCCTTTCCTAAGCCTCTTTGTTCTGTTCTCTTCTCTCTGTATCTATCTCATGTGTTTAGAATTATCCACTCTAGTCTAGGTGATTCCAAGGATACTTTGGAAGGCTGTGAAGAAAATTGAAGATCGGTTCAGTTTCTTGGTAATACTATGTGACAGAAAGGATACAAGGGTTAGAGAAACTGAAGGAATGACTCTATTATTCCGCTGCGTATAATGTAAGTATTCTTATCATTATTTTTCATTGAATTCAATTTTAGAAACATGTTCTAGGTTATCTCATATTAATTTGTTTAATATTAGATCTACATGAAAACAAATAAAGATCCTGTATAAGTTTTTCTAACATGCATACCATTCATATAAATTACTACAATGTCATATGAGACCAATTTCCCTAGATAAATGATCAATAAATCATATCGGGGTCCAATGCCCAAAATACATGATTACAGAATCATATTGGCTCAACGCCCTAGGATATGAGACTAATGAGTCACCCTGGGACCCTTTGCCTTTTCCTCTGTATAGCAAGCCTTGGAACTGGCCCAGCGTACCTGGCACTTTAGTTATCTCCGACCAATAGGTTGATCAAGTGTATAATGCGCTCCTAGTTAGACTAAACCATATGGACCAGCGCTTCGCGCTATTTCAATGCTTGAGTAATAAGTCAATGCCTTACGGCCATCACTCAGCGTGCTATTTCCGTTCGTGTCTATTAAGTCAATGCTTTACAACCAACTCTCACCATGCTAATGTCGTCCTTGACTATTAAGTCAATGCTAGGATATGGGACTAATAAGTCACTTCGAGTCCCTTAGCCCTATCCTCTGTATAAGCGTACCTGGCACTGACTAGCACTCTCCGTGCTAATGCTGTCCTTGACTAATAAGTCAATGCTAGCATATGAGACTAATAAGTCACCCCGGGTCCCATTTCCCTATCCTCTGTATAACCAGCCTTGGAGCTGATCCAGCATACCTGGCACTGATTTTTCCCCGACCAATAGGTCGGTCAAGCGTATGTTGCGCTCTTGGTTAAGCATAGCCATAACAACCAACGCTCAGTGTGCTATTTCTGTCCTTGACTAATAAGTCAAGCCTTTCTCAATAAGATAATGCAAACAGGCATATATCATATGTCAAATATCTAGATACAAAGAATTCAGCATGCTTAATCAATAATCATAAGCATAATCATAATCCTGCACATACTTAGGCGTTCATGCGCTATTCATGTTCTTGTTCAACAATTCGGAATCACAAGCATAATAATAATCATGCACATTTACAGAGACTCATGATCTGATCAATTTAATATTCACATTTAGGCCATGCAATAATCACATGTATCACATACTGGGTGAAGTTTTCTTACCTTTGGTCCAAGCAAAGGTTTCCAATAAATGACCCTCGAGCACAATCCTGATTCTGAGCCCCTAGCGATAACTTAGTCACAACCATAACATAGAATCACATAAATAATGAGTAAACATAGGCTCTCGGACCGAGTCCTAGCCTCTGAGATGTCGAATCCTATCAAATCGGGTAGTAAGATTGATCCCGAGCCCTTAGGTTTAAGTTCCCATGACTAAAAACCCACTTTTGCCAAAACTGCCCTTTTGTGCAGCGGCCCCAAAAACCTGAGCTGCGGCCTGCTCAAGAATAGGGGCTCACCCTTCACTGTTTATGCCATGGGCCGCGGCCTGCTAAAAAGGTGCAATGGCCCAAGGTGCCGCCAACAACCAATTCACCTGCTTCTTCAAGCCTGGGTCGTGGCACACAAGAAAAGGGCTGCGACCCAACCACGAACATAGCCATGAAACTCTGTTTTCCCATTTTAAATCCTTCCAAAAACCTATCCAAACATTCCCAAATCTCAAAAATAAAGTTCCCAATCATCTCAATTGCCCCAAACCATCAAAACCCAAGCTTCAAATCATTCAAAAACTCCTCAAAATGAAAAATGAAAAATTCAAAACTTAAGAAACTTCTGGAAACAGAAACTCGAAAATTCAAATCATAAATTACCTCTGATTATGTCGTTTCTCGCTAAATTCTCTGGCTAATAAGCTTCTAATCTTTCCTAGAATCGATATGACTCGATCCTTGCTTGAATCCGAGTCCTAAAACACGAGTTTCCTTCAAAAATGCTAACGAGCATCAAAAAGAGAATTGGAGAGAGAGAGAACGCACTGAATGTTCTTTTTATGTTTTTGACAGGTTACTTCGAGCTTAGGCAACCTCAAACAAATCCCAATGCTCGGGGTTCCAAAAATGCCCCCGAGGGTAAAATAGTCAAAATTCCCTCTTGATCTCACTGACTCCCAATATATCATCAAATATCTATTCCCATTACCCAATTACTCGGTAATGTATTAAATACCCAATATACGCCTTGACTCACACCGAGTCAAATATGGGTCCCATTGTGACTTTCCCACTAGCTTGCTCCATAGGATCGTCTCGTACTGAGTAACCCAAATATATCAACATAATAATGTGGTCCAAAAAATATATCACATATATGCCAAATATACCCATAACGGGCCAAATTACGAAAATTTCCCTTTTAATCAGAAATGGGCCCACATGCATATTTAATACACCTAAACATGCATATCAAGTCATATTATAATATAACTTACATAATTATATAATGATACACATATATATCACTTATTTCCATAATTTTCCATCCTGGCTCCCTAACCAAGGCCCTAAGCCTTATTAGGTAATTTGGAACGTTATGACTATCCCCTCACAGAAATTTCGTCCTTCAAATTTTACATGAATAGCCTGGAATATAGATCCCGCATATCTTATTCCAGTTCCCAGGTCGCTCCCTCGACCTCAGTGTTTCTGTATAATACCTTAATCAAAGGTATAGTTTTGTTCCTTATAACTCTATACTTTCTGTCTTATATCTGGTCTGGTTGTTCCTCACAGGATAACTCAGCCTCTAATTACAGATCCTTATAACTCAATACACGAGTCTCGTTTAACACATGTTTCCTCAACATGGAATTATGAAATACATTACGTACGATAGACAGTGTAGATGATGATGCCAATCTAAAGGCCACCTGACCGATCCTCTCCAAGATTTCCAAAGGTCCTACTAATCTAGGGCTCAACTTGTCCTTATCTCCTCACCCATTTCCATGGTGATACTCTGAGGAAGATATAGTATTCCACTTGGAACACTACGTTCATACATTTCAAATTAACATAAATTTTCTGTCTATTATGAGAAACAAGCATCCGAGCTAAAATATTTTCAATAGCCTCTGAACTACCTTAGGCCCAAAATATTTCATCTCACCCGTCTAATCCCAGTGAATGGGAGATATACATTTCCTACCATACATCATCTCATAAGGTGCCCCTCCAATAACTGGATAAATCTCTCTGATTTATCATCAGTCTGAGGATAATAAGTTGTACTGAACTCCAGCTGTATACTCACCGCCTTCTATAACCTTCCCCAAAACTTGGAAGTAAATACAGGGCCCCTATCAATCAGGATATACCTCAAAGTCCCAAGAAGGCGTACTATCTATCTCACACACAGAGATCTACACACTGTTCAACTATATTATTCATCCTCACTGGTAAGAGTGAGCTGACTTTGTATACTGGTTTATAATAACATGCACTGAATCACACTGGCCCACTATCCTGGGCAACCCCATCAGGAAATCCATCGTGATGTCCTCCCACTTCCACTATGGGATACAAAAAGGCTGTAATGGCCTTACTAGTTTCTGATACTCTGCCTTGAACTGCTCATAGGTTAGGCACTTTGCCACGTACTCAGTTAAATCCCTTTCCATCCTAGGCCACCACTACAAAGCTTTCATATCCTGGTACATCTTCATGGGGCCTGGATGAAGAGAATAAGGGATAATATGAGATTCATCTAGAATCTTCCATAAAATCCTAGTGTCCATCAGATCCAAAGTCAAATCCATTTACCTCAATAAACTCATGCCTGACACTACATAATCCTTAACTAATCTAGCTAAGACATCCCCTCTAATCCTTCCCATCTGTGGGTCACTCAACTGTTTCCTTTACTCCTCTCTAAAAGAGTAAACACAAGTGTAATGTTGGCCACCTGACCCACCAGTAACTCTATTCCAGCTATAGTCAAACCATTCAACTGATGTGAGGCATAGGCAATGAGGTAACAATCCTTAAAACTATTCCACGAACACATGTAATACCCTGCCATTCCAAGGAAACTCCTGACCTCTGAGGCATTCCTTGGCCTTGGCCAATCTCTAACAGAGAGTATACCACAATATCGTCGATAGAAATGATCACAAACCAATTCAAATAATCTTTGAACACCTTGTTCATCTAATCCATCAAAACAACTGGGGCAGTAGGCAAATTCAAAAGACATGAATTAGCACTCCTAGTGCACATATTTGATATAAAAGGCAGTTTTCTACTTATCCCTCTCCCTAATCTTCAGCTGGTAATAACCAGATCGAAGATCCACCTTAGCGAATACCATCTTACTCAATAACTGATCCTTTAGTTCCTACAGCTCTGCTGAAGCCTTTCAACACAGTGCCCTAGACATGGTTCTGTCCCTGACACCAACATAATCACCATTCTATCTCTTGGTGTAAAGGCAACCTTGGAAAACCCCCTGGAACATATCCAGAAACTCAAAGACTAATCAAGTTTGTCTTGGTCCCACTGGCACGTCCTGAGTGGTATCCACCACACTAGCTAAGAGTCCCATGCATCTTCCTACAATACATCTCTAGCTCTAAGTACCAATGTCATAAGTATATGGGGTCCATGCATAGTGCTAACAAATACAAGGGTTTCTCACCTTCAAGCCCAAGGGTTACTATCTTTTCCTTGCAATCTAACATTGCTCCATACTTGGCTAAGCAATCCCTATCTAGGATCGTATCAAATTCGATCATAACCATCTCTATCAAGTCAACTAATGAGTCATTTCCCACCATAACCTAACCCATCTCTTAAAATTACCAATAGAGTACCAAATTCTCATCACAACATAACCATGTAATCTACATATCAAGTCTATGCAACAAAACAAGGAACAACATGACACTAAAACCAGTCAACATAATATAAGAATCAAAACTAGGAAGCTGACTTGCCACTACTGAGGAACCAACCTCAGTCTCAGTCTCAGACTCTGACTGCGTCAGAGCGAACACTCAAGCTAGAGTTGAGCTATCCGCCCCCTTTTTCTCATCCTTCCTTAGCCCTGGGAAATCCCTCTTGAATTGTCCAACCATCCCACATAAGAAACATGCCTTTGCTCGACATTCTCCCAAATGACATCTCTTACACCGAGTGCATTCTAGGTAGACTTTCCAATCCTCATCCTTGCCCTGATGGCCTATCTGAGCACTTCAGAGCCACTTTTCTAAACCAGAGGTACCGAATACATTAATAACTCTTCTTTCCTGATCATTGGGGCCTGTGTCCCTGCCTGATCCAATAAATGGAGGTATCAGTACCTAAGCTTCGTGCTCTCCGGAACTCTCCCTCCATATCTTGTTTCCTGTGCCCTCAACAACAAGGACCCTCCCTAAAACCTGAGCCTAGGTAGATATCTCATGTACTGGGGTGATTCTAATGCCCTGAAATATTCTGGGATTCAATCCCTAGATAAATCGTTCCTTCTAAACTACATCCGTGGGTACCATATTAAAAGCAAACTTGGCCAACCCATCGAATTTGTTAACATACTTTGTCACTATTGTATTTCCCTGAACCAGGTTCAGAAACTCATTTGTCTTAACAGTCTTAACTGCATCATAGTAATATTTTTCATTAAAAAACTGCTTAAATTCTTTCCAATTCATCGTAGCTGTATCACATGTCTGGGATACCACTTCCCACCACGTCCAGGCATCTTCCCGCAACATATATGTAGCACAAATCACCCTTTCGTGACCCACCACCCCCATACTATCGAGGATGGAAATGATCATGCCCATCCATTACTCTGCTCTGAATGAAGGGTAATATTCCTAAAATCTCCCACACAGATAGTCCCATATGTTCTCAACCCTAGGCTGAACCAAAATTGGTGCCACTACTCGTAAAGCAAAGGAAGATGCGTTCCTTGATAGAACCTGTTGCTTTAAACATATGATCTCTTCATCTTGCCTCTGCAATCTTCATAGTATATCTGTAAACACATGCTGCCAATTCTGAGGGGCAGGTGGAGGGCTCAAGCCCTGGCTGAAATTACCGGCCTAGGTATAAACACCACTGGGTCCCACTAACTACCTTGGGTACATAACCTATGATTGAGTCTACTGTCAATAACTTGACCCATTAAGCGTGATGAGCACATTCAAAAGCCTTCCCCCATGGGAAAAATCACACAACACCACATTCACATACCACTGCAGTACTAAAATACATACCCATAACATTCATGCATCAATAAATAACCCCTGCTCTTGCCAACAAAATATTGTGCTCTTTACTCTAGCATGCAGATAAAGCATTCACATATTTACTGAGTAGGTAATCACATAATCATATCAATAGTCAAGGGCCAGGCCCTATCAGAATCTCATGCTTCCAAATAAGGCATGTAGGTAAAGCATTATATGCTATTTAAGCAGTTAAACACACAACCACATAAATAGTCACCATACCCTGAGTGGAGCTAGTCTTTAGTGACGAGTGTACATGCCCAACTTGTCTTCAGGAACCCTTAACCTTGGCACGCTTTGATACCAAGTTGTAACGCCCTACAACCCAGGGACTGTTACACTGTGTATTTTAAATAGTGCTAAACTCGTTAAACGAGTCATTTGGCTATAATCGTGTAACTAAACGTGATTAACAGTTTAGGGTTAAAATTTTTGGTCAAAGATACAAACGTTCCACTAAAACGTTTATTGTACACATGGGATCCCAAAATACATTTAAAAGGTTCATTATAATGAAAGAGTTACAACCTGCCGACCTAAGCGGAAAAATAGGGTTTGACCCTATTTCCTCTTTAAACCCTTGGCTGTGGTGGTTAAGCAACCGCATATGTACACATCGTCACCTAAGCTCTCCAAATCAAGGATGGTCCAATTTTCTTTTCCCTTTACCTGAACCACATAGCACCCGTGAGCTGAGGCTCAACAAAAATACTTAAACATCCTCATAAGTAGTTAATACATGCTACCAAATCATAATAAGCATGCCTAGCAGTAATAACCTTACTCATGTATGCATACCATTCATATAAATTACTACAGTGTCATATGGGACCAATTTCCCTAGATAAATGATTGATAAATCATATCGGGGTCCAATGCCCAAGGATATAGAACTAATGATTCACCCTGGGGCCCTTTGCCCTTTCCTCTATATAACTAGCCTTGTAACTGGCCCAACGTACTTGGTGCTTTAGTTATCTCTGTCCCATAGGTCGATTAAGCATTTAAATGCGCTCTTGGTTAGACTAAACCATATGGACCATTGCTCCACGCTATTGCCATGCTTGACTAATAAGTCAATGCCTTACGACCCCTACTCAGTGTGTTATTGCTGTCCTTGACTAATAAGTCAATACTTATGACCAGCTCTCACCATTCTAATGTCGTCCTTGACTATTAAGTTAATGATAGGATATGGGACTAGTAAGTCACCCCGAGTTGCTTAGCCCTATCCTTTATATAAGCGTACCTGGCGCTGACCAGCACTCCATGTGCTAATGCCTTCCTTGACTAATAAGTCAATGCTTTACGACCAGCACTCCTTATGCTAATGTCGTCCTTCACTAATAAGTCAATGCTAGGATATGGGACTAATAAGTCACCCCAGGTCCCATTGCCTTATCCTCTGTATAACCAGCTTTGGAGCTAATCCTGCGTACCTGGCACTGAGTTTTCCCCAACCAATAGCTCGGTTAAGCGTATGATGTGCTCCTGGTTAAGCATAACCATAACAACCAGCGCTCAGTGCACTATTGCCATCCTTGACTAATAAGTTAAGCCTTTCTCAATAAGATAATCCCAACATGCATATATCATATGTCAAATATCCAGATACAAAGCATTCAACATGCTTAATCAATAATCATAAGCATAATCATAATCATGCACATACTCAGGCGTTCATGCCCTACTCATGTTCCTGTTCAACAATTCGGAATCACAAGCATAATAATAATCATGCACATTTACAGAGACTCAGGCTCTAATCAATTCTATATTCAACATTTAGGCCATGCCATAATCACATGCATCACATACTGGGTGCAGTTTTCTTACCCTTGGTCGAAGCACAGGTTACCAATAAACAACCTCGAGGACGATCCTGATTTTGAGCCCCTAGCGATAACCTAGTCACAACCATAGCATAGAATCTCGTCAATAATGAGTAAACACAGGCTTTCGGACCGAGTCCTAGCCTCCGGGACGTTGAATCCTACCACACCGGGTAGGAAGATCAATCCCGAGCCCTTAGGTTTAAGCTCCCATGACTAAAAACCCACTTTGGCCAAAACTATCTCGTTTGGGCCGTAACCCCCAAAAACCTAAGCCACGACCTGCTTAAGAACAAAGGCTCACCCCCTTCACTTTCTACGCCATGGGCCGCGACCTACTAAAAAGGTGCCATGGCCCAAGGTACCCCCAACAGCCACTTCACCTGCTTCTTCAAGCCTGAATCGTGGCACACAAGAAAAGGGTCGCAACCCAACCATGAACACAGCCATGAAACTCCGTTTTCCCATTTTAAATCCTTCCAAAAACTTATCAAAACATACCAAAATCTCAAAAACAAAGTTCCCAATCATCTCAATGGCCCAAAACCTTCAAAACACAAGCTTCAAATCATTCAAAAATACCTCAAAATGAAAAATCCAAATTCAAAACTTAAGAAATTTATGGAAATGCAAACGTGGAAATTGAAAGCATAAATTACCTTTGATTATGTCGTTTCTCGCTAAATTCATTGGCTAATAAGCTTCTAATATTTCCTAGAATCGACATGACTCAATCCTTGCTTGAATCAGAGTCCTAAAAATCGAGTTTCCTTCAAAAATGCTAACATGCGGCAAAAAGAGAACGTGAGAGAGAGAACGTACTGAACATTCTTTTTATGTTTCTGACAGGTTACTTTGAGATTAAGTAACCTCAAGCAAATCCCGATGCTCGGGGTCCCAAAAACGCCCCCGAGGATAAAATAGTCAAAATTCCCAAAATTCCCTCCTAATCTCACTAACTCCCAATATATCGTCAAATATTTATTCCCATTACCCAATAACTCGGTAATGTATTAAATACCCAATATACCCCTTGACTCACACTGAGTCAAATATATGTCCCACTATGACTTTCCCATTAGCTTGCTTCATAGGATCGTCTCGCACCGAGAAACCCAAATATATCCACATAATAATGTGGTCCTACACATATATCACATATATGCCAAATATACCCATAACGAGCCAAATTATGAAAATTGTCCTTTTAATCAGAAATGAGCCCACATGCATATTTAATACACCTAAACATGCATATCAAGTCCTATTATAATATAACTCACATAATCATATAATGATACACATATATATCACATAATCACATAATTCCATAATTTTCCATCCTATCCCCTTAACTAAGGCCCTAAGCTTTATTAGGTAATTTGGGACGTTATAGCCAGGTACGCTGGGCTAGCTCCAAAGCCTGTTATATAGAGGATAGGGCAATGGGACCCAGGGTGACTTACTAGTCTCATATCCTAGGCTAGAGCTAGGCCCTAGAATTGACTTATGAGTCAAGAATGACATTAGCACACTGAGTGTTGGTCGAAAATCATTGACTTATGAGTCAAGGATGGCCTTAGCACGCTAAGTGCTGGTAAAAAAGCATTGAATTATTTGTCAAGGAAGACAATAGGGCATTGAGCATTGGTCGTTATGGTTATGCCTAACCAGGAGCACATCATACGCTTGACCAACCTATTGGTCGTGAGAAAATTAGAGCGCCAGGTACGCTGGGCCAGTTCCAAGGCAGGTTATACAGATGATAGGGCAAAGGGCCTTGGGGTGACTCATTAGTCCCATATATTAGGGTGTTGAACCCCGGTATGATTTATTAATCATGAATTAGGGCGTTGAACCCCATTGTGATTCAATAATCATGTATATTGGGCATCGAGCCCCGATATGATGCATTGATCATTTATCTAGGACAATTGGTCCCATATGATGATGTAGACATTTATATGAATGGTCTACATGCATGAGTGAGGTTATTACTGCTAGGCATGATTGTTATGATTTTTTAACATGTTATTAACTGCTCAAGAGCATGTTTAAGATTTCTTGTTGAGCCTTGGCTTACGGGTGCTATGTGGTGCAGGCAAGGGGAAAAGAAAGTTGGACCATTGTAACGCCATGGATAACCCAAGACCGTTACACTGTGTACTTTAAATAGTGCTTAACTCACTAAATGAGTCATTTGGTCACAAACGTGCATCTAAGTGTTATTAATAGGTTGGGGTAAAAATCTCGGTCAAAAGGAATGGATATATTTGATTAAAAACGTTAAACTGCACATGGGATCTCGTAAAAGTGTTTACAAAGTTGTTTACAATCCAAAATGGTCATTAAAGTTCAAAAGTTATAATCCACCGACAAAATCAGCAAAAATAGGGTTAAACCCTAGTTCCTCTAAGAAACACCTCGGCCGTAGTGGTCAAGCGACTTCATATGTACATGTTGCCACCTAAGCTCTCCACTCAAGGCTGGGTGAGTTTTTCTTTTCCTTTACCTGCACCACATAACACCCATGAGCCGAGGCTCAGCAAGAAAACTTATTACTGCATGTATAAAAATATTAATAAATCATTCTGGGGCTTGCATCCCTAATCAGGTGGTGACTAATAAGTCTTTCTGGGGTTCTGCGCCTCAAATGGATGACTAATAAGTCTCTCTGGCGACCCGCACTCTGAATAGATGACTAATAACTCTCTCTAGGGACCTACGCCCTGAATAGATGACTAATAAGTCTCTCTGGGGACCTGTGACCTGTATAGATGACTAATAAGTCTCTCTGGGGACCTGTGCCCTAAGCCATGTGACGTTCTAGTCATCTGAGCCTTTTGGCCTTGACTCTGAGTAACTAGCCTTCAACCAATAGGTTGGTCAAGCATTTAATGCTCATGTTGATTAGATCTAATCATTTCGGCCTGTGGTCAAAATGCTAATGTTGTTCTTGACTCATAAGTTAATTCTATACCACCAACGCTTAGTACTATTGCCGATCATGACTGATAAGTCAGAACTTCATGACCAGTACTAAACACCATTGTTGTTTCTGACTAATAAGTCAGTGCCATTCACAAGTAAGCAACCCTGCCAGGCATTGACAATGCAACCAATGTCCATATATAGTGCACTCAACATGCCTCATAAATTATCATATATGTTACATACTGGGAGCAGTTTTCTTACTTCAAGTTCGAGCGTAAAATAAATAAAGAACGACCCTTGAGAACGATCCTATCCTTAGGTCCCTTAGTGGTCACGTAATCATAACCAAATATAAAATCCCATCAATAAAATAAGTAATAAAATATTCATGGACTAAAACCCAGCTCCCGGGACCTCAAATCCTACAAAAATGGTTAGTAGATTCGATCACGAGCCTTGAGAATCGAAAACCCGCGCCTAAAACTCATCAAAACCCAACCTGAGACAAGGAACACAGGCGGGCCGTGGCTTGCCCCCAAGGACCGTAGGGCGCACCCTGGTTTGGGTGCCAGGGGCGGGTCGTGACTTAACCCTAAGGGTTGCGGCGCGCTTGCCAGACAGAGCCTAGGGGAGGCTCTGGGATACATTCAAGTCGCGACTTGCATGAACTCGGCCACGACTTGCCCCCTTGAACCAAGCTCCCCTGCATTCTCTCCAATCTAAATCCATCCAAATCTTTATCAGACCAATCCCAAAATCACAACCAAATATTTATACAACATTATCACTAGTTTAACAACAAAACCCAGGCTTTGTAACATTAAAAAACACCTCCAAACACCCAAACCTAAGATCTAAATTAAGCTTATAATAGCCTTAAAAACAGAGTATAACTGAAAATTAAAGCTTAGAATCCTTACCCCAATCCCTGAATTAACACCTTCAGTTGTTGATCACGATCCTAAATCCTCAATCCTCAAATCCTTAAGCTTCAATTCTATAGCTTGCTTCAAAATCCCAACTGAGAGAGAGAGAGAGAGAGAGAGAGAGAGAGAAAGAACACAACTCTATTTTTGCTGCCTATGTAACCTAAAACCTTCCTTGGCTGAACATATCTAATGGTCAGAATGACCAAAATGCCCCTAGGGCCATTTTAATTCCTCAAAGCCACCCAAGGGCATAATTGTCATTTCCCACCTATCCCATTAATCATAATTGACGTCCTACAATTCCCGTTACTCCCAATATCCTCAAATAATTAATAAATAATATCCCATTACTCGCTCATTCTCGGTAATTTACTAAGCATCAAATTACCCCCAGGCTTACCCCGAGCTCAGTAATTAACCCCATTATGACCAAACCGCTAACTTGCATTCTAAGATCGTCTCATGTCGAATAGCTCAAACATATCCACATAATAATGTGGTCTCGCCCATATATCACATACATGTACATAAATATACAATTATTCTCTCAATGGCCAAAATTATGAAAATTCCCTTCTAATAAGAAGTTAGCCTACATGAATGCAATTATCATCATACAATAATATAACTCATATAATCATGCTTATAATCACATAATCACTTTTTAAAGCAATTATGGTCCTCTTGGCCCCCTAATCCAGGCACTAAGCCACATTAGGGAATTTGGGACATTACAACTATCCCCTCCTTAAAGAAATTTTGTCCTCAAAATTTACCTGAACAGCTTGGGATACTGATTCTGCATATCTGACTCCAGCTCCCAGGTCGCTTCCTCGACCTTGCTATTCCTTAGGACCTTGTCCTTTCTGTCTAGTATCTGTAATGGTTGTTCTTCATAGGAGAGGTCTTCCTCAAGCTCTAGATCCTCGTAACTCAAAACATGAGTCACATCTGATACATGCCTCTGAAGAGCTGAAACATGAAATATGTTATGCACGACCGACAATGCCGGTGGTAAGGCCAACCTATAGGCCACCTGACCAATCCTCTCTAGGATCTCAAATGGACCTACAAATCTAGGGCTCAACTTTTCCCTTCTTTCCAAACCTTCTCACCCCATTCCATGGCGAGAATCTAAGGAAGACATAGTCTCCCACTTGGAACTCCACGTTCCAGCGTTTGGGTTCTGCATAACTTTTCTGTCTGCTTTGAGAAGCGAGCATCCGAGCTCTAATCTTCTCAATGGCCTCATTGGTCCTCTGAACTGCTTCAGGACTCAAGTATCTCCTTTCTCCTTTCTCATCCCAATGAAGGAGAGATCTACATTTCCTACCATACAAAATCTCATAAGGAGCCACCCCAATGGTCGATTGATAGCTGTTGTTGTAGGAAAACTCTATCAAAGGTAAATACTTATTCCAAGACCCACCAAAGTCCAGCACACATGCTCGTAGCATGTCTTCTAATATCTGACTCGTCCTCTCAGATTGTCCATCTGTCTGAGGATGATAAGCAGTACTGAACTTCAATTGTGTACCCATGGCCTTCTGCAAACTTCCCCAGAATTTGGAAGTGAATGTGGGGTCCCGAATTGACACGATTGACCTCAGTGCCCCATGAAGTCGCACAATCTCTCTCACATAGAGATCTGCGTACTGGTCAACTTATTAGGTAGTCCTCACTGGTAAGAAATGAGCTGACTTGGTGTATCGATCCACAATAACCCATACTGAATCATGTTGACCCATAGTCCTGAGTAACCCCACCACGAAATCCATCGTGATGTCCTCCTATTTCCACTCTAGGATGTCCTGAGGCTGTAATAGCCCTGCTAGCCTCTGATGCTCAGTCTTGACCTATTGACATGTCAAGCACTTAGCCATATACTCTACCACATCCTTCTTCATCCCAAGCCACCAATACAGCGATCTCACATCTTGATACATCTTCTTGGTGTCTGGATGCAAAGAGTAAGGAGTAGTATGTGATTCATCCAGAATCTCCCGCCTTATAGCAGTGTCCATCGGAACACATATTCAACCTTTGTATCTCAAGAAGCCCATATCTAACACTGTATAATCTCTGGACACTCCAGCTAGAAAATCCTCTCTGATCTTGGTCAGCTGTGTATCACCCAACTAACCTTCCTTTATTCTCTCTAACAGCATAGACTATAGCGTAATATTGGCCAACTGGCCCACCAGCAACTCTATGCCAGCTCTGGTCCTATTCTCCGCTAACTCCCTAGATATCAGCCTCGGACTGAAAATCTGTCCCAGACCCTTCCAGCCAAAAGCATCTGCCACCACGTTGGCCTTTCCTGGGTGATACAAGATTTCACAATCATAATATTTTACTAACTCCAGCCAACTCCTTTGTCTCATGTTCAGGTCTAAATGTGTAAAGAAGTACTTCAGGCTCTTGTGGTCAGTATAAATCTCACATTTCTCCCCATAAAGGTAATGCCTCCATACCTTTAATGCAAAGACCACTGATGCAACTCTAAATCATGAGTGGGGTACCTCTGTTCATAATCTTTCAACTGACATGAAGCATAAGCAATCACCTCGCCTGGCTGCATCAGAACACAACCCAAATCCTAATGTGAGGCATCACAGTATATCACAAACTTCTCCAAATCTGTTGGAAGACTCAGAAATGGAGCTGTAATCAACCTCCGCTTCAATTCTTGGAAGTTGTTCTCACACTTTTCTGACCACACAAATCTCGTATTCTTGCGCGTCAGTTCAGTCAATGGAGTGGCAATCTTTGAGAACCCTTCCACGAAATGCCTACAATAACCTGCCAACCCAAGAAAACTCCTAACCTCTGAACATTATTTGGCCTTCGCCAATCTCTAACCGCCTTAATCTTGGATGGATCCACCTTAATCCCCTCCTTACTGACAATGTGCCCAAGGAAAGTTACCTAAGATGACCAGAATTCACACTTCTTGAACTTTGCAAACAATCTGTGTTCCCTCAGTCTCTGTAAAACCAACCTCAGCTACTGCTCATGTTCTAAATCTGACTAAGAATAAACTAGAATATCATTGATGAAGATGATCACAAACTTGTCCAAATAATCCTTGACCACCCTGTTCATCAAATCCATAAAAGAAACTGGGGCATTAATCAACCCGAAGGACATGACTAAGAACTCATAATGCCTATATATGGTTTGAAAGGAAGTCTTTGGTATATCTTCCTCCTTGACCCTCAACCGATGATAACCAGACTTAAGGTCTATTTTTTAGTATACCCTTTTACCTTGCAACTGATTAAATAGATCATCTATCCTGGGCAAGGATACTTGTTCTTAATTGTTAACTTATTTAGTTCTCTGCAATCAATACACATCCTCAGAGAACCATATTTCTTCTTCACAAAAAAACTGGTGCACCCCACGTTGAGAAACTAGGTCTGATAAAACCTAAGTCTAACATCTCTTGTAGCTGTACCTTCAGTTCTTTTAATTCTACTTGGGCCATTTTGTAAGGTGCTCTATGACACTCGCTCCATCCCTGGTGCCAGTTCAATCACAAATTCAATCTCATTGTGTGGTGGCAACCCTGGTAAATCTTCTAGAAACACATCCAGATACTCACAGACTAGTCTGGTCTCCTCTAGTCCCACTAGCATGACCTGAGTGGTATCAACCACACTGGCTAAGAATCCTATACAACCTCCTTGCAATAGTCTCTAGCCCTCAGAATAGATATATTAGGTATACAGGGTCCATACACAGTGCCAACAAACACAAAAGGATCCTCACCTTCAAGCTCAAAGGTTACCATTTTCCTTCTGCAATCTATGGTTGCCCTATACTTCACCAACCAATCCATACCCAGAATCATGTCAAAGTCAGTCAAAACCACCTCTATCAAATCAACTGATAACTCTTTGCCCTCCACTGTCACTAGAAATGATCTGACCCATCTTTTGGATACTACTAGCTCCCCAGTGGGTAATAAGGTTCCGAACCCCACATCATAATAATCACATGGTCTACACAGTCTATCAATAATTCTACTAGGAACAAAAGAATGTGTAGCACTAGAATCAATCAAAAAAATATAAGGGGTTCCAGCACTAAAAAGCTAA
This sequence comes from Humulus lupulus, assembly GCF_963169125.1. Classification (NCBI taxonomy): domain Eukaryota; kingdom Viridiplantae; phylum Streptophyta; class Magnoliopsida; order Rosales; family Cannabaceae; genus Humulus; species Humulus lupulus. Next base: position 174,243,783 of record NC_084794.1, on the reverse strand, counting down.
CTTGTAACTACTGAGGGACAAGCCTCAGCTTCTGCTGAGTCAATGCGAACACTCGAGCTGGGCCGAGCTATCTGCCTTTCTTGGCTCTTCCTTTCTTGCTCTCAAGCAATCTTTCTTGAAATGTCTTACTACTCCACATAAGAAGCAAGCTTTTGCCTGACACTCCCCTAGATGATGCCTCTTGCATCTAGGGCACTCAAGAAAAGTCCTCCAGGCCTCACTACTGCCTTGGCAGCCCATTGTAATACCACGTGGTCGCCTATCAAAGCTTGGAACTTGGAAGGCATCAGGAGCCTTCCTCTTCTGAACACTGAGGTGTTCGCCCTTACCTGAACCTATAAATGGAGGTCTCACCCTCCTAGAGTCTCTCTTGGCTGCACTGTCACACTGAATCTTGTTCTCTACGCTCTCACCTGTGAGCGCCTTCTCAACCACCTGTGCATAAGTAGTAACTCTAGACACATTGGTAATACGAACATCACGGGCTATCCTAGGCTGTAGTCCCTGGCGAAACCTCTCCCTTCTGGTCCCATCAGTGGGCACCAGTTCCATTACAAACTTGGCCAGTCTGTCAAGCTTTAGAGCATACTCAGTCACTGACAGACTTCCCTGAAACAGCTTGCTAAACTCTTCAGCTTTTGCAGCCTTAATAACATCATTATAATACTTCTCATTGAACAGAGTCTGAAACTCTTCCCAACTCAAGGCATTAAAATTTCTAGTCTGGGATATCACTTCCCACTAAATTCGGGCATCTTCCCGAAACATACACGTGGCACAAGACACCCTCTCATTACCAGACACCCTCATAAAGTCAAGGATGGCGGTAACCATGCTCATCCATTACTCAGCTTTAGATGGATCTGCACTACCCTGGAAAACTAGAGGGTGTTGTTTCCTGAACCTTTCATAGAGAGGTTCCCACTTACTTCTAGCTTCTGACAACTGTTCAACTGTTGGCACCGGTACAGGTGGTGCCTCTGGTAAAATGTTCCTTGCAGGAACCTGTTGTTGTCTCAGGAGGCGAATTTCTTCTTCTTACCTCATTACTTTGGCTTGTAAATCAGCAAACAGTTGCTGCCAGTTGTCAGGAGCTGGCTGAGGAATCTGACTCTAGTCATTTTCCTGACCCTGTCTGTCATTCTGGCCATAATATTCCTGGCCAGCTGATGAGTCTACCTATCTTGGAAGCATACTATCAACTTATATCTTGCTGCAATAATCAATATAGCTAGTTAGGTAATGATAACTTAACCTTTTGCCACTTCACGGTCCAAGATCACACAAATGCTCATCCATATTTCACAATCATACTAACAAACATGTTGATTTATAAACATAACAGTTAACATTTAACACTAAGCAATTGACAATTAGAAATGCTAATAAGTATGTTCTAGCAATATCAGTGTTAATAAACACATTCTTGCTTATCATGCAACAGTCAAGGGCCAATCCTATTAGTGTATCTCATGAATGCAGGTAAAGCATTTATATTCTATTTAAGCAGTTAAACACATAACCACATAAATAGTTACCAAACCATGATTCGAGTTTGTATTCAGTGGTGAGTGTACATGCCAACCCAGTCTATAGAAAACCTAAACCTTGGCAGGCTCTGATACTAAGTTGTAACACCGTGGATAACCCAAGACCGTTACACTGTGTACTTTAAATAGTGCTTAACTCACTAAATGAGTCATTAGGTCACAAATGTGCATCTAAGTGTTATTAATAGGCCAGGGTAAAAATCTTGGTCAAAAGGAATGGATATATTTTATTAAAAATGTTAAACTATACATGGGATACCATAAAAGTGTTTACAAAGTTGTTTACAATCAGAAATGGTCATTACAGTTCAAAAGTTACAATCTGCCGACCTAAGCGGAAAAAATAGGGTTGAACCCTAGTTCCTCTAAGAAACACCTTAGCCGTGGTGGTCGAGCGGCCGCATATGTACACGTCACCACCTAAGCTCTCCACTCAAGGCGGGGTGAGCTTTTCTTTTCCTATACCTACAACACATAGCACCCATGAGCCAAGGATCAACAAGAAAACTTATTACTGCATGTATACATATATTAATAAATCGTTATGGGGCTTGCAGCCCTAATTAGGTGGTGACTAATAAGTCTCTTTGGGGACCTACGCCCTGAATAGATGACTAATAAGTCTCTTTGGGGACCTACGCCTTGAATTGATAACTAATAAGTCTCTGTAGGGACCTACGACCTAAATAGATCACTAATAAGTCTCTCTGGGGACCTGTGCCCTAAGCCGTGTGACGTTTCAGTCACCTGAGTCTTTTAGCCTTGACTCTGAGTAACTAGCCTTAGACTAGCCAAGCACTTTAGTTTTCTTTGACCAATAGGTCGGTAAAGCATTTAATGCTCATGTTGATTAAATCTAATCATTTCGACCTGCTTTAGTTTTCTTTGACCAATAGGTCGGTAAAGCATTTAATGCTCATGTTGATTACAGCCTTAACTTTTGCTTAGTCACACTTTTGTGTTAAAAACCTCGGTTAGCGAGTTCACTGCACAAAGTTTCTTTTAAAACTCACTTAGTAACGACTCTAAGGTAGTAGGGCGTTACATTAGCATTCTGACATATGCGAATTATATAGTCAACATATCAGATTATCCACAGATACACAAGTATTCCATCAAACTAAACAAACACGGCCATGCCGTCCCAGAGGCATTACCTAAGCCTGGTGTCTCGGTCCTCACCGTAAGGATATCCCCTGTATCCATTGGGGTCCCACCTTGTCTACAAGCACTTCACGTGCTAAGTGTTATTTCCGGCCCAATTGCCATCCTCAGCCTTTCACCGTTTCTCGGCTCCCTTGCCGTTTCAGCTCTTTTGCCGTTCCCGGCTCCGTTGCCGTTCCCGGCTCCTTTGCCATTCATTCTTACTATAATCATAAATAGTATAACTCAAATAACATTCAAACGTATATCAATTTAATTAAGTCTGCACCCTAACATGTAATGCAATATAGGGCCGTGCCCTACAATCACACTATGGGCCCATGCCTTGTCCTACAGGTGCTATAGTTTTCTTACTTGTCAATTTGATAGCTTTGAACACTTGACTCCTTGAGCACGATCCCACTCAAGCCCTAGCGCACACCTAAACACAACCATAGGTCAAAGTCATCACCAAACCTCAAGTCCAAAAACCTAGCCTCGGGACCAATCCCGAACCCCCCGAGAAGACCTAGATCCACAAAACAAGGTAGTGGAATCGAACCCCGAACCCTAGGTCAAAATCCCTCAAAAATAGCCCAAAAACCCCTTTCTGGGAAAAGGGTAGCGCTACAGCGCTACAAGCATAACCGGAATCCCCCCAGAAATAGGGCCTAGCGGTACAGTGCCCAAAGACTAGCGCTGTAGCACTAGTTGCAGGCAGGCAATACCAGTTTTCTTTTTCTGCGTTTTCTTTGAGCCAATCTCAACCCAAACTTCCCCAAATCTTCACAAAACTCAAAATCAAGCTTATAAACACTCTCCACTCATCCCAAGCATCCCCAAATCTCAAAACCCAAGCTCATGCATCCCAAATCTCAAGATTCACCATAGATGAACCCTAAACCCAGAAATTCAGTCAAACATCAAGTTAAAGGCTTAGAATTCATACCGTTGATGCAATTTCGACTTTGATTCAACTCCTAGACCTCCTTAGCTTGCTATTTCTCAAAGCTTGCCCATAAATTCCCCTAAGATTCCCATCAATCCAGCTTAGATACACAGCCCAAACCAGTCAAAACCCAAAACTGAAAACTCTAAAGACTTACCTCAAACATTGATGTGATCTTGCTAATCCCTTGCCAAATCTTCAAGCCAAGCTTAGGATCCTTGATGCTCAGCCTATCCTAGCTCTCCTCTGAGCTTTGCCCCAAGAAATTTGAAGAAAAATGGTGCTAGAATCCTTAAATCGCCCCTTTTAGGAAAACCCTCTGTTTTTCTCTCTTTTCTTTTCTTCCTTTTTCTTTCTTTTCTTTCTTTTTCTCCACAGCCATCACACTCTATCTATAAATCCCACTAAGTATATAAAGCCACAATATACTAATCTCTAAGAAGCCAATTGACCAAAATGCCCTCCCTATTAATTCTTAACCCTTTTGTCCACACAGGGCCATTTTAGTCATTTTACCCAATTCCCGCTAACTCCTCAAGTGTCTCTAATATTTTCCCGCTTGCTTCCCAATACCTGCTAAATCACCAAATATGTATTCCTCATTATCAAAATTAACCTCAATATATTCTCTAAATTTCCTATTTATACCCCCAGGCTCGCCCCGAGCCGGGTATAAATTCCCGCCATGACTTTCCGCTAATTTGCTCTCTGGGATCGTCTCGAGTCACAAATCACAGATACATCCACATACCACTGTGGTCTCAACAATCATCACATAACAATACAGTTATGCCCAAAATGGCCAAAATTACAATTATGCCCTTCTAACACAATCAGGGCCTACATGCATACTAATACACATAGTCATGCATCTCAAATAGTCAAATAGTCATATAACATGCTTTAAATCATAATCATGCATTTTACTCATAAAAACCACACATAAATTCCATTATGCCCTCCAGGCACACTAATCAAGGCCCTCAAACCTTATTAGCGATTTTGGGTCGTTACAGCTAATGTCGTTCTTCACTCATAGATCAATTCTATACAACCAACACTCAATACTATTGCCGATTATGATTGATAAGTCAGAACTTCCCGACTAGTAGTAAACACCATTGCAGTTTCTGACTAATAAGTCAGTGCCATTCACAAGTAAGCAAACCTGCCAGGAATTGACAATGCAACCAATGTCCATATATAGAACACTCAACATGCCTCATCAATAATCATGTATGTCACATACTATGTGCAGTTTTCTTACTTCAGGTTCGAGCATAAAATAAATAAAGAATGACCCTTGACAACAATCCTGTCCTTATGTACCTTAGCGGTCACCTAATCATAACCAAATATGAAATCCCATCAATAAAATAAGTAATAAATGGTTCATGGACTAAAACCTAGCTCCCGTGACCTCGAATCCTACTAAAACGGTTAGTAGATTCAATCCCGAGCCTTGAGAATCGAAAACCCGTGCCTAAAACTCATTAAAATCCAACCTGGCACAAGGAAGACAGGCGGGCCGCGACCCGCCCCCAAGATAGAGAGCCCCCTGTCTGGGGTGCCAGGGGCAGGCCGTGACTTGACCCTAAGGGTCGTGGTGTGCCTACAAAACAGAGGCCAGGGGAGGCTCTGGGATACATTCAAGTCATGACTTGGGATGAACTCAGTCGCCACTTGACCCTACGAACCCAACTCCCTTGCATTCTCTCTAATCTAAACCCAGATAAATCTTCATCAAACCAATCCCAAAATCACAACCAAATATTTATACAACATTATCACTAGTTTAACAGCAAAACGCAAGCTTTGTAACATTCAAAAACTCCTCCAAACACCCAAACCTAAGATCAAATATCAAGCTTATAAATAGCCTTAAAAATAGAGTTTAACTCAATATTAAAGATTAGAATCCTTACCCAATCCCTGAATTAACACCTTCAGTTGTTGATCACGATCCTAAACCCTCAATCCTCAAATCCTTAAGCTTCAATTCTACAGCTTGCTTCAAAATCCCAACCGAGAGAGAAAGGAGTAATCGAGAGAGAGAAAGAACATAACTCTATTTTTGTTGCCTGTGTAATCTAAAACCTTCCTTGGCTGAACATATCTAATGGTCAAAATGACCAAAATGGCCCAACAAAATGCCCCTAGGGCCATTTTAATTCCTCAAAGCCACCCAAGGGCATAATTG